>NC_138897.1:27137124-28337124 GCF_965194825.1 Balaenoptera physalus
ATTTAATATAAAATAACACATTTAGAGAATAATTCACACCAGACTTCATTTCGCTAAAGCATAACTCATTAGAAGTCTCCTTGGGCTAAACTCTTACTCTATTTGGGTGCAAATTTTAAAGAAAATAAAAATAAAGTTTTATAAATATTCTATAAAAGATGTAAAATGTATGTAGTTTTTTAAGGGGTATCAATGATTTGTACAAAACTAGGGGACAATTTGATGTTTAAGTTGTTAAATTTAAAATAGTTTCCATAGATTTAATGAGAAAATCCAAACTTCACAGTCTAAAATCATCTTTTTAGGAACTTTAATTTCCTACCTTGCACTTAACAGCTAGTATTCATAATTATCATAAAAAATTTAAGTTAACGTTTCAACAAATGTGTATACCCATTAGAAATCTAAATGTATTAGAACATACTGATTTCTTTACTGAATTATATTCTTTTCATTTCGTGTACATGAATAGTCTCTATAGATTTGTTAAAAACTGAATTTCTCTTCTTCATCTTCCTCCGATTTGGATGGCTGGGCTGTTTCCATTTGAAAACAAGTTCCTCCTGGCCTTGGAAGGGATTTGTTTCCCCCATACTTAGTAAGTTCAATAAACCCTAAAAAAGTCATTAGAACCCCAAGCATGATAGCCAGAGTGGGTCAAAAACCACAGAATCCACTGTTGTCTGATGTTCAGATGGAAATACAAATGTCAAAAGGATGTAAATAAAAGTATAGTCAGGATCGGTGTTCACATAAAAATTCCACGGTGTCTGGAGCTCAGGGCAGTACAGTCAATAGTTATGTTGGTAATAACACCTAGTCATGCTATTGATGTATTACTAGTCCCTCCCTCACAATAATTAATTTGATACAGATTCCCAGAGAAACTTGCTCCACATTGATATTCCGTATTACAATTTCATTCTCACATTATTCAGAGAAGTATGTAAGTAGTAGGTTATATCACATTATTATTATCCTGTATTGAATGTGAGACAGGTGGGACGTGGAAAGGATGAAAATATATTATTGACATGAACAAATGTTTGGGTGAAGAGTATATTTTGTTAAATTTATCTTGGAATCTTGGGTCACAAGAATTTCACCCTCATAGTTCCTTTGCTGAGCCTGCAGAGAAGATATTTTAAACACCAGAAAGTGTTAAGGAGTTTGGGTCGTTGTAGGACTTGCTGTACCTTCAACTGTCCTTGCTTGTAGGAAAGATCAGCTCATGGTCTTCACACGGGAATGCACATTTGAGAAAATTCCAAAATGGTCACCCAATTGGCCTATGTTTTGGTATTAATGTATTTACTTGTGATCAGACACCAAGAATCTGTTCATTTAGCAAAGTGTCAAAAATCCAGTTGAGCCAAAGAGATTATGAAGCCTTGTGATGAACTGCTTTGTAGTGGTAGCAGTAGAATGCTTTATCTGGAACACCTTGCTGGTGAATGGAGCTACTTCTCCCCATGTAACAACTGTTAACTTCCACATGTACATGATAGCATTCATTTGTTTATTTACTCAATTACTCCCCAAATATTTCAGTATACCTACTGTATGCTAGGTATTTTGCTAGGCTCTGGAGATTCAGAGATAGAAACAACGCCAGTCCCTGCTCTCAAGTTGCTTTCAATCCAAAGGAGGGGACAGATAAGGTGTAAGGCAGTATGAATACTATAATAGCAGTCTACACAATATAACATCCAAAAAGGTTTATATAACCATATGTCCCTTTAGCCAACGTTTAATTCAATCATCATTATAGGAAAATATCAGTGTTTTATTTCTGTGCATATACAGTATAACACAGAAGAATGAAATGTCTTTTCTAACTACCTAATAAATCAGTATGCAATTTTTGATTTTTTTTTTTTAAAGAAATTCACGTTCTTTTATTTATTTATTTATTTATTTATTTATGACTGTGTTGAGTCTTCGTTTCTGTGCGAGGGCTTTCTCTAGTTGCAGCAAGTGGGGACCACCCTTCATCGTGGTGCGCGGGCCTCTCACCATCGCGGCCTTTCTTGTTGCGGAGCACAGGCTCCAGACGTGCAGGCTCAGTAGTTGTGGCTCACGGTCCCAGTTGCTCCGCGGCATGTGGGATCTTCCCAGACCAGGGCTCGAACCCGTGTCCCCTGCATTGGCAGGCAGATTCTCAACCACTGCACCACCAGGGAAGCCCCAATTTTTGGTTTTTACATGAATTTTTCACTCCCATGACAATCATAAATATAGTTTATCAGGAAATTTCTGACCTTTCTCTAAACAAGTAAAGATACAGACTTATCTTTAAATGATAGGTACTTGCTTAATTTATCCCTAATACAAATTCAGTTTAGCAACAATATTTAGTTCCAGTTCATTTTTTTAGTTCATCATTTTAATTAAGTTTGGCCTTTCTTCAACCTTTCAGCCCTATTGGTAACTGTTACTTTTCAGCGATTTCAAAAAGATTACATTTTTTAATGATTTTTATAAAAACCTCCCTGTTAATGGTCATTAACCTTACTCATAGCAGATATTATACTTCTTTATAATTAGAGGGACCAAACCTAAAGTTTCAAGCAGCCAAAATCCCCCAGAAGCCAGAACTTTTATCTGTAGGTCTCTTTAAAATAAGACCCATTGCTTTAAAGCCAAGTAATATAGATTAGGGGGATGGCAGTTTGGTCAAAATATTACCTACCCAAAAATATAAATGACAGCATTTTGCTTGCAATCCCAGAGTAAGGCTTTGCATATCCGTTTTGAATAACTTTAGTGAAGTTAAGTGATTTGAAATTGAATGCAGTGGGGTAAGCTGGTGAGACAGCTGAAAGCTATTGCAGGTCAAGGAAATCACGTAAAGTGGAGTCATCCTCAATTCCAATCCCTTTCATTGTAGAAACGCCAGAACCATTGGACTCTGAGAGTGGCTGCATCTTGTTATAAGTATAGAAGTTTTCAAATCAATTTGATTTTCACTGGTATGATTCTCTAGTGTACTTAATATGCTATGGATGGATTTCTGAGAATAGTAAGAAGCAGTTACACTTCTCATGAATATATAGCAGATGAGGCGCTCTGATTTATTATTCCATTCTATTTTAGAACATGCTTATGATTTTTTTTAAAAAAAAGTAAGAGAAGAAGAAGAAAAATTCTAAAAAGCACAGACTAGTAGATCTGAGTTTTAATTCTCTCACTTACTAGATGACTTTGGGTAAACCCTTTAAGTACTTTGGCCTCGGTTTATCCACCTCTAAATTACTACTGACATTTTTATGAACAACGAATTTTGAGGTATTTAAATATATGTATTCAAAATTAACTAATCCCCATATTTCAAATATAAATTTCTTTTTATTTATGGAAACATTTTCCTTCTTGTGGTTTTTAATAATTTATATGAAAATCAAGGAGATAGAGAAGGACAATAAAAAACTCTTCAGAAAAAAATAAAAAATAGCATTAATTGACAACACAAGTTCTAAAACTTAAGAGAATTCTAAATGAACTCACAATTCACTAATCAACGAAATTTGATATACTGATTCAAGAAGCAATGTGTATGCAACTCACGATACATTCTGATTGTGAACTGTAAATTTTGTTGTAATTCTTAGTTAACTATAAACCCACAAATATTAATCTTGCTCTTGTTCCCTTTTTTGGCTAATGGAGTTAATATTTAGTTAGTTCATTTTGTAGCATACCCTCTCCAGTGATATTGATTTTCTTTTGTGTTCTATGACCTCACTACTGTGCCAGACATCACAGGGGAAGAGTTTAATGTAGAATTTAACACCAAGAAATTAACAGAAGTCCATGTCCCACTGATAGAGGAGAAAATTACTTAACTTTGCTTTCTGTGTAATTGATTTTTTAATGCCTTAATGCAAAATGTTCTTAAAAACCTCTCTAAACCATACGTTGTGCTAAATTTTGGTTCTTGTTCAATGTACTAGTTATACAAAATGTAGATTAACTTTGACCCCATCCAACTTGTACCTCTAAGGTAGATTGTTAGGGAAAGAGAAAATTAAACTTCTAGAAATTTTAAATTAAGTCACATTATAAAACTAAGATTAATTATTAAAATTCAGTGTTTGTTTGGGAGTTAAACGTATATAAGAGGAGTCTCTCTTGATCAACAGAGGCCAAGCCTGTGCTGAGGCTGTTGGGAGGCAGAGGGCA
This sequence comes from Balaenoptera physalus, assembly GCF_965194825.1. Classification (NCBI taxonomy): domain Eukaryota; kingdom Metazoa; phylum Chordata; class Mammalia; order Artiodactyla; family Balaenopteridae; genus Balaenoptera; species Balaenoptera physalus. The sequence goes on from NC_138897.1 coordinate 27,141,307, forward strand.
GGCCCTCAGCCCAGCCCTGAGGGCATGACAGTGCCCTGGGAACTGTGGGCAGACACTGTTGGTAGCTTCGCACGCAGATCTTGCCTTCCTTTCCAGGGTCTGCTCCCCTGCACTAGAACACATGCGATAGCACGAGTCCCCATGAACTATGGAAACATCTGGATGTTTGACTGAAGTTTTTTATTCCTCACCTAAATATTAGAATCCATGTGAATCTCATGTATAGACACAGCCCCAAACTAAAATAGTTTCATTGACTAAATTTGCCCTTCAGTGTGCATTTTCTGAAATGCATTTTTTCCAAATGTTTTTCATCAGTTGTTGTCAACAACAATCCTGGGGGAACAGAGAGGGCCTTTCAATGACAAGCAACTTGCTAGCCCCTAGGGCTGCAGGCTGGGGTAGCGCCCCTGAGTGCTGGCTGCAGGCTCAAAGGAGACTTTAAAAGGGAGACAGCCAAGATAAGGGGTAGGAAACGGAGTGGGATTGAAAGGAGAAAGAAGGAGGATGTATTGCCATAGAAGGGATGGGTGAATGCTAAAATTTTTACTCTTCGTCCAATGTCAGGCATTTTATATTGTACCCTATATACTTTGATGCCCTATACACATACAGGGTACAATACTTAAATGATCTTATTTATTGAATTCAAGTTTAGCTTGAGAACAGTAATATCTTTTAATCAACTTCTCCTCCCATCTCATGACCACCAACAGAACAGGTCATCTGACCTACTCATTTGGCTCTTAAAATTAAGTGAGCTTTTAAAAATTGTAAGGTATTTTTGCTGCTGGAGGCCACGGCAGACACATACGTGAATTAGTATTTTCATGTCTCAGTTAACATTCAGTGCTACAGTTTTATTTGTCCCTGAAAGAAATTTTCAAAATGTCAGATAGGAACAAAAATGGAAACAATCACAAACTTCCCCAGTAAACTGAAAACATAGAGTAATTCTTAGACCATACAATGGATCAAAATGTGCTTGTTCGTTCGTAGGAATGAGTTAGTGCTTTAAAAACTTTATGACAACTGAGGATTTACAATAGCATTAGTTTGTATTTCTTTCACAAACCAAATTGGATTAAATGAAGTACAACAAGTGTGTGTGGAATACATTTGTACCCCTCCCTAAGGTAGAGGTGATGGGGGTTACCTGTAGGGCAGGATCTCTCTGCGTTCAGAAAGCAGATTTTCTAGCTGGGGAAGATCAGACTAGCATAGGTGAAGCACTAGAATATTGGGTACAAGGTGGCAGAGTAAAGATGATAAGGACTTAGAACTTCAGCCCAGGAAGGAACAGATCAGTGGCATCTGCAGAAGTTGGGAAAGGTTTTATGAAAGAGTAAATGACACTTGGGTGGCTTTCTGATTTTGGGTGGATGGGGAGAGGAGGGGGACACCTTAGGGAAGAGAAACAACATAAAGCAGAGCCAGCAGATGTGAGAAATAAAAGTCTGTTTTGGGTAAAAGGTTTGTGCTTAGTGACAGAGAAATACAGGTTGGCTGAGCTGAATGGGACAAGGTTACAGGAGAACCTGGAGTCTCCCGGGGAGGAGTTGAGTGGATTCTGCAATGTAGACCGTGGGGAAACACTGCAGGTTCTCGAGCAGAGGTGTGCCATAATGTTTAAGAGAAAGTCATTACCGTTGTGCCTTGAAACGTAGTGCTGGTGAATCTATTGGGTGTTTTGGTCTTTTTTTTTTCCCCCTTTGGATATTCCAGTCTCCCCTTCATCTGCTATTTACTGCTCATGTCTGCTTTGGCATGGTGTATTCTCACATCCATCCCTCTTGTACTTCCAATTTCTGATGGCTGTGTAAGGGCAGATCCAAGGGTGGGGTGGTGCATTCCCCTGGGATGTGGGACCACCTGGTCCTAAAGGACCCTGGAGAGACCAGGGAAGCAGGGACCATGTGGCTCCAGGCTCCCTGCTGCACTCAGCGGAGGTATAGTTTCTCTGATGTGGCATCACACTGCCTCTGCCCCCCCGGGGCGAGCAGGATTCATGGGCAACGATGCAGGTCACAGTTAACTGGCCCTGCGAACATGTGCTTGTGGAGAACTGGTGTGGACTCATCCCTGAGCAGCAGGTCCTCATCTCATCAGTCCACTGGATGCATTTTATGCCCTGATTATCCATCACTCTCCAACTTTAAGCCACTCAGCTATTTTCTTTTCCAGTTGAGATCTCTATGGCCCTCCTCCACCCTGGCCTTTTTGTCACTTTTTTTTTAAAGGGGGAATATAATGGGAAGGAAAGTAAGAATTTTAGTTTGGGGATTTCTCCAAATGCATTCATTAATTTTGGAAAAGTAAAATGCATTTAACCTGATGGAATATTTATAAAAAGGGAAAGCTCATTGTCAACTAAATCTCATTTATTTAATCTAGTATTAGACTGCCTTTTTTTTTTTTTAAACCAGATGGAAAACATTAGCAGTAATAGTGAACAAACATATCCAGGCTCCCAGAGGTCATCTTTAACCACCATTAACAATCTGGTTTTCACAGATTAGTAATATGCAAAAGGCAACGGTCCAGTGAAAGATACACAAAGGGCAGCTGAAGCTTCTGTGCTCCTTATTTACCTAATATTGAACCACTTTTTAAAACCCTTTGCAAGTGAGAAATTTGAATCTTCTAAGCCCAAAACTGACAGATTTTCTGAGAAGTTGCAGCAAAATACCTGTTTAAAATAGACACATGTAAAATATTAATTAATCCTTCACAAAGCGGATGAAAAACATGTTATTAATGTCATCGGTAGATTCGCCTGTGGTTAATATAGTTTTATTTACTAGCTATTTGTTTAATGCTTCATACCAATGTAAACCTCCTAACTGTGAAGTAGAAAAGAAATGCAATTTTACATATATTATTTTAATTTTTTAAGTTAATTATCTAGTTGAAATGTAATATAAGGTAAACAGTCCACAAAATACACTAGTAGGTCAAAAAGAAGCTGGTCTATAATGTGATAAGGAAATGGCTTCTAGAGTTGCCTATTCAGAAACTATCTCATTTAAATCATGTCTTGATGGGTTAGGAAAGTTGTAGAATGATAAAATCTCATCATGCTCTGTAGATAGATTCAGAGATGTGTGCATGCTCATTTCTTTTCTTGTTCAACCTCAATATTATATCTGGGTATGAAACATCTATGCATTTAACATCTGGTTAACTGAGACTAAAGTAAACATAGGTAAAACTGCACATAATATGCATTTATCTTCATATAAAAATATCATGATTCTTGGTTTATACATTTACGATTTGTTATCAACCTTTGTGTTACTCTTCTTTTAGATAATAGTAGTTTATAGGAATTACGTTGAGGTCTGTATTTAAAATGCTTCACCGGTATTTCCTCATTATTTATTATATGGAGAAGAAAGCCAAGGTATTAATGTTCAAAAGCCTACAGAGAGCGGTCATGTCCAAGATGAAAATGAGAATAAGTTTGTGCAAATATAATCTAGATAGTACAGAAAATGGCTGCCATTAAGGAACTCAGGATGCCCTGGATATTGTTGTGCTGATGATGGGGAGCCAGAGGAAGTGCCTTCCCATAACTGTGCACATGCTTGGGAATATTTGTACATTTGTATTTTCATACACACATATGCACACATGCATACCTGCACACACATATGCCTGACAGTCATCATGTGGACTGCAGAATCACCATTTATAATATCATGTTGAGGACTTTTCTGTCCATCCTTGATATTGTAGCCTGACACTTTGGGAAGAAATTCTGTTTCCCTCTTTGCAGAAATTTTTCCCTTGACAATGAAATTCCCCAGTATTCCTGGAAGTGCCCGGGACCATTTCACTCCATTTCTTGCTGAGGAAGGGAAATGAAAAGATATGAGAACAGAATTGAAACAATGCATCTACCTTGTGCTATGATTTAGAATTTGCGACCTCCTAGGGTCCCTTTCAGTGACAGCTGAAGACACGTTATTGAATATGAGTATGTGTCTAGCACTGTGCAAGGCACTGGCCATGCAGAAAAGACAGAGCCCCGCCTCCAGGTAGCCTGCCTAGTAGGTGGAGAAGGCTGGAAGCAAACGGCACCAAGGACATGGAAGAGCTAACCTGGGGGGCAGGGGAGGGGGATAGAGGAAACCTTCTCAGAGCACCTTTGTCTGCACTGCCATATCTCTATAGATGAAAACGGAAAGCTTAATTAAATTATGTGGGTAATTGCAGATAACAAGTTGAAACTTTTTAAAATTCTGATAGCTGAATGATTGCATTTCTTTGCTTTGTTTATGTTTTCTGGATTATATAGACTCAATTTATGACTGTAGATATATACATTTTCTTAGCTTGTCATCATTCTAGTTAGCACAGAAGCAAAACAGGTAAGAACAGCAATCTAACTTCTATCCACAATACAGTTTATACTGGTTGAAGACAAGTAGTTAAGAAACTATCATCAGCAAGCATATGACTATTACAAAGTAACATAACTTATTTCACTTCTTTCTTTTAGGTTGATTTCTTTTTAAAAAACTATCAATTATTAGGAGACCACTCCAGGCTCATAACTTCTCTCCCAGGGACAGCTAAAGCCTCCTCCCACTTCTTTTTCACCACCCCACATTTTGGTGGCCCAAGAAGGCTGGAGGCTTCTGCTTCCATGGTCTTGGGCGCCTTCCCAATAAAATCTTCACTTCTAGAAGGAGAGGGAGTCTGATCAGATTTCTCCCAGAAATGTCAGCTGTTCAACCTCCTCTTTTGCCCTTCTAGCAGTTAGCTGGGTTGTAAAGGCTGGGCAGTGGTAGGGGCTGGGAGGGAGGCTGACATCAGGAGTCTGCTTTCATGGAGCTGTCGTCACAGTCTAGGTGGACTCCGCCCTCATTTTCTGTCACTCGCCTCCATGGTTCAGGGGAATGATACACGAGTAAATGAGGACAACATTTGGCTCCGAGGACTTCCACCTTGAAGTTATATTAAAAAAACTCTTTTGTAGATATTAATAGAAAGTGAAAATAACAACTTGCAGAAAATAGCCTACACAAAACTAATATTTTTTTCTCCTTTTTTTTTTAAAGGTGAACACACACAAGAGACGAATTCACCTCATTCACTCAGAAAGGATGTAGAAAATATGGGGAAAGGTAAAGAAAAGTTTTAATTCTGTAGAACTTCTCTTAGCTTTAAAAGACTAAAGAGATAATAGGAGGATATTTTTGTTCTATACTATATTTTAAGCTTGACAAGCAACATATGAATAATATATGGACCATGGGGTGGATATAATCGAGATTAATGCATACATATCAATCAATACATGACACTGTAAAATAATACTTTAAAATAATACATTACATTGATTTATATTCATGGATTTCTGCACAAAATCTATCCTATGTCTATGCGACACTTTTTAAACTGGTAAAATATTTTGTCTTATAATAGATTGCCATATATAACAGTTCTCTGGAGAGTTATTTGTAAAGATTAGTAAAATGACTCTTCTTTTTTTCTTTATTAGAAGAACTTCAGAAGGTTTTATTTGAACAAATAGATTTGCGGAGACGACTAGAACAAGAATTCCAGGTGTTAAAAGGAAATACATCTTTCCCAGTATTCAGTAAGAAATCACTTTTATTTCATTGCCTTATGATATTTGATGACATTTCTATTATTAGGCATAAGGATAGGCTTCTAAATATTAAGTGATTACACAAAGTACCGCAGGGTCTTCCGGTGGTCTCAGAGTATTTGGAAATTTTAGCCTGTTATTTATGCTTTGAATCAGCTGACAGACAAAATTTCTTATAAGAACCTTTTGGTGTTTATTCTATTGGTATATGTGTATCTGTGCATATGTATTGTGTACATTTAAAACATGTATGTGAATATACCATTAAATATGTAGATATAGTTAAATAGTCAGAAATATTAATTTTTTTAAAACAAAAGAATTACTCAGGTATTTTTTTCTCTAAGGTAGGAAAAACAAAAGAACAATTCTTATTCTCAGATAGTGCTAGAGAGCTGCCTGGTGCTTGAGATATGAAGATTTAAAATTTAACAATTCAATGTACACATATTTTATTAATTAAAATTAGTATAATTTTAGTAGTTTGGGATTCTCCATCCATATTTAGTATTAAAATTCCATTCCAAATTTGGTGGCAAGAGAAACTGTAGCATAAAAACTATTGGTTCTACTCCCAGAGTCCTGGAATTTCAGAAAGACCTATGATAGGTGTCCAGATTTCTAAAATTCACCTGTCGTGTTCTGAATCACATTTGGACAAATACATCACAGTAGTATTTTTCAAGCTTTTTGAAGTTTCATTTAGTCATATTTTAAATTATATACATTTAGTATTAATTTTTTCAGGGACACTTTTTTAGAATGTCAGTGAGTGCCCTTTGTTTTTTAATCCAGACATCACAAAACTCATGTTGGTAGTTCCTGTGGTAGAGCCATAGGGAAACATCCAGAAAAAGATTTTTCAGTAATTGTGACAATTTTAATAGTATGAGCACAAAGGTCTGCACTCGTCAGAGCTTCTCAAATGTAATCATCAGCACAAACTGAAAGACATGCCCTCTCAGGTAGCATTTTTGAATATTACTGGGTTCCTGGTAACATGTCAAACTAAGTTCCACCAGACTGCTTAGCAGGGATAAAAGTGAAAAGGACTCATGATGGAAGAGAGTTCTGGCCCCAAGGAGTGATAGGGTCGGTCAAGTTTGTGATCTGTCAGTATCCGCAAGGGAGGTTTGGAGCTCACGATGCGTCAGTATTTTGAATTTGGAGAATGCTTGCTGAGGCTTAGAACAAGATGGAAGGGAGGAGAATGGCCAGTGGCTTTTGATAGTGTGTTGGTATCATCATGACATTTGTAGCTTCAAGAAAAAGAGAAACATATTAAAAATATCTTTGAAACCTTGAAAAACAGGTGCTTCCAAGGGATCCAGGATTCTCTCATTTCTAAAACCACATCTTAAAAAAGACTACACAGTTCCTTGCAGCGATGAGCAGACACTGAGTGATTTGTGTCCCTTCTAAGCTGATGTTTATCTAATTGTTGAGTTTGCAGATCCAGCAGAGTGAGTCCAAATCCCACTGAATCCCCAAAGTATCCACCTAACTCCATGTGAAACCAGTGTAGCCATAATTTATCCCATTAATAAAAGCTGATCAATCATTTTAAGGAATTAAGTAATTTATACATTTTCTTACTAATTACTCTACCATACAACAAGTACATGTTTCTGTTTCTTAAAAAGTTAGGATGTTGTAGTACAACTGTCCAGTTTCCATTCAGACCCATCACTCATCCTTTTGGTGTGACTTAAAATGAATCCTCAGTGATTGCCACGTATGTGAAACACTTCAATTAAACAGCAACAGAAAAGTTTTGCCCTTTTTTATCTACAGTGTACTCCACTGACCAAGGAAGTGGTGCCCAAGTTTGAATAATGCGTGGTTTAGACACACCACAAAGAGGCAGTTAATTTCACACCAGTGAAAATAGCAAATGCACATTATGTGCTTGTTAACTAAATGTGAGAGGCCGTGAGGCTGGCAGACAGATTTAGATTCGCTCAGATGGAAACAGGAGGACGGAACTTTGTAAAGCCGCAGCAGAAGGAAGCAGAGAGGAATCCCAGCAAGAGCTTTTCACTAGGATGTGGACTCACAGTCACAACACTTCAAACCCAGCTCACTTAGAGCACTGGGGACCTAAGCGAAGCTGTCACCTGTGGCACTTAGGAACCCAGGCTCAAAATACCCTGAGATACTTTGTGGCTCTGCTACCTCATGGCTGTAGGACCTTGGAAACTGTAAAGTGGGCCAGATCATTCCTGTCCCACAGGAAGATGAGGACCAAATGCAAGGATCCACGTGAAGGTCTGAGCACATCCCTAGCACAGGATAAGTGCTCGATAACATCAGCAGTGATGGTGATGGTGATGACGAAGCAGGGGGAGGAAGAGGAAACTATTAGCATCGAGCTCTCGAAAAGCATTTCTAGAATGGGTCCAAACTTCTCAGCTTCTCCTGTTGTGCTTTGGGAGTGAGTGATGACCTGTGGCACAGAATAGTGAGGATAAAGATGAGAGGAAGGAGGAGGAGGAAGAGAAGGAGGAGGTGGGGGAGGGAGGAAAGTGGAAGAGGAGGAGGGGGAGAAAGCAAGCCTCCATACTCTGTGGGCAGAGGTTGGGAGGAGGAGGAAGGCCAAGCAAGTCTCTCCACTTGCTGGACAGAGGCTTCCAGAGCTGCAAGACTCTGATGGGGAAATGCAGGGAGGAGGAAAGGAGCTCACACCGCAGAGCAAGCAGGCATTTACCGTTCAGGTGGAGGCAGCAGAGAGCCTGGCGGCTAGTAGCGGGGTCTCCAGGTTTGGACACCGACTCCCTCACTGAGTAACCTTAGGCAAGTTACCTAACCCCCTGTTCAACTGTAGAACAATACTACTACCCATCTCGTGGCGTTGCAGAGAGGATTAAATGTATAAAGTGTTTCGCATAGTGACTAGTGACTGATCCGTAGTAATGTGAGTTGCTGCTACTGTTACCATTTTAAGGGTAATACGTACGTTCCTGCAGGGGCTTTATTGTAAACCAGCTGATATTAGAAATCAGAACTTCTAGAGCTTTCCTGGGCTGTAGTTATAGAGGATGAAACAGGCAGTGAAACTTGTTTTGATACGAGACAATCCGTTTAGTTGACCAACTGGGTAGAACATGAGAAGAGAGCTCCGGAGGGGATCCTGAGGGAAGGTGGGAGAAATGTAATCTAGACTGGGTAGAAATCAGAGTTTGGAGGACATGGATGAGGAGGAGCTTCATCTTTATCAAGGTCACTGAGATGACAGTAGGACAGCTGGTCCCACATCCTGCAATGACAGTCATGTTTAATTGGACAGGAATAAATGGTTGGAGACCCTGCCCCCAGGATGCCACCATTCCGAGCTCTCCCACTAAGGACTGGTCTGATCATTTTTTGAGGCTGCAAATCCAGAAGTCATTTTAGCCATCACATTGTGTCTGCCTTCCCTAGTGAATCTCTCCTTCCTCCCTTCTCCTCCAACACCCTGCACCTTCCTTTATTACAGTATTCAGGCCTTTGCTGTAGTTTTTCATTCATTTTACTCTCTTGCCACTGGCCATCTGTATAACCTCGGAGCCTAGGCCTGACTGGGACCTGCCAAAGGGTTGCTGGATGAGGCCATGAATGGAGAAGGCCCTCACCTTCTCCCTCTCCTGTGTCGCTGCTGCGGGGTGCCCTGGGTCCTCACCTCCCTTCCCCACTCCAGCCCTTTCTGCTCGCTGCTATTAGCCCTGCCTTCCTAAAAATCTGCCTTTGGCACCACATCTTCCACTCACTATAGTGATTCCCTGTTGCTGACCATATCGCGTCTAATCTAACTCCTGACTGACTTTTACAACCCTCCATAATCGGCCCACCCAGGCTTATTTCCACTTCTCCCCCTACTCAGTTCCACTTACCCTGCGGACCGCCCTCGCCCCTCCCTTTCCACCTCTGCGCCCTGCGTTTCTCTAGTCCAAATGCCTCCCTTGTCTAGGAGCTCCTCATCATTTGGGACACAGCTCAAGTTCTGCCACCTCCAGGAAGCCTTCCCACTCTTGCAGTATGCACTCTGTGCTGAAGTCCTCCTGTGTTTATTTCTAGTTCCGTGGGTGTTTTGTGTTCACTCCTCTCTGATTCTTTCACCCTCTACCCGACAGTGTTGTAAATAATTTCAGGAAAGAGTCTTCTGTTGCTGCACATGCAGCAAATTGTGGGAACATGACGTACTCGCAATCAATGATTGATATAAATATTGGAGTCGTATTCGAAGAGATTAAAACTGACAGTGAAGATGAGATTGGGTCACTGATAAAGGAGATTAGCAAGGACTCATGAGTTGAGTCCTTGGATTTGCAGGTATGATGACAAATTCATGGCACTTGAGAGAACCAAGTGGAAAGGCCAGTGGTTTACAACAGGGAAGACCTAATGACTGGGGTTTTGTGAAAAACTTAACTGGTAGATTTTGATCATGTCATCGTTTTAGATTTTTATAAAAAGTTTCGTTTCCAAGTTACTTTTAAGGTTACTTCTTATTAAAAACAAACTACATTTCATCTACCCGAATATGGTTGTCCCATCTTTCACCTGTGGTTGTTACTAGATTCATTCTATGTTCAGTGGTTTCCATCCTTCCTTCCTCTCTCTTTGTTGTAGCATCCTCTGGAGAAGGAGGGATGGGGATTCTAAAACATGGTACAGATCAAAAGTCTCTGTCGTTGTTTAAAAGCAGTGAGAGCAAAATAAAGACTATGTAAATGAAATAAGCCCCAAAGCCTATTGCTTGATGAGTAGGCTGTACCAGGGGAACTAGATCTACCATATGAGTTCTCTTCTTATTTCTAGTGCCGGGTATGTAGGCTGGATACTTTTCGTTGCTGTTTGAAAAACTCTTTGGCTTTTCAAACTGTCCACGTTTGCAGAGCACAGCCTTCAGTGCTTTTCTCTGCCACCTCCTTTTATGCTATCGTCTTCCAAAAATAGTTGGGTTTCAAGTGATTCTCATTAGATAAAACAGCTTAATGATTTTTTCATCTCCAGTTAAATTGTGTCTTCATCAACCTTAGAACATAGCAAAACTTTTAGTTTTTCTTTCTCTTGCCAATTAACAATCTTTATATCTCTAAAGTTATACACATGCTTCTTGTAGAAAAGTTTAAATATACAGAAATATAAAGGAAAGAAAATAAAAATCACCCATAATCCTGTCACCTAGAGGAAACCAATGTTAACATTTTGGAGTTTCAGCCTTTCTAGTGCATATTAAATCATTTTTTAAACAAAATGAAATATTATACGCACCAGTTTTTACCCTCCTTTTTTTCACTTAACATGAGCTTCTTTTCAAGACTACCTAGCAGTCTATAAATGCACTCGTATATTGGACATTAAAGTTTATCCAAGTTTTAGGCATCGTTGTTACTGAATCTTTGTACAAATCCATGATCATCTCCTTAGGATAAACTCCTAAAAGAATTTCTGTTAGAGTATGAACTTTTCAAAGCTCCTGATACATAATTTTATGCTGCTTTCCAGAAAGGTTGCACTAATTTATACTTCCATCCTTGGAACACCACGTATCATCTTTTCTTTAGATCTTTGCTAACTTAAATGGAAAAAGTGGTGCCTCATATTATTTCCTTTTCTTTCATTGCTAGGGATATTGAACACTTTGCACATGTCTGTCATCCATTTGTAGGTTTTGTGAATGCCCACGTATTCTCTCCCCATATTTCTTTTGACATGTTCATTTTCTTCTGGTTTATGTGAACTCTTTATATACTAAAATATTAATTCTTTGTCATGTTGCAAATATTCTTTTGTCTCTGTCCATTTTTAAATGTTGACTATGGTGTTTTGTGTTTGTGTTTATTGTCATACCAAAGTTTTAAATTTTTATCTAATCAAATCTGTAAGTCTTTCCTGTTTGCTTTTTGTCTTTGATGCCCTTCCTCACTCCAATTTTATAAAAATATTCACCATTTTTCCGGCACTTTAACAGCTTCATTTTTTTTCCACTTTAACTTAAAGAATTGTACTGTGTGCCATCGTAGAGCAATGAGCATGAATTAAGTAAGGACTAGTTATCAGCATTCCACTCCAGATTACCCTTAGCTATTTCCTTCTCCAACATCAGACTCTCCTGGGATGCCAGGGAGGTGCCACAGCCAGCTTCAGGCAGCCCTTCCTCTCCCACCCACCTCAGCATCACCTTGATCAGAGGCACTGCGGAGCCCGAGAGGGCCAGAAGAAGCTGCTGAGGTTCAGAGGGCAGTTCTCTCCTTCACAGAGGGAGACCTGCTTGGGATGTGCTCTGGTGTCTGGAAAACACACTGATCTTCTGAAGGTATTCTGGCCCAGGTACGGGGCCAAGGGCACTGGAACCAGGGCAGTTTGTGGAGCACTGGCTCCTGTGGCCTTGTACCCAGCCTATGGGCTTTGACCCACCTCCAGGGCATCCTGAGGTGGCAGGTGGGTGCCAGCCCCTCATAGAGTACCTGACTTCTAATTTTTATCAGTATAAGTCAAAATTACCCACTCCCCATTTTCCAGCACAGGAAAGACAGAACTGGGTGTGTGGAGCCCAACCAAATCAGTTTACCTTGTCATCAAATCTTAAAGCAGTAGAGCAAGAAAGGACCTTACAGAGCACATCGTTCCACACCCTGTTTGTTCAGATAAGGGTCTGAGCCTCCAGAGGGGGGTAATTACTGTCCAAGGCAGAATCCAGACCTTCTGGTGGGTACTTCATTGTTCTATTCATTCCTCATTCATTAACTAGCCCCTGCTGTGTGCCAGGCCCTGTGGTGGGCTTTGGAAATTTTACAAGTGTCTAAAACTTATCTTCCTGTCCTCACTGTTTCACTGAGAGACAGATGTATAACAACTAATCATAGTACGGATTATGGATGCATCAACAGAGGTATGTACAGAGTTCTGGAGGAGTACAAGAGAAACGTGGCTAGTTCTGGCAGGAGAGGGCAGGAGAATTGGAGAGAACGTTTCAGAAGACAGAGCATTTGAGCTGGACTTCAAAGAAAAGGGAGATGTTTGCTGTAAGGGCCAGGCCACAGCAGTGGCAAACACAGAGTGGCTGGGAGTGCAGTGCATGTGCAGACTGGAGGGTGGTTTGGTGGGCGATGTGGTGGAAGGAGTTTCCTCTACCCCCTTTGCTGCAACCAGCTGAGCCACTTGCTGTTCCCTACTTCCGCCTCCACATCTTAGCGAAGAACGCTGATCACACCTCCTCAAGCTTTTCCTCCTGCTTAACCCTCCAAGGGAATGAGGGCTCCTTCCTTGACCCTTGCATAGTACCACAGGCTTACCTTTATTACAGTAACTTTCACATCAAATTCTGAGGTGAGAGTAGGAAATGGGTCTTTTTAAAAATATGTATATTATAAAAGGCAAAACTATGGAGACAGTAAAAAGATCAATGACTGCTAGGGGTGGAGTGGACGGGAGGAATGAATAAGCAGAGCACAGAGGATTTCAGGGAATTGAAAATACTCTGTATGATATTGTGATGACAGACATATGTTATTATATATTTGTCCAAACCCATAGAATGTCCAACACTAAGAGTGAATCCTAAGGTAAACTATGGACTTTGGGTGATAATGAGGTGTCAATGTAGGTTTATCCGTGGAAACAAATTCTGGTGAGTGACGTTGATAATGGGGGAGGCTGTGTGGGGTGGGGGGGGAGGCACAGAGTGTATATGGAAAATCTCTGTACCTTCTTCTTAATTTTGTTGTGAACCTAAAACTGCTCTTTTAAAAAGGTCTTTTAAAATTAATTAGTTAAAAATACATGCTTGAAGTTGGGGAAGGAATTCAAATAGTGTAGAAAGATAGATCAAAAAAATAAAAAGAACAATGTTTTTAGTTTCTAAGTATCCAGAATCTCATGAGTGGTAAAGGGTTTATTACCTTGAAAGCGATGGGAAACCATCACAGAGTTTTAAGCAGGAGAATGAAAGGGATTTGGAGGCCAGATGGTCAGTTGGGAAACTTTTCAGGGAAGAGGTGTCTGCATTCGGGAGGTAACAATGGCAAAGAGAGGAGAGGATGGAGGTAGAATATACAGGACTCACACACCAGTTGGCTGTAGAGATGAAAGGGAGAGAAGAGATGATGACAGAGTTTCTGGTTTCTTCAAGCCACTGCCCTGACCATCCACCACAGATTCATATGAAATCATGCTAATTTCTCATTTAAAGCAGAAAAAGCTGAAGTTAGCCAAGTCCACACTTTAAAAAAGATCAATGGAAAGGATGAAAGAACAAGATGCACATTAGGAAGTCATTCCTTTCTGGAAATACAATAAAAATGATCAATATGTAGAATGGCAAAGATATTTTGCACAATATGTCTTAAAGTTCCTTCCTTCTCAGATTGAGGCAAGATCTGTAGAACCACATAGGCCCAAGGAGGACGTAAGATAAGGCTGCTACCGGGTGGGAGAGTTTGCAGGTTGGGAGAGTCCAGTCAGAATACATTTATCACTCACTCTCTTAGACGTGAGATGAGCTGCAGTGAAGCCAGGCGAGCACATCTAACAGACCTACGTCTTATCACCCAAGGATTCGCGTGCACAAGGGTCCACGTTTCCTATGATCGGCTTTGTCTGAGCTTCACCCCCTCACCAGCACTAGACTTCTGAAGACAGTGGATGCTCTCAGTACTGTGACTGGCTCAAGTGTTCAAAGACTAGAGAAATGCTTGCCCTCGACATTCCTGAGTAGTTATTATGTGCAAGGGATTATACTAGATGGGCTATGTGATACTGTGAAATATAAGAGGTAGACCTTAGCCTCTCAGGATTTACTGTCTATTCTGATTAAATCACAGTCTTGAAGAAAACATCTCTTCAAACAACTATAGTATTTACTTTTAAAAATACCAAAGGGCGGGGAGGCGGTTCTATGGGACTGTCAGTAATATTTTTACTAAATATACCGATAGTAGATTTTGCACTTTAATTAATTTATTTCTCTGTTTCTCACTCCTACCAGATAATTTTCAGGATCAAATGAAAAGGGAACTAGCCTACCGAGAAGAAATGGTGCAACAGTTACAAATTGTAAGATGCATTTCTACTTAAAAATAAATGCAAGGTGATGGGTTTGCTTTCAAACCACCCAATATGTATGAAGCTGTTTGTGTTTTTGCCTTGAAATCCTTTGGTCCACTTCCCTCTCCACTGGTTTAGATGCTAATTGCCAAGAGATTTACTTAGATGCAGGATAAACAGATGTGTCAGTACATTTCCTCTAAATGTAAGTACGTACCATGTGTTAATAGACAGATGTGTACATTGTCTCTGAGGGTGAACCAGAGGTACCTGCATTGTCTTCCGCTGTGCAAACTTCCAAACACAGCGCTGGGCTGCACCAGAAGCTCAGGGAAGGGCCATTGTCTTTGTCTTCCCCCTCCTTCCACCACCCAGACCTGAGCAGGCCCTCTGCTGTCAATAGAACTTAGTATAAATACAATTAATCAATTAAATTCACTTGAAGGACGATGGAAAGAAACGAATTCTTTCCAAATGAAGTGTGTTACTCTATCCTAATCATGTCTGAAAGTTGACACTGACAAAGATCTATTTAAACAGAAACAGGGAAACAGGAAAATGTCTGATAAATAAATGTGAGGTTTTATGATTTTCGTTTTTTGAGTTGTTTTTTTCTTTTTCCTGAATTCCTCACCCTTTGTCCCCATGCAGATACATCTGGTATTATTTATTAGTGCTTTGAAAGCGGTCTCCCAAGCTTCCTCATTTTCATGAGTACAATGGGGAAATAATTTCTGCTTAGTTTTTGTAAGATTTTTTATTTATTTATTTATTCATTGACGGCTGTGTTGGGTCTTCGTTGCTGTGCACGGACTTTCTCTAGTTGCGGTGAGCGAGGGTTACTCTTCGTTGCGGTGCCCGGGCTTCTCATTGCAGTGGCTTCTCTTTGTTGGGGAGCACGAGCTCTAGGTGCGTGGGCTTCAGTAGTTGTGGCACGCTGGCTCAGTAGTTGTGGCTCGCAGGCTTAGTTGCTCCGCGGCATGTGGGATCTTCCCTGACCAGAGCTTGAACTTGTGTCCCCTGCATTGGCAGGTGGATTCTTAACCACTGCGCCACAAGAGAAGTCCATTTATAAGATATTTTTAATCACCTGGGTAAAGACATACATTGATCCTTACTTAGTGTTCTTCACAGCATGATTATTATAATTTGGGTTGCTTGGTGTTTCTGAGCTGGTCCACGTTATCCTTATACCATGAAACATGTATCTATGCAGACCCGCCTGTCTTGTCTAGAGAGCCAGGCATCTAGCTTTCTGTCAGGATTATTTAAGAAAGGTGGTTATTGATGGTTCCTTTCTGCATGGGAGAAATCATGCTTGCGTTAATGGAGATTGCTGAGAGTCATTTTGAAAGCAGCCTTGTATTTCATGATGTTTTCCCCCATTCTCGGGGCTCCATTAAAAGTACTGCTTCTAACTTTAACCCTCCTTCTGAGGTTTTCCTGGATCTCAAGTGCTGGTTAACAACTCTCAGTTCTGAAAACCACCTCAACATAAGACCCTCTTAAACAGGATCTTTCTTCTTGTTTTGGTTTTGTTTGTGTTAGTTTTATTTGCACCTAACTTCACTGGCGAACAGAAGGATTTTCTTAATCAATTGAAAACTAATCCCCCACAGGGGTTAAAAAAAAGTATCTACTCTTCTTAGCTTTTGATACCTAGATAATAAGAGCTACTCATTACTTGCTGTGAATTTATGTATTGTTTTATTTGTCCAAAGGAAGAATGTAAAGATAGAATCAGAGGTAGAAGGATATAAAATTTTAAGACCTTACTTATTTTACATAGGATATCGTTTTCAGACTCTTAAAACAAAAATTGCCACACATGCAACCAAAAATGTGTGACTGCTGGGTGGTGATGAGCATAGCAAAATGGGCATTAGGAAAGGAAACTAAATAATTATTTCAGTGCCAGTTATTTAAGGCCAGTTATGTAATTTTAATGTCTTAATTTTCTTTGACATTTGGTTTCTTTAGTAAAAGAGGAAATGATATTGCATCCATGTAATAAGCAGGCCGTATTAATAAAAAAATATCTCTTATCTTTTGAGATATTTGATACATGGAAGATACAAATTGGTATTACAAAATATCTTTATTATATTGTATTGCAAAATATTTTATCCTTGTATATTTATTTATCTAGACAAGTGTTATTAATTCATATTCCTCTAGATAGTAAATTTCCCTGGTTGCAAATTAAATTCTTTGGGAGGAGCTGGAATGTTTTCCCCCAGCCTTGTAGGTACCGTATAATTCCTGAAATCCACAAAGGTGCATCCAGACTACCAACATGAAAATTGGTGAAATTGACATGATTTGTCCCTTCTGCTCCTCCCCCTTCTTTTGTGTCCCCTATCCTTAGATGCCCGGGTCTTCGTGCTACCTTCAACACCTAGCATGGTGTCTAACATCAAATAGGGATCAGTAGACATTTGTTGAATTAATCACTACTCATGGATGTCCCCTGACCCAACTCTGATACTGTCATGTAGCAATCCTCTTAATTCTTTTCCAAATTTTCCTGGCTTGGTCCTGATTTCCTCAAATTTTTTTGTGCTGGGTAACTACTACCAAAACTACTAAAAGAAGGCATACAAGTGAATTGCTGGGAACTTACGTATTACAGCACCGTCCTTGTGACTAACAGATACAAGCTTTAAGGTCTGCAAACTTGAGTTCAAGATTCATCCTATATAGTTCATTGTATCAGTTTCTAAACCAAAGGGACCTGTTGTAAGGTCCAACCTAGTACCCTGATAGGGATATGATAAGGCACAAGTGTTTAATAAACATGAAATGCACATATAAACATAAAATGCTGTGCCGATACAAGTAATCAATTTAATGGCATGCCCCTTCTCAAAGTAGTACCTCTATTAGTGGAACTATTTGAGCCCTGGTGGCTAGAGATATATTTGTGCGGGAAGGACCTGTGTTCACACTATACCATCTGCTTTAGAACTGAGGCAGCAAGCCCAAGTTTACTTGAACAGAAACTTATCCTGTCGCTTATTCAGCTTGTTGTATTTGCTAAAGTAACTGGAGAAAAATGTCTTTAGAAAATTATACCTAAAGATTATCAAGAAGTTGCTAGGTATCACAATTATTGACTTTCTCAATATTTTTAGTTGAATGCTCTAATTCATCAGTAAATATAGTTACGTGCTTTGCTCCTTGAGAACAGAACAATTCACCAAAAATTATTTTATTCTTTCATGTTTAAATTATTTTATATTTAAAGTTTACAAAGCATGTATTACAGAATAGTCATGTGCTTACAGAATAGGCATCTTTTCCTTTAGGTGAAATAAAAACCCACTCTATTCTGCAGTCATGGAGAATTCAAATATATTAAAACCATCATATTTTGTAACAATTCCCATAGACCCACAACGCATTTATCCTATGCTGTTGCACAGTGTTCTTATTCAAGATGATATCGAAATCATCTTGGGTATCATTGCCATAGAAAGAAAACTTATGAATTTCTTTGGTTCCTGCATTTTTAGATTCAACGCTGACTGTAATTTCTACACCATTGCTTCCTTTTACAGTTTGTTAAATGCAAAGTTGTGATGACCATAGACTCAAATGATTGATTCTCTTTGTGTGTTTATAAATAAATGTACATTTACCTAATGTGAGATTTAAAGCATATGCAGTTTATTTAACATTTATACATGGGCCACAAACTAATATTTTTTTTTACAAATAGTTTAAAATGAGAGTTTTACAGTCCTTAACACAGTTTGTGTTATAGTCCCCCACCTCTGCTCTGGGTTTTCAAATGCTTAAAATGTTTTCATTACCAAACCAGATTTATTTATACAAGCGAAGAAATATGTTCCTCTCAATATGAGCCAAATACAAAAGTTTTAGAATTTAGCACGTTCATGAAGATGTTAGTGTTTAGTATAATAAAGAGCAAAAGATTTCTCACTCACAAGTGAGCTCTGATTCTAGGAAAAAAGTGTTCAATTTTTAAAACAAAACCATCATCCCTTAGGATTGAGAAGAAGGTGAAGAAAACATTACAATGTTATATGTAAATTATATCTCAATTTTTAAAACATTTTTAAAGAAGAAAGTGAAGGCATTTTACTAAGTGTATAACCATTCTTAAAAGATTTTTATTAGACTGTAGCTGATTTACAATGTTGTGTTAGTTTCAAGTGTACAGCAAAGTGAGTCAGTTATATATATACACATATCCACTCTTTTTTAGATTCTTTTCCCATATAGACCATTACAGAATATTGAGTAGAGTTCCCTGTGCTATATAGTAGGTCCTTATTAGTTATCTATTTTATATATAGTAGTATGTACATATCAATTCCAATCTCCCAATTTATCCCTCCCCCCTTATCCCCTGGTAGCCATAAGTTTGTTTTCTACGTCTACAACAGTGTATAACCTTTTGATTAAAGTTTTTCCAAGGACTGGAATATAATGTAGTTTACAACATGAGCCGAGACTACTGTGATGCCTTGATAACCTTTTTTTTATCTTTTATTGCTAATTTGGCAACAATTTTTTAAAGCAAGTACATGTATATATAAGGTACTACCGTAGGTTTGTTGAAGGCATGTCATAGTTGAAGACATAGTTGTTGAAGACATTAGTCATAGCTCTTGAAGGACGCTGTGAAGCTGCAACAGAAAACGCATGATAAATGGCTAGACCCAGACTCACATCCTTTGAACTTGCTGGATCGCTAGCAAGGGGCGCGTAGATTGAGAAAAAGTGCTTTTAAAATATGCTAGTCTTGAAGTGCCCTCTGCTGTTTTTCCAGAACACTGCAGTCACACGCAGCCAGAGGGAACCAGTCTCAAAGTTCCTCATTAAAGCCTCAATTAAAATTAACGTTCAGCCAATAGATTTAGTACTAATGTTTCGTTCACCGTGGACTTGTAAAGAGTCAGTTTACAACTTTCTGATGGTGTGAGCGCCGTGCTTCCTTGCAGGGAAAGGAGCGGTGACAGGTCTTTATCGTTTCTGGAGAAGTGCTCCCTCTTTGGCAAGGGCACAGCTCTTCTGTGTGGTCTTTTCTTGGAGGTTCTCCAGTATTCATTACGATGGGAACTTGCCCAGATTTCTACCGTCTGAACACGGAGAGTTTTTTAAAATATGTTTTACATATTTTTAAAAGGTAGATAGAGCACTTTATTTTTAGAAAAAGATCCTGGGCCCCTAGAAGATTTTGATTTTGTGACTAAATATGTAACAAGTAGAGGACTTGACGTTAAGTCTGAACTTCCTTGGAAGCTGCCTTAAGATTCTCCAGGGGACAGACTTTGACTACAGTGGGTCCTTTTCCAATTATTGATCTATTGCCTTGCATCTTGACAATGCCATGACTCGTTTCTTAATTATATATCCTTTTTCTCGTCTTTCTCCTTTTGAGATGTTGACCCACCTTAATGTCTGAGCTCAGGCTAACTCTCTCGGCACAATCTAGGAAATTATCTTTTTTGGTAAAATCTCAATACTTTTGATAGACTAGAGCCAACTAGGTGATTTAGAAGTTATATAGCAACTTTGAGGAGTTTTGTCCATGCCAATCTTGGTGATTTCCAAGCTGGTCAGAATGAAAAGAAAGCTCTTATAAGTTCTATTATAGGAGATTTACATGGCATAATTATCTTTAATGGAGCCTCTAAGATCCTGAGCTCCCCCAGTTGGGGAGTATAGAACCTGAAGCACCATCAATCATAAAGGTGCCCATTACTTGATGTATCATAAGAAAAGAAATTTCCAACTATTATTCTCAGATACCATCAATTATAGTACATCCAACTTCAGAAATGTTAAAATGTGAGGGAAAACACTGCATCTTAGAATCAATGAAATAGGATAGTTTCCATGAACAATCGGGCCATATGCTAATATATTCTTTATTAATCATTCATGATTTTAGACTTGGAATTAATGACTGTCAGCTCACAACCTGAGATTAATAATTCTTCACACAGATTTAAATTTCAGTCTGGAGATTTGGGGATCAAATGTGCTTATTTGGAAATGTCCTTTTTTTCTGAGTCCTTTTCTTAAATTTCCTTATCAGCTTCCCATCTTAATGAAATGCTGCATTGTTGTTTCTGAAAAAAAGAAAAAGGCATTCAGACTTAGATCTGAAAGTAGTGCCCTTCAGGCAGTTTTCTTTGGGTTAGGATGAGTAGTTTACTGGCTTTGATGAGATGGCGCATGGTGATATTAACTTATATCGTGCAGTGCCTGGCAGAACAGACACTTACTAAATCTTCGTGGCATCTAATCTTGATGTTGAGAATGCTTTCTAAATGCGAGAGTGACACAAATACATTTTATTAGGTAATCCTTATACCCCAAGGTTTACATCATTTCTACTTGTTATCCTAAATAATAGAATTCCATTCAAAGCTCTCTGATATCATGCATCTAAAGAAAGAGGTGATCCATGTGTTTTGGCATATTGTTTCATACACCATAATGGAAAATCAGGATTCAAATATGTCTCTGTTAATAGCAGGTATAGCATAACCCAGAGTGGAAAGAAGAGGTAACTAGAGTAGGTCCCTGTGTAACTATTCTTGTCATAGTTATCTAGCTAATCTCAGCTCTCATCCTAAATATGAGATTAGGACAACTATTTATGGTCCTATATGAACCATTAATTTCGATGCTGCTATTAAGGCCTTTATCAGATATGTCTCTATCGTATACATCCATGTTGTGGCTGTGTATCAAGATAGTGAGGTGGTTATTTTAGTCTTCTCTCTTTTTTTCATTAAAAAGACTGTTTGAGGGCTTCCCTGGTGACACAGTAGTTAAGAATCCGCCTGCCAATGCAGGGGACACAGGTTCGAGCCCTGGTCCAGAAAGATCCCACATGCCACGGAGCAACTAAGCCCGTGCGCCACAACTACTGAACCTGCGCTCTAGAGCCTGTGAGCTACAACTACTGAACCCGCGTGCCACAACTACCAAAGCCCACGCGCCTAGAGCCTGTGCTCCTCAACAAGGGAAGCCACCGCAATGAGAAGCCCGCTCACCGCAACAAAGAGTAGCCCCCACTCGCCACAACTAGAGAAAGCCTGTGCGCAGCAATGAAGACCCAACGCAGCCAAAAATAAATAAATAAATTTTAAAAAAAAAAGACTGTTTGATTCAACTAACCAGTTATTATGGCAAAATGGTCCAGCTGGTCTTAGCCACAAGCATCACTATAGATTTGTAGTTCCTTCCCATTAATAAAGGTTCATGTTTATGGACTGCTAGATCAGGAGAGCAAAACATAAATATGCTGGGGATATGGGGAATGTATATAACAGTGTTCAAAATATTACCTACTTGAATGACTATAATTTTCTTTCCTTCACTGCTTTTACATAATATCAGCCATAGTTCATGTTACATTCTAGAAGGTTGAATATTTCTTTAAATGTAAAACAGATTTATATCATTAGAGTCCTGAATTTAGCCTTATAATGATGAAGGTAAGTAACATAACTAGGGTTAGTAGAGAGGCAAATCTAAATAATACATGTAGTCCAATTTCAACAATCTGAATTCTCTAATGAAAAGTAGCATATCAAATGTGATAGACTTTCATTCAAAACCCCAGTACTGAAAAGTACTTTTCAAGTTTATCCAGGTAGAATTCTCAAGGGTCATATTTTCCATTCAGTGCAATTATTTCTGATGCTTCTTAGTAGTTATTGGGAAATTACCCAGACTAATAGTTTGTGTTTAGTTAATCTTATTTGTGATTTATAATGATAGCATATTTCCTCACTCTAATTAAATGAAAAATTACAGTGAACTAGTTTGTAATCACATTCTTGTTTTGTGACCTTGGACATACGTTATAACATAATAACTTAATTTTCATACCTAAATAAAAATAAGAATACCATATTATTAAGTGCAAATTTTTGAAAATTTCTTAAGTGAAATGTCACATAAGAACCTCAGAGACTAGCTGTAGCGATAACCTAGCGTGATCACCTGTTCTGTCCTGATATGCTTTTTAACAGGCCTTAGAAATGCTATACCCCAGAAGCCTCATACTGCTGGGCAGATGGAGACCTTTTGTCCTCAGGGCAGATCCACCAGCATTCAAATTTAGGCACAATGAAGGTTCTCCATTATACATGTCTCCAAATTTTGCTCACCTGGATAGTTTTGCTTGTTTTTATCTTACAGATTCCCTATGCAGCAAGCTTGATCAGGAAAGAAAAGCTAGGTGCCCATCTCAGCAAAAGCTAAAAGGTGAGCTCACCAGAGGAAACAGATTTTCCTTAACTCCCTGAATTGTTATTGCTTGGCTGTGTTCTTTACTGATGTACTTGAAATAGCCCAGGGGATTGATGATGTTGTTTAAGCCGATACACTGTTGAACTTCATTCTAGGCATGGGGCTTCCTAAATAAATGGCTAAGTGCATGTTATAAATTCTGTGGAAAATTTCTAAAACTAAGGAAATTCTCAATTCAGTCTTGCAGATGTGATCTTCATTCTGTTTTGAGGTTTTCTACTCTTTCCGGTTCCTCCTGACACCCTGATTCCTGGTCCTCTGAAGGAAACCGGAGTGTCAGAAGCCATGCTTATTATGTTTTTTCTTCTCTGTCTCTCCTTTGCTTCCAAAATGTCTTCCTGAAACCTGACTTTCAGTGAGTTACTGACAGATGGTGCTGTGAATAACTGCGTGCGACATAGACCTTTGAGAACTTCTGCTGCAGGATTAGTCATTCATTCTTTCCCTAAAACAATCCTTGTTTCTCTACAGCTGAAGCCAGATCCAATGTCACATACCTGGCAGCAATTTAAAAGACAAATATTCTGGACTCCTAAGGAAAAGAAGACAGTAAACATTCAATGACTATATTCAGAATATACCTAAACATTTCAAAAGCAACTTTTTGATTATATGGCAGAAGATATAAATAATTGTTAGAATTGAAGGAATGCAAAAACTAGGATATTGTTGTTTCTCTAACAATACGTTAGGATGACCTAGCAATTGGAACTGCTAAATCAGGGAAAAACTCAGATGTCAGAGGTGGTATTTATAAGTGCTCATGGCTAACTAGGATTGTGGTCATTTATCAGTTTTATTTGCTCCCATCAGAGTGATTCTTCCCACTCCTTCCCTCTGGAACATATTTTCAATTCAATAGAATTTACTGGCCAAAAAACTCTGTGCAATGCAGGGTCATGGTTCCTTTTCTTTCCTTCATGCCTCTTTTCTGCATATCACAAGCCTCCTCTACTATGTGCACATGACAGTTCTACTTCTTGCCATTATCTTTATTAGTGATAATCTTCAGTATTTGTCTTAAACAGTTATATGTATGTCACATTTCATTAGGAGTTCAAAACTCTTTCCAAGACAGTCTCTCATTCATATGCTTTCCCTTAATTTTACGCACAGGGAACCAAGGTACAGTGAAGAGAGATGTGATGTATTTTGTCTCTGTTACAAAGCCAGGAAGAGATTCTAGGGCTCCTGATTTTAAATGCATTGCCTGCTTGCTCCTTAAATAGGGACTTCTTGTCTTCTGTGAGCAGATGTTTAGCAACAGAGTTGCTCAGATAATAAGTCATTCTGTTTTGGGATGCTCAGACAATGTCATTCTGTTTCCATCTCCATGAAGTCATACACAAATGGACCTGTGAGTTTGGTTTCATTCTATATCTTCAAGTATTTTTCTTACGTCTGAAGTTGACTTTGGGTGATTTCTTTCTCATCATTGTAGACCAGATTTGTCCCAGCAGTGTGAAATGAATAATTTTAGAACGTTCAGAGTCTAATAAATCTTAACGCAGAATATCAAGGTAATCAAAGCAAGAATCATCCAAATTAACGCTGATAAACCCATATGTATAAAAGTTTGAAAATGTCAAACTACTTTCCTTTCAAATCAAAAAGTATATATTGGGATGTGTTTTTTTAAGTAACCTTTTTATTGAAATATAACACACATTCTCCAAAGCCTATAAATCGTCAAGTCATACAAGTCATGAAGTCTACAAATCAGAGCTCAGTGAACTTGCTTAGGTTTCTAGCACCCAGATAGCTACCTTGTGCCCCTACCCAGTTACAAAAGATTGGTTTTACCTGTTTTTGAACTTTAGTAAAGGACATTTTATAGAACGTTCTCTTGTATCTGGCTTCTTTCACTCCACGTTTGTGATTCATCCATTAGAATGTAGTTTGATTTATACTTAGGAACTTCAATAAACTCTCTTTCTACCCTTCCACTTCCCTGACTCATCTTCTCTGCTTGTCAGACATGAGCTGCTCTTGCACCTACAAAATGAAGACTTACTGCCCAGAAACCACGCCTTTGATGGTGACATAGTGTACAGTGAGGTGGGAAAAAAAAAAAAAGATTGATTTGTGTTTAGTAACTAATGCTTCCTCCATGCTGATTTTGTTTCCATCCTTGCAGACAACAGGGATTTCTCTAAGTAGACCCTGGTGCTTTCAGAAGATTAGTGGTTACTTAAATGCTGAGCTAAATCAGCCAAGCAGAGAATCACAACCATATTGTGAGAGGCAGTATTCGATTCTCAACATGCCAAGCCTGCAAGGAATTACCCCAAGAGAGATGACAAAATAAAAATCATTACACCAAGGGAGAGAAACAAGTTCTGTCTTGCTGAGTGACCACAGGTTTCCAAATTAGGGACTGATACATTAATGTCTTATGCAAGAGTGACCCTTAAGGTAGTGTGCTGTGTTCTTGCCACCCAGTGAATTCCAATAGGACTATTAAGAGGAGGAAGCTTTTCAAAACCACAGGCAATCCACTTAATAAGCTGAGCAAGTATTGCCACATATCACTGCTCTACAAATCATTTTTGCCCTACGTTAGGACACAAGAAATTCCATGTTGAATCAAAATAAAAGTCCACCCATACCAGGGGAGTAACAGTGCAATTCCATTAGAAGAGCCAAATTGTTGTTCTTAACAACACCAACCTCAAACTTTAGGCGTGTACACTGAATAACCCTTAACTTTCCCTTGATAACTCCTTAAAGATCCATTATACATGGATTTATCTAAACCTTTCTTCAACCTAGGCATAGCCCCTTTGGGGCAATGAATTCTATTTGTTTAGCTACCAGCTGTGTAAACTGTAGTTTATTTTATTTATCTTCAAACTACTTTCTAAAACAAGCCCTTGTAGATTAGACGTGGTACAGCTCTGCATATTTGCTTTATCGTGAGCTCACGAGTACAATGGAAGTGATTTGAAAAAATATTTCAAAATGCTGTGTGTATAATCCTTTCATCTGGAACTGTTTTGAACACCGGAATTATTCCTGATGGTCTGCCTTACCTTTGGTCATTAATGTGCCCCAGTTCCTACACAGACGCTCCAGGATAATCTGTGTGAAATCTGCACCCCAAATAAAAATGTCATGATATTAACACCAGTTTAATATTACTTTACATTCTTTTTTCCCCAAGCTCCTTTTAACATTATGCAAACGCCGTCCCTGTGACTCAGTGAAATACTCATGTCTTTCACAGAGAACTCAATTATTTTACGTAAGTGGAAAGTGAATCATGGGATATGGCTCATTCATAGTCATACAGAAACCTGCTGAACAAGCTGGAGATAATGATAACTGTCATTCATTGAGCACTACCCATGCCAGATACTGGGTTAAGCTGCCACATTCTCTCTTTTGATCTTTACAAGTCCATAAGGTTGATCCTATTACTATCTCCATTTTATACATGAGAACGCAGAGGATCAGTGAAGTCACTTAGCTAGAAAGTGACAAAGCCAGGATTCAATACAGGTCTATTTGACTCTAAGCCCCTTCTCTGTCTTTCTAGGATCATTGGGCTGGTTTTGAGAGTCTGGCTTCTAAATCTGACACTACTTCCCTATGTCATCTGAAGTAATATCATTTAATCTCTTCGAGGCTCACTCTTATCTATGAACTGTGGATGGCCAAACCTGATCAAAGTCTCTGCCAGCTCTAAATTTTGACTATCACTCTTGCATGCCAGTCTTCTGCCAGATTCTCTCTCACAAAGGGCCTGCTTTTATTAAAATCTGTTCATACAAAACCCTATATAACACCTGAGGGTGTAACCCACCTACTTTTTCCTTAGGTCTTCATTTTCTTCATCACTAATTGCTACTTCGCATCCTTCTAGAGAGTTTGAAAATATCATTTTTTCCCCTATCCTAACAATATCTAACTCTTTGGTAAACTCCTGTTATTTTTATTTTGTTATTTTTATTTTAATTCTGGGATAATTGCTACGAAAAGAATAGCAAGAAAAAGGTCTTAAAGGGGTGTGGAGGGATTGTAATTGAACATTCTGTGTCTTCCTTTTGTAACGATCAAAGATGGGGGGGCGGGGGAGGCATGTCCATTTCTAACCTCTGTCATCAAACAAAAGAGAACCAGGTTCTTTCAAGAATCTCCGTTGAGAATGACAGTGTGCTGCCACACTTTTAAGGGCTTTACGTCAATTATCTTATTTAATCTTCAAAACAACCCATTGAGAGAAGTACTGCTACTCTCACCATTCTACAGCTGAGCAAACAGAAACGCATAGATGAGTAAGTTGTGTGGTCTCACTGCTAACAAGTGGCAGAATTTGAACCAGGCCGCCTGGCTCTGCAGCCCACACTTCATCTGCTCTCCCCAACTTGTGACCTGAAATCGTGGCCTAATTCACATCTTCCATTATCAGTTATAAATATGCAGTTAATAACCAATCCAGTGGTTTCATTGATGTTGAATCGCAAAACCTCTATAGCTGCCCTAACACCCCCGGACAAGAAAAATGGATGTAACTTGGACCATTCAGACAAAGCCAGCAGGGCACCAGTGCATGAAATTCTGTCTGCCCCTTTTACCACAGGCTGTCTTAATGTTTGCTCAACAACAAATTGGAGCTTCTGGAACCCAGCAAAATGACTTTACTGTAAAGAAGGCATAGCAAACCAGCACGCTCTGATGTAATAGTTGTAGTTTGGCTCAATGTCAGCAGAGATGCATCATGTAAGGTAGCAGGCAAATATATGGCAAAAGGAAGATGCTTTCATGGTCACTGTTTAAACATTTTTATTCAAACTGTACTAAAAATGTCTTCTCTTAAGGATATACTAAATATTACTTTAAATGTTTTTAAATTATCTGATTGTATCACACTGAGGTTGTCATTCTGTGCTTTTTGTCTTATCCCAGGTGCACAGAACCACTTACTCTTGTTCTCTTGTAAGATACAGACTGCCCCTGAGCACTTCCGACCCACACAGAGACTGCAAATTGAAAGGGCTTGGGAATCAAATATAAAATCAGGTTCGGGAGAACCCAAGGACAAGTGACCTCAAAGCAGCATGGACAACCATGTAAAATAGACTGTAGCAGCCATTCATTAGTTGGGGGAGGGGGGAGCCAACCAGAGCAGTCAACGCTTGTTGCATCTTTTGGTGGAACCAAAGTTTGAGTCTGTGTTTTTAAAGGCCAACCGAACCCAGAGCACGGGAGTGCTGTTAGCCAACCGGGGTGGGAAATCCATGGACGGTCCCAGGGGATCTCTGTGCTACATACTTGGAGAGAGCAGCTCTATGAGACCGTCTTTTACGTTTGAAGAAGTGATTCTTGGTGAAAAGACAACACAAGACCTGTCCTAGGAGGGGGGATCACGTTTCGACAGCTAGGATGGCATCAGCCGTACAAACCTGCTTTTCCCAGCAAAGTGGACAGACTTATGCGTGGCCCCTTCCTCTCTGGTATTTTGCCTGCTATATGAATGAAGATTGTATTCCTTTGGAAATATTTTACAGTTTAATATTGAGTGTAATTAAGAATATAATCATGTTATCAAAAATGGTATTTAACTCTGTTGTAGTTTCTTTAACATTCATGTGGATAAAAAAAGTCTATAATAAAAAAACTATGAAGTAATGGTTGTGTTCATGTAGTTAAATGCACATTTGCTTGGGGGCAACTAATAGAAACTAATACTTTTTAGAATTATTTTGGCATAAAATATTTGAATAAATTATTTTTGAAAATGAAATTCCTTCAAAAATGGTTATTAAAGTCTAAATTAGCCTTCGGCCCTTGTCAGCAGCTGGAGTCCTCCCCAGCATGATAGGATCTTTGTATGGGAAAGGGAAGGTTCTAAATTCCAGCTAGGTCTTCTAACAGCATTAGTGAGGAAGTCGATAGTGTGCCTTCCTCCTTACTGTGATGTTGAATCAAAGTCCATGAGATCATTTTATGCCAAAAATTCTGCCTCTCAGATGAGAGAGATAGAAGGGCCAAAATGGTGACCCTTTGGAGCCAGGATTTCTAGAGTAATGCTGGGTTGAACAGAAGTCTGCTGTGGATGATCTCTGGCCCTGGAATTGCCAAAGACCATCCTAACTGAAGAGGCATCTCACCAATGGCATCCCTTGACAGATTTCAAAAGAAGTTTAAAATGCATTGCCATGATATTTGATACTTTTACCCACCATCTTCATTATCATAAACTATCAAAAAAAAACCTTGACAATTCTCCCTTGAGATAAATTTTCTTATCCTTAGCTGCCACATTAAGAAACCAAAGGAGGGATACTCATTAGTGATTTTCTTCCCAGCCCATGAAGGATGGGACAATGGGTCAGAGAAGGGTTATAAACCAAGTC
Source organism: Balaenoptera physalus (assembly GCF_965194825.1). Taxonomy (NCBI): domain Eukaryota; kingdom Metazoa; phylum Chordata; class Mammalia; order Artiodactyla; family Balaenopteridae; genus Balaenoptera; species Balaenoptera physalus. The sequence goes on from NC_138897.1 coordinate 27,170,614, forward strand.
CTGGAGTCTGAGGACAGGTTCCCAGTGACCACTAGCAAAAACATAATGTGAAGATGCTGCAACTAACCGCGGAGAGAAGGACGTTCTTCCAGGAGCCTGGGCATGGGGCTCACACAGCCCTTCAGATGTGGCACACGCTTCTGAAACTGACGGCTGTGCTTGGCACGGGGGGAGTAGCTGGTCGTTCAAGTTGGTGGAGCTTTTTCTCCTATGCAAGCTTTAAATTACACATAGGGATGGAAGCCTAGCATCCTTAGCTTTGTACTCTAAACCAGTAATACCAGAAGTGACAGAAAATGACCAGGGAGGACACAAACCTGGCTTCATGACCAGCCACCAGGGGACAGCAGAGGTCATTTTCTGCAGAACCCAATGCAAACTCAGGGACCAGATAGCTTCTCAGAGCAAGGGCAGCAGCTCCAGAGGGAGCTAAGATTTGTGGATGAATATAAGGTCTTTGTCCTGCAGCTACATCATCTGTCCATGTAAACGAGCCTGAAACGTCGTTCTTTTCTTTGCAATTGCAACTTTAAATGTCTCAGAGTTATTAGTGCTAAAATATCAGCAAATGATCTTGTAGCAAAAGAAAAATTAGAACGAGATAACTTGACAGGTATGTCTTAGAGCCCAGAGGAGTTCATCGTGGCATAGCTCTGAATTGAGTTAATAGCCGAGCTCAGTGTGGAAGTCCGTTGGCCTCTGCTGCTAGGATGCTGAAACTACATTAGTGCCTTCTGGTTCTCCACCTAAATTCCAGGCTCCATGGAAGCCCAGCTGTGCATCTTTCCCTGAGCACTAGGAGACTCCTGTTGTCCTTTCCCTCCTGGCCTTAGAGTCTCCCCATTCCTTGAGGTATATTATCAGACTGAGTCTATTCCTTTCAAACACTAGAGACTATCAATTCTCCATGCAGCCATGAAGTTATACACTAAAAGCCAAAACCTTCAGAAGGAAATCCAACATATAATATGGAAACATCATTAGCCCATATATTTTCTCATTGAGGCGAGTGAATACCTCCTCTCTATTCTAGCAATGCTTGATGCTTCGAAGTTGGAACAAAAAGAATTTGTCCCTAAAACTGGATGTGATTGGGTTATCTGAGCTGCCTTGTGGAAACAGACAGGACATCCATCTAGAGTGCTGCATGAGGCTAAAAATAAAGCCACTCTTCAGAAGGACAAATAAAATTCTTGGCAAATAAAATGACAGCCAAAAAATGCTGTGTTCTTTTCTTCGACTATTTTATCATTCCAAGGTCAACCCAAATATTAGCTAATGAAGAATACAAGCAATGCAAATAAAAGGTTCTGTTTTAATTCCAAATGAAATTATAAGATCAGAAAGGGCCATAGCAAATCAAAGCAGAAATCCAGGCCTATCCTACTGGAGTAGACTAGACATTTCAGACGGATGCTTTTGATCCTCAGAATGCCTGAGTAATTGCTCATCTATTTGCCACAGGCAAGGAGAGTGGGACATCATATCCCAATTTCCTTTGATTGTACAAAAAGTGTAGCCTCAGCTCTTTGGAAAATAGAGAAGAATTCTCTCCTAGCTACAGGAGATATAATCAAGCAGAGAAGATCACTTTCATTTAAGGGTAAGAGTTTAAAGCAGCCTTGGTCAACAGTGAGAAAGGTCAGAGAAGAGGAACACAGTCGCCATGCTGAGAATGTGTAACCACGTCATTCAGTGGGGTACTTCCAGGCCCAATGAGGAGAGCTCCTCTGTCTCCCTCTACAGAGTTGAGTGCACAAAGTTCAAGTGTGACCATCTTACAAGATTCCCCACACACAACCTACATCACAGTTTGTAATTATACACTCCTTTGTGGGAAGGTATACACTGTAAACATTATGAGGGCAAGGACCTTTGTTTCAGCCCACTACCAACTTCCTCGTGCTGAGAATAGTCCCTGGCATGCAGTAGCTACGCAAAACATTTTTTATTGAATAAGTGAGTGAGTGTCATTTATTTTATTTGGGTCAATCATAAGAGCGGCTCATTTCACTGTTATCACTTTAAACTCTCTCTCAAAGAATGTTGACATTTCATTTGGTTTCGAATGACTATATGTGGCAAATTGCTGGTTGCCCTCCAATAGACCATTCTCAGGTGACAATACACCTAGATAAAAATCAGACTACATCTCCCAGGCACACGTGCTGTTAGATGTGGCTGTGTGACTGTGTCCTGGCCAAGAAGATGTAGGTAAAAATATGTAGAACTTTCAGGAAGATCACTTCAAAAGAGCTTGGCTTCGTTAGGTAGCGTTTCTCTTTTCCCTTTCCCTCTTTTCTGATGTCTGTAAGGTGGAGAGAGCCTCAGAAGTCTTCTTGAACCGTGAGGTGACTTCTAAGATAGAAGCCATATGCTAGCGTGGCACAGAAAGGTAATAGAAGCCCGAGTCCCTGACAGCTACTGAGCCCCCATGCCAACTCTGGAGTGCCCACTTCCAAGCTGCCTTTATATAGGAGAGAAATGAGGTTCTATCTTGTTTAACCACTGTTACTTTAGATATTCTGTTAACTCTGATTACAAAACCCTTTTCTCTATGTGGGGGCTGTGATCAGCCAACAGGAACACAACTTCCTATTTGTGTGACAACTTTCCAATGCATATTTATGCTGGTTACATCATCTTACCTTCTCATTAGCCCTTTGATTTAGCTAAAGGAGGTCAGTGATTATGAAGTCTATTTCATTGCTGAGTCAAGCCTCAAATCCAGTTCTTACTGCCGTGGCAAGCTTTTCCTACTTAATCTCATGGCCTCATCATCACAGCTGAGCAGGTCTATGACTTCTCTGATATCCCCAACTACAATATAGACAGGTGAAGATGGGGGGAGGGGCTGGACCTGAACTTGATCTGCTCCCCAGAGTAGGAAAGAAACTGGGTTGGAAAGGTACGCTGTCCAAAAGGCGAGCAAAGCCACGACCAGGTGTGTAGCTGGGACCCCACAAGGGAATAGAGCTCTGCAGCACAGGCATTTCCAGAGCAGGAGGCTGTCAATCATCATTATCCATGATAACAGGCTCCTGATGCTCTCTTGGCCTTCATGGGCAGGTTCCATCCTCAGGGAAACACACCACTAAGAATAAATAGTGTGGCAATAAGCAAGCTCAGTCCTTGACTCAGGGATGTGACAGGCAGAGAGGAATTTGGCTCAGGAACCCATATGGGCATTGGCTCTCCCAGTCAGAGGGCAGCAAGGTAAGCTTGGGAGATGAGGTGGTAGCCCTGGGACTCCCGGACATGGGTCAGAAACTGCCACACAAAACTAGAAGAGAGCTAAAGCGTTCTAAATGCCCCTTGACTCCAGTCTTGATTCGGGCTTTGAAACAGAGCTGCGGCTTTGGGAGGGGGAATGGAAAGAGGGCTTGTTTTGAGCTGAGAAAGTATGGGAAGAACACTAAGAGCTGAGAATACCTTTCTGCAAATTTCCAGACCAGGCCTAATATACATATAATTTAGAAGTAATAAACTCAAGTTACCTAAAGTAAATAATCATTCTGAAAATTCACGACTCTGTACTAAATTAAGAACTTCCCTGAAAGCATTGGTAACATCTGAAGTTTTCAAATAATAAAATTCATTCTTCTCATCCAACTTTTATATCATCTCACTATTACGAACAGTGGCTTCCTGGATGATTGTTAATGATGGCTTCCTTTATTATATTTTAGACCATTTAGCAAAGTTTATTGATTTATACTTCCTTGTAATTAGTTGTAGTGATTAAAATAGCTTTTATGGCCCTCTAGAGATTGACTTTATAAAGAATCAACATTTCCCCCAAATCGTGTGCTTTAAAACATGGTTAAATACTGTTTGAATTCAGTACTAAACAATCATTGGTGAAACTGTGATTTTATATGTGGTTGCTTTCTCATCCCTCTACTTACATGGCACTATCATCCAATTACTTGGCAGCCAATAATAATAACAGCAGCCAACTTTCAGGGACTGATGACGATAAGCCGAACATTGTGCTAAGTGTCTTAATGTGTTATTTCATTTAATTCTCTCCACAACCCTACGAGGCAGGGACTACAGTATTTAACTATTTAATTGAAACTGGAAGGAGTTAAATCACTCAGCTTATAAGTGGAAAATCAGGAATTTGAACTTTCTGCCATTGTGACTTTAGAACCTCTGCTTTTAACCACTAAACTCCACTGCTCAGTGCCAAGTAAGCCAAGCAAGAGCCCCCTGTACACATGGGTTAATTGGGAGTCCCCTGACTGACATAACTTGAAGGGTGTTGGAGACCTCTCTTAAACAAAAATATCTCCCCTCACCAACCTCACTTGAAGATGAAATTCCACCATTAGCATGATTCTTTTGACTAAGGTATTATATGTTCCTGGAAAGATAGGTACTCTAAGACAGTGCTACTTGAAGTGTGGTCTGTCAAAGAGCTAAAATAATAAAATTCTTAAAAGAAAACATAGAAGTAAATCTTTATGACCTTGGGGTAGGCAATTGTTCCTTGGATACAACACCAAAAGCACAAGAGACAAAAGAAAAAACAGGTAAATTGGACTTCATCAAAATTACAAACTTTTGTGCTACAGACAATACCATCAAAAAAGTTTTAAAAAATTAAATTAAAATAGCTTACAGAATGGGAGAAAATATTTGCAAATCATGTACTTAATAAGGGATTATCCAGAATATATGAAGCACTCTTAACAATTCAACAATAAAAAGACAAATAACCCAAATAAGAAATGGGAAAGTTTGGGGTTCCTTTCTATAACTAGAAGGAAAATCTCAACTCTTGAGGGCTTGCTATGGATGGGGGACAGAGGGTGCAGATTCACATCCTAATGGAATCTGTTAGTGGAGGAAGTCATAGGTAGGAATGTGATGTGGCTCAATGTATCAAAAAGGCACACCTACCGAGTTTCTGGGTAGCAGGGGATGACGTAAGGAGTAGAGGTCTTTCTGTTTAGAAAGGCACCGTGATGGGCAGCATTTCTAGTGCACGGGCATAGTCTACATGTGGGAGCTGAGAAAAGGGGAATTGGAGCTGCTTTGCATAACAAAAGTAAGGCACACCCCCATTTAGATTTAGTTGGGGAGAATATGTTGGAAGATTGGACTATGTGTAGGAAGATTCTCCCCTCCCTTCCTTAATATGGGTTTGGACTGAGACTAATGGTTTGTCTTTGGGTGTGTGTGTGTGTGTGTACGTGTGAGAGAGAGAGATATCTGAGAGTTACTCAGGCAATCAGAAGACCACAGGAAGAATGAGGAGGGGTATCTTGACTACATCTGGCAGAGGGACCCTGAAGAGAACAAGAACTGGAGAAATGAAACCTCCCTTGGATTGTTCTGGGCATCATCTAACTACGTGGCATTATTTCTAACTGAGTAACTCAGACTTTGAGAAATGCATGGTTGTGGATTATCTTTACCTTACAGATGATCCTTTTTGTGGTAGGGAGTAAGGGTTGGGTGGATCTTGTTGAGATATCATGGGATATCATGGGTGGGGTGGGGGGGTTGCATTAAAATGTAAACACAGTGGGAAAAAAAAAAAAAAGAAATGGGAAAAGGATTTGAATAGACATTTCTCCAGAGAAGATATACAAATGCACAAGAAACACAAGAAAAGAGGCACAACATCATGAGTCAACAGGGAAATGCAAATCAAAACCACAATGAACTCAATTCACTTCAAATCCATTTCACACCCACTTGGATGACTTATCAAAAAGACAGACAATAACAGTGTTGGTGAGGGACTTCCCTGGTGGTCTCCGGGAACTGGTGGTCCCTGGTGGACTTCCGAGGTAGAAAATCTGCCTTCCAATGCAGGGGATGCGGGTTCGATCCCTGGTTGGGGAACTAAGATCCCACATGCCGTGGGGCAACTGGGCCTCCGCACCACAACCACTGAGCCTAGGTGCCTCAACTAGAGAGCCTGTGTGCCACAAACTATAGAGCCCACGCGCTCTGGAGCCCACACGCCACAACTAGAGAAGAGAAAACCTGCACGCCACAGCTGGAGAGGAGCCCACATGCCTCAGTGAAGATCCTGCATGCCACAACTAAGAACCGACGCAGCCAAAAAAATAAAAATAAATAAATCTTAAAAAATAACAGTGTTGGTGAAGATGTGGGGAAAATTGGAGCTCTTGTACAGTGCTGGTAGGGATGTAAAATGGTACAGCCACTGTGGAAAACAGTTTGGCAGTTCCTCAAAAAATTAAACATAGGAATACCATATCACTCGTCAATTCCACTTTTAGGTGTAAACCGAAAGGTATTGAAAACAGGTATTTAAATATTTGTATATGAATGTTCATAGTAGCACTATTTACAATAGTCAAAAGGTAGAAACAGCCCAAATGCCCATCAACAGATGAATGATTAGACAAAGTGGGGTATAAGCGTACAATGGAATATTGTTCACCCATAAGAAGAAATGAAGTACTGACACATGCTACAACATGGATGAGCCTTGAAAACATTATGTTAAGTGACAGAAACCAGACATAAAAGGTCACATAGTGCATGATTCCATTTATATGCTATTCCTAGAATAGGCAAACCCATAGAGACAAAAATCGGATTGGTGGCTTCTAGGGGCCAGGGGGAAGGGAGAATTGGTAGAGACTGCTTAATAGGTACAGGGTTTTCTTTTGAGTGATGAAAATATTTGCTCACTAAATAGAAACATATGAAAAAGTGATCAACATCATTAATCATCAAGATATGCAAATTAAAACCATGAGATACCACTACACACCCACCAGAATGACTATAATTTTAAAAGACTGACAACATCAAATGTTGACAAGGTTGTGGAGCAACTGGAGTTCTCATACATTGTTGATGTGAATGTAAAATGATATAAACTCTTTAGGAAAAGGTCTGGCAGTTTCTTATAAAACTAAATATAGGACTTCCCCGGTGGCTCAATGATTAAGAATCCGCCTGGCAATGCAGGGGACACAGGTTCAATCTCTGGTCCTGAAAGATCCCACATGCCGCAGAGGAACTAAGCCTGTGCACAACTACTGAAGCCCACACAGCAACTACTGAGCCCACGTGCTGCAACTACTGAAGCCCGAGTGCCTAGAACCTGTGCTCTGCAACAAAGAGAAGCCACCACAATGAGAAGCCTGTGCACTGCAACGAAGAGTAGCCCCCACTCACAGCAACTAGAGAAAGCCCGTGCGCAACAAAAAAGACCCAACGCAGAAAAAAAAAAACTAAATATATACTTACCCTATGACAAAGAACTTCCACTCATAGGTATTTATCTAAGAGAAATGAAAAATATGTACACAAAGACTGGTACAAGAGTGTTCATAGCAGCTTTATTCATAATAACAAAGAACTGAAAACAGCCAAGGTGTCCATCAGTATGAGAATGGATTTTTAAATTGTGGTATATTCATATGATGAAATATTAGCTATATAAAGAGATGAATTAATGATGCATACAATAACATGGGTGAATCTCAAAAGCATTTTGCTGAATGAAAGAAGTCCTACATAAGAGTATATGCTGTAATTATTTGACAATTTAGAATGGTTTCAACCAGTAAATACAGGGTAAAAATCACAACAGTGGTCATCTCTGGGAGAGTAGAGGTAGAGATTAGCTGGGAAACGACAAGACAGAACTTCCTGGGATGATGGTAATGATCCATATCTTATTCATATCTTATTTGGGTTACATTTATTTGTAGCCCTCATGATGCCTAATCATTTTAGTTGTATGTCCAGGCCAGTGATTCCCTTATTCACTGCACGTTGGAATCACCTCGGAAAGTTTCACCAGCAGAGACTAATCTGATTGGTCTGGAGTGCAGCCTGGGCATCTGAGTTGTTTTAAGGTCCCCAGGTGTCTCTTTGGTGCAGCTGAGGTTGAGAACTATTACTCAGATCTTCCTCAGGCCCATCATTCCCTTTTAAAGGTGCACCAACAATAAAAGCACACAGAATCTCTATTGCAGACACATCACCACATCATTCTGCATTACCCTTCTCAAAAATGCCCAGCATTGAATCAACTAGTCAACTTCTCCTCCTCCCCTCCTCCTTTGCCTTTATCCTTCCTCTTTGTCCCCCATCCCCAGCCCTTTCTCTTCTTTATCTGAAAGATTGAGGCTAATCCATTCAGGAAAGAGCTACTCTGCTTCTCAGTTCCCCCTCTTGATTCATAAAGGAAAACTTAGAGCCCCTCATTCTATCACCTCAGTCCCTGTACCTTTCAATCTCACAGATGACCTCATGATAATGGCTTCTCCCTCTGAGAGTACAGGCTGACCTACTTTTCACTACACTTCACCTCCATTTCCACACATTCCCCCATGGAAGCATGGTGTGATGTGAGCTGTTAGAACCAGCAAATGTGAATTGATTGAGCTATCCATGTTCCTAGCCATGAGAGCCCAGAATGGAACATCAGTAGAGAATAGCTGTTGAACTGCACAGAGGAAGCCCTTCCTCAAAGCAGCTACTAAAGAAATCCAGGTAAATGTCCCTAAAGAATCACCTCTTCAACCAATGACAAACCCAGGCTCGTTATTATTCATGCATTAGGAAGGACTTCCCATGAGATGGATTCTGAAACTGTGCCATCTTGCCAAGAATCCTCTCTGAGATGCTGAAGACAGCTCTACAGGATGGCATGAATGTGCTTCTGCTCAGAGCCATGGAATAGACAGACCTCTCTCTAAATCCTTCCAGGAGGAGTGTTGCTTATACTCTTTTTTGCTTATACTCTTTTTATTTTTTTTATGGATTACTAATAATAACCACCCTTACTAAGAACTTGCCTTGTGCCAAGTACTAAATACTTTATCATATAATACAACAACCTTGTGAGATAGGGATTCTTATGATCATTTTACAGATTCAGGAAACTGGGTGTTAGAGGGTTCAAGTGATATGTCCAATTAGTAAATAACCCAGCTGGGATTTGAACCTAAGACTCTCTGATTTCAAAACCCATGTGCTAAACTACTAAACCAGGCAGCTGGTAAGTGCTATGGGAGTGCAACAGAGTGAGTGAGAAATCAATGTGGGGTAGCAATAGTAGGCAAGACTTCATGGAGGAGTGAGATTTAAGCTGCACCAACAAGACTTAGATGAGCAAGGAGAAGGGGAAAGGCATTTATGAGCAGTCATCTCTGCCATTACTATATGAGTGTCTTCTTGGGTACGGATAGTGTGATTATGGTCATGTTATATTATTGGCAGGGCTAGTTCTCTGTAAGTGAAGAAGCAGGGTTTCAGCTGAAGGGTAAAATATTGTGTCATCCCTTCAACAAACACGTGAATGTTCCAGGCACAGTGCAAGGCACTGAGAGTAGGAAATCCCCGCTCTCAAAATACCACAGTTTAGTGAAGAATACAAACATTTATAATGCGGTAGAAGTACTATGGTGGGCACACACAGGATGCCTTGAGAACATAAAGAACACCTGACCTTGACTATTGGAGACTGAGAAGGCGCTTCTAACATCTCGTTTGCTTCCTCCTTGATACACTTCGGTGGGAGAAGATGACACCTGACCTGAGCCTTATAAAATAAGAAGTTGGCCAAATGAAGAGTGAATGCAAGGGAATGGAATGCCAGGATGGGGGGAGAATGTTCTAGGCAGAGGAAGCAATACACTACTATGGCACTCCCATAGGGTATCAGTTACCCATTTCTAGAATAAATCACTCTAAAACTTAGTGGCTTAAAACAATGATTTGTCATTTTTTGTGAGTCTATAGGCTAATTTGGCAGTTCTGCTGCTGGTCTCCCCTGGGCTCACTCCTGTGGCTGCATTCGGGCAGCAGAAGTAAGGATGAGCTCAGCTGAGACAGCTGAGCTATCTGGGCCTTTCGTTCCGAGCATGGTCTTTCACCTGGGCTTTTTCATGCCATTGCAGACCTGAGGCAGTGTTCCAAGAAGGAAAAGGCAGAAACCATAAAGCCTCTTGAGGCCTAGATTCTAGAACTTGCACCTATGTCACTTTTTCTACGTTCTATTGATTAAAGCAAGTCCAAAGGCCAGCGCAGATTCAGAGTGGATAAAGAAGTTGTGGCCAGAGTTAATCCACCACATGTGCCACTCTATGGCATCACCTCTGAAATCCAGCTCTTGTCATTCAAATGTCCTACTTTCTAACCTCAACCACCCCTTCTTTCTGCATTTACATCAGCTTCTTCAAGACTTCTAGTCCCTGACCTCCTGAGCTTCTCAGTCTCCTCCTAACCTTTCTTCTCTCTCAGCACAAGTGGTTGATCTCCTGAGCTCTCCTCTCACCTGCTCACATCATTCCTGCTCAGAGGGTGGGAGAGTTGGGCAAGGCAGAAATCATGCAATCAGGAAGAAATCACACAACCCACAGGGATTTGCAGATTTGCCCTGCCTAGTCTCAGAATCTCAGCTTTCAGCTCCACCTCTCAATGTTTTCACTTGTTTCTGTTCAGTTCCTCTCCCATTGCCCTGTAAAGCTAGTCCAGCCCTCCACTGCTCTACAAGCGCCTTATGCAAAACCTCTCCCTCACTCTCAGCAGACAGTGCTCTTACTCCAGTAAGGAGACATGTCATTGGATATGACCTCTCTCAACTTCCTGTTCCCCGCCTATAGAAGTATCTACCCACCTTTTCCCTTCAGTCTCAAAAGGATGATGTTTCCCCTCATCCAATTCAAATCTCAACATCTAGCTGTGCTCTTGACCCTAGACCTGCATTTGGCTTCAGGCAATCCGAATTGAAGACATACAGAGTGAGTGGCTGGTGGCATGGGGCAGAAGCCAAAATACTCACAGAGAGAAAAAATCAATAAGCAGAAGTCATGGGGCAGTAAGAGTAATTAATAAGCAGCAGCTGATAGGAAGCAGATGCTGTGAGTAATCAGAAGCAATAAGGCCAAGAAAAGCAGAGTTGAGAGAAGGTGGTTGTCAGAGGCAGGAGCAGCAGAAGTGGAGGCAGCAAAAACCAAAGTCAACTCTTAAAATAATTAAATGAGGAGGCAAGTAGACTGGTGTGACTCTGATACCTCGGTAGCCTATGTAAGCAAACCAGACCTAAGCCAGAGTCAATGCACTTGAGTCCAAGAGAGTGAAACTTAAGAACAACCAATCATACACAGCCAACTAGGCTTCCCTAAATAAGGCAACTGCTTAAGCTATAACCAATCAAATAATTGCTTTGCTCTGCTTCAGCATGTTCTCTCTAAAAAACCCTGGCCCCTGTCTGGAGCGTTCCTAACCACTTTGGTTTGGCACTACCCTATTTAAATCAATGTCTGGTCAAATAAACTCTTGAGAAAACAAATTTTAATGTGCCTCAATTTACCTTTTAACAGCATAACAGCCAAGCATGAACAGAGGAAGCTACAGACCCACTCTTGGGTTGGAAACTCAATATCTAGGTCACTTTCCAAGCTCCATCCCTGTCTTTGTGAACTCAGTTGTATGGTGCTCCTGGGTCCTTGTGAGGCCTGGATGCACAGACAGATTCCTGTTTTCAGGAATATATATATTATACATATATATATATATATATTCAGTCGAGTCCGATTGCCTGAAGTTACTTGAATAGACCTCTAAAAGTAAAATATACAAACAAATGCTTAACCCACTACTTGTGTTGCTTTAATAGTCCCAATTTTACTTACAGCTAGGTCTAAAGACATAAAAGACATTTTCTATGTTCCCTGCTCCAGGAAAGTATGCTGGGAGAAAACCATGTGGTTTTCCTATTACTTAGAAAGAGGAAAGATATTCCATAATATAACAGGTTTTCAGAGCCCTCACAGCCCCCATATCCTTTCTAACATCTGTGGGCATCCTTCCTGATGTACTTTGGTTTCCCTACCCCACCCACCCACCCCATCTTTCCTGAGTCTATGAGGTTGATTCAACAAAGATTAATAAGGAAATATTTGTAAAGAGAGCTCTTTTATTTAACAAGCTACATAAATAACAACAGACATAGGAAAATCCCTTGGGAGATACTAATTAATTCTCAGAACTCCTAAGAGGTTTCCTTCCTTTAACGTTGAGTAACAAAGAGGGAAAAATCTTGGCAACAACAGACGGGTGTTCCATCTTCTGGAACAGAACTTTTTATTCTTAACTCACAATAAGTCAAGGTTAATTGATCCTTGTAGCTACTCCAGAACCAAACTGAATTGGTATCATATTCTCAGATATCTGAAGGCTTAAGAACTAATACTAGAAAAATAAATATGGTCTAAGGTTTTATACCATCACTTTTACCTTGAACATATTTGATGCTACCTATTGTCTACAAAATAAATCCCCAATCCTTACTTGTTGTTCAAGGCCCTATATACAGGCATACCTCATGATATTGCACTTTATTGCACTTTGCAGATATTGCATTTTTTACAAGTTGAACTTTTGTGGCAAATCTGTGTCAAGCAAGTCTATCAGTGCCATTTTTCCAAAAGCATTTGCTTATTTCCTGTCTCTGTGTCATATCTGTTAATTCTGGCAATATTTCAAAACTTTCATTATTATTCTATTTGCTATGGTGATCTGTGATCAGAGATCTTAGATGACCCTATTATAATTGTTTTGGGGTGCCACAAACATGCCCACATAAGACGGCAAACTAAAGAGATGAATGTTGCATGTATTCCGATTGCTCCTCTGACCAGCCATTCCCCCAACTCTCTCCCTCTCCTCGGACCTTCCTATTCTCTGAGACACAGCAATATGGAAATTAAGCCAATTAATAAGCCTACAATGGCCTCTAAATGTTCAAGTGAAAGGAAGAGTCGCACGTCTCTCATTTTAAAATCAAAATCCAGTGATGAAGCTTAGTGAGGGAGGCGTGTCGAAAGTGGAGACAGGCTGAAAGCTAGGCCTCCTGTGCCAAACTGTTAGCCACACTGTGAACACAAAGCAAAAGTTCTTGAAGGAAATTAAAAGTGCCACTCCAGTGAACACGGGAATGATAAGAAAGCAAAACAGCCTTATTGCTGATATAGAGAAAGTTTTAGTGGTCTGAATAGAAGATCAAACCAGCCACAACATTCCCTTAAGCCAAAACCTGATCCAGGGCAACGTCTTAACTCTCTTCAATTCCACGAAGGCTGAAAGAGGAGAGGAAGCTGTCGAAGAAAAGTTTGAAGCTAGAAAGGTTGGTTTGAGGTTTAAGGAAAGAAGCTGTCTCTATAACATCAGAGTGCAATGTGAAGTAGCAAGTGCTGATGTAGAAGCTGCAGTAAGTTATCCAGAAGATCTAGCTAAGATAACTAATGCAGGAGACTACACTGAACAATAGATTTTCAATGTAGATGAAACAGCCTTCTATTGGAAGAAGATGCCATCTAGGATTTTCATAGCTAGAGAGGGAAAAGTCAATGCCTGGCTTCAAAGGACAGGCTGACTCTCTTGTGAGGGGCTAATGCAGCTGGCGACTTGAAGTCGAAACCAATGCTTATATACTATTCTGAAAATCCTAGGGCCCTTAAAAATTATGATAAATCTACTCTGCCTGTGCTCTATAAATGGAACAACAAAACCTGGATGACAGCACATCACTATACAACATGGTTTATTGAATATTTTAAGCCCACTGTTGAGACCTACTGCTCAGAAAAAAAGACTCCTTTCAAAATATTACTGGTCATTGTCAATGCACCTGATCACCCAAGAGCTCTGATGGAGATGTAAGAGATTAACATTGTCTTCATGCCTGCTGATACAACATCCATTCTGGAGCCCACGCATCAAGAAGTCATTTCCACTTTCAAGTCTTATTATTTAAGAAATACTTTTCATAAGGCTATAGCTGGGGACCTTCAAGATGGCAGAGGAGTAAAACGTGGAGATCACCTTCCTCCCACAAATACGTCAAAAATACATCTACATGTGGAACAACTCCTACAGAACACCTACTGAACAATGGCAGAAGACCTCAGAATTCCCAAAAGGCAAGAAACTCCCCACGTACCTGGGTAGGGCAAAAGAAAAAAGGAAAAACAGAGACAAAAGAATAGGGATGGGAGCTGCACCTCTGGGAGGGAGATGTGAAGGAGGAAAAGTTTCCACACACTAGGAAGCCCCTTCACTGGCAGAGACCAGGGGTAGCGGAGGGGGAATCTTCAGAGCCACAGAGGAGAGCACAGCAAGAGAGGTGCAGAGGGCAAAGCATAGAGATTCCCACACAGAGGATCAGCGCCAACCAGCACTCACCAACCTGAGAGGCTTGTCTGCTCACCCGCCAGATCGGGTGGGGGCTGGGAACTGAGGCTCCAGCTTCGGAGGTCGGATCCCAGGGAGAGGACTGGTGTTGGCTGCGTGAACACAGCCTGAAGGGGGCTAGTGCACCACAGCTAGCCAGGAGGGAGTCTGGGAAAAAGTCTGGAGCTGCCGAAGAGGCAAGAGACCATTGTTTTGGGGTGCACAAGGAGAGGGGATTCAGAGCACCGCCTATACGAGCTTCAGAGACCAGCACGAGCCGCGGCTATCAGCTCGGATGCCACAGACAAGCATGAAATGCTAACGCTGCTGCTGTAGCCACCAAGAAGCCTGTGTGCAAGCACAGGTCACTATCCACACCCCGCCCCCAAGGAGCCTGTGCAGCCCGCCACTGCCAGGGTCCCATGATCCAGGGACAACTTCCCTGGGAGAACACATGGCACACCCCAGGCTGTTGCAACATCACGTTGGCCTCTGCCACCGCATGCTCACCCCGCATTCCATACCCCTTCCTGCCACTGGCCTGAGTGAGCCACAGACCCCTAATCAGCTGCTGCTTTAACCCCCTCCTGCCTGGGTGAGGAACAGATTCCAGAGGGCAACCTACACGCAGAGGCTGGCCCAAATCCAAAGCTGAACCCCAGGAGCTGTGCAAACAAAGAGAAAGAGAAATTTCTCTGCGCAGCCTCAGGAGCAGCGGAATAAATCCCCACAATAAACTTGATGAACCCTGCATCTGTGGAATACCTGAATAGACAACGAATTGTCCCAAAATTGTGGCGGATTTTGGGAACAACTTAGACTTGGGGTCTGCTGTCTGCAACTGATTTGTTTCTGATTTTTATGTTTATCTTAGTTTAGTGTTTAGCACTTGTTATCATTGGTGGATTTATTGGTTTTGTTGCTCTCTTCTTTTTTATTATTATTATTTTTTATTTTAATAAATTTTCATTTTTTTAAAAAATTTTTCTTTCTTTTATTTCTCCCTTTCCGTCTGAGCCATGTGGCTGACAGGGTCTTGGTGCTCTGGCCTGGTGTCAGGCCTGAGCCTCTGAGGTGGGAGAGCCGAGATCAGGACATTGGATCACCAGAGACCTACCAGCCCCACATAATACCAGTCAGTGAGAGCTCTCCCAGAGAGCTCCATCTCAACACTAAGACCCAGTTCCACCCAACGGCCGGCAAACTCCAGTGCTGGACGCTCCATGCCAGAAAACTAGCAAGACCAGAACACAAGCCAACCCATTAGCAGAGAGGCTGACTGAAATCATGTGAAGTTCACAGACACCCCAAAACACACCACCAGACACAGCCCTGCCCACCAGAAAGACAAGATCCAGCCTCATCCACCAGAACACAAGCACCAGTCCCCTCCACCAGGAAGCCTACACAACACACTGAACCAACCTTAGCCACTGGGGGCAGACACCAAAAATAATGGGAACTACGAACGTGCAGCCTGCGAAAAGGAGACCCCAAACACAGTAAGTGAAGCAAAATGAGAAGACAGAGAAACACACTGCAGATGAAGGAGCAAGGTAAAAACCACCAGACCAAACAAATGAAGAGGAAATAGGCAGTCTACCTGAAAAAGAATTCAGAGTAGTGATAGGAAAGATGATCAAAAATCTTGGAAATAGAATGGAGAAAATACAAGAAACCTTTAACAAGGACCTAGAAGAACTAAAGAGCAAACAAACAATGATGAACAACAAAATAAATGAAATTTAAAATTCTCTAGAAGGAATCAACAGCAGAATAACTGAGGAAGAAGAACAGATAAGTCATCTGGAAGATAAAATAGTGGAAATAACTATCACAGAGCAGAATAAAGAAAAAAGAATGAAAAGAACTGAGGACAGTCTCAGAGACCGCTGGGACATTAAACGCACCAACATTTGAATTATAGCGGTCCCAGAAGAAGAAGAGAAAAAGAAAGGGTCTGAGAAAATATTTGAAGAGATTATAGTTGAAAATTTCCCTAACATGGGAAAGGAAATAGTCAATCAAGTCCAGGAAGCACAGAGATTCCCATACAGGATAAATCCAAGGAGAAACACACTAAGGCACATATTAATCAAACTAACAAAAATTAAATACAAAGAAAAAATATTCAAAACAGCAAGGGAACAGCAACAAATAACATACAAGGGAACCCCCATAATGTTAACAGCTGATCTTTCAGCAGAAACTCTGCAAGCCAGAAGGGAGTGGCAGGACATATGTAAAGTGATGAAAGGGAAAAACCTACAACCAAGATTACTCTACCCAGCAAGGATCTCATTCAGATTCAACAGAGAAATTAAAATCTTTACAGACAAGCAAAAGCAAAGAGAATTCAGCACCACCAAACCAGCTTTACAGCAAACGCTAAAGGAACTTCTCTAGGTAGGAAACACAAGAGAAGCAAAAGACCAACAAAAACAGACCCAAAACAATTAAGAAAATGGTAATATGAACATACATATCAATAATTACCTTAAATGTAAATGGATTAAATGCTCCAATCAAAAGACATAGACTGGCTGAATGGATACAAAAACAAGACCTGTATATATGTTGTCTACAAGAGACCCACTTCAGACCTAGGGACACATACAAACTGAAAGTGAGAGGGTGGAAAAATATATTCCACGCAAATGTAAATAAAAAGAAAGCCGGAGTAACAATTCTCATATCAGACAAAATAGACTTTAAAATAAAGACTATTACAAGAGGCAAAGAAAGACACAACATAATGATCAAGGGATCAATCCAAGAAGAAGATATAACAACTGTAAATATTTATGCACCCAATGTATGAGTACCTCAATACATAAGGCAAATACTAACAGCCATTAAAGGGGAAATCGACAGTGACAGAATCATAGTAGGGGACTTTAACACCCCACTTTCACCAAAGGACAGATCATCCAATATGAAAATAAATAAGGAAACACAAGCTTTAAATGATACATTAAACAAGATGGACTTAATTGATATTTACAGGACCTTACATCCGAAAACAACAGAATATACATTCTCCTCAAGTGCTCATGGAACATTCTCCAGGATAGATCATACCTTTGGTCACAAATCAAGCCTTGGTAACTTTAAGAATACTGAAATCGTATCAAGTATCTTTTCCAAACACAACGCTCTGAGACTAGATATCAATTACAGGAAAAAATCTGTAAGAAATACAAACACATGGAGGCTAAACAACACACTACTTAATAACCAAGAGATCACTGAAGAAATCAAAGAGGAAATCAAAAAATACCTAGGAACAAATGACAATGAAAACACAACAACCCAAAACCTATAGGATGCAGCAAAAGCAGTTCTAAGAGGGAAGTTTATAACTATACAAGCCTACCTTAAGAAACAAGAAACATCTCAAATAAACAACCTAACTTTACACCTTAAGCAATTAGAGAAAGAAGAACAACAACAACAACAACAAAACCCTGAAGTTAGCAGAAGGAAAGAAATCATAAAGATCAGATCAGAACTAAATGAAAAAGAAATGAAGGAAACGATAGCAAAGATCAATAAAACTAAAAGCTCGATGTTTGAGAAGATAAACAAAATTGATAAACCATTAGCCAGACTCATCAAGATAAAAAGGGAGAAGACTCAAATCAATAAAATTAGAAATGAAAAAGGAGAAGTAACAACTGACACTGCAGAAATACAAAGGATCAGGAGAGATTACTACAAGCAACTATATGCCAATAAAATGGACAACCTGGAAGAAATGGACAAATTCTTAGAAATGCACAAGCTTCCAAGACTGAACCAGGAAGAAATAGAAAATATGAACAGACCAATCACCAGCACTGAAATTGAAACTGTGATTAAAAATCTTTCAACAAACAAAAGCCCAGGACCAGATGGCTTCACAGGCGAATTCTATCAAACTTTTAGAGAAGAGCTAACACCTATCCTTCTCAAACTCTTCCAAAATATAGCAGAGGTAGGAAAACTCCCAAACTCATTCTACGAGGCCACCATCACTCTGATACCAAAACCAGAAAAAGATGTCACAAAAAAAGAAGACTACAGGCCAATATCCCTGATGAACATAGATGCAAAAATCTTCAACAGAATACTAGCAAACAGATTCCAACAGCACGTTAAAAGGATCATACACTATGATCAAGTGGGGTTTATCCCAGGAATGCAACGATTCTTCAATATATGCAAATCAATCAATGTGATACACCATACTAACAAATTGAAGGAGAAAAACCATATGATCATCTCAATAGATGCAGAGAAAGCTTTCAACAAAATTCAACGCCCATTTATGATAAAAACGCTCCAGAAAGTAGGCATAGAGGGAACTTTCCTCAACATAATAAAGGCCATATATGACAAACCCACAGCCAACATCATCCTCAATGATGAAAAACTGAAACAATTTCCACTAAGATCAGGAGCAAGACAAGGTTGCCCACTCTCACCACTATTATTCAACATAGTTTTGGAAGTGTTAGCCACAGCAATCAGAGAAGAAAGAGAAATAAAAGGAATCCAAATTGGAAAAGAAGAAGTAAAACTGTCACTGTTTACAGATTGTATGATACTATACATAGAGAATCCTAAAGATGCTACCAGAAAACTTCTAGAGCTAATCAATGAATTTGGTAAAGTAGCAGGATACAAAATTAATGCACAGAAATCTTTTGCATTTCTATACATTAATGATGAAAAATCTGAATGTGAAAATAAGAAAACACTCCCATTTACCATTGCAACAAAAAGAATTAAATATCTAGGAATAAACCTACCTAAGGAGATAAAAGACCTGTATGCAGAAAACTATAAGACACTGATGAAAGGACTTAAAGATGATACAAATAGATGGAGAGATATACCATGTTCTTGGATTGGAAGAATCAACATTGTGAAAATGACTCTGCTACCCAAAGCAATCTACAGATTCAATGCAATCCCTGTCAAACAACCACTGGCATTTTTCACAGAACTAGAACGAAAAATTTCACAATTTGTATGGAAACACAAAAGACCCCGAATAGCCAAAGCAATCTTGGCAAAGAAAAACGGAACTGGAGGAATCAGGCTCCCTGACTTCAGACTATACTACAAAGCTACAGTAATCAAGACCGTATGGTACTGGCACAAAAACAGAAATATAGATCAATGGAACAGGATAGAAAGTCCAGAAATAAACCCACGCACATATGGTCAACTTATCTTTGATAAAGTAGGCAATAATAGACATTGGAGAAAAGACAGCCTCTTCAATAAGTGGTGCTGGGAAAACTGGACAGCTACATGGAAAAGAATGAAATTAGAACACTTCCTAACACCATACACAAAAATAAACTCAAAATGAATTAAAAACCTAAATGTAAGGCCAGACACTATCAAACTCTTAGAGGAAAACATAGGCAGAACACTCTATGACATAAATCACAGCAAGATTCTTTTTGACCCACCTCCTACAGAAAGGGAAATAAAAACAAAAATAAACAAATGGGACCTAATGAAACTTAAATGCTTTTGCACAGCAAAGGATACCATAAACAAGACCAAAAGACAACCCTCAGAATAGGAGAAAATATTTGCAAATGAAGCAACTGACAAAGGATTAATCTCCAAAACATACAAGCAAATCATGCAGCTCAATATCAAAAAAACAAACAACCCAATCCAAAAATGGGCAGAAGACCTAAAAAGACATTTCTCCAAAGAAGATATACAGATTACCAACAAACACATGAAAGGATGCTCAACATCATTACTCATTAGAGAAATGCAAATCAAAACTACAATGAGTTATCATCTCACACCGGTCAGAATGGTCATCATCAAAACATCTACAAACAATAAATGCTGGAGAGGGTGTGGAGAAAAGGGAACCCTCTTGCACTGTTGGTGGGACTGTAAATTGATACAGCCACTATGGAGAACAGTATGGAGGTTCCTTAAAAAACTAAGAATAGAACTACAATATGACCCAGCAATCCCACTACTGGGCATATACACTGAGAAAACCATAATTCAAAAAGAGTCATGTACCAAAATGTTCATTGCAGCTCTATTTACAATAGCCAGGACATGGAAGCAACCTAAGTGTCCATCAACAGATAAATGGATAAAGAAGATGTGGCACATATATACAATGAAATATTACTCAGCCATAAGAAGGAACGAAACTGAGTTATTTGTAATGAGGTGGATGGACCTAGAGACTCTCATACAGAGTGAATTAAGTCAGAAAGAGAAAAACAAATACAGTATGCTAACACATATATATGGAATCTAAAAAATAAATAAATGGTAAGAAGAACCTAGGGGCAAGGCGGGAGTAAAGATGCAGACCTACTAGAGAATGGACTTGAGGATATGGGGAGTGGGAAGGGTAAGCTGGGAGTAAGTGAGAGAGTGGCATGGACATGTATACACTACCAAACATAAAATGGATAGCTAGTGGGAAGCAGCCGCATAGCACAGTGAGATCAGCTCAGTGCTTTGTGACCACCTAGAGGGGTGGGATAGGGAGGGTGGGAGGGAGGGAGATGCAAGAGGGAAGAGATATGGGGACATATGTATATGTATAACTGATTCACTTTGTTACAAAGCAGACACTAACACACCATTGTAAAGCAATTATACTCTAATAAAGATGTGAAAAAAAAATATGATCACCTCAATAGATGCAGAAAAAGCTTTCAACAAAATTCAACACCCATTTATGATAAAAAGTCTCCAGAAAGTGGGCATAGAGGGAATCTACCACAACATAATAAAGGCCATATATGACAAGCCCACAGCCAACATTGTTCGCAATGGTGAAAAACTGAAACCATTTCCACTAAGATCAGGAACAAGACAAGGTTGCCCAATCTCACCACTATTATTCAACATAGTTTTGGAAGTTTTAGCCACAGCAATCAGAGAAGAAAAAGAAATAAAAGGAATCCAAATCATAAAACAAGAAGTAAAACTGTCACTGCTTGCAGATGACATGATGCTATACATAGAGAATCCTAAAGATGCCACCAGAAAACTATAGAGCTAATCAATGAATTTGGTAGAGTAGCAGGATACAAAATTAATGCACACAAATCTCTTGCATTCCTATACACTAATGATGAAAAGTGTGAAAGAGAAATTAAGGAAACACTCCCATTTACCATTGCACAAAAAGAATAAAATACCTAGGAATAAACCTACCTAAGGAGACAAAAGACCTGTATGCACAAAACTGTAGACGCTGATGAAAGAAATTAAAGATGACACAAACAGGTGGAGAGATATACCATGTTCTTGGATTGGAAGAATCAATATTGTGAAAATGACTATACTACCCAAAGCAATCTACAGATTCAGTGCAATCCCTATCAAACTACCAATGGCATTTTTCACAGAAGTAGAACAAAAAATTTCACAATTTGTATGGAAACACAAAAGACCCCGTATAGCCAAAGCAATCTTGAGAAAGAAAAACGGAACTGGAGGAATCAGGCTCCCTAACTTCAGACTATACTACAAAGCTACAGTAATGAAAACAGTATGGTACTGGCACAAAAACAGAAATATGGATCAATGGAACAGGATAGCAAGCCCAGAGATAAACCCATGCACATATGGTCACCTTATCTTTGATAAAGGAGGCAAGAATATACAATGGAGAAAAGACAGCCTCTTCAATAAGAGGTGCTGGGAAAACTGGACAGCTACATGGAAAAGAATGAAATTAGAACACTTGCTGACACTCTACACAAAAATAAACTCAAAATGGATTAAAGACCTAAATGTAAGGCCAGACACTATAAAACTCTTAGAGGAAAACATAGGCAGAACACTCTATGACATAAATCACAGCAAGATCCTTTTTGATCCACCTCCTAGAGAAAGGAAATAAATACAAATATAAACAAATGAGACCTAATGAAACTTGAAGCTTTTGTACAGCAAAGGAAACCATAAACAATATGAAAAGACAACCCTCAGAATGGGAGAAAATATTTGCAAATGAAGCATCTGACAAAGGATTAATCTCCAAAATATACACGCAGCTCATGCAGCTCAATATCAAAAATACAAATAACCCAATCCAAAAATGGGCAGAAGACCTAAATAGACATTTCTCCAAAGAAGATATACAGATTGCCAACAAACACATGAATGGATGCTCAACATCACTAATCATTAGAGAAATGCAAATCAAAAGCACAATGAGGTATCACCTCATACCAGTCAGAACAGCCATCACCAAAAAATCTCCAAACAATAAATGCTGGAGAGGGTGTGGAGAAAACGGAACCCTCTTGTACTGTTGGTGGGAATGTAAATTGATACAACCGCTATAGAGAACAGTATGGAGGTCCCTTAAAAAACTAAAAATAGAACTACCATATGACCCAGCAATCCCACTACTGGGCGTATACCCTGGGAAAACCACAATGTTCATTGCAGCACTATTTACAATAGCCAGGACATGGAAGTAACCTAAGTGTCCATAGACAGCTGAATGGATAAAAAAGATGTGGCACATATATACAATGGAATATTGCTCAGCCATAAAAAGAAACGAAATTCAGTTATTTGTAGTGAAGTGGATGGACGTAGAGCCTGTCATACAGAGTGAAGTAAGTCAGAAAGAGAAATGCAAATACCGTATGCTAATGCGTATATATGGAATCTACAAAAAATAGTTCTGATGAACCTGGGGGCAGGACAGGAATAAAAACGCAGACGTAGAGAATGGACTTGAGGACAAGGGGAGGGGGAAGGGTAAGCTGGAGCGAAGTGAAAGAGTAACATTGACATATATACATTGCCAAATGTAAAATAGATAGCTAATGGGAAGCAGCTGCATAGCACAGGGAGATCAGCTCGGTGCTCTGTGAACACCTAGAGGGATGGGAAAGGGAGGATGGGAGGGAGACACAAGAGGGAGGGGATATGGGGATATATGTATACATACACTTTGTTATACAGCAGAAACTAACACAACCTTGTAAAGCATTTATACTCCAGTAAAGATGTTTAAAAAAAAAATAAGGCTCTAGCTGCCTTAGATAGTGATTTCTCTAATGGATGTGGACAAAGTATATTGCAAACCTTTGGAAAGGACACACCATTCTAAATGCCATTAAGAACTCTCATGATTTTCCA
Organism: Balaenoptera physalus; assembly: GCF_965194825.1. Classification (NCBI taxonomy): domain Eukaryota; kingdom Metazoa; phylum Chordata; class Mammalia; order Artiodactyla; family Balaenopteridae; genus Balaenoptera; species Balaenoptera physalus. The sequence continues at coordinate 27,193,951 of NC_138897.1, forward strand.
GGGAACAAGTCAAAATATCAACATTAACAGGAGTTTAGAAGAAATGGACGCCAACTGTTATGAATGACTTTGAGGGGTTCAAGATTTCAGTGGAGGAAGTAACTGCAGGTGTGGTTGAAATAATAAGAGAACTAGAGTTAGAAGTGGAGCTTGAAGATGTGACTGAATGGCTGCCATCTCATGATAAGACTTTCATGGATGAGGAGTTGCTTCTTATGAATGAGGAGAGAAAGTCGTTCCTTGAGATGGAATCTACTCTTGGTAAAGATGCTGTATAAGCATCTGGTTGAAATGACCACAAAGGATTAGAATATGGCATAAACTTAGTTCATAAAGCAGCAGCAGGATTTGAAAGGGTTGACTCCAATTTTGAAAAAAGTTCTACTATGGGTAAAATGCATGCTACAGAGAAATCATTCATGAAAGGAAGAGTCAATCAACGTGGCAAACTTCATTGTTGTCTTGTTTTAAGAAATTGCCATAGCCTTCCCAACGTTCAGCAGCCACCACACCCTGAACAGTCAGCAGCTATCAACACTGATGCAGGATCTTCTACCAGAAAAAATATTATGACTCCCTGAAGGCTCAGATGATGGTTGGCATTTTTTAGCAATAAAGCATTTTTTAATTAAGGTATATACATTTGTTTAGACATAATGCTATTGCATACTTAATAGACTACAGTATAGTGTAAATATATCTTTTATATGCACTGGGAAACTAAAAAATTTTGTGTGACTCACTTTATTGCAGTGGTCTGGAACCAAACCCACAATATCTCTGAGGTAAACCTGTAACTTGGACCCAACCTACATTTGCCATCTTGTAGCAGGACTGTTTTCCTACATTGGCTCCCAATTCCTACCTTGTTGCCCTTGCTGACACCATTTCTTCACTTGAAAGACCCTTCTTCCTTTCTCTCTTCTTGCCTAAACTCTGTCTAATCCTCAAGGTTCAGCAGCTTAAGCCCACCCCTGGCTCTGGCTCTGAACCTTCAGATTTTCTCCCTCCTCTAAAAGCTTTAAGGGTAGTTGGTTTTCTGCACCAGTCACTTGGCTTTTCTTATGTACTGCCTTGGGTTTCTTATTACTCGCTCTATCTTATGTGTGCCCAATGAGACTGTAATCTCCTTTAGGGCAGGAGCAAGCTGTCCTGATCCTATAACATACTCCTCTTGGGTGGATAAATGCAGCTGCTCCATAAGTGTTTTCTAATGCAGATAACTTGGATGTCTTAAATGATCTAAACTTGTATATAGGTTTGTAGAGAACTGTCAGAATTTGGGCAAGGCTCAATTTACAGAAATGTGGCCAACCAAGCTAATCTTCTTTCTGAGCCATGCTCCCTTCATTATTACCACTCCTCTCTCCCTCCCCACTTATTCTCTTCACAGTCTCTATCTGTCCTCTGCTTATACATACAGATGCTTCCTGACTTTCAAACTTCCATCTAGTATGGAGCTTTTCTCCAGATCCAAAGAAGGTTAACTCCACCAACACCAACAGATGACTCTGAAGGTAGTTTGCACAGTGCCACGTATTTAAGAATAAATGAACCTACCACAGTTCTTGAACCCTGCCTTTTCCTCAAGCTGATGCCTTCTTTCTCCTTCCTGTCACTCCCAATTCCTTTTTCTTAATTCTTTGTAGATTTATTTGCTGCTGGGAACCCAGCTTCTGCCCTCACAAATGGCCACATTCAACTTGACATTATATTGTATCATGAGTTTGTTGGTCTGCATTTTATTTTGCTGAGTCCTGATTATATTTCTTATTGAGAGAAAAGGGTGTCTTTTCTTTCTTTCTTTCTTTCTTCACCCTTTCTTTCTTTCCCTCTTGCTTTCTTTTTTATTTTTTCTTTCTTTTTTTCTTTATTTTTTCTTCCTTCCTTCCTTTCTTTCTTTCGTTCTTTCTTCCGTTCTTTCTTTCTTTCTTTCTCTTTCTCTCCCTCCTTCTCCTCCTCCTCCTCTTCCTCCTCCCCCTTCTTCTTCTTCACTATATTTTTAGTTAGGATAGATTAAGAAATGTTGCACTAACAAATAAAACCCTGAAATCTCACTTGGTCAGTAGATTAATATTATGAAAGTTTATTTCTTGATCATATCACAGTCCACAGTGGAACAGGAGAAAGTTTCCTTCTATGCTGTGGCTCTAACAACCCTGAGATCTTTGGAGCTCTCCATTGGCTTCAGTCTATCCATCCAGCTACCAAAGGGAAAGAAAGATCAAACAGAAAATCCCCTGTTTCTTAACTGCCTTGACCTGAAAATGAAATTCAGTTCCATTGGCTAGAACTCAATTACACAGTCCCACCTAACTGTAGGGAACACTGAGAAATGTAGACATGTTGTGTACCTAGGAAGGATCAAACTAGGTATTGCTGAACACTAATGATCAATACCACACCTGATCACTTCTATCTTCCAGCTGATTCTCATTTTACCTATTACATAGAATTTATTTTTAGAATTTATCAATGCTTTTTAGGACTATGGCATACCATTCATTGTAGGTTTTTTTCGCTGACCGCTTAGTTTAGTTTGGTCAATTCTTATATCTTTTTGTTTTTTACCAATCTATTGCTGGAGTACATCTTCAAATAACTTTCTCCAAAAGGATTCTAGAAAATTATCTATACATAAGTTTCCTGAGGGCAGGGCCTCTGTCATGTTTATTGTTGTATGTCTATTGCCTAAAATAATGCCAAAATAGATACTCAGTAAATATTTGTTGACTGACTAAGCAAAAGCTTTCTGAGTCTTTTGTACATTTAAAAATATTTTTTAAAAAGAGTTTTGTTTAGAAAATGTTAGTTTTGCCTTTGTTTTTAAAATCTTTATCTTGCCCTCACCATTAATAGATAGTTTGATTGGCTATAGAATACTAGGCTCAAAATTATTTTCTTTCCAAACCTTGAAAGAAGCACATAATTGTCTTCTACATTTAGTGCTAATCAATTTCTCATTTCTTTATAGATAACATTATCCCTCCCTTGAATCTTTTAGAATCTTCTTTTAATAGGATTTGAAATTTAAGATTTATGATTTACTAAGCTTTGAAATTTCATGATGGTGGGTCCAGCTTTTTCTTAAGCATTTAAACTATTAAGTATCCAGTAAGTCTTCTCAGTCTGAACATTCATGTACTTTTCATCTCTGAAATTTTTGATTTTTGTTTTTATTTCCCATCCTGCATTTCTGTCCTTATGAAGCTCACTTTTCCTATGTTTTCTTTCTGTCTCATATTTTCTGTCTCTATGGTACTTGTTTTTCTATATTCTTGAATATTGTTTCAACTTTATCTTCCATTAAACCCTTTTGGAGGGCTATCATGTTTTAACTTTAAGAATTCATCCTTTTCCTCTGATTCTTCCTTTTGTATAGAAATTTCTGTGTGGGTGGGTGGGAGACTCTGTTTAAATGCCTTTCAAATCACTTTCATTATCACTAATTGGTCTTTTTTTACTGAATTATCTCGTCTTCTCCTGAAGTCAGTTTTACTGATTTTTCATCTTAATCTTTCCTCTCCATGTTGCTAGTTTTCATCATGTCCTGGTTGCCTGTTTATATTTAATAATAATGAACTTGAGTGACTACTTGTATAATGGTGTGGGGATAAATATCTAACTAGAAGCTCTATGTACTTGGAAAAGTATGTAATCAGCAGCTCAGCTGTAGGCCCAACTACTAAGGAATCAGTCATCAAGCTAACAGCCTCCCCAATGTCAAAATAAGAATGGCCCTACACTAGAGCAGCACTATGCACATTAGAAGTCTTAGTTCTCCTCAGGTAGTTTAATTTCCTAAGAGGAAAGTACTTTCAGTCTTGCCCAGGGGTAAATGCAGACTGTTCGCTATATTGTTCAAGTAGTTTGGGAGTCAGGCTGGGAAAGTCGACTATTTCATAAATAGATCATCAGTCAATCCACCTGTTTTCAGCCCCAATTTTCCTTCTGGATCTCTGGTGTACCTCTGAATCAAGAGCTTTCGTGAAATTTTCAGGACAGTAACTTCCACTTCCATGCAACCCTTTCATGGTTCATTCTTGGCTACAGCTTTATCCACTGAGTGTCATTCATTGATATGCTTCCTTCTATTTTTTGTCTTCCAGAGATTGTTGAAATTTCTTATGTTCCTCTATATCTTTACTGTTAGAAATGTATGTCACCTTTTTATTCCTTTATAATTTAATGGAGTTTAGGAAATAGTGAAGAGAAATACATGTGCTTTATGTGCCATCTTGAACTAGTAGAAATGCATATATATTTAAAAGCTCCCAGGTGATTCTGATGATGTGCTAAATTTGGGAGACACTGTTCCAAACTATCTTTTATTCTCACTTTCCCTTTATTTTAAGCACTGAGCATTTAATGCTTTGTAACTCCTTGCATTCTATGGCTCATTTTTCTTTCTGGTTGATGATTGTCATCAGAGCAGAATATCTGATTACTACTTGTGCTTAGCCTACTGCATCTTACCCTACCCCTTGTACAATGTAAAGTACATCTTACAAGTTCAATAAATTCTCCTTGAGTAAAAGAATGAAAAATGAATGAATGAGGGCAGGAATGATATGCATTTGAGTAACTGGTTTCTCTAGCCTTTTTATGCTGCTTTCAGTTACTCAGATTTTTAAAAATAGAACTAGTCAACTATATGCAGCCATTCAGGATTTATTCCCTTTAAAAATAGATACAGTAACTTATTTTTATTTTTTAAAGAAACTTTCTATTTCCAAGAGCCCTATTTCCAGAAACACTTCATATTGCACAAGCTTTCAGCTTGCAAATGGTTTCATTTGAGTCTCATACCAGGAATAGCTTGTATGAATCCATAAACATGAATGAGGCTCATCTTGTGGGATTTTCCTATTTTAGTCCAATGCTTACCTCAAATAGAATGCATTTGGGTGAATACTGCTGCCATAAACCCATTTAAACTCAAGGTAGCCACTGTAAATAGCAGGATTAAAAGCAAACATACCTCAGTCATCATTGATTCATAACTCATACATAAACAATAAAATAAATGTCTATTAAAATATATTAGGATAAAAATGTTAAAAACCAATAATCCATTTTTATTCTTCATGGTGAATCTAAATATTTAATAAATAACATATCTAATCCTTATCTTAATGAGCTATTTTTTAATGAATGCAGAAAAAATAGGCATGGAAAGAGAGCAGCCAACACGTTTATTGAAGAATTATTCTAAGATCTGACTTGTGAAATTTTTTTCTTTATCACATACCTGATATTTTTCATTGAGTTAGTAAAAGGTTTTAGTCAGTTTATATAGTGACTATTTTCTTCAATCAGCAAGTGTTTTGTTTTTCACAGATGATTCGGGTACTGTGCATAGCATTTAAGTCATCCAGAACAATGGGGATGCAATCAGAAAAATCCAGAATGTGGAAAGTTTTACAGGAAAAACGACCCCATCCTCTCAACAAATAAATTGCTTTTCTTACTTGGTTTTAGAAGAAGTACTTGGGCTGCTCTGGGGAGGATAAACTGTAGAGAGGAAAAGGGAAAACACAGAGACCTGTTAGGAGCTATTGCACTGCTCTATGCAAGAGATGATGGTGAGTTGGATCGGGGTTTTAGTGGTACAGAAGGTGAGAAGTAGCCAGATTTGGATATATGTATGTTGAAGTTCAAGTCAAAAGAATGTGCTGATGGATTGTGTATAGAGTATGAGAGAAAGAGCTAGAAGAATGGAGTTGCCATTATCTGAAATGGGATGCAGGAGAAGCAGGTTTCAGAAGGAAATCAGGAGTTCAGTCTGGGGCAAGGTAAATTTGAGATATGTATTAGATCTAAGTGGTGGTCAGCTGGAAATATCAGCCAAGAGTTCATGGGTGAGTTCTGGGTAGGAGATATAAATTTGGGAGTCTTCAGAGTATATAAATGTTTTTAAGCTATTAGAATAAATTAGATCACCAACAGAGTAGATAGAGATCTCTTCCTTCAAAAATACTGCGGCATGAACAACCCCGAAAGTTAGTGACTTAAAACAATCATTTATTCTCATGGATCTGTGGTTGGGTGAGGGTTTGCTGATCTAGGCTGGGCTAGACTGGGGTGACTTGGTTCTGCTCCAAGTGGCTCTCATCCTTCTCCTAGAACTAGTGGACTAGGTTTTGTTGTTGTTGTTGTTGTTTTTTCATGGCAATGTCAGAAGCACAAGAAGAAAAGGAGAAATATATAAGGCCTTTTGAGGTCTAGGGTTAGAGCTGGCACAGCATTACTTCTGCCTCATTCTATTGGCCAAAGCAAGTCACATAGTTGAACCCAAAGTCAAGGACCAGCAAAATGGGAAGGCAAAGGCATTGATACAGGAAAGGGTAAAAAGTAGAGTTCATTATTGCAGTCTCTCACAAGTCCAAGGACTGACTCCATCTCGAGTCATCTTAACTTTAAAAGATAAGCTTGAATTCTGTATCTACCCTGCTCCCCACATTTAATCAGTGGCCAAATGTATTACCCTAGACGTAATCTTTTTTTTTTTTTTTAATTTTTATTTATTATTTATTTATTATGTTTATTTTTGGCTGTGTTGGGTCTTCGCTTCTGTGTGAGGGCTTCCTCCAGTTGCAACGAGTGGGGGCCACTCCTCATCGCGGTGCGCGGGCCTCTCACTATCGCAACCTCTCCTGTTGCGGAGCAGAGGCTCCAGACGCTCAGGCTCAGTAGTTGTGGCTCACGGGCCCAGTCGCTCCGCGGCATGTGGGATCCTCCCAGACCAGGGCTCGAACCCGTGTCCCCTGCACTGGCAGGCAGATTCTCAACCACTGCGCCACCAGGGAAGCCCCTAGACGTAATCTTAACCATTGCTCTCCCTTGCCTAAAGGAACTTCATTGAAGGCATCCATTCTTTGATTCTTGTCAACGGAATAAAAACATGGACTCTATATTACTAGTTACAAAGAAAGTCTGAAGCAAGATGGTCCAGGGTGCCAACTTGTGCCATCTAACAGTCTGAAGAGAATAAAAGCAAAACAAAACTTGAAGAAGAATATGATAGGGAGACATTTGTGTCTGAAACTGGAAAAACAGTCTCAACCTCAGTAGAATTGTCTGATATGATATCTAACATGGATGCTGAAAACGTATCATACAGACATCAGAAGCTCAGCACCAAGCAGCAAGCTCTAATTTTAAATAGGCCATAGCCAGTAATTTTTTCAAGTCACTAATATGCAGAATATTTTATGCATTACCCAGTTCTTTGTTTGGGGACGGATTTTTTTTTTAACTGAGACAACTATTTTATAAATACATTTTCAAATTCCAGAATTTGAATTTTTTTGGAAGTACAGAGATCAGAGGAACAATTCTTTTTAAGGATATAATCTGCTGTTACTAGCTTAGGCTACAAGTCTGGATTTTTGAAAAGTAATGAATCAGATAACATGGTACAAGTACTTGTACACTATTTATATTTTAAGCTGCTTTTGCTAGGTCTAGAGATTTTGGGGGCTGAAGGAGCCCTAGAGATCATAATTGCCTAATTTTATAGATGATGTAACAGAGGCCCACGGAGGTTAACCTGATTCTTTTGACAATAAAAGAATCAGATCATGTGAGTTGTAACCCAGTGGCTGGTGACAGAAAGGGGTGACTATAGGATGATTTTCTCTCACCTCCACTCCATCCGTCCCCATAATCTCCAGTCATCCCTCTTTACCCCCTCTTCAGTAAGCATCAATCTAGTAAAAACTGTAAGTCACTGCTCAACCAAAGCTTCCAGACAAGGCCCCCAGGTACCCCTCCTGCCACCCAGCCCAGCGTAGAAATCCTGGGATGGTCACTGTCTGCTTACAAGGACAACCTTCCTTCTCTGTCATTAGTATCTAGGGTTTTGTGGGACTGGAAAAACTGGAGGATTTGTTGGCATCCTGTTGTTTCTTTTATTCCCTTTACTTTATCTTCCTGTATTTCTCCCTACCTGATTTGCACTTAGGGCCAATTTTGGAGATAGTGTTTATGTATATCTGTGGGAAGTGATACATCTCTTCTTCCCTGTAGGCACTAACTAGTTGGCCTATTTAAGCTTAATTTCTTCTTGGGAGTTTAACTAATTATTCTTTTATTTTGGCTAGTGTCTCTTCCAGCAGCTGCAACACACAGGCTTCCAAAGTCCTTTCTGGGTCTAATGTGTTGCTTTTCCCTTTTTTTTAGGGGAAACTGAGAAGTTCAGGAGATGATTACTTTGTATATTTGCTCTCAAAAAGTATCTAAAATTTAATGTGATTGGACTCAGCCTCTTACTGCTGCTGTCAAAGATAAAACTGGACATGAGAGTGGTAAGACAGATTTTAATCAATAATATACTATTGCAATTTCGATTTGTACAGAAGTGACTGGGCATTTTAAAGGGAGAATGAGGGAGTAGAAAGGGAGGTGAGCAGGGGCTCGGTAGAGTTGGGGAAGCGGAAAAATTACCAAAGGGTGGTCAGTGTAAATGCTGATTAGGCCAGCTGTGTCTGTTAGCTGCAATTATCAAAATTAGGATTCTTCCTTCATACAGAGACTGGGAGATAGAGGCCCTATCCTTCCTGGTGATTACATTTTAAAGGAATGGCTTTCAGGTCCTTGAGAAAGACACCCTTGAACTGTAGGAGCTACATATATATCTCAAAGGGATAGAGGAAAGATTCACAATTGTAAATCCATTTTAATAAATGCTCTAAGAAAGGATGGTCAGGGGCCTATTTTCAGGTGTTGGGTAGAACAAACAGTAAATTCTTTGGGGAGCCTTGAGCTTTTTAGGCAGGCACTTGAAGGGGGTCTAGGGTCATCCTAGGGATGACTTGAGCTGTTAGAAACTATGTTAAAGTCTTTTAACATGGGGGTAGGGGAGTGGATGAAATCATTTGTGTTGAGAATCTGTAGTTTTTACAGGCCAAGGTTGAGGTATAGTCGAGATGAGGGCTCAGAGGGCCTGCTAGAGTTTGATCAAGGAGAGAATGTTTCTCTCTGAGTCATTTTAAGACATGTTGTATGGTCAGGCCACCCAAGATGGCTGTTCTCTTGCTCTCTGTACATCCCCTACTTGACCAGTGCCTGCTTCACCTATACCCTGCTCACATGACTGACCTTGATCTTCCTACATACTTGCCCCCACCCCAGCTAGTGACTGTATGTGCCTCACTGCCCCCCTATAACTGGTAATTTTCACGCTCCTCCCCCACCCCCAGAGCAAAAACTGCCACCATGTCCTGCCTGCCATGGGGTGTCGCTCCAGGACCTTGCTTCCAACATGTAGATCCTCCCCTCCGCACCCCCCCACACCACCCCCCCCCCCAATCCATTAAATCATGTCTCTGTTGCTGACTCCGGGCTCTTCCCTTGGTCTTGAACCTGGGCAACTACAGGCCTGTGGGGTACAGCGCAAAACATGTTATTTTAGTTTAATTTTTTAAAAAACTTTATTTGCCAAAGGCTTCCTTTTTTCCATTTGTAAAATAGGAATTACTTATTAACATCTCATACAGCTCTTAGGAGCATCTAATGCAGCGCTGTCCCACAGAAGTATTGGACAAGACTCACATGCCATTATCAGTAACCGCATAGGCACAGATTAAAAATAGTATATAGAAATAAACAGTAAAAATTAATGTTAGTAATTATTTTATTTACCTAATATATTCAAAATATTTCAACTTGTAATCAACATTTTAAAATTATTGGGAGATTTTACGTTCTTGTTTTCGTCCTATGTATTTTACATTTACAACACCTCAGTTCGGGCCAGCCACAATTCAAGGGTTCAGTACTTCTGGCTGCTGCATTGGACAGCGCAGCTCTACAGGCCTTGCCGATGTGAGCGTGGGGCGGGTCTTAGCCAGATGGGAGCGGAGCTTTTCAGAACGCGTTTTGGGCCTCGTCGGTTGCCGTAAGAAGCGCCGGCCGTGGCGGCGCCACGTCCTTTGCCGCGGAGGGAAAGGGGTCAGTTGGGCCTCGGGGCGGGTGGTCATGGCCTTTACGCTGTACTCGCTGCTGCAGGCGGCCCTGCTCTGCGTCAATGCCATCGCCGTGCTACACGAGGAGCGATTCCTCAAGAACAGTGAGTGGGGCCGTGGGGGCGGGCCGAGGGGGACGCGGCGGGCCGAGGGGGCGGCAGCGAGCCTCGGGGGCGCGGACCCGACTCGGGCCGCGTGGGTGGACCACTTGGGCCGGGACAGACGGGCGGCCGAGGGCTCTCCTCTTGGGGCCCTTCCTTGGGTGGGGAAGCCGAGCCACTTTCGTCTCACCAGTGGAGTGAAGATTGTTCAGTGGGGTGAAGATTGTTCAGCAGACGCCCACTGTGTGTCGGACCCTGGGTGTCGGGATGGGGGGAGGCGGAGATGAGCCAGGGAACGCCCCTGCCTGCGTCCCGTTTAGGTTAGGAATTTAGTACCCTTCTCTGTGACCGCTTTTAATTGTCAAAAACCTGGGGTGTGAGTTTTCAGTGAAAGAGGGAGGGGCGTGGCTCATTTTGGAGCGTAGGTAATCAGAAGAATGAACTGATGGAAGGCCATAGGGGTTCCTGGGCTTTGGGGATAAGAGGAAAGGGGACGTGTTGGGGTTATCACGCCATCCAGTCATCCATGTTCCAAGAAAAGTTTATTCAGCACAGTTTATTGGGTGCCTAGGATGTGCCAGGCTAGAATCTGAGAATACAGAGAAGACAGAAGTTATGCCTACCGGGATCTCACAATCCAGCGACCTCCATGCCACCTGGGCGGACTGCTTTTTTTCTGCATGAGGCACAATTAAGGCAGGATACCTCATGATGTGCATCATTTGTCACAGCGTACCAAATATGTCTGTGTAGATCACTGAAACTCAAACCCATGAGCAAGATTTACTGGTTTCATTTATTCCTTCAGGAGAGATTTATTGAGCACAAATTATGTGCCAGGCGAAACTGAGGTTAAAACAGTTGCCCTGCCCTCCTAATGAAAGTTAATCTAAATAAAAACTGAACAAGTACCAATAACAAGTATGCAGAATGTTACGAAAGAGAAGTGCTGGGAGATACTAACTTGTGAATCTTTGAAAGTTTGGAGGAAGTGTGTCTAACCCGAAATCAGATAAGTCAGTAAACATTAACTAGGTGAAGGGTCGGGAGGTGATGAGTAAGAGCTGGTGTGAAAATTGGTGTGGAAAGGTTGTAAGCAGGGCAGTGACATGACTTGATTTGTGTTATTTGCTGGTTACTGTGTGGAGAACAGATCAGAAGTGTAGACGAGTGGATGTGTAAAGCACCATTCCAAATAGGGCAAGTAGAGATGGTGGGTATAATATAAGTTGATGGGTATAATAACAATAGTGATACCTAACACTTAACACTTACCATGTGCCAGGATCTGTATCAAGTGCTTTCTGCATATTAACTTGTGTAACCCTCACAACAACCCTATGAGACAAATAGTGTTTTCATTCCTGCTTTACAGATGGGGACCAGAAACACAAAAGAGTTGGTAGCTTTCCTAAGATCACACAGCTAGAGAGCAGCAGAGTTAGGGTTCAGTTCAGGCAGTCTGACTCAAGTTCATCTGTTCACCACTATACCATCCAGAAAAGTAGAAGGAATCACATTGTGGGTTGAATTGTATGCCCCTAAAAGATATATTAAAGTCCTAACCCTTGTTTCCTTTTTTGGAAATAACGTCTTTGCAGGTGAAATTAAGTTAAGATGAGGTCACACTGGAAAAGGATGGACCCTAAGTCCAATGAGGTGTCCCTATTGGGAGAGAGAGATACAGAGACACACATACACAGGGGGAAGAAGGCCATGTGACAACAGAGGCAGAGACGAGTGGTGCAGCTGCAGTCCAGAGAATGCCAAAGATTGCCAGTAACTACCAGAAGCTAGGAGAGAGGCATAGACGACATTATCCCAAGAGCCCTGAAAAGGAACCAACTCTGCCAACACCTTGGTTTTAGACTTCTGGCCTCCAGAACTGTGAAAAAATAAACTTTCATTGTGTTAAGCCAGATAGTTTGTGGCACTTTGATATAATAGCCCTAGGAAACTAGTACAAATCAGAAGATATTTTAAACGTAGAAAAGATAGAATTTACTGTTTGGACATTGGGAATGAGGAGAGAGGAAAAAGTCAAAGATCTCTCTTGGTTTTCTGGTTTAAGCAACTGAGTGAAGGGTAGTAGCTTTACTGAGTTGGCACTGGTGGAAAATTGTGGGGTGTGGTGCCGGTAACAAGGTGAAGAGATAAAGAAAGAAGTTTCGCACATGCTGAGGTTGAGATTTCTGTGAGATACGCAAGTGGAGATATGGAATAGTCAGTTGGACTTAAGTCCATAGACCAGAAGCAAGAGCCAGAGCGGAGGCTGAGATTTGAGTTTGTCAACCACAGATGATAAATTAAGCCATGTGAAGAGATGAAATTGTTCAGGGAACAATAGAATAGAGTACAAAGGAGAACAGTTGACCAGGACAGTCCTAAAATCTCTTCCAGTATTTAATGTTCAGGTAATGATAGAAGAGCTGACAGGAGAAATTGATGAGTGAGCAAAACAGAGAGATGGGGAAATCTAGACAGTGGGGTTTCACAGAGGCCAAGGAGTGTTTGAAGCAGGAGAGAGAATACAACAGTGGAATGTTCTGAGAAACCAAGCAAGATAAGGACTGAAAAGTGTCCTGAGGATTCAGGGTAGTAGAGGTCATTGGTGATTCTGCAGTTACAACAGTGGGTAAAATCCACATTGGAATGGGGAGGAGCGAGTGGAAAGTCATAGAATGGAGACAGCACAATTATCCAAATGTATCACTGAGTTGGAGGAGATGAAATGGTAGCTGGAAGGCGATGCAGAGATATGTTTTATGATTCTTTTGTTTTTTAGGTCTCAGCAGCGACAATGAGAACTAGTCAGGTCTCTTCAATAAGTCAATGCCATGAAATAAGTGGGGAGGAAGTGACCACTGAGGCAAATATACAAAATATAAAAAAGACAAAAAGAGAGAGAGATGTAGGGAGATATTCATATGCAGCATGTGGACCTTGATTGAATTCTAGTTCAAACATATCAAATGTAAAAAACATTTTGGTAACATTTGAAGAAATTTGAGTATGGAGTAGATACTAGATGATATTAAGGAATCACTGTACATCTTGTTAGTGTGATAAAAATGCATACTGAAATATTTCAGTACCAGTAATTTATTTCTAAAGTAATCAAGCAGAAAAAAAGATGAAGCACGTAGGCAAAAAAATCAATATTTATTAAATCTGAGTGATAGGTATGTTTTAAAACTTTCATAATTAAAGGTTAGAAAAGGAATTGCTAGGGGAAAAGATCTAGTAATGAGAGAAAAATAAAAGGTACAGGAGAGAAATGAGGTAATTGATAACTCAAGGATTCTGAGAAGGTGGATAGGGATGGTTCCTAAGGCACAGATGGAGGAGATGGCATTAAGTGGGAGGTGGGATACTTTCTTCATTGAAAAAGGAGGAAGGATTAGCTGGAGAAGGAGGAGGTTCCCAGATTTGGTGGCAGGAAGTTTTTCTTCATTCCTTATAACAAATAGGCCAGTCACTGTGAGCTAGGTGGAAAAGATGTAGCAGTGAGCATAACACAGTATCTTTGTTCTCATATCTTAGAGTCTAATGGTGGAACAGATAAATAATTATACAAGTAGTTGAGTCTAGGATAAATGCTTTGAAGGAAGAGAACTCGGTGAGAACCATGGGAATATAACTTCCTGGTTGAATCGGAACAGCATCAGTTCCTAAGGAAATAGCATTTAAAGCTAAGTCCTGGAATAGGAATAGGAATTAGCCTATTTTTAGGTACCTTTAAGACTTCAAATTAGAGATATCATGTAGGCATTTGCATATACAGGTTTGGTGCCCAGAAGGGAGGAGGTCTGGGAAGGATTTACACATGGGGATTTTCGGTGTTGGCTGGTAATTTGAAACCATTGGAATGAAGGCTATTTCTCAGAGGGAGAAGAGATTCAAGGATTGAGGCCTGAGATTACTCATCCCTGTCAGGGTTCTTGGTTGCAAGCAATAGAAGCTGACTCTGCCTGATTAAACAGAAAGAAATTTACTAAAAGGTTGTTGGACAATAGAACAATGGAGCAGAGTGGAGAATCCAAATACAGCCACATACTTATATGGACACTTAATTTATGATAAAGTTAACAGTAGCGTGTGATAGAAAGGGTGGTCCTTCAGTAAATGATTCTAGGTTAACTGGATATTCAAAAAGAAATAAATGAATCTTGACCTTCTGCCTCAGGCTAAACACATAAGCCAATTGCAAGAGCATTGTAGATCTAAATGAGAAAGGTAAAACAAAGCTAGAAGAAAAGAAACTTTTTCTGAAAGGGCCATATTAAAAATAGTAGGCTTTTGCCAGCCAGGAGGCAGAACTGAGGCTATTAAGTGGGTATATAACCGTTTATAAATGTGAGACATCATTCTTTTTTCCCCCAGCTTTGAGATCTAATTGACAATAACATTGTCTAAGTTTAAGATGTACATGTGATGATTTGATACACGTATATATTGCAAAATGCTTACCACAGTAAGGTTGGTTAGCATATCCTTCACCTCACATAATTATCATTTTGTTGTTAATGTTGTTGTGGTGAGAACATTTAAGATTTACTCTCAGAGCAACTTTCAAATAAACAGTGTTGGATCACCATACTGTACAGTAGATCCCCAGAGCTTATTCACCTAATAACTGAAAATTAGTGCCTTTTGACCAACATCTCCCCATTTCCCCTACCACTCCACTCCTGGCAACCCCCATACTACTCTCTCTTTCTATGAGTTTGATGGTTTTAGATCCCACGTATAAGTGAGATAATACAGTACTTGTCTTCCTCTGCGTTATTTCACTTAGCATAATGTCCTCAAGATCCATCTGTGTTGTCACATATGGCAGGTTTTCCTTGTTTATAGCTGAATAATATTTCATTATATATGTACACCACATTTTCTTTATCCATTCATCTGTCAGTGGACACTTAGATTGTTTCCATGTCTTGGATATTGTGAATAGTGCTGCAGTGAACATGGGAGTGCAAATATCTCCTTGAGATAATGACTTCATCTGCTTTGGAAAAATACCCAGAAATGGGATTGCTGGATCATATAGCAGTTCTATTATATTTTAAATTTTTTGAAGAACCTCCATACTGCTTTCCAAAGTGGCTGTACCAGTTTACATTCCTATCAACAGTGCACAAACGTTCCCTTTTTTCACATCCTTTCCAGCATTTATTGTCTTTTGTCTTTTTGGTAATAGTCATTCTAACAAGTGTGAGGTGATATTTCATTGTGGCTTCGATTTACATTTTTCTGATGAATAGTGATGTTGAGCACCTTTTCGTGTACTTGTTGGCCATTTTTATTTCTTCTTTGGAAAAATACCTAATCAATCCTATGCCCAGTTTTAATCAAATTATTTGGAAATACAATTATTAATGGAAAGCACCTCCATAATGGTAGTGTGAGAACCTCCACTGAACCCTCTTTCCAATAAAACAACTATAACTAGTGAAAATTATTTAAAAAACGAACATTTGAAGTCTCTGGGAATTGTCATAAGAGTGTACAACAAATGAAGAAACTTTTTTTTTTCCCCCAAGAAAATCTATTAAAGCTCAGTAAGAGCAGTGAGAATCTCTGGCATTTGAGCCACAACCAGCTCTTCCCTCTCCCCAACACACACACACACACACACACACACACACACACACACACACACACACAAAGGAAATGATAAAGATTACAGTGAAAATTAATGGAATACAGAGTAGAAAAACAATAGAATTAACAAAACTAAAAGGTAGTTCTTTCAGAAGATCAACAAAATTGGCAAACATTTAGCTAGACCAAGAAAAAAGGAAAGAAGACTCAAATTACTAAAATCAGGAATGAAAGGTGACATCACTATCTTAGAGAATGAAAAGGGTTATAAGGGAATGCTGTGAACAACTGTATGCCAACAAATTAGATGACTTAGATGAAATGGACAAATTCCTAGAAAGACTACAAACTATTGAACTGACTTAAGAAGAACTAGGACATCTGATTAGAGCTGTAACATGTAAAGAGATTGAGTTAGTAACTTAAAGACTTTGAACAAAGAAAAACCCAGGCTTCATTGCTGGATTTTACCAAACATTTAAAGAAGTCTTAAACACCGAAATAGACAGGAGAGAAGACATCCCAACTCATGCAGTGAGGCCAGTATTAACCTGATATGAAAACCAGACACAGCACAAGAAAAGAAACTCCAGACCAGTATCTGCTGAATATAGACACAAAAATTCTCTACAGAACACTGGCAAACTAAACCAAGTAGGATTTACCCTGGGAGTGCAGGGTTGGTTTAACATTTTTAAATCAATTAATGTAATTCATCATATTAATGAAATAAATAAAAATCACATGATATAATAGATGCAGAAAAACATTTGACTAAACCTAATACCCTTTCATGATAAAACGTTCAACAAACTAGGAATAGGAAGAACTTCCTCAATCTGATAAAGAACATCTTTGAAAACCCCTCAGTTAACAGACTTAATGATGAAAGGCTAAGTGCTTTCCCCAGCTAGGAATAAGAAAAGGATCTTGCCACTCCTTTTTAACATTGTACTGGAGATTCTATCCATGGCAATTAGACAAGAAAAAGAAATAAAAAACATCCAGATTGTGAGGTTGAAAAAGTAAATCTCTTGTTTGCAGATGACATAATCTTGTATATAGAAAGTCCTAAGGAATCACTAAAAAACTATGAGAACTAAGAAATGAGTTTAGTAAGGTTGCAAGATACAAGATCAGGAACAAAAATCAGTTGTTTTCCTGTACATGAACAATGAACAATCAAAAATTAAATTAAAGAAACATCATTTACAATATCATCAAAAAGAACAAAATACTTAGGAATAAATTTAACAGAGTAAGTGTAAGTCTTATACTATGAAAACTACAAGGCATTGTTGAGTGAAATTAAAGAAGAATAAAGATTTTTAAAGATAATTAATGGGTGTAAAAACACTCCATGTTCATGGATTGGAAGACTAAATATTGTTAGGATAACAATACTTAATATTACTGATTTACAGAGTTAATGCAATGTCTATCCAAATCCCAGTTGGCTTTCTTTTGGCAGAAACTGACAAGTTGGGTCCTAAAGGAAATTCAAGGGGTCCAGAATAGCCAAAACAACTTCGAAAGAGAATACAGTGCCCAGACCTTACTCCAGACCTGCATTCAAATTTCCCAGAAGTGAAGTTGAGCAGTGTGTCTTTTCCAGAATTTCTACAGATGATTGAGATTTGTGCTCCTAGATGACAACTACTGCCACAAACTATTGGAATGGCCTAGAATTGTTAGTACTTTGCCCTCCAGAACTTTGCTTTCCACATTTCCTCTTTTATCCAGAAATAGTACAGAAATATTTTGTTTGAGCATGTGTTTTGAATATGGTTCCAGAACTAAGGGAAAACACCACATTGCCTTGACTAAGTGGATAAGCCATTGTTCTAAAATATCTGAATAGTTTTAAGATAGAATTTTAAAATATTTTAAGTGTTAAATATTGTTTATATAAGCTCTTAACTCTTCTTACCTAGATTTTCATAGTAACCTCCTCACTGGTCACACTCCATCCATTTTTGCTTCTCTTTGTTCTCCCTTCTATGGGAAGCTGAGCATGTTCCTCAGTGTTTGAAATTCTGAGTTCTTCAATATCCATAGCCTTCAACGTAAAATTCATACTCCCTTGTGTGACTTATAAACCCACCATAATGATTCCCTTCCTCTCTGTCCTTCCCCTCTTTTACCCTTCCCTAATATTTACCATGTACCTTTTTTACCATGATACTCTTCTTCACTGCTGAGCCTTTACTCAAATTATTTTCTCTGCCTGTGATGACCTTGACTTACCTCATTTCTTTGACTGGCTAACTCTTCAGCCTATCCTTTAAGGCCTACTTCTGGCATTTGCCTTTCCCAGAAACCATCTCTGACCCATTTTGTGGGTAATATACCACTGCAGTTTCTTTTCTGTCTCCTCCAGTAGACTGACAACAAGGGTCCTTTCATCTTTACAATTCATTCCATCAGTCAATGAATGTTTTCTAAATAACTTTATATTTCCATTATCATATTCTTGTGATTCCTGACTTGAGAGCTATCATATTTATACACATAGGTTAGCCAGTATTTTGGCAATAGTGCAGAGAACGTGTTGTTTCTTTTAGTGCTCCACAATGACGCTAATTTCCTTTATGTACAAGAAAAAAATCACATAGTGGATTTTTATTTATTTATTTATTTATTTATTTTTGGCTGCGTTGGGTCTTCGCTGCTGCGCACAGGCTTTCTCTAGTTGCGGCAAGTGGGGGCTACTCTTCATTGCGGTGTGTGGGCTTCTCATTGCGGTGGCTTCTCTTGTTGTAGAGCATGGGCTCTAGGCATGGTGCGGGCTTCAATAGTTGTGGCTTGTGGGCTGTAGAGCACAGGCTCAGTAGTTGTGGTGCACAGGCTTAGTTGCTCCATGGCCTGTGGGATCTTCCCAGACCAGGGCTCGAACCCATGTCCCCTGCATTGGCAGGCAGATTCTTAACCACTGTGCCACCAGGGAATCCCCTACCTAATGGATTTTAATACCTGCCAAAATTGTTCTTACTAGGTTTCGTTTGTGATGCCCAGTATCAATTTGACATATATTTATTATATCCAGGTTTGTGTGCCTGACACACAGTGAGGTCAAACAAACCGAAAAGTAGGAGTTTGGAACAGAGAAAGGTTTATTGCAGTGGCCAAGCAAGGAGATCAGGTGGCTCATGCTCAAAAAGCCTGAACTCCCCAGTGGATTTTGGGGAAGAGTTTTTATAGGCAAAATTTGGAGGGAGGGCTGCAGGGTATGTGACCTTCCTCTGACTGGTTGGGTGAGGTAACGGGGTGGTGTTCCAGTCAGCCTTCTGGTCCCAGCCAGTTTGGGGTCCATGTGCTTATGCTTAGCCTGAAGTTACCATCCTCCACCTGGGTGGGGCCTTAGTTCCTGTAGAAGAACTCAGACATCTGTGTTAGATTGTTATGTATATTCCTTGAGGAGGAACCAGGACCCTGCCCTATCACTGCACTACCGTTTCTTGACTGCCTTTCCTTTGTTTCTGCATTCCCTCACTCCCGTAATTAGCAACTGTTCGAATCTGCCCTTTGGAACTCAGGGAAGATCTAGGAGGCTGAAAGCCTTTTTCCTCCAAACAAGAAATGGGAAACACAGAAAGGCTTGTGTACCCAGGAGGGCCCCACAGGGTCCTGCTTGGTTTCAGTCCCACCTTTTCTTTGATACTCCTCAATCTTGAGGGGAACAAGTGTTGGACAAGGAAGGGAATAACATTTTGCTTAGAGATTTTTTTTAAAAATTTTTTATTGGAGTATAGTTGATTTCCAATGCTGTGTTAGTTTCAGGTGTACAGCAAAGTGAATCAGTTTTACATATACATATATCCACTCTTTTTAAGATTCTTTTCCCATATAGGCCATTACAGAGTATTGAATAGAGTTCCCTGTGCTATACAGTAGGTCCTTATTAGTTATCTGTGTTATATATAGTAGTGTGTATATGTCAATCCCAATCTCCAGATTTGTCCCTTCCCCTCCCCCGCTTTCCCCTCTGCTAACCATAAGTTTGTTAGAGATGTTAATCATAAACTCAGCAGAGGAACTTGGTTTTAGGGGAATTCGGTTTCAGTAGTAGTTATGAGTAATACAGAAGAAACATTTCACACATGAAACTGTATTAGCTCTGGCTATCATAACAAAGTATCATAGACTGGGTGGCTTAAACAACAGAAATTTATTTTCTTACAGTTCTGGAAGCTGGAAATCTGAGATCAGGGTGCCAGCATGTTTGAATCCTGGTGAGGACTCCCTTCCTGGCTTGCAGATGGCCACCTTCTCACTGTGTCCTCACATGGCTGGGCAGAGTCAAGAGCTCTCTCTTCCTCTTTTTGTAAGGCCACAGCCCTATCAGATTAGGGCCCTACCCTTAAGATTCCCTTTAATTTTAATTATCTCCTAAAGATCCTATCTCCAGATACAGTCTCTTTGAGGGTTAGGGCTTCAACATGTGAGTTTGGTGGGAACACAAATCAGTCCGTAGCAAACAGTTAAAATATTACAAGTTGTTATTTGACTCAGGTTTGAATGACTGCTCCAGACCACTGTAATATTAGACTTTAGAATAGTGAGAGCTGTGTGAGCCTAAGTAATAGAAAGAGAATTCCTAAAGGAAGTAGACCTTAAACAGTAAATCAGGTTTGCATAAATGTGCAGAGAAATGAACAAGGCATTCCACAGGCCTTGCATATGATAGACGACATAGTATGAGCATGGCAGTTTATAAAACATTGAAGAAACCATCTGGATATGTAAGTTTCTATTTAAATATATACTCCTGAAAAACATTTGTTTAATTTCATCAGGGAATAAATGGAAATTACTGTGTTGGATTGGGAATCATATTGAACCAAGAGAGATTGGTCTAAGTATACTAGATCATTCACTTCAGCAGTGATCTTTTTGATCAAGGTAATTTTTTTAAAACTTACATTAACAGAGTTATTTGTGTAGTTTATTAGGTACTTTTACATTTATGATAGCATTTGATTCACATGCAAATTTGGTGACACTGACAAAGTAAAGCACATTTCATTTTCTTTTATAGAAATGGAAACTGACCGCAAAGAGGCTGAGGTTTGCCAGGGTCAGCCAGTCCTCAAAACTGTAGCTAAAACTTTCTCTTCAAAATGTATCTAGCTGAGGGTTGTTGACTGAATCTGAATGGATTACCGTTTTGTGTGTGACTTTTTTTTTTTTTTAAACATCTTTATTGAAGTATAATTGCTTTACAATGGTGTGTTAGTTTCTGCTTTATAACAAAGTGAATCAGTTATACATATACATATGTTCCCATATCTCTTCCTTCTTGCATCTCCCTCCCTCCCACCCTCCCCATCCCACCCCTCTAGGTGGTCACAAAGCACCGAGCTGATCTCCCTGTGCTATGCAGCTGCTTCCCACTAGCTATCTATTTTACGTTTGGTAGTGAATATATGTCCGTGACACTCTCTCACCCTGTCACATCTCACCCCTCCCCCTCCCCATATCCTCAAGTCCATTCTCTAGTAGGTCTGTGTCTTTATTCCCATCTTGCCACTAGGTTCTTCATGGCCTTTTTTTTTTTTTTCCTTAGATTCCATATATATGTGTTAGCATACTGTATTTGTTTTTCTCTCTCTGACTTACTTCACTCAGTATGACAGACTCTAACTCCATCCACCTCATTACAAATACCTCCATTTCATTTCTTTCTATGGCTGAGTAATATTCCATTGTATATATGTGCCACATCTTCTTTATCCATTCATCCGATGATGGACATTTAGGTTGCTTCCATGTCCTGGCTATTGTAAATAGAGCTGCAATGAACATTTTGGTACATGACTCTTTTTGAACTATGGTTTTCTCAGGGTATATGCCCTGTATGCCCAGTAGTGGGATTGCTGGGTCGTATGGTAGTTCTAGTTTTAGTTTTTTGAGGACCCTCCATACTGTTCTCCATGGTGGCTGTATCAATTTACATTCCCACCAACAGTGCAAGAGGGTTCCCTTTTCTCCACACCCTCTCCAGCATTTATTGTTTGGGGATTCTTTTTTTTTTTTGTTTGTTTGTTTGTTTGGGGATTCTTTGATGATGGCCATTCTGAATTGGTGTGGGGTGATACCTCATTGTGGTTTTGATTTGCATTTCTCTAATGATTAGTGATATTGAGCATCCTTTCATGTGTTTGTTGGCAATCTGTATATCTTCTTTGGAGAAATGTCTATTTAGGTCTCGCACCCATTTTTCAATTGGATTGTTTGTTTTTTTGATATTGAGCTGCATGAGCTGCTGGTATATTTTGGAGATTAATCCTTTGTCAGTTGCTTCATTTGCAAATATTTTCTCCCAAGCAGAGGGTTGTCTTTTCGTCTTGTTTATGGTTTCCTTTGCTGTGCAAAAGCTTTTAAGTTTCATTAGGTCCAATTTGTTTATTTTTGTTTTTACTTCCATTTTTCTAGGAGGTGGGTCAAAAAGGATCTTGCTGTGATTTATGTCATGGAATGTTCTGCCTATGTTTTCCTCTAAGAGTTTTATAATGTCTAGCCTTACATTTAGGTCCTTAATCCATTTTGAGTTTATTTTTGTGTATGGTGTGAGGGAGTGCTCTAATTTCATTCTTTTACATGTAGCTATCCAGTTTTCCCAGCACCACTTATTGAAGAAGCTGTCTTTTCTCCATTGTGTATTCTTGCCTCCTTCATGGGTTTACCTCTGGGCTTTCTATCCTGTTCCATGGATCTATATTTCTGTTTTTTGTGTGCCAGTACCATACTGTCTTTTTTTTTTTTTAATAAATTTATTTCTTTCTTTATTTTATTTTTGGCTGCGTTGAGTCTTCATTGCTGCGCATGGGCTTTCTCTAGTTTTAGTGAGCAGGGCTACTCTTTGTTGTGGTGTGCGGGCTTCTCATTGCGGTGGCTTCTCTTGTTGCAGAGCACGGGCTCTAGGCGCGTGAGCTTCAGTAGTTGTGGCACGTGGGCTCTGTAGTTGTGGCTCACGGGCTCTAGGGCGCAGGCTCAGTAGTTGTGGTGCACGGGCTCAGTTGCTCCACAGCATGTGAGATCTTCTCAGACCAGGGCTCGAACCCATGTCCCCTGCATTGGCAGGCGGATTATTAACCACTGCTCCACCAGGGAAGCCCCATACTCTCTTCATTACTGTAGCTTTGTAGTATAGTCTGAAGTCCGGGAGCCTGATTCCTCCAGCTCCGTTTTTCTTTCTCAAGATTGCTTTGGCTATTCAGGGTCTTTTGTGTTTCCATACAAATTGTGAAATTTTTTGTTCTAGTTCTGTGAAAAATGCCATTGGTAGTTTGATAGGGATTGCACTGAATCTGGAGATTGCTTTGGGTAGTATAGTCATTTTCACAATGTTGATTCTTCCAATCCAAGAACATGGTCTATCTTTCCATCTGTTTGTATCATCTTTAATTTCTTTCATCAGTGTCTTATAATTTTCTGCATACAGGTTTTTTGTCTCCTTAGGTAGGTTTATTCCTACGTATTTAATTCTTTTTGTTGCAATGGTAAATGGGAATGTTTCCTTAATTTCTCTTTCAGATTTTTCATCATTAGTGTATAGGAATGCAAGAGATTTCTGCACATTAATTTTGTATCCTGCTACTTTACCAAATTCATTGATTAGCTCTAGTAGTTTTCTGATAGCATCTTTAGGATTCTCTACGTACAGTATCATGTCATCTGCAAACACTGCCAGCTTTACTTCTTCTTTTCCAATTTGGATTCCTTTTATTTCTTTTTCTTCTCTGATTACCATGGCTAAAACTACCAAAACTATGTTAAATAATAGTGATGAGAGTGGGCAACCTTATCTTGTTCCAGATTTTAGAGGAAATGGTTTCAGTTTTTCTCCATTGAGAACGATGTTGGCTGTGGGTTTGTCATATATGGCCTTTATTATGTTGAGGTAGGTTCCCTCTATGCCTACTTTCTGGAGGGTTTTTATCATAAATGGGTGTTGAATTTTGTCAAAAGCTTTTTCTGCATCTGTTGAGATGATCATATGGTTCTTCTCCTTCAATTTGTTAATATGATGTATCACGTTGATTGATTTGCGTATATTGAAGAATCCTTGCATTCCTGGGATAAACCCCACTTGATCATGGTGTATGATCCTTTTAATGTGCTGTTGGATTCTGTTTGCTAGTATTTTGTTGAGGATTTTTGCACCTATGTTCATCAGTGATATTGGCCTGTAGTTTTCTTTTTCTGTGATGTCTTTGTCTCGTTTTCATATCAGGGTGATGGTGGCCCTTAGAATGAGTTTCGGAGTGTTTCTCCCTCTGCTATATTTTGGAATAGTTTGAGAAGGATGGGTGTTAGCTCTTCTCTAAATGTTTGATAGAATTCGCCTGTGAAGCCATCTGGTCCTGGGCTTTTGTTCATTGGAAGATTTTTAATCACAGTTTCAATTTCAGTGCTTGTGATTGGTCTGTTCATATTTTCTATTTCTTCCTGGTTCAGTCTCGGAAGGTTGTGCTTTTCTAAGAATTTGTCCATTTCTTCCAGGTTGTCCATTTTATTGGCATGTAGTTGCTTGTAGTAATCTCTTCTGATCCTTTGTATTTCTGCAGTGTCAGTTGTTACTTCTCCTTTTTCATTTCTAATTTTATTGATTTGAGTCTTCTCCCTTTTTATCTTGTTGAGTCTGGCTAATGGTTTATCAATTTTGTTTATCTTCTCAAAGAACGAGCTTTTAGTTTTATTGATCTTTGCTATCGTTTCTTTCATTTCTTTTTCATTTAGTTCTGATCTGATCTTTATGATTTCTTTCCTTCTGCTAACCTTGGGGTTTTTTTGTTCTTCTTTCTCTAATTGCTTTAGTTGTAAGGTTAGGTTGTTTATTTGAGATGTTTCTTGTTTCTTGAAGTAGGATTGTATTGCTATAACCTTCCCTCTTAGAACTGCTTTTGCTGCATCCCATAGGTTTTGGGTTGTTGTGTTTTCATTGTCATTTGTTTCTAGGTATTTTTTGATTTCCTCTTTGATTTTTTCAGTGATCTCTTGGTTATTTAGTAGTGTACTGTTTAGCCACCATGTGTTTGTATTTTTTACAGATTTTTTTCCTGTAACTGTTATCTAGTCTCATGGCGTTGTGGTCAGAAAAGATACGTGATACAATTTCAATGTTCTTAAATTTACCAAGACTTGATTTGTGTCCCAGGATATGATCTATACTGGAGAATGTTCCATGAGCACTTGAGAAGAAAGTGTAATCTGCTGTTTTTGGATGGAATGTCCTATAAATATCAATTAAGTCCATCTTGTTTAATGTATCATTTAAAGCTTGTGTTTCCTTATTTATTTTCATATTGGATGATCTGTCCATTGGTGAAAGTGGGGTGTTAAAGTCCCCTACTATGATTGTGTTACTGTCGATTTCCCCTTTTATGGCTGTTAGCATTTACCTTATGTATTGAGGTACTCCTACGTTGGGTGCATAAATATTTACAATTGTTATATCTTCTTCTTGGATTGATCCCTTGATCATTATGTGGTGTCCTTCTTTGCCTCTTGTAATAGTCTTTATTTTAAAGTCTATTTTGTCTGATATGAGAATTGCTACTCCAGCTTTCTTTTCATTTACTTTTGCATGGAATATATTTTTCCACCCCCTCACTTTCAGTTTGTATGTGTCCCTAGGTCTGAACTGGGTCTCTTGTAGACAGCATATATACAGGTCTTGTTTTTGTATCCATTCAGCCAGTCTATGTCTTTTGGTTGGAGCATTTAATCCATTTACATTTAAGGTAATTATCGATATGTATGTTCCTATTACCATTTTCTTAATTGTTTTGGGTTTGTTATTGTAAGTCTTTTCCTTCTCTTGTGTTTCCTGTCTAGAGAAGTTCCTTTAGCATTTGTTTTTTTTTAGAAATTTACGTTCTTTTATTTATTTATTTATTTATTTATTTATGGCTGTGTTGAGTCTTCGTGTCTGTGCAAGGGCTTTCTCTAGTTGCGGCAAGTGGGGACCACTCCTCATCGCGGTGCGCGGGCCTCTCACCATCGCGGCTTCTCTTGTTGCGGAGCACAGGCTCCAGACGCGCAGGCTCAGTAATTGTGGCTCATGGGCCCAGTTGCTCCGTGGCATGTGGGATCTTCCCAGACCAGGGCTCGAACCGTGTCCCCTGCATTAGCAGGCAGATTCTCAACCACTGCGCCACCAGGGAAGCCCTAGCATTTGTTTTAAAGCTGGTTTAGTGGTGCTGAATTCTCTTAGCTTTTGCTTATCTGTAAAGGTTTTAGTTTCTCCATCAAATCTGAATGAGATCCTTACTGGGTAGAGTAATCTTGGTTGTAGGTTTTTCCCTTTCATCACTTTACATATGTCCTGCCACTCCCTTTTGGCTTGCAGAGTTTCTGCTGAAAGATCAGCTGTTAACCTTATGGGGATTCCCTTGTATGTTAATTGTTGCTTTTCCTTTGCTTCTTTTAATATTTTTTCTTAGTATTTAATTTTTGATAGTTTGATTCATATGTTTTTCTGCGTGTTTCTCCTTGGATCAATCCTGTATGGGACTCTCTGTGCCTCCTGGACTTTTTTGACTATTTCTTTTCCCATATTAGGGAAGTTTTCAACTATAATCTTTTCAAATATTTTCTCAGTCCCTTTCTTTCTCTCTTCTTCTTCTGGGACCCCTATAATTCGAATGTTGGTATGCTTCATGTTGTCCTTGAGGTCTCTGAGATTGTCCTCAATTCTTTTCATTCTTTTTTCTGTATTCTGCTCTGCGGTAGTTACTTCCACTATTTTATCTTCCAGGTCACTTATCCGTTCTTCTGCCTCAGTTATTCTGCTATTGATTCCTTCTAGAGAATATTAATTCATTTATTGTGTTGTTCATCATTGTTTGTTTGCTCTTTAGTTCTTCTAGGTCCTTTTTAAATGTTTCTTGCATTTTCTCCATTCTATTTCCAAGACTTTGGATCATCTTTTCTACCATTATTCTTAATTCTTTTTCAGGTAGACTGTCTATTTCCTCTTCATTTGTTTGGTCTGGTGGGTTTTTACCTTGCTCCTTCACCTGCTGTGTATTTCTGTCTTCTCATTTGGTTAACTTACTGTGTTTGGGGTCTCCGTTTTGCAGGCCGCAGGTTCGTAGTTCCTGTTGTTTTTGGTATCTGCTCCCAGTGGCTAAGGTTGGTTCAGTGGGTTTTGTAGGCTTCCTGTTGGAGGGGAATGGTGCCTGTGTTCTGGTGGATGAGGCCAGATCTTGTCTTTCTGGTGGGCAGGACCACGTCTCGTGGTGTGTTTTGGATGTCTGTGAACTTATTATGATTTTAGGCAGCCTTTCTGCTAATGAGTGAGGTTGTGTTCATGTCTTGCTAGTTGTTTGGCATGGGGTGTCCAGCACTGTAGCTTGCTGGTTGCTGAGTGGAGCTGGGTCTTAGCATTGAGACGGAGATCTGTGGGAGAGCTTTTGCTGTTTGGTATTACGTGGGGCCCGGCGGTCTCTGGTGGACCAGTGTCCTGAACTTGGCTCTCCCACCTCAGAGGCTCAGGCTTGACTCCCCACCAGAGCATCAAGACCCTGTCAGCCACATGGCTCAGAAGTAAAGGGAGAAAAGAAAAGAAAAGAAAAGAAAAGAAAAGAAAAGAAAGAAAGAAAGAAAGAAAGAAAGAAAGAAAGAAAGAAAGAAAGAAAGAAAGAAAGTTATTAAAATAGAAAAAAATATTAAAAATAGAAAAGTAATAAAAAAAAGAGAGAAAGAAAGAAGAGAGCAAACAAAACAAAAAACAAATCCACCAATGATAACAAGTGCTAAAGACTATACTAAAAAAAAAAAAGCAAAAACAAAAAAACGGACAGTCAGAACCCTAGGACAAATGGCAAAAGCAAAGCTATACAGAGAAAATCACACAAAGCATACACATACACACTCATAAAAAGAGAAAAAGGAAAAATATATATATATATAAAATAAAAAAAGGAAGAGAGCAACCAAATCAGTAAACAAATCTACCAGTGATTATAAGCTTTAAATACTAAACTAAGATAAACATAATACCAGAATCAAATTAGATGCAGAAAGCAAGCCTCATGTCCACAGTTGCTCCCAAAGTCCACCTCCTCAGTTTGGGGATGATTCGTCATCTATTCAGGTATTCCACAGATGCAGGGTACATCAAGTTGATTGTGGAGATTTAATCTGCTGCTCCTGAGGCTGCTGGGAGAAATTTCCCTTTCTCTTCTTTGTTCGCACAGCTCCCGGGGTTCAGCTTTGGATTTGGACCCACCTCTGCGTGTAGGTCGCCTGAGGGCATCTGTTCCCTGCCCAGACAGGACGGGGTTAAAGGAGCAGCTGATTCGGTGGCTGTGGCTCCCTCAGGCCACGGGGAGGGAGGGGTACAGAGTGCGGGCGAGCCTGTGGCGGCAGAGGCCGGCGTGACATTGCAACAGCCTGAGGTGCACCGTGTGTCCCCCTGGGGAAGTTGTCCCTGTATCACGGGACCCTGGCAGTGGCGGGCTGCACAGACTCTGGGGTGGGGAGGTGTGGATAGTGACCTGTGCTTGCACACAGGCTTCTTGGTGGCGGCAGCAGCAGCCTTAGCGTTTCATGCCCATCTCTGGTGTCCGCACTGATAGCCGCGGCTCGGGCCCGTCTCTGGAGCTCCTTTCAGCGGTGTTCTGAATCCCCTCTCCTCGCGCGCCCCGAAACAATGGTCTCTTCTGTCTTAGGCAGTTCCAGAGTTTTTCCTGGACTCCCTCCCAGCTAGCTGTGGTGCACTTGCCCACATCAGGCTGTGTTCACGCCGCCAACCCCACTCCTCTCCCTGGGATCTGACCGAAGCCCGAGCCTCAGCTCCCAGCCCCCGCCCGCCCCGGCAGGTGATCAGACAAGCCTCTTGGGCTGGTGAGTGCTGGTCAGTGCCGATCCTCCGTGCGGGAATCTCTCCGCTTTGCCCTCCGCACCCCTGTGGCTGCACTCTCCTCTGTGGCTCCGAAGCTTCCCCCCTCTGCCACCCACAGTCTCCGCCCACGAAGGGGCTTCCTAGTGTGTGGAAACCTTACCTCCTTCACAGCTCCCTCCCAGTGGTGCAGGTCCCGTCCCTATTCTTTTGTCTCTGTTTTTCCTTTTTTCTTTTGCCCTACCCAGGTACGTGGGGAGTTCCTTGCCTTTGGGGAAGTCTCCAGTGTTCAGTAGGTGTTCTATAGGAGTTGTTCCACCTGTAGATGTAGTTTTGATGTATTTGTGGGGAGGAAGGTCATCTCCACATCTTACTCCTCTGCCATCTTGAAGGCGCCCCCTCTGATAACTTACTATTTTTGAAAAATTACTCCAATGCACTTCCCTCCCTATATTGTAGAATTTTATCCTGTTTTGTTGAAGAGCAGTTGGAAGGTAAATTTTTTCTGGGAGTCACTCCTCCCATTATGTAAAGGCATATATTTAAATATCTTTTTGGAACAGGTTTAAAAGATAAAAAGATTGTTGAAAATCATGGTTTCTCATAAAAACTGAGTGCATGATCCACAAAGTGGTTAAAACAAGTTCTTTTTTTTACCATGTAAGAGCTTGTGGCCATGAATGGAAAGGATTGAAAATTTTAGCATTGATAAATTTCCAAAAAGCAAGTAAAGGAAATGAAAGCATCTAAAGGTGGTTATAAAGCAAGTTTAAATATTCAGAGTGATTTGTGGTTGAAACCCCTCTACTTTTTGGAACCCATCCCTGCCATCAGGATGTTCATGCTCTGGAGAGGAAGGCCTCATTCCAGAGGGGTTTCTCCAATAGAGGAGCAGCTTTACAGGCTTTCTTTTTAAATGTTATTTTTATTTTTATCAAAGCAGTATATGTGTGTGGAAAAAAGGTCAAAAAAGCCCCTTCAGTTTATAAAGAAAGATAGAAGCCTTCTGCTCCATCTCTCCTCAACCTCCCCTGTTCTTCAAAAGCAATTATTTTCAACTCTTCCAAGTTTTAAGTCACTGACCTGCTACTGTGGAAGGGTTTAGCACAATTATGCCATCAGCAGCACACTCATTCTTGTGTAAGCACAAATACACACATACTTCCCTTCTCCATCTCTCCCATCTCCAACCAATTATTGGTGATATCAATATTCCATATTTACATTACTATGACTATGAATATTACAGCTGAACAGTAAAAAAAAAATCATAATTTTATCCTTTCTTCTAGTTGAATTATGGTTTGTCTGTAGAATTCTAGATTGGAACCAATTTTTCTTCAGAGTTTTGAAGACATTATTCCATTTAATTTTCTCGTTTCCTTTGTTGATGTTAAGAAGTCTAATGCCATTCTGTTTCCTGAGTCTTTGTAGGTAACCTAAGTTGCCTCTCTAAAAGCCTTTAGGGTATTCTCTTTACCTTTATAGGTCTGAAATTTTACAATAATGTGGCAACATGTGGGTCTCCTTTTCATTCATTGGGCTGTGCTCTGATTGGGCCCATTTGGCCTAAAGTCTCATATCCCTCAGTTCTGGGATATCATCTCTTAATATTTGTTTGATAATTTTTAAAAATTTTTATTGGAGTATAGTTGATTACAATGTTGTGTTAGTTTCAGGTGTACAGCAAAGTGAATCAGTTATACATATAGCCTCTATTTTTTTTTTTCTTTTTAGATTCTTTTCCCATATAGGCCATTACAGAGTACTGAGTAGAGTTCCCTGTGCTATACAGCAGGTTCTTATCAGTTATATATTTTATATATAGTAGTGTGTATATGTCAGTCCCAACTTCCCAATTTATCCCTTTCTGCCCCCCCCCGCCCCCACCACCATCCCCTGGTAACCATAAGTTTGTTTTCTACATGTGTGACTCTACTTCTGTTTTATAAATAAGTTCATTTATACCTTTTATTTTTTTTAAGATTCCACATATAAGTGGTATCATATGATATTTGTCTTTCTGTGTCTGACTTACTTCACTCAGTATTCACTCAGTAGGACAATCTCTGGGTCCATTCATGTTACTGCAAATGGCATTTTTTTCTTTTTTATGGCTGAGTAATGTTCCATTGTATATATGTGCCACATCTTTATCCATTCCTCTGTTGATGGACATTTAGGTTGATTCCATGACCTGGCTACTGTAAATACTGCTGCAGTGAACATTGGGGAGTATGTATCTCTTTTTTTTTTTTTTTGTATCAAGAACTAGTTTAATAAAAGAGGACTGGAATACTGATTTTTTTTGTTTTTTTTTTGTTTTTTTTTTTTAATTTTATTTATTTATTTTTGGCTGCGTTGGGTCTTCGTTGCTGTGCGAGGGCTTTCTCTAGTTGCGGCGAGCGGGGGCCTCTCACGGTCGCGGCCTCTCTTGCTGCGGAGCACAGGCTCCAGACGCGCAGGCTCAGTGGTTGTGGCTCATGGGCCCAGTTGCTCCGCGGCATGTGGGATTTTCCCAGACCAGGGCTCGAACCCGTGTCCCCTGCATTGGCAGGCAGATTCTCAACCACTGCGCCACCAGGGAAGCCCCTGGAATACTGATGTTATGTTCGTTCCGCAAAACCATGGTTTGTCTTCATTTGGAATAGCTAATGTATGCTTTTTTTTTTTTTCACACACACACACACACACACACTGTATTTTATTTTTACAAGAGATAAATAGACTGACACCAAGCATTGTAAATGGATGACCACAACAAAAGCAACAATGATTGCAATTACCAAACATGAAACACACTCATACTATGTCATAATATTGACATTCAGTCCAGTAATCCTCCACTGTAACAGCTCCTTTACTTTGCAGTGAAAATTGATTTCTATATTCTTTGCCTCTGAGTCCTTGTGGGATTTTTTTTTTTTTAATTCAAACATAAAGTCACAAAAATTATAATCATCCTCATCAGTTCACTCAGTCCCATGTAATTAATTTTTTTTCATCTTGATCTTTTGTTAGCACTTTTATGAGTTCATCAGTTTTTCATTAGAGTTCTGAAAATGCTTATTCATTCAGTTCAGCAGTACAGTTACCAGAAACCGGTACTTGTCAGAGTCTTTTCTATGAATTCCTTGAAGGTGAAACCCTTTTATAGGAACATATTTGCAAAAGCATCAGAGTACACCCAGAACTGTCTGTAAATGACAAAAGACTTAAAAATGACCATGGTTAAAGATTTGATGAAAATTCATAATAGTGCAATTATGGGGAGTAATTGGGGAGTATGTATCTTTTTGAATTATGGTTTTCTCTGGGTATATGCCTAGGAGTGGGATTGCTGGGTCATAGGGTAGTACTATTTTTAGTTTTTTAAGGAACCTCCATAATGTTCTCCATAGTGGCTGCACCAATTTACATTCCTACCAATGGTGTAAGAGGGTTCCCTTTTCTCCACACCCTCTCCAGCATTTATTGTTTGGAGATTTTTTGATGATGGCCATTCTGACCGGTGTGAGGTGATACCTCATTGTAGTTTTGATTTGCATTTCTCTAATAATTAGTGATGGTGAACATCTTTTCATGTGCTTTTTGACCATCTTGTTTGATAATTTTTTCCTAATTTTTTTTCTCTCTTTCTGGAACTCCTGTTATTTTGACATATTGATACTTTCTTTTTTCTTTAATTTTGCCTTGTCTGGTAGGTGACTTCAACTTAGTGTGTCGGCCTCTTCTTTTGAACTTTTTATGCTAATATAGCAAGAACAAGCTCTCCTTTATTTTTTTTAAATAAATTTATTTATTCATTTTTGGCTGCATTGGGTCTTTGTTGCTGCGCACGGGCTTTCTTTAGTTGTGGTGAGTGGGGGCTACTCTTCATTGCGGTGTGCTGGCTTCTCTTGTTGCGGAGCATGGGCTCTAGGTGGGTGGGTTTCAGTACTTGTGGCATGCGGGCTCAGTACTTATGGCACGCAGGCTCAGTAGTTGTGGCTCACGGGCTCTAGAGCGCAGGCTTGGTAGTTGTGGCACACGGGCTTATTTGCTCCGCGGCATGTGGGATCTTCCCGGACCAGGGCTCGAACCCGTGTCCCCTGCATTGGCAGGCGGATTCTTAACCACTGCGCCACCAGGGAAGTCCCACTCCTTCTTTTTTATGTCCCCTTTTTTTATGGCATCTTGTTCTCTGGGGTTCATAGCTACAGTAGTTGTTCTCTCTCTAAGGATGTTTGTTTTTTTTAAAAATGAACTTCTAC
Source organism: Balaenoptera physalus (assembly GCF_965194825.1). Lineage (NCBI taxonomy): Eukaryota > Metazoa > Chordata > Mammalia > Artiodactyla > Balaenopteridae > Balaenoptera > Balaenoptera physalus. The sequence continues at coordinate 27,226,730 of NC_138897.1, forward strand.
TTCTTGCATTGTCTCTTCCTCAAAGTCTTCTTTTCTGGTTTTGTTCTGTCTTTCCATGTTAAGAATTGTTCCCTCTTGACTGTCAGTTCATTCTAAAGAGTAAAGCACTGAGAGGCTCTTAGGAAGCTCTGTGTATGTGGTTGGGATTTGCTCACCAGTGGGCCTCTCTGTAAGTTCGCTCTTTCATTAAAGCCCCCAGTATGTCAGTATCTGAAGTCTTCTTGGGCAGCTGGTCAATTTCCAGAGTAATTTTACAACTTCCTGTCTGCAGAATGTAAGTGTTCTTATTTCCAGGCTTACTTGAGACACAAGCAAGGAAAGTGGGCAGGAGTCTGACACTTAGGTTTGCAGACTTTAATTCAATCCACCCTCCCTAGATGTCCCCAGGTCCAGAGCTTCCATGCTTCAGTCTCTGCTGAGAGTAAATCTCTGTCTTCTGAGGGTATAAGAGAGGGACATTCTTCCTATCAGTTCAGTCTAGGGAAGGGTATGGGATGGGAGGGGAAGGAGGAGCGGCGCTAACTGCTCTTGTGGAGACTTTTCCATTAGTCCTCCTGTGTTTCAGCTTTGTCTCCCTCACTGGCATTTTGAAGTTTCTTTCAAATTTCCAGTGTTCTCAGCATGATTCACCTCAGTTTTTTACTGTGTGCTCCCTGGATGTTTAGATTTCAGCCTTCTCTGCTAAGTCAGTTATTCTTCCCTTTATTTTTCATTGTCCAGATTGACTTCTCTTGCCTGCAGACTTCTCTCTTGTTACTCTTTTAATGTCATTTTTAGTAGGGTTTCAGGAGAAAGCTAAGATAAAAGTGTGTATCCATTGATGGAGTTCAGGACATGCTACCCCCAAATAAGGCACCGTGGTATGTTGAATATCTTAAGCTGAAGGAGTTAGAGAAAACACCAGAATCAGAGAGGTCACTCCGCCCTCCTCCCTCCCTGGCCCTTCTTTCTTGAAAGCAGGAGATAAATCTCCCGTGTGAAAGGTATCCTTCCTGTACCAGGATGAAAGGAGACATTCTTATCACCAGAGACAGGGAATTTAGGGCCGGGAAGACTGTATAAACAGACATTATTACATTTCCTACCCATAGCCCAAACTCCTTTGTTTTGTTAATTCTTCACAAATTTGTTCTTTTGTCTAAAAGGTAGAAAAACTTCCTGCTTTGGTCAGTTTTTCAGATCTTCATTTTCTTGTGAAGACTCCCAGATACATGTAAAAACTTAATAAAATTTGTGTGCTTTTCTCCTGTTAACCTGTCTTTGTCAGTTTAATTTTCAGACATAGCCAGGGACCCTAAGAGGGTCAAGGAAAACTTTCTCCTTCGTTACAGTAACCATTATGTTTAACCAAAACCAGGCTGCTTTCTTATTGTGCAGAGTTCTTAAGTAGGTTTATATGAATAAGACTAAACTGGTTTGGAAAATGATACAACTGGTGGTGGTGGTGATTTTGTGTTTTATGTCTTTCTAGAGACACTATTATGAAATAGTTTTTACCACATTATAAGTAGTTAAAGGCTGGTACTACACCTTTGAACTTAGATTACAAAAAGAGGACTGCCATGTAGTGGAGAATGCTGATTGAGCTCCCTGTAAGAGTGAGACAGGTATGTGGGAGAAAGAACTTACAGTAGAACTTGTTATATGGTAAAAGTCAGCGTTGGAGAAACAGCGTTAAGTGTATTTGCTTGTCGGAGAGAGAAGTAGATCCAGAAGTAGGAAGCAAGATGCAGGTGTATCTTCTGAGATTGTTTTTATCTTGGAGAGATGTGTACATTTAATATTGGAGGATTTCTTCCTCCCTCCCGCAAAGCCGCAATTGAATGATTGGTTACACTTCATGTGTCTTAAAAATAAAGAAACATGTTTCTTTGGAAGTTTTATCTGCGATTCTAGGATTTACCTTATCTTTCTTTATCCAAAATTAACTTGGTCTGCTATAAATTCAGATTAATTCCACAAACATTTACTAAGTACTTGCTCTGGGTGGGGGAGAGGGGAAAGGTAAAGACAGACTAAATTCAGTTCCTGTCTTCCAGGAATTTATAATGTAACTTACAATCAGTAGTTACTATTTGGGGAGCAAAGAGAAAGGTTTATTATGACATGGGAGGGAATTAGAAAGGCCCTGACATTGAAGTCAGAAAAACCTAGATTCAGAAGCTGCCTTTAACATGTATAGCAATTAGTGGGTAACTGAGTAACCACTAGTTACTTGGAGGGTTGTAGTATGATACAAGGCTAGCATGTCAATTTAAGGAGTTTCTAACTTCACTCAGTAGGCAATGGGAATCATCACACATTGTGAGCTAGAAAGATCTGACACTTTAAGGGAGAAAGAAGTCGAGATGAAATTGCAGAGGCATCTATTGAGAGTCTGGCAAGAGATAGTAGAGGCTGTGATATTAACCACTGTGATAGAAGTTGTGCTGCGGGAGCTCAAAAAAGAGTGACAGCCCTGTGGATGGGGAAGGCTGTAAGCACAAGTGAGCCAGGCCTTGAAGGGTGAGTGGGAGTGAAAACACATCAGCTCTGCCGTGAACTTGAATTTTACATTAGTTTTATACCACAACATATCTCAGTGTTGATGTGACCAAAAAATTAAAAAAAAAAAAAAAACAAGCAAGCAACCATTACTTAACCTTTATTTCAACCAAGTGAAAGTTGATTAAACAAAGTGAAATCTTGTTACCTGATACATGGTTCTTTCATGTATAAAATAAAAACTTGTTCTCTGTCTTCAAGTTTAAGGGTTAACATGTCAGGAATTAATTAAGCCCTGTAGTTATATGAGAGTAAAAAACTACATAGTCATGTGAGATATGAAAAGTGGACCTGAAATGAGGACAAGAGAAGGACGTTGCAGAAATGAGGCCATGTAAGCCTCCAGAAGAATGCGTAAGGCAATAAAAAAAGAATTAGCAGATAAAGGTAAAGAAATAATCATTTATATTATCAGGAAAATGATAGAAGAAGGTAAAAGACTCATTTACTGAAAATAAGTGGGGTTAGGGTTAGATAATAGGCTAAATTCCTTACCTCAAAATTGAGAAATGAAGAGGAATGATCAAGTTAAAAAGATGTGCCTCTGTTGTCAGGTTAGAGCATGCTATGAAGGCCTAACCAAGCTGCGACCAGGTTTACATTAACATTTCCCCAGGTGAACAGATAGTGGAGCTCAGCTGCAACACTTTTATACTGATAATTACTTTGGGTTTTATGAATTCTGAATTGAGCTAATTATTCAACTTGACAATATGCTTTGTTTTTAATTCTGACCTGAAAAATATTTTGTTTGTTAGTTTAGAAAAATAGAAAGAAAACAATCAGGGTGTCACAGCAGTCATCTTTACTGAATACAGTGCCATGGAAGAATTTATTAGACTGTAGTTCATTTTATAAAATCAAAATTGAAATTAAATGAGTTTGTGCTGCTTATCAAAAGTAAAAAATATACTCAAGTTTTTAAGTCATATAACTATACTCTATGTCTAACAAAGGCTCAAAATCACCTTTAGAAGGTGACTAATGAGGGAGCAAGGTGAGTGCATGATAAATTTTATCACAGCTAATCATCTTTATATTATGCAGTTGGCTGGGGAACAGACCAGGGAATTGGTGGATTCGGAGAAGAGCCAGGAATTAAATCTCAGCTAATGAACCTTATTCGATCTGTGAGAACTGTGATGAGAGGTAAGAAGAAAAACTAGTGGAACACTCTTAATTTTGTGGTTTGATTTAAGTAGCAAAACTTCCAAGTGTGAATGCCATTTTTGTAGTGGGAACTTTTTTTCTATAATATTTAACTTGGCTTTACTGCTTAAAAGTTACTAGTTTCTTTCCTAGCTTGCCTCTTATTTCTATCTAAGCCACTTGATGCAGATGGAATGCTCAATGATGTTATATTTGTATGCTACCTGTATGTCATCTCTCAGAGTTGAAAGACAATGGTGTTCTTGCCTTTTAGAAATTCTTTTGCTTCTAAGTAGAAAAGTCATCTAGAGTCCTGTAAGACTTACAAGAGAAAAATACAGGCCCCATATCTGCTATTTTTATTAGAAAATATTTTAGAGCAACTCAGGAATTCAAAACCTTTTATTTGAAACCATTAAAATTAGGGTCTCTTTCTATCTCTCTCTCTCTGTTAGCTGCTTTCATCACAGCTTTGGGTAGAATGATAAGTTTGATTCTTAATTTAGTGATGAAGCTACAGAATCTTCTTTGCACTGTATTTCTAATGTCAGTTGTCACTGGCAGCCATGTGGGTCTACTTCCGCCTGGGTCCAGTATGCGTCTGTGTTCCCAGAGCTGCACCAGCACTATCCACAGATGACTTTGTACTGATCTTGTACCAGTGTGACCCTTATCCCCAGTCACACAAGCCCACTTTACAATAAGTTTCGGATTTTATGATCCAATGCATTTTTGAATGTTACTTTGTTATAAGGATTTGCAACGTGATTCTGATGACATACTGTATTTCCATCCTTCCTGGATGCTAGTAACTATGTCTTCGTTTTTTTCTGATTTGTTTAATAATAAAAAACTTGTTTTTTTTTTCTTTGCAGTGCCATTGATAATAGTAAACTCAATTGCAATTGTATTACTTTTACTATTTGGGTGAAGATCAATGGGGGAAATGGAGACTCAGGAGAAGAGCTGCCAGCAGAAGTTATTACTTCAGTCTTTATTGGAATATACGTATCTTAGCTGGCTGACCTTGGACTTGACAAAAATGTAAACCTGCCAATAAAACCAGAGTCCCTATTTATCTGATTTTTTTAAATGTTGCACTTATAGTTTTATTGCAAAAAGATCAGATCATCAGAGGCCAGATTGGAGTACATTTGATTGCTGACTGCTGATAAAAGTTCATGCTATGGTAAAGATTGTTAAAAGGGTACAGGATTGTCACTTCTGTGTTTTTAGAGGTTTCTTTCTTTGACTTCTCAGGGATGAATTTTTTTTTCAAAGTTCCTTGTGACTTATCTATGATGTGAGAATGATTATTCTCCTAGATAAAATTTAAAGGATTTTTAAAATATAAAATGTTAGATAGGAAATTTGGACTATTTTATTTTGAACTCTTTGGTTAAATATTTTATCTGTATACTGTCTCAGCTGTGAAAAATTCAAATTCATAGTAACTATTGAAGAGCAATACTCTGATTTCTGGGAGAATTCTAATTTTGTAAGTCGGTTAGTCACATGATGATTGTGTTTTTAAGTCTTAAGTTCTTTTCATGCGTTTGTTATTTTATTAATCGGCCTGAGTGATGAGACCAGGTCAGTATCTACATATTTCCATAGGTAAAAAAAAATCCGTATAGAAAAGTCTATGCCCTTTTTAACAATGATGACTTATTTTTTAAAATCAGCATAAATAGCAGCCTGCAGGAGCAATCCTAAACAATCACCATTAAACCATACTACGTAAGAAGACTTTGTTGTGAAGCATTTACCTCCCCAAATTATCACATTTCCGTTTCTTGGAGTAGCACGTTAAGGGGTGTGATTTGTAATTCTTCATTCTGTCAGTCAGTAGAGCATTCATGGTGGATAAATTGTCTTTTGTTTTTTTATGTCTTAGACCATCCCATATTTGCTTATCCCATAATACTGTTTTATGCAGAAAGATTAAAACAATGTAAATGGTTTTTCTGGGAAGTATTAGTTATAATATTTTAAAGGGGGTGGAATGGAATCTTTGTCTGTAGGAGAACTTTATTTGTAAATAAAGTTCAATTTCCAAGTCAAACACTTGTTTTTGTACTTCAGTATGTAACCTGTCAATCTCATTTTGTGTGCAACACTTTTATATGTTCTTTACTGTAAAATCATTGAGCACAGATTTAATGAAAGTAAACATTCACATTCCTTTTTTTTTTTTCTTCGATGAATTAACAGAATTGCTGACATAATCAGGAAGACTCGTGAGCAATTTTGATTCTATGACTTAAGTTACTTCTAAAACTTCGGAGCAGGTATTGGATGCCTATTGGCCATGCCTGAGCTGGAGATGGAAGAGCGGAAGATCTCTGAGCAGGGGGACCTTGCAGCTGAACCAAAGAAATGTACCAGGGATCCTAAGTTGATTACTTGGCTCATGGGAGTAACTAACGTATTTGGCACTTAAAGGCCATGTTCTTTTGGCCTTAGAAGGATCTGACACACAAGTTCAAGTTTAAGCTGCTGAACAGATTCAAAAGTAGCAGTTAATTGAGGGCACTCCTGTTTCTCCACAGGCAGTGAGCCATATAGAATTTTAAAAAGAAAGAAAAGAGAGACCTTGGCCTGATACCATTTTCATTAAGACCTTACAACACACCTTTATATTCATTAATTGTCAGAATACTGTCCAAGTTCACACTCCAATGGAGAGCAGTCATAGCAGGGCAGGATCAGAGTTTTCTGTAGCAAAGTGGTTCTGAGGAAAGTGCAGCATAGACATCAAAATATTTCATCTCTAAAGGACTCTTACACAGTTCTAGCTTTACTGTGCCTGAAGACAGGTCTGTAAGCTTTCACAGGTTAACCCTGGTTTATCCAGAGAAGTTGCAATTCAGTAATGATAGCATCTTGTTTTAGTAGACAGTAACTTAAGTGCCTGCCTGCCTGCCAATATCTTCCCCCTTAGCCATTATCAGGATTAACAATTTGTGATTATTCTGGACTTCAAATATCTGTGGTGTTAATGGTCCTGTGTATTCTGACCCTGTGTCTATATGCCTGTGACCTGTGGTGAAGGCTTTTGGCTGTAGTGTGTACATACTCAAATTCATACCCTAGTCCTTAATCAATTACAGTGGTTTTCAAACTTTGATTGTTAACAGCAGAACTGGATTTTCAAAAGAATAATCACATAAAAGTGTAATCGTCCGATATCTAAAACAGAGGGGAGCAGGACCATATATCAGTTGAAGCGGGAATGGGACCCATAGGCCCACTGTTCAGCCTCCACCTCACTCTTAACAAGCTTCCTAAGGCACTTCCACGAAACCCTAAGCTTTCAAAAACATGGTTACGAAGTATCTTTTTTAAAAAAATCCTTGCTTTAGGTAGAGTAGGCATGGTGATCTGTGCTCTATAGATATTTGCAATCACTTGTGTGTATATGTGTGTGTACTCGTGAAATGACCTGAGACAAAGCAATACATCTGAGTAAAATAGGAGGCAGGATATTGCTAGTATGCTAGCCAGAACCTTTTATCATATGACTTAAATAAACTTCTTAAGACCTCAGTTGTTTTTGGTTCCTTCCTCTGTAAAATTGGTCAATAACTGTTTTAGAACAGAAGTCTGCTCCAGATTATATATATATATATATATATATATATATATATATATATATATATATATATATATATATAATTTCCAGGTCACTGACCTTTGATCCTAGGTCAAAGAGATGTTCTTCTGAAGTAAAATGTTTTTGGTGAAATAAATTACTTTCTTACTGACTTACAGCTTCAAAGTTATTACCAATAATAAAATTTTGATACCAACCAAAATGGACATCTTTTTTGCTAAAATTTTCCTTGGCCCCTGATTGGCCATTAGATATCAGATATAGTGAAAACATCTGTGCAAGGACCTGGGACACATAGTGGGCCGTGTCCACCGATACTAATGATCAAGGTAAGTTATGGAATTCTACTCTTTTTGTTTTAGTTCTGATACTGTTTTCTTTACATCTCCGCTCCTCCTCTGTGTTCTTTATCCCATCTTTTTCTTTCTCAAGTTCTCCTTTTGAGGTCCCATCCCATCTTTACTCATCTTGCCCTTTGGCAGGCAAAGCCATTTGAGTCTTTTGGTAAGGAGGAAGCCATTAGTCATGTTCCATTATTCCACATCACACTGAATGACACCATACTACCCAATTGCCCAAACCTGGAACCTAATAATTATCTTGATGCCTTCCTCTCCCTTACCCTTAATCTAATTTACCAACAGTTTCTCTTACCTCCTAAAGATTTCTTAAATTTGTTTTGTTTGCTTTGTTTCCACACTTTTTAGTTTAAGCATCTCTCTGTGGCCCTTCAATAGATTCTTATCTGGTCTCACACACATTTTGGCTCCTCTCCCATCTGTTCTCCATATTGCAGCCAGAGTAAGCATTTAGAAAAATGCATGTCTTAATATTACCCACCTTCAGTGGTGTTTTAATCTGGTCAAAGACAGCTCCTAATTCTGAAGGGGAAACTAGGATCAGTTTCCATTTCCTTCAACCAAGTAGGCCCTCAAACAGAAAACTTAGACTTAGTAAATATAAGACTAAAACAACCTCCAGACCCAGTGAGGAGGAAAAGCAAAGGGTCCCTAGTCCAGGGAACAGAAAGTGTTATAGCTTACAACATGGCTGACTGCAGCAGTGGGCAGAGGGGACGTTGGTGTTCTAGCAGTAAATGAGTCCCCAGTCAAGGGCAGATCAGCAGTTTTGTCAAGGGGTTCCATAGGTGTAAACTAGAGCCTGTATTCTATTATGTCAGACTGCTCCTGAAGGCTTTTCATTTAGTAATTTTCATATAGAGTGCATAGGATGACCGACTCTGCACTCAAGGGGTTTAATTTATTTGGATCAAAGGGAGACAAGTGGAGACTCCCAGCATGTGTGTGGGAAGGGAGCAGTGAGGGAGGTGGTTCTATGTATCCCAAGATATTGCTCCCCTAGGGATAATCAGCAAGACCTGTGGTAGCTGTCCTTCAGAGAGGCAGAGTAGGAAACTTGACAGCGTAAAGTTTTGTAATAGCTGATGCAAGAAAAGAGGGACATTGCTGCCAGTGGTAGTGGTTAATAAAAGACAGCAATAAGTGCCAGATGCTATTCAAGTAGTAAAGCGGGAAATGACTTCAGAGATTGGGTGTTTCAAGGGAAGTATCAAGGAGATGACTTCTGAGATAGCCCTCGAGAATGGGTGAGAAGTGTAAGGGAGAACAAACCTGACTCCATATTGGATCTGTTCCTTTAATCTTTAATCTGTGTGCTCTGTTGTCTGTTCTTAGTTACGGTGACTCTGCACCTTTGTAAGGGAATGTTGCCCATAGCCTGAAATACAGCCCATTCTCAAGGCTCTGCTTCCCAGGCTTGCCCTTTAAAGCAGGGGTCCTGGTCCTCGGCCTTTCAGGGAGCAGGCTGCACAGCGGGAGGTGAGTGGCGGGCGGGCGAGCGAGCGAAGCTTCATCTGCCACTCCCCATCACGTGCACTACAGCCTGAACCAGTCCTCCGCCACCCTGTCGGTGGAAAAACTGTCTTCCACGAAACCGGGTCCCTGGTGCCAAAAAGGTTGGGGACCGCTGCTTTAAAGGTGTCATACTTTTCATTCCTGTAGAGATAAAAAGTTGCAGAACAGAGGATACATCTGTTTTCTTGGCGGTTGACAGGAATATGGTGACCTGACTTAAGTGGACAGCTAAAAGAACAAAGGATTATCACATCCCCTCTGGGGTCTGGCTGGCACCAAAAAGTCTGCAACAACCAGCCGCACCCCCTCTCCTTTCAGTGTAAAATAAGCCTTGAATTCCAACTCAGACGGGTCTTTGGGACACCAGTCCGCCACCTTCTCAGTCCGCTGGCTTTCCAAATAAAGTCACTGTTCCTTGCCCCAACACCTCTTTTTGCCCTGTTGTGAGGACTGGAAAACAAGTGGTGGAGTGAGCAAGGGTGGCGGCAAAGAAAGGTAATAATACTTGGTCTGACAACACTGCAGTGGAATGAGAAACTGCTACTGAGCAAAGGCAGAAGTTTTTGTTTTTCCTGCTGCATCCAGGCCCAGTAGGCCCCGCCCTTGAGGGAGCAGGTCTCGATAATAACTTATAGCTCTGTTACACAGTGAGGAAGGAGCAGTATTAGACCGAATAGTTGGTCTTCAAAACCGGAAAGTAGCCCTGGACGGATGGGGCGGGGACATGTGCGGAGAGGCGGGACTTCCGGCACGGCCCGTGGCCCGGTTTCCGGCGTCCTCAGGCATCCGCTCTGGTGCTTTTTTCTCCGGCAAAGACACTGCGGAGCGGAGCTTCTGTGCTGACTTCTCTGCTAGCGGGGCGTTTGCCGTTGCTGAGGACGGCGTGCGGAGCCCGGTGAGGAGCCGCACTGGGACAGGCGAGCGCCCGCCTGTCTGGAGGTTGCATTTCTTTGTGAGCTGGCTGGGGACATACCGGTTGGGTTTCTAGGCCACCACCCTCCTGGGGCCCGGACCAACCGGGCGCTCTCTCCGTGAGGATTGCCCACCCCTCGCGGCCCTTGGCGCGGCGCCACTACGCGTGCGCGGCGCGGGGCGAGCCGCGTTTCCGCCAGGTCTCGCGTGCGCGGGGCGGATGGTGATTCTGGGGTGTTAGTCCTTGCCCCGAACGTGCCCCTGAACTGTATTTCGAAGCCGGCGTCCCTTCGGGTCAGTCTGGCGTTTGCCAGGTGCTGGAACTTGCGATGAGGGAGGGTGCGTGACCAGTCTTGAGGCCTCTTCCCACCCGGGAGAAGGAGGGGATCGCAATTGAGTTAGTGCTGAAAGAGCCTTCCTTGTTCGTGGAATCCTTCGAGTTATGGAGTCCGGGATTCATGAGTTTAGCTAATTAAAAACTCTTTATTGACCGATCAGTAGTACAGGGAGAAAGGCAACAGCTCTTTGACTCACAGGGCTCCACGGATGGAACAGAGTGAGGAGTGTACGAATGGAGCACGCTGGGGGGTCCTGGCCCGCCCAGCCTTGGGAGAAAAGGAGTTGGACTCAGGAAAGACGGAGGAAGTGATGTTTGTCTGAGACCCAGGGACTGAAGGAATTGGTCAGGGAAAGGGAGGATGTAGGCGACAGGGGTAGTAGAATTCAGGGAGCAAAAATGGTTTCAGACAAAAGTACAGCGAAGAGGGAGGTAATGTACAGGACTGGTGGGCGAATGCAGTGCTGTTGAACTTTGGTGCAGGAGTAGACACAAACGAGTTGGAGAGGTAAACCAGGCCTCTGGACACCAGTGTACATTGTTCATATTTTATCCTGGGTGCAGTGGGGAGTGACTGCATAATAACATTTGTTGAGTGCATGCAGTGTGGTTCCAGACTTTTTCACTGGAAGCATATGGGGAAGAAAAGAGAATTTGTACTCTCCAGGGGGTGAATATAAATATGTCCAGAGACATATTCAGAAGAGCCCCAACCTCCCAGGAGAAAATTTATATTGAAATCTTTTTTAAATATTTATGCACGTTCTTAATGATAAGCCACAGTATATCCTTATTTTGGTATAAAATGTTTTCTCATATCCTCAAATTATACTAATGCTTTAGGACTGTATCATATTTATCCTGTGATTTTTGTAGCCCTTGACACATCCATCATGTACCCCTCCGCCAGCACACACACACACACACACACACACACACACGCACACACCCAATCCGCATATATGACCTATAACCCAGCCTTTCTATGTGTGGAACACTGTTCACAATATATGTTTTACTTCCTTTAATCTTTCAATCAACCATTAGAGGTGTTATTTCTACTTTAGAAATGAAGGAGCTCAGGCTGAGAGGTGAAGAAAATTACCCACGTGCACACAGGTAGTGAATACAAATCCAGGCATGTACAACTCCTTAGTTCTTGTACTTAACCACTGCACTGTTGCATTTCATAAAATGGATTTGAAGCTAGAAATAGGGAGAAGAGTCGAAGCAGAGAGGACATTTAGGAAGTTGTTGAAATAGGCTAGATGAGAGATGATGATTTCAAAGCTAAGATAGTTTTAGTAGCAGTGAAGAGAAGTGAGTGGATTCAGGACTGTACAGGAGGCAGCACTGACATGATTTGATTTGGCCCTTGACTGGTTAGGAAGAAGGCTTGGGAGAGTGGTGGGTACATCTACATTGATGGTGCTGCCATTCACTCATAAGGATTGCAGGATGAAGAGCAGCTTAGAGGGTAACAAGGACTTGGATTGAGATGCCCCTGGAATATTCAAGGGGAGATGTCCTCTGAAGTATCTTGAAGAGTTCCTTTTGGGATGAGAGAGAATTTACTTTTCTTCTTTGCATTGAATATGTACCAATATCAATTGTTTATGACTTTCTAAAGTATATCCCACATAACTTGTTCAAGCCGTGCGAGATGGTGGGACGTGGACTCAATATAAACAAACATGGACCAGCTTTGAAGCCTTTTCAGTTTTCTGGGGTGATACTAATAGTTTACAATTACTAACCTGTAGTTCCGGTAACAAGTATTATAAAGATTTAGACAAGAAAAGAGATCATGGCAGAAGTGGTAAAGGCCTGTAGTGGGGCTAACTGAAGAAGTATTTTTTGAGGTTTGAGTGGTACACCTCAATTATGTTCTTATAGGCCTCAGTCACTCTCAGATAAGCTCTATAAGAGCATTTTAGAGTTTAAAAGATATGTTCTATGGAACTGATGAAAGCGCTTTGGTAATATTAAGTCTATGTGGACCCTTCAGTAAAGATTAGAATTATCAATATTTTTATGACCGTTTAGTGTTCTAGTTGGACAGTTTTTTCTTTTTTTGAACAGTACAATTCTTTTGTTGTTTTTCTAGTCTTGTTTATATTTTATTCTTTAATCACCTTTGGAGTTAACTTTTTCTTTTCTGGCCGGGCCACATGGCTTTCGGGATCTTAGTTTGCGGACCAGGGATCGAATCCAGGCCCCAGCAGTGAAAGCACCGAGTCCCAACAACTGGACCGCTAGGGAATTCCAAATGGAGTTAACATTTTTTAATTGAATATTAGGTGCCTCTCATAAAAGTTGGGTTTTGAGAGAAGGAATTTTAGGTTCTTTTGTATATAAAAGAGAATGCTTTGTCTACATTTTGCATAGCCTTACCTTTTGTGGTGCAATGTATTTTAAATTAAAGAATCCTTTGTCACACATCCAGATAGAGTTGCTAGCGACAGTCTAGTCTTTTGAGTAACTGTTTCCCCTCTCAGGCAGGTAATAGTTGATGCTATTGTTGATGTAATCCTCCATTTCAAGGTCATAGTAAAGATCAGAAATAGAATAACATATGAGGACTGTTATAAAAGAAAGGATTTTGCAGTGGAATCTTGATTAACCAGAGCTCTTAATATCTTTTTTTTTTTTTGCCTCTGCACTTTCCCCCCATCCCCCGGCAGATTCACTATAAAAAGCAAACAGAACCAGAGATATATTTTAAAATCAAAATACTTGATGAGGGTTATACTGATGTGTAATAATTGGACTAATTTAGTTTTTTATAAAATTAAATATATGAGAAATGACTGACTAAAACATAACAAGACTAATTTTTATTGTGAAATATGTCGTCTACACAAGAGTATGCAAAACATATGTAAGTTTTAAATAATTATAATAAAAAACACCTGTGCACTCACTGTCTAGGTCAAGAAGACCTTAGAGGCATCCCTGTGCTCCTCCTGGTTTGTATCTCCTCCCCATCGCCTGGAGGAATCACTGTCCTCACTCTTGTGTTAATCATTCCCTTGCTTCTCTTTCCAGTTTTATCACCTATGTGTGCTACAATAGGGAACCATATGGTATGTAGTCTTTTGTGACTTGATTCTTTCACTCTGTAGAAGATTTTGGAGGGTTACCTAGGATGATGTAACTGTAGTTCATTCATTTCCACTGCCTTTCGCATTCTGTGTATGAATATACCACAATTTATTTGTCCATTCTTCTGTTGATAGACATTTGTATTGTTTCCAGTTCTGGCTTTTACAAACAGTGCTGCTTTGGACATTTTTGTTTGTATTTAATGGTAGAGTATGAAAGACTCTCTCAAGGATATGATACCTGGGAGTGGAACTGCTGGGTTATAGAGCATAGTGATTCCAAACCAGTTTCCAAAATGATTGTACTGTTTTATTCTGTCACTAGCAGTATAAGGGAGTTACCTTTTTTTTTTTTTTAACATCTTTATTGGAGTATAATTGCTTTACAATGTTGTATTAGTTTCTGCTGTATAACAAAGTGAATCAGCTATACGTATACATATATCCCCATGTCCCCTCCCTCTTGCGCCTCCCTCCCACCCTCCCTATCCCACCCCTCTAGGTGGTCACAAAGCACCGAGCTGATCTCCCTGTGCTATGCAGCTGCTTCTCACTAGCCATCCATTTTACATTTGGTAGTGTATATATGTCCATGCCACTCTCACACTTCATCCCAGCTTCCCCTTCCTCTTCCCCTTCCCTGTATCCTCAAGTTCATTCTCTACGTCTGTGTCTTTATTCCTGTCCTGCCCCTAGGTTCTTCAGAACCTTTTTTTTTTTAATTTTTATTTATTTATTTTTGGCTGCATTGGGTCTTTGTTGCTGCATGGGGGCTTTCTCTAGTTGTGGCGAGCGGGGGCTACTCTTCATTGCGGTGCTTGGGCTTCTTATTGCGGTGGCTTCTCGTTGCAGAGCACAGGCTCTAGGTGCGTGGGCTCAGTAGTTGTGGCTTGCGGGCTCCAAAGCACCGGCTCAGTAGCTGTGGTGCACGGGCTTAGTTGCTCTGCGGCATATGGGATCTTCCCGGACCAGGGCTTGAACCCATGTCCCCTGCATTGGCAGGCGGATTCTTAACCACTGCGCCACCAGGGAAGCCCCAGAACCATTTTTTTTTTTTAGATACCATATATATGTGTTAGCATATGGTATTTGTTTTTCTTTTTCTGACTTACTTCATTTCACTCTGTATGACAGACTCTAGGTCCATCCACCTCACTACAAATAACTCAATTTCGTTTCTTTTTATGGCTGAGTAATATTCCATTGTGTATATGTGCCACGTCCTCTTTATCGGTTCATCTGTCGGTGGACACTTAGGCTGCTTCCTGGCTATTGTAAATAGAGCTGCAATGAATATTGTGGTACATGACTCTTTTTGAATTATGATTTTCTCAGGGTATATGCCCAGTAGTGGGATTGCTGGGTCATAGGGTAGTTCTATTTTTAGTTTTTTAAGGAACCTCCATACTGTTCTCCATAGTGGCTGTATCAATTTACATTCCCACCAGCAGTGCAAGAGGATTCCCTTTTCTCCACACCCTCTCCAGCATTTATTGTTTGTAGAATTTTTGATGATGGCCATTCTGACCGGTGTGAGGTGATACCTCATTGTGGTTTTGATTTGCATTTCTCTCATGATTAGTGATGTTGAGCATCCTTTCCTGTGTTTGTTCGCAATCTATATCTTCTTTGGAGAAATGTCTATTTAGGTCTTCTGCCCATTTTTGGATTGAGTTGTTTGTTTTTTTGATATTGAGCTGCAGGAGCTGCTTGTATATTTTGGAGATTAATCCTTTGTCAGTTGCTTCATTTGCAAATATTTTCTCCCAAGCAGAGGGTTGTCTTTTCATCTTGTTTATGGTTTCCTTTGCTGTGCAAAAGCTTTTAAGTTTCATTAGGTCCCATTTGTTTATTTTTGTTTTTATTTCCATTTCTCTAGGAGGTGGATCAAAAAGGGTCTTGCTGTGATTTATGTCATAGAGTGTTCTGCCTATGTTTTCCTCTAAGAGTTTGATAGTGTCTGGCCTTACATTTAGGTCTTTAATCCATTTTGAGTTTATTTTTGTGTATGGTGTTAGACAGTGTTCTGATTTCATTCTTTTACATGTAGCTCTCCAGTTTTCCCAGCACCACTTATTCAAGAGGCTAGGGAGTTGCTTTTGAAAACCTTTGATATTTTCTGACTTTTAAATTTTGCCTATCTTTTTTGTTGTAGTGATCTCATTCTGCTTTAAATTTGCATATCCTTGATTACCAGTGAGTTTTGAACATCTTCATTTGTTTATGTGCTCTTTTGTAAAGGATATGTTGATGGTTATTCATTTGTTTCAGATTTGTTCCTTTTTAAAGGATATATTGAGATCCTGTGCCATTTTTCTATTGGGTTGTTTGTCTTTTTCTTAATATTTACAGTTTATATTTCCTGGATTCTGATCCTTTCTCACATGTGTTGCAAATTTGTTTTTCACTCTGTATATTTCTACTCTTTCTCTCTTTACAGTACTTTTGAAATATCTGTCTTTTCCTTTATTCCTTTATGCTTTTTATATCATAAGAAAGCCATTCCTACCCTCAAATCATGAAGATACTCTCCTATCTAAAAGTTTTACAGTTTTGCCTTAAACATATAGTTGTTTAATCTTACTGGGGAAAAAATGTGTATGTGGTATGATATGGGAGTCCAATTCCATTTTTTTCTCCCATGGATGTCAATTGTTCTAGCACCATTTTTCTTTCTTCACTGATCTCAAACACTATCTCTGTCATATATCAAGTTTCCACACACTGGTTGAGGTAGGGGGTCGGGGGGTCCTTTTTTGGGTTCCCTATTCTGTTCCATTGACTTTGTCTCTTTATGTGCTAATACCATAACATCTTAGTTAATCACAAGACCTGATTAATTGTCTGGATATTAGGGAAAGCAAGGCTCCCATTTTCTTTCTCTTCAATCTTGGCTGAAGTGTCTTGGCTATTTGCACTGGTGTGTACGTTTTAGAATCAGCTTATCAAGTTCCACAAAACCCTTTTTGGGATATTGATTGGAATTGCTTTGAATCTGTTGATCATTAAAAGGGAAAACTGATATCTTTGTAGTATTGGGTCCTTTAATAGATCTATCTATATATTTGTCTTCTATGTGTCTTTCATTATAGTTTTATAATTTTGCCATAGAAGTGTTGACTTCTTTTGTTAGACTTTCCTGGTAACTACTGTAAGTGATATCTTTTTTTAAATTAGTTTTCTAATTATTTGTTTGTGACATAGCAATTTTTGTATATTAATTGCTGTACTTTTTTACTTTGTTAATCTGTTTTAGATTCTTGAATTTTTTGTATATACAGTCAAATCATCTATGAATAACAATAGTTTCGTGTCTTCTTTCCAATCTTTATACCTTCTTTTTCTTGCCTTACTGCACTAGCTAAGGTATCATTTGCAATGTTAAATAGAAGTGGTGAAGTGGTGAAAGTAACATCCTTGTGTTATTCACAGTGCTTTCAGTATATTACTAAAAAGTGATATCATAGTATAAAGTGTAAGTTACACACTGATAAATATCAGTATATTACTGATAAATCTAATGTTGGCTATATATAGGCTTTTTGTAGATACTCTCTTATCAACTTAAAGAACTTCCATGGCTCAATATAGTAATGATCTCAGTCTCCCAATATTGCTCTATAGATTCAGAATCCCAAAAGGGGGGTTTTGGTGTTTGTTTTGATGGAAAATAACAGGCATCAGCATGGATGAAACTCAGAAATACAATGTTGAGCAGAACATGAAAGTTGCAAAATTATGACTTCATTTTTATAAAGTTAAAAGACATTAAAGCTGTGTGACAGGTAAAAATATAAAGAAAAGCAAGAAAATGATTATCACAGAGTTCATTATGTTAATTACTTCTGGGAGGTAGGACAGGAATGTAATTGAAGGGGCTCATATAGGACCCTCAGCAGTATTGACAGTGTTCTAATCTTAAACTAGGGACTGGCTAAACACACAAGTTTCATTTTTTATATTACTATTATTATTAGGTATGAAAATGTCTTTCTTTTGCCTTCAGCCCATTTTTAAGAGAGATCTTTGTAAAATTTGTTTTCCTCCAAAAGTTGAAAATTTGTAAAAATATTGCAATGAAAACCATATACCTTTCACCAAAATTCACTAATTGTTAATATTTTGCTATATTTGTTTTATGTTTCTCTCATGCATTACACTTATTTGTCATGTCTTTTCACATTCCTTTAATTTAAAACAGTTCCCCAGCCCCTTCTTTGTCTTTTATGACATTGATATTTTTGAAAAGCTCAAGCTAGTTGTTTTATACAATTTGGAATTGTCTCATGTTTCCCTCATGATTGATTTGTGTTAAACATTTTTGGCAGAAATTCTACAAAGGCAGGACGACTACAGTGGTCTTCTCAGGAAGCACATAGTGTCAGTTTTTCCCATTATTAATGGTGTTACTTTGATCATTTGGTTAAGGGGGTATCTGGCTGTTTTCTCCACTGTAAAAGTATCTTTTTCCTTTGTAGTTAGTGGAGAATCTTAATTTGTGGGTGATTATTTGAGCCTGAGTGATTAAACAGTTGACCCTTGAATAGTGTGGGTTTGAACCACGTAGGTCCACTTATGCTTGGATATTTTTCAGTAGTAGATTCCAAGAATGCTACACAGTTGCTGGTTGGTTGAATCCAAGGATGCAGACGAACCCTGGATGTGGAAGGTGGACTCTAAGTTATGCATGAATTAACCCCTGCATTGTTCAAGGGTCAACTGTACTATTCCCCAACAATTTTTCATCCAGTGGTTTTATCGTGTGTTACTCATTTCTGTTATTTTTTCTTTTTGGTGCCCCAGATTTGGCTAGTTGGAACCCCTGGTTCATGTGTCCTTTTGTCCACCTGTGATCTGGTAAAACAGTATGTTGGCTCACCTTGTATTTTGGCTGACCCAATCCAGGTTTTGTTTAGTGCACTTTAGCTGCGCTCATAGCTATTGGAGTCTTGTTGCTTCTTGTTCCTTTTAGTGGGCGGTGCTAAGAAATGTATATATATTTAAATTGCAAATTCATAATGACACCTCTGATTCCAAACCAACACAGGGTTCTTCCTGTCCTCCCATTCCATGTTTATAGCTCTTTTCTTCCATTTAAGAACCCTAATTTTTTTAAACATCAACCATATATTTATACTGATTTGCTCAGTCCTATAACATGCACGAATTATTTTGGAACTCATACCATTACCAACAACAAACTTACTAAGTAAAGTTCAAGATTTCCTTGCAGTTCTTTTGTCCTTTGCATATATCCTATGGCAGGGCTAGAGTCAGCACTCTGCAGAAGTTGCCTTAGATTAGTTTGTGTTTGTATTCCATTTTAGGGCTGGTTTTGTTTAAGTTTGAATATATAAACCATTAACATGGTTCAAAGTCAAAACTAAGCTTGGGCAAGTTAGTCACTTCTCAGTGTCTCAATTTCCTCCTCTGTAGGATTTCAATGATGTAGTAAAGACTACAGAGCGTTTAACACAGTGCAGAACACCTACAGCATCCAATAAATGTGAGCTGTTCTTATTTCCCTTCTTTCTTTATGAATTCCTCCCAGTCGCTTCTCTTGCTTTTTACTTTTCCTGGTTTGTGACCCCAGGCTATGCATGGGGTGGGGTAGGTGGGCAGGTGGAGGGAGGTACCTGTTACACAGTGATGAGTGGGAAGGAAAAGCGCACATCCTTTATGTTCCTACTCTGTGTTTATCACTGCCAGGCATTCTCCTTAACTCAGCGAACCCTCACATCCCTGCAGGGTCTTTACAAGTATTCTTCCTCTTATACAGACGAAGAAATGGAGGCTTAGGATGATGAATGCTCTTGCCCAAGGTTACTCAGCTAATCCTGGACCCTGGACCTACCTCACCCTCACCACCTGGCTCTGCTTTCCCCACCTTCTGCATCTCCCTCACTTAGGACCCAGGTTCTAGCTCACTGAAGGGAAACCCCGCTCCGGTTTGGGGAGCACATATAAGGAACAGAGCAGGCCTGGATCCAGCCGGAGCACCGTCTCTATGCCTTCCTCCCTCTGTATCCCTCCCCAGTCTGGACCATGCTGACAGCTGATGCTGTGGGAAAATGCAGTTGTCTCCAATATGGCCAGTGGCAATAATCAGCAGCTAGCACTTGCCAGCAATTGGCTACAGTTCTGGGTTCCGTCTGGGTTTATTTTTTGTATTTATACCTTGTGTGCAGAGATAGCTGACTTGGAGTAGGAGCGGGGTCTGGAAAATGAGAGGAGCAAAGGAGCTAAAAGCTAGAAGCTGGGAGGGAATTCAGGGGTCATCTTTGCTATCCCTCTGCTTCCTGACAGGACTACACCTAGGGGAAAGCAACATTTAAAAGGGTAACACTGGGCACTGTGGAGTACCACTGGCAGCTTTGGGAGATGGACCCAGCAGGGACTAGCAGGCCGATGTTGAAGAAGAGAAAATCGGGGCGGGGGGTAGTGGTATGTGATACACTGATTCTTTCATCCCAGGTTGCCCAACTGTAGGCAGTAAAGTTTGAGGATTCGGGACTTCCCTGGTGGTCCAGTGGTTAAGACTTCGCCTTCTAATGCAGGGATGCATGTTTGATCCCTGGTTGGGGAGCTAAGATTCCACATGCCTCGTAGCCAAAAAACCAAAAAAAAAAAAAAGAAGATTGAGGCCTCATCTTGCCTCCCTGCCCCACATATTGAAGAGAAACTTAAAACCAGAGAAGGCACTAGACCAAGGTCACACAGTGAATTTGAGGCAGAACCAGGACCAACACCTGGGCCTGGTGACTGCCAGTCCTGAGCTCTCACAATGACATCTCAGAGGGAGCTAGCTAGGAGAGAGAGGTCTTCCCCTCCATCCACCATGTGTCCCATGGATGTCATAAACCACCTGAGAACTCTTCTGGTAGAATTCTCCACAAATTCTTGTTCATTGACTACTTATATCTCCCCTGGTTCTTTCCCCCTTTTCTCTCTGCTTCTCACTTTAAAGAAGATGGCTCTTCCAGCTCTGCTGTCACATCAGGGCTTGACATAGTAAGTGCTCAGTACACATTTGCCCTATGAAGATACAATGAATGGGGCAACTTGGCAACATCCTGTAAGGGTGAAGATGAGCACATGCCCTCAGACTAAGGAAGACCCCAGAGAAATGTTCACACACACGGCCACCAGGAGACATGCAGAAGGATGTTCATAGAGGCGCTCTTCACTATAATAAAATGTGCAAAACTACCTAAGTCTTCATGATCAGGAGAAAAGATAAATTGTGTTTTCACACAATGGAATACCACACAGCAGTGAAAAATGAATGACCTACATCTACATGTGTTAACATGGCTACATCTCACAAACAGTGTGGAGTGGTAAAGCAAGTCATGAAGTGTCCGTAGAAGAACAGTAATACAAAGCTTTCAGCACATCAGAATCAGGAAAGTAGTAACCTTGGGGAGGGGGACAAGTGGAATCAGATCAGAGAGGGTACACAGAGGGCTCCAACTCCTTCAATGATGTTTTATTTTTGAAGCCGAATGATGGGTAAAGGGGGTTGTATTATCCTTGATACCTTTTGTATGTCTGAAATATTTTATTCTAAAAAAATTTTTTAATGGAAAAAAGAATAAGTTTAAAAAAACTAAAAATGAAGTCCCATCCTATTCTCTTTAGCTTCCACACTATTCTTACCCACTCCCTTATTATCTTTAAACCACAGATATACCTTATGCTCCACTGTATATATGATATAGCTCATAATAAACATATTTTAAAGGGAAAATATGCAAAAGGAAAGTCAGACATTGTAAGGTAAGGAAAACATCTCCTGACTAAAGTTGCTGTGTAACTTGAAATTTCCTCCTCACTGACCAGTATAAATACTGGTAGCTCTTTGGCCATATATGCTGCTTCAGGATATAACAATGGAGATGGGCTATTAGAACATTTCATTGTATATAACCAAAGAGGAAAAAGATTTTGCCAGTGATTTAGGGCTTCCTTCCATCCACCCATTCTTCAGAGTACATTTTCTCATATTTAAAAATAAATGAATGAATTGTTCCACGAAGAGTTATTTTAAGAAACCTGAAGTAAATAGTAACCTCTTTTTTTAACATTTTCCTTCCTATGGTTTTAATTTAAGACTGAAAAAAAAAACCCTAACCATTATAAAAGTTTTATGGATCAAATTTGGATTTTTGATTTTTTTAAAAAATTTATTTATTCATTTATTTCATTTTTGGCTGCATTGGGTCTTCGCTGCTGCACGTGTGTTTTCTCTAGTTGCTGAGAGTGGGGGCTACTCTTTGTTGCGGTGTGCGGGCTTCTCATTGCAGTGGCTTCTCGTTGCAGAGCACGGGCTCTAGGTGCACAGGCTTCAGCAGTTGTGGCATGTGGGCTCTAGAGTGCAGGCTCAGTAGTTGTGGCGCACGGGCTTAGTTGCTCCGCGGCATGTGGGATCTTCCCGGACCAGGGCTCGAACCCGTGTCCCCTGCATTAGCAGGCGGATTCTTAACCACTGTGCCACCAGGGAAGCCCCTGGATTTTTGATTTTTAAAAAACTTTTTTTCTAAAAGGGAGGCAGCTTAACACTAAGTATCTTTCTAGATATGAATGATATTTTGAAGACTTACCAGCTTTTAATTGTCCATTGTTTCCTAAAGTGTATTTTTAATTTCATTTTCTCTCTCTTAGGGAATGAAGGATGGCAGCACGCCGTGCATTAAAAGCTGTTTTGGTGGATCTCAGTGGCACACTTCACATTGAAGATACAGCTGTGCCAGGCGCACAGGAAGCTCTTCAAAGGCAAGCTATCCTCCACGTTCAGCTGACAAATATGTTTGTAGGTGCCGTTTTACCAAGGCAGATCATTAGCTGAATGGATGGCCTTAAGGTGGCATTTCACCAGTTTACCATATATACAGGAACTGCCTTGGGTTTAGCTAGAAGATGTATGCATTGTAATATCTTCCGAACATTGTTCTCTAAGCCTTTTGTTAGGTTTGGCCTTTTGATTTAGTCTTTTTGTTCTTTATGTGTATCTTTTTCTAAGTCAGTAGTGTAAATTTGGGAATGAAAACTCGAGACTCTGAAATGTGGAATAAGTAGCATTGGAAAAATCACAAATGAATCCTGGAATCACAAAAAGAAATACACACATATATAAAGCCATAGTTCCGCGTACTCTTTTTCAGCTAAGCTCTAACACTGAGTGTGCAGCTGCTCAACTAAAATTTAATTAAGGAACTTGAAATTTTAGAATTATTTCCATTAACTAAACTTAATGCTTTTGAAGGTTAGAGATTGTCTTACATTTCTGATGCGTCACCATAAGTCTAGATACAAAATACATAATGAAAGCTTGTTAAAGTGAACTGAATGTGAATGTTTGTTCCTCAAAAAAGTACTCCTCAGTACAACAGAACTAGTAATGTTATTCAGCATCTCATCTTCAAATAATTTAGGAGTTTTCAAAATCAACAATACTTAGCATGTGGTGCTTTATCATTTTCAAACCTTACAATATTCACAAAGTATGCTGTTGATAAGGAAATCTAGTGACTAGTATCACAGTGCCAGGTATTACGGCAAGAGATCAACACTGACTTGGCACTCTCTCAAGGAGCTTACTCTCCATTTGGGGCTTCAATAAGTGTGAAGAGATTTTAGATCTGGTAGGCGTCATTTGGAAGCTGTTGACTTAGCCAGCAGTCATGACATTCATTTTACAGGTGGACAACAACATGTTTAAAGCCTGAAGTAAATCAGTTGGAGACGGGGACTTTCTCTTGACTCCTTGCCATGGTCTCTCTCAGACTTTCTAGGGAAAAGGATGTCTGTCGATCAGTCTCCTCTCCTGTTGGACAAGAGCTTTTACTGCTTCAAAGATGAGCTTTCTGCTCTGGATGGAAAGAAAAATCTTATTTCTGGTGAACAATGAATGACATCTCTAAGTACCTCTGTAAACTATGAGCCTGCCATTCTGGAGGGGCAGGAGCCTACAGATTGTTCTCTCACTGACACTGGCGGGTTTCCATCCCAGAGAGATTGCTATACTGTCACTGCCAGTTTTGGTTTCTATAGAAACAAACAGACTAAGGGAAGTTGAGGGACTAGCAAAAAGAAAAGGTTTTTAAAATGCTCCTTAAAAATGATATGATCATTTCAGTACTTAGACTTGTTCATTTTTAAGATAATAGTTATGTTGAAGTATTCAATTTCTTTTGAGAGATAAACTACCAAATTTAATGTGTTTTTCAGAAAAGCTACTATACAGATATTATAGAGATAATCATGATTATAATGAACTATTTAATCATATAAATATGAATGCTCTTTGAATTCTTAAAAATCTCTTTTCTGTTTTATTTGCTTGCTTATTTTAAATTGTGGATAGTGCTTTATGCCTTGTGTCTATTTGGGGCAGGTATAAGATAAAAAGCAACAGGGTATTAATATACAAATTTTAATTGTAGATAAATTATTTTTAGGTTAAAGGACTGTAGGACCAAGAAAATAATTTTTGTTTTGAAAGAAAGCTGGGCTATCATGAATTCTTTCTCTGATACCTGATTGCCAGTTTAGGTTCCAAAAGCAGATTATGGAATCAAAAGTAGTTCAAAGGGAAAACACATTCCAGCCTGTAAAAATGGAATGTTTCTTTCTCCAAGTAGTTTCTGTTTGTAAACTTAGTAGCACATTAGGGCTTAGCCAGTGTCTAATTGGCTAAGAAGAAGGAAGAACTCTTGAGGTGTCCTCTGTTCTCTTAGTATAGGGGGTCAGACCCTGTCTCGGACGTAGGCTGGAGTTCTTGTCACAGCCCCACTGCTGCCCCGCTGTGTACAGCTGAGCCCAGTCATTAATCCTCTAGGCCTGAGTTTTCTCGTCTTCAGAAGGTTACACTAGTAGATAATCTCTAAGATAACTTTCACCTCTCATATTCTGTGAGTATGGTGGTTACTAAGTGTTGGGTTTTTTTGTTTTGTTTTTGTTTTTTACTTCTTTACTAAAACCCTGTAGTTAAATTCAGTTAAAGTATAGAAGGCCCTTGAAAAGGTAGACTTTACAGCCTTTGGAGATGAAGCAGTCCACAGGGTGTGGATAATCTGTAAGCAATTTTGAATAGATTATAAAACCTACTGGCCACAAAAACACTTACTCAGTGACTTACCCTTAATTTTCTGACCTTTGGCAAGTGCTACCAAATTAGGTTTTATGGAGCTGGAATGTAAAATTTGCCTAGTGACACCTGAATTTTACTTTTCCAGGTTACGTGCTACTTCTGTAATGGTTAGGTTTGTGACCAATACAACCAAAGAGAGCAAGAAAGACCTCTTGGAAAGATTGAAAAAATTGGAGTTTGATATCTCTGAAGATGAAATATTCACTTCTCTGACTGCAGCCAGAAACCTGGTAGAGCAGAAACAAGTCCGACCCATGCTGCTGGTTGATGACCGGGCCCTACCTGATTTTAAAGGTAGGAGAAATTCGGAAAGATTTAAAAATTGGTTCTTCATATCTGCTTATAAATCATTCTTAAAACTGGATGTTCAGAAGTGTTTAGTCGGATTTCCTCTGTCAACAGTAGTTTGAATCTAAATTGGTGTTTCTCAAACCTGTTTTGACTGCACTCCAAAATAAGTGAAACACATTACGTAGACATCCAGGACGTGTGTGTGTGTATTTGTGTGTGTTGAGCAGTGCTCTCACTTGTGAGGTGGGCTCTCTTCTCCATTGGGTTTACTTAACTGTGTGATTCGGGTGCTGCTTAGACTCCTCCAGGTTACTTTCACCATCTACTAATGGGTCACGGCCCACAGTTCGAAAAAACACAGGTTAAGATTTCTTTAAGTATTACAATCGTCATTCCTGGAGCCACTGTATTAAGTTTGACTATATGAGATAAACCAAGGTCAACTTGTTTAAAAATAGATGTCATTCTGTATGGTGTGAAGTTTTCGCAATGGCCATGAAATATTTTCAATCAAGAGAAAATAAAACTTTTCTCTTTGGAAAAATTAACAAACTGGAAAAACATCCTTGTGTTATGAAGCCTTGCCACACTGCTTTTTGTAGATGATACTCAGAGTGAAATACACAATATAGAAAAAATGGGTATAAATACATCATTATAAAACCATGTGATAGCTTTACAAATAATGATTAGAGAACTTCAGCATGGATATATAGTTAGGCAGAACCTCAAAACTTATACTATCAGGAAATATAACTGTATATCAATCAGAATTTGCAAAACACAGAAACCAACTTTGGGTGAATTAAACAGAAAGTAAATTTATTAAAAGATCTGACTGCTGACAGGATATAAAATGGCACAACTCCTGCAGAGAGGAATTTGGCAGTAGCTCTCAAAATTGCGTGTGAAGCAGTACTGCCTCTTGTAGGAATCTATCTCCAAGAAGCAGTGACAAAAATGTGCAAGGACATATGAATAAGGTAGGTTGTTCATTATGACCTTATTTGTAATAACAAAAGATTGGAAACAACCCAAATGTTCATTGGAAGAGACTGATTAAAACTATGAAATGTCCACAAAATGGAATGCATTGTAGCTGAAAGATAAGTAATGGCGAATTCTATATCCTGATAAGAGTGATCTTCATAGGATATATTAAGTGAAAAAATTATGGTATAGAACGCCTTACACGCTTTTTTCTGTGTAAGAAAATGAGAGGAAAATGTATATAAATGTATTTGTCTTATATTTGTGAAAGGAAGCTGAAGGAAGATAAATGAAAAACTAGTAAAAATGGTTATCTAAAGGAGGAGGGTGGGAAGAGGAGAGGTGATTTCTCTAAAAGTATGTTATTATCTAGTTTTGACTTTGGAACCATGTACATATTTTACATATTTAAAAGACAATTAAAAAGTTAAAAACAAACCAATCCCTGAAAACCAAAAACAGATTGAAACAAATGAACTCTATATAAAGTTGGTGACATAACCACTCAGAGAAAAGAATTACTTCAGATGACTTTAGAATTCAGTGTTTTTACAGTTCATTCATGGGGGGATCAATTCTAAGGATAAAAGAACTGCAAAGAAATCTAAAACTGCATTCAGTAGTATTACTGTTACTAGTAGTGTTGATATTATTTTGTAATTATAGATGTATTATAGGATAAAGTAATAGTTACGCTAGTATTGTTAGTACTCCAGATTTTAAGTGTAAGTGAAAAGAGATAGAAATATAAAAATCAAATGAGGTATGTATTAATTTTGAATTAAAAATATTATCAACTCCCTTGTTCTCTGAAAAAGTACATATTATGTAGATCTTCTACTAAAAAGGCATAGAAGCAGTGAAGCCCAGTGGTCAGACTGGTGTCTACTATGGTTTCCCACTTTAGTTCCTTGGAGAAATGGGTGATTCCAGATCTGGGCAGGCGTTGTATAAGATGAGTCTGGGATAACTAATTGTTAGCAAGGAAACTATTGAAAACTAATAAGGTCATGCCTAAAGGACACTGAAGCCAATTTGAAGGGATAGTTTGAGCGTCAAAAAGAATACTGATTGCAATAGATTGCAACGCATCATACATATAAAAAGTTCAAAATGATATTCAACCCCACAAAACTCATTGGTCACTATGGGAAGTTGTTAGGGCAGTAACTCATTCTGAAAATGGATAAATGAAACAAGCATTTATCCTGCCTTTCCTATTTTAACTATATTTTATAGTAACTAAACATTTGATGAGGGTAAGTTCTTTATAGAAGAATTATAGCTAGTAAATGCAAAAGGAATGGCAGAATTAGAAAATCACCATTTGGCAAACCCTAGTGAAATAGGCAACAATATCAATAGATTTTAAACACATTAGGTGAAGAGTTGATGGAGAACTTCAAAATGGAGGAATCAGGCTGACACCACTTGAACCTATTGATCAGTCTTAACATCACTGGAAGTAGAACAAGCCAGAACTCTTGTGCTTCGTGATGTGATATAATTGGAAATTCATAGCATTGCCTATAAGTACTCTTGCCTAGTAATTGAATGTGAACTTATGAAGCCTCTAGATTCAATTACTGGTTTATAGGAAATAATAAGAGTAAAGGAATAAATTAAATAATATCACAAGCAATCAGCCAAATCCAGAATGTGGGACCTTTTCCAAGATTAATGATCTAGTTGCTCCAGTAGGTGGAGAGGAATGTTGCTGTAGAATGAGATGTAAAAGATAACAATCAAATACAATATATGGACCTTGTTGGGTGCCAATTACATATCAGATGTAAAAAGACATTTTGAGACATTTGGGGAGATTCAAATGTGGACTAGGTATTGAGTGATATTAAAGAATTATTATGAACTTTGTTGGTGTAATAATGTTAAGGTGGGTTTTTTTTTTTAGGTCTTTATCAGTTAATGATACGTACTGAAATATGAAAGGGTGAGATGATACTGGAATATACTTAAAAGACTTTTAAAAATGTAGAGAAAAAATAAAAAAATAAAAAATAAAAAATGTAGAGAATGGTAAATAAGATTGGCAAAACGTTGATGACTGCTAAAGCTGGGTGATGGGTTCATCAGGGCTCATTATGAGCTAGTCTTTCTGTTTTTTAATATTTTTTAAATGTCCATGACAAAAAGAAAAAAGACTGTAGCCCACAGAACTAACTGCCCAGGGGAGCTGGAGATTAGCCTCAGGGGCTGTGCGCTGAGGAGCAGCGTGCGACGTCTCATGCAGAACTGATCCGGCGCCCTCAGTGTCCCTGCTGAACACTGACCTCTGCAGCTTGCCTGTTCACCCCAGTAGCACTGGAGATTGGAAGTTCCAGCTAGCACTGCTGCCTCAGAATTTCCAGTGAGGTTCTCCCTGCTGCTTTATGTTCCTAGCTCCCAGTTTAAAGCCCTGGGGGGGGGGGTGCTTTTGATTGGCAGAACCTCCGTCTCAAGCCAGTACCCGTAGCTGCAGAGAGGCTGGAAAATAAGTATCTGGTGTTTTCACCCTCTCAGGAGAGGGTGAGCTCTGCTCCTCACTAAGCCTTATGAGCTAGTGGATTCCCTAATTATGAAAATGGTATTCAGAAACTGGGCTACCAAAAACAATGACAAATACATTCTATAATCAGTGTATTTATATTTCTGAGTTAGCTGAAGTACTGCAAAACAATTTTTTATTCAGATTTTTTACTTTATTTGAAGAAAGTTTCTAGTTGTGCAGTAGTGAGCTGGAGTTGACATATATAAGCACAGTCTCTGGTCTGGAAGAAATCTTTGTTATTTGATGTAAGACTAATCTTGCAACATCTTTGTATACATGAAAATACCCAAAGTAGATAGGTTTTTGAAGGCAATGGAAATATCTTGGCTAATATTGAATATCTTAGCCAGTGGTAGATGGAGATAATAAAGAGAACACATCAAACTCCAACTCTTAACTGTAGCCATTGATTTTATTTTCTTCCTTTAACAAACTTTAACCAATTACTCAATACTCATGGCTGCTGGTAAGGAGGAAATTGGAAATCTTGCGTATCTGCTCTATTTCTTCCCCTCACATTTTGGTAGAATCGATAATGAGAATGCTTAAAGGCAGGCAATAAGAGAGGCAAATAGGAATCGGCATATGGATAATGCACAGACACTTCAATCAGAGTTTTAATAACTGTGATGGTGAAAGTACTTGTTTGGTTCTTGTATATAAAGTCTTGTCATCAGGTACCAAGGCCTTAAAACATGCTTTAATTATAGAATAATATTTGTGAAACTAGAAGTGGATTAGGTATTATGTAGAAAACTATAGACCCTACAGTGCATTCAGTGTTTATCATGATGGCGTTAGCCTCAGCTTTGTCACCTAGAGAGTCTAATTTCCCTTGCCTGTTAGGTTTTCAGTCCCTCATCAGTTGCTATTGATCTGATAGCTCATAGAGAACTGTGGGTCGTCTTGTTGATTTTAATCAGTAAAGCTTTTTGAAGTTAGGAATTGTTGCTTGTTTGAGAACATCAGGTTATAAGTTTCAGTTCAGATCTTCTAGACTCAGTAGCTGTAAGACCATGCAAAAGGAATATACAGAAATACTAGGAGACCTTTTTTTTTTTTAAGTTATAGCTGATACTTCCAAAGTACACTGGGCAGGATAATCTCTTAAACTTCAGATTATTGCTACGGCAAAAATTTGTACTTGATTGACTAAAACTACTTTATAATAAAATGTGACATTACTGTTAATTGCATTTTTCAATAATTTTTTCTTTCCATTCCCAGGAATACAAACAAGTGATCCTAATGCTGTGGTCATAGGATTGGCACCAGACCATTTTCATTATCAAATTCTGAATCAAGCATTCCGGTAAGTCTTTAGCTGTTTATTTTTCATGTGATCATATACTCCCTTCTTCTCTTCTTAAGTCTTTGTCATGTAAGGTTATACATAATTTACTTTCTGGCCACCTAGATTGTAGGTGGACAGATATCTTAAAGATCACTTCAAGATCAACATTAAATATTTATTACTGTTTTCCTTAGTTTTTAAAAAATAATATGTTAAAACGTGATGATCACTGGGGTTTTTCTGGTTCGTAGAATCAATATTCTAGGGCAGAAATTCATAATCAAATTGTAAATCTAAAGCTAGGAGTTTTATCTTTTATTATCACTCCTGTGATTCTTCACTGACTATGATCTCTGAAGGAAAATAAGATCCAGGCTAATTCACCCAAAACAGTAAATGTGATTCCTCCTCCAGCGAGAATCCAGGCTATGGAAAAAAGTTGGCACGTTTGACCACACTTTCAAAGAAATTATTCGACGAGTGATAATGGTAGTCTGATCTGTGATTGTGGCAGTAGGGATGAAGAAAACGAGATTCTGGTATTGTCAGCATGACTTGATGGACAGTTGGGTCAAGGGGGTGAAGAAGAACAGTGAGTCGACATCTAGATATCTAACCTAAGTGCCTGTGATAGAGAACACTCCCTGTGTGGGTTCAGGAGGTGATGAGTTTAGGGTGGGGATCTTCGAACTGTGGGGCTATGTACATGGAGGGGTTCCAGTGGCTGTTGGTAGAAATTGGGGAACCACGACTAACATGTAAAATGTTATAAATCTTCGCTTGTGTGTGCATTTTACCTGTATGAACTTTTTACTGCTACTTCCAAAAGGCAGACTGCATACTGGTTCTCATACTTCCTAAACTAAATTGGATCAGAATTTATTCGCAAGTCTACTGTAGAGTGAGATTGTGATTTTTTTCCCCTTGGATTTTTCATTTTTTATAGATTTTTCATTTTTCATCTTACCTTTTGCTTCTTGTTGAACATTAAACAGTGTAATTTGCCTTTAAAGTTACGACAAGTTAAGTAGTCCTACATATTGCGTAGATGTACATTGAACTAACTTTAAAAAAAATTTCTTTAATAGCTTGGTAAATTTTGGGAATTTAACATCATTTTCTTACCAATACGAAGATATTCAAGAATCATTCTAACTTATACTTGATGTAGACTTCACTTCTTGATGTATATGTTCTAGAATCAAAATGTTAAAACTCACTGCAAGGTTCACAAATCTGGGCACATTATTTGATCTTGAAGATGGCTACCCTGTGTACAATCTATGTGGCCAGAAAGAGCCCTTTGGGAACAGTCACCTTTTTTCCATTTTCACATTAATTTTAGATCCTCGGTTATGAAAACTGTGGCTACTGAATGTACTTGTATTTGTGACTCTCTTAGTTACTGTGATAGTCAAGCCTTTGTTTAAATAAAAACAAATTCACTTTTTATAATTGCTCAGTAGACATTATTTCCCAAAGATCCACTATTGTGCCAGATTGCTTGAGTATTAAAATTTCTTTGCTTCACCTACTTCAGTTTTCTACTCTAGCTTCTTGGGGGACAGGGGGACAAAGGGATTATCTCACCTGCTCCTTAAGGTTTATAGCTATAACCAAAACCAGTTTTCATTTGGAATAGAGAACCTGCTATTATTTCTTACTTCCGAATTTACCCCCTGCTACATTTTATTCATTTCTGAACCACAGAATTCAAGGAGAAGGTATTGATTGATTTTAGCTGGTAATTTGGGAAGGACCTATTTAATAGGAAGTTGGGAGGTCTCTATCTTAGATAAATACTAGACTCAGGGTAATAAAAATGTATGTTGATATAATACTGACTTTGTAATTGCTTGGAAGCTATCTAATTAGTACACTTCCCTAACCATATTGATTTTTTTAAACACATTTTAAAGCATTACAGTGCACTTATAAGTCAACTCTAATTTCACAAATGCACTTAACAGCTGGGTGGAAAGTTAACAAAAGGATTTTAGGTCTTGCCCTTCTTTGCATGTTGATGTCTCCACAGAGACTATGCCTTCCAACCAATGACTACAGCTGTTTGGATTGTGACATCTCAAATGCACCGCCAATTAGTTAAATTACTATTCAGGTTCTTAATGAGAATAAACATTGTATTTTAAACCCCGTTGCATAGCTGCCTTGAATACCAGCTTTAGGGGCATATTGCCCTCAGCGAGATACATCAACCTTCCACATTACACTCCTCTTACTTACTGTATTTTGAGTGGGTAGGCTCCCCTGAAATGCATAGTATGCTCTGTCTACAAAAATGTCTTAAATGTCTGAATAAAATTGAAAACACTGAATTTTAAAGAATTGATTTTGGGGAAGGATATGAACCACTTATAGGGGATAGACGTGATTTGGGCTTGGATTCTATGAAACATTCAAATCCTGAGAGCCATGGATGGCTCTTTTCCTTTCACCTAATACTAAAAGGTACAAAGTGTAATATAATGAATACCCATATGCCTGTCAATCGGTTTAAGAAATACAAGTTATCAACACGTTTGATATCCCCTGTGTATCCCTCCTCAGTTTTGTCAGCCAAGACCCAAAAGTAATCAGGATTGTGAATTTCTGTTTATCATTGTCTTGCATTTCTTTATACTTGTAACACATACGTAGGTATTTCTAGACAATATGTAGTATTATCTTGCATGTTTTATACTTTATGTGCACATCAGTTTGCTTTCTTCCCTAGAAATAATGTATGATTCATCGATATGAATACCTATAACTCCAGTTCATTCATTTTCACAGTTGTAGTACTAGCTTGTAGCAAGGTCTTTTTTCATCTTCTGACCTGTTAGGGAAAAAAAAGCTTGAGCATTTTAGTAAGGGACCAATTTTAATTAAATTCTATTAGGAGAAAGCCTACCTGGGCAAGCAGATCACTTAATCTAAATGAACTTGGTATTAACAAGACTAAAAAATATCTAACCTCAAAATTAATACGTCCTCCCAGAATAAAGACACAGATGTAGAGAATGGACTTGTGGACACAGGGAGGGGGAAGCATAAGCTGGGACGAAGTGAGACAGTAGCATTGACATATATACACTACCAAATGTTAAATAGATAGCTAGTGGGAAGCAGCTGCATAGCACAGGGAGATCAGCTCGGTGCTTTGTGACCACCTAGAGGGGTGGGATAGGGAGGGTGGGAGGGAGGCGCAAGAGGGAGGAGATATGGGGATATATGTATACGTATAGCTGATTCACTTTGTTATACAGCAAAAACTAACACAACATTGTAAAGCAGTTGTACTCCAATAAAGATGTTAAAAAAAATTAATATGTCCTCATTGTGGAAATTTTCAAATGCTCAAAAAAGAAACATGAATAAACAAAATTACCAGTGATTCTCCACCTAAGAAAACTACAGTTAACATTTTAGCATATAGCTAGTTTCCATGCACATATATATTTAGACAAAAATGAGAGTGTATACATACTATGTGGTAATTGCCTTTTAAAAACCCGACACTATATTGTGCATGTTTTTCTATATTCTTAAATATTCTTCTAAAACATATTTGATTCCCAGAGCATATTCCACTTTAAAAAGTGCAATAAATTGTATAGCCATGTATTTCTGATTGTTAGTTATTTCCAGGTTTCATGAGTTAGTTTTTTTAAAAAACTTCTGAACATGTTTGTTAAGCAATATTTATATTTCCATAACATGTTTTCTCAGAAGTACAGTTGCTGGATCAAAGGAATTTTGGGAAAAAGCTGCATGGAAATTGCTTAACTTAAGAATAGTTCACAGAGGGCTTCCCTGGTGGCGCAGTGGTTGAGAGTCTGGCTGCCAATGCAGGGGACACGGGTTCGAGCCCTGGTCTGGGAAGATCCCACATGCCGCGGAGCGACTGGGCCCGTGAGCCACAACTACTGAGCCTGCATGTCTGGAGCCTGTGCTCCGCAACAAGAGAGGCCGCGATAGGAGAGGCCCACGCACCGCGATGAAGAGTGGCCCCCACTTGCCGCAACTAGAGAAAGCCCTCGCACAGAAACGAAGACCCAACAAGCCAAAAATAAATAAATAAATAAAATTAAAAAAAAAAATAGTGATGTGTTATATACCCAAAATTAAAAAAAAAAAATTGTTCACAGAAAAAAAAATTTTTCTACGTTTAGAGCAGCTGCCCTCCAGCTTCTCGAGGAGCTTATTAAAATGTTGTTACAATTGAAGATAAGTGACATCATATAACTTTCACATTTAAATGCGGAGATGAAGGCTGCTTAAGAATGTTTTGAAGCTTTGTTAATGCCTTCTTTCCTATAATTGTTACAAGGTACAAGAATCCTTCAAAAGTCTTAGAGGTGTGCAGAAATTAGTTTCTCGTGTGTTTGGGGAAGAGATTCTTATCCCCATAAATGGTTTCTGTTGAATGTTGGATTACTTTCTTTTTCCCTTCTCATTAAGAAAAGAATAAAAAGTTTAATTACTAATATATTCAATTCCTTACAAAGGGAAGAAGGGAAGGGGAGAAGAAAAATCAACAATAATGGCCTCAGTTACTGCATTTGTACAGCAGCTCTTGAATCTTTTCTAAGAGCCCTGGGCATAAGGAATTCTAGAACAGTGTGGCAGTAGGGCTTAAATTAGAAATATTTCTGTGAGCTGTTTTCCATTTTGAAAGGGCTGACTGCTATGCAGTCTTTTTAATTAAGGTCCAGACTATAAAAATAAAACACTCTGGAGATGAGAAATTGTTGGAAGACTTAAGAACTTGAGTTATTTAAAGCGTTCCATTAGTATATGCAGAACAACTTTATATGCCAATTTGAAGATCACAGAATACAGAATTGAGTTTAATATTAGTCACTGGGTTTCCCTGGTGGCGCAGTGGTTGAGAGTCTGCCTGCCAATGCAGGGGATGCGGGTTCGAGCCCTGGTCTGGGAGGGTCCCGCATGCCGCGGAGCAACTGGGCCCGTGAGCCACAATTGCTGAGCCTGCGCGTCTGGAGCCTGTGCTCTGCAGCGAGAGAGGCCACAACGGTGAGAGGCCCGCGCACCGCGATGAAGAGTGGCCCCCGCTTGCCACAACTAGAGAAAGCCCTTGCACAGAATCGAAGACCCAACACCGCCATAAATAAAAAGCCATCTTTGGTGGAAGTTTTAAAAAATAAAAAAAAAAAATATTAGTCACTACTCATTATTTAATTAACTGGGGAGATTCTTTTATGATCAAGGCAACTCTTGCTACTCTAAATAAAAGCTTTAGGTGAATAAACCACATAAATATATTGTTACTGATCTTTTAAAATTGATGTATAACATGTACAATAAGGTATACAGATTGTCAGTGTACAACTCAATAAAAATTGACACATAGATATACCTGTGTAATCCCCACTCTGATCATGAGACAGAACATTTCCAGCGCCCTAGAAGGCTCTCTATCCCAGTCAATACCACCCCTTCCTCAAGGTAACCACTACTCTGACTTCTATCAATATTGCCAGTTTTTGATCTTCATATGAATGAAATCACACAGTTGTAGCATTTTGTTTTTGGTCTGTTTTTGAGATTTATCCAAATTGTTGCATGTAGCAGTACTTTTTTTGTTTTGTTTGTTCTTTATTTTTGTTGTTGTGTAGTAGTCTGTTGTATGTATATTCCACAATTTATTCAATTGTTAATGGACATTTGGATTTTTCCAGTTTTGGCTATTAAGAAGAAAGCTGCCATGAACATTCTTCTACATGTTTTTTGGGGACATATCCACTCATTTCTCTTGGGTCTGTATCTGGAAGTGAAATTACTGGATAATAGGATAAGTACTTGCTTAGCTTTAGTAAATGTGGCTAAACAGTTTTCCACAGTGATTATGTGGAGTCATATGTTATGACCCAGCAGCTATGAACAAGAGTTCCAGTTGCTCCACATTCTCACTAGTCTCTCGTTAGTCTATATCATTGTAGCTATTCTTTCTGGTGTGTATAGTGGTAGCTTACTGAGTTTCAATTCATATTTCCCTGGTGAGTAATACTGTTGAAGCCTTTTCATATACTTCTTGGCTATTGGGTAACTTCTTTTGTGATCTACACATTCAAGTCTTGTATCGCTTCTGATTGGGTTATAGTTTTCTTAGTGATTTGTTGGGGTTATGTATGTGGTATGTACACACAAGTCTCTGGTTGGATATAAGTACTGCAGATGTCCTATCCCTGTCTGTGGTTTGCCAGTTCATTCTTTTAACAGTATGAGAACATGAAGTTTTTAATTTCGATGGAGTCCAATTTGTCAATATTTTCTTCTGTTATGCCTAAGAAATTTTCGCCCACCTCAGGGTCATGAAGATATTCTCCTGTGTTTTCTTCTGCAAGCTTTATTTTTCTACCTTTAGCAATTAGGTCTAAGGTCTATTTTGAGTTAACTTTTGTGAATTATGTGAAGTAAATTTCATTTTTTCTTTACAGATATCCAGTTGCTTCTGCAACATTTATTGCGTAGATCCATTCTTTCAAAAGCCTCACAGAATTGCAGTGATGTTTTAGTGCTTTGACATAAATCAAGTGACTATATATGTGTGGCTCTGTTTCTAGATTTTTTTATCTATACTTGTGCACTTCCACACTGTCTTGAATACTGTAGCTCTATAATAAATCTTAATATCTGGTAGTATACATTCTTCAACTTAATCCTTTTTAAGATTCTACATCGTTTCCATATAAATTTTGGAATCAACTTGTCAATTTCCACAAAAAAAAAGCTCACTAGGAGTTTGATTGCTACTTTATTAAATCTGTGGATTTGGGTCGAATTTACTGAACAGTAATGTGTCTTCCAGTCTATGAAGATGGAATATATCTCCGTTTATTTAGATTTTAGTCTTACATTCTTCAGCAGTGTTTTGCAGTTTTTAGAGTATAGGTCTTAGAAATTTTGTTAAATTAATCCTTGTATTTCATGTTGTTTGATGTGATTATCAGTGGTATTTTGTTAAATTTCACTTTTAATTGCTTGTTGCTAATACATAGAAGTATAATTGAGATTTTGTATGTTAACCTTGTATTCATGACCTTCTTATATTCACTTGCTAATTCTAATAATTTATTTATAGAATCTTTTGAATCGGATTTTCTACATGGACAGTTGTCAACCACAAATAATGACAATTTTACTTCACACCTACCAATCTTTGTATTTTCATTTCTTTTTCTTGCTTTATTACACTCTCTGGGAACTGCAATAGCAGATAGAAGTGGTGATAGTAGGTAGTCTACTATTAATGAGAAAATTGCTGTGTCAGTATGATATTGGAGATATTCTGGGGGTTTCAATTAATTAAGTGTTGATGGGATTTTCTCTTGATATATTTCATGATTTGCTATTGTTTTAATTTGAACTTTTGATAGTTGTGTTTGTCAGGTTGATTGGTATTAGTTTTAAATGTATTGAATGTCAAGATTTTGGCATCACCTAGTTCATTTGTTCTCAACTGGGGACATTTTTCCTCCCCAGGGGACATTCAGCAATGTCTGGAGACATTTTTGGATGTCACAACTGGGGGAAGAAGAGTGCTACTGGCATCTAGTGGGTAGAGGCCATGGATGCGGCTAAACATCCCACAGGTATAGGACAGATCTCCCCACATAAAGCATTTTTCAGTAAAAAAATGTCAGAAATGTTGAGAGTGAAAAGACCTGATCTGATTCAGTTCCTTCATTTGATAAGAAACCGGGGCCCACAAATGTGAAGTGATTTGCTGTTACCTATTTTAAGTAGCACACACAGTACACTTGCTATATTTATGAATAAAAATAATTGTCATTACTGTCAGATAGATAGTATGAAAAAGTTTGCATATATCATCTCTATTCCCCAAGAAGGTAAGCGTTATTCCCCATTTTATAGATCAGGACACTAAGGCATACAGTGCTTCATCCATTAATTAACTTATTCGATAAATATTTAGTGAAAGGTACCAGGGTTTGTTTTTGTTTTTGTTTTGGATTTTTTTTTTCGGAAGTAAGAAATACAGTGATGAGTAAAACTAATGGGCATAGTGGAGATTGTAAGCTAGTGAGGAAGACAAACCAAACACAGTTGAGTAAGGATTATAAACTATAGGAAGTGATATGAAGGAAAAAGGGGATGAGATAGAGATGAAATGTGAGGAGGAAGTCCACTTTGCAGGGAGATTGGGAATGGCTTCTTTGATGTGCTGACATTCGAGCTGAGACCTGACAAGTGAGCAGAAGATAGCTGTGTGCAAAGTATGGGGCTCTGTTTCAGGAGGAGGGAACACCAGGTGTGGGGGCTGAAGCAGGGAAAGACTGTACGTTTTTGGTACATAGTCAGTGACGGGGAAGGTGACTTGAGATTGGAGATGCAGACAGTGGCCAGGTAAGGCCAGGCCTTACAAGCTTCAGTAAGGACTTTGGGTTTTATACTCTTTGCAATGAGAGGTTATTGAAAGGTTTTAATCAGGGGAGGGACGCAATCCCATCTGTACTTTTAAAACTCCCCCTATTGCATGTACGTTGGGTTGGAATAACAGGGGAAGAGTAGAAAGCAGAAAGATGAGTTAAGACTATTGCAGAGGTTCTCCAGAGGGAGTAAGACCATTTTGAGAAATTTTTGTTTTTGTTTTGGACTTGGAAGTGACTGGATTTGCTAATAATAGGGATGTGGAAGGGTGAGGGAAAGTGAGAAATCAAGGATGACTGCTAGTTTCTGGCTTGAGCAATGGGGCCAATTTACTGAGTTGGGAAAGATTGGGGGAGGGTCGTTTTGGGGGGTGGGAAGAAAAAGACTCAATAGTTCGATGTCAGGCATATTAGGTTTCTTAAGCTGCCGTGTAATTTCATTTCCACATGCTCCGTCTTCAGCAGAAATGGTGAAAAGTTGATCATTTTTTCTAAAAAAGTGAGTTTATTTGGAAGAGTGCTGGATTGGTTTTCTGGAGTTCTGGGTTCCAACTCTCCTTGGTCTTGGCCAGCATCGCAAGGTCATCTTCTCATCTGTAAAATGGGGCGTGTCAGACTTGGTGTTCTTTATGGTCCCTTTCAGTAACGTACTGTGGCTCTGAATTTAAGTCATCCCCTTAGCTTTTCTCTCACTGCTCTGCCTAACATTTTTATAATGTGGCCCAGCTCCCCGGCTAGGACTTTTTATAGTTTTTTTCCTTTGCCTACATGGAATTTATAGCCATGGATTTTTGCATCAGGCCTTCTATATGCCTTTTTTTCTTGTTTCTTGCACCTCAACGGGCTTATAGTTAAATAGAGACAGAAAATTCTCAGATTTCTTCCCGATACATTACTTCTGGTAACAAAACAACCAACTTTTTTTTGCCCTGTCTAGGAAGTGTGAAAACAGTCCCAAGTATTGGAGTGTCTATTTTCTTACATTTTGAAAATGTTTAACTATACAAAAATCTTTTAATCTGTGTCCTTGAAAATATTTACCTTTCAATCTATCCTGAACATGCCCTTGGCTCTTCAAAGAGTCAGTAAAGCTTATGCTGTACGTAGAAGAATGACAGAAGCAAGAACCACTTCCCCGAGAGATGCCCGTCCTCTCCAAGCTCCTGAAGAACCAGTTCCCATTTAGAGAAATGTAGAGGAACCCACAGTTTCAGCCCTTCCAGAGAAGGCACGGGAATTAAGTACACACATCAATCAAGCTGATAAGTCTCATCCCCAGTTAATATATAATAAAATATTAACAAAGCTAAATCAAATGAGTTTTTAGTTTAGCTATGTAAGTGGAAAGCAATTTTGAGGTCTGTTGCATAAAGAATTCCAGTTCCGTGGTAGAGTAGCAAATAAATGGGATTGGGGGCAGGGTGACAAGAGGGAAGATAGATAAATCACCCGTTATTATCTCATTGCTATCAGCTGTGGTTCTTTAAGGCCAACATACTGGCCTTATTCAGGTTTCCTAACAGTTGGATTTTAAGATCTGCTTTAAGAAATAAATTTGTATTACTATTAGTGAATAAACTTGAAGGATCCGTCCTGTGCTGTGAGCAATTCGTAGTAACTAACAATAAGGCCCTGTAATAGTCCAGTATTGGTTTTTACTTAATAAAATATTTAATCATAAATGTCTGAATCCTGCATCTCCCACAGGAAGGCATTTCCATGCCCACTGACAAGAATAATTTAGCAGTTTCATAGTTGAGCGCTTAATTACTCATAATTGTGAAGGGTAAGATGTGATGAATTCTTCCTCGATGGACATACTAAATATTTAACTAAGTAGATGACTTAAAGTAAATTAAGCTAAGTGAGATCATTTATTACATTGGTTAAAAGCAGTTTAAGAAGAATATCATGTCCTGCATTCGGTTAGATGATAATATGTGTGTGACTCTCTGTGCTGTGTGACTTATAGGCTGCACTGTTGGGATGGTTGGCAGATTTTTTTGGATGGGGGTTGGTGGGGTTTTTTAGGTTTGTTATGTTTTGCCTGAGTCAGTAATGAGGATCCTTGACTATATGTAGAGTTTAGTTCTCTAACGAGAAAACTCTTTATGCCCTTTCGGTTGGTATGAGAGTATTTGTCCTACATCAGGAAGACGGAAGGGACTTGACAGTATAGGCTCACCCTTAAGCCTTACTGCTGTGTCCTTCAGGGAAGACAGCCTGATTTGCCAAGTAATGTCCGAAGCAGTCAACAGGTAAAATGAAGAGGGAAAGATACAAGCAGAAAGTATTTGTAAAATGCTCTATGAAATTTCTGAATTCGAAGGAATCATATTTTGGAGCAGAGGAAAGAGGAAGCCAGGTATTTTAGGGGTTAGCTGAACATGTCACTGCAGCATCAGTTGAGTCGTATTGTAAAAGGCTCAGGAGCCTGCTGCTTACCATTAGGGAGGTTGAAACAACTTGTCTCATTAAGTTAAGCTTCTTCCCTCAAGTGTCTTATTTAGCTTTACTTCCCTTAATTCTCTTTCCGTGGTGATTTGGGTAATATGTCTGAAACCACTAAAGGTAAAACGTTGAAGCAATCCCAAATTTAATAATCTATCACCTTTCTTTAGTGTATCTGAGTGTAATTCTCAGCAGTTCCTAGCGAATTCATTAGAAGACAGCAAGTCATTAAAAGTTAATAAGAAACTATTTGTTTCTGTGAGTGTGAATAAAACCACTTTGTAAGTCTGACATTCTTTTCCAGTCACAAAAACCTTGCTTTTAGCCAATTTCCATTTTCTCTGTCTCTCTAGGTTGCTCCTGGATGGGGCGCCTCTGATAGCAGTCCACAAAGCCAGGTATTACAAGAGGCAGGACGGCTTAGCCCTGGGGCCTGGACCGTTTGTGACTGCTTTAGAGCATGCCGCCGATACCAAAGCCACAGTCGTGGGGAAGCCAGAGAAAACGTTCTTTTTGGAGGCATTGCGGAGCACTGGCTGTGAACCTGAGGAGGCCATCATGATTGGAGATGTAAGTAGAAGAGCCCAGGAAATGCCCTGGGCTTACCTGTCATGCTGGGAGGAACCAACTTCGAAGCACTGCTTTGAAACACAAGCAGGCTCTTATTGATGATATCAGATGGTAATAAGAGGCTACCCATAAAACAGGCTTTCCAGTAGTTGTTTACTGGTATTCTAAAGAACTGAAATATTATTTCTGACATTCTTCATAGTGTGATGAGATATATACAATTCAAAAGACCATCAACTGCAAGGCAACTAAATGCTTTATATGTCTTTTTGAAGAAAACTTCTACATAGATTTAGCCTTTTTTGACTATTCCTTAATGCAGAGAACACCTATACGCAAAGAATTCTCCCATTATTGATTTTTTTGCTAGTATATGCTTTATGGAAGAACTTCCCAGTCAGTGTGCCACAAATAGCTAAAGATATCGATTGCCTCAGGCCTAGGAGTGGCAGGGCTGAACCTGGACAATCGGGGGCTCTACCCAGTGACCTCTGGCTGTGAGTACCTTGTCAGTTTACCCCAGTGTACTGGGAACACATTATTTTCTCTGTGTGCCATGAGGAGAAAAGTGCTAGAAAGCACACTGCCTTGTGGAAGTAGGTGGCAAGGATTATATTTCAATTTTAAATAATAACGCATTAGGCCAGAAGGGACCATTGAGGTTGTCTGGTCCAAACCTCCTCATTTTATAGACAGAGAAACGGAAGCCCAGAGAGGCAAACCTCCATGCCGGAATTCCCATAGCTAATGAGTGGCACGGCTGGAAGTGGACCTCGAGGCCCTGGACTCCCTCCAGAACGAACTGTAGACCCCGTGCTGTCTTGTGCGGGTGCACGTGGCTCACGGTCCCCCGAGTCCCTTTTCTGCTCCTGTATCCTTGCACCCGAAACCCAATAGGATCATCGCTGGACTCAATGCTGTTTTGAAAAACCATCTTTTCAGTAACACTTTTTCCTCTTGGCAGGCCTTTAGCTGACTTTCCTAGGCAAGTGTGTATTCGAGAAAGTGGTTATCTTAGTCTGGAGACTTCAGAATTCTTTGTCCCTGGAGATGCTGGCATTGGGGCAGGATGGAAGGTGGGAAGGGCACGCAATAGCAGTGTTCAGCTGCACGGAGGGTTGTTATTCAAGAGAGTGGAAGTTTTTCCCTCCCTTTCCTTGTTCACTTTTTCCCACTTCCCTTCCTTCTGTCCCTCTCCCCCATCTCCCCTGCTTCAACAAGGCAAGTTTAGATGCACAAAAAAGGTTTTAAGTTAGACCTTGAATGAAGATTTTGACATTTTAAGACTCATTTCCAAGGGCTGTTGTTGAATAAAATGAATGATTTTTAAGGAAAAAACTTTTCTTTGGGTGTGATCTGAATGAATCCTGCTTATACACATGAGATGGTAGGACTGATTTTATTGATGATGTTTCTTCCAGTTCTTGGATTTTTATTACTTTGCATTTGTCATCACAATTAGCCAAGTATATTCACCCCAATCTTGAGTAAGAATTGGAAAACAAAAGCTTCCCTTTGAGACTGATCTGTTATTCCTAAGTGTGAAGTGAATATCAGACAGTCTCAGAATCTGTTTAAGTAAACTGATCTGATTTGATTCCCCCTGTTAGGGACGATTGGATGGAAAGTAAGGATAATATGTTACATGGACAGCACAAGAGCTGTCTTCTGAACCTAGTTCATTCACTGTCCTGCAGTTGGATCATTTACCTTAGAAGCTGCCAAATGATAGAATACTTTTTTTCCATCATCTGTTTTAAAAGGAAATAGATGTACATGTGGCAAAACATGAAGCACTGTAACTGTGCTTTTTATGTTTGGTTACTAGGATTACTACTCTGTTTTTTACCTCTACCTCTATTATGCTTCCCTTTTCCAATGGTATGCTCCCTCAGATGTGGGTTTATCCTTTTTTACACCTGCTTCTCTTTCATTTTAAGGAAAAAAAACATGGGATTACAGTTGGCCATCCTAGCCTAATAAATCAAATCAATTGGTCAGTTTTGTTGGCAAGCTCACTGATGACCCTGGACTAAATGCTTCGTTATGCTTTTCTAGGATTGCAGGGATGATGTTGGTGGGGCTCAGAATGTCGGCATGCTGGGCATCTTAGTCAAAACTGGTATGTATCTTCAGTATAATATTCTGTTTCTCTAAAACAGAATGGTAGAATACACAGCTGCTTAAAGAACAGTCTTTGAAGAAATGGCAAAGCCCACTGGGCACTTTAATTCTCTTTCTGCCACAAAGCAAAAATAAAATGGGCTTAGGATTGCAGGGAAAAAAGACAATGTGAAAGGGCCCATGCTGTGCAAAGCTAGGAAGATCAGATCAGAGTTCAGAGGTATTTTAACAGTTACACAGAGACAGCCATACACAATTGACCATTAGCATTTGTATGATTTTCTGGATATACAAATCACCAAAGTTGACCAAAAGACAATTGATGTGGGGCTCTGTAAAAATATGTTTTCTTTTTGCACCAGCTATAAGATGAAGTTGATCTTTTAGCAACTGGCTAGCTAAGTGATGTGATACTTTGTGTTAATGTTTACATTTTTTTAAAAAACACACAAAAAACTTTTGTCTTTTCACTTACTGTTTTAGTAACAATTTCCTGTACCAAAATTAGGTAAACCAGGTGTGATCCCTCAAATAAATTTAAGGAAAGGGAAAGAAACTAATAGGGGAGACTCAGCTAATACAGTATCATGGCAACAGTGGACCAGTTTGGTGTCCTGGGTCTTGGTCTCAGCTCTACACTGACTGTGAGACTCTGGGCAAGGCCCTTCACCTCTTTGGGCCATTTACGGATGATGGGGCTGGACTGGTCCCTTCTAGCTCTCACGGTAAATGCATATTACACTGTGGAGTGTGATTAATAAAGTCCTTTCAAGGTACGGAAAGAATAGTCATGGGAGCTGTGTGTGGGCTCGTGTGCTGTTGCACTAGGAACTTGATGAGCCTTTCCAGATAAAATGAAAAGGTCTCCCCCGCACCTGCCCCCAGCTGGCACCTGCTGAGCTTAAAACTAATAGCACGTGTTTGAGGATGACAGCCAGGAGTCTGGTCCGAGAACTGTCATCGGGCTGTTACCAGTTAAATAGCAGATAAGTGGTTCCATAGATGGCTCTGTGAGTTCATATGCCTGGCTTCATACAGGCTGTTCAGAAAAGGGAAGATTTAAACACTAAGTCACCGACGAGCTGCCACTGGGAAATTTTTTAGAAAGAGTATATTTACTCATGACTGTGATGTTCAAGAAAATGTGGTTGCATAAAAGCTATTTTGAATTTAAAAAGAGGAACAAGAAAACATAGATGTTGCTACAATTGAATAAGAAGTATTTTCCAGGCCCTGTGTGAACAAAGAATGGGAACAGTCTTGTCATGCTGGGCGTCTGGAGTGAACCATTGGAGCCTTGCAGATAG
Organism: Balaenoptera physalus; assembly: GCF_965194825.1. Lineage (NCBI taxonomy): Eukaryota > Metazoa > Chordata > Mammalia > Artiodactyla > Balaenopteridae > Balaenoptera > Balaenoptera physalus. Next base: position 27,271,407 of record NC_138897.1, read on the forward strand.
TGACTCCAGTCACTCTAGAATTAACAGTATTGTTTTTTTACATTTCTAATTCAAAATGATCACCGTCTTCCCAGAAACATGCCCTTTGATGGAAGCAAAAAAGAGGATATATCAGGGAGTCAGGAAAAACAGCCACACTCCTCATCCTCCCCTGTATCTGAATTTTCAGACTCTTGTCATTCCTCATCATTTTATGATCTGGTCATTGAGGAAACCCTCAGATAACTATTTTCCTCTCGGGTATTGTTCCCATGAACATTTCCTTTCTTTAGGTCACATAACTAAGGATTTACACCAAGTATGAAAACTGGTCCTATGCCAGGGTCTTGTAGGCCCACCTTCCCTAGCTGGTCTCCATTGGCTCTGCCTTCTTTTCTGACTGGCAGTTGGTTGTGGTCAGCCTGTCACAGAGGCATCCAGTTAGTCTTAGAGGAGCCAGCAGCTCCACACAATCAAATCTAAAATGTCTAACTTAGAAACGTAGCCAAGTACAGCTCATGAAAACAGGCCCATTTGTACTGCTCATCTTTGGTCAGAAAAAAGTCCTAAGTAAGCCCACTGTTCTGAAAGCGTACAGAGCAGCCGGCTCCACTCATAAATTTGAACTCAGTGCAGTGAACAATTGCTGGGTTTCCCAGTGTTTGAAAATTACCAGAGAGATTTTAAATTATTCGGTGATAGTCTTGAGCAGTTTTGTTTCTCAGTAACACATGATAGATGCTCAGTATACATTTGCTCCACGATTTGTTAGTAAAGACTTTTGACTAGCCGTAACTAGAATCTACTTCTGTTTAGCATGTAAAACAATCACCTAGAAAAGTTGGGACCACCCTTTGTCCACTGTTGTCAACATGGCTTCCTGCATTCTCCCTCCACTCACCATTTATTCGTCCAGGAAAGTATAGACTGCCACACTGAGTCAGGCCTGAGTGATGGTGGCCTGCTTCATTCACTCAGCCAACGTTATTGAGCATCTGCCATATGCCAAACAAAATGCACGTTGCTAGAACTATCACACATTCATGAGCCACTGTGTCAATTTGTACTTTGTAGAAACCCCACTTGCAGAGCCAGACTAAACAAAAGCATTCTGGAAGCTTATGGCTAAGAAACCTGACTTTCACACATTTGCCTTTAGACCACTGGCTCCAAGAAGTGGGTGGTATAGCAAAAGTTAGTCATTAACTTACCTGTGAGAACAAGCAGAAACCTTGCAAAGGAGTTTATACTCAATGGGATTTAAGCTTGAGGAAAAACTAGCAGTAGAGTTTGCTGTGTGGACCATACTGTGGACAGGTGCCTTGAGGACGCTAAGGTAAGTTAGCTTTGTACGTTAGACGCTGGCTCCTTTGCTGTAGGAATTCACAGTCAGCAAGACAGGACAGGAAGCATCTTCACCACCACATTGTCAAGTTGGGGAAGGGGGGTTTTCAGGCTTGGTGTTTGCTGAACAAAGCCTCTTAAAGAGTAGTTATAGAAAACAGAAGGGATTGTAGAAAGTGGTGGGTCTATTGTTGGGGAACCCAGATTTAGACAGAGAATACTGAAAAATGCAGAAGAATAATAGCAGAGATCACAGAAAAGGGGATGAGGGAGTGAGGAGAAAGGGCAAGTGCAGAGGCAGCGCTGAGACTACAGGGCAGTCAGCCTCGTTCCCCCAAGGCCTCGTCTAAAACAGTGTTCCTCCCTCCCTCCCTCCCTCCCTTCCTTGCTTCCTTCTTTCCTTTCTTCCTTCCTAAAATGCTGTGGAATGCTCACCACGTGCTAGTCATTATGGCAGGTGCTGGGAATACCTTGGGGAACAAAACAGACATAGTCCCTGCTCTTAGAGAACTTACAGTCTTAGATGTGAGACACACATTAAACAAATAAATACATAATTACAAATTGTTATAAATATTGTGGAGACAAAGAACAGGGTACCGAGAGAGAGAGAGAGAGAGAGAATAACAGGGAGGGGATCTCATTTGGATGGGAAGGTGGGACTGACCCGAAGCCTGAAGGAGGTTGTCAGTTGAGAAGACTGTCCCAGGCAGAGGGAGCGGCAGGTGTGTCCAGCACAGCACTGCAGCTCGTGAGAGTGGCACGTGCTGAGGTGAAGGGTCCTGGGCCGGGTGACTGAGGGGCCTGGTGGGCAACAACAGGGAAACGGGGTTCTTTCTGAAGGGCACTGGAACACATTAAGGGTGTTTGAACAGGGGCCGTGCATGGTCTGATGTACGTGTGTAGGAGTCTGTGGCCGTGCCGCGCTCTTCAGCTGTGGGTCTTGAACTGCAGAGTCCAGGGAGAGTTCGGCAGCAGGCCCACCCATCGGTGCCCTGCCGGGCAGCCTGTGAACACCGTGAGCACCTGTCTCTCCTTCCCTCCCACCCCCGGGCGCCCTCATTTGCCCGCTCGCTCGCGGGGCTCCTGTTTGGCAGCAGCTCATGCTGTTTCCAGTCACCCTCTGGAGCTGACAAGGCCTCTGCCCTGTGGGGTCTGGGCTTTCATTTAAAAGCACTGATTTAATCACCATCCCTATCTGTAGGGCTGCTGGGGGAAGAAAATGATTTCACCAGCTGAGGAGATTCGAAGGCACCCTTAGCTCTCAGGTGACCCAGTCCCTGTGACTGTCCATCGTGAAAGACCAGAGGGCCTGGGAAATGCTGAATATGACCTTGCTTTGAATTGCCTCATGGCATTCCTGAAGCCTGGATAAAAGGTGCCCTGGGAGCTGTGGAGACCTTGGTTCTCTCATCATCGTAAGGGTGGCCTCTGGCGTCCCAGGTGCTCGCGGGCTGTGATTAATCTGGTGTTCCGCCAGTAGCCTTTGTTCACTGGCTTTACTTTCATTTCAGGGAAATACCGAGCAGCAGACGAAGAAAAAATTAATCCAGCTCCTTACTTAACTTGTGACAGCTTCCCTCATGCCGTGGACCACATTCTGCAGCATCTACTGTGAACCATTATGTGAATCAGAAGCAACCTGAAACGCAGCTTTTCATTGTCTGGCAAGAATCCCTCAACAGCTTAATGCCAGCCAGCATGGACAGACAGAGACCACTCAGCCTTGGTCACCATTTAACCCTCTTTTATTGGGCAGTAATTAGAAAGAAAGGTATTGAATTGCAGCCAGACACCAAGCCTGGCTAATTTCGTAAAAGAAGATGAGATCTGGGACTTCCCTGGTGGCGCAGTGGTTGGGAATCTGCCTGCCAATGCAGGGGACACAGGTTCGATCCCTGGTCTGGGAAGATCCCACATGCTGTGGAGTGGCTAGGCCCGTGCGCCACAACTTCTGAAGCCCACACGCCTAGAGCCTGTGCTCCCCAACAAGGGGGGCCACTGCAATAAGAGGCCTGCGCACTGCATCTAAGAGTAGCCTTCGCTCGCTGCAACTAGAGAGAGCCTGCGTGCAGCAAGGAAGACCCACCGCAGCCAAAAAATTAAAAAAAAAAAAAAAAAAGAAGATGAGATCCAAAGAAAGGGAAAGCTGAGATTTTGTGCCATTCCTTTTAAAATATTCATCAGGTTAGCGGCGCTGGGGAAGAGTCTGCTGCAGGGAGCTTGTTCTCTGCTGTCTCCTCACTGGTAAATTGGAGGGGTTCAGACTCTGAATAAAGTTGAATGGTGTTTTTTAAGTTATAAAGTACTGCACTGAAGAGTGCATTAGGCTGTAGTTTTAATACTGAGTTCAACTGTGAAATCCATCAGAAGTGCCAAGTGGGGTACAGGACAGAAGAAACAAAATAAAGTGTCCCCTTTAGCCCAAGTGAAGGAGTGAATTTGCTTTAACAGATGTTGAAAACTAGATTAGCTACTGTATTATTTCCAGCCCGGGTGACTTCTTTTTCTCTTCGTTAGCCAGAGATGAGTAATTTAAATTTAGAACCTGATTTTAATTTAAAATAATATTTCCATTAATAACCTATTCATTGCAGATACCTATTATACTGTGTAACAGTTGTTTTGGAAATTTTATGTAAAATTAAAACTATCGGTATTTCACAGATGTTTTAATTAGACACTGTTATTAACAGGAGCAGTGCCGAGACTAACATCAGCCTTTGATGCCTACAGACCGTGCGTTTCTGACGTTAGTGTCCACCCGGGTCCTGTTAACTGTACGTTTGCAAGAGTTCATTATTTGTGCCTCTGACACTATGGGAAAAATCTTTCAGAAGCTATTGGGACAGATCCAAGCTTTTATGTACTTGGTTACTACGGCTGTAAAATGAAATCTCGTCTTGCAGCATGGATTCTTCTTCTCATGTTAAACCCACCAAAATGAAGGGGACTAAATAGGTAATGATTTTCCTAGTGCATTTGCACGCTGTCATGATCCTGGGCCTTGGCAATCGTTTTGCTGGGCTCTTGGGCACCGGATTATTAGCCTGTAATTGTCCATTATCATGGTGCTCACCTTATTGAAGCACACAGCAGTGCTAATGAGCTTCGGGTTTTGATGCTTGTTTAGAGATCAGCTTGGTCTTGGATGGGAGGGAGCAAAGCTAAATAAATGGCCGCTCCCTCTCCTTCTGGTAGTTTGGTGAACACTTTTCTTGTTTTTGCAGATGCCCCAACTTAGTCCTTAACGATCCTAGAGTGCAAAAGACAGATGTGCTAGGGCACCACCCCAGATGAGAAGGAGGAGTGCAGTGACTGGGGGCACAGAGCAGAGAGCCTGGCCAGCACTTCCCTTCGGTGACCTTGGGCAACTCCCCAGCCACTCCTGCCTCCTTCCCTTCTCTGTAAAGTGGAGATACCCATAGTGCCCACCGCGTAGGCCTGTTGTGAGGGTTAAATGCACAACCCGTATATCAAGGACTTTAAATAGAGTCGGACGAATGTTAAGTGTTGCCTGTTTGCGATGATGACACAGATGTAGCAGGAGTATCTGCATTTAACGATCTGGAAAAGGTTGGTAGAATTCATCTCTACAGTCAGTTCAGTGGGGAAAGTCTTCCTGAGAATTTAAAAAAGAGAGACATTCTACTACATTTAAATTCCTTCAGGCCGGAGCCACACAGAAAAGCCCAGCGTGCAGGCAAGAGGGGCTGCTGGGCGTGTTCACCAGTGGCCTGTTCCCCGGCACCTGGGTCAGTGATTCCTTGGCCCAAGCGTCATCAAGGGTTTGCTAGCTGCTGTGTGCAAAGTACCTGCTAGGAAATAAAAACATTTAAGGGAAGGATTTTGCCTGGAGGGCCCTTACTAGGTGAGGAGCTAAGGAGAATACCCAAGGCAGTGTGTAGACTCCGTGTCTCCCTCCTCTGTGACGTCCTGACTGCAGGATGGATGAAGTGTTCCCTCCTTCGTGCCATGGAGCAGTTGTTAGATTATACTTAGGTCTTCGAACGTCTCTTCTCCCCACCAGACAGGACTCTGTCTGTGCTACAACACAGATGGGCACTCAGGCCGTCACCAGACAACTCAAAATTAGCTGTAAATATTATAGGAATTGAATGCTAGAGGGTACAGCTGTGGGTAGGGAAGAGAAAATGTTTCATTTTAGACTTGCTGCCCATAGGGGAGGCCCGTTAGGCACTTAAATAACGGCTCTGATGCTCTGGAGACAGGTGAGAGCTAAAGCCAAGCAGTAGACATCACTGATGGGTGAGTGGCAGGAGGGGGTAACCCAGCTGCATGTAACGAGCCAGCCAAGAGAGACGGCTGCTCTACTTTCCTCCATTCTCACTTGGCCCTCTAGGCCATTAAGATCTTAGTTGGCTATTTTATTTACTTAATAAACATTATATAGGACTTTCTAACTGACCTGTCCACGGTGTGAAGTTCGTGAGGATAAATAGAAATCTTGGTTTAGGTCGAGGTTACTGTAAACATTCCCAGCTCAGCTGGTTGGTTTGCCTCGGGCTTCATGGAGGAGATTTAATAACCGAAGTACGTAAAGGACTTTATTTTCCAGCCATTACATTTCAGGGGCTGTCTTGTGGTACTGACCCCAAGGATAGTGTTTGTACCAGCTTTACTATAATCCTGTCCTGGCCCCAGAAAAGGGACCAAGTGACATCTTAGAACTTGAAAGGGCATTAGAGAATGCCCATTGTCAGGAGGTGGTTATTGAGCATCTGCTGTGAGCTGGGTAAGGAGGAGGGTGAAGGACCAGTCTGGTGGGGAGACAAGGTTGTTGCACCCACTTAACTCTCACACGTCCAGAATCAGCTAGTTCTGCAGTGGCTCTACCTACCCACCATTCTATACCCCTGTCAGAGTGGATTGTAATGCCTGGAAAGGAGAAGGGGGCTGGCCCACCTCCCTAGTGACGGTTCCATCAAACACCTGCTGTTGTGGATATCAGAAACTGCCCTGGAGTGACAAGTGTCGTCATCTCACTCTTAACCCCACACTGAAAATTAACAGGAGCGAGTTGGACAGGAAAGTCAAAACACACCTGCACTGATTATGTTCAGTTGGTTTTGGATCAATGGTGGTTCACGTAGGATGAAACTGAAGTCCTTGGGCACCTATAATAAAGAATTTTTAAAATTGCACTAATCTATTTCATTAAAACACTTGCCTTGGGCAGCAGAGTACTTTCGTCCTGTTAGCAGTTGTTTGCATAGAGCCATGTTTGCATTATTGAGTTTCTTTGACATAAGTCACAAAAGCCTTTCCCGGCGTAAATGCACAGGGCCTTTGCTGACTTTGTGTTACACCAGCCATCAAGACCTACTACCCAAAGCATGCTGCTGTCCTTGAGAGGCGAGGTGCCAGAGCACCAGAAATCGTTTATCATAATTCAAACCGCATCTGTTAAAATGAAACAGATTTTGATATCTTTTTCCTGTGTTTAATGTCATACACATCTCAATGCCTGTCTGTTTCACTGGCTGATGTGCCTGAGAAAACCAAATATTTATTTATTTTATTTATTTTAAATTATTTATGTATTTATTTTTGGCTGTGTTGGGTCTTCGTTGCTGTGCGCGGGCTTTCTCTAGTTGCGGCGAGCGGGGGCTACTCTTCGTTTTGGTGCGCGAGCTTCTCATTGCAGTGGCTCCTCTTGTCGCGGAGCACGGGCTCTAGACACACGGGCTTCAGTAGCTGTGGCGCACGGGCTCAGTAGTTGTGGCTCACGGGCTTAGTTGCTCCACGGCATGTGGGATCTTCCCGGACCAGGGCTTGAACCCGTGTCCCCCGCTTTGGCAGGCAGATTCTTAACCACTGCGCCACCAGGGAAGTCCCCCAAATATTTTTAAATGCCCCTGGGAGTAAATCACTAAGGAAGACAGCAGAATGTAGCTCCAACTCCTAGATACGTATCTTCTAGTTGGGAAATTGAGCTATCTTTGGATAGTTCTGACCTCTCCAGTTCGCCACAGTCCCCCACCTCTTCCTTGTCTTCCTTTACCCATGTGTAACTATGTTCCAAGTTCCTATAGCATTTGAGTTATGACCTCTGCTTTAGAAGAAAATACCACATGTGGAATTAAGTTCAAATTTCCACCAACAACTAACAGGCCAATCTCCTATATCCCTATAAACTTAGATATACTTTTAGTCTACTTTTAAAAAAATAACCAGAGACTCTAAACAGTAGATTAGTCATGTATTAGTTGATCTCTCTCAAAGCCCCACTAAAAGAAGAGGAAAGGAATAAAGATGTTATAAACCAACAAGGACAACCCACAAGAGAATGGCAGAGGAGACAGCAGTGGATGACAGGGTTCAGTAATTCGGGAGATGGAAAGAGGATGATGGAGTGTTGACAACTAAAATCAACGCAAAGAAAAAAACCAAAATTCATCCTGTAGAACATCACCTCGAAGACTCAAGGCTTGCAGACACTGGGTAGAGAGGTCGTGAGGTGTGAGGCAAGGTTGAGAAGCAAGGAATTGGTTCAAAGCTGGGAAAGTGGCTGGAGCCCCAGAAACCCTCCCCACCCTGAGCAGCCAGGTACGCACCCTCAGCCAGGCAGGAGAGGGGGGGGGTTACGCTCTGGAGAAGTGGAACTATGAACGTTCAGGCCTTGGAGACACGACGTGGTGGTGGGCCAGGCTGAGAGGCAGGGCTGAAAACGGGATTAGGTAAATCTCTGCTTGTTCTACAGCCATTGTCTGGTCCCCTTCCCCTTACAACCAGGACCAGAGAGCGTGGGAATGGAGTTGAAAGTTAATCTGATATGTTTGGCCATTTAGAAGACAATACTGATGGGTATCTGACAGATATGAAAATGTTGCCCCAAAAATTAAATACTTAGAAAATTAAGCAAATGAAAAAAACGAGGCAGTTATTAATTCCAAGAAAGACAAAACTCAACAAGAAAGGAAATGTAATCCTAATCCACTAGTTGGCTCTTCAGTAAACAATGTACGGTGAACAATATCATAAAAATATTGATTATTGAGTTAACCTAAAACTGTAGTAAAACTGGGGATGATTAGGGAAAGACGTGTGTGTGGTAGGGATGGGGCAAAGGGATGAAAAGGCTATATTTCATTTCATCCAAAGCAGGAAGTCATTAGATAATGTATAAAACTGATAAGCCACCAAAATAAAGGCATGACCTAAAAACATATGTGCGTGATCATTTGTAGACAGACTTTACAAGGAATGAGGAGAGAAGGATGGACTATGTGATGGAATGTAGGTGTAAGTGTTACAAAGATGAACTTGGAGATTCTTAAAAGGAATGGAGGGAGGATGTGGAGGTGGGTTTTGGAAGTGGAAGGTTACCGGTATGTGCTGGGAGGGATGGCCAAACCACACTTACCTGAACGGAATCAGGAACTCCGGGGCAGTAAGCTAAAAGGGCCCAACCCTATCGTCACAAAGCATGCTGTCCACGGGAGCCCTCCTCTGCCCCTCTGCCTGTTCATTCTTAAGTACACATATAGTGCACACTTGCCTGCTTTCCAACCACAGCAAATTAGCTATAATTGAGGCTTCATCCACTTGAGATTTTATGAAATCAGAAAGGGTGGCAAAGGCCACAAGCAAATGGACTAACAGCTATAAGAAATGTCAGCTGACAGCCTGACAAAGAAAATAACCCCAAAGCACAGGCGGCAGATGTTGGAGATTGAACAGCACAGCAGTCTAGGCCATTGAGATTAGAGACCTCCATATCTGCATATCAGCAGTGCTCACAGGGTACTACCTAGTGACCATGAAGAAGTTTCAGGTGAGCTTCGACTAAGATGAAATGTCTTTTTGTTTCTTTTAAACTCATTCAATTTGACTACATTTTCCATAAAATGATACTTTAAGAGGCATTTGAGAATATTCTATTCAAAATAATCAAAACCCCAAAATGTTTTTGTTTAAAAGGGTGAAATACTTTGGACTATTTAGCCAAAATGTCCCTTTTCCTGGAAGCGTTTTCTTCTCTGGAGGAGTCGGCCTTGCAGGGATGAAGAAAACAAGGCAAGGGAGACAACAGAAGGTGACCATAGGAAAATTCTAAGCGGGGGGAGGGGTGGCATTACTTAGTGGAAGCCTTCACAATTTACCAGGAGTTGAAAGTAGATGCCTCAGATTGTGGGTTTCTGAATGAGATGTTTCTAGCTGTTTCCAACCCCATAAGGAGACGTGGTGGAGCCTAAGAGCAGGGAAGACTGTTCTAGAAGCTCAGGTACCCCATCCTAAGTTTTGGATCCAATCAGGAGCTGTGGCAATGGAAGGAGAAGGGCAGAACACACAGGATGTGAGATGTGAAGATGTTATTAGGGGCCAGAACTCAAAACACTGCAACTGGTAGGTAGTGATAGTGGGGTGTTTGTTACCACTGCTATTAGCTCATCTCCAGAGATGGGCCAGTGATATTCCTGAGTGGGGCTAGTCTGGTAGGGGTTTTTGCTCTGCTGATAAAACTGACTGGAGTCAGAATCAGGGAGAGCAGATGAGATTCAGAATATTGTCAAGAGAAGCAGACGCTGTTTCTTTTCCTTGCTCCCACCCTTATCCACCCTTGAACTGTCAGCTGTCAGATGGTCTGTCAAGCTTAGCTTCTGATTGGCTCCCCAACTCAGAAACACCCTGTGCATCCCAACACAACTTTCCGTACCACGTCTTTTTCAAAATGAAAATGCCAGTTCACAAATGAGGAACACTACAAGGAATTATTCATCTAAATGTTATGGGATCTCATTGTGAGAAAAGTCTCCGTTGCAAGACCTCATAGCACACATACCTGTAATTGGAATCTTCAATATTTTGCTGACATCGACCATGAAAATATATATTTCCAAAATGGTACAGTTGTCCAAATCCAGTCTTCAAGAATAATTTTCTGTTTTTTATTCCAAGCATAATGTTCTTCCACTTCCACTAATTAACAAGGAGGCCTCTGTAGTTGTCTTTGTGGCCAAGTCAGGGTAAATGTGATTTCACACAGACTCGAACTCGCTTTGCCAGGCTGAGTATCTCTGAGTCAGATTTTTTGCTGAAGGCTTGGTGTGGGCTAGCACATCCAAAAAGTCAGCAGTGGTCACTGTATCCAGCTGGATCCCAGGTAAACTGCTGCTCTCTAGATAAAAACAAGGGGAACAGCACAACAGTCTACCTAATGGTGATCTATGCTCTTGAAACACTGATAGACCTTCTTTCAAGGCAATGCATAATGCAGCATTCTTAATGGTTAATGCAGCAACAGGCAAGATTAAAGAGGGCTGGGGAAAAAAGTCTTTAATGTGCAACTCAGCCCCTGAAGCCCATACACAAAATGTGACTTAAATGTATCATTATAAAGTATTATTTAACATTTATATAGTGCCACAAATGGATCCAGCCCAACATAGTGTGCCAGGGAAATAAAAGCCCGAGCCCTAAAGAGTTTATCATCTGCGGGCAAAGTTGATCCGAAACAGAACAGCAGAGGAGGAAGGAGTTGGGTGCAGGAGGAGGATTTTTGACCAAAGAATGAGTGCCAGTTAACAAGCCACAAAGAGCAGGGGCAAGGCGCCACCTGCTGGTGAAAGCCCCATTTTTAAAAACAAATTTCTCTCCCAGAGCACCTTGGCTGTCATCCTCACCGTACCTGACTGCCGAGTTTCAAGGGCGTTGAAGATCTTCCTCACAGGCCGCATGGCTGCTTCCCTGCAGACTAGCTTGATGTCCGAGCCCGAGTAGCCCTCCATCTCCTGAAACAGCCGCAAACCCAGCCATTAGGCAGCAGGCAGAATGCTGGTGGTGGTTACATTCTTACAGGCAGGATGGGGTGTCAGAGCCCCTGTTTGGATTCTGTATCTGTCACCCATGGACACTATACAGATTCCCAGATAAATAGTTTTTAGGGGGAGAGAGGCTGCTAACGTGTTTGGATAACCTAAGGATCTGGGCAACAAACAACTTCCTAACACCACCCAAACGTAGGTGGTGAGACGCTGGTGACGACTGGCCCACCCAAGCCAGCCTACTGGGGCCCTTGTGCCCAAATTCAAGGATGGCAAAATTTGGTAGACACTTTTGTTCTTGTAAATAGGATTATAACCTGCCTTTAAGGAACCTCAGAGAACATCACATTCAGGTGTCCTCAAGGAGGCAATGACACCAGTGGGCATGGGGGTAACATGCTTTTCCTTTTGTGAAAGACTTGCATTTAATCATCACAGTAATCCTCTGTGGCCTGTTACCCACTTCACAGATAAAGAAGCTGAGGCTCAGAGAGGAAGTGACTTCCTTGATGGCACACAGCTAATAAGTGGCAGGACCAGGATCTGACCGTAGGTCCTCTGAGTCTAAACCCTATGCTATTTCCACTTTATCACATCTCTCTCTCTGCTTGAATGTTTCCGAGGGACAAAGAGCTCAGTCTTTCATGAAGGAGAGGCCTGTTGCATTGTTGGGGCAGCTTGGATCTTTTCTAAGTGACTCAAGGCTCCGAACAGCTGAGAAGACCCTGCTGAGAAGACGGTCACGGGGCAGCCCCTTGGCCAAGGCACCTCCCCAGGCAGCTCACCCGGCTCAGCAGGCTGTACTCCAGCTCTGCGCGCAGCTCCAGGGCGCTGCCCCTGCTCACGGGGGGCAGCCAGTGGTGGATCATGGCCTGCCTGGCCTCCTGGCTCGGGAGGTCCACCAGAATCCTCTTCTCCAGGCGCCGCAACATGGCACAGTCTAGCTCCCTGAGTCACGTCCAAAACAAAGGAACTGGTTGGGGCAGTAACTCACTTCTTAAGCAACAACTATATTTGAAGAACAAATTTAGCAGGAACCAATCCTGCATCTTAACTGTTACTCTACATCTGTGTCTGAGTGGATAGGACCATTACTTCATGTTGTTTGGGAGAAACAAATGGTTAAAAAGAAGAAAAAAAGAAAGAGATAGGGAGGGAGGAAGGAAGGAAGAAAAAGAGAAAGAAAAAATACATCCCCCAAATACCTCATGTGAAGGAGGTAATTTTAGGTGACAATTTGAGGGGGAATAAATCCAGCTAACAACAACCAAACGAGCATTCCCACTGCAGTTGTAACATCAATTATTCAACCTGATCCTGCCAATGAGTACACTATTCCTGACATAACTTGGGCACTCTGGGAAGTACGCTAATTCTTCCAAAACTCTCATATATTCTGGACTGAATGACTATCTCACCCCATTGCTCTGGTGAAGTAAAGTGCAAATGCTCCTTCCTGGGCGCCCAGTGCAAATGTGGCCCTTTGAAACACTCATTCCTGGCCTCCCAAAACACTATCAGGCCAGGTTTTTGCAATTTTGCATCTGCAGGCCATTTCCTTATATTTCTTAATATAAAAATTTCAAGCAAATAGAAAAGTAGACTAAAACAACAAATATCCACATACCTACCATCTTGATTCAACAACAGTTAACATTTTGCCGTATCTGCTTCATATATATTTATCTATTCTTGTTAAATTATTTCAATGTAAATTACATCATGAAACCCCACCCCCAAATGCTTCAGTATGCATTTCCCAAAAAAGGGACATTTCCTTATATAACTAGAATACCATTATGACACTAACAGAATTAACACAGATTGGATAGTATGTCTAATGCCCATTCCATATTAAAATCTCTCCAATCACCCCCAAAATATCTCTTACAGTTTTCCCAACCAACATTCAATCAAGGATTATGCACTACATATGATTATGTCTCTTAAATCTCTTGTAATCCAAAGCAGTCTCCTTGCCTTGGCCCCTTTTTGAATAGGTAAGGCTAGCTGTACAATGTCCCACATTCTGGATTCATCTGATGTTTTCCTCATGGTATCATGTAACTGGTTCCTGTATCCCCTGTCCTCCAAGACAGAAGTTAGACCTCAAAGCTTAATCAGAATCAGGATAAACATTTTTGGCAAGTATATTTCATAGATAATATGTTTTCGCATTCATTACATTGGAATCCAATGTTGGTGTGCCTCACTGCTAGTGATGTGATGTTTAATTACTGAGATCATCTGGTGACCACAGCTCTCTTCATTGGACGGTCTCTCAAGCATCTCTTTGTAAGGAGTAAATATTCTACATACAGTACTTTGGCACCATGTGAATACCCCTTTCCCCATTCCTTTCAACTAGTGGTTTTAGCATCTGTTGATGATCTTTGAATCAACTGTTTCATGAGAGTGGTGCAAAATGGTGATTTAAAACTTTTTTCCATTCCAAATGATTTTAGAATTATTATGTAAAGTAGAGCTTTCCCTCATTAACTGGGGCTCTTTGGTTACCTTGAGTTACCATTCCTATTAAAAACAGATCATTTTTGAGTGTGAGTTGTGAACTCTTTTTATGTTAAAATTTCAAGCTCCTAGACAGGAGGGAAATATCTCTCTGATTTTCTAGCACAGAAATTAGGAAATGCCTGTGTGTTGGTCTGGCTTAGCCGATAATAAAGAGTAACAATGAAAACATCACCACCAGATTTTCTCACTCATAAAGACACCGAGAATTTCCAAAGCACTCTCCCTTTTTTCTTACTCTGAATCTATGTCATGATATTTCCTTTTAAATTGAAAACATGAAAATACCCTTCCAGGGAGCATATCTGAATCCTAAACTGGAGCGACCAGGTTTCTTAAAAGATTGTGTCTTTTCTTTACCTATTATTCCTCCCGTCCTGAGCTGAGAATCCACTCCAGGGCTGCTTTCCCGGCAATAACAATTACCTATTTCTTTTTTGCATTTGCTTTGTTCTTTATCAGCTTCACCCTGTTGAAATTCATCTCATCAGAGACAGCCACCTGCACAACCACGCCCCCTCTCAGGGCCAACATTTATATTCCAGACACAGGGTCAAGGGAACTTTGCAGAGCTCTAGGAAATTATTTTTTACGTTTGAAATATTAATAAAAGCTAGTGCTTAAATAGCACTCACCAGGTGGCAGGTACTGTTTCAAGCATTTTCCAGATATTAATTAATTCTCAGAACCTACCTATGAGGTAGGTAATATCTTCATTTAAGATGAGGAAACTGAGGCATAGAGGTCGAGTAGCTTGCCTGAGGTCAAAGCTAGTGAATGGCGGCCCTGGACTTGAACCCAAACACTGAGACTCTGGAGACTGTGCCTCAGTAACTGGCCTGATACTAGCACAGTAACAGCAGGGAGACCCCAAGTCACATCACGGTGAAATCTCAGAACCCTGAGAACGAACAGAGGATCATAAAAGCTTCCAGAGAGGAAAAACAGGTTGCATCCAATGAATGGAGAATAAGATTTCTCATCATCAATGTGAGATATTAAAAGAAAATAGAGCAATGCCTTCAAAATTCTGAGGAAGAATAATTTTTTATAACTACTTTATTTATTTTTATTTTTGGCTGCGTTGGGTCTTTGTTGCTGCACGTGGGCTTTCCCTAGTTGCGGCGAGCAGGGGCTACTCTTCATTGCGGTGCGCAGGCTTCTCATTGCAGTGGCTTCTCTTGTTGCAAAGCACAGGCTCTGAGCACGCGGGCTTCAGCGGTTGTGGCACGTGGGCTCAGCAGTTGCAGTGCACAGGCTCTAGGGCACACGGGCTTCAGTAGTTGTGGCTCGTGGGCTCTAGAGCACAGGCTCAGTAGTTGTGGCGCACGGGCTTAGTTGCTCCGCAGCACGTGGGATCTTCCTGGACCAGGGATCGAACCCGTGTCCCCTGCATTGGCAGGTGTATTCTTAAGCACTGCGCCACCAGGGAAGTCCAGGAAAAATAATTTCCAGTGTAGAAATCTGTATCTTGATCAAACCATCAATTAAGTGGGAGGATAGAATAAAGACATTTTCAATATGCAGAGCCTAAAAAATATTACCTCCCATGTACCCTTTATCGGGAAAGTACTGGAGGACCAAAGGGAGAGAGAAACCAAACCAAAGGGCCACATGGGCTCCAAGAAACAGAGGGTCTGACATAGAGAGAGAAGGAAACCTCCAGGATGATGCGGGGGGTGGGGGGGGCGCCTAGGGTGCAGAGGACAATCCGCTCATTTTGGAGGTGAGAAGGCTCTGGAAGATGTGCCTCCAAGAAGATAAACTTGACTGAATACCTGATATGCCTGAGTAAATTCAGAGCTGTTTTAGACAGTTAGCAGAGAGCTGGGCCTCGATTAGTGGCAGGAGGAGGTGAGTGAGGGGGGACGAAAGGAGGGGGGGTCAGGGAGATACAGAGAAGAGAAACCATTAGACTCACATTTAGGAATTCGGTCCAGCAACATTGCCCACCCGCCAAGTGTACTGTCACTGCTGAGTCTCCGATACACAGAAATGAATATGACAAAACTCCCTACTTCAATGTAAATAATAGGCAGTAACTGGGAGGTTTGGGCCTTGGACTGCAGGAATGTTGGTCCTGTAAACTTTAACAGTAAAATAAGACTTGGGAACCTGAAGCTAAAACTAGGAAGGAAGAGAGAATAAGCTGGGGAAATGGCAGTGCTGGGTTGATGAGCAGTTGCCCTATTTCCCCCAAGGCCTTTCCTTGGACCAGCTGCCCCTCCTGAAAGGGCAGGGGCTGCAGAAGGAAGGCTCTTTGGTGGGAGCACCTCTGGTCTCTTCATCCCAGCCAGGGGGACTTCTTATTGAAAGGAAGACCAGATCCCCGAATGCCCTAGGAAAATGCAGGCAGGCAGAGGGAGGTGGGAAAACAATCCCTCACTATAGATGATTGTATTGATCAGCTAATGCCCTAAAGCAAGAGATTTACCTCAAAACTGCTTGTGGGCACAAAATAAGTGCAACTCTCTGACAGCCAAGCCTGATTAATGCACTTTTAATGACATCAATAATAATATAATCATACAAGGGAGGAAACAAAGGACAAATGGAATGTACACAGGAATCATTCTTTATGCCAATATATTTACGTGAAAAAATTTAACCTGCGGCAATCAGAAAACACTCCCTTTAGCTACTACATTTTGATTTTTACACCCAAGTTATTCTGTTCTCACATCTCCTTTATCTTGGTCATTTGGTACTTCCATCACCTCGAAGGTCAAAAGCAACCAGCAAGAGTGACTGTGACACAGTGAGGGCTCACAGACCTCACAGCCTGGCCACTGGACCGGTGACCACTGCTATATACAAGGTGGCAGCGCCCACTGGTCACCTAGACAGCTTGCATGGGCCACGAGGCCTTGCACCTGAGCATCTGGGCTCCCGCGCCAAATCTTCCGGGCCCTTCCTCAGCCCTTGGCCTGTCTCCCCTGTTAAACTGTGTTGTTCCTGGGATAATGATCATTCCAAATTTTACAGAATTTGGAAATCAAACATAATTCTAGTTTGTTCATTCCATAGTGAAAACATTAAGTTCAAACCATCTCAGTGTGATAAGAGAAAAGCAACCTTCAGTTTTGTAGGCAAAGTCTTTGCAGTATGTCCATAACCAACGTGAAGTCAGAGATCGTGGCAATCCTTGAAAAGCAGATTCAGGAACTGTATTCTTTGGTAGATGACAGGGAGTCAACGAATAAAGCACTGAAGTTTACTTTGTCTCCTGCACTGAGCTCTGTGTCAGTTGACTCCTACCTACACTTCCCACTTGGGCCAAACTGCTCTGTCGGCCGTTATCTGAATCTACATTTTGCCATCCTAGTTGAGCATGTACTCAGGTCATTTTCTTTACTTGGAACTTCCAGTTTGTCTACCAAGAGCCAGGTCCTTTTCACAGGTCCAGTTCAAGTGCTCTCTACCCCCTTTTCTTTTAAATATCTTTAATCAGAAATGGCCTCTTCCCGATATAATTTTATTCTGCTTATTGTCTGTACCAGCCACGTGGCTGGCTGTATCCTCACTTCTTAGTTATTTGCGTTTATATCTCACCCATTGTCCCATCAGATAGCCAGCCTCTGGAGGCCAAGGATCATGGACCATGTATCTTGGGTTCACCCTCCTTCCATCATGCAGAATACTCACAGTAGGTACTCAATAGATACTACTTGAGTGAATGAATAAACTTTCAGTTCAGGGCTACTGGCTTCATGTAAGTGATCTGCTTCCTTAAAGCCCAGTCTTTATTTATGAAGGTAAATCTGCTTTGTTGAAAATTAGCATTTTATAAGCATCCTTTGTTCGAATTAACAGAGAAAACAAGCATCAACTTGGGAATAAAGCATTCTATTTTCATCTTTAGTAAAAAAAAAAAAGGAAATGATGATTTAAAGGGATGATTTATTCAACTCACTTGGCTGGGCAGTGCTTTTGAAGATGAGGTGAAAGATGTAGTCTCCATAGGGGGCCTCTAATCTCCAGAGACTGCACTTCTCATTCTGAAGAGTGAGCTCACAAGCAAGAGACAAAGGGATCCAACAGGAGAGCCATCAGTTCAGTCTGTGTCCTACTGATGTTAGGGTAAGAGCATCATATATTTATACTAAAGAATGACAATTACTTCGAGTTACTACAATACCAACAAGGAGATACATTCCTATTACTCTTGCGAGAAAATTTATGATCAATAATTGAGAGAAGAAATGGGAATCTTCTTTTTCCAGCAAAATGATGAACTAGATATTCAGAAATCTCTTGTTATAAAGCCACTTTAAAAGCTTGGTGAATTATAGGAAACACTTTTGGTATACACAACAAATGAGTCCACAGGAAGCAGCAAAATTCTCAAGCCCTAAAAATAAAGAGGAAGCCAAAAATCAAGACTGGGCAGCTGAAATTGAAGCTGTGGCTGAGTGTTTGCCTCTTAGTTACAAAAAAAGTTTGGATTTTAAAGTCTACCTGTGGCAGAGCACAGAAGGCCTTGGGCCCATTCAAGATGGTAGGTAGAAACAAGGCCCATCACGTAAAACAAAAAACCAGATGGCCCATCCTCTATGCAAGGATGGGTTAGAAAAATCTCCCCACTAGCAATGGAAAGAACCAAGGGAATTTGTCTTATACTTTGGGGTGGGAAAAAGTCTTCACTGATAATTCAGAATCCAACCTACCCTCACTGGCATGGATGGATGAAGAAACCCTATGCTAAGAAATTAGCTTACAGTTGTCCAAAGCCTGACACAGTCAGACATAAATTTTCTGTGAAAGGACACGTGTAAGATTCTCACAGATAGAGTTCCCCTCACTAAATGTAAGCTCAC
Organism: Balaenoptera physalus; assembly: GCF_965194825.1. Classification (NCBI taxonomy): domain Eukaryota; kingdom Metazoa; phylum Chordata; class Mammalia; order Artiodactyla; family Balaenopteridae; genus Balaenoptera; species Balaenoptera physalus. The sequence continues at coordinate 27,289,864 of NC_138897.1, forward strand.
CATCCAAAATTCTGAAACATATAACGAACCACCAAGAATGAGAGTCTGCAGAAGAAACTAAGAACAGAATTAAACTCCACTGATACAGACGATAAAATAATTGTGTTTAAGATGTATAAAATGATAAAAGAGGGAATCAAAAATATGAGAGAGACTCGCTTCTGGCCAAGATGGAGTAGCCCATCCTTCTCTAGTCCAACCACTACTACTAAAATTCACTGCATGTAATACAGCATCTAAACATAGGAAGACACTGGAAACGAGGAGGACGAGGGGCTAGGGAGCGGGGGACATGCGGAACGACACAGCAGTGTTCTCAGGTTTCTTTTTTGCCTCCCTCAGACCTCCCACACGGGGCGCTGGAGAAGCCCACTGACAAACTGCTAACAGGCACAGACAGAAGCCTCAAGAAAAGCTCATTCTCTCTAACAAAGGACTGGGAAGAGGAGGTCCACCAGGACACAAAGTCTTTTTGATAATACCTGCCCTGCTCCAGCTACAACGTCAAAGGGAAAACTGCCCCCCACCGAGTGTCTGTGCTGGGAGTCATGGTGGAAGGAGCTTGGTCCAATGCGCTGGTGCCATATTAAAACTCTCAAGAAAAAGAAAAGTCAAATAAATTATGGCCCACTCATACGTGGGATTCTATATGGAATTAGGTAGATTTTCAAAGTTGTCCACAATGTATTAAGTGAAAGAAAAAAACAGGCCATAGAACAAAATAATACATATCCATGAACGTTCACATGTGTTTCTGTGTGTGGGGCGTGGGGTGGTGTCTGTGTGTACAGTTATGGGGGACTGTGCACTTTCAAGCAACACCAAAGCATATAAAATATGATTTTTATAATGAACATGTATTATTTTTCTAAATAGCCAAAATGGTGAAAATGATTTCCCTCTTGGGGAAAAAAATTACCACAGAAGGATACAAAGGCAACAAATGATAGCAAATAACCAAACCATTTTCACCATTAGGGTATATACAAAGATGATAATACTTATGTCACAGTGGTGAAATTATGAGTAGTTTTTCCCTAATTCTCAAATTTTCTATAAAATGGTTATGTTAATTTTATACTTTTTAAAATTTGGTTTTAGAATTACAGTTCACATGTCAACCTGCACCCTGTTAAGATAAAGTAATGCCACAGTAGGCCAGGCTGAAATCAATTTATGTCTGATGAAACCAAACAAACTGAGAAGGTGTGAATGGGGCAAGGGCAAGGTTACTCCTAGTAACCTCCTGCCCAGGCAGTCCTGTGTCTGCCCCGCTGCACCTACCAAATCCTGCACCACACACTTTTTTCCTGGTTGTGTCAGAATCGCCCATCAACCACATATGGAGGATCATGAACTTGATATCATTGCACAGGTTAATGAAGCTTTGTATGGAGAGAAGAAATTTCAAGCAAAGCAATTTGACCACTGGTAGGCACGGACATACTATTGCTAAAAAACAAAATTCAAATGAGTAAATTTAAAGATCTAACTGGCTTTGTTCAATGATTCAGGAAACCAGGAGCATCCCATCTAGCAAACAGAAAGAAGCTCTGAAGACACGTACAAAATGGAAGATGTTTTATAGGCAGAAGGAGATGCAACAAGAAAGTTATGAGCAAAGAGTGGATTGTTTTGGGTAAGGTCACCTTCTTTTGGGGAACAGCAGAGTCTATCCAGTGGATTACCTCACTAGTACTAACCAGGTAATTCCAGACTGACTGGTTAAGATTACATTCCTGGGAGAGATTGAAACTGCTATTAGGTTAAGTATTGAGTCTCGGTTTGATGATGTGGGCTTAGAACAAGTGACTTCATTTGGGGCCAGCTGTCCCTGTTTTAAAATGATAAAAGATTTTAAAAGCCTAAAAGCATGATTGAATGCTATTGCAATGAAAGATGCAATTATCAGATCAGAGTGAGTTAATGCAAACCACTATTTCCCAAAAGGTTTCCAAATAGAACATTGGTCTTATGAGACGCTCCTTAAGGAAGGGATTCTGGGGTCAAATAAATATGGAATGTACTGCTTTCTCATAGCTTTTCTTGGAGAGTCACAACACACAATAGCATCTTAAAGGCATTGAGAAGTCCTGCCGGGGTGGAAATCAGTTGAACTGTAACTCAGTATCTCTGAGTTAAATTAGATCCCACTAGATCCTATTTTTTGGATAATGACCTGTGGGGAACCATTCCTGGAGAAATGTTGATCTAGAGGGTAATGACAGTCAAGGCACGAGGCCGAAAGGTAGGACCTCAGAGAGCACAGCTTCTCCCTAGAGCCCAGGAGACACATGGAGCTACTGCGGAAAAACCCAGGGTTATGTCTGCTGACCCCTTCAATCACATGTATACACGTCTATAGGAATCTCAAGCCAGACAGGAGAGAGCCCATATGGGAAGCAGTCAGTATACATGGGTACATTCTTGCACATTCCCAGTGCCAGAATCTCTAGGATCTTATGCTTTCTTTACATATTAAGATTTTTTTTTTTTTTAATCCAGAGTGTGGTCATACCAGGTGGATGATTTTTAAAAGGGATAGTGAAATGTCTAGCCCTTTTGCAAATAACAAGGAAAAGATGAGTTTCAACATGCTTCACACGTACAATTTTTATACCTTCTTTGTACGAACTATCATCAAGTTTAATAGACATCTAAAGATGTCATTTGCCTTAATAGCCCTGTTCAGTATTTTGTTTCCCTCTGGACTCCTAGGCCTGAGTTTGTGAATATTCAACAATTGAGGTGGGTCAAATTAGCCCTAACTGTGCTTGTTAAACATTTCTTCCATGGCTATTACTTTAAGTGGTAATATTAAATATGCAACATTCGTTATTCTTCTCGTTGCTAATTTACACATCAAAAGACACAGATGAGCTGTTATTTCTTGCTTCCTTCTTGTCCTTTGTGATGCTACAGATCAAAGAAGGCGCTCCTCGGAGGAGAAGCACTGAATAAACCAAGATGCTGCACGCCACCTCACTGCTGAGAAGGGAGAAAATGACTAGCCCTTTGACACAGAATGGATTTGTCTAGGGAAAGTGATAAGTTAACAAGCAGCAGATGATAGCCTAGTGCCCTGGAAGACGCTGTAGATAAGAAATACCACTAACCAACCATAAAGAATTTCTTTGGGGATTTTACGACTGGGTTTTTACATAGTTTGGTATAATTTAGTTATTTCCCCAACAAGCATAGGTTGCTTGAATCAGATAAGTTTATTCCCTCATCTAAGACCCTGAAGCCAAAATAAAGGTCTGTCCCAATATTCTTGATAAAAATATACTATTTCCTAATTTAAGGACTTGGATAATATGTAGCAAAATACTTAAAAAAAAAATCTATGCCCTTTCATACAGCAATCCTACTTCCAGAAATCTGTACTCAAGAAATAACTAGATTTTGGTCAAAGATTTTTATTCAAGGAAGTTCATTTCAGTGTTATTTATAATAGAGAAAGTTGGGAGCATCATTTATGTTCAACAGGAAAGGAATGATTAACTAAATTGTGGTATAGTCACATGTGGGAATTTTGGGCAGCCATTACAAAATCCAATTTTCAAGGATTATTTAATGACGTTGGAAATGTTCTTACTATAATGTTAAGTAATGAAAGCAGGACACTGGTGGGAATACAAAATGTACAACCTCTATGGAGAGAAATTTGGCAATCTCTACTATAATTTCATGCACATTAACCCTTTGACCCAGCAATTCTACTTCCAGGAACCTTCCACAAAGATACACTGGCAAACACGCAAAGTGATATATGCACACCATTACTCATTGCAACATTATTTATAAGAGCCAAAGAGTAGCAATAGCCCAAATGGCCATCAGTAGGTGATTGGGGTAGATTATCATATGAACAAGATGGAATACACGCAGCTACAAAGGGAAGGAGGGAGAACTTTCTGTACTTATTTGGAAAGATCTCCAGAACATTTTGTTATGGAAAAAATAAAAATACGGAACAATTTCTATAACATGCCACCTTTTGTGTAAGTAAACCAAGTTCAGTTATTTTATGGAGTTCTTAAAAAATACTTGAGAGTTAATTTGTGGAGGATGTGACAGCTTGTCTCTAAATAATGTCTGTCATTCCTTCCATTAGTCCAGTGAGCCTCAGCCGGGGGTGATTTTGCCCCCCTCCCTGGGGAACATCTGGCAATGTCTGGAGACCTATTTTGGCGGTCACAACTGGGGGCGATGCTACCAGCGTCTAGCGGGGACAGACCAAGGATGCCGCTCAGCATGGTACAGTGCGAAGGAGGCCCCACAGCAGAGAATTCTCTGGCCCCAAATGTCAAGAGTGCTGACGATGAGAAATCCAGAATTAGCTCTTCCATCTTAGTTACGCCAGGTCTGTACCATTTTCTTCATCAAAATGTTACTGTTATGATAGGTTTGGTATTATTACTGAAAATTCTGTTACAGACACAAATATAAAATATATCTACATATTAGGATAAAGTGAATAGCAATTATATTAATGTTGTTAAGAACTAAAATTTTCACAATTAGAGAAAAGACACAAATATAAAATCAAATAATTTAACTAAAAACCTTGTAATCTTAAATTTGAGTGGTAAATATTAGTATGAACTCATCCTTTGCCTCTTTTTAAAACTAGGTGTGTATTTCCTAGCTCTGCCCAATCAAAAGGCCAAGAAGCTATGATAATCCAGTAGCAAGGAACACCCATTAACTGTGAGACTGTGATCTCTAAATAGTATTTCCCATTAAAGGGAACCAGGGCTCTGTGAATCAATGGCTGATTCCAGGCCTGGAGCAGAATATTCAAATTGAGCCTGGGTCATCTTGTGCAAATGACAAAGAAGCTTGGCCCTGCCACACCTAACAGAAGGGGAGGCTAAGAAATAGAATCCAAAAGTTGGGGTTCTATTATGAAAGTAGAAGGATGAAGTAAATATTGGGAGGCAGTTATCAATCTCTGCCACAGCAGCATGGGGGCTGACGATCAGTCTCTGGGTCTGTGCTGTCCAGTACAGTAGCTACCAACCACGTGTGGCTACTGGGCACTTGAAACAAGCCTAGTCCAAACTGAAGCATGCCCTAAGTATAAAGTGTACACTGGATTTCAAAGATTTAGTATGCAAAAAAGAATGTAAAATATCACAATAATTTTTATATTGATTATATATGGAAATGATAGTATTTTAGATATACTGGGTTAAATAAAATATGTTATCAAAATTGCATTTTATCTGTTTCATTTGATAATTTTTAATGTGGCTACTAGAAATTTTTTAAGTATGTGTGCCTCACATTATATTTCTATTAGATAGCACTGCTCTAGAAAAACCAGTTACAGGGTCTTCTGAAAGTCTCGGAGCTTGGGAAATGGGACAGACATGGGAAGTTTAGCAAAGGCATGAAGAGAGAAAGAGGAACAAAAAATTCAGAGAGGGAGGGAGGGAGGGAAGGAAGACAGACTAGTGGCCACAGAACAGAAGAAAATATCTACAAATCTGATAAAGGACGAAACAAATCTTATAACTCAATAACTTAAAAACGGACAAAGGATTTGAAAAGACATTTCACCAAAGAAGATATGCAATTGGCCAATAAGTACATGAAAAGATGCTCAATATCACTAGTCATCATGGTAATGTAAATCAAAGAGAGGAGATACCACTGCTCATCCACTAGGATGACTATAATCAAAACGACAGAGAATATTAAGTGTTGATGAGGATGTGACGAAATTGGAACCTTCATCCACGGCTGGTAAGAATGTAAAATGGTGCAGCCACTTTGGAAAACAGATTGGTCGCTCCTCAGTTAAACATAGAGTTACCATAATAATTCCACTCATAGGTATAAAAATAGGCAAATCTATAGAAACAGAAAATAGATTAGTGGTTGCTTAGTGCTTGGGGTAGGAGATGGGGATGACTGCTAATGGGTACAGGGTTTCTTTTCAGGGTAAAGAAAAATGTTCTAAAATTGATTGCGGTGACGGTTGTATAATCATATAAATATAAATATAGCTAAAACCATTGAATTGTACACATTAAATGGTGACTTGTATGGTATGTGAGCGATATCTCAATAAAGCTGTAAAAAAAAAACTAATGATGTTATACCAAACAAGTCATGAGATCATAGTGAGAGAGAGAGAGGGAGGGAGGGAGACTGACTCACTGGTTACCACTGGAGGTTGCTAGGGCACAACTCATGACTCTAAAAATCAAAGAGAACGAATGCTGATTTTCAAGTATGAACTACATTTCAGGGTAACCAAATAACCCTATTGGATGGGGGAAAGTTCTATGGTAGAGAATAATTCCAGCTATCAATCAGAAGGAATGATAGAATCACACCTCTAGTGAAATAAGTGATTCAGGCAAAGATCATCAGTGGATGCTACAACCATTGATGGGAACTATAGAGCAGAGGAACCTGGCTGACACACCTGAACCCACTGATCAATCTTGGTACCACCACAGGTGGGACAACAGGGCACTACATACTTCTGCATGCGATGCAATGTGATGTACTCAGCATCACGTGTGAAGTATGTCGCCAAAAAATTATATTGATCCTGAATCGAATCTAATCAATCTAACTTTTAGTCTAGAGTAATTATAAGGGTAAGAAGAACTAGCTAAATATTACCGTGAGCGTACAATGAGCCACATCCAGAAAGTTTAGACTCTGCAGGACAACCTCCCTAGCAATCAAGTCAATAGCAAGTGGGGGAAAAAAAAGAGGGAGTCTGTTCTAGATTAAAAGATACTTAAGAGAACAACCAATTACAAAATGCAAATCTTGTTTGGTTACCAGTTCAGTAAACCAACTGTAAAAAGACATTTTTGGAACAATATGGGAAATCTGAATATAAACTGGGTATTAGAGGATACTGAGCAATTACTGTTAATTTTGTTGGGGTTGATAATGACACTGTGATAATGTAAGAAAATGTCCTTATTTTTTTTAAAGATATATGCTGAAGTATATATATGTGAGAAATAACATGAGAATCTAGGATACAGTTTAAAATATTGTGGCAAAACGAGAGGAGGCAGCAATAGATCAAATCAATTGGGCAAGATGCTAGTTATGGAAACTAGGAAATGGTGGGTTCATTGTGCTCTTTTCTCTTTAGTGTTTGTCTAGAATTTTTCATCATAATAAGTTTTATTTTAAACCCAGCGATGTTCAAGAATGGGTAGGACTTACCGGTTCCCAGATATGCTGAAAGGATGCAATCTGTGATGTCTAGGAATCCGAGCTCAAAAGCATGTATGTATTTGCCATTTGACATGACGAGAGGCAATTCTTTCAGAAAAACCCTTCTAGGCTTTTTTTGATTGCTTACTAGCTTTTTGTTTTTCCTCTCTGAACCATTTTAGTGAGGTTTACCAAAAACTGATCACCTTAGGGAAACTGCGGCAGCACTATAACCTCCTCAGCCAAGTCCTAGGTTTCGCTGGGAGGTAAGGGCTCTCTATTCCTCCCTGGGGGGCACAGCCCTTCCCGGAGCCGTGCACGAAGCTGTCCAGTTTTCACCCACCCTCCTCAGCTGACTCTCACAGTCCCCCTGGGTCATAAGTAAAGAGGTTATGATCAGCCTTGTTTCAAACAGGTGAAGGAATGGAGATTCTTTCTCTAAAGGATTTCACAGCCACATTTAAATGATGGTTCTCTGTTTGGATTCAACTTTAACATTGTGTGTAAACACCCCTCTCTTCACAATGTAAGATGCTGATCACCTTAGCACATTAGAAAAGTCTCATAACTTTGAGAAGAGTTGAAGCTGGGTTGGAATTATGAATGTAGTTAAAATAACAGACTACACATGAACGTCATCATCCCTTGCCAGTGACTTCTTCTTTGGGAGCCTAGGTGAGCAGCGTGCCCGAGCAGAAGGGTGTCTCTTTTCACCTTGGAATGTAGACACAGCAATGGACGAGGTAGGGGGAAGGGGAAGAGTGTCACGAGTCCCAGCTCTGCTGCAAATAGGATGTTGACTTTGGGTGGACTGACCTCCCCTGACCTTGGTACCCCCTCTGCAAATGGCAAGAGCAGCATTTCCTTATCTGTCTCCTGTCTCATCTGCAGCTCAAAAGAAACAAGGTATGTGAAAATATTCTTGGAACTATAAAGGGATTATAATTATTTTTTAAAATATTCTCTCTAAGTAGATATTATTTTTCTCTAGTCAACATCTCTTATTTCCCAATTCTGCTTCTAGAATTGGTCTTAAACCACTCTGGGATACAGTCTGAATAACAGACTCTGAGAGTAGATTATATTTTCAATTAGATATTATTTAGTTTCCTATTTACTACACAACATTAAGGTAAAGATTCTCCTCCTAACTTAAAGTTTAATTTTAACACTGTTAAAATCCAAACATACTATTTCTGGAATATTCTTTGAGTCCTGCAGATTTTAGCATGTAACCCCTGCTTAAACACAGTTAATAATTTGGCTTTAAACTCAGAATGTCCATTTTAAATATTGTCAGTGGTAGCCCTGACCTATGTTCCTTCTGTTCAGGCAGATTCTTTCACGGTACAAGTAGCAAGGATTGAGGACTTGACCAGGAAAGCCTTCAGCTTAATCTTCCGGGGCTGGAACCAAACAAGAGGACTTTTCCTGAAGTGCTCAGTACAATATCTTCATCTGTACTCAGTGGCTCATGAAAATGTATTCAGAATGTACTCTCTAGATCTCTTACCACGGCAGGTTGGAGGCTGCTAAGACAAACACGAGATCCTCGGAGCGAGCCAGCCCATCCATCTGCACCAGTAACTCTGTCTTCATCCGCAGGCTTCCTTCGTGCTCTCCCCTAGAGAAAGACGAGGAGGTGAGATGCTCCCAAGAGGCAGAGTCTTTGCTTCCATGACCAGAGTGACACTCATAGCAAGGACTCAGTGACGGCAGACCGGGTTCCCTTCTGACAACTAGCCCCTTCCCTGCCGCATTCTCAGGAGCTACTCATCCCAGGGTTGGAGAAAACAAGCAATTGGTACTACTTTCAAACAGTAACAGAAAGGAAGTAAATGAATATAATGATGATATTGAAAAGAAAACCAAAGGCTGGCAATGAACCAGAAAATAACCAAAGGGGAGACAGTGGCACTAGTAGATTAAAAAAGGCAGCCCGGTTGTGTCGACCTGCCGTATCATTTACCCTTTTAAAAAATGGCTTCATTGAGAATAATCCTTTTCATTTATATAGCAGGCATGAAAGTATTTTACACACACTATTTCTTTTAGTATAATGTATGGATATAAACTGTCCAAGAAGAGATGAACTACAACACGATGTTTCATTCTCTTCTAATAAGAGACAAGATAATGACATGGAAACTAGGCTTTCCTTGCACAGCAGATTACAGGCAGTTTTCTGTGCAAATTCATCCTCTGATTTTCCCACCACCCCCACTGCTGAGACCCTCTCGCCAAGAAAGAGCTCTCACTACACCATAGGATGTGCACAATCGAAATTGGCTCAAAGTCCTGACCGGCTCCAGGAGGCTCTCATGTGGATCAAGTTAAAAGGACAAAAAAGTGCCTTTCTAGCACAACAAGACATTCAGCTTCTCATCTCTGCCTGTATATGGTGGCAGCCCAAATTAGGCTTATGGGTTTTTTAGCAACTGTGCCCCTTTCTATCTAAGAGGAAATATAAATATAAATATCGTTATATATTTATCTAGCATTTACACATAATTACTATTCTTTTAACATAATATGACCCCCAAAGTCTTCAGAGCACCTGCCCTTATTCCCTTATCCTTTGAAGACTCTCGTTTTAGTGTTTAACTTCCAGACAAGGAAACTGACACGCTCAAGGCTGGTAGATGAAGAGTTTCCAAAGTAGCTCAATCAAAGCTGTGGAGGGCCCTGGGGATGGAGATGGGCAGAGTGCATGTAAGGGCGAGTGTCACTGCAGTGAGGCAGGCCAGGAGCACAGAGCTTTGCTGAGGAAGTGACCACTAGGGCGGCCTGGTGGGTTCCCAGCCAGGCCCCCGTGCAGTTGCCTGTTCCTGCCAGGCCCCCTTTGGAGAGGCAGAGCGCCCAGCCTGGGGCTGACTAGCACCCATGAAGCCATAGAAACAGTTGCATTTCAATCAACGACATGAATCCCATGCATCTTGGGTGCAGCTTGATGGTTGTTTTTCTCTGCTGGGAAAATGGTTTTTAATAAGTAAAATTTCATAAATTATATTCTAGTTATACTTCCAACAAGATAATTTTTTACTTTTTATTAATATTAGTTCTGCCTTGATGATAGACCATTAGAGGCCATCAATAAATGCAGTTGTGTTGAGTTTTCCCTGAGAGCTGTTTTTTCAAGCCAGGGATACCAAGTTTAGTAAAAAGTTTCAAAGAAAAACACCTCTGATGAAGACAGAAAGGTGTTCTTAAAACACACACACACACACACACACACACACACACACACACACACACAACCTCATTACAGTCTGAGATGTGTTCTGCCTGTTGGGGACATTAGTGGACACTTAATCTTTAGAGGTGACATATGTGACATATTTAAAATCGGTCTGGCTGAGCCACAGTCTGGTGTCACAGAGAAGTGGCGGCTTCCCTGGCCTCACACGCCTTGTCCAGGGCTGCCTCTCAGGGCTTAGCCCTTGGCAGCCCCGTTCCCCCCAGGCAGCCCCTCTGGCTCCAGGGGAGGTGTTCACAGGTGGCTATTTGGAGCCAGCAGGATGCTTATGGCAGCCTGGGATCAGGGGCTGGGTGATCTTCAGGCCTGAAATCCACTCTGCGGGGAAGGGGGAAGGGAGGATGACATTTCCTCCGGTTATAAAAACTACTTAAATCAGCTATTGAGTTAACGGGATCTAATTTAAAGACCTTTCCGTGTGTCTGCAGAAAATCTGTGGGCTTATTAATAGGCTCATTCTGCTGGTAAATGTCGATGGGCTTCCGACCATCAAACACACTTACGAGAGGGGAGAAGTGATGACCAAAAAAACCCTGTCTGTTACCCAGGAGCCGTGCCTCTCTGACTCATCACTGACTCCAGCTCGTCCAGGAAGATGGTGGAGGGGGCGTGATAGCGGGCAAGTTCAAATAACACCTGGGTGGGAGAAAAGCAACCACGTGTTCAAATTCATATACTTAAAAGTTCTCAGATGCTCCCAGAGATTAAAAGCTTAGGAGAGCTGTAATATTAAGCATTTATGCTTCACTTTGTTATTTCACAATAACTTGATAATCGTTACAGTTACTTCTCCCTAGCACTACCCCATGGTCCAATTATTTCCATTTATCACTTGGTAAAATTAGAGCCAGAGAGAATAAGTGGTTAGCTCAAGGTTATTAATCATAGGATTTCCCTGGTGGCGCAGTGCTTAAGAATCCACCTGCCAATGCAGGGGGACACAGGTTCGATCCCTGGTCCGGGAAGATCCCACATGCCGTGGAGCAACTAAGCCTGTGTGCCACAACTACTGAGCCTGCACTCTAGAGCCCGCGAGCCACAACTACTGAAGCCTGCACGCCTAGAGCCCGTGTTCCGCCACAAGCGAAGCTACCGCAATGAGAAGCCCACACACTGCAATGAAGAGTAGCCCCCGCTCGCCACAGCTAGAGAAAGCCCACGCACAGCAACGAAGACCCAACGCAGACAAAAATAAATAAATAAAAATAAATAAATTTATTTTTTAAAAGTTACTAATCATAAATGGGAGAGCTTAAGATAAAACTCAGTTCCTGAGCTTTGTTAGTTAGTTTGTTAGCTAATTTGTTAGTTAACCCTTGAGACCCCCTGCCAATAACATGTTCCACATGGACACAAAAGCCTTGGAATACATAAAATCAGTTAATAATTTTTTTCCCTTACCACTTAGAGACAATAAGAAGGTTATTCTCAGAAGGAAGAATTGCAGAGAAAGGACAGAGTTCCAGGCATGGGCAACAAGGCTGAAGAATTTTGCCCTTTCTGCTCCCCAAATTACTCCACGGGGTCCCCAACACTGCTGTTTGGTAGGCTCAGGTACTTGAAGGCAATTCCCAATTGAATAAAGTGTTCCATTCCAGAATAAAATATTATAGACTGAATAAGAACAGGAAAGCAACCAGCAAAAGAACAGCCATAAAAACAAAATCGAGAGCTCTAAAGGGAGATGTGGTGGTGATGAAAAGAGTATAAAAAACTCTACCTTTTTTTAAAAAACCCTGAAACGAATCTCTTGAGCACCATATACAATTCTTCCCTGGTTGATCAGAGAAAGCATTAGAGATTTAGAAAAGAATAGATGTTCTTTAATAGGCATAGGAGATTTATTCTCTGTGTCACTTAGCACTAGCAAAGCATCACAGAATAAATAAGAGGGGAAGGGCTTAGAAAAGGCCAGATTGTGGTTTTCAAAGCAGTAGCAGGTCGTCCCTTACAGACCTCCCTGTCACTGAATGGGAAACTCCTCACCTTCACCGCTCCTTGTGTGTGTGTGGTCCCTCCATGCTCATGCGGAAGTGTTTTCCTCTCACAGAATCCTATTTCATTCAGCCAAGACAACTGGCTCAGCCCAGTGAGCTTAAGAGAACAGTGTCAACGCGGGGACACTCATCACAAATGTTTTTTGGACACAACAGAGACCAACTCATTAGCAGCAGGTAATTTGTCTTCTTGTCACAAAAAGAAAAGCTCAAATATACCTGGTATTAAGGATGATTACAACAGCAGCAATCTACCCAATGAAAAATGGCATATTAGAACACTTTTATATGCTTTTAAGGAACTCCCCAAAGTGCAGAGAGACCAACAGCCTCGATAAGACCAAACATCCTGCTGGAAGGAGAACCACGTCTGGAGCCTATGTCTCCACATGGACCACACCACTGCCCTTCCACTGCCAGAGAATATATAGAATCCTGGGTAAGTGCTTGGGAAGCATTAGTCTAAAATTTTCAAAAGTTCTTGGAGGAAGTTAAATCACACAACTGGGGGAGGGTGGAATGTTGAAAGATGTAAGCAACAACAGGTGTGTGCATTTGCTAAAGAGACCACTCAGCTACTCAATAGCATCCACTCCTAAGAGACATGAACATTAGGAGGGGAGGGAGAAACGTAACCGAAGGGTTCCCTATAAATAACTTTTTAATTGGAATAGAAAGAGAAGCAAATGGTAGGAAAGTGTCTCTGATTTAGGGCAAGGCCTTGAAGGGCTTTCTTTATCTGAAAGCTTCACGGTAAGAATCTTGACAGCATGACCAAGGTTTTCCAGGTGAGGCTCCTTCCAGGAGCTCAGAAAATAGAGTAATTTCTGAAAGGACAGAAGATAAGATCCTTCCAGATTAGCATTAGCAGAGTTATCTGTTTTCCTTTTTTTTTTAATTAATTAATTACTTTATTTATTTATTTTATTTTTGGCTGTGTCGGGTCTTCGTTGCTGCGCGCGGGCTTTCTCTGGTTGCGGTGAGCGGGGGCTACTCTTCGTTGTGGTGCACGGGCTTCTCCCTGCAGTGGCTTCTCTTGTTGCGGAGCACGGGCTCTAGACTCGCGGGCTTCAGTAGTTGCAGCACGCAGGCTCAGTAGTTGTGGCTCATGAGCTCTAGAGCGCAGGCTCAGTAGTTGTGGTGCACGGGCTTAGTGGCTCCGCGGCATGTGGGATCTTCCCGGGCCAGGGATTGAACCTGTGTCCCCTGCATTGGTGGGCGGATTCTTAACTACTGCACCACCAGGGAAGTCCCTGAAAGGCTACTTTTTAAATGTATGGTAAAGGAAGGGGAAAAAATTGGGGGCGGAATCATTTCCTAACTCTTAGAAGTCTAACAAAACAATACTGAAGCAGAGGAAAACTTGAGTTAAATAAAATGTTCACACAGAATGGAGCATTCTAGTTAAATGACTTTTCTGGCTATTCAACATTAAACAAGAAAGTCCATTTAGTTTAAATCTTTGTTAAGAATATTCATTAAACATCTGAATTTCTTCTTTGCCTGGGTGAGTCTTGCCCAGGGAAACGGATGGAATCTTTCTCCGAGCACCTTGCAGTGTTTTGTGCTCATAGTTCAAAACACCACTTTTCATAACAGGAGATGAATCTAAACTGATTCTGGGGGCACCTTGTAAGTTTTGTGTTCCTCATCACGCAGAAATGGAATGTTAAAGAAAAAACTCTTCAGGCTGATAAGAATTCTAGTTTGTTGGATTTAAGCTAATTGAAATCTAGCTAACTAGAATCACATGGAACCCATAAATTTAGGAGCAGCTAAATTTAAACCCTGTCTGGCACTGAGCTAGACTCAAGATGAAGAACAACGAAATAGAAGATGTCAACATATATTTCCATGAATTACTATCTGGTAGGGGTGATAAGAATTTATAAAAGCTTACACATTTGAAGTAACTTGAGAACAATCACAAAGTAATAAGTAATAGGTTATTTTAGGTAAATCAATCCTTTAAAAATATTTTATTATCACTTCCAAATAAGCCACAATATTTTGAAAATAAGTCTATCCAAAGTAATGTAATTTAAGCATAATATTTTAGAGTAATTTCTTTTTAGAAAATGTATCATATTTATATCCACTTTGTTTTGATTACTTATCAGTCACCCTACAGAGTGCAATAGTTCAACAGGATTTCTGAGCAGGACCCACCTTACATTGAGGCATAAATCAAAAAACAAGTATTCTCATAAGGTGACTGGAAGATACAGTAAAAGTTTATAATATAAAATATACCATATACTATGAATGAGATATTGTAAAGATGGAAACAATCTCTTAAGGGAAGAAAAAAATCCCTACAGGCTATGGGCTCTGCAAAGGAAAGTTGCTCAGAGCACCTGAAAGAATAATTAAGTTTTAAGTTTCTTGATTCTTCCTTAGAGTATCTAGTATAGGGACTAGCATACCATAGTAGCCTCTCAATAAATGTTAACTAAATATACTGCACATGCTTAATAATAAATGCTTCTTGAATGAAGAAAAAATAGGCCACTTCAGAGACAATTTTTTCCAGCTTCTATTCCCAAGTTGCATGAATCGAAAAAGGGCTGTTGGTCAAATTCCCAAAGGAAGGGAGATCATGTTTGCTGATAGGGGCATGACTGATAGCCACATATAGTAGTCAATCTACCTCCCAGGTTTTTGGTAATTAAGATCCAGGATAAATTTGAACATACAAATCACTTAAAACAAATAAGATATAACCTCATTTTGTACCACGGTATTTTGCCGGAACTTATTCTAAAAAAACAAAATCAAGAATCCCTACCCGAACAAGTTTTTCTGAATCCCCTCTCCATTTGCTTACGATGGTAGATGCAGAAATATTAAAGAAGGTTGTCTTGCATTCCGTAGCCACAGCTTTGGCCAGCAAAGTCTTTCCTGTACCTAGAATCACATGTGGGTAAAATATGAGCGGCCCTCGAACTCCATTCCTCTGCCTGCAGACAGAAGGCAGTCACACAAGCAAAAACGGTGGTTACTCAGCAGGCACTGCCCCAGCCCTGAAGTAAGGACAGATGGGGCAACTCATCCTCTGCACACACGCTTCATACGAAGACCAAAACAGAAAGCCCTCTACCTGGAGGTCCGTAGAGCAGCAGTCCTTTCCAGGGAGAAAGAATTCCTGTAAACAGCTGTGGGTACTATGGGAACAAGAAACAAGGATGAGATTTATTAGTACCTGTACATCAGCCTGTGCCCCCTGAGCTCAGGCAAGCTAGGGGAGCTAGGGTGAAACACACGCAACTCTGCGTCAGGCCCTCCTTTTCTGAAGGCTGGCTTTCTCCTTCCCCACCCCCCCCCCCATATATATATCTTACTTATCCCAATTTTACTTTCACACTTGATAGGATGCATGACTTAATTTTTGTCACTTTTTAAAAGAGCAGTTATTTTAAGGAGAAGAAAGGCATATGTAGGTACTTTCCTCTCTGTTTCAATAGTCATTTCTCACATGCATAACATCATTTCCCCCAGAGTTCGATATATATGCAGAGCATCGGGCAATCTTTTGAATGTTGTGAAGCAGGTATGCTCTTTAAGATACACACTAGAACCAACATACAAAAGCGTATGTGAATAAAGCTCAAAGCTACGGTGAAGTCTGATTTGGAAGTTGAGAACATTCAGTGCAGAATACATTATGAGACACTGACTCCAAACAGGACATGCGTGGACTTTCAGTGAGTCTCTCCCATTAGTTCAAACTCAAGCCATCTGGAGTTGGTAGAGAACCAAGGAGAAGGAAAAATAATAGTAAAATTATAACTAGCTTTTAGTTTCTTGCTGATGCTAATGTCAAAATGTTGACATCATGTGGAACTTCTAATACCATGGAGATAACACAACCAGAGAGTCTCAATGGGAAGTTCTATTCTTTTGTAGAATAGAAGTCTTGTACAATAGAGCCCCTCAGAGGAAACAGGGAATAAATACATTTCTACTAATTCTGAACACCAGTATATTTCTTACCCCCATGTCTGAACACAGGAAGGAAGAAAGGGAAGACAGTCCAAATTTACTGATTTTGTCCCATTCAAATAGAAGCATCCAAAAATCAGGGGCTGCAAGGGCCCAGTGGTAAGAATAAATAGGTTATTCAATAAAGTAAATCTGTAATCCTAACTGCAGGAGATTACAAAAAATGGCCACAAATTATTTGCAGCTCCTTCCACCAAGAGGCAGAGGATATTTCTCTATCACTTGAATCTGGATTTGGCCTTGTGAATTTGGCCAGTGGGACATTAGCAAATAGAAGAGGAGACTTGAAAATAGAGACGAGCAAATATACGGAATATAAGAAGAGACACGGGAAAGGCTCACGAATTGGGCCCTGCCCTTTCTTGCTTCTGTCTGGGAACTCTCTGCACCATGTGAGCAAGACTTGGGCTCTCCTGCCAGAGGACGAGAGGCAGAGAGAGGCCTCAGCTGCCCTGGTGATCCCAGCTTTCACAGCTTTTCCATATTTTCCAGCCACCCTGGCTGATGCCCCAGACGAGTGAGTGAGCCCAACCAACGTCACGTGGAAAAGAGCCAAGCCGGCCCAGCTAAGCCCAGCCCAAAGAGCCCACCCACAGAACTGCAAACAAATAAATGACTGTCATTCTAAGGCACTAGGTGTTGGGGTGGCCTGTTATACAGCAAAAGCCATGAGGTACACTGACCTTCTCATCACCACTGTTGTAAACCAAACATGAAGAGTCTTGTTTTTCTGTTTTCCTTCCTACTTAGTGAGCCACTCTGCACAAAAATCTGTCAGGAATAAGCTGAGCACAGCCCTATGGCTCTATGGCCAGTGCCCTGGAAGGGGCTGTCTAGTCTTTACAACCAGCTGAAAGCAAAGCCCCCGATGATGGGGGTGTTGGGGGCAGGGGGAAGATCTATGCAAACAAAGTCAGATGCTCTCTCTTATGGCAGGTATTTCTACTATAATAAGTATATTTTTAGGGAGGCAGGCTGATTTGAACCTATAGTAACTGACAAATCATACATACTATAGAGTCTTAGATCTTAAATTACCTCTTAGAGCAGACACCTGCCTTCAATCAGTATGTAACATGATTTCAAATTGCCTAGAATGGACTGAGCCTTGGTGCTCCAGTGTTGACAAAATATTGTGACACAGGCAAAAAGTTAACTTGTGGACAGAAAATCACCCTGTCGTTCTCTTCCTGATGGGTATATGACATATAGCTTGTCCAATGGATAATGAACAGAAATATCTCCCAAGAGGCTTCCTTCCCATCCTTACCCTTATAGGATACACAACAGCTTCTTTGACTAACTGCTTGGCTGCATCGAGTCCAATAATGTCATTCCACTTTATGTTTGGATTATGGAGATAAATGTCCTGCAATGCACATTTGATCATTTTGTTAAAACTAATGTTCTCCTCCACAGCTGTAATAAACATTGGAGCAGCAGAATACCTGACTTACAATAGGACATAAAGGGCTTGTGATAAACACTTCTCCTATTAGATACATGTGTATATACACATTGTAATTTGAGGCTAGTTCACCAAAGGGATGTCATGAAAATATTCAGTGATTTTCTCTGAAGAAGACATTGCTGATATAATATGGTACTTTTAGGGTAAAAAAAAAAAATCTTCTAATGAGGGACTATACCTGTCTTCGGTCAATAGCAAACCATGCTGATTTACAACCGTAATCAAAGAAGCTACAGAATATGCCTACAAATTACGTTAGCTTTTACTCCGAAACATAGTTCCTAGCCGTTGCCTGGCCTCTCTCTTGTTCCTTGATCTCGAAAACACTTTCTTAATTTGCTGCCTAAAAGAGATAACGCTGCTCTGAAACCAATTTCTCTTTTTCCCTAGTGATCGCTCCCTACTTCCATCAGGAGCAATTGCTTCTACAAAATCCAAGGAAGCCAACAACCAAGCGAAAGTTTTCCCCTAGCATAGCAGAGCTCTGTAGCAACCACTGTGGGTAATCAATTAAGGTAGCTTTTACTGATACTAATTTACAGTTTCCAAACTTCAATTTCACTAGATGCTCAGAACAGTCACTCGGGGGCCTTTCTCAGTAGGAGCTGTTTTGGGCAAACTGAATGTCTAGAGTGTTACAGCCAAAAACAAAACAAAACAAAACAAAAAAACCCACCTCTTTTCCAAAGTCATTCTGAGTGACTACAGAACAATCTGGAAACTACTTTTACAGTTATTTAATTTTTAAATAAGTAATACATGCACATGGTTCAAAAATATACAAACATATTTTTAAAATGCTGGTGAGATGTTATACCCCCCTTCTGTCCCCCATCCTCCCAGTTCCCTCCACCAGAAGTGACAAATTTTATTAGAGAAACTATTTATGCAGGTGATTTTCATGGTGTATAATATGTATGATCCATTCCTGGGTGAGATGACAAAGGTCTCAGTCTTCCAAAATCTTGGGAGAACCACCCTGTCTTTAAAGGACCACCCACTCATTCTTATCACCACACTTTCTTAGGAAAAGCTTGGCACACAGTGGGGATTCAACTACCTTGGAGTTCAAGGCATCCATAGATAATAGCAGTATTTCTTGCCTTCTTCTAGAGTTGACATTGAATTCCACGTGGTACTGTTTAAGTTCCCAGTAGGAAGTCCCTCCTTATATCAATCAAAAGTTCTCAAGACTCAGCAGGACTGCCTCAGGAGGTGGTGAGCTCCCATCCCTGTCAGCATTCAAGCAGGGTCTGTATGACTACCTCCCACTGTACTGTGGCAAGGGTTCCAAATGGAATCCTTTCAGGCCAGTTCTACTCTACAACTTTATTATCACTAGTCCTGGTATCCTTTTGCAAAAACACTAACAAGACTATTGATTTGGGGGTATAAAAATATTTTTCTCTGCTCTCTTACGCATCCTAATTACCACAGCCTGGCTCAATCCCTCATCCTCTCACTGGCAATAACTTCAGAGCTGGTCTTGCTATCTCCATGTCTTTGATAGCCTTCCACACTGTCATCAGAACAAGCTGTCTAAAAGTACATTTGATTGCCCCATTCTCCTGATGGATGACTTTCGAAGATTCCCAGTCTCCTACAGACTGACTCCAGCCCTGGGTCCTGTTCGCAGCACCCTTACACGCAGGAACCCTGGCCTCTCTCTCCAGCCCATCTCCCACCATTCCTTGCGTGCCAGTCGGCTCCTGAGAAGCACTGCACAAGCGCTACAATTTCACAGGTCTGTACCTTTGCCCAGAACCCCTCCCCCCACGCTCGTCTACTCTTTTTTCATGTGGCTATTTCCTGCGTATCTTCTTCCCTAACACTCTCCCCACTCCTTGGCGCAACAATACCCATCCGTTATGCTCTCAAAGTGCACCTTGCCCGTGGGACGAGAAACCCTTGTGGGCAAGGACTGTGTTGAGTCGTTTACCTTTGTGTTTCCAGCCACCAGCACATGCCTGACACATCAGAGGCGTGCAGGGGACAAATGCTGGGCTGAAAGGAGACCTGGGGGATCTTAATGACCTCAGAGCAGCTGTAAAGTTCTTGCATCATTTTAAACATCTCTCTGAGCCTGTCTAGGTTTCAGTCTTTCATTAAATACGAGATCACTGGAAATTAGAAAAACCTCCTACAACTCAGGAATCTATTCTATTCCCAAGGAACTTGCCCAAAGTCACACAGCTAGAAGGAGGAGGATCTAGGAATCAAATCCAGGCCAACCTATTCCACAGCCTGTGTCGTTAACCATTAGACTTCACTGTCTTTAGGTCCTGGGGGCCAAGCTTGAAAAATCAGTAGTTTGGATGGTAAGAGCTTTCCTACTAATCTGTTTCTTCATGAAAATTTCCAATTATGAAATCAGACTCCCAACATCTCTATTTCTAGGCTTCGACTGTTTAAGCAAGACGCAGACGTGCTCTTTCCTTCTCTGAGAGGCTTTCTTTCCTTAAGTCTTGGCTCGGCTCTAAACCCTTTCACCTGTCCCTTGCACTCTAAGTCTTTTTCTCTTTGGGTTTTCTTGGCCTCTATAGTGAGATGGTGGGCTTTTTATATTGTAATTTTACGATTCTATAATTTATTCATCATGCATTATTGTGCCTCTAAACAATATGAGTGCCTTTGCAAGTGGGGGCACTTTATAAATAAATGATTATATTTATTGTTATTAATAAAAGCAGCAGCCCACAATGCTCCAGGAGCCCCAATCCGCCTCCATAAATTTGTGAGTTGAATATCAGATCTTACCCGGCTCACCACGGCTGCCAATTCTCGCATCTCACTGTTCATGCCAATAAATGCACTCAGAGGTTTCAACAATCGTTCCTGACGATGGGAATAGAAAGCTTAACGTTACAATATTACTTCATCACTTGGGAAGAAAAACAGGGCACGGATCTCCAGGACACAAATGGTGGCAGGTTGCTATGAACTCTGACTTGATCTCAAGGTTTCTCTGGACTCAAAATTATATTCCCAAAGTTCATCTGGATTTTGGCAGTTTGCAAGATGAATGTCCCATCTTAGCCACTTACTGAAGGGTCTGGGTTACAGTCGAAGCTGTTCAAGCCAAGTTCGCTGGTTGCTCCTTTTATGGCATCTGTGAGCAACCCTCGGAAGTCAATGATTTGGCCCTGAAAGGGAGTAACAGTTATTGAAACGGCTATTAAAACATGAGGGGAGACTAACCTTAATAGCTCAGTTTCATTAAATTAAGACACATTTATGTACCTTGTTATGTAGCACAAACTTAAAGTAAAGCCTCAAAAAGAAACTGCACTAATAATGAACAAGATGATTTCCTCAAGTTGGGGCACTCTAGGAAAAAGAAACAAGTTATAAAGAAATTCTTCAGAATGGAGTTGGTTTGGATAAAATTCGCAAGCATTTGTCAGTTCCTGACACACCATCTGCTTCCTACATGTCTACTTCCCCTGTATTGTCTCGTCCTTTTTAAACATTCCACACGCAGGAAGACCTCATTGGCACAAGAATATTGATAGCTCCTACTTATGGACTACACTGTACATTTACCACTCAGGAGACTGCCTGGCACAAAACAGGTGTGCAAGGTACTTGTGAGGATTATTTCCAATCCTTCTAACACTTCTGCTAGTCGGGAGTGGCATCCTAGTTTTACAGATGTGGAGGTAAGGCCAGAGAAGTTAAATGATCTGCCCAGGGCCACACAGCTAACAAGTGACTTAAGACCAGGATTCAAACCCAGATATCTGTCTCCCCTATCCATACTCCTTCTGATGTCACCTGTCTCCCCTAGAGGCAGAATGAAAAAGCAAGGATGCCTGTAAAAAATAAAAGACAATAACAGTAGCCAACATTTACTGAGTGTTTATTATGTGCTGGGTGTAAGACTAAGGCACTCCATTCATTATGACCTTGGAAGTGGACACTATGATTATTTCCATTTCTCAGATGAGAGAAATGAGGCTTGGAGAGATTAAACAACTTGCCCAAGATTCACAGCCAAGAAGGTCTGACCTGGGGTTTGAACCTAGGCAGGCTGACTCCAAAGCTAGTGCCTTTGGAAACAGCACATCTACAAAATTTGCACAGGGGCCTGGGAATCATGAAGCTAGGGGCTCTGAGATGGTGATGAAAGACCCATGTTGGAGATAGGCCCCTGACCATATGCCCTCATTCAGCTTATGAAATGCTAGGGAGAAAACCGTTCACAGTTTACCCTGAGGACATTTCTGCTGCAAAGAGAATTTATAGCCAGATTCTTTCAAAGGTTAAGTGCTGGGTTAAATAGCCCCTTCCTTGACCTGATCAGAAACATCCATTCATACTAACATGAGATGTTCATGAGAGCAGCATTGCTGGGCACACAAGTGACCAAAAACGTGACATAGGTAGTGACGGTGAGCAGGGAAGTATTTCTCCATGGGCAGCAGGGATTCGAATGTATCACCTCCAGGAATCACCCATATAATCGAGGCCCTAAAAGGAGCCAGTTCTGGCCCATGAAGCGGCTCCCCTTGATTTCAGGGAGATGCTCCCAGTTCCCCTCCAAACACGCACACCCAGAGTTTAGTTTGCCTGAGAAGAGCTGGCCAGAGGTAAGTCAGCAGTCCCGTACGATCGAAGAAAGAAAGATGACTCAATGATATTCAACCCCTAAAAGTTATAATCAAGAGAAACACGTTGGGGTCGATGCTGCTTTTTATTTCCAAGTGACCCATTTTTACCTACCTTTGGCCTACAACGACCCAATATGGGTCTTTTCTGTTTGAGAGACTATTATTTACGAATCAGGACATGAGGTTCATTAGGAAAGGGGTAAATATCTATTGAGGACAAGATCAACCTTATATCAACTGAGTTTTCATGGTTCACATGAAATTACATCCAAGCCTGGAACCATATCTCCAAGGAGAAAGGAACACTGCTAGTCAACTCCTACTGACAGGGCAGAAAAGAATGAGTGCGAGGCCACAACTCCTCAGGTAATACAGAGCACTTTGTTACTGTCATCACAGAATTTTTAAGCTGAAAGGAACCTTAGAAGCCATCTCTTCCAAACGCAGCAATTTACAAATGGGAAACTGAGCCCCCTGGAGACGGGGCCGTTCGTTCAAGTCCATCCACCCAGGAGGGAGATCCAGACCAGCACCTCAGGGTCTCATCCTCAGCCAGTCCCTTCCCAATTCACCCCACAGCCAACCTTTGATCATCACATATTACCTTTCCTCTTTGACAAATGTAACACTTAAAAATTTTTCATTTTCAAAAAGAAAAGGGAATTCCCCCATTTAGTGTTCAGTTCATGAGTCCCACTTACTTTTTGTGGGCGGACGTTTTCTTCTCCACTGCCTTTGTTGATTCCAGATATACTTAAGCCAAAGTCAGCACTCTCCTTGTGAGTGTGATTGACAAGCTCCTGGAGAAAGAGGAAGACAATGAGAAGTCAGCTGCGGAAAGCAACTTCGAGATGCTGGCTGCAGCTGCCTGTCCCGTCGTCCCACACCATTCTGCAAACGGGGACTCCCATGTGTGATTCAACCACTGCTGTGCAGACCCAACGAGATGAATAAACTCTGCCTGTGCCAGGCAGGAGGAGCTGTCCCAGGAAGCCACGGGCTCTGAGCAGCACAAGCAGTGGAGGAAATGGCTGGGCCTTCACCCATGCCCACTCACTGGCCTGTCTTTTCTCCTCGGACCAGAGGTATTTGTGGGCATAGTCGACAGTTAGCCAGCCTCCTGTGGGATTCATCCTGCCCCCCTTCACCTCCCCTCCACCTGAGCCGGTTTGCAATGGCCAGGACCACACAACCTCCTTGCAGGTGAGAGATTCCTTTTGACGAACTGAGTTTTGTGATGATGCCTTTCTATCCCGCCAGACCGCTTTGACGTGCATTCTTCCATTCCTCTTCACCATTTCCATTAGTTCTCTTTCCTTTGAAACCTGGTATGTTTTGTCCTAAACCAGAAGGTTCTTGGCAGGGATTTCACCCACCTGCTGGGTTCTCTCCTCTTGCTACCCATCTCTTTCCCCAGAAAGTCCAGTGTGGAGGTCTGGGGTGGTGACCCACCGTGTGCGCCTTGGAGAAACCCAGCAGGAGACTGTGAGGCCCAGCCACACCCGAGACTACACTGGCCTACACGTCGGATCCCAGGGACACGCTTCAGGACAGGTAGAGCTGACACCTACAGTTCCCTCAAGCGGGAGGATTGTGCTTCGTGAGAACCAGGCTCTCCGACTCCGACTGGGCCTAGGACTCACCCCTCAAGGCCTGTCACCCAGCACTCAGACCAGCAGAAAGCTTGTGGGGAGGAAGGAGTCCTCCTTCCAAATGAAGAAACGTTAGGAAGCCTGGAGATCTGCCCGTCCTTTTAACCCAGTGTGCTGGAAGAAAATCTACAATTTAACAAAATCAAATTGTGCTCAATAAACAAATCAATGAGACTTCTTTCTTGGGGCTCTTTCTCAGCCACCTGCAATTTTACCAACGTCAAGTAAACCCGTCCTGACCTGTTTAGGATGCTCCCTGTGGAGGGGCTTGCTGCCCCCTGGCTTCCCCACCGTGGTTTTGGACCGTGGCCTCTGCTGGCTAATCTTGGGAAGATTTTGACAACTGTCGTTCATCGCTCTAGAGGAGGGAACAAAGACCATGGTGGAAGTCCTTTTAACTGGATTTGAGGTAGCTAAACACCTTGCATAGTGCATTTAAAGAGAGTTCTGGAAAGATCTGCAGATGCAAGTCTGTCTGCACCATGCTCCCACTCTGCCCAGCCCGGACCTGTCCCTCTTCAGTCTATCCGGGTTCCTCCAAGACTGGGCTAGAGGGTCCACTTCCTCCTGGAGGTCCCCGACACCCTCTCTTCATTTCCCCTTCATACCACCTGGCTTCTACAGATAGCTTTCTATCCCTAAGAACACACTGTTCTACAAGCATTCCTCCGATGTTTCTTACCACCTTCCTTAAAGAAGAGCACTCAGACCAGGTGCCGGAAAGGTGGGGGGAGGAAGGAGTCCTCCTGCTCAAATTAAGAAACGTTAGGAAGTCTTGGGCATCTGTCTGTCGTTTCAATCCATCGTGCTGGGTGCACCCTGCCTACTGCCTTTCAAGCCACGCACAGCCAGCATCAAAAGTGGCTTGTGGAAGGGAGGCAAAAGTTCCCTCATCTCTGCTGTCACAGATCATTCATATTTGCAGAACAAATTTTCACCAAATATTGTTCACTTGAGGCAAAATGAACTGATGGGGCAGGAAGTCCCAGTGGTAGCTAACTCTGGTGGAGACGGGGAGCCTTGCCTGGAAGGGGGCCCGCCCAGGGGTGGGACTTGTGGTGGTTGAAAGAGTATGCATGCAATT
This sequence comes from Balaenoptera physalus, assembly GCF_965194825.1. Lineage (NCBI taxonomy): Eukaryota > Metazoa > Chordata > Mammalia > Artiodactyla > Balaenopteridae > Balaenoptera > Balaenoptera physalus. The sequence goes on from NC_138897.1 coordinate 27,315,136, forward strand.
GACTGTGTTTATGTCATACATCAATTCAATGGTAAAATAAACCTGTCGCTACGTCCGCATAAGTAGACATGGAATATTTTCAGGTAGGCGATGATATCCAGAGAGAGGCAGGGTGTGCTCAGGGGGGCAGAACATGAGCTCCCCCTGGGGAAGTTGTTTGGTTCTCGTCCCTCACGTGAGTAGCATTTACAGGACGGTCGCTAGAAGTATTTCTCCCCATGTTCTAAGTGGTCTCACAGAGCTGCTATTTCAATCCCATTTTTTTGTAGGAAAGAAAAAGTTGCTGGTGTCTAATATAAATGCATAGTTATTTGGCCAGCAAGACCGCCCACGCCAATTCCACCACCAATGTCCGCTCGTGGTGATCCCAGTGTTGGGCCCACTGGGGTGAGTGTCATAAGAGGTGGACAACTGGCGGTTTCTCCGGGCATTTGTCTTTCATCTGTAACCTAGGAACAAGAATGTCTGTCCCTTAGGCATTTTGCTGGCACAAAAATCAAATATCTATGAAATGAGTGTCAAGCATTGTACAAGTACAAACCCTCTGAATAGCATTGATTTAAATGAAGGAGATATATATATATATATATACACACACACACGTATATATACGTGATATATATATAAAACGTGCCTAAATATCCTTGTGAGGCTGGCGAGGAACTGGGAGTCATTTTCCCACTTTGATTTCCCATTGGAGGTAACTGATTCACAGATTTGCTTTGACACGACGAAAGACAAGTGCACTAATGTACAAGCAATGCAATTCATTTCCAATCAGCTCTGAGGATTGTAAAATTCTTCCAAGTATGAAACCAAATTCACCCTGCTTTAACTTTAGTCACCAGTCCTTGGTGTGCCCTATGGAATTCTGCAAAGAAGGCCCAATCCCTCTTTAGAAAGTGAAGACTGCCACCGTGTTGTTCTAGGCACCCATCCCCACCCCAAGTCTTCTGTTCTTCAAGCTAAACACCTCCAGTTGCTCCAAGCACTCCTAAGGTTACCTGGCTCCCAAAGTCATCCTCATCCTGGTCATCTTCCCTTTGTCCGCTGTCATCTGACTGGAATAGAGTCACTTCCTACTTTTTGGATGCTGTGTTTCTATTGATGAGGCCCGAGACCACATTAGCAATCACATCGTACTGTTGACTCACACTGCATCTTCTGTCACTCAGATTTCTAGGTCTCAGATTTTGTAATAAGGGAGCTATTTGTTGTGAATCTTTGATTAGACCTTAAACATTATTTCATTACAGTTCATCTTGCTATTTTGGACCCATCTCCTAATTTGTCAAGATCTTTTGGCATTCTAATTCTGTCATTCGTCACACAAGATAACCTTTCCTCCTTTGGGTCATCTGCAAATCTGTAAAGTGGGAGCTTGCTCTCTGGTGTGAGATGCAGGAATTAGGAAAAAGCACTTTCATTTGTTAATATCCAGTCTCATGGCACAACCTCTCATTTCAATAACTATTTTGAGTAGAAAATTATACACAAACAAACACCATGCATCACTTTTCTAGTTATCCTTCCTGACGCCAACCATTTGCCATCCAACCTCGATGGTTGCCATGTACAAACAGCTACCCAGAGAGGGGCTGAAGAAGCCCCCAGCTGTCCTATGCCACCATGCTCCAGCCCTAAAGGGAGGCAAAGGGCTCCAGGGACATTCACTCACAGAACGTTCTGCCAGGTAAGGAATGCTGAGGAAGTTCCAGACATGAATGTGTGGCTGAAAAGCCATCAGAATCCAAATGCGCTCCAAAGCTGCCTCTTAAAATGCTTGTCACTGTTTCTGTTCCCAAGTAGTTATCATTTATTACCAGAGTCTGACTAGCTTTATGGAAACTATAAATAAAGGAAGAACACTTTGCTCAAAACAGTAAACCTGTTCCTAAAGGATCACACAAAGCAAAGGTAGCCTCAGGCTGACCATCACCGTGAGTGTCATCATGAAGCAGGCGCAGGCTCCACGGCTCTTCTGTCAGTGAAGTCAAACACCTTCGATCCTAAAAGGTGAGGTGTCTCAGTGCCTTCCTTCTTAGGCTGCAGGCAAGGGACTGGAGTCACAGAGCAGAGAGCCTAGTGGGATTCGTGGAACTCACAACACTTCTTGACGGCCTAATGAGCTGCTTATGATCACAATCTAAGTTTTCTCCTTTCAATTGCATTCTAAGATTTTAAAAAATTTTGTTCACTGCCTGAGTGGTTGTGTGGCCCCTACCGGAAGCCCACTTCCACCTTCCCCTGAGGTCTGGGCTTTATTGTAAGAGCAAAAATCCACAGGCCTTGATGCCCCAAAGCTGTGCCGTCCGGGGCATTTCTGAACAGGCTCTGACGACAGGGGTGTGGTCTGGAGTGAATAGAGGAATGGGATGGACACTGAGGCAAGACTGGGGGCCTGTGTCAACCCAGGATGGTCAAGAGACAGAGGGGCCCTAATCAGATACCGCAAGTGCCAGATGAGACTTGGATCTGAGTAGCTGGAGACTCCTGCTCCAAGCTTGTAAGTGGCAGAGCTGGGAGCTAAACGTGGGTCTTTTAATCTCTGAGGTCCATACTTTTCATACCACCCAGACTAGAAAGACAGAGCATCAGTGGATGCAATTCTTTGTGGTAAAACCAGAGAACCAACAGACATTGGTCCATGTCCTGAACATCTGTAACATGAGGGGAACCCGTGGCTGGGTCCACCAAGGTCACAGGACCACAGTCTGGTATTGCTGGTAGGCAGACATGGAGCTGCACTAGAGAATCTTCTGGAAATGGATCCCACAAACTCCTAGAGTCGAGTTGGTCAAGAAGAATTACCATTTACTTTACCTTCTGGTCTTCCCTCCACTTCTTTGTGGTAAATTATTTTCTGCTGTGGCAAAACAAATATTGGGAGGAAAAGGAAAGATTTAATTTTTAAGAGAAAGCGATTTTTCAGGTATGTTTGTCCTTTTACATTGTTCTTAAAATGTGTGCTACATCCAGAAACTCTAAGCTATTCTCGTCCAGGGAGGAGTGGAATTACCTACTGGCGAAGAGAAAGAAGCCCATGCTTCCCAAGCATTTCCACACAAGGACCCCAAAGACCTCAGATATTAAAGATGTTGGAGACCACAGACTCAGTGGCACCGCCAATGTGGGCTAGCTTTATAGTTACCACTTTATTAAGTTTTCATGAACTCGACACCATTTTGCTGTGGTCCCTGGGACACCAGGATGATTGCATGAGCCTGGCAGGGAACACTTAACAGTCTATTCTGCCTGTTTACCTTAAAAAAAAAGACATTGTGTCCAATATCCCAGGAGAGTGTGGTTCCAAGCTAGAACTAGCATTCTAGATATCAGATCGTGTCAATAACAGTCCTGGTGGCCCAGTGGTTAGGAGTCAGTGCATTTTCTGCCAAAACCCAGATCCAACAACCAGCCAAGGATGTGGAGCTTTGAACCCTGCATTGGAAGGGAGCTCAGATAAAACACCACCCTCTCGGAACACCTCCAGCTCTGAGATTCAGTGCTGGCTATTTTTAATTGATATTCCTCTTGGTTTCCTGGTCCCCACATGAAATGTTAAAGTCTGTGGCTTAACAAGTGCCTTGTAAACAGGACAATGATCTCCCTTGGTTTATAATTACTTCCCCCATTTACAGACTTCTAAGTCAATGTCACTACAAAACACAGGGCCCTAACTTTAGATCTTTCCTCCAGCCAGCCTCCTTGACTGTTAACCTATACTGGGTCTTTGCATTATATTGATCATTATCTGGATTGACGGCTTTCAAAAGCATTTCATTATCTATACATGAGCTATTAGCCTCACCAATACTCATTTTCATGTTATTTTCAAGCTAGATAATAGGTCTTCCCAACAAGAAAAAAGTCTTCTGTCATTTACTGTCTTCCAACAGCTCTTTTCATCTCTAAAGAAATGAAAGTAATGTTGATCTTCTAAAAAGTACCTATGACACACTGGGGTTTTGCTTTCACTGCCCTAAATCACACAGTCCTCAAACAAATGCCAACGTGACAAAAGGGATGTCAATGTCCAGATGTCATGTTTAAATTGTCTGCACTGGATCTAAGAGAGGCTACACAATCCTTCTGGTCTATTCCTTCACTGTAGGGTGGGGGACATCATCTATCTGGAAATAAAATGAGGAAGAAACAAGAAACTTAAAGATACCTGTGTCGGATGCCTTTTTGACAATTTTGGGGTATTTCTGAAATTTTACAAAATAATAGCTCTCATATTCCATCAAAATAGTTTCAAGATCAACGTTGTCACAAACTTCAAAGCGTCGTAACCCCAGTTTAGTTTCTTGCTCCAAAGCATTGGCTGCATCAATATATCTGGCCATTTCACAGAAGAAAGAAAAAATTAACTCTAGGTAAAAAAAATAAAGGCAAACAGGCATCAAAAGTCCAAGGAGACTCAATACAAATAGTAAGCTTATATTAAAGAGTACATCAAATGAAAACTAGAATATATGAGGTTTGCCTATAGAGTAAGAAGCCCCACATAGGTTAAGTATATCCAAATATTGTCTTTCAAAACTTTCTGGAAGTACTTAAAAGTCAAATAAGTAAACCAACTAAGAAAATGTCTTGTAATTTACTTTTACTCATTTTTAGCCAAAGATGATTATTTGCCCAACATGATTACTTCTTTATTTACCAGTATTCATTTTAGGTAACACTTGACAATTGATAAAACCCCAATTCAACCCCAACAGGCAAGATTTGCCATCAGTGAGGCAACTCAAAAGAATACGTCATGTGCTCTAAAGGGAATTCCAAAAATATGTTGATCAACATCACCGAGGAAATGTGGTATAAGAAGACGTCATCTCCTTGGATGTATTACATTTCTGATAATTTCGTCATCAGTCACAAATTATACCACCAGGTGCCTCTGCATGCATGCAGTGTCATCACCGTGGGTTTCTCACTCATTTTTAACGTGGGCAGGTGTAAGGGCATCTGACTTAAGTGGTCTCAGCAATGAAGGCAAGCTCCTTGTCTCACGATCCTCTGAAAGTGGAAAAACTCTCTGGTTTTAATCTGAGTCCCTAACTCCTTTTAAAACCAAACATTCTCTCCTGAAAAATGTGCAATATGCACAAATTAGCATACAATTCCAGGAGCTCATCCAAGGACCTCAGATTAAGAATTTTCATTGCAGACAGAAAGATAGAGAAGATGAAAAGGCAGAGGGCTATATACCAGATGAAGGAACAAGAAAAAACCCCAGAAAAACAACTAAATGAAGTGGAGATAGGCAACCTTCCAGAGAAAGAATTCAGAATAATGATAGTGAAGATGATCCAGGACCTCGGAATAAGAATGGAGGCAAAGATTGAGAAGATGCAAGAAATGATTAACAAAGACCTAGAAGAATTAAAGAACAAACAAACAGAGATGACCAATACAATAACTGAAATGAAAACTACACTAGAAGGAATCAATAGCAGAATAACTGAGGCAGAAGAACGGATAAGTGACCTGGAAGACAGAATGGTGGAATTCACTGCTGCGGAACAGACTAAAGAAAAAAGAATGAAAAGAAATGAAGACAGCCTAAGAGACCTCTGGGACAACATTAAACGCAACAACATTCGCATTATAGGGGTCCCAGAAGGAGAAGAGAGAGAGAAAGGACCAGAGAAAATATTTGAAGAGATTATAGTCGAAAACTTCCCTAACATGGGAAAGGAGATAGCCACCCAAGTCCAGGAAGCGCAGAGAGTCCCATACAGAATAAACCCAAGGAGAAACACGCCGAGACACATAGTAATCAAAGTGGCAAAAATTAAAGACAAAGAAAAATTATTGAAAGCAGCAAGGGAAAAACGACAAATAACATACAAGGGAACTCCCATAAGGTTAACAGCTGATTTCTCAGCAGAAACTCTGCAAGCCAGAAGGGAGTGGCATGATATACTTAAAGTGATGAAAGGGAAGAACCTACAACCAAGATTACTCTACCCGGCAAGGATCTCATTTAGATTTGATGGAGAAATCAAAAGCTTTACAGACAAGCAAAAGCTAAGAGAATTCAGCACCACCAAACCAGCTCTACAACAAATGCTAAAGGAACTTCTCTAAGTGGGAAACACAAGAGAAGAAAAGGACCTACAAAAACAAACCCAAAACAATTAAGAAAATGGTCATAGGAACATACATATCGATAATTACCTTAAACGTGAATGGATTAAACGCCCCAACCAAAAGACATAGACTGGCTGAATGGATACAAAAACAGGACCCATATATATGCTGTCTACAAGAGACCCACTTTAGACCTAGGGACACATACAGACTGAAAGTTAGGGGATGGAAAAAGATATTCCATGCAAATGGAAATCAAAAGAAAGCTGGAGTAGCTATACTCATATCAGATAAAATAGACTTGAAAATAAAGAATGTTACAAGAGACAAGGAAGGACACTACATAATGATCCAGGGATCAATCCAAGAAGAAGATATAACAATTATAAATATATATGCACCCAACATAGGAGCACCTCAATACATAAGGCAACTGCTAACAGCTATAAAAGAGGAAATCGACAGTAACACAATAATAGTGGGGGACTTTAACACTTCACTTACACCAATGGACAGATCATCCAAAATGAAAATAAATAAGGAAACAGAAGCTTTAAATGACACAATAGACCAGATAGATTTAATTGATATATATAGGACATTCCATCCAAAAACAGCAGATTACACATTCTTCTCAAGTGCGCACGGAACATTCTCCAGGATAGATCACATCTTGGGTCACAAATCAAGCCTCAGTAAATTTAAGAAAATTGAAATCATACCAAGCATCTTTTCTGACCACAACGCTATGAGATTAGAAATGAATTACAGGGAAAAAAACGTAAAAAAGACAAACACATGGAGGCTAAACAATACGTTACTAAATAACCAAAAGATCACTGAAGAAATCAAAGAGGAAATAAAAAAATACCTAGAGACAAATGACAATGAAAACACGACGACCCAAAACCTATGGGATGCAGCAAAAGCGGTTCTAAGAGGGAAGTTTATAGCTATACAAGCCTACCTAAAGAAACAAGAAAAATCTCAAGTAAACAATCTAACCTTACACCTAAAGAAACTAGAGAAAGAAGAACAAACAAAACCCAAAGTTAGCAGAAGGAAAGAAATCATAAAGATCAGAGCAGAAATAAATGAGATAGAAACAAAGAAAACAATAGCAAAGATCAATAAAACTAAAAGTTGGTTCTTTGAGAAGATAAACAAAATTGATAAGCCATTAGCCAGACTCATCAAGAAAAAGAGGGAGAGGACTCAAATCAATAAAATCAGAAATGAAAAAGGAGAAGTTACAACAGACACCGCAGAAATACAAAGCATCCTAAGAGACTACTACAAGCAACTCTATGCCAATAAAATGGACAACCTGGAAGAAATGGACACATTCTTAGAAAGGTATAACCTTCCAAGACTGAATCAGGAAGAAACAGAAAATATGAACAGACCAATCACAAGCACTGAAATTGAAACTGTGATTAAAAATCTTTCAACAAACAAAAGCCCAGGACCAGATGGCTTCACAGGCGAATTCTATCAAACTTTTAGAGAAGAGCTAACACCTATCCTTCTCAAACTCTTCCAAAATATAGCAGAGGGAGGAACACTCCCAAACTCTTTCTACGAGGCCACCATCACCCTGATACCAAAACCAGACAAAGATGTCACAAAGAAAGAAAACTACAGGCCATATCTCTGATGAACATAGATGCAAAAATCCTCAACAAAATATTAGCAAACAGAATCCAACAGCACATTAAAAGGATCATACACCATGATCAAGTGGGGTTTATCCCAGGAATGCAAGGATTCTTCAATATATGCAAATCAATCAATGTGATACACCGTATTAACAAACTGAAGGATAAAAACCATATGATCATCTCAATAGATGCAGAAAAAGCTTTTGACAAAATTCAACACCTATTTATGATAAAAAGTCTCCAGGAAGCAGGCATAGAGGGAACTTACCTCAGCATAATAAAGGCCATATATGACAAACCCACAGCCAACATCGTTCTCAATGGTGAAAAACTGAAACCATTTCCTCTAAAATCAGGAAAAAGACAAGGTTACCCAATCTTACCACTATTATTCAACATAGTTTTGGAAGTTTTAGCCACAGCAATCAGAGAAGAAAAAGAAGTAAAGGAATCCAAATCGGAAAAGAAGAAGTAAAACTGTCACTGTTTGCAGATGACATGGTACTATACATAGAGAATCCTAAAGATTCTATCAGAAAACTACTAGAGCTAATCAATGAATTTGGTAAAGTAGCAGAATACAAAATTAATGCACAGAAATCTCTTGCATTCCTATACATTAATGATGAAAAATCTGAAAGAGAAATTAAGGAAACACTCCCATTTACCATTGCAACAAAAAGAATTAAATACGTAGGAATAAACCTACCTAAGGAGACAAAAGACCTCTATGCAGAAAACCATAAGACACTGATGAAAGAAGTTAAAGATGATACAAACAGATGGAGAGATATACCATGTTCTTGGATTGGAAGAATCAACATTGTGAAAATGACTCTACTACCCAAAGCAATCTACAGATTCAGTGCAATCCCTATCAAACTACCACTAGCATTTTTCACAGAACTAGAACAAAAAAATTCACAATTTGTATGGAAACGCAAAAGACCCTGAATAGCCAAAGCAATCTTGAGAAAGAAGAGTGGAACTGGAGGAATCAGGCTCCCTGACTTCAAACTATACTACAAAGCTACAGTAATCAAGACAGTATGGTACTGGCACAAAAACAGAAATATAGATCAGTGGAACAGGATAGAAAGCCCAGAGATAAACCCATGCACATATGGTCACCTTATCTTTGATAAAGGAGGCAAGAATATACAATGGAGAAAAGACAGCCTCTTCAATAAGTGGTGCTGGGAAAACTGGACAGCTACATGTAGAAGAATGAAATTAGAGCACTCCCTAACACCATACACAAAAATAAACTCAAAATGGATTAAAGACCTAAATATAAGGCCAGATATTATAAAACTCTTAGAGCAAAACATAGGAGGAACACTCTATGACATAAATCACAGCAAGATTCTTTTTGACCCACCTCCTAGAGAAATGGAAATAAAAACAAAAATAAACAAATGGGACCTAATGAAACTTAAAAGCTTTTGCACAGGAAAGGAAACTATAAATAAGAGGAAAAGACAACCCTCAGAATGGGAGAAAATATTTGCAAATGAAGCAACTGACAAAGGATTACTCTCCAAAATATACAAGCAGCTCATGCAGCTCAATATCAAAAAAACAAACTACCCAATCCAAAAATGGGCAGAAGACCTAAATAGACATTTCTCCAAAGAAGACATACAGATTGCCAACAAACACATGAAGGGATGCTCAACATCACTAATCATTAGAGAAATGCAAATCAAAACTACAATGAGATATCACCTCACACCAGTCAGAATGGCCATCATCAAAAAATCTAGAAACAGTAAATGCTGGAGAGGGTGTGGAGAAAAGGGAACCCTCTTGCACTGTTGGTGGGAGTGTAAATTGATACATCCACTATGGAGAACACTATGGAGGTTCCTTAAAAAACTAAAAATAGAACTACCATATGACCCAGCAATCCCACTACTGGGCATATACCCAGAGAAAACCGTAATTCAAAAAGACACATGCACCCGAATGTTCATTGCAGCACTATTTACAATAGCCAGGTCATGGAAGCAACCTAAATGCCCATCAACAGACGAATGGATAAAGAAGTTGTGGTACATATATACAATGGAATATTACTCAGCCATAAAAAGGAACGAAATTGAGTTATATGTAGTGAGGTAGATGGATCTAGAGTCTGTCATACAGAGTGAAGTAAGTCAGAAAGAGAAAAACAAATACTGTATGGTAACACAGATATATGGAATCTAAAAAAAAAAAAAAGGTTCTGATGAACCTAGTGGCAGGACAGGAATAAAGACACAGACGTAGAGAATGGACTTGAGGACACGGGGAGGGGGAAGGGTAAGCTGGGATGAAGTGAAAGAGTAACACTGACATATATATATTACTACATGTAAAATAGATAGCTAGTGGGAAACAGCTGCATAGCACAGGGAGATCAGCTCGGTGCTTTGCGACCACCTAGAGGAGTGGGATAAGGAGGGTGGGAGGAAGACGTGAGAGGGAGGGGATATGGGGATATACCTATGCATTTGGCTGATTCACTTTGTTATACAGCAGAAAGTAACACAACATTGTAAAGCAGTTATACTCCAATAAAGATGTTTTAAAAAAAAAAGAATAGATGATGGCAGGCCCCATATTTCCTAAACTAACTGATCAGGGGAACAGAACTGCTTCTGTGTTCCTATTCCACTGTTTGGGATTGAATGAGGTCTGAACTTAATAGGGTTGGCAGGAGGAACCACTGGAAATTCTTAACCAACAGAGTGACAGGACAAGACTTCAAAAAGAGGCATGAGCAGTAAAGAGAAAGACAGAGTAGGAGAGACAGGGAGGCTGTTAACAGGGACTTAGGCCAGAGGAGATGCATGTGCAGACAGAGAAGAACCTGTAGCCATGACCCTCCACTGTCTGATCTCACTAACTCTCCCTCATGCATTTGAACTCTGCTCTTTCTGTTTACCTAGTGGTTCCACTTACGCCCTGCCCCGTCTTTCTCTGTGCCCCTGCCTAGAATGTCCTTGTCCATTCCATCTGTCTATCCATATTCTACACATTTTTCAAGACCAACTCACAACGCCTTCCCTACAAAGCTTTCTCTGATTGTTTATTCCAGTCCACAATAATCTGTCCTCTTTGTGAATTCTCAGTTTTTCGTTAAAGGCAGGTCTACTTTTCTGACACTGATATGTGCTTAAAAATACCTATAGTTTACTTTTCATCTTGATAATCCACTCGTGAGTCCCTTTCCCAGCAGGTCTCAGGAAAATGATCAACTCTAGTATAATTTTCATCGATTCTAGATTCAAGAGGCCATCTTGTGGCAAAAAGGGGAAATGCATGCTTTGTAAATAGGAAACTCTTGAGGCCATAATAGCACCTGCAGGAGAAGGGAAAGCTATCTGACTTTTGTTTTTACAGTTCTCCTTTCTGATACAGTTTCTGAAATACAGAATACATTACAATAAAAATCAAGAATTATCTGTGTAAACGACTGAGTCGCTTTCTAATTATTCTACCCATCTACCTACTAGTAAGTTCTTTAATGGCTGTTCAAATAACATTTACCGAGCATCTATTAATACAATGCTAACAGTGTTGGGGTCTTGTAAGGTGAGTTCAGGTTTTAAAAGGGTCAATTAATCTATGAAGGCAGCATTTCTCAGAGTGTTCCATGGAAAACTAGTCCCTAAAGTTGGCCTGAGGAAAAAAAGGGTTCCTTGGCCAAACTGGTTTGCAAAGCCCTGAATACTGTACTTTAGCACAGATATTCCCATTGCATATTAATAAGTCAGAGGATCTGAGAAGTCCTGAAATAAGAGAACCTGTTTAACCCGGTTTAACCCAATGTTTGCCAAGCTTACTTGACCCTAAAGCTCTTTTAAAGTTACATCAACTGGGCTTCCCTGGTGGTGCAGTGGTTAAGAATCCGCCTGCCAATGCAGGGACACAGGTTTGAGCCCTGGTCCGGGAAGATCCCACATGCCGTGGAGCAACTAAGCCTGTGCGCCACAACTACTGAACCTGCGCTCTAGAGCCCGTGAGACACAACTAATGAGCCCGCGAGACACAACTAATGGGCCCGTGTGCCACAACTACTGAGCCCACGCACCTAGAGCCCGTGCTCTGCAACAAGAGAAGCCACCACAATGAGAAGCCCACGCACCGCAACGAAGAGTAGCCTCCACTCGCTGCAACTAGAGAAAGCCCGCACGCAGCAACAAAGACCCAATGCAGCCAAAAATAAATAAAATAAATAAATTTATAAAAAAATAAATTAAAAAAATAAAGTTACATCAATTAACATTCTGCAGAACGATTGTTTCAGTGTTCCACGCACTTAGAAAACACTGCCTTGAGGTAATTTGGCTCAGGGTTTTTTGAATGGAGCTGAGATTTTATCAAAAGATAACGTAAAATGGGCCAAACCCACACTCCCACTGCTTCAAGTCCTTTGCTGAACCAGGTTGGGTATTAAAAGAATAAAATCCAACTCCTACCTCCTCCGTAGTGAAAATAGCAAGGACTCATATACGCTTACTCTGTGCCAGGCACTATTCTAAGCATGTCACATATTTAATCCTCATAATAATAACATCTGCCTGACACTTAAATACTATCTTCCATTACTCCATTTTACAAGCAAGGTAACTGAGGAACAAAGAGAATAAGTAACTTGCCCGAGGTCGCTGGTTAGCAAAGAGTAGAGTGGGCATTTGAACCAAGGCAGGCTGGCTCCTGAGTCTGTGTTTTTACCCAGGAAGCGCCCCCTAAAACACCAACCCGCCAGCCCTTGTCTTAGAGCAGACACTCAGCTCCATGCTGCCCTTGGAATTGCTTTCCATGGATGGATGGTGAACAGTGTGGAGCAAATTCAGGAACACTCTCATATTCCAGATGGGGAAAAAAAGGCACAGACAGGACCAAAGTCAGCCTTTCTCTGCTCGGGCTCTCGCTTCCACCCCCTTGCTGTGTGTGGACACAGAGATTTGGCAGTTGAGCATCACCTGTTTGGCCTCCCTGCCAACCATGGCGGGTGGGGAGGGACTCATTTCTCTGGTCTGAGACTGGTGGTGATGTGGGAAGAATGAGCCATTTTCTCAATAAAATTTAAATCCCCAACACCAAAAAGAGAACTGTCTGATAAAACTGTTTCAAAGTAAGTGGACTGAGAAATGTTTTTGTGTTAAAGACGATACAATTCATCATATTTACCCTGAGAAAAGGGCCATTTCCAAAATTGTGATGTTAAGGTATTATGAAAAAGGCCACATTTTGTAATTGAAGATCTTACGTGGTCAGTCCAGGGGAGAAAATAAATCAGATTACTCAATAACAAAGTTTGTTCAGAAGTGCAGTGTTATAATTGGTCACCAAAATGCAGTGCCTCTGAAATTTTGGCAAAAAAATTCAAATCCTCCAATGACTTAGATAATAAAAGGATGCTTAAGTACAGTTGCAGTGATTTCATTTTCTAACTTTAAAAAGCCATCATTTTTTTTAAAACTCATAAAATATGCCCCACATACATTCTGATTTTCCTGAGGTGACCCTCAAACAAAACTAAATCTTCCACACTGGAGCAGAGGAATTGGACCCTGAAGACTCTTGGGGTGAGACAGGCCTCAAAAGCGCCCCCACCTAGCGCCAGGAGACTTCTGGCAAGTTCCTAGACTCCTCTGAGCCTCGATTTCTTCAAATGGGGACCCTAATACTACTTCCCTTAAAATTTAACAGAAAAATTCCTCAAGGTCCCTAGAACGGTCATTCCCCTCAAGAAGGCACTAGATTCATTTAAAACAGCTGTTGCTGGCACAGCTCAAGAAACAAGGATCAAGTCTCACTCTCGTCCCAGCTGCCTCCTGCCCTCCCGCCCTCATCAGCTTTCCTTGCTACCTCAGCACTAGGGTTACTAGATTCTCAAATGTGGCTTTTAGTTACGGTAGCTCTCCTAGTTCACTGATAGCTACTCTGTTTATCAGAGGAAAAGATGCTCTTTCAACCTTTTGGGAAAATACAGCAGCGGGTTGGTTCCTCCTGCTCTAAGGCAGGGTTTCTCCATCTTGGCGTGATTGACATTTGGCGCTGTCCTGCGCATATGAAGGATCCTGGTCTCCTCCCACTAGATGCCCGTGTGCCGCCCGAGAGGTCTCCAGACATTGCCACATGTCCTCTGAGGGGTTCCCCAGGTCGAGAACCACTGCTCTGACTTTAAAGTTTTGAGCCCGAACCCTGAAACCTGAATATTTTCTTCCTGGCTGAAAACTGAAACGAAAGGAAACTCTAAAGGGTAGCCTTCGGATACTTGGTGGTCTCTCTCCCTCTCGCAACTCCCAGCATATCAGCAGCCTTCATGTAAGTGCTCGCACATGAGGTAGGTGCCAAACTCAAATGATTCCAAATTTCCTCCCCCTGCCAGCTACAGAATGGGCACCGCACAGGAAAGAGATCTGAGCACAGGTCGTCCAGGGAAATGCAATACTTTTATTCTGAGAGAAGGAAAATTGGGGAGAAAGAACGTTATCTTTATGTACATTAGCCAGCAAGCAGTGGGACCCCAGAAACCTTCTTTGAATGGCCTACACTATCTTCAAACCTGAATGGGAAAGGGAAAGTATCCCATGAACTGGGTAGCTTTGTTAATGAAGTTTTCAAATGCATAATGTGAAAAATATCTAGGTAAATGAGACAATAAAAGCATGTGTCTAGGTTGCTGTGGGTGGGCAGGGATAGGTAGGACACAAGAGATTTTAGGGCAGGGAAGCTATTCTGTATGATACTACAATGGTGGATATGTGACTTTATGCCTTTGTCAAAACTCGTAGAACTGTACAACACAAGAGCGAACCCTGATGTAAACTATGGACTTTAGCTAATAATAATATATCGATATTGACTCATCAATTACAACAAATGTACCACACCAGTGTAAGATGTCAGTAACAGGGGAGACAGGGCAGGGTGGGGTATTGCCGGTGTATGGGAGCTGTCTGCACTTTCTGTTTTATTTTTCTGGAAATAGAAAACTGCTCTAAAAAATAAAGTTATTAACTGTTTTTAAAAGTGAGTATTTGGAAAAGCAGAGGTCAGAAAAAGAGAGGAATCATCTCTGTAAATATTTGTAATGTAACATACCCTTCTTGTGTTAAATAATGCAAAATCAAAATAAGAAGATTTTTTCGTCGTGCTTCTGTCCTCATCTCGCACTGTGAACAAAAAAGAAAATGTAGGTGAGACGACAATGAAATATAACACTCCTTTTATAGCAATAAACCCTTGACGGTAAATGTAACCTGTCAAAAGCAAGAAGCATAACTTAAAGGCTGGAAGGCAGTTTGATGTCTCTAAGGATATATAAAGTTGTTTTCCATTGTTATTTTCTTCTCAGAGCTGCCTTCTCAATTGTAAACTGAAGGTACAATGATTTCGATTGGGATTGCACTTGACTAGTTAACTTCTTACTGCCAAGCTAATTGGCATTTTGTTGCTTATCACCGCAAAGAAACAAATATATGCACGTCTATTTGGACCAGGTGAAGGAAAGTGATGATAAACTCATGAGCCAGAAATCAAGCTGTACCATCACAGGTGCTGACCTGCTACTGCATCTTAAATTCACTCGGAGGCCCACCCAGACCCTGCACAAACGTGGAGATGAGTTCCAATAATCCTTTCAGGGGGACCCCGCAGCTGAGCACTTAGAATATCCACTGAGTAGCAGAGGCCATAAAGGGGACATTCCTGCATAACAATGTCCTTATTCAAACTGGATGAATTTGTACTTTTACTCACAGTATTAATGTGCTACATTACGTTATCTGGTATCTCAAATTCCCCTGAAATGTATTCATAAAATATTTACTTTCACTAATACTTCCCTTATTTGACAACAACTTACCTTTATCTAAGGAGAACACAGGTAAGAACTGGACGAAAGCAAAAAAGGCCCCTGAGTGGCCCAAATTATGTCATAAAATCTAGGCACAAACACACTGATGACATAAAAAATTTTCAGGCATTCATCCACACTTTCTAAAAATTAATGTAATAAAATTAAAAATGCATACAGTTACTTAAAAATCAAATAGTACTATATTTTCTTTCATTTTAAGTTGCTTTTTCATTGTGATAAAATATACATAACATAAAATTTACCATTTTAACCATTTTTAAGTGTACAGTTTAGTGGCATTAAGTATATTCAAATTGCACAACTATCACTACCATCCATCTTCAGGACTTTTTATCTTCCCCAACTAAAACTCTATATTCTTTAGACAATAACTCCATCCCCCTAACCCCTGCCATCACCATTCTACTTCCTGTCTCAGTGAATTTGTCTATTCCAGGTTCCTCGTGTAGGGGGAACTCATTTGTCCTTTTGTGACTGGCTTATTTCACTTATCATAATGTCATCAAGGTTCATCCATGCTGTAGCGTGTGTGTGGCTCAGTAATATAGTACTATACATTTTTAAGGAAAAACAATAGACTCTGTCCCACTCCACTACCCGCTCCGCCCACTCCCGAGAGGCAACAACCTTAATTACTTTAGCTGTTTCTTCTGATATTTGCCTCCATGTTTTTAAACATATCACTGTTTCATAATATATGAATATTAGACATTAAACTATTCACTTCTTGTTAAGGTAGATGAGCAGTAAGCTGCCTTACGGACTTCTCACCCTCTCCTCCCCTTACAGTTATAGCAGTATGCAGTGATTACATTATTATGACTGTGTAAATAATGCTGCTGAGTCAAAAAGTACTGTGGTTACTTTACCATTTCTGGACAACATTATTTTCCTTGGAATGAAGAATTGCCTCATTTTAAAAATTTGGTTACTTTTCTATATACCTATTGCTAATTTTCAAATCCCAACATACCTCTAAAGGCCCCTCACATCACTTTGCACACCATCAAACACATCAGACGATGTGTCAGTTACACTCCCCCCAGCCATGGCTTCCCTGGAGCCTCCGCCCTCCCTCTCCACTCTAGGTTGCTGACTGTTAGGCCTGCTACGCGTGCTCACCCAGGGATTTCCCTTGGAAACTTTCCTGCATTGGATCCCCTAGGAATGGAATCTTCTCCTTTACTGGTCACTGGTTTGGTTTAGTAAAGCACACATCCTCTAAAGTAAAGGTACACGGAGATAAATGTGGTTGAGAATTTGCATGCCTGAAAGTGTTTTTATTCTATTTAAAAATTTGATAGTTTGAAAGGGCATAACATTCTTATTCCTTTGCAGGTAAAGGATCTTTTATTCCCAGGAAGCTTTTAGAATCTTATTTTTAACTCTGGTGTTCTGAAATTATACAACTTCGTTGGTGCCAGCCTTTTTCCATTCGTTGTGCTGGCCGTTGTCAAGCTGGACATTCTCATGCTTCCGTTCTAAAAGAAAATGCCTTTTATTATTTCTGTGATAAATTACTCCCCTTTGTTTTCTCCAGTTTAAGAACCTCTATTAATTGAATGGGATATAACCTGGATTGATCTTTTAAGATTTTTTCTCCTATAGTGTCCCTTTTCTTTGTCTCTTTTTTCTATTTTCTGGGGAAACTCCTTGGCCTTGTCTTTGAACCACTCTACAGAATTTATTTAGACAATAATATTTTTAACTTCCAAGAGCTTGTTCTTATTCTCTGATTGTTCCTTTTTCACAACATCTTGTTCTTTTTTTTTTTTAAGACATCTGGCAGTTTCCCAATATTTATTTATTTGTTTGTTTGTTTTTGCCACACCATGCGTCACGTGGGATCTTGGTTCCCCAACCAGGGATAGAACCTGCGCCCCCTGCATTGGAAGTGCAGAGTCTTAACCACTGGACCGCCAGGGAAGTCCCTTGTTCTTGTTTTTTGAATGCACTATTCTCTTATGATTCAATGTCAGTTATGTTCAATATTTGCTGTTTATGTAGGCAGGTAAAACACTATTTTATAAAGATATCCATCCAAAATGATTCAAATAAAGTTTTGTTGCTTAAGGTAATAAGTTTTTATTCAGACTGCCAGAAAATAAAGAAAATGAAGCAACCTGTGTTTCAAAGAGCTTGTGAAGGAAGTATAGTACCACTTTTTCAACGAAAAGGTATTCTGTTTTCTGCCACTCAAAAGGTAGTTATTGCTTTTTTAAAAAATTAATTTGCATTTTATTTATCACAGTTTTATACACATTTTGTTGTTGTTTTTGTTAGTTTAATGTTTTGCTTTGAATTCAGGCTAAAATGAATGAAATCAAGTTCTCAGAAGTCTAAGAGAAAAGGAGATTAAAGGAAAATTATAATCCTTGAAGTAATAAAATATATAAAACACAAAAAGTAGCGACTTAGACTGGGATAAAATATTTACAAATGACACATCTGATAAAGAACTATTATTAAAAATATACAGAGCTCTTAAAACTCCACAATAAGGAAATAAACAACCCAATTAAAAATGGGCAAAAGAGATGAACAGACACCTCAACAAAAGAGATATAGGGATGGTAGATAAATATATAAAAAGATGCTCAACATCATATGTCACCAGGGAATGACAAATTAAAACAACAACAAGATAGCACTGCACACCTCTTAGAATGGTGAAAATCCAAAACACTAACACCACCACCTGCCGGTGAGGATGTAGAGCAATGGGAACTCTCATTTATTGCTGGTGGGAATGCAAAACAGTACAGCCACTTTGGAAGACAGTTTGGTGATTTCTTACAAAATTAAACATATCCTTACCATATGATCCAGCAGTCACGCTCCTTGGAATTTACTCCAGAGTTGAAAACATGTTTACACACAAACTTGCACACTGAAGCTGCTGATGCAGCTTTATTCATAATCGCCAAAATCAACCAAAATGCCCTTCAGTAGATGAATGGATAAATAAAGTGTGGTACATCCACACAATGGAATATTAATCAGTAGTAAAAAAAAAATAATAAACTACCAAGCCATGAAAAGACATGTAGGAAACTTAGATGCATATTACTAAGTTAAAAAAGCCAATCTGAAAAGGTTACAATGCAAGAAATTTTCACATATTGAGGTATGGGGAAGTCACTCTGGCGTATGCATGATTTGGCTTGAATAGAATAGCCTGTTCTGTAGCCTATCAGACAAATTGTACGTCTGCCTTAACCATTAAGGAAAAGATGCGTTTAAAAATCAAAACGGAGTAACTGTGGTTCAGGCATCCAAAATGGAGCCTGGTGGCCATTGTGGATATGGTTTCAGACACGTTCCTGCATTACTAAGAATTTGAATTTCTGAACTGTATCAGACTCAAGGACACCACCAGCCATTCTCAAAACAAGATCTGCTAGCAGCTGCAACCATTTTGGACCCAGCCAATACTTACTTAACAAGCACCCTTACTTCTTGCCAGCCCCAATCATAATTCGTGATAAACAATTCATGTAACTAGTTGTAACCTTGCAATTTTTGCCTTGATAATCCTCCCCCATTTTGCAGTCCTGCAGAACACAATTCAAATGCTTCTTGAATCTGTGTCTCCTGGACTATAGTCCTCAATTTGGCTCAAATAAAACTCCTTTTTAGTCCTTTTATAGATTGTTTATTGGTTATTTGTGTCAACAGTTTTATACTGTATGTTTCCAACTATATGACATTCTGGGAAAGGCAAAACTATGATGACAGTAAAAAGATACTGGTGGCCAGTTTGGGGGAGCGGAAGGGAGGCAGAGCACAGAGAATTTCAGGGCAGTGAAATTATTCTATATGATACTATCATCATGCCTACATGTCATTAAAGATTTGTCAAAATCCATAGAATGTGCACCAGAAGTGAACTCTAATGTAAACTACGGACTTTGAGTGACAATGATGTGTCAAGGTAGGTTCATCTGACACAGGAGGTTGATACTGGGGAAGCCGGTGCACGTGTGGGGCAGGGGGTATACGGGAATTCTCCATACTTTCCACTCAATTTTGCTGTGAACCCAAAACTGCTCTAAAAAATGTCTATTTTTTTAAACTATTAACTGATTTTTAAACAAATATATCAGACCTAACATATTTAAATGGAGTCACCCTTCAACGTAGTTACCTCAGCAGGTCATGCTTTTATTCCATTGCTCAAAACATTTCCGAAACTCATCTTTTGAAATTGTCTTCAATGTAGATTAATGACCATAGTCTTCCCCAGCCCACATTTACAAAAATAATATGTGGCCCTGTAGAAAACTGGGACAATGCATAAAGGCACAAGAAAAAAATTAGATATTTTGGTCACATTCTTTCCATCTTCTTACAAAATAGGCTTCTCATGTGTTTTGATAACCTGTGCTTTTTCTTCTTAAAAATATCAATACTTTGTAAATATTTTTCCCAGTTATTAAAAGTTTTTCTAAAACATGACTTTTAATGACTGCAGAGAATGCACCATAACTTAATCACCCCTCAGCTGTTGGACAGTCCTCTTATTTGAAGTTGTGCCTCACCAAATTTAAGAACGCACTTTATTAGCAGTTTTGACTCTTTCTAAAATCCAAATTTGCCCTCAAGGACAGATCTGATAACATTTGGAGAGCTTTACAACTGTATGACAGGTTATTCTTAAAAGATGACCTTTGGTACATTTCTACCTCTGTCCTTGAAGAAACCCCTTTTGTCCGAGTGAGTTAAGAAAACCAGAAAGCAACTTACCAAGACGAGTTAAAGACTCAAGAAGGCAATTACAGTAATCTTCTTTGCTATGTTTTTATTGTTATTATGAAATATGTAATTCATATAGAAGAATGTATAAAACATCCATTCATTTTTAATAATTAAAATAATAGTAATAACAAGCATCACCCTGGTTAAGCCCCAGAGCACCTTCAGTGTCTTAGAAACTCCCTCGTGCTGTTCCTTTCAGACGTTTCCCCTCCTCCCACCAGAGGTAACTTCCATCCTGACTTTTACACTCATCATTCCCTTTTTCTTTATGGTTTTTACCAATTATACATCCGTAAAAAAAACAGTGTTTAGTTTTTACATTTTTGAATGTTATATGAATGGAATACCCATTTATTTCTTGTGACTACTTTTGTTTCACAGTATATAATTTCCCCCAAAAAAATTCATATCAGAGTAAGAGCTTAGGTATGATCCAGGTATTCCATAATATCTTCACTTCAATTATCTGCTTCCACAGTTTTTTTAGTCTGTGGGCATAATTTTACAGTGTCTTACAGGGTTGCTCTCTAAGGCTTCTCAAGGTAACTCTTCTCTTTCCCAGAAAACAGAAGTATAGTTAAGTATTTCTTCATGGCGCCCCCAAGTACCTGGCATGGTGCCAAGTGCTAAGCAGAGACTGATATTTCTTGATAGGTCCACTAGAAAATTGTTTTTGTCAAACTACAGGTCATGAAATCAGTGGGCTACAAGCAGCATAGTTCAACGCAACAGAATTATCACAGAATGCATAACAGGTAAGAAGGCTTAGTATTGCTTCGTGAAACTTCTGTTGCGTTTGCATGTGTGTGTCCACTGGATCCCAGTCTAAGACGTCTCACAGTTGGTCACAGTAAAAAAAAAACTTGAAAGCCACTATACAAAATGACATCCTATTAAGATGTCCAACACTGGCAGTTTTCCCTCATCTTTCTGAAGATGCTGACACAACAACTCTTGGTGAAGACTGAAGCCTTTCTAATTTACCAAAATTATCCTTGGTAGTCAGTCTCTATTTTTCTAAGTTGATTTGCCTCGCCTGTAGTGCCATCTAGTGTATGAGGAAGGGAAGTACTTCATGAAATTTAGGTAGTTCCAAATTACTACTTACATAATAAAAAAGATGACAATCATCACAAAATTTAGTCCAAATCAAGTTTGCAAAATAAAAATAAAACTGCATATTAAACAAGCAGTAATAAGATTGATGGGATATGTTTCTAAATGTCCACATTCTCAAACTCATGCTTGGGGGTTAGACTCAGAACCGAGGTCTCTGGTTCCCGGCCCGTGCCCTTCCCTCCATCAATTCCTCCCCTGCATTAACCCCTCCTCATCAGTGTCTACTCCTGCCCCTGCACATTTCACATCTGACCAGAGAGAAGCTGCTGTTCTAATCTGCCAAAAATTGTGCCAAATTTGCCAAAATCAAACAACCGTGGTTGCCAGTCTTAGCTGAGCTCACATAGCAACAAATGGTGTCTCTCACAATTCCTCAAACATAATCTCACAATTTTAGTGACCATTTCAAAGCAACTACTGGCTAGACCTCAGTTAGTTAGTCACCCTGCTGCACCAGGAGTAGTGCGTCTTGTAGGAGATTATGCCTTTAATTCCTGAAAAACACAGTCCTGCTGTATGTGAAGCCCATCCATCTCATTTGTACGCAAAGGTCTTTCTTTGAGAACAAAAGGATTTGAATTAAAGAGCCATGAAAGCCATGAATATCCCCAGAGGGACTGCACTTGACACTGACTAGGTAGGTCCATTTCCACCTGGTGTTTTGCAAACTGTGGGGTGCTTTGCCAGCATCAGGTCAGTGTTTGGTGGGCACTTAACAGCTGTTAGTTGCTGGTGGGTACTTAACAGCTGTTAGTTGCTTTGTTCATATAGTTCAGAGACCCTCCATCCTTCACTCTGAAAGCACGTGCTTCTTCCTAATCTAAACACGCACTCATGCAAATGGTCCCTTATGACTAAGATGCTGAGAAAAAACAGCCAGGAGTGTTTTGCTTGTGCTCCTCAGTACGACACACACTGCACTGGCTTTGACTGACAGCCCTGAATTTCCTAAAGGTGGTCACCTGGGTAGAGCCCAGATTTATTCACAGATTTATACAACTATCATCATGATAATTTAAAAACATATTCATTACCCCAAAAAGAAACTCTGCACCCCTTAACCGTCACCCCCTGTCCTTGAAAGCCACAGAATTGCACACTTTAAATGGGTGAGTTGGACTTCCCTGGTGGTCCAGTGGTTAAGAATCCGCCTTCCAATGCAGGGGACGCGGGTTCCATCCGTGGTCAGGGAACTAAGATCCCACGTGCCGCAGGGCAACTGAGCCCCTAGTGTGCCTCAGCTAGAGAGCCTGCACACCACAACTACAGGGAAGCCCGCACGCCACAACGAAGATCCTGCATGCCACAACGAAGACCCGACACAGCCAAAAAAAAAAAAAAATCTAAAAAAGGAATCATCTTAGAAAAATAAAAAATAAAAAAATAAGTGGGTGAGTTGCATGGTATATGAATTATATCTCAATAAAGCTGTTTTAAAATGCATAAAAACAGGGAGAGTTAGGGAGAAAAAGGCTAAAACGAATGTAAATAATATGAGCAATGTTTTGAGTAATATAAAATAAATGATATGACTGGAAATAGAAATGATTTCGTGCAATATTTTGAAGTTATTCAAAATGGAAACGGGGGGGCTGCTTATCACCCACACTGCTGTGAGGGCCTCCTCACCACCCTGATGGCAGAGCCTGGTCATGTCTTGGGATGCGGCAATAGTGCTTCTTTACTTGCTCTGATGAATTGGCTGTAACAAGCTTGCTGAGTCAATGTGGCTACAGGGTAGACTCCCCAGACAGAAAAGAAAACACAAAATCATCTAGGCAGATATTTCCTCTATATGTTTTCTTTCTGGTTTTATCATAACTTGCAGTACACAGAAAAGTTGAAGAAACCACCTTAAGTATTGTTAATATTTCCTCAGTTCATTTGGAAAAAAATAAACTTCTTTCAAAAAGAATCTCAAAATTTTTTAATGCAGAAATTTAAAAATTTGTATCCAGATAATATTCAGAGTTGGCAAGGTGTGAAAGAATATGTACTCAGATACAACTGGTGGAAATATAAACTAGTACAACACTTTTATACAGCAAAATGAAACATGCACATGCCCACTGACCCCGCAATTCCATACCTCACCATTTATGCCAGATCAATTATACTATATTATAGAAATACTTCACATGTGCAAAATAATAAATGTTCAAGGATGTTTAATACAGCATTATGTGTATTCCGCTCCAAAATTAGAAATACTCTAAAATGTCCATTAGTGGTTAACTAAATCATGATACAGGCTTACTATGTATCACTATGCCCCAATAAAAAGAACGAAGTAGATCTATATACACTGACGAGGAAAGATTTTGAAGACATTGTGTTTTCTCTCCACCCACTTGCTGTCCACTCCTAAACAGAAAGAAAGTGTGAATTAAAGGTAATGTTTAACTCTTTGACATAAATGACAGCAAGATCCTTTTTGACCCACCTCCTAGAGTAATGGAAATAAAATAAAAAATAAACAAATAGGACCTAATGAAACTTAAAAGCTTTTGCACAGCAAAGGAAACCATAAACGAGACCAAAAGACAACCCTCAGAATGGGAGATAATATTTGCAAATGAAGCAACTGACAAAGGATTAATCTCCAAAATATGCAAGCAGCTCATGCAGCTCAATATCAGAAAAACAAACAACCCAATCCAAAAATGGGCGGAAGGCCTAAATAGACATTTCTCCAAAGAAGACATACAGATTGCCAACAAACACATGAAAAGATGCTCAACATCACTAATCATTAGAGAAATGCAAATCAAAACTACAATGAGGTATCACCTCACATGGGTCAGAATGGCCATCATCAAAAAATCTACAAACAATAAATGCTGGAGAGGGTGTGGAGAAAAGGGAACCCTCCTGCTTGGTTGGTGGGAATGTAAATTGATACAGCCACTATGGAGAACAGTATGGAGGTTCCTTAAAAAACTAAAAATACAACTACCATATGACCCAGCAATCCCACTACTGAGCATATACCCTGAGAAAACCATAATTCAAAAAGAGTCATGTACCACCGTGTTCATTGCAGCACTATATACAATTGCCAGGACATGGAAGGAACCTAAAAGTCCATCGACAGATGAATGGATAAAGAAGATGTGGCACATATATACCATGGAATATTACTCAGCCATAAAAAGGAATGAAATTGAGTTATTTGTAATGAGGTGGATGGACCTAGAGTCTGTCATACAGAGTGAAGTCAGGAAGAGAAAAACAAATACTGTATGCTAACGCACATATATGAAATCTAAAAAAAAAGGTACTGATGAACCTATTGGCAGGGCAGGAATAAAGACACAGACGTAGAGAACGGACTTGAGGACACAGGGGTGAAGGGGAAGCTGGGACGAAGTGAGAGAGTAACACTGACATATATAGACTACCAAATGTAAAATGGATGGCTAGTGGGAAGCAGCTGCATAGCACAGGGAGATCAGCTTGGTGCTTTGTGACCACCTAGAAGGGTGGGGTAGGGAGGATGGGAGGGAGGCTCAAGAGGGAGGGTATGGGGATATATGTATACTTATAGCTGATTCACTTTGTTGTACAACAGAAACTAACACAACATTGTAAAGCAATTATACTCCAATAACCATATAAAAAAAAGGTAATGTTTAAATTTGACAAAGAAAAACTTCGATTACTACAAAAAGTTTAAAAAGAAACGTTTCTCTTCACCCTATCCACCATTGCTAATTTCTCATGTAATCATTCTGAAAGGGGTTTATGAATATATCAACATATATATGCACAAACTCTTTTAAATTTGCAAAAAATTTTATCATTTTGTATATACTTTTGGGCATCTTGTTTTTTCTCCCACTTAATAATATGTCTTGAACATCTTTCTATGTGAGCAGATGCAAATCTACCTAATTCTAAGACATATGTAAGGTGAAAAATCACAGAAATACATACCCACACTCTTTCATTCATAGAAAAAGAAAGGAATAAAAATCTAGATGTGGGTAGAGGAAAGGGATGGGGGCACAGCAGCTCAATTTTTTATCCATAGACTTCTGAATTGTTTAACTTCAATACTTTGGCAAGTAAAGAGCAAAGAAACACGTCAGCTTGGGTTCAACTGTTCACAGATCAAAACACTTTAGGCTAAGGAATTCCATCATCACCTTGGCAGAGCCACTCTGACATCTGGGTTCCCTCCCCTCCCCTCCCCTCCATCAGTAGATATGGGGGTGGGGTGAGAAATGTCCTGATACTGATGATGGCCTTGGGTGTTCCATTCACTAGGAGGGAAAGATCCAGACAAAGTCACCCAAAGGCAGCTCCTCCTCCACACTACACTTCCTACTCCCACGTCCCCCTGAATTTACCTCCCTCCCTCCATGTGCATATACACTGAGGGAGAGAAACATAGGAGTCTTATTGTCCACCACCCATAGGGAGAGCTTTGGTTTTCACAGCTGTCCTCACCAAACTTGAGCTGGAGGATTTGTCAGAATAATCTCCCTCAAATTCCTTTTAGAATCCCTGGAGAGTCGCTTAAACAGTGAACCACTGACCTTGTGAACGCATGGTACATCAGGATGAATAGGAAGGCAAAGCTCTAATTCTTGGGATGGACTTCCGGATCCTGAGCTGATCTGAGCAATGTTGATCATATTCTTGAAAGACTATAAACAATCTATCAGAGGGACTTGTGCAAAGTTTTTATTATATTCCTGGAAAACGATAGCTGTCCCAACCCCAATCAAGAGTATTTCTAGGGCTTTATGGCTGGAATCACAAAGTTTGGCAAACAGTCCTGATCTCAACAGCAGATGATGGGGATTGAAGGATACTCTTTGGTTCAGTGACTTAGAATTGTTTGATAATGAGGTTGCTTCAAAAATGGCTTTCTTACCATGCAGACTGTGAAACAGCTTATAGTTGGGGTGCCCAGGCCTTAAAATAATAATGCTACTTCTTCTTTAAGTTTGATGGAAATTCAGAATTTAAGGAGAGATAAGAAAACTCTATTCAAATACCTAGTGTTAAATATTTAAGGCGTGCAGTTACTTGAAACACAGAATATGGTCTTATAAATTTGTTAATTAAAAGTATAAAGTTTGCCAGATCTATAACACCTTTCTACTCATGCCATTCAAATTATCATAGAAAATTGTCTTCTGAATTAAAAGACTAAGAATAGGCCACCACCAATGGTCAATTTAAACTGTAAAAGATGGTGTGCCCCTGAAATGGACACAATTAGATGCTCAATTAGTTTCTGTCTACCAAAGAAAGGAGGCCCAGAAGTGAGCATCTAACTGGGGTATCTCATTTGTCTCTGCTTCAATAATCTGGCTGTTTTCGACTTCCTTCATTTCCTTTGTGGGCTATTGTACAACAAAAGTGCCTCCATTATCAGATTCAAAATTGAATCCTATGATACTGTAGCCTGAGGAAAAGAAAGCACTGAATATCATTCCTAGCTTTAGACCCAGAAGATATTTAGGAAATGTTACTGTATATACACCACAAACAGCATTAGTGCTTTTAATTTCTTTTTTATGGGTGCAATGGAGATTAATTTGCATGAGCTCATTTCAATTTCTGTAATAAGATCCAAATTTTGCATTAAGCTTTCCATCTCAAAAACAAAGTTAAAAAGGACAGATTTCTTCTTTCAAATGTTTTTATTATAGTTCTATTTTACAGTCCTTGCATCTAATATTCACTTAAAAGTTTGAATATATATACCCATAGATTCTAATTTGTTTCCTGATTACCTCCTGTTTCTACCAAGAAACATCCCAAGTTCCAAATGCTGCACAACTTGACAAAGCACTAGAACTACCAGAAGGGGTATCTACAGATCCAGGGAAGGTATTTATTGTATTTAATACAAAATCAGAACAGGTCAACTACGCTCAGGAACAGTGTTCCATGAAGGGAGGCATTTGTTGTAAATCCTGAGATTGAACTGGTTATAGAATTGGGGATTTCACGGAAGTATAAAGCCTACTGAAACACAGGGGACTTGCTGTGCCATGCCATTGTTATTAAACATGGAACTAGATTATGGACAGGCTACTTTCTAGTTGCAACATAGCTGCATGATGGAGAGATCAGACTGCCGTCACAGTAAGGTGACACCACAGTCTCACCAGGGATAGAACAGCAGGTGAAACCTTGAGGAAACAATCAGACAACTGTAGAAAGGGAGATGTTCTCCAAAACAATTGGCATGGTTTCTTGAACAGGTTAGTGTCATTAAAAATAAAATAGGAGAGAATGGCCAAGATGGTGGAGTAGGAAGACCCTGAGCTCACCTCCTCCCATGGGCACACCAAAATTACAACTATTTACAGAGCAACTAGTGATGAGAAACACCAGAAGACTAGTAGGAAAGTTCTTCTACAACTAAAGACATAAAGAAGGAACCACAATGAGACAGGTAGGAAGGGCAGAGATGCTGTATAGTCAAGACCCACACCCGTGGGTGGGCAGCCCACAAATGGGAAGATAATTACAATTGCAGTGGTTCTCCACAAGGAGTGAGGGGTTCAAGCCCCACATCAGGCTCCTGAGCCTGGGGGTCCTGCACCAGGAAGATAAGCCCCTAGAATGTTTGGCTTTGAAGGCCAGTGGGGCTTACTTTCAGGAGAGCCAGAGGGCTGTGGGAAATAGAGACTTCATCTTTAGAATGCACACAAAATCTCACATGTGCTGGGACCTAGGGCTGAAGCAATAATTTGAAAGGAGCCTGGGTCAGATGCACCTGGTGATCTTGGAGAGCCTCCTAGAGAGGCGGGAGGAAACTGGAGCTCACCCTGGGGACACAGACACTGGTGGCAGCCATTTTTGGAAGCTTGTTCTACCACAAGGACACTGTTGCTGGCCAGTGCCATTCTGGAATCCTCCCTCTAGCTTATTAGCACTGGGACTGGCCCCACCTACCAGCCTGGAAGCACCAGTACTGGGACATCTCAAGCCAAGTAGCTAGATGGGTGGGGATAAAACCTCACCCACCAGTAGGCTAGCTGCCTTAATACCCCCAAGCCCACAGCTGCCCCAGGACCCAGTCCTGTTCCCCAGAACCCTCACACCAGTGAACCTGCACTAGCCCCAGGACCTCATGGGCCTCAGCCTCACCCATGGCAGGCTGCCACTAGTCCTGGGAACCCCTTGGCCCTGGGCCCATCCACCAGCAGGCCAACACTAGCCCCAGGACCCCCCCAACCCCAGGATCCAGCCCCACTCACCAGCAGGCCAACACCAGCTTTAGGACACCCCAGACCCCACAGACAGCTGTGTCAGGAACAGGCCCCACACCAGCAGGCCATCTAGTGGATCCAGGACACCTAGCCCCGCAACCACCATCCTAGAACCTGGCTCCACCCATCAGCGGACTAGCACTAGCCCCAGAACACACCAGGGCTTTGTACCCAGCTGCCTTGTGACCCCGCCTCACCCACCAGTGACTAGCAGCTTCAGTGCAAGACAGGACCTGGCAACAAACCAGTTTTTTTAAATACATATATATATTGCTATATATAAACCAGCCAGGCATACCAGACCACCCACAGTAGTCAGCCTGTCACAACAGAAGGACCCACACAGCCCACATGGGGGGCACCCCTAGAGCATATAGCTCTTGTGACCAGAGGGAAGTGCATTGCTGGGAAACAGAGGACATCTACAAAAGTCCACTTCTCCAAGGTCAGGAAGCATAACCAACCTACCAAATATATAGAAATAAAAACAGCAAATTAGGCAAAATGAGGTGACAGAGGAATATGTTCCAAATGAAGGAACATGATAAAACCCCAGAAGATGAACTAAGTGAAGTGGAGATTATCAATCGACCCAATGAAGAGTTCAAGGTAATAACTGTAAACATGCTCAAAGAACTCAGGAGAAGATTGGGTGAGCAGAATGAGAAGTTGGAAGTTATTAATAAGGAGTTAGAAAACATAAAGAAGAACCAAACAAAGATAAAGAATACAGTAACTGAAATTTTAAAATACACTAGAATTAATCAGCAATAGATTAGATGATACAGAGGAATGGATCAGTGAGCTGGAAAACAGAGTAGTAGAAATCACACAAACTGAACAGAAAAAAGGAAAAAAATTTTAATGAGGATAGCTTAAGAGACCTCTGGGACAACATCAAGGTACTAACATTCACATTATAGGGTCCCAGAAGGAGAAGAGGAGAGAAAGTGGAAGAAAACTTATCTGAAGAAGTAATAGTAGAAAACTTCCCTAACCTGTGAAAAGAAATGGACATCCAGGTCCAAGAATCACAGAGATTCCCAAACAGGATCAACCCAAAGAGGACCACACCAACACATACTGTAATAAAAATAGCAAAAATTAAAGATAAAGTGAGAGATAAAAATAGCAAGAGAAAAGCAACAAGTTAAGTACAAGGAAACTCCCATAAGGCTATCAGCTGACTTTTCAACAAAAACTCTGCAGGCCAGAAGGGAGTGGCAATGTATTTAAAGAGATGAAACGGAAAAACCTACAACCAAGAATGCTTTACCTGGCAATGCTTTCATTCAGATTTGATAGAGTGATCAAAAGGTTTACAGACAAGCAAAAGCTAAAGGAGTTCAGTATTTCCAAACCAGCTTTACAAGAAATGTTAAAGAGACTTCTTTAAGTGAAAAAGAAAAGACCACTACTAGAAACAGGAAAATTATGAAAGGAAAAATCTCATTGGTAAAGGCAAATATACTATAAAGGTAGTAAATCAACCACATGTAAAACTAATAGGAAGGTTAAAAGACAAGCATACTAAACTCATCTATATCCATATTA
Organism: Balaenoptera physalus; assembly: GCF_965194825.1. Lineage (NCBI taxonomy): Eukaryota > Metazoa > Chordata > Mammalia > Artiodactyla > Balaenopteridae > Balaenoptera > Balaenoptera physalus. Next base: position 27,345,444 of record NC_138897.1, read on the forward strand.
AGTATCTAAGGGATACAAAAAACAAAAAGATGGGAAATATGATGTCAAAAACAATAAACATGGGGGAGTAAAAATGTAGGACTGTTAAAATGTATTTGAACTTAAAAGGTCAGCATCTTAAAATATATATTGGTATATATAAACCTCATGATAACCACAATCCACACAATAGATACACACACACAAAGAGAGAAAGGAATCCAACCATAACACTAAAGATAGTCATCAAATCACAAGGGAAGAGAGCAAAAGAAGACAGGAAGAAAAAGAACTACAATAACAACCCCAAAACAATTAATAAAATGGCAATAAGTACATATCTATCAATAGTTATTCTAAATGTAAATGGACTAAATGTTCCAATCAAAAGACATAGAGTGGCTGAATGCACACAATAACAAGACCCATATATATGCTGCCTACAAGAGACTCACTTTAGATCTGAAGACACACATGGACTGAAAGTGAAAGGATGGAAAAGGGTATTCCACGCAGGCTAAAATGAAAAGACAGCCAGGGTAGCAATACTTATATCAGGTAAAAGACTTTAAAACAAAGACTGTAACAAGAAACAAAGAGGGACATTACATAATGATCAAGGGATCAATCCAAGAAGACAATTGTAAATATATATGCACCCCATATAAGAGCACCTAAATACATAAAGCAAATATTAACAGACAGAAAGGGGAAAACTGACAGTATTACAATAATAGTAAGGTAATTTAACAACCCCCACTTACATCAATGGACAGATCATCCAGACAGAAAATCAATAAGGAAACACTGGCCTTAAAAGACACATTAGGCCAAATGGATCATATCCATATATATGAAACATTCCATCCAAAAGCAGCAGAATACACATTCTCTTCAAGTGCACATGGAACATTCTCCAGGATAGATCACATGCTAGGCCACAAAACAAGTCTCAGTAAATTTAAGAAAACTGAAATCATAACAAGCATCTTTTCCAATCACAACACTATGAGACTAGAAATCAAATACAAGAAAAAAATGCAAAAACACAAACATGTGGAGGCTAAACAATATGCTACTACACAACCAATGGATCATTGAAGAAATCAAAGACAAAATTTTAAAAACCTGGAGAAAATTAAAACAAAAACACACTATCCAAAATCTATGGGACAAAGCAAAAGCAATTCTAACAGGGAAGTTTATAGCAATACAAGTTTACCTCAGGAGACAAGAAAAATCTCAAACAACCTAACCTTACACCTAAAGGAACTAGAGAAAGAAAAAAACCACAAAATTAATAAAAGGAAAGAAATCATAAAGATCAGAGCAGAAATGAAATAAAGACTAAAAAAAGAAATAGAAAAGATGAATGAAACTAAGAGCTGGTTGTTTGAAAAGATAAACAAAATTGATAAACCTTTAGCCAGACTCATCAAGAAAAAAATAGAGAGGGCCCAAATCAACAGAGTCAGAAATGAAATAGGAGAAGTTATAACCAATGCCACAGAAATACAAAGGATCATAAGAGGTAACTACAAACAATTATATGCCAATAAAATGAACAACTTAGAAGAAATTGACAAATTCCTAGAAATGTACAATCTCTCAAGACTGAATCAGGAAGAAATAGGAAATATGAATAAACCAATTGCCAGTAATGAAATTGAAACAGTAATAATAAAAAAAAAAACTCCCGACAAACAAAAGTCCAGGACCAGATGGCCTCACAGGTGATTTCTACCAAGCATTTAGAGAAGAGCTAAAACCTATCCTCCTCAATCTATTCGAAAAAACTGCAGAGGAAGGAACACTTCCAAACACATTCTTCCAAACATGAGGCCAGCAACACCCTGATGCCAAAAGCAGACAAAGACATCACAAAAAAACCAGAAAATTACAGGCCAATATCACTGATGAACATAGATGTAAAAACCCTCAACAAAATATTAGGCAAAACAATCTTCAGAAAATAAGAACAAAGCTGGTGGTATCACACTCCCTGATTTCAAACTGCACTACAAAGCTACAGTCATCAAAACAGTATAGTACTGGCACAAAAACAGACACCTGGATCAATGGAACAGAACAGACAGCCCAGAAATGAACCAAAACTTACATGGGCAGTTAATCTACAACAAAGGAGGCTAGAACATACAATGGGGAAAAGACAGCCTCTTTAATAAATGGTGTTGGGAAAACTGGACAGTTACATGCAAAAGTATCAAACCGGAATACTCTCTCACACCATGTGCAAAAATAAACTTGATGCATTAAAGACTTAAATGTAAGACCTGAGACCATAAAACTTCTAGAAGAAAACATAGGCAGTACGCTCTTTGACATTGATCTTTGTAATACTTTTTTGAATATGTCTCCTCAGACAAGGGAAACAAAAGCAAAAATTAACAAATGGGACTACATCAAAGTAAAAGGCTTTGTGCAGCGAAGGAAACCATCAACAAAGTGAAAAGCCACATACTGAATGGGAGAATATAATCGCAAAAAATATATCCAATACAGGGTTAATATCCAAAATATACAAAGACCTCATACAACTCAACATCAAAAAACAAACAACTGGATTAAAAAACAGGCAGAGAATCTAAATAGACATTTTTCCAAAGAAGACATACAGATGGCCAACAGGCAGATGAAAAGATTTTCAACATCACTAATCATCAGGGTAATGCAAATCAAAACCACAATGAGATATCACCTCATACCTGTCACAATGGCTATTATCAAAAAGACAACAAATAACAAGTGTTGGTGAGGATGTGCAGAAAAGGGAATCCTCTTGCACTGCTGATGGGAATGTAAATTGGTGCAGCCACTATGAAAAACAGTATGGAGATTCCTCAAAAAATTTAAAATAGAACTACCATATGATCCAGCAATTCCACTCCTAGGTATTTATCCAAAGAAAATGAAAACACTAATTAGAAAAGATCTATGTACCCCTATGTTCATTGCAGCATTATTTACAATAGCCAAGATATGGAAGCAATCTAATTACCCACCAATAGGCAAATGGATAAAGAAGATGTGGCATATATATACAATTAAATATTACTCAGCCATAAAAAAGAATGAAATATTGCCATTTACAATGACATGGATGGACCTATAGGGTATTATGCTAAGTGAAATAAATCCAACTGAGAAGGACAAATACTATATGGTTTCACATATATGTGGAATCTAAAAAACAAAACAAATGAACAAACATAACAAAACAGAAAAAGAGTTATAGATACAGAGAACAAACAGGTGATTGCCAGAGGGGAGCAGGAAGGAGGAAAGAAATAGGTGACGGAGATTAAGAGGAACAAACTTCTGGCTGCAAAATAAATGAGTCACGGGTAGGAAATGTACAATGTGGGGAATATAGTCAATAACTATATAATATCTTTGTATAATGACAGCTCAAAACTGACTTACTGTGTTGATCATTTTGAAATTATATAAATCGAATGTATATCAAGTCATTATGTCATATAACAGGAACTAACATAGTATGGTAAGTGAATTAAACTTCAAAAACAAACAAACAAACGCATAGAAAAAGAGATCAGATTTGTGGTTACCAGAGGTGGTGGGTGGAGGGAGGAGGAATTGGATGAAGGTGGTCAAAAGGTACAAACTTCAGTTATAAGATAAATAAGTACTAGGAATATAATGTACAACATGGTAAATATAATTAATACTGCTGTATTTATATATGAAAGTAGTTAAGAGAGCAAATCCCAAGAGTTCTTATCACAAGGAAAATTTTTTTTCTATTTCCTTAATTTTGTATCTATATGAGATGCTAGACGTTCACTAAACTTGTGATAATCATTTCATGATGTATTAAGTCAAATCATTATGCTGTGTACCTTAAACTTATATAGTGCTGTATGTCAATTATATCTCAATAAAACTAGAAGATAAAATAAATAAAATAAATAAAAATAGAGAAAGTAGGGGATGGGGGGAGCTGTGCAAATTCAGAGAGACATAGGGGATACAACCAGATACAATGCATGATCCTGTTTTGCACTCTGGTTAGAGAACTACTTGGTTTAAAGAACAATATTTACAATACAATTTCATTTTGATAAAACATAGGGGTGTGTGCATGTATGTGTATATACACACATAGCAAAGGATCTGGAAAGATATATGGATATACACCAGGGTTCACTGTTGGGTAATAATACCTTAGTGTATCTGGGTTGTGGGAATGTGGTGGTTTTACTTATTTATTCCGTTTGTTACCCATTATTTCTTTAAGCTTGACTTACTATTACGTAAGTAACCATTAGAACTGTCAATTTATACTACTGAGAATATTGAAAACAAAAATAACCGTCAGGAATTCTTAGATCTAATAAATTCTAAGACTTTCAGTTTACTCACCCGTACAATGGGGATAATATAACTCTTCTTTGGTTGTGTAGAGGCTGGAATTAGTCAATGGCAAGCGCACAGCGCTAGGGTGGTCGTCACTGTTGATTGATTCCTGCTGCTCTCGGGACCCAAGTGGGGCGGGGCGGCCCAGGGACTCCCGACTGGTGGTGATGTAATTTGGGCACAGCTCTCAGCCCCTCAGGAAGGGGGCGCTGGGGCTTCCTTGCGTCCCGGACGCGCGCTGGTGTCCGTTCCCACGGGGGCTCCGCGCTCCTAACGCCAGAGGCGGGGCCGCGCCGTGTGCACCCGGAGGAGCTCGCGGCAAGGCAGGGCCGGGCGGCGGCGTACCGGCACAAAGTTGCGGAGGAGGCCGTGAAGGGACCAGAAGCGCCACTGGCCTCGCCCGTTCCGGCGGCCGTTTCACGGAGAGCAGGGTCGGCCCGACGGCCAGTCGCGGGCACAAACGCCAGCGCGTCGGAAGCCTGGCCGGGACCTGGCGACGCTGTGGAGGAGGTTGGTTCCAGTGGATGGAAACCCCGAGCCTGCCGAGAGGGACCTGGGGAAGAGCGATTCCCGACAACGCCCAGAGGACGCTCCCTGGGAGAAGGAGGCGATGGAGGGGCGCGGCCACGCACACCGCGCAGCCCGCAAAGACCGATCGCACGGCCGCGAGCACAGACCGGAGCTGCACAGACACCCCTCAGAGCTCGTGAGGCCCTGCCACGGGTCCCACGGCCGGGAGAGGGGCGAGGACAGAAGGCGGTGCCGCAGACGCTCCCGAGTTTATTCTTCGGAGCGGGGATCATCTGGTTACAGCCGGTCCCCTCCACAGTCTATGCGTCCTTGTCTGATGTACAGGGACTGTCACAGACGCCTGGCGAAGGCCCGTGTTGCACAGCAGAGGCCTGGAGAAGGCCCCTCAGATGCCCCTCGGGCCAGACTGGAGCTCGGCCGAGACCACCGCCTGGGTGCACCCCAGGGGAGAGGGGCTGGGTGTCTAAGCAGGGGACACCAGCCTCCCCACAGGGACAAACGCCTGGTCGGTACCAAGGGACACGAGAAGTCCTCTGCTTTGACCAGACGAAAATCAGGCCTGGCCTTCTCCAGAGAGGAAAGGCCGCAGTCTCTCCCCCGGGCCAGCGCAAACGAGAATCCGCCCTCTAGTGGTGTCGAGAAAGAGAAGGAAAGAGACGGCCTCGGCATCCAGTTTTTACCTCCCTTCAGACAAGCTTCAGACCTTAAAAAGCGAAAGCACGAAGACTCCGAGAAAACCAAACCGGACAAAAACAAGCAGAGTCCCGACCGCTTGGACATAGCAGAGGGGGCAAGAGGCCTGTTACCCAAGGTGAAAGAGAAGGTTTCCAATAACCAAAAGGTTCAAGAAGGGAAAGTAAGACCTCCTCATTTGGATGGAAAGCCTGAGGGCTCCCTCCCTAAAGGTGAGGAGGCAGATACGGATAATGAATTCAAGCCGCCCACCATGTCTTCTGAGTCATACTTCAACCACAACCAGCCTAGGGAGAAAAAGAAAAAGATTATGAAAACTTCAGCCACTGCTCTTGAAGAAAAAGGACCTAAAAAAAATGATTCAAGTGAAAACTTGGACTTGGTTCAGGAACTACCTAAGGTGAATGAAAACAGATCAGAGAAGCTGCAGCCCTCTGGAAACGTCTGGGCCAAGCTGGAAAAGGTCCCCACTGATGCACCAGTGTGGCCGGACCTCCCATTACCCAGGGTCCAGGCCAATGACCGTCCACTTCTTGCCTCTGGATTGATGTCCTCCTTACGACCAAAGCAAAAAGCACTGTCTTCACCCCAGGAAGAGGAAGAAGTTGGATTTACTGGATGCAGAATGAATTCTAAGATGCAAGTGTTTTCTGGCTCCAAGTGTGCCTATCTTGCCAAAATGATGACCTTGCGCCAGCAGTGCATCTGGGTACTTAGAAACAACATCAATTCAATCTTTAAAGTGGGAGGAGTCCCATATTCGGTTCTTGAACCCATCTTGGAGAGCTGTGCACCTGATCAGCTGTATCGCATAGAGAAATACAATCATGCACTAGTCCAAGAAACAGACAAATTATGGAAAATTCACTCTCACCAACACTTTAGGAAAGAAAGGCCAAAAGAGCACGAGACATGGCGAGAGATGTACATGCGGCTTCAGGATGCCCGAGAGCAGCGGCTTCAAGCACTGACAGTGAATATCCAATCTGCACAAGCCAATAAGCCCAAAGGCCGACAAGCAAAGATGATCCTTCTCAACTCTCTGGCCAGGCCACCTTCTGACGTTCGAAGGAGGCAGGAGAAGTTTGAAATAGGAGAAGCAGCTGCCCCTGAAAAAGTCAAGATCAAGCTAGCGCTTTACCCTACAGGAACCATCCATACTCCCTCCAGCAGAAACAGCCTTAACCTCACCCATGAGAAGCCAGCCGGAGCCTGCTCAAGCACCACCGGTACCCACTTGCCGCGGGTAGTCAGCGGCAGGAAACCTGTAAAGAAAATCACCCCCATGATGGCCAAGACAATTAAAGATTTCAAGAACAGGTTCTCCCGATGGTAAATTGAGGCCTTGCCTTGGAGCTGGAATTCCAGAGGAGGAATACAAGGGCAGTGGGTGTTAGGGAATGGGACTTCCAAAGGAGACTGGAATGTTTTGCTTTGTGGAAACTTTTGGACTCTGACTCTTGTAGTTTTCAAGTGCTGCACCTGTGTGCTGCCATAGCCACTGCCTCCTGCCTGGAGAACACTTCAGAATTCTTAAGATGAGACACCTCAGTCCCACTGACGATTTTAAGACCCATTATACTTTTGTTGTTAACTAGCCTCTTTGTAAACAATATGACATAGTCTTAACAAATATTATCCCCAGATTGTGTTTATATCAATAAACAAAAGTACTTAACATGAGATTTTTTTTTTTTACTCTCAGAGTAGATGAGGTCTTCTTGGACACAAACCCAGAAGCCATTAATTAAAAAGACTGATATATCTGACCACATAAAAATTTAGAAATATATTAAAAAAAAAGGTCAAAAGATAAACAACAAACTGGGAAAGATATTTATAACTCAGTTAACATTCAGAAGGCCAATTTCCTTTATATATAATAAGGGCCCACAAACTAATGAGAAAAAAAAGACCAATAATTTACTATAAAAATGGGCAAACATAGGAAAAGATGGTTCACACAAAAGGAAACACAAATGACTCTTAAATATATGACAAGATGCTCAATCTTACTAAAATGCAAATAAATATAATATGAGGGGGGTGTTGGTGGTGGGATGAATTGGGAGATTGGGATTGACATATATACACTAATATGTATAAAATAGATAACTAACAAGAACCTTCTGTACAAAAAAATTAAATTCAATTAAATTCAAAAAAAAAAGAAAAAAAACATAATATGATACAAATTTTCACCTATCAGTTAAGTAGAATTCAAAAGATTAATAGCCTGCTGTGTTGGAGCAGATGATCATACATTACTAGTAGATGATAAATTGATACAACTTCTATTGAAGTTAATAGGCAAATGTTAAATATATATTCTTTGGTACTACAATATCACTTTTAGGATGAGAAACTGAATGTATAAGTGACTAATGGCCAGAACCACATAAGCTCAGGAAGCCAAACCACAACCTCTGCAGCAACCATCCCAGAAAACCAAATCACAGACTCTCCAGCAATCAGTCCAAGAAACTAAATCACAACCTCCTTAGCAATTGGCCCAGAATGGTGAGGATTTGGTCAACAACTGCCAGCCTCCCTATTTTTGCCCTCAGTCTCCAAGTCAGGACCAACCAGAGAAAGCCAAATATGATCTCCAAATCAATCACATAAGATGCCCCACTTCTAGTTAGCCCAACTCCGGATTTCCCAAGTCAGCAACCTCCAATCAGAAAATACTAAAGCCTTCCCTTTTTTTTTTCACTATAAAGCTTTCCCACTCCCCTGCCTGCCAAATGCAAGTGATGGTAGCTGACTCCCTTGCTATAGCAAGCTCTCAATAAATAGCCTCTGTTTGTTAAGTTTGGGTGGTTTTTATTTATTTCCACAAGAACTGTATTCTACAGATGCACATGTATCAAACATACACATATACAAACTCTGATATAGCAATTTCACTTATAGGATTTTATTCTCCAGACACAATTGCGTGTGTTTGTGTGTGTGTGTGTGTACTCAATTAATACAAAGACATGACCATGGCATTTGAATCGAATTTTTCTCCAGGACATTTGCCTGCCTCTAAGAGGCTAAGATGCTGAGTAGTGTGTTTCACAACCTCAAGGTGCTACAGGTGCAAAAGTTCTAATCCAAGACCCACCAAGATAGGGGACCCTGGTAAAACCAATGAATACTCAGTCCTTATTCAGTCCAAGGAATAAGGACAAAGGATAAGTTAGGCTGCCTAAGCTCTGTATGGCCCAGAAAAATCTCAGTCTCTGAATTTGGACTGAGATACTCCTAGATTACTAGCTCCTCTCCCCAGGCACAAGACAAACAAGCCTAAATTACCTCTACAGGAAGATATCATCATCCTTCATCTCAAATTATTTCTAAAACCAAACCATCAACTACACTGCCATATACAGTCTAAGAAAAGAACAACATAAATGAAAAACATTAGGAATAACAGACAATTGAAACAGATTCACATGGGCCTCAAGATACTGGAACTCAGACACAGTCTTGAGAAAAACTATTTCAACCAATATCATTTACAATAGTATATAAAAATCAAATAGGGGCTTCCCTGGTGGCGCAGTGGTTGAGAATCTGCCTGCTAATGCAGGGGACACGGGTTCGAGCTCTGGTCTGGGAAGATTCCACATGCCGCGGAGCAACTGGGCCCGTGAGCCACAGCTACTGAGCCTGCGCGTCTGGAGCCCGTGCTCCGCAACAAGAGAGGCCGCGATAGTGAGAGGCCAGCGCACTGCGATGAAGAGTGGCCCCCGTTCGCTGCAACTGAGAAAGCCCTCGCACAGAAACGAAGACCCAACACAAGCAAAAAATAAAATAAATAAATAAAATAAAAATTAAAAAAAAAAAAAGAAAAGAAAGGCTTCCTGGGGGTGGTGAGACTTTGGCTGACTCTTAAAGGACATCCAACCAGATGCATCCATCTGTCAAACCATCTATCCATCCATCCATGGAAGCATTAATTAAAAAAAAAAAAAATCAAATAGGAACAAATCTAACAAAAGATGTTTCAGATTTCTTTTGGGGGCTGAACTGTGTCCTCTCCTCCCCAAATTCATACATTGAAGCCCTAACCCTGAATAATTAAGAATGTGACTGTATTTGGAGATAGAGCCTTTAGGGGGTGATTAAGTTAAAATGAGGTCATTAGGGTGGTCCCTAATCCAATCTGACTGGTGTCCTTAGAAGAAGAGGAAATTTGGACACACAAAGTGACACCAGGGATGTTCTCCAATGTAGGAAAGATCATATTGAGGCCACAGCAAGAAGGTGGCCATTTGCAAGACAAGGAGAAAGGCCGCAGATAAACCAAACCTGCCAACATCTTGATCTTGAACTTCTAGCCTTCAGAACTGTGAGAAAATAAATTTTTGTTGTTCAAGCCACCCAGTCTGTGACATTTTGTTATGGCAGCCCTAGCAAACTAATACAGCCTCTATGCTGAAAATGACAAAATAGGGATAAGAGGTACTAAAGAAGATACAATGTTTATGAATTGGGAAAATGAATTTTGTTAAGATGTTAATTCTCCTGAAAATTGATCTATAGATTGAATGAAATCTCATGAAAAGCTCAGCAGACTTTTTTGTATAAATTGAAAATCTGATTGTAAAATTTATGTGGAAATTTAGAATAACCAAGAGAGCACTGGAAAAGAGTTAAGTCAGAGGATTTACACTACCAGTTTTCAAGGCTTAATACTAAGCCACAATAATTAACATAGTTTGATATTGGCACAGAGATAGATAAATCTATCAATGGAACAGAACAGAGAGTTCAGAAATAGACCCACAAATATATGGTAATGTGATTTTTTACAAAATTGACACTGTAATTCAAAAAAATTTTTAAAGGTACTGGAGCAACTGGATAACCAAATAAGAAAAAAATAAAGCTTAACCCCTATCTCACATAAAACACACAAATTAACTGAAGATAACAATCCTAAATTTTTATGTACATAATAACATGGCATCAAAATAAATAAAGCAAAAATTGACAAAATCAAAACGAGAAATAGGCAAAAAAATACAATCACAGTGAGAGATATTTATATGCCTTCCTCAATAATTAACAGAACAAGAACAAGAAGAAAAAAATCTGTAAGAAATAAAAGATTTGAACAACACAATTAAGAAACTTAACCATACACTGAGCCATAAAACAATTCTTGACAAATGTTAGAGGACTGAAATCATGTAGATTGTTATGCAGAATATTGTTATGTAAACACAATGCAGTTAATCTAGAAAACAATGTCCAAAAGGTATCAATAGACTTCCCATATGCAAATAATACACTTCTAAATACTTACGGGTCAGAGAAAAATCATAATAGATGTTAGAAAATATTTGAAATTGAATGAAAAGGAAAAAATTAAAATGCTACATATTAAAACATGTGGAAGCAGGCAAAGTAGTGATTGGAGGGAAATTTAAATCTTTAAATGCATCTCTTAAAAGAGAAAAAAGGTAAATATTAATAAGTTAAGCAACTATATTAAGAAATTAGAAAAAAAATAATAAAATAAACTCAAAGAAAGTATAAGAAAGGAAATAATAATTTTAAGAATGTAAACATAAAGAAATAGAAATCAAATGTACAACAGACAGGATCAACAAAAGTTGGTTCTTTGAAAAGACTAACAAAATTGATAAACCTTTGGTAAGACTGGGGAAGAAAAATAAGAGAGAGAACGCACAAATAACCAATGTCAAGAATAAAAAGGGAAGACGGTTACAGATCCTGTACATATTTATTTTTTAAAAAAGGATGTATCATGAACAATTATGCCAATGAATTTGAAAATTTAGATGAGATAAATAAATTCCAAGAAAATACAATATACCGAACTGAAACCAAAAAGAAATTTACAAGTATCAACAGTCCTGTTGAAAAGAACTTGAATCTGTTAAAAACCAACCAACCAACCAACAAAAAACAAAACAAAACACTTTCTGTGGGAAATCCATACCCAGAATTCTTTTAAGGCAAATTCTACCAAACATTCAATGACAAAAACAATGCTAATCTTCATAATTTCTTCTACTGAATGGAAAAAGAGTGAACATTTCTCAATTTTTATGAGGACAATGTATCCCTCATACAAAAACCTGACAAAGACACTCAGAAGAGGAAAATAATAGGCCAGTCTCACTCATTAACATAGATGGAGAGAGGAGCTTCAAGATGGCAGAAGAGTAAGACGTGGAGATCACCTTCCTCCCCACAAATACATCAGAAATACATCTTCATGTGGAACAACTCCTACAAAACACCTACTGAATGCTGGCAGAAGACCTCAGACCTCCCAAAAGGCAAGAAACTCCTCACGTACCTGGGTAGGGCAAAAGAAAAAAGAAAAAACAGAGACAAAAGAATAGGGATGGGACCTGCACCAGTGGGAGGGAGCTGTGAAGGTCCCATCCCTATTCTCTTGTCTCTGTCTTTTCTTTTTCTTTTTCTTCCTAGTGTGTGAAAGGTTTCCACACACTAGGAAGCCCCTTTGCGGGCGGAGACTGTGGGTGGTGGAGGGGGGAAGCTTCGGAGCCATGGAGGAGAGCGCAGCAACAGGGGTGCGGAGGGCAAAGCACAGAGATTCCCGCACAGAGGATCGTGCCGACCACCGATAACCAGCCCGAGAGGCTTGTCTGCTCACCCGCCGGGGCAGGCGGGGGCTGGGAGCTGAGGCTCAAGCTTCGGAGGTCGGATCCCAAGGAGAGGACTGGGGTTGGCTGCGTGAACACATCCTGAAGGGGGCTAGTGCGCCACAGCTAGCTGGGAGGGAGTCCATGAAAAAGTCTGGAGCTGCCGAAGAGGCAAGACACTTTTTCTTGCCTCTTTGTTTCCTGGTGCACAAGGAGAGGGGATTAAGAGCGCCAATTAAAGGAGCACCAGAGACGGGCGTGAGCCACGGCTATCAGCGCGGACCCCAGAGACGGGCATGAGACACTAAGGCTGCTGCTGCAGGCACCAAGAAGCCTGTGTGCAAGTCCAGGTCACTATCCACACCTCCCCTACTGGGAGCCTGTGCAGCCCGCCACTGCCAGGGTCCCGTGATCCAGGGACAACTTCCCAGGGAGAACACACGGTGCGCCTCAGGCTGGTGCAACGTCACGCCGGCCTCTGCTGCCGCAGGCTCACCCCGCATTCCGTACCCCTCCATCCCCCCAGCCTGAGTGAGCCAGAGCCCCCAAATCAGCTGCTCCTTTAACCCCGTCCTGTCTGAGCGAAGAACAAATGCCCTCAGGCGACCTACACACAGAGGGGCGTCCAAATCCAAAGCTGAACCCCGGGAGCTGTGCGAACAAAGAAGAGAAAGGGAAATTTCTCCCAGCAGCCTCAGGAGTAGCGGATTAAATCTCCACAATCAACTTGATGTACCCTGTGTCTGTGGAATACCTGAATAGACAACGAATCATCCCAAATTGAGGAGGTGGACCTTGGGAACAACGATATACATATTTTTTTCCTTTTTTCTCTTTTTGTGAGTGTGTATGTGTATGCTTCTGTGTGTGATTTTGTCTGTATAGCTTTCCTTTTACCATTTGTCCTAGGGTTCTGTCTGTCCATTTTTTTTTATTTTTTTAGTAGAGTTTTTAGCACTTGTTATCATTGGTGGATTTGTTTTTTGGTTTCATTGCTCTCTTCTTTCTTTCTTTCTTTTTTTTAATTACTTTAAAAAATTTTTAATAATTGTTTTTTATTTTTTACTTTAATAACTTTATTTTATTTTACTTTATTTTATTTTATTTTATTTTCTTCTTTCTTTCTTTCTTTTTTTTTCTCGCTTTTATTCTGAGCCATGTGGATGACAGGCTCTTGTTGCTCCAGCCAGGCATCAGGGCTGTGCCTCTGAGGTGGGAGAGCCAAGTTCAAGACACTGGTCCACAAGAGACCTCCCAGCTCCACGTAATATCAAATGCAAAAATCTCCCAGAGATCTCCATCTCAACGCCAAGACCCAGCTCCACTCAACAACCAGCAAGCTACAGTGCTGGACACCCTATGCCAAACAACTAGCAAGACAGGAACACAACCCCATCCATTAGCAGAGAGGCTGCCTAAAATCATAATAAAGCCACAGACACCCCAAAAAACACCACCAGACATGGACCTGCCCACCAGAAAGACAAGATCCAGCCTCATCCACCAGAATACAGGCACTAGTCCCCTCCACCAGGAAGTCGACACAACACACTGAACCAACCTTAGCCACTATAGACAGACACCAAAAACAACAGGAATTACGAACCTGCAGCCTGTGAAAAGGAGACCCCAAACACAGTAAGTTAAGCAAAATGAGAACACAGAGAAACACACAGCAGATGAAGGAGCAAAGTAAAAACCCACCAGACCTGACAAATGAAGAGGAAATAGGCAGTCTACCTGAAAAACAATTCAGAATAATGATAGTAATGGTAATCCAAAATCTTGGAAACAGAATGGAGAAAATACAAGAAACATTTAACAAGGACCTAGAAGAACTAAAGAGCAAACAAACAGTGATGAACAACACAATAAATGAAATTAAAAATTCTCTAGAAGGGATAAATAGAAGAATAACTGAGGGAGAAGAATGGATAAGTGACCTGGAAGATAAAATAGTGTAAATAACTACTAGAGAGCAGAATAAAGAAAAAAGAATGAAAAGAATTGAGGACAGTCTCAGAGACCTCTGGGACAACATTAAACCCACCAACATTTGAATTATAGGTGTCCCAGAAGAAGAAGAGAAAAAGAAAGGGACTGAGAAAATATTTGAAGAGATTATAGTTGAAAACTTCCCTAAAATGGAAAAGGAAATAGTTAATCAAGTCCAGGAAGCACAGAGATTCCCATACAGGATAAATCCAAGGAGAAGAACACCAAGACACATATTAATCAAACTATCAAAAATTAAATACACAGAAAAAATACTAAAAGCAGCAAGGGAAAAACAACAAATAACACACAAGGGAATCCCCATAAGGTTAAGAGCTGATCTTTCAGCAGAAACTCTGCAAGGCAGAAGGGAGTGGCAGGACATATGTAAAGTGATGAAAGGGAAAAACATACAGCCAAGATTACTCTACCCAGTAAGGATCTCATTCAGATTTGACAGAAAAATTAAAACCTTTACAGACAAGCAAAAGCTAAGGGAATTCAGCACCACCAAACCAGCTTTACAACAAATGCTAAAGGAGCTTCTCTAGGCAGGAAACACAAGAGAAGGAAAAGACCTATCATAACAAACCCAAAACAATTAAGAAAATGGTATTAGGAACATACATACCAATAATTACCTTGAATGTAAATGGATTAAATGCTCCAACCAAAAGACATAGACTGGCTGAATGGATACAAAAAAAAGACCTGTATGTATGCTGTCTACAAGAGACCCAGTTCAGACCTAGGGACACATACAGACTGAAAGTGAAGGGATGGAAAAAGATATTCCATGCAAATGGAAATCAAAAGAAAGATGGAGTGGCAATTCCCATATCAGACAAAATAGACTTTAAAACAAAGACTATTACAAGAGACAAAGAAGGACACTACATAATGATCAAGGGATCAATCCAAGAAGTAGATACAACAATTGTAAATATTTATGCACCCAACATAGGAGCACATCAGTACATAAGGCAAATACTAACAGCCATAAAAGGGGAAATCGACAGTAACACAATCATAGTAGAGGACTTTAACACCCCACTTTCACCAATGGACAGATCATCCAAAATGAAAATATATAAGGAAACACAAGCTTTAAATGATACATTAAACAAGATGGACTTAATTGATATTTATAGGATATTCCGTCCAAAAACAACAGAATACACATTCTTCTCAGGTGCTCATGGAACACTCTCCAGGATAGATCATATCTTGGGTCATAAATCAAGCCTTGGTAAATTTAAGAAAATTGAAATTGTATCAAGTATCTTTTCCGACTACAAAGCTATGAGAGTAGATATCAATTAGAGGAAAAAATCTGTAAAAAGTACAAACACATGGAGGCTAAGCAATACAATACTTAATAACCAAGAGATCACTGAAGAAATAAAAGAGGAAATCAAAAAATACCTAGAAACAAATGACAATGAAAACACAACGACCCAAAACCGATGGGATGCAGCAAAAGCAGTTCTAAGAGGGAAGTTTATAGCAATACAATCCTACCTTAAGAAAAGAGAAACATCTCAAATAAACAACCTAACCTTACACCTAAAGCAATTAGAGAAAGAAGAACAAATAAACCCCAAAGTTAGCAGAAGGAAAGAAATCATAAAGATCAGATCAGAAATAAATGAAAAAGAAATGAAGAAAACGATAACAAAGATCAACAAAACTAAAAGCTGGTTCTTTGAGAAGATAAACAAAATTGATAAACCATTAGCCAGACTCATCAAGAAAAAAAGGGAGAAGACTCAAATCAATAGAATTAGAAATGAAATAGTAGAAGTAACAAGTGACACTGTAGAAATACAAAGGATCATGAGAGATTACTACAAGCAACTATATGCCAATAAAATGGACAACCTGGAAGAAATGGACAAACTCTTAGAAATGCACAAGCTTCCAAGACTGAACCAGGAAGAAATAGAAAATATAAACAGACCAATCACAAGCACCAAAATTGAAACTGTGATTAAAAATCTTCCAACAAACAAAAGCCCAGGACCAGATGGCTTCACAGGCGAATTCTATCAAACATTTAGAGAAGAGCTAACACCTATCCTTCTCAAACTCTTCCAAAATATAGAAGAGGGAGGAACACTACCACACTCATTCTACGAGGCCACCATCACCCTGATACCAAAACCAGACAAAGATGTCACAAAGAAAGAAAACTACAGGCCAATATCTCTGATGAACATAGATGCAAAAATCCTCAACAAAATACTAGCAAATAGAATCCAACAGCACATTAAAAGGATCATACACCATGATCAAGTGGGGTTTATCCCAGGAATGCAAGGATTCTTCAATATATGCAAATCAATCAATGTGATACACCATATTAACAAATTGAAGGAGAAAAACCATATGATCATCTCAATAGATGCAGAGAAAGCTTTCAACAAAATTCAACACCCATTTATGATAAAAACCCTCCAGAAAGTAGGCATAGAGGGAAGTTTCCTCAACATAATAAAGGCCATATATGACAAACCCACAGTCAACATAGTCCTCAATGGTGAAAAACTGAAACCATTTCCACTAAGATCAGGAACAAAACAAGGTTGCCCACTCTCACCACTATTATTCAACATAATTTTGGAACTTTTAGCCACAGCAATCACAGAAGAAAAAGAAATAAAACGAATCCAAATCGGAAAAGAAGGATTAAAGTTGTCACTGTTTGCAGGTGACATAATACTATAGATAGAGAATCCAAAAGATGCTACCAGAAAACTACTAGAACTAATCAATGAATTTGGTAAAGTAGCAGGATACAAAATTAATGCACAGAAATCTTCTGCATTCCTATACACTAATGATGAAAAATCTGAAAGTGGAATTAAGAAAACACTCCCATTTACCATTGCAACAAAAAGAGTAAAATACCTAGGCATAAACCTACCTAAGGATACAAAAGACCTGTATGAAGAAAATTATAAGACGCTGATGAAAGAAATTAAAGATGATACAACTAGATGGAGAGATATACCATGTTCTCGGATTGGAAGAATCAGCATGGTGAAAATGACTCTACTACCCAAAGCAATCTACAGATTCAATGCAATCCCTATCAAACTACCACTAGCATTTTTCACAGAACTAGAACAAAAAATTTCACAATTGGTATGGAAACACAAAAGACCCCGAATAGCCAAAGTAATCTTGAGAAAGAAAAACGGAGCTGGAGGAATCAGGCTCCCTGACTTCAGACTATACTACAAAGCTACAGTAATCGAGACAGTATGGTACTGGCACAAAAACAGAAATATAGATCAATGGAACAGGATAGAAAGCCCAGAGATAAACCCACGCACATATGGTCACCTTATCTTTGATAAAGGAGGCAAGCATATACATGGAGAAAGGACAGCCTCTTCAATAAGTGGTGCTGGGAAAACTGGACAGGTACATGTAAAAGAATGAAATTAGAACACTCCCTAACACCATACACAAAAATGAACTCAAAATGGATTAAAGACCTAAATGTAAGGCCAGACACTATCAACCTCTTAGAGGAAAACATAGGCAGAACACTGTATGACATAAATCACAGCAAGATCCTTTTTGACCCAGCTCCTAGAGAAATGGAAATAAAAACAAAAATAAACAAATGGGACCTAATGAAACTTAAAAGCTTTTGCACAGCAAAGGAAACCATAAACAAGACCAAAAGACAACCCTCAGAATGGGAGAAAATATTTGCAAATGAAGCAACTGACAAAGGATTAATCTCCAAGATTTACAAGCAGCTCGTGCAGCTCAATAACAAAAAAACAAACAACCCAATCCAAAAATGGGCAGAAGAGCTAAATAGACATTTCTCCAAAGAAGATATACAGATTGCCAACAAACACATGAAAGAATGCTCAACATCATTAATCATTAGAGAAATGCAACTCAAAACTACAATGAGATATCATCTCACACCGGTCAGAATGGCCATCATCAAAAAATCTACAAACAATAAATGCTGGAGAGGGTGTGGAGAAAAGGGAACCCTCTTGCATTGTTGGTGGGAATGTAAATTGATACAGCCACTATGGAAAACAGTATGGAGGTTCCTTAAAAAACTAAAAATAGAACTACCATACGACCCAGCAATCCCACTGCTGGGCATATACCCTGAGAAAACCATAATTCAAAAAGAGTCATGTATCAAAATGTTCATTGCAGCTCTATTTACAATAGCCAGGACATGGAAGCAACCTAAATGTCCATCATCGGATGAATGGATAAAGAAGATGTGGCACATATATACAATGGAATATTACTCAGCCATAAAAAGAAACAAAATTGAGTTATTTGTAGTGAGGTGGATGGACCTAGAGTCTGTCATACAGAGTGAAGTAAGTCAGAAAGAGAAAAACAAATACAGTATATATATGGAATCTAAAAAAAAAAAAAAAAAAAAGAAATCGTCATGAAGAACCTAGGGGCAAGATGGGAATAAAGACACAGACCTACTAGAGAGTGGACTTGAGGATACAGGGAGGGGGAAGGGTAAGCTGGGACAAAGTGAGAGAGTGGCATGGACATATATACACTACCAAACGGAAAATAGATAGCTAGTCGGAAGCAGCCACATAGCACAGGGAGGTCAGCTCTGTGCTTTGTGACCACCTAGAGGGGTGGGATAGGGAGGGTGGGAGGGAGGGAGATGCAAGAAGGAAGAGATAGATATGGGGACATATGTATATGTGTAACTGATTCAGTTTGTTATAAAGCGGAAACTAACACACCATTGTAACACAATTATACTCCAATAAAGATGTTTAAAAAAAAATAGATGGAAAAATCCTAAGCAAAATATTAGCAAATTGAATCAGCATTATATAATATAAAACTTCAGTGTATCCCAGGAATGAGGTAAGGTTGTTTTAATATTAGAGAATCAAGCAGTATAGTTAATGCACCACATTACAAAATAAAGAGAAATCATATGATCACTTCAACAAATGTAGAAAAGTGTTTGATAAAAATCAACCCACTTTCCTTGATTAAAAAAAACCCAAACAACTGTGGGTAAACTAGGAATAGAAGAAAGCTGCATTATCTTGACAAAAAGATATCTACCAATAAAACCTATAGTATACATCATACTAAAGGGTGAAATGTTAAAAGCTTTCCCTTTGAGTTTGGGGAAAAGACAATAATGCCTCTTAACTCCACTTCTGTTCAACATTATATTATACTGGAGGTCCTAATCAGTAAGATTAGGCAAGAAAAATAAATAAATGGCATAAGAATTTTAAAAAAAGATTTAGCTCTGTCTTTTATTCATGGATAATTTGACTGTGTATGTAAAGAAATCAAAATAATTCACAGATAGTTATTAGAATTAATAAATGAATTTAACAATGTCACTAAAATAATCAATATACAAAATCAATTGCATTTCTACATATCAGTCATACATATAAAATAAATTTAAAAAACCAAGAAACCATTTACAATGACATAAAAACCATTTAGAATAGTATCAAGAAACTAAAATTATTTCTAACAAAAACAAGCAAAACCTCTATGAAGAAAACTCTAAATTGCTACTGAAAAAAATTAAGAAACCCATAATAAAAAGAGATACTACACTCTTCGATTGTAGAATTCTTTATAATTCTCATTATTTTTAAATTGTCAATTCTTGGGACTTCCCTAGTGGTCCAGTGGTTAAGAATCCATCTTCCAATGCAGGGGACGTGGGTTTGATCCCTGGTTGGGGAACTAAGATCCCACATGCTGCAGAGCAACTAGGCCCACACACCACAACTACTAAGCCTGTGCTCCACAACTAGAGAAGCCTGTGCGCTGCAGCTACAGAGCCCACGCACTCTGGAGCCCACACGCCACAACAAAGAGTCCGCGTGCCACAACTAAGACCTGACACAGCCAAAAAAATAATTTAAAAATATAATAAATTAAAATTAAATTGTCAATTCTTCTCAAATTTATCTTCAGATTCAATGCCATCTCAATCAAAATCCGGCAACCTTTGTGGAATTTCACAAGTTGATTCTAAAGTATGTAAATACATGTTGTCAATAATAGTGTGACCAAGGATTGGTTCAAGATGGCAGAGTAGAAGGACGTGCACTCTGTCCCTCTTGCGAAAGCACCAGAATCACAACTAGCTGCTAAACAATCATCGACAGGAAGACACTGGAACTCACCAAGAAAGACACCCCACACCCAAAGACAAAGGAGAAGCCGCAATGAGATGGTAGGAGGGGTGCAATCACAATAAAATCAAATCCCATAACCGCTGGGTGGGTGACTCACAAACTGGAGAACAATTATACCACAGAAGTCCACCCACTGGAGTGATGGTTCTGAGCCCCACATCAGGCTTCCCAACCTGTGGGTCTGGCAACGGAAGGAGGAATTCCCAGAGAATCAGTCTTTGAAGGCTAGCGGGATTTGATTGCAGGACTTTGACAGGACTAGGGGCAACAGAGACTCCAACCTTGGAGGGCACACACAAAGTAGTGTGTGCATCAGGACCCAGGGGGAAGGAGCAGTGACCCCACAGGAGACTGAACCAGACCTACCTGCTAGTGTTGAAGGGTCTCCTGCAGAGATGGGGGGTGGTTGTGGCTCACCATGGGGACAAGGACACTGGCAGCAGAAGTTCTGGGAAGGACTCCTTGGCATGAGCCCTCCCGGAGTGAGGCCTCCTGGAGTCCACCATTAGCCCCACCAAAGAGCCTCTAGGCTCCAGTGCTGGGTTGCTTCAGCCCAAACAACCAACAGCGAGGGAACTCAGCCCCACCCACCAGCAGACAAGCAAATTAAAGTTTTAATGATCTCTGCCCACCAGAGCAACACCCAGCTCTACCCACCACCAGTCCCTCCCACCAGGAAGCTTGCACAAGCCTCTTAGATAGCCTCATCCACCAGAGGGCAGACAGCAGAAGCAAGAAGAACTACAGTCCTGCAGCCTGTGGAACAAAAACCACATTCACAGAAAGACAGACAAAATGAAAAGGCAGAGGACTATGTACCAGATGAAGGAACAAGATAAAACCCCAGAAAAACAACTAAGTGAAGTAGAGATAGGCAACCTTCCAGAAAAAGAATTCCGAATAATGATAGTGAAGATGATCCAGGACCTCGGAAAAAGAATGGAGGCAAAGATCGAGAAGATGCAAGAAATGTTTAACAAAGAACTAGAAGAATTAAAGAACAAACAGCTAGAAGAATTAAAGAACAAACAAACAGAGATGAACAATACAATAACTAAATGAAAAATACACTAGAAGGAATCAATAGCAGAATAACTGAGGCAGAAGAACGGATAAGTGACCTGGAAGACAGAATGGTGGAATTCACTGCCGTGGAACAGAATAAAGAAAAAAGAATGAAAAGAAATGAGAAGACAGCCTAAGAGACCTCTGGGACAACATTAAATGCACCAACATTCACATTATAGGGGTACCAGATGGAGAAGAGAGAGAGAGACAGGACTGGAGAAAATATTTGAAGAGATTATAGGCGAATACTTCCCTAACATGGAAAAGGAAACAGCCACCCAAGTCCAGGAAGCACAGAGAGTCCCTGGCAGGATAAACCCAAGGAGAAACGTGCCAAGACACATACTAATCAAATTGACAGAAACTAAAGACAAAGAAAAATTATTAAAAGCAACAAGGGAAAAGTGACAAATAACATACAAGGGAGCTCCCATAATGTTAAGAGCTGATTTCTCAGCAGAAACTCTACAAGCCAGAAGCGAGTGGCACGATATATTTAAAGTGATGAAAGGGAAGAACCTACAACCAAGATTACTCTACCTGGCAAGGATGTCATTCAGATTCGACGGAGAAATCAAAAGCTTTACAGACAAGCAAAAGCTAATAGAATTCAGCACCACCATACCAGCTCTACAACAAATGCTAAAGGAACTTCTCTAAGTGGGAAACACAAGAGAAGAAAAGGACCCACAAAAACAAACCCAAAACAATTAAGAAAATGGTAATAGGAACATACATATTGATAATTACCTTAAACGTGATTGGATTAAATGCTCCAACCAAAAGACACAGGTTCACTGAATGGATACAGAAACAAGACCCATATATACACTGTCTACAAGAGACCCATTTCAGACCTAGGGACACATACAGACTGGAAGTGAGGGGATGGAAAAAGATACTCCATGCAAATGGAAATCAAATAAAGCTGGAGTATCAATACTCATATCAGATAAAATAGACTTTAAAATAAAGAATGTTTCAAGAGACAAGGAAGGACACTACATAATGTTCAAGGGACCAATCCAAGAAGAAGATATAACAATTATAAATATATATGCACCCAACATAGGAGCACCTCAACACATAAGGCAAACGCTAACAGCTATAAAAAAGGAAATCGACAGTAACACATTAATAGTAGGGGACTTTAACACCTCACTTACACCAATGGACAGATCATCCAGACAGAAAATTAATAAGGAAACACAAGCTTTAAATGACACAACAGACCAGATAGATTTAATTGATATTTATAGGACATTCCATCTGAAAACAGCAGATTACACTTTCTTCTCAAGTGCATACGGACATTCTCCAGGATAGATCACATCTTGGGTCACAAATCAAGCCTCAGTAAATTTGAGAAAATTTAAATCATATTAAGCGTCTTTTCCGACCAACAACGCTATGAGATTAGAAATCAATTACAGGGTTTGTAATTGATTTCTAATCTCATAGCGTTGTGGTCGGAAAAACGTAAAAAACACAAACACATGGAGGCTAAACAATAAGTAAATAAATAACCAAGAGATCACTGAAGAAATCAATGAGGAAATCAAAAAATACCTAGAGACAAATGACAACAAAAACATTACAATCCATAACCTATGGGATGCAGCAAAAGCAGTTCTAAGAGGGAAGTTTATAGCAATACAATCCTACCTCAAGAAACAAGAAAAATCTCAAATAAAAAATCTAATCTTACACCTAAAGGAACTACAAGAACAAATAATAGTGTGACCATTTGACAAAAAAAGAACAAGTAGAAGTCTTTGCTCTAATGGATATCAAGAATGGACACAACTATATTTATTAAGACAGTGTGGTATTAGCACAGGAAATAGACAAAAAGGCCCATGGAACAGACTTGAGGACCCAGAAACAATTCTGCATATTTTTCAAGTCTGTAAGTTCCATTTTATTCTTCTTATATCTTCTGTTTTTCTCCTTTTTATAATCATGTTTTCCTTAAATGTTTAAACATATTTATAATAGCTATTTTTAAAGACCCTGTCTGCTAATTCTGTCTTTTGTTGTATTACTGGATCTTCTGTTGACTGATTTTTGTCCTGGTTTTGGCACATTTTCCTGGTTTTTATGACCGCTAGTAGTTATTTCCTTGGATGCCAGTCTTGTGAATACCTAGATTATATTGCCTTCTTTTAAGTATTTTGAGGGTTTTGAGGGGGCAGATAGTTTAGTTATTTGCAGGTAAGTCTGATTCTATCAAGCTTTGTTAGGAAGGAGGTTATCCAAAGTCACTTTTATTCTAAGCCTAGTTTAGGTTACTCTTAATGCATTGCCTTCCTGGAATCTCTACTAAATGCTCTGCTGTTCCACAAGAAGTCTCCACTCAGGTTGGCTGGACTTCAAATGTCTCTCAATGTTATGTGAGCACCAGTAGTTGTTCAGCTTATAGTTCCCTGATAATTGGTTTTTCCCCAGCTTCATACATTTCCGCTCTGTGTATGCACAGCTTAGTATTCAGCCAAAAACTCAGATGTATGGAGCAATTTGTTTGCCTAGCTCTCTCCTCTCTGGTCCTCTTCCCTCCCAATTCTAACCAGGTAAGTCTTCCCAAACTCAACTCCCTGTCTCATCTCTGCAAAACTGCTGTGCTCTGCTTAGATACTCCGTTGTGTGCTAGAACCCAGTTACTGCTTCCAGGCAGAAGATCTTGTCTCATGATCACATTGCCCAACGTCTGAAAACAGATTATTCATATATTTAGTCCAGTTTCCTAGTTACATATAGCAGGAAGGCGAGTCTGGTACCATTTACTCTACCACATTTGAGAGCAGAAAGCTTTATCATTTTTTTTAATGTTTACAAGATTGACCTGGGTGGAGAGATATATACTTTTTATACTTAAAAATAAAACCTAATAAAATTAACGTTGTTTTTACAAAAGAAAGAAAGGATGTTTTTAACCCAAAACATCAAATATACAAAGTCATATCTGTATGTTCTCATATTCTCAGTTAGTGGTTAAAAAGAAAAATAGAAAAAAGAACAAATCTCCAAGAGTAGCAATGTGACACTAGCAAAATGTTCCAGGTTGTCTGATCAGCCTCCCTTTCTTGGTCCAGGTACAGGAAGAATGGGGTTCAACAGCAGCCACAGCACTTTTAAAGATGCCCACAAGGCTACGGCAGTGCTCGGTAGTGAAGTGGTTAACCTTCCTTATGTAAGAGCAGAGCTGAGAACTTAAAACGTGAGTTACTTAAAATTCAGCTTAGCTTTATGGTGAGGTAGAGTTTGTTTAATTAGTATTTAGAACTGCACATTGTTTATAGCTATTGGTATTTCATTAGATGCTTAAATGTTTGAACATTTAAAGCTTAATAAGCCTTAGTTCTCTGAAGAAAAACAGTGATGTAATTAAATTTTCAATTACTCTAGTTTTTTTTTTTTTAGGGGCCCATGCAATTAATAAAAGCTAAGGCATTTAACAACGCTCATTTAAAAACCGAATCTGACACCTTATTAATTAGCTATCACTTATACCAGATATTTTTAATATAAAAATTTCACACAAGCAAAGTCACAACTTTTGAAAAGTACATGTAATGACACATGAGAATAAATAAAAGTAACTATTTTTCAGATTATTTTGTGTGTGCACATGAATGTGTGGATCAATTATGGCTTTCTAAAAACCATTCTTCTGCACTGAGACCAATTACTGTTTGTTTGGTTTTAATTGTATGGTCAAACTAAAAACACTGAAGCAATTGCTCCTCAGAGCTTCCTTGCCCCCAGGATCTTACCTTCAAGTTGAAAAAAAGAAAGTGGCGGAGGTTTACAAATTGCATATAGTCTTATTTTAATTAAACACTAAATTTAAAATGGAATAGGAGAAAATTCTCCACTCACAGATTTTGCTACCCACAGATCACTACAGCATCAGTACCACAAGGGAGTTCATGATTCACGCCCCATCCAGAACTACTGGATCACAATCTGAATTCTCAAAGCATCCCAGGTGTTTAGTGTGCACATTAAAGACTCAGAAGCCCTGCAGAAGCATGATCAGTTTACCAGTCAGGAAAGAAACTTGCCAGAGTCCTTGCCCTCAAGGAGCTTACAGTCTACTGGGGTCAGGGGAGGCAATCGACAAGGAAAAATTCAATTATAATTTCCTGGGATAAAGGCGGCATGGTGATGTCTACTCATTGCATCAAGGAGGGGCACTTTGTCAAGTTTGGGAAGCAGGCTGACCAGGAAAGGCAAGTTCAGATCCTAAAGAACAAAAATGTAAGGGGCAGAGAAACATAAGCGCATTAAGGAGGCCAAGAAGGAAAACAGAACTCTAGGAGACTGTAGCATCATGAAGACCAAGAGAAGAGGCATTTCCTACGGATAATCAACCGTGTCAATGCACAAAACATCATGGGTATCTCAAAACACCATGTTTTATACATAGTAGTCACTAAGTAAGTGTTCATTGTATGAGTTGATGAATAAATGCATATTTACCTCAGTGTTAAGTAAAAACCGGGGTATGAATTCAAAAGTATCTAACTCCCATTCTTATGTTCAGCCACCAACCCCTATCATATGCAAAGAAATAACCATATTTAAAAGTAAATTTTAATATATAAACATGTATGACAAATGCCTAACTTGAAACCAACAATAACAAAATAAAGTTATCTTTTAGGTATGAATCATATATTCGTCCTTTTTGGTTTTTTACATTCACCTCTCTGAAACCACCCCCTGCAAAAGCAACTAGTACGAGTCTTTGTACCCAGTAGGCATTCAATAAATATCTGTAAAACAAAAACTGTTCTAGAGATTGTTTATCTCTGCTCTCTCCCAAAATCACATTAAAGTGATGGTAAAGGAATATTTTTAAAGGAAGGAGTAATTAAGTATAATTTATACACTGAACAGTGAGGAGAAGCCCCCCCCCCCACTCAATTGTCTTTCCCTGTTCAACTCCAACAGTGGTGGCAAGCATGCTTGTTTTGCCCTCATTCCCTGTAGAAGGGTGAGAAGGACTTCTCCTTGGAGAAATTGAAGGCCTCAGAGCAAAGACCTACAGACACTGACTGGCATTTGGGGATGTCCCAGTGAAAAGGCCCCTGGCTTCGTGATCAGCCTACAGAGAAACCCATCTTTATTTGAGGAGCCTCTTCTAAAACACACAGATTCTAATTAGCTTTTAGGTGTGTCACCTCAGGCAAGGTTCACTAGACTTCTGAGGAAAACCTCCTACATGAAAGACAGAGCACCAGGGGAAAAAGCAAAGAAAAACCTGAGGGGAAACAGACATAATGCTAGGAGCAAAAGACAAAGAGGGAGGGAGGGAGAGAGAGAGAGAGAGAGGAAACCTCAGGGAGATAAAAGGAGCCATGGCATCTTGTAAGAACAAGATGCCATGAAAAAGGAACATTGAGACAATAAGAAAGTACCTGGAAATAAAAATATGATAGCAGAAATTTAAAACTCAACAAAATGGGATAAAAAGTTGAAGAGGTCTCTTGATAAGAAAAGCAAGAAAAGTAAGCGATGTAAAATAGAAAACAGCATGATTAGAGGTTCCATTTGGAAGTCAAATATCCAATTAATAGGACTTCCAGGGAAAAGAAAAACATTAAAAATACAAAAGGAAGGAAGGAAGGAGGGAGGGAGGGAGAGAAAGAAAGAAAAAGAAAGGAAGGAAGGAAGAGCAAGAGAGGAAAAAAAAAGAAAGGGAAAAAATTATCTAAAG
The DNA here is from genome assembly GCF_965194825.1 of Balaenoptera physalus. NCBI lineage: Eukaryota > Metazoa > Chordata > Mammalia > Artiodactyla > Balaenopteridae > Balaenoptera > Balaenoptera physalus. The sequence goes on from NC_138897.1 coordinate 27,372,668, forward strand.
AAATAATGCAAGAATATTTTCCAGAACTGAGGGCATGAATTCCCTGATCTAAATGGCCCATAACTGCATACCAGCGCTGTGAATGAAAAAGGATTCTCAACAAGCGATATCTTCATGAAAATTCAGAAACCAGGGACGGTAAGGAGAAGATTCTAAAAGCTTTCAGAGAAAGAATAGCACCAGACCTGTTGCAGTCACATTGGAAGCTAAAAGATAATGGAGAAATGCCTTCTCAAATGAGATGAAATCAATTCCAGCCTAGAATATTAATCTCAGCCAAACCATCAACAAGGTGAGAGAAGAACAGAGTTTCATACATAGTACCTTACTTCAAAAACTTTGCCTCCCATGTACCTTTTCTCAGGCAGCCATTGGTCAGTATGTTTCACTAAAACAGGGATATAGGACAAGAAGGAAGAAGACATGGGGTTCAAGAAACAGGGTTTCTGACACAGGGAAGAGGGGAAGGGATTTCCCAGGAAGAATGCTGCATAGCAAGCCCAGAGAGCAACCAGTCTACAAAGCAGGAGATGCAAGAGGTCCAGATAGGATGTCACTAAGAAAAAAAAAGAAACTGCAAGATTTCCTGGTGAGCTTCACCATATGGAGAGGAGTTTTACAATTCCTTCAGAAAATTTAGGAAGAAAGTAGTTATCAAATATACAGAAAATTAAGCCAAAGCGTAAGGCATACTTAAGCTATGATTGGGTCCCGCCCAAAGTTAAATAAAAAATAAAATATAACCACAGTGTACCATATCAGCTGTGAATAACATTTTCATGGTCAGATTAATATACATAACTGTACTGAATATGTATTTAACCAAAAATTGTGATAAAATGATCTTGGGAAAATGGAGGAAGGGAAGTATGGGCTAGTGATAGAGGATGGGGAAGGAGTGAGGTAGGTTAAAAAAAGCCAAATGCTCATTTTCCATCAAAGTAAATAGAATTTACATCTGAGAATGAAAAATCAGAATTCAGAAGTTTTAACTTGTTATTTTGAAGAAGCTGCTAAGAAGGGCAAAAGCAGTTGCTTCTGGGGAGCAATATTTGAAGGCAGTGTGAAGGGAAGCAGGAAACTTTTTTTTCTTAAGTTTTGTAGAACTATTAAATGTTTTTAAGCTGAGTGCTGGCATTACTTTGTTTAAAACAGAAATCCAATATATATATATATATTTAATATATATATAATATATATATATATTTAAAATTTGAAACTACAATAAAAATTAACCAAATAAAAAGGAAGTATTCTTGAAATCCTAATACAGTAGACAACATAGATGATCAAAATTCCTTGTGGACATGCAATCCTCTTTATATCCAACTCACTGATCACCTCCCCCACCTCAACCTTATTCCCTCCACAGACACAGTTCCTTGCACTCAGACCCCAAGAGTTCAAGACATCAATGAGCATACCTAAATATGGCTCTTAGCCCCATCTAGGGAATAGAACAAAAAAATAAGACTGGGTCTCTGTTTCCAAGTCACATGAATTCTGTTTGAGAGGCTATGTCACATGCAGGAAATAGGTAATCACATAAATTAATCACAATTAAATGGTAACCTGTGTGGTACAAACTATATGGAGTTCAGAAACATGTCAGATCTGAGAGAATGTGCCTGGACCAGTGCGAGGCAATATGGAAAGTGGTGAGAAAGAGGCTGGATGTAGAAGTTGGGCCACATCACTGCCTGCTCTATAGATCATGTCAAGGTTGGGGGTTTTATCCCAAGTGTAATGGAAAGCCATTAAAAGGATCCCAGCCAGGGAGTGACACAATTTTAAGATCACTCTGATCATTAGATGAAGAATGGACTAGAAGGAGGCAAAACCAACAGGGGGAATAGTTAAGAGGCTATCGAAATGGTTCAAGTGAGAGATGATAGTGGCTTGGACCCGGATAAAGGCTATTATTAAAGACCCATTATAGAAATAGAATCAGTAAGATTTGCTGATGCCTTCCTTATGTAGAGGATGGGTGGCGGGGGGAGGAATTAGCAGGAAGAAGGAGCTAAGGATGATTCCCAGAATTCTGATTGGAGCAATTGGGTGGATGGTGGTTCTACATTCCCAGAGGAAGACTGGGAAAGATAACAGGTTTTAGAGAAGAAGGTTAAATGTTAGGGGTTGAACAAGTTAACATGCAGATTCTTGAGATTCCCCACTGGATTTGTCAAACAATCAATTGATTCATTGTCCTCTCCGTGTTCCACATTCTAGGATATCACATGGGTTTGGGGCTCAGCAAAGAAGTCCAGTCTAGAGTCAGTTTGGGGGAGTTGTTGGCATACAGATGGCATTGGAAGTCATGAAAATGTATAAGACCACCTAGGACAGTGGTTTTCAAACCTGGATTGTGCATTTACAATGCAAGTTTCAAGACCCCCATCCCAGAGAGTTTCTGATTCAGTAATTCTCAGTGAGGTCCAGGAATCTGCTTTATTAAAAGCCAGTCCAAAATGTTCTGATGCAGGTAGTTCAGGCTCAGGTTGGAATGGACAGAGGTGAGGAAGTAGCAACAGCAAGTGTAGCCAATCCTTTCCAGAAGTTGGAGAGAAACTGGAGAAGTTGGAGAGAGGTTGCTAGGTAGAGGGGATGTGAGGCCAAAGGGTTACCTTTTTTGTGTGTTATTACTTTTTTTTAAAGGTGGGAGACACTAAAGTGGTGGTTCATAACCTTGGCTACACATTGTAATCACCTATTGAGATTTTCTAAAATATCAATGCACAGGATACACCAAGACCAGAATCTCTGGAGGTGGAGCTTAGATACCAGTATTTTTTAATTTAATTTTTTTTTAAATCATTTTTCCCCCTAAAGCATTGTTTTTATTTCCCCAGTGCCTGGCATATAGTACATCTTCAATTCACGTTTTTTGTTGGGGAAAGTATTGCTGAGCCAGTTAGCGGATAACACAGACAACAGGAAGCAGTATGTATTGTAAAATTCATGTGATCTTCCTGTGAAAAGGATTATAATCCAATTACCTACTTTCAAATGGGGAACAGGAACCTGAGAGAGGAATTAAATTCCTAAGGTCTGTCAGCCTTGGTAGTAGTGAATCAGGACCAGAACCCAGTATTCCAACTCCCAGGTCAGTGTTGTCCTGTCTTTGAACAATCCCATTTTGAACACACCCCAAACCCGCTCACCCATCGAGACTCGGCCTGCCTAATAATACCTCCCCCTCGACACCTCATTTCCTCAGTCACAAACCAACCCTGCCGTCTCTTTCATCAAACCCGTTGTCAAGCCCAAACCCGCCTGCGTCCCAGACCCATCCTTCCCTCACCCCTGCCTCAAACCCAGTCCCCAGACTTTGCGCTTGCTCCACTCGGGCAGCGGACTCTGACACCATAGCAACTGGAGACACTCGAATCGGCCCGCAGCAACAAGGGGAGAGGAGCTCCTGGTAGTACAATTCTTTTTTTGTATTTGCTTTCCTTACCGCTTCCCGCGCCTGATGCGTGAATTTGAGAGTCTGGTAAGAAAGCTCCATCAGGACACTGTGTTAGGGACCGAGAGAAGGGAGAAAAGGAACCAGTTGCTCGGCTGACCTGTACATCCACCGATGGCGGCTCAGGGAAACCTGACGCTTAACCAGCCCGCCCCCTTCAGGATTGGCCAGAGTCTGGACATGCCAGCCAATCACTGCGCAAAGATGGATTCTTTACTCATGCCAATCAATGTTAAAATAAGTCTGTCAATCGGAGCTTTTGCACGGCACTGACCAATCGAGAGACAGAAAGGGGATGATTGGCAGGTCTTGGGTCATTTGCAATTGTTTTGTTTCCCTTAATTCTGTCTCTAAAGTTTATGCACCATAGTATTTGTCCTTGATTTCGGCAGTTGTTCAGGCCTTCGTGACCCAATGCTTCTGTTCCCAAGACTCTATTTTGGCATCTGGTCTTCTCTAGGCCCCCCTCCCCCTCCTGATTAAGGTAAAGGTTTGGAAATTCCTTCCTGCTTTACTTTGAAATTGTCTGTACTTGGTCCATCTAGACTGATAGAATCTGATGTGGACTATGGCTGTCAGGGGCTTTCTTGGATGCAAACTGTGCATTAAACTTTTCCTTCCCCTCCAATTTCCCCCACATCAGACCTACTCATTAGAAGTGGACAAACATGGACTTTACTTTTTCCTCCGCTTTATTTTCTTCATGTACTAACTACTCTTGTGTCTTCAATGTCTTTCCCTTCAGTCTCTTTTGCTATGAATCTTATTCTAAACCATCCTCTACTCATTATCTTTGGCTTCCTTCATCCATTCTCCCCTCAGGATACAAAAATATTCAAGTCTCCTCAACCTAAAAAAAAAAGTTCTCATCTTGTAATTGTTAAATTGAATCACCTCTCTGGCACTCACTTCATGCTTTCTGGAAGGACTGGCTATCCTCTTCTTCACTTCCTCACCTCTCATTCATTTCTCAACACTTTCTGCCCCTACTCCTTTGAAGCTGTTCTTGCCAAAGTTGCCAATAACTTCCTAAATAGGAAATCCAATTATAGATTATTTTACACTTTACCATATTTAAACTTGGCACCATTTGAAGTTGTTCACTGCTCTCTCATTAGTAATAATAGCTATAATTTATTAAACATTTAAAGTAGGGCACCAGGCAATGTACTATGTGATTTATGTGTTTATCCAATTTACTCCTAACACCCCATGCAAAGTTATTAATACTCCCAATTTACAGTTGTGGAAACAGGCTCAAATAGCTGAGTTAACTCATTTTAGGTTATCCGACTAGATAGAGTTAAGATGCAAACCTAGGTCTCCTGACTGAAGCCAGTGTTCCTTACCACTACACTCTCTTGCTATTCTTTCTGTCCAGTTTCACCTGTCATTCCCACCCTGACCCAGACACCTCCCCTCATCTCTCACTCCAGCATAAATGAACTGCTTACAATGCTTGTGAACCAGTCCTGAGCAGTTCCTTTTGCTTGGAGGATCATTCCTACCTCATTTGCCTAACGGAAGCCTATTTTGCCTACTAAGAGTCAGCTCAGGAATCACTTTCTAGGACAATTCAGTGGTGTTTATCAGATCACAATACTTACTCCAGGCAGAGCTTAGGTGGAGAGAAAACTAATTCCTGATTCCACTATATATCCTTTTATGCTACACTTAGCACATTCTTTTGTTGACATGACTTTCAAAAAAGTTAAAAATATGACTCTCTTTGATATGAACAGACATTATGTCAAAGGTTTTATCTAACTCACTGAGGGAGCCAGTAAGATGGTAAAGCTGGTTTAAAGAGCATTTTGAGGAACTGGGTATTTATAGGCATTTTGAGAAGAAAGGTTAGGATAAGATTGCTAGCTTAGATACAAAATTAGTTAATGTTCTACAGGGCAGTAAAATCTTGACATTTTCTTTTCTAAAGGACATAGAAACATTCCTCTAGTTTTGGCCATTTACATTTAAATTTTAACTAATTAAAATTAAATAAAGTTAAACATTCAGTTCCTCAGTCACACTAGCCACATTTCACGTATTCAATTGTCATATGTAGGTAATGGCTAATATATTGGACAACACAGATATAGAACATTTCCATCATTGCAAAAAGTCCCTTTGGAAAGCAGTTGGGCCTCTTAAACACTGCTCTAGTATGACATTGAAAGGATATGCTGTACTATCTTTTGACTTATTTCCAAATGTAATATAAGTTTTTCTAAAGAATTTTCTCCACAGAACCACTGGCTTTCAAATGTTTCCAACTGAGCACACATTAAGAAATACATTTTTGGTCAACTAATGTTTGACAAGGAAGCCAAGAATACTCAATGGGTAAAGGATAGTCTCTTCAATAAATAGTGTTGGGAAAACTGGATATTCCCATGCAAAAAAATTAAATTGGACCCTTATCTTACACCACTCACAAACACTAACTTGAAATGGATTAAGGACTTAAATGTAAGACCTGAAACCATAAAAGTCCCAGAAGAAAACCTAGGGAAAAAGCTCCTTAACGTTGGTCTTGGCAATGATGTATTTTTTTTCAATATAACACCAAAAGCACACATGACCAAAGCAAAAATGAACAGGTGGGATTATATCAAACTAAAGGCTTCTGCACAACAAAAGAAATGATTGATAAAAAGAAAAGGCAACCTATGGAATATAAGAAAATACTTGCCATCTTTCTGATAAGGGGTTAATATACAAAATGTGTAAGGAACTCACACAATACAATAGCAAAAAACCAAACAATCCAATTTTAAAATGGTCAGAGGACTTGAATAGACGTTTTTCCAAAGAAGACATACAAATGACCAACAAGTACGTGGAAAGGTGCTCAACCTCATTAATCATAAGGGAAATGCAAATCAAAATCAGAATGATATATCATCTCACACCTGTTGGAATGGTTATTATTAAAAATACAAGAGATAAGGATGTGGAGAAAAGGGAACTGCACTCTCGGTGAAAACATAAACTAGTACAACCACTATGGAAAACGGTATGGAGGTTTTTTCAAAAAATTAAAAATAGAACTATCATACGGTATAGCAATTCCACTTCTGGATACATATCCATAGGAAATGAAACCACTATCCTGAAGAGGTATCTGCACACCCATATTCATTGCAGCGTTATTTACAGTAGCCAAGACATAGAAACAACCTGAGTCCAGATGATTATAGAAAACATCTTTAAAGTGCTGAAAGAAAACAAAATACTGTCAAGTTAAGAGTTCTATATCCAGTGAAAATATTCTCCAGAAATTAAGGTGACTTTGAAAGGGTGACTGCTAGGAGCTGGGAGGTCAGAAAGGAGGCTATGTAGCCTAGATGAGGGATAATGGGGCAGGGACTATAAGGAATGAGAGGACCTCTTTGGAGGTCACTTGACCCCTGAGTTACTCCCAGTGTTAGTTTTCTAGAATAGAGATCTTATCACACTACTGCCTACAAAATCCTGTGACCTAGAGCATTCAAATCCCTCAATTTGACATGTGCATCACTCCCCAATCTCATCTCACCCTGTCTTAAAATTAGTTTTTTTTTCTCTTCTTCAAATATTTTTTTAACATCTTTATTGGAGTATAATTGCTTTACAATGGTGTGTTAGTTTCTGCTTTATAACAAAGTGAATCAGTTATACATATACATATGTTCCCATATCTCTTCCCTCTTGCGTCTCCCTCTCTCCCACCCTCCCTATCCCACCCCTCTAGGTGGTCACAAACCACCGAGCTGATCTCCCTGTGCTATGCGGCTGCTTCCCACTAGCTATCTATTATACGTTTGGTAGTGTGTATATGTCCATGCCACTCTCTCACTTTGTCACAGCTTACCCTTCCCCCTCCCCATATCCTCAAGTCCATTCTCTAGTAGGTCTGTGTCTTTATTCCCGTCTTGCCCCTCGGTTCTTCATTACCTTTTTTTTTTTTTCCTTAGATTCCATATATATGTGTTAGCATACTGTATTTATTTTTCTCTTTCTGACTTACTTCACTCTGTATGACAGACTTTAGGTCCATCCACCTCACTACAAATAACTCAATTTCGTTTCTTTTTATGGCTGAGTAATATTCCATTGTATATATGTGCCACATCTTCTTTATCCATTCATCTGTTGATGGACACTTAGGTTGCTTCCATGTCCTGGCTATTGTAAATAGAGCTGCAATGAACATTTTGGTACATGACTGATTTTGAATTATGGTTTTCTCAGGGTATATGCCCAGTAGTGGGATTGCTGGGTCGTATGGTAAAATCAGTTTTAATTAAAGCTACCACTTTAGAAAGAAAACACAAAGGCAGCAGCATGTGTTTTTTCCTTTAAGAGAGGAACCCATTTTTTCTCACTGAAATTCTCCAGCTAGATTTGTTGGGCTACAGCAGGGTCTCTCTATCTCAGCACTGTTGACATTCGGGGCCAGATAGTTCTTTGTTGTGGGGGGCTAACCTGAGCATCGCAGGATGTCTAGCAGGTCCCTCGCTTCTACCCACTAGATACCAGCAGCACCCCCAAATTGTGACAACCAAAAATATCACCAGACATTGCCAAATGCCGATTGTCCCCTGGAGGGCAAAATTGCCCCAGGTTAGACCTATCTCTTTTTCTCAAGAAGAAAAAAAACCCCACTGCCATGTTTATTAAATTTAAGATTTCTCCTCATCTAAAGAGAAAGATGTCAAAGAAAACCTAGGGCATATACATAAGCATGCACTTCACCACCACATTCCCCAACCCAGATAACCTAAAAGAAAGAATAAGGGCAAAGTTCTCTTCAACAATGTATCTTTGCTTTTGGAAGATGTTTCCACATCCCGTTCCACATCCTCTTTCTCCTGTGGCCACTTGGGCCTTCAGAATAGCAGTTTTTCACCGGCTGGCCTGGAGCCTTGGTTTTTCTTTTTCATGCTTTTTAACGTGGGTGCGTTTTTCAGCAAATCTGGCAAGATCAGAAAGCGGATCTTCCTGCCACGGATGTACACTCCAGGTGAGCCGCCCATCACCTACGTAGGGGACTGAGATCTTGCCCATCGGGCAGTTCCTGTTGTCCTCCGCCTCGTGACCTTCCCACGATACACGTTGCCGGGTTTGTCTCACATTCACAATGTGGTCCTCAGCCTCGTGTAGGACTTGAACACGCACAGAAATAGACATCTCTGAGGAAGAGCGCGCTGCTCCTGCCTCCCTTTCTTTTGCGACTCCAGGGACAGGTGCGCGAACGACCCGCCCGCGCTGCCAGAACCATTTCAAAAAATGTGTCCATTAATTGCTTCCTATACTATTCATACCTACAGACAAAAGAAGAACTCCCCTCTTTCTAAGGAAGTTTTTATTTTCCTCTCCTTTTATAAAACATTCGTTAAATTTCTTATCCTTGAGTTTTAAAACATTGTTTCAATAATCACCAAAGTAGCAAAATTGCGTCCGGTGTCCACGTTATTGATGCTTCCAAGTTGTGTCATTTGACGTGTATGAAACAGAGCCAAAGCTTACCTCTTGTTTCTCAAGAGATATTATTTCTTTTTTTTTAAGGCATATTATTTCTAAAATATTTAAAAACACAGTCCAACTTCAGTTGGAGAAAACGAGTTATTTCACTTGTTCTTTCTCTTAGAGCAAGGATGTTTTATAGGGTGAATTCTGAGTGTTTTTTATTCATAAACTTTTTTGTTTTATTGATTATGCTCTTCAAGTTGTGCGTGAATCCATCAATGCCTATCCCTTTCTCTTCACTAGCCTCTTCCCATACAAACACCTTGGAATTCTGTATTCACAGCCTCACTTATGTCAAACCACCTTCCACAGAGCTTCTCTAGGCATGCAAGAATGAGGGAGAGTTTTCAAGAATGACAAGAAAGATACCTGCCTAACTGCAAACCCTCTGACAGTCAACTATAACTCGTCTCTGAATATATATTGTTAAAACTCCATTTTTTATGTCACCTAAAAAGAATGTATCCTGTCATTCTTTAAAAACTGTCACCTCTGTCAGTGGATAGAGAAAAAGTTTTAATCATACAGACATTGTGTTGGTATAAATCTCTCTCTGCCAACAGTTGTTGAAACATAGGAATAGAGAGCTTTTACTGGATCTTATCCAAAAATAGAATGAAGTCTGGTTTTTACCCTTCACTGTTATGTGTCATTTTCTAATTTACCCTAAATGGTATCAGAATTTGTGTCCTGTCTTCCTAACTTTATCTCTGAACAGTCCTCCTGCTGCCATTTCTGCAGCCACATTCAGAGGCACACAGGCCAGGATTGGAATCTTGCCCCATCACTTACTGCTCTGTGATTTTAGGAAAGGTATTGGACCTGTTCAAGCCTTGTATCCTCATCTGTAAAATGGGAACAGTAATACCTTCTCATAATGAAATGAGACCTTGTGTGGGAAAGACAGCCCTAGTCAAGTTTCCCTGATTAAGAGATTGCTAATTTTTGTTGTTGCTGTTGTTGGTTTGTTTCTAAGAGAATGAATAATCAACAAAGAAAGTAACCTACCTGTATTAGTTTTATAAATGAAGGGAGAGGATTTTTCTGGAAGAATAGTCGGGTAACCTTTGTCATTAGCCAATGAAACATTGAACAACAAGGTTCAGAAAGGGTAGATACCAGTGCAGCTTTCAGGACCTCAGCAGCTGTTCCTTTCACTCAAAAATGTCCTGCCATTAACATGACTCATCTTCAAACTTCTTTAGCGCACACGTCACTCAGGACAAATTTTCGAGAAAAAGAACCTGATTGCTTCACCCTGGCTAACATATGGGTTTTTCTCAGTCCCCTCTCCTCCAAATCCAATCAGCTGTGGCTAGGAAGGAGGTTGCCATGTCTCAGGTTTGCAGGGCCTCTGAGGAGAGCAAGGCTGACACGCACCCCAAAATGTAAGTGGTTCTAGTGCTTGGAAATGCACATAATGAGTGCTTAATGGGTCTTAGCAATTGTTGTCATTGTTGAGAGTGTACCCTGTCATTTTCAGGCCCCATACATTTGATTACATCACTTTTTTTAACCACTGAAATGTTATTCCTCCTCTATTTGAATGAAAATGAAATCATTCATTTTTTTCATTCATCCAGAAAATATTTATTTCATGCTTAATATGAGTCAAACGGTGTTCTTGGCAGTGGGGATACAGTGGAGGACAAAGTCCCTGCCTTCCTGGAACTTATATTCCAGTGGGGACGGGGACTCTGGGAAGAATTGTACCCATAAACCATGAATTAATATAATTTGAGGTAGTGAGAAGTGCCACAGTTTGAGGGAATAAGTAATGACAGTGGAGGAAGAATAAAGGCTAAATGTGGGAGATAAAACAGGGCCTGTGGACTGCGGTAAGGAGTTTAATTTTTATTTTTAGAGTGCTGTAAACCTGTTGAAAGATTTTGAATAGGGGATGGTGAGATCAGATTTATATTTATAAAAAATCATTCTGGATGTTACATGGAGAATGATTGTAGTGGAAAAAGATAGAAAGCAAGATAGGAAGACAGGAGGCTACTGTGGTCATCCAGGACAAGGGTGGCAGTAGCAGTGAAGTAAAGAATGATCAGATTTAGGATGCATTTTGGGTTTTGTTTCACTATGAAATATTTCAAGCATACAAATATAGAGGGTAATAGATTGGTATACCTACCTTCCAATTCTATCATATCTTAACATTGTGTCATATTTGCTTCAGATCTTTTTTTTTAAGAAAGAAAACTTTACAAATACAGTAGAATCCCCCAGAATAGCCTACAGATCCTATTCCCTTCTTCTCAGAGGTACCCACTGTCCTGGTTTTGATACTCATCATTCACATGTATGTTTTCTATCACATATGTACATATCCATAAATATACAGCATTGTTTTTCCTTTTTGCAAAATTTACACGAAAGGTATATAACTTTTTCCAACTTGATTGTTTCATTTGGCATTGTTTTGGGGATTTGTCCATATTCTTATATGAAGCTCTGGCTCTATTCATTTTTTTCTTCCTGTATACATAGCATTCTTTAGCAGGAACACACCACAATGCATATATCTACCCTATCCTTGATGGACAAGTTGTTTTTAACTTTTCACTGTTACAAACAGTGATGGAATAAATATCCTTGTACATATCTCCTGGTGCACATGTGCCTGTATAAGAGTTTCTCTAGGTTAGTACTTCCTAACTTCAGGTCATGCACACAAAGAAAACAATAAAATTTCTGTGGCATGTTAATAAACTGGAGGGGATTTAAGTATCTATATGGAGCTTGGTGAAAAAGCTCATTATTTTTTTCATATAAGAAAGAGTGGAATACTAAAGTATTAAGGAAAATATAAAATATTAAATTTGCATAAAACTTCCAAATGAAAAATTTCAGAAGTTTTAGTGAAAAGCTTGAGAGCACTTCTATGGGCAGGTTTAATGTTTGAATTGTCTGTACGTCTTGATCAAGACATTTTAATGACAATGTCTTCAAGTTCTTATTGACAAGATACTTTGCATTTTTACAATCATTCAAAAGTTGAAATTATATTTTAAAAATCAAGTAACCAGTCCTTTTCTATCATTGACAAATATAATTTTGAAATTTTTTGATAAATAAAATAGGTTTTAGATTCTAGTTGTGGAGATAGCACAGTTCCTTTCTATATACCCCAGTTTCCTTGATTATTAACATTTTTTTTAAATTTAATTTTTATTTTACATTGGAGTATAGTTGATTTACAACGTTGTGTTAGTTTCAGGTATACTGCAAAGTGATTCAGTTATACATATACATATATCCATTCTTTTTCAGATTCTTTTCCCATATAGGTTGTTACAGAATACTGAGTAGAGTTTCCTGTGCTATGCAGTAGTTAACATCTTGTATTAATATGGTATATATGTCACAACTAATGAACAAATATTGAGACATTATTAGTAACTACAATTCATATTTTATTCAGATTTCCTTAGTTTTTGCCTAGTGTCCTTTTTCTATACCAGGATCTAGCCAGGATACCATATCATATTTAGTTGTTGTGTCTCCTCAGGCTCTTCTTTGCTGTGATGATTTCTCTGACTTTCTTTGTTTTTAATGACCTTGACACTTTTAAGGAATACTGGTCACGTGGTTTGTAGAATGCTCCTTGATTGGGATTTCTTTGATACTTTTTCCCATGATTAAACTGGGGTTGTGTGTTTTTTGAGAGGAAGATCACAGAGGTAAAGTGCCATTCTCATCACATCATATCAAGGGTACATACTATCATCATGGCTTATTATATCTCATCAGAACCTGAGAGATGATAAAACACTGTTTCAAGACAATCTTTGTCATAGAGAGCAAATGAAAATAGACTTGTAGCAGCTTCCAATCCTTTAAAATTTGCTGAAATTCGAAAACAAAAAAAAAACAAACGACCTGATGTAAAAATGAGTAAAGGACTGAATAGACATTTCTCCAAATAAGTTATTCTGAAGGCCAATAAGCACATGAAAAGATGTTCAACATCACTAACCATTAGGGAAATGGAAATCAAAACCACAAGGAGATGTCATCTGATACCTATTATGATGGCTACTACTAAAAACCAGAAAATAACAAGTGTTGATGAGGATGTGGAGAAGTTGGAACCCTTGCACACTGCTGGTGGGAATGTAAAATGGCACAGCTGCTTTGGAAAACAGTATGGCAGTTTCTCAAAAAATAAAAATAGAATTACCATATGATCCAATAATTCCGCTTCTGGGTATATACCCAAAAGAATTGAAAGCAGGATCTAGGAGAGATATTTGTTCACATTAGTCACAATAATCAAAAGGTGGAAGCAACCTGCTATTGACTGAATGTCTGTGTCCCTCAAAAACCCATATGTTGATGCTTCAATCCCCAATGCGATGATATTTGGAGGTGGGGCCTCTGGGCAGTAATTAGATTTAGCTGAGGTCATGAGGGTGGAGGCCCTAGGATTGGCTTAATGCCCTTATAAAAAGATCAAGAAACCAGAGCTCTCTCTCCCTATCATGTAAGGATATAGTAAGAAGGTGGTCATCTGTAAACCAGGAAGTGGATCCTCATCAGACACTAAAGGCTGGCACCTTGATCTTAGATTTCTCAGCCTCCAGAACTGTGAGAAATGTTAGCTATTTAAGTCACACATTCTGTGGTATTTTGTTTTAGTACCCCAGCCTGATTAAGACACAACCTAACTGTCCATGGACAGATAAATGGATAAACAAAATACGGTGTATACATACAATGGAATATTATTCAGCCTTAAAAAGGAAGAACATTTTTTGTCATATGCTACATCATGGATGAACTTTGAAGACATCATGCTAAGGGAAATAAGCCAGTCACAAAAAGACACATACTGTATAATTCCATTTATATCAGGTACTTAGAGTAAAGTCATGAAGAAAGCAGAATGGTGATTGCCAGGGTCCAGCGGGAAGAAAAGAATAGGGAGTTATTGTTTAATGAGTATGGAGTTTCAGTTTTGCAAGATGAAAAGAATTCAGGAGATGGAAGGTGGTGATGGCTGTACAGTGACATGACTATACTTAATGGCACTGTATCGTACACTTAAAAGTGGTTAAGTTGGTAAACTTTATGTTGTGTATATTTTATCACAATTTTTAAAATTGTTGAGGCTTACTCTATTATGCTCAATTTTGGTAAATATTCCATATGTACTTAAAATAATGCATTTCTGCACATTATTTGTAATCACTGGGTCAAATTTGTTAATTATGCTGTTCCAAAAATCTGTATCTTTAATGATTTTCTGTTTGCTTTTTGTATCAATTACTGAGATAGGTATGGTAAAATGCTTCACTGTACTTGTGGATTTTCTCACCGTAGTTCTGTAAGATGCATTAAGTGCATGTCATTAGGTGCATACAGATTTAAAATTGCTATATTTTACTGGTGAATTTAACTCACTCAGAAAAGTCCCAAGTATGGTATCCCCATCAGGTCTATAAATGTAGACCATTTATAGTTCCTCCTGGTCCAGAGGCAATTTATTAATCAGAGGTCATTTTTATCATAAACCTCTATTATGTTTCCAGGTGAACAGAGCTAGAAAATTAACTGAAGGTCAAGTTCTTATGTAGAAAGGAAAAGGTTTTGTTAACCCTTTACCTACAGTGATTTTATCAGTATGAAAAATCTCAAACTTTATCTCGTCACATATTGCTACTGCCTCATTTTGGTTTTTTGTTCTTTGAGGACTCCAATTAAACATTTGTTAGACTTTTCCAGCATTATCTTCTGTCTCAAATTTGTCTCTAATATATTCTTATGCATTTTCCATCTTTTTGTTTCCCTGAGCTTCATTCTAAATAGTCTTCTAACATGTTCTGGTTATTAATTCTCTCTTAAACCATGTGTAATATACATATATACCTATAAAGTTATCTGTTGAGTTCTTAAACATCTCAATTCTAGAGTTTCTATTAGATTATTTTTTCAAGGTTTGTTTATTTACTTATTTGTGTAAGCTTGCTTTTATTGCAGTCTTTTTCTGATTTTTGATTATGTTTGGTCATTTAATTTGTAAAATTTTATGTAGGTTAATTTGATAATGATCAAATTAATGATATCTTCATCTGGAGAGAATTTTTGTTTGATTCTGCCCAGTGTCTGTGGAGTACCACTCTAGGATCTGTTTATTCAGTATTCAAGGAGTGAGATTTCCTGATTGCTATAAAACCTGAACGCAATTGGTGGAAGTGCTGATTTATTTCTGGTTTATCTTTACCCTACGGGATCTTGTATTAAATATGGGGGGTGTTTATTGGACTTTGCGTCTTCTGTGGCACTAGATTTAGATTTATGTCTCTCTTGCCCAGCAAACCTGCAAAAAGTCAGAGCTCAGTTTATAGATTTTACTTTTGGATTGTCAAATGTCTCAGGATAAATGTCCAGTTTAACTGCCTAGAATACTGCCTTCTAAGATTTTGACTGGTTAACTCCTTACATTTGGCACTTGCTTCTGATTTTCTAAATCCAGATTTTTTGGTTGTTCTTAGTTGTTGAGTTGTATCAAATTACCAATTTCTCTAACATATATGCTAGTGTGAAACCATCCTTGCATTACTGGCATAAAATCTGCTTATAAGTTAGAAAGGAAAATTAATTTTTGTCTGGTTTTGGCATCGAGGCTATAATAGCATTTTAAAATAAGTTTCCCTCGTTTTAAAATTCTCTCTACAGTATTAGAAATCAGATCATTGGTTATTTCTGGTGGGAGGTTTGACTGGGAAGGGGCAGGAGGGAATTTTCTGTGGTGATGAAAATGTTCTGTATCTTGATAAGCATTTTTCAAAACTAATTGAAGAGTTTACTTAAGATAGGAGGATTTACCTATATGTTATTTATACCTTAATAAAAATTGTTCAAATACTAATAACTGTTGAATCTAGTTGGAATGTATACAGATATTCATTGTGTTACGCTTTCAACTTTTGTTTGTATTTAAAAATTCCAGACTAAAAAATTGGGAATATAAAAGATAAATTCATTGTTCATTTTCTTTGATACTGTATAGTTTCAGTAAAGGTTAAGGTAAAGTGTAAAGGCGCAAAGAAATGTGATTAAAATAGATGTGTGCTTGGCAAAAGAAGAAAGGTGGCTTGAAACTATCTAGGAGGCTTGAACACGGATATAGAGAAAGAGGAAGAAATCAGTGGAAAGGAAAAGAGAGATGTTGAGATCAAGAGGATTGATGGGTTCAGAGACAGGCAGAGAAAGTATTAACAGAACAGGTACTTAGAAAGTAAACTCAGTATTTCATGCATGGTGCTTTTTATGGGTTGTAAGCTCCTTGGTGTAAGGGCTGTATTGTATTCTATTCATCTTTATTCCCCTGAAGATCCTAGCTCACATTGGCCTTCACTTAATGTCTGATGAACAATGTTAAACTCTACTGAGGTGGAAATCAAGGTCTAAGGAGAACAAGCCAAGATCAAGAATAAGCCAAGCTAAAGTTAATGGTGGAAAGCCAGAATTAGAACCTACTCTAGATACTGTTCATTCTTTTACTCATTAAACCAATAAGAGGCCCACAGTTTTCCAGGCGTTTGTCAGTCATTATAGTCTAGCGGGTTTAAAACCATTTTTAAGAAAAAAAGTTAAACGATAATTATTTATATAATAATCACACAAAGACCTACGTAATTACCATGGAAAAATATCAGGAAGGAAATATTCAGATCCTATGAGCAGTCAGAGAGGGATCTGAATTAAAATGGGGGCATGTGGGTTTAGGGAAGGTCTTTCTGAAGAAGTGATACTTAAACTGAGAGCTGAAGGATGAACAGGAGATAGGCGAAGAGGTGTAGTGGTAAACTATTCTTGGCCCAGGGATCAACATTAGGTGTCTTAAATGGATTCCATCCACCTCTTCAAGGAAATTTAAACCCTGGACTTGGTCCAGCGAATTTTTTGACCAGCTTAACTCAGCATCTTCTCATCCTTTGTCAGCAAGTCAGGAGTGCTGTGAAACTTCCTTCCGTCTTCTCTTCCTCTGACATTTCATCTTTCCCAGCTATCTTATTTCCCTGACCCCTCGACTTTCTATCAGGGCCCTTCTGGGCGCTCTCCTATTTCACTTCTCCAACTTCCCCCCCCCCACCCCCAACCCTTTCAACTCTGCAGTCCTTGACATTCAGTCGCCCTTCAAAGTCAGAAAGAGCCAGCCAGGTTAGTACTCTGAGGATATTAGCAACCCAAGGAGGTCTCACCAACCTTGCCCCATTAGATCAGAACAACAGCTTACCCAACACCCGTATTTAGGTTGTTCCGCCACAACTACTCCGGGGGAGGCCTTTATTTGTGGGTGCTCCCTCCGTCCACAGCCACCGTCGGGAAGGGCACTGTAAACGTTCCCGTCACGAGTCCCGGCCATCTCTTCTTCCTCTCCGTCCCTCCCGCAGCCCAGGCCCTCCTCCAGTCCCGCGGGTAACGCTGCAGTCGCGAGGGCGCTTCAGGGACTGGGCCTCCGCGCCGTGGAGAGGAGGCACCCGCGGGCTGAGGGCTGCACGGCAACAGGGCCGGGCGCCGGAAGGCGTGCGGGGGGTGGGCAGACGGCGGGAGGGGGCGGGGACTCAGGCGAGGCCAGAGCCGCAGGCCTCGTGCGCTGGCGGAAGACGCGGGCGGAAAGCGGCTGGCCGAGAGGGCGGGGCGCAGGGGGGCGGGGCCGCGCTCGCCGGGGGCGGAGCTCCGGCGGCTGTCACGTGACAGGCCCGGAGGCAGCGGCGGCGGCGGCGGCGGCGGTGGCCGCGGCGTCTTTAGCGGCTCCCAGTGCAGGATGGTGCTGGAGGCGGCGGCGGCGGCCGTTGTGGCGGCGGTGTCGTTGGCGGCAGCGGGAGGGGGTGCTGTGGCGGCAGCGGCGGCGGCGCCCGCGGGTGGTATAAAATGGCGGATTTCGAGGAGTTGAGGGTAAGCGGGGGCGTGGGAGTGGAGAGCGGAGGCCGCGGGGGAGGGGAGGGTAGGCGAGGCGGGGAAGCCGCAGCGTCGCCGGCCGCCACCTTCTTGTTTCGCGCGGACCGGTTGGCGGAGCCTCGAGCCCCGGCCCGCGTTCGAACGGGCGCCCGGGCGGGCGGGGGAGGGGAGCGAAGCGGCGGAGGAAGCCCGTGCCACCCGGTGGTGGCGGGCCTGGGGACCAGGTGAGCCGGTCGGTGGGTCCCCACACCTGGCGCGGGGCTTCGGGGCCGCTCTCGGGAGGGGCTCGTGGGGACCCAACTTCCCCGTTTATTTTAAGGGGTGAGGTGGGAAGCAGGATTTGCTTTTCCACCTTCGCGAGGGGTGTACGTGTCTGTCGATTCCTAAGTCTACGGGCTACTCACTTGGTGGGAGGCTGTCTTCTGAAACGTGAAGTTGCTTTTAGGAATTCTCTCTCTTCTGTGGGTGATGCTACCGCTTAGTCAGATCTGTCACGAGAAAGGCCCCTTCCTCCCACCAGTGCTTCCTCAACATCTTGGGGAGAAGCGTGGTCTTTTGGGAACCCTACCTTCAATGATCGGTCTTAAACCTTGGTATTTTCTTAGTGCCATGGTAAGAACTCCGCAAAGTCCGTGTTGTCATGAGGTTTGTGAACTCGTTTTGCACTTGAAAATTTTTTCTCCCTAGCCTTTCGAACAAGATCACAACTTTATTGTTGTTAACCTTTGTATAGTAGAGGTTTGAAATGCGCTGTGTTGGGGTTAGAACGGAAAAGATATTTTTCCAGTGGGGTCATAACCTTCAAAGCCCTCAACTGAGACAGAATTGTGATAAACGAGCCAGATTTTTTTATGGATCGCAGAATTACTGGCGGCATAAATGGGATACTTAAGGACGGAAACCCTGATGAAAAAAAAAAAGTCTTTCAAAAAAGGGATGAATAGGAACTTGAAATTAAGTTAACTGCAATCAGTTTGCACAACCATAGACGTGTTGTTAGCATTACTGTTTCCGAATAAGAAGGAAGAGAAATCTGGTGAAAGATTCAGTTTGTATGTTTATTATTGCTTTTTGGAGAGGGGTGGGATGCGGGGGAAGCATGTTGTCTGGTTACCTGGCTGGTTTGGTGAACATCAGCAAAGGAACGTATTCATGGTTCTGATCTAAAGGTAAATTGTTTCAGTTCGAATAATGCCTGCCATTTTCTCTCATGCTGTTTCAAAAATTATTTAATTCCCAGTAAAGAGAAAAGTATATTAATGCATTTTATGCTCTATGCTAGTTTATACAGAGAACTGTGATAGTAGGTAAAAGGTGTTCATATTGATAAGTGTAAGGGTGTTAGTGTCTGAGCCTCAGCTGTAGAGGTTATAACACCTGTAGAGCTTTTGAAACAACCAGGCCTGAGCCTCACCTGTGTAAATTCATGCATTAGGTTTAGGATGGGTTGAGAATACTGAAGTTTGTAGTTATTTTTATCTGCAGTATTGTCTTGGTTTTTGTGTAGTAACGGATTATATAACTTTACCTCTTCTAAGATTTTTTTTGTTGTTGATGAAAAGTTTTCCAAGGCTTGTGTTAGACTTTTGTGTTGTTTGTCAAAGCTTAATAAAAAGTGAAGAGTTTATTGATTGGTATAGGGCAGAAAGGGCAGTCAGTGCTTAGGTTGGAGTGGAATCAGGAACTGGAAAGTGGTTGGCAACCAAGATTTTCTCTCTTTCTTTGTCTCCCCTTCTTCCCCCTTCCCTCCCCACTCCCTCCATCCTCTGTCTCCATCCCATACCCCTCTCTCTTCCCTCCCATTTTCTTTTGTGGGTCAGCTTCATCATATTTTTCTGTAAATCAGCTGTCTTTTCTTCTCCCTGCACTTGCTAGAAGATGGCTCCTCTGCCATAGTTCACGTTAGGAGACTAACTGGGGAGTTTTCAGAGGAGGGAAGGGTATGGGCTGTGCAAATGCTGAAAGAGTTCTCCACCCCCGTTTTTGCCTTACCTGCTCAGTAGCATCCTCTACACTTAAAGATGTGCTGTAGCTCTCCCCACTCCCCATTGCAAATCGTGATGATGATGATGATGGCAGATATCCATTATAAGAAAGTGCTTATTACATGCCTGGCCCTGGTTTAAGCACTTTACATACATACTTATTTA
The DNA here is from genome assembly GCF_965194825.1 of Balaenoptera physalus. Classification (NCBI taxonomy): domain Eukaryota; kingdom Metazoa; phylum Chordata; class Mammalia; order Artiodactyla; family Balaenopteridae; genus Balaenoptera; species Balaenoptera physalus. Next base: position 27,392,711 of record NC_138897.1, read on the forward strand.
GTTCTCACAACAATTCTGTGAAAAATTGAGGCACAGAGAGGTTGAATAACCTGACCTAGATCACACAGCTCAATACTGGAAGACCTGGGATTTTTAACCTCAGAGGTCTAGCTTTAGAGTGAATGCTCCTTAGAGTCTAAGCTGTACTGCTCTGTTCAGTTTCCTTTGGGTCCACGTGGTGCTCCTAGCTACCATCCTGCACTTTATGAACTAAATTGAATGATAAACAATACCCTGCTTATATGATATATAATATCGTAGGGAAAACTGGACAACTGAATAAAAATCTAATTAGAAAGGAGGAAAAGGGGAAGAAACATCGAGGGTTTTCAAATGGTCTCTGCTACAGAATATATTTTGAAGTAAATTGAAGGACCAGGAAAAATCACGGGCATTGGTTTGTTGGCTAACTTCTTGGCAGTAGAAGAAATGGCCAGCCGACCTGAATGCCACATATTTGGCTGCTGATATTGCTGCTGAGAGGATTTCCTTTATCTTTGTCCGTTATCATTCAGGGCCACTTCCTAGGAGCCCGTATAACCAGAGCAGGTCACTGCTGGCTAGTGCTGGAGTCTTCTGTACTGGAGGTCTGGAATTTTGGGAAAGGTCATCTTCACTGTGCGTCAGTGACTCCTGTGCCTTTGCTTTGCTCGGGGGAGGGGAGTTATTTGACGAGGCAACTCCTGTAGAACCTTAAGAGGCTGCCTGACAATTTCAGTTTTTGAGACTGCCCTGTGGGCCAGTACCAGAGATCTTGTCCAGTCACAGCAGAATATGGCATCCCTACACTTTGCTGCTTTCAGTTCAAGTGACCAGTAGAATACCAGCACACCTCTCTTCATTTCTTCTGGGAGAGAGGATCGGTGAGGGTCCACTTCTGTCCTAATTATCTATAGCCAGGAGGTTAGAGTCACATCATACAAACCTGACTCACAAGATCATCCTGATGGGTTGAGGGAAAGGAAGGGATAAGTTCTCTGTGAAGGGAAATTGTGGGCTGTATAGTCAAAGATGATTATAATAGTGCATTAGGTATTAGAAGCTTTCAAGGTGCTAGAGAAGAAATTATTCAGTTCAGTGGTTGCTTGTTTAAAACATTTATGTTGTTAGGAATTTGTGTATTAACTAGTTTGTGAATTAACTAACTATTGAATTAACCTGGGAAAAGCTCATGCAGTCTGGTGGCCTAGGCCTCTGTCACTGTTGCCCTGCTTTCTTCCTCCAAAACATTCTCTAGCAGTGCCAAGCACAGTGGTGGAAGAGAGGCAGAGTAGTTGGAGTCTGAAGTCCCTCACCTCTTCTTCAACCAGAGCGGCTTTTCTAGCCTTGTCTCCTCCAGTTGCATAATTTCAATACTCCTACTGGTGCAGTCCTTAAAAAGGTCGCTGCTACAATTTAACCTGGTTAATCCACTCTTCCTTCTCTCAAGTGTGGGAGTGGAGGGGGGATCTACTGTACTAACTTTTTTTTTTTTTAAGGCTCTCTCTCCTGTACTCCTCATCCTCTTTCTCTTGTGCATTGAGAGTTTATTATCTCTGTGCGTGTCAGAGAATGAGAGTGAATGTGTGTGCAGGAATCTAGTGGAAGAGCCAGTGATAGTAACTTTCTTAATAGATACTGGTAAGCCAGACACGGAAGATCTAATAAGAGGCTTAAATAATTCTATAACAGAAGACTTTCTGCCTAGAAGGCTTGAGGGTTTGGTTCCTTACTTGCCATCCTGGTACCTTTGGGTGCTGTTGGGATACAGAGGGAGAATGGGAAGTTAATGGGGAAGGGGAGTGTTGAGGTTAGAGGTCCTCATCCCTCCAAGCTGCCAACTATTGGGCAAAGAAATAGACTAATACATATGATAGATGTTAACAGAATTCACCATATAATTCAAAGCTGTTATTAGTGGATACAACTAAATTTCCAGGAGGACTTCATTTAAGATCATGTCTATGAAAGCACATTCAAAACCAAATATTTAATTTAAAATGAAATAGATAATTTTTTTATAGTCAGTAAACCAAGAGATTCTTAGCTGTGGTAAACATTTTTGTGTTTGTTTGCTCCTTAGGTCTGCACCCTCCCTCTGGTAAACATGAATATCTTTTCTGATAAAGGTGGCATTTTTCTAACAAATTCTCCAAATGTTTCTCTTTTCTCAGCATTTTTGCCTTTGTTTTTCTGGATTGGATCTTAGCTAGTCTATTTAAAAAAAGATTTTTTTTTGAGATATAATTCTCGTACCATAAAATTCAGCTTTGTAAAGTGTGCAATTCAGTGGTTTTGGTCTATTCACAAAGTTATACAACCATCACCACTATTGAATTTCAGAACATTTTCATCACCCCAAAAGAAACCCATGCTCATTAGCAGTCACTCTCTATGCCCTCTTTCCCCCAGCTCTCAGCATCTGCTAATCTACTTTGTCTCTATGGATTTGCCTATTCTGGACATTTCATAGAAATAAAATCTTACATGTGGCCTTTTGTGTCTGGTTTCTCTCATTTAACATAATCTTTTCAGGTTCATTCTTGTAGATGTATCAGTACTTCATTCTTTTTTATGGCCGAATAATATTCCATTGTATGGAATATACCACATTTTGTTTATCCGTTTATGAATTTATGTACATTTGGGTGATTTCCACTTTTTGACTGGTGTGAACATTTATCTACAAGTGTATAAGTATTGTGTGGACATATGTTTTCGATTGTCTTGGATATATAACTAGGAGTGGAATTGCTGGGTCATGTGGTAACTCTGTTTAAGTTTTTGAGGAACTGCCCAACTCTTTTCCAATTGCTACACCATTTTTCATTCCTACCAGTAGTGTATAAGGGTTCTGCTTTCTCCGCATCCTTGTCCTCGTGGGTGTGAAGTGCTATCTCGTTGTGGTTTTGGTTTGCATTTTCCTGATGACTAATGATGTTGGGCATCTTTTCATGTGCTTATTGGCCATTTGTATATCTTCTTTGGAGAAATATCTATTCAGACCTTTTGCCCATTTTTTTAATTGGGTTGTTTGCTTTTTTTTTTTTTTTTTTTTTTAAACAATAAGGACTTAAACTCCTTCATGGGTTAGGTTTTTTTTTAAAGAGCTCCTGACTTATTTATTTATTTAATTTTTTTGGCTGTGTTGGGCCTTCGCTTCTATGCAAGGGCTTTCTCTAGTTGTGGCAAGCGGGGGCCACTCCTCATCGCGGTGCGCGGGCCTCTCACCGTCGCGGCCTCTCTTGTTGCAGAGCACAGGCTCCAGACGCGCAGGCTCAGTAGTTGTGGCTCACGGGCCCAGCCGCTCCGTGGCATGCGGGATCCTCCCAGACCAGGGCTCGAACCCGTGTGCCCTGCACTGGCAGGCAGACTCTCAACCACTGCGCCACCAGGGAAGCCCGGGTTGTTTGCTTTTTTATTACTGTTTATGTTCTTTATATATTCCAGTTACAAGTTCTCAGATATATGGTTTCAAATATTTTCTTCCTTTTTATGGACTATCTTTTCACTTTTTTGATCGTGTACTTTGAAGCACAGATGTTTTTAATTTTATCTTTTTTCTTTTGTTGCTTATGCCTTTGATGTCAAATCTAAGAAACCATTGCCTTATCCAGTGTCAAAGATTTATTCCTGTTTTCATCTAAGAGCTTATATTTATAGTTTTAACTTTTATATTTAGATTGTTTATCCATTTTGAGGTAATTTTTGTTTATGGTGTGAAGTAGAGATACAGCTTCCTTTGCATGTGGATATCCAGTTTTCGCAGAACTATTTGTTGAAAAGACAGTTCTTTCCCCATTGAGTTGTCTTGGCAGCTAGTCTGTTTTTATTCAGGAATCGGAATTTAAGAAATTCACAGTTGAATTGAAGTTGAAGTAAAAGCGATGTGGAATCAATTGGTATCATAGTCCAAACTATCCTCTATGAATGTTCATTTTGAACCCACTAGTAACATGGTCATTTTCCTAGACTTTTTGGAAAAATGATGTGAAACGAATAAGATTTTTTTTTTGTGACTTGGCAGAGAACAATATAAACTTAACATAGACATTCGGAGTTCTCCATTTGGTTATTCATACAAGTCAGTAAAAAAGCAGATCTAGATTATGCCGCAGAAGGTATTTTTTTTTGTTTGTTCTTTGGTTTTTTTTTGATATTAGCATTGGAGATGCATGGTTTTCAACTGTATGACCTTAGACAAATTATTTGACCTTTTCCCCCCCAATCTGGTAATGGCTTTAATAATGTATTTAAAATTTCTTATTCTTTTCTTCATCTTTTTTTTCTTTCATTCTTTTTTTTTAATGAAAATGCAGAAAAATCCAAAAAGAAAAGTAAAAGTTCTGTCTTAAATCTTTATATAACTGCCTTTAATGTGGATTTTTTTCCTTAGTTTTTCTTTTTTTAGGTTAATTCCAAAACTCAAAAATAAAGCGTGTCTTTCTATATCTTGATTTTTCTTTCAACTCTATAAACAGTATCTGTTGCTTGACTCTCTAGTAGATAAGAAATTTAGGTCATTTCATTTTCCACCTGGCCTAGCACTTTGATTTCTACCAGTTACATTTTTGTTCCTAATTCTGCTGTTGATTATTTTAAACTTTTTGTAGCAGTTAAATTTCTCTTTCTTGACCTATCAGTTTTAGACACTCTCTCTTTAGTTCCCAGTCTTAAAGAGGATTTAGCACCCATCTTTTTCCCTTTGTTTCTCCCAGCCTCCACCTTTCTTCCCCATTCTAGCCTTCATTTTCTATTGATACTATATTGTCAAGATTTATAGCATTTATATTATGGTTTATAACTCTTCTAAACTTCTCTGTGCTTCTACAGGAAGATTCTAGAAATTGAATACTAATAACCAGCCTTTGTAATATGTGTGCTGATATAAGTATTAGTTACTATAGAGCCAAGTAGTGTGGAGCTGTTGAGAACCTCTGTGTTGTTAAACCTGGGCTCCTTAAAGGAGAAATATAATAAAGCCCTGCATGATTGTGGAGAGCTCATGGAAATCATTTTTAAACTTTAATATTATTGGGTTCGCCAAAAGGTTCTTTCTTTTTTTCCCGTAAGATGGCTCTGGTAGCACTTAGTTATCTTTAACTTCATTCGAAACAATTTTGTTATCTTGTATGTGACAGCTGTCATATCAGCGTGCATTTAAAAAAAGACATCAAAATTGGTGAATTTTTGTATAGCCATTTTAATAGTGAAGATGGAAGAAAAAAAGCAACATTTTCACCATATTATGCTTCATTATTTCAAGACAGGTAAAAACGCCACTGAAACACAAAAAAAGATTTGTGCAGTGTATGGAGAAGGTGCTGTGGCTGATCGAACATGTCAAAAGTGGTTTGCGAAGTTTCATGCTGGAGATTTCTCACTGGACAATGCTTCACGGTCGGGTAGACCAGGTGAAGTTGATAGTGATCAAATCAAGACATTAATAGAGAGCAGTCAATGTTATACCACGTGAGAGATAACCAAAATACTTAAAATACCCAAACCAAGCACTGAAAATCATTTGCACCAGCTTGATTATGTTAATCACTTGGATGTTTGTGTTCCACATAAGTTAAGCGACAAAAACCTTCTTGACTGTGTTTCTGCATGCAATTCTCTACTTAAATGTAATGAAAACGTTCCGTTTTTAAAACAAATTGTGACGGGCAATGAAAAGTGGATACTGTACAATAATATGGAATGGAAGAGATATTGGGACAAGGGAGATGAACCACCACCAACCACACCAAAGGCCGGTCTTCATCCAGAGAAGGTGATGTGTATACGGTGGGATTGGAAGGGAGTCCTCTATTATGAGCTCCTTCTGGAAAACCAAACGATTAATTCCAACAAGTACTGCTCCCAGTTAGACCAACTGAAAACAGCGCTCCACCAAAAGCGTCCAGAATCAGTCAACAGAAAACGCATGATCTTCCATCAGGATAACGCAAGACCGCGTGTTTCTTTGATGACCAGGCAAAAAAACTGTTACAGCTTGGCTGGGAAGTTCTGATTCATCCGCTGTATTCACCAGACATTGCACCTTCAGATTTCCATTTATTTAGGTCTTTACGAAATTCTCTTAACGGAAAAAATTTCAATTCCCTGGAAGACTGTAAAAGGCATCTGGAACAGTTCTTTGCTTAAAAAGATAAAAAGTTTTGGTAAGATGGAATTATGAACTTGCCTGAAGAATGGCAGAAGGTAGTGGAACAAAAGGGTGAATATGTTGTTCAATAAAGTGCTTGGTGGGACTTCCCTGGTGGCACAGTAGTTAAGAATCTGCCTGCCAAGGCAGGGGACAGGGGTTCGAGCCCTGGTCTGGGATGATCCCACATGCCACAGAGCAGCTAAGCCCCGTGTGCCACAACTACTGAGCCTGAGCTCTAGAGCCTGCGAGCCACAACTACTGAGCCCTGGTGCCACATCTACTGAAGCCCGTGTGCCTAGAGCCCACGCACCGCAACTAAGAGTAGCCCCCCCCTTGCCGCAACTGGAGGAAGCCCGCGTGTGGCAGCGAAGACCCAATGCAGGCAAAAATAAATAAATAAATTAAATAAATTAAAAAAAAATAAAGTGCTGGTGAAAATGAAAAATGTGTCTTTTATTTTTACTTAAAACCTGAAGGCAGTTTTTGGCAACCCAGTACAATATGGTTTCATCTTGTAGCCATTGAACTTTTCTTGACGATGGGCTTTCTGGAGCTCTCAACCTTTTTTTGTAATTTGGGCAGCTTGCTTTCAGGATCTTGCTATACATCTGTCATCCTGAGATTACATTGCACTCCTGGGTTAAGTCTGTTATTTGGATCTCATGTCTTTCTCTTTTTTAGACTTCTTTTTGATTTTACTGGAATATAATCTTGAGTAGTTTTTTTAAAAAAATTTATTGAAGTATAGTTGATTTACAAGGTTGTGTTAATTTCTGCTATACAGCAAAGTGACTCAGTTATACGTATATATTCTTTTTCATGTTCTTTTCCATTCTGGTTTGTCACAGGATATTGAGTATAGTTCCCTGAGTTATGCAGTAGGACCTTGTTTATCCATCCTATATATACTAGTTGATATCTGCTAATCCGGAGCTCCCAATCCTTTCCTCCCCCCACCCCCTCTTGAGTAGTTGTTCTAGAAAGGATATGCTGGTGATAAACTTTCTAAATTCTTGAATGTTTGAAAATGGCTTGCATTTGTTCCTGATTGAAAGTTTAGGTACAGAATTATGAGTTGGTAATACAGTTTTTCGTTTTGAATGTTGAAAGCTTTGCTTTAGGAATTTAGAACACTCAATATTGCTGATAGAGATCCATTGCAAATCTGATCGTTATCTTTTGTGGTAACCTTGTTTACAGTCTTTATGGTGATCTTATCTTTGGTGTTGTGAAATGTGTCTAGTTGTGGGCCTTTTTCATTCCTTCTGGTGGAACCTTTTCGGTTTTAAGGCTCTTCAGGTCTGGGGAATTATCTTCTATTTTTTGGATAATTTTTTTCCTATTTTCTCTGAGACTCTTGACAGGTGAATATCGGATTTCCAAGATTGACATTTTATTTGTTTACATTCTGGAAGGTTTCCTTGACTTAGAACTCTTCCATAGAATTTATTTTAGTAATTATATTTTTGATTTACAAGAGTTTTATCCTCTTTTTCTTTATTTCTTCCCTTTTTTTAAAAATAGCAACCTGTCCTTGAACTTTCTTAGGACACTAATTCCTTCAAAAAGTTCTCTTGAGTCATTTCTCAGAATTGGTAATGGTTAATAGTGGTTTATGTATTTGGGTATATCATGCTAATTAAAATTTTTTAAATATTTAAATTGTTTAATAGGTACAAAAGGTTGTTTATAACAGGTAAGATGTAGGTAAATAAACATACATGTGCTCACCACCCAAGTTAAGAAATAGTTCATTAGGTCAGCAGGGTGCCCTTCCCTCATCACATCCACATTATATAGATATATAAAATTATATATATGTAAATCACACATTTTATATATACAAATTTTTTGTTTTTGTGTGTTTAAATTTTATACAAATTGAATAAAGCTGTATGTATTTGGGGTGTTTTGGTTTATCATTGTGTTTGAGTTTCCATTGTATAAATACAAATTTATCCATTCTCGTTGGAAATTTGTGTAGTTACCTTTTTTTTTTTTTAAGAAATTCACGTTCTTTTATTTATTTATTTATTTATTTATTTATTTATTTATTTATTTATTTATTTATGACTGTGTTGGGTCTTCGTTTCTCTGCGAGGGCTTTTTCTAGTTGTGGCAAGTGGGGACCACTCTTCATCGCGGTGCGCGGGCCTCTCACCGTCGCGGCCTCTCTTGTTGCGGAGCACAGGCTCCAGACGCGCAGGCTCAGTAGTTGTGGCTCACGGGCCCAGTTGCTCCGTGGCATGTGGGATCTTCCCAGACCAGGGCTCGAACCCGTGTCCCCTGCATTGGCAGGCAGTTTCTCAACCACTGCGCCACCAGGGAAGCCCTGTAGTTTCCTTTTTTTTTCCTTATCTACACTTCTGAAATCCAAAAAGCTCTGAAATGCAAAATAAATAAAACTGTGAACAAACTTAATCTGCATTGATATCATGTTATTTGTAGTCTTTATTGATCTCATTTAATGTGAATATTTAATACAGTATGTTTCACTGTAGAAACTCTAGGAGTAGCATTGCATTGCTGGGACTTAAGGATATTCGCATCTTCAGCGGTACTGGATAACGCCAGATTATTTTCCAAAGAGGACTGTATCAGTATTTGCTCCCTCCAGGAATACAGAGGTTTTCATTCCTTAGCTTTCTTGCTAATACTTACTTTTATCAGGCTTTAAAAGTTTTTGCCAGTGAGTATGAAGTACCATCTTTTAGTTTTCAATTTTTTCCTTTTACTAATGAGTTTGAGCATCTTTTACTGTGCTGATTAACATGTTCTTCCCTCTTCTGAGATTCTATTCATTTCTTTTGCCCATGTTTGTACTAGTTTTTTTTAAAAAAAATTTATTTCTTACTGATTTTGTTATACAATTGGATCTATCTATACTTTCTGGACTCTAGACTCTTAGTCTAACTGTACCATCACATTGTTTTAATTACTGTAACTTTGTACAGCTTCTGTAAAAACAAACTTTTATTTCTATAGGGCATACATAAGTATAGAAAGAAAGTATACAGATCATGAGAGTACAGCTAGATGAATTTTCTCAATATAACCATATGCAGGTCAGGAAATAGAACATTACTGGCACCCTAGAGAGTTCCCTTGAGTCCTCTCCCAGTGACTAACCTCTTCCTTCTTAAAGATACCTACTGGCCAGACTTTAACATCTTAGACTAGTTTTGCCTATTTTTTGAACCTTATATAAATGGAACTATATTATGTGTATATTTTTTGTGTCTCACCTCTTCCTCTCAATTTTGCTTGCGAGATTCATCCATATTGTTGTATGTAATTGTAGTTTTTTTGTTCATTCCCTTCCAATAGCAAAATAATAGAGTTCTAGTTGCTCCTTGTCCTTTCTCATCCACCCTTTAATTTTAGACATTTTGGTGGATGTTTAGTGGTTTTAATTTGAATTCCCCTAATGAGAAATGATGTTAAGCCCCTTTTAATATACTTACTGGCCATTTGGATGTCTTTTGTGAGGTGGCTTGTCAAGTCTTTTGTCCATTTTTATATTGGGTCTTTTTCATACTCATTTGTAGGAGTTTATTATATATCCCAGATACCAGGACTTGCAGGTTATATTTTGCAAATATCTTCTGGGTTTCCCAGCCCTATAAGTCTATTCAAAGTTCTGCTGGATTTCTTAACTTATCAATTGCCCTTTTTCCATTGGCAGTTATCTCCAGGGGAAAAGAGGCATCAAATGTTAGATTCCATTTTCTAGGCTTCCCTTCTTTCCACAGTCTTGGCCTCCCAGGTTCTTGCTGCCTTTTGTAGTGCTTCTTGTCTTCAAACAGATGTTTTTAATATTATGTTCAGTTTTTAAAGTTTTCGTAAGGAGGGTTGGTGTGAAACCGTCTAGTCAGTCATTGAGGGACACAGAAGTAGGCCAGGTTCTCCTGCCTTGTACTTCTTCAAGGAACTTCTTGCTGGTTTGCTCCTCCGTAAAACTTTAGTATCTTTTTTTAAAGTTATATAGATACACACATGCAACCTGTTGGGATTTTGATGGGAAATGCATTGAATTTGTAAACCAATTTGAAGGGAACTACTAGCATTTTGTTATTAAGTTTCTTAACTATGAACATTGTGGTATCCATTTATTTAGGTCTTTTACAGTCTCTTTCAATAAAGTTTTATAATTTTCTTCAACTAAACTTTTACAAGTATTTTGTTAGATTTATTTCTAGGTACCTTATTTTTGTGTCAAATCATTAATGGTATCTTTTAAAATTATATTTTCTACCTTGCTGGTGTATAGAAGTACAATTTGACTTCGTATAACAACCTTGCTGTCCTTCTAATTGTGATAAATTGTGTATAGAATTCTTAGGATTTTCTGTGTGGACAGGTCTATCTGTGAATAATGACCTCTTTGTTTCCTCCTTTCCAATTCTTATGCTTTTTTTTTCTTTCTTTTTCTTGTCTTAATGTGCTGGCTAGGATCTCCAGTACAATGTTGAATAGAAGCGGTGATGGGGGCATCCTGATCTTGTTCCTGATTTTAAAGGGAATGCTATCAGAGTTTCACAGTTAAGTATGCTGCTTGCTGTAGGTTTATTGTAGATAATCTTTTCAGGTTAAGGGTGTTCCTTTCTTATTAGCTTTTTAATTAAAAAGAAAAAGAATGGATGTTGAAGTTTATCAAAAGCTTTTTCTGCATCTTTTGAAAGGATCATATGGTTTTCTTCTGTAACCTGTTAACATGATGAAATACATTGATTGATTTTCTAAAATTTAAACCAACCTTGTGTTCCAAGTATAAAGTCAGCCCTGGTCTGTCCCTTTTTTCCATTATTGGACTCAGTTTGAATATAGTTAATGTAGGATTTTTGTTTCTAATAATGAGTAATATTGACCTATAATTTAAAAGATATATATACTTTTCCTCTTTCTTCTGGAGGAGTTTATGTAAGATTAGAATAATTTGTTTCCTGAGTGTTTGGTAGAGCTCCCTTGTAGAATTGTTACTGTTTTCTTTGTGGGACACATCTTAATCACTGATTCAATTGCTTTGGTTATACGATTGCTCATATTTTCAATTTTCAAACTGGTTTTGGTAGGTTATACTTTTATAGAAAGTTGTCCATTTCATTCACGTTCTTGAATTTATGGCATTAAATTGTTAGTCTCTTATTTTGTAGTTACTGTCCTTTTTATCTTTTTTTAAAAATGCTACCCTTTTCTTGATGAGTTTTAAAAGCTAAATGTGCCAATTTTAAAAAGCTTTTCAAAGAATCTAATTTTTGTCCTTTTTATGCTCTTTAATGTATCCTCCCCCTACTTAATTTCTGCTTTCTTTTATACTTCCTTTGGGTTTATTTCTATTCCTTTTCTAATTTCTTAAGTTGGACACCTTGCTTATTAACTTTCAGCACTTTGACAGGCGTAAATGATCATGAATTTCTATGTATTTGCTTTCCCTGCATCACACAAGGGATGAATTCTTTAATTTATGAGTTACTTAAAAGTTTTATTTCCAAACATATGGGTGATCCTTTAGTTAATTTGGTTATTGATTTGTAATTGTGTTGTGGTTAGGCAGCATGATCTGTATGATACAGTCCTTTGAAATCTGTTGCGACTGTGGTCAGTTTTTTGTATTTGAAGAGAATGTGTATTTTCTATTTGTTGGTGCATAGTTTTATGTATGTCCAGTAGTTAAGCTTGTTAATTCTGTTGTTCAAATCTTATATCTTTGTTTTTTTAGAGAGCAGGTGTATGTTAGTCTTTTACTAGAATTATTTTTTCAGTTTCCTTGTAGTTTCTTTCAATTTTTAAAATACATTTTAAAATTGTTATTAGTACATGAAAATTTAAATTTATCATATATTGCTGTTGAATTGAAACTTTTACTCTGTGTAGTGACTCCTTATGTCTAGTAATGCTTTTTGTATTACATACTACTGCTTGATATTAACATACCTATTATTATTATTAATTTTTTTGGTCAGCTAGTTTTGCTTGATTTTTAAAATTCCCCCTTCCCCTACATTTTTGTGTTCTTTTATTTTAATCTCTTGTGACTGTCATGCTATTGAATTAAAAAATTAATCTGTAATAGTGTTGGTTTTTGTAATTTTAAATTAAACTTTTTATTAAAATAATTGTCAATTCACTGACAGTTTTAAGAAGCAATACAGAGACATCTGTGTACTCTTTACCCAGTTTCCCCCATTGGTAATGTCTTGCAAAACTGTAGTACAATATCACAACCAGGGTATTGATACTGACACAATATACAGACCATTTCCATCACCACAAGGATCCCTCATATTATTATTTTTATAGCCACACCCATTTCCTTTCCATCCCCTTAATCTCTGGGACCCACTCATTTGTTCTTCATTTCTATGATTTTGTCTTTTTAAGAATGTTATATAAATGGGCTCATATAGTTTGTCACCTTTTGGGTTCAGTTTTTTGCACTCAGCATAATTCTCTAGAAATTCATCCATGTTGTTAAATGTATTGGTAGGCCATCCTTTTTTACTGCGAGTAGTAGTCCATGGTATGGATTTGTTTAACCGTATACCTGTTGAAAGACATCTGAGTTGTTTACAGTTTTTGGCTATTATGAATAAAAGTGCTATGAAGATTTGTACATAGGGTTTTGGTTTTTTTTTTTGACATAAGTTTTCATTTCTCTGGGATAAATGCCAGGAGTGCAGTTGCTGAGTTGTATGATTATTGTGCATATAGTTTTTTAAGAACTTGCCAAACTGTTTTCCAGAGTGGCTGTACCATTTTACACCCCTACCAGCAATGTATGGAGTGATCCAGTTTTTCTGCATCCTTGCCAGCATTTGGTGTTACCACTGTTTTTGATTTTAGCCATTCTGGTATGTAACTAGTGATATCTTAGTGAGGTTTTAATTTGCACTCCCCTAATGGCTAATGATACTGAACATATTTTCATTTGCTTATTTTTCATCTGTGTATCCCCATTAATGAAATGTTGCTTCATGTCTTTTGTCCTTTTTTCTAATTGGATTGTTTTTTTCCTGTTGAGTTTTGAGAGTTCTAGATATATTCTAGATACTAGTCCTTTGTTGGATTGTCTTTTCATCCTTTTAGCAGGGTCTTGCAAGGGTACAAGTTTTTAATTTTGGTGAAATTCAGTGTATTATTGTTACGCCTTTTGTGAATCTTGCTCTGAGTGTCAAGTATACAAACTCTGTGCTTAGCCCTAGATCTTGAATATTTTCTTCTGTGTTTTTTTCCCTAAGTTTTACAACTTTATTCTAACATTTAAGCGTGTGATCCATTTGGAGTTATTATTATTTTTTTTATAAATTTATTTTATTATTTATTTATTTATTTTTGGCTGCGTTGGGTCCCCGTTGCTGTGCGTGGGCTTTCTCCAGTTGCAGCGAGCGGGGGCCACTCCTCGTCGCGGTGCGCGGGCCTCTCATTGCAGTGGTTTCACTTGTTGCAGAGCATGGGCTCCAGGCACACGGGCTTCAGTAGTTGTGGCACATGGGCTCATTAGTTGTGGCTCGTGGGCTCTAGAGCGCAGGCTCAGTAGTTGTGGCGCACGGGCCCAGTTGCTCCACAGCATGTGGGATCCTCCCGGATCAGGGCTCGAACCCGTGTCCCCTGCATTGGCAGGCGGACTCCCAAACTCTGCGCCACCAGGAAAGTCCTGGAGTTATTTTTTATATAAAATGTGAGACTTAGGTGGAAATTCATTTTTTGGTCTCTGGATGCGCAGTTGCTCCAGCACCATTTGTTGAAAGGCTGTCTTTTCTTCCTTCAGTTACTTTTGCACCTTCACCAAAAACTATTTGGGTGTATTTGTGTAGGTCTATTTCTGGGTTCTCTGTTTTGTTCCACTGACCTTTATGTCTATCCCTCTACTAATACTACATACAGTCTTAATTACTGAGCTAAGTTGTGAAATAGGATAGACAGATTCCTCTCTCTCTATGCTTTTTCAAAATGGTTTTAGCTCGTCTAGTTCCTTTACCTTTCCATGTAAATTTTAGAATAATCTCATCTATATCCATAAAAAGTCTTGGTGAGATTTGGGTAGGAATTGTGTTAAATCTGTGTATCAATGTAGGGAAAATGGATATTGTTACTTTGTTGAGTCTTCCAATCCACAGAAAATCCATTTATTTAGATCTTTTTAGGCTTCTTTCATTAGTGTTTGTAGTTTTCAGCAAACAAGTCCTGTATATGTTTTGTTATATTTTTAAACATATGTATTTTCATTTTCCTAGGAGTGATTATAAATAGTATTGTGTTTTTAACTTGTTTTCACATGTTCTTTTTAGTATATAGAGATGTGATTGGTGCTTGTGTGTTGATTTTTTATCCTGCTACCTTGCTGAACTCAGTTATTTGTTCTAGTAGTTGTTTTGCAGATTCCTTGGGATCTGCAAATACAGGCGGTTTTATTTTTTTCTTTTCAACACCTATGTCTTTTCTTTTGTTGTCTTATTCCACTAGCTAGAACTTCCAGCACATCCTTGCCTCATTCCCAATCTTAGGGGGAAGTATTCATTCTTTCACCATTAAGTATGTTAACTCTAGATTTTTTTGTAGGTGCTTTCTGTCAAGTTCAGGAGGTTCTCCTCTATTCCTATTTTTCTGAGAATTTTTATCATGACTGGGCATTGAATTTGTCAAATGCTTTTTTCTTCATTGCTGTATATATAAAAGATTATGTATATATAATCATGTGATTTTCTTTTTTAGTCGTTAATATGGTGTACTTCATTGATTTCAAACATTGACCCAACCTTGTATCCCTGGAATAAACACTTCACTTGGTCTTGGTGTTAATTCTTTTTATATATTGCTGAATTCTATTTGCTAATACTTTAAGTATTTTAGCATCTGTGTTCGTGAAGCATGTTGGTTTGTAGTTTTATTTTTTGAACTGTCTTTGTTTGGTTTTTGTATCAGGGTAATACTAGCGTCATAAAATGAATTTGGAAGTCTTCTCTCATATTCTATGTTCCAGAAGAAATTATGTAGAATTGGTGTTAATTCTTATTTAAATGTTGGGTAGAATTCTCCAATAAAATGATCTGGGTGTGTGGTAATTTCTTTTTTTTTTGGAGTTTTAAAATTAAGAATTAAATTTCCTGAATAGCTAGAGGGGGTATTCAAATTATCAGTTTCATATTGAGTAAGTTTTGGTGGTTTGTGTCTTTCAAGGAATCGATCCATTTCAACCAAGTTGCCAAATTCATGTGTGGAGAGTTGTTCTTAGTATTCCCATATTATCTTTTTTTTTTTTTTTAATAGATTTATTTATTTATTTTTGGCTGCGTTGGCTCTTTGTTGCTGTGCGCTGGCTTTCTCTAGTTGCGGCAAGCGGGGGCTACTCTTTGTTGCGGTGCGCGGGCTTCTCATTGCGGTGGCTTCTCTTTGTTGCTGAGCACGGGCTCTAGGTGTGTGGGCTTCAGTAGTTGTGGTTCACGGGCTCTAGAGCACAGGCTCAGCAGTTGTGGCCCACGGGCTTAGTTGCTCCGTGGCATGTGGGATCTTCCCGGACCAGGGCTCAAACCCGTGTCCGCTGTACTGGCAGGCGGATTCTTAACCACTGCGCCACCAGGGAAGCCCACCCCATATTATCTTTTTGATGCTGTGGTTTCTGTAATGATATCCCCTAATCTTGCTATTTTAATTGGGAAGTTTATTTCATTATTTTTTGTTGGCATTATTGATATATTTGCATTTATTTGTACCCCTTCATTTTGAGCATCTTGCTTTTGCTGGGTTTTGTCTCCCTATCTGTTTTCTTGCTGACTTTTGGGTTGTTCATTTTCCTTCCCTCTTTTTCATGTTTTCCCCATTTTACTAGTTGTGAAATTAGTACTTTTTTTTTGTTTTGCTTTCTCACAGACTCTTGAAGTTTTCTTGAATTTTCTCTTGAAATTTTAACATATGTATGTAAATCTAAAATTACTCTCTTTTCCTTCCTTGCCTGTAGAATAGTTTAAACTGCTTACCACTCTTCATGCGTGCCATTTTGCCCAGCACTTTTGTTCTATCTTTTCTTAGCCTCACAAGTTTGATATTATAATTTTATCCAGTTAATTATCTCCCTCCCCAGGTTTGTCATTTTCTTTGCTTATCATTCTGCTATCTTAATACTCATTCCTTTAGATTACTCTGGTTCAGCAGTGGTGGGCTTTTACTTTCCCTTCAATGTGTTAGGTATGCTTTCCTCCTCAGGATTTTTGCACCTGCTGTGTCCTGTGCCTTGGAATGCTCTTCCTCTGATATCCATTGGGTGCTTTATTACTTTTTCAATTACTTACTCAGTTACCTTCTCAGGGAGCTCTACTTTCTTTAAAATTGCAAATCCTCTACCTCTTCATTTCATTTCCTTTTCCTTCTTTATTTTTGTCTATTGTGTTCATCACCACATGTCATATTATGTATTTTATTCAATTCTTTGTTGTAAGTTTGATCTGTCAAAATTTACTGGAATTTTATTATATTTATAACTTAAGTTGGGGAGAATTGACATCTTTTCAGCATTTACTACTTTTGTCTAGTAACATAATATATTCCTTAATTTATTCAAGGTTTTTTTAAAAATGTACTATCAGGTTTTTTTTAATGTAGGTTTTGCAAATTTTTAAAATTTATACCTCTGCATTTCATACCCTTATGTTACCTAGATTCATTTTAAAAAATACTGTTTTCCCTGATAAGTCATTTGAAAACCTATTTGATGTACGGAGAATTCAAAAAATTTTGTTGACTGATTATTATTGGGTCTGATTTTTCAGTGGATTTTCTTTCATTTCCAATATAAAAAGTTCTATCATTTGTAAATTGTTAATGTTACTTTTAAGTTTTTTACTGTCTAGGTTCTTTGGAATTCTCTTAAATGGACAAAATATAATGTGTATTTTATAGGTCTTTATCATCCAGTGTTTCATCTTTAAGTATATTTGTTATTGATTTCTGATAGGTATCCTTTATCATGTTAAGAGTTTCTTTCTATTCCTGTTTATTGAGAGGCTTTGTCAGGAATGGATATTATCAAATGCTTTTCTAGCATTTATCCACATAATCATATGGCTTTTTTGTGAACCAATAAATCTTTTTGTATTGTTTTCATTCTTTATCAATTTTCCGAATACTAATGAGTTGGTTTCCCAATATTTTCAAAGGAGATCAGTGAGTTGTTTTTTTAAGTATCATTATGTGCAAATGATATTTAATATATTTGATGTGTTTGAATCTGATGCAGTTATTAGTCTTTTTGCTGCTCAAATTGGCTTGTCTTGGGCTACTGGGTTGTTTTCTGTGTCCTTCTGACAAGATTCCAGTAGTCTTTGATAATTTCTTTGCTCTCTGAATAGGATGTTGTAGGCTTGTCTTGTGCATTTTCTACCCCAGACTTGCCAGTTTCCTCAAGGAGCCTGGGTTCTTTTTGTGGGAAATGGTATTTAGACCACAGTCTTTTTATCCTAGCTTTAAACAAACTGACATTTTTTTGTTTAATTAAATCTAAAATACTTTCAGATTAATAGTAAAGTTGGGAAGATAGTACAGTGCCATATACCCCACAGCCAGTTTCCCATTCAAGCAAACTTTTTACTATGGAAACATTCTAACTTACAAAGGTAGAGAATTCCCCGTGTACCCAATACCCAACAGTTATCACCTCTGGTCTTTTTTCATGTATGTCCTCACCTACTCCCCACAAATGATTTTAGAGGAAATTCCATATATTTTATATAAGTTTTATTCATAAATATTTCAGTATGTGACTATAAGGACAGACATCATCTTAACCAAGTAATTTACTAAATTTATGTTAAACCATTTTTATTTTCATAGATTAAACTTTATTTGGGTACTTTGAGGGCTTATGTGTCTGTACTCATAGGAAACATTGATGTGTTACAGAAAGACTCATTATCATCTATCTTGGGAAATGAGAAAGAATAGGTGGTATACTAGGCGTTTCATCAGGCTTTTGCCTAAACTTTTGGTTGGATGAGTGGATTCCCCTGCTGAAATTTGAAAAACAATAATTTGCATATTTTAAAAACTTGTGTTTTGTGTTCAACCATTTTTTCCATGTTTGTCTTCTATCCTGTATTTGATTTTTCTGACTCTTATGCTCTTGAACAGTTTAAGGAACAGAATTCCATCTTTTCCTTGAAGAGTTAGTAGAATTTATTTACTAAGCTATCTTGTCTGGACAGATACTTTTGGAAGTGGAGGAGGACAAAGATAATATACCTCTTCTTGAATCAGATTGAGTAATTTATATTTTTCTAGGAAATAACTTACGTCTATATCTTTAAGTTATTAGAATATAACGGCATGTGCTGTTCTCTTTGTTTAAAGAAATTTGCTTAGTATTTGTGGTCTTTATGTTTCTTTTCTCATTCTCAGGACCGTATTCATTTTCTTCCCCTTTTTTTGGCCTGACTTTACAGGCTTCTTGCATTTTGCTTTCTAAGTCATGTTTTCTTGCTTTTATCTTTTAATTCTTCACTCTTTTTGAGGGTGTGTGTTTGTTGTTACTTTTTTGCTTCTCGAATTGACTACTCAGTTTATTTTAAATCTTGTATAAAATGGAAGCATTTAGGGAGATGGTCTCCCAAGCTTTGGCTTATTTTATAGGTTTTTAAAATGTGTTTTTTTAATTGTTTCTTTTAATAGATGATTTTCAATTTTGATTTTTTTAGCTGAGTAGTTATTTTTGTCAGTGCGTTGTGAGGAAGAGATCCACGTCAAGTATCTCAAGTAAAAAGGGATTTAATTATAGGGACTACATGATTTCACAGGAGTACAGGGCCAGGAACTGGGGCCTCCTGTGACTTCTGGAATCGCAGTATCTTTCTAACTGGCCACATAGTTTTTCTTATGGCATCAGTTCAAACATGCCTTTGATGTATTGAATATGTACCTGATTTTTTTTTTAATCCATTCTTATAAGTGAAGGTGTAGATTGTTTTAATATTGTAGTTGGGATAGGCGATATTAATAATGTGATTTGTCAGTTTCCGTCAGCAGCTCCTCTCCCTTCCCCATATTATATATCATAGCAGATGGAGGATTTACAAAGCTGTATTGTTCTTTACCATGACTTTTTTTTTTAATGGATCTTTACTGGAGTATAATTGCTTCACAGTATAAATACTGTGTTAGTTTCTGTTGTGCACCAAAGTGAATCAGCCACATGCATACATATGTCTCCATATCCCCTCCCTCTTGAGCCTTCCTCCCACCCTCCCCCTATCCCACCCCTCTAGGTTATCACAAAGCATCAAGCTGATCTCCCTGTGCTATGCTGCTGCTTCCCACTAGCTAATTACTTTGCATTCAGTAGTGTATATATGTCGATGCTACTCTCACTTCGCCCCAGCTTCCCCCTCCCACTCTGTGTCTTCAAGTCCATTCTCTATGTTTACATCTTTCTTCCTGCCCTGGAACTAGGTTCATCAGTACCTTTTTTTTTTTTTTTTTTTTTAAGATTCCATATATTTGCGTTAGCTGACCCACTAGAGCTTCCCCAAATTCTGTGCTATTTTTGACAATTTTATAGCATCTTCAAGTGGCCTTCACTCCTATATGTAATGTTCCAGTTATATAAAGTCCCAGCTTTAAAATTTTTTAATAATTTTGTGTTATTTAAATTTGACAAAGAAAAAGATTGATTTAAATTTCTAGTCTTAATTTATTTAGCTTTTCTTTAGAAATCAGATTGCTTATGTATCTTTTTAAAAATCAGTCATGCCAACATAGTTCTCTGTAGTTCATGAATTTCCTTAAAGTCAGTCAGCAAACATTTACTGAGAAATTTCTCTGTATAGAGCACATAGCAATTGTAACTGAAGTATTAGAGGGCAGACTTTGGGAGGCAGCAGGATGAATTGGATAAAATCCACTTGAAAAAAATTAGACTAGAAATGTAGACATCAGAGATTGGTGGAAAGTAACAGCTGAAATCCATTCTTGGTAGTATTCATAGCAGGCTCACCTTACCTGGTGGCTGCTGAAATTGGTTGAAGACAGAGTTTAAAAAAAAAAAAAAAAAAAGGTATCACTTTAGGAAGTGGGTTCCAGCAGAGTTTGCCAAGAAAAACATATTCATAGAATTTGACTTAGTAATCTCCTTAGAGAATATCTTAATAGTGAATGCTAAATAAAGGAGAGGTTTTTTGTTGTTGTTGTTGTTTTAAAATAGAAATTGATGACCAGAAAGATAATGTGACTTTGCCAAGGTCCTAAGTCTTGATGCCAGGACTTGACCTTCAACTAGTGATTGCTGGTGTGAAGTTTTCCACAGGATACCGTTGACTCTCAACACCATCGACTCTCAACACCATCATCTTTGAGCAACTGCCTGGCAATACTTTATTTTGGCAACATTTTGCAGTGCGAAGACTGTCCTGTCTCCTGTTGTTTCCTTTGCCCTTCCCCAAACTGGGGGATTTCTGTTTTGCTTCAGAATCCTGTGATTCTGCATTCGTAGTTGTAAGCCTTTCTCTCTTTCTTCCTTTTCATTTGTATGTTTACAATAGCTATTAGACCAATTACTTTAGCATTCTTTGCCAAATAAAGTTATCATTGGAAATAAGTATTATGAGACCTCCCAGAAATTCCTTTTTGAGAGTCAAGCTTTAGGGTGCCTTGTACTCTATTTTGTCATTTCTGTAAAACAAGTTTCCTTAAAGTGAAGAATACCTGAAAATAAGTGTAAGGAGAGAATCAGTGTATTCTGAGTTAGTTTGATTTCTTTAGAAAGAATGAATCACAGATAGCCTGATTGTTGTTAGCGTTCTCCGTGATTTAATGTTATTTATGCTACTGTAATATAGGCAGATTTCAATTGAAGTATTTTTTTAGGATTGAGGACTTTGGGAAAGATGCATTGCATTTCTTGCTTGGGAGGGAACTTCCAAAAGCTATCATAGTCCTTATTATGCATGAAACTTTGACTGTTACTGGTGTGCCATGAGACAGGCCAAAAATTTTCTTGTTTTACATCTTTGTTGTTCATAGCATAAGGGGTAAGATAAATAAAATCTTCCTTTTACACATGGGGGAAATGAAGCGAGTTAAAGTATAATGATCATGGTATTTGTGATATATGTTGCTATTAGAGTATGATTTAGAGCCGTACTGTCCAGTGTGGTAGCTGCTAGCCACATGTGGCTCCCTAAGCACTTGAAGTGGTGTTAGTCCGAATTGAGATGTGCTCCAAGTGTGAAATACACACTGGATATTGAAGACCTAGTATGAAAAAGATCTCATTGACACTTAAAAAATGACTATTTTTAAATCACAAAAACTGATTTCATCTTGAAATAATACTTTTGATATATTGGGTTAAATAAAGCATATTATCAAAATTAATTTAAATTTTATTTTAATGTGGCTACTAGAAAATTTAGAATTATATATGTGGTTCCTATTTCTATTGGACAGTACTGATCAAGAGTATAAAATGGTTGCTAGGATTATAACTTAGTATTCTCTGACTTGTACAATATGAAATTTGGAGACATAGTATATGAAGTAGAATTATGATGCAGCATGTACATGCAGATGACTTTGATATATTTAAATTTGTTTGCATTTTGGAAAACTAGCAAGTATTGCCAACAATTATTTTAAAAACCAGAGTTATAGCAGTTGCTCCTGGGCTGTCAATGAGACTGAGAAGTGCAGAACCGAGGAATTATGAATCACTGCCAACTGTTGGTATGGCCACTGCATACTCACCAGGTTGAGAAGGAATCCCAGGCGGCTGTAGAGTGTGCAGCACTGAGGAGGAGGGCTGGGGAGAGTTTCCTTAAGGTCGGTTTCTGAAAGGGCTTTTGCTCAGCTCCAGGTCTTACCCCTCTTTCTGGCCAGATGGTGCATGTGTGGTACGGATAAATCTGACCCAAGTGTGGTTTACCTCTGAGTTCAGAATTGGCTGAAAATGACTTAAGTAGGTGGGTTTATGAGGCAGTAAGTGGTTAGAATTTACTAGGTTTTGTTGAATTAAATAGAAGGTTCCTGTGAAACGGGAACTACTTATAATTTTCATTTTACACCCAAGAACAAGTAGGTAGAGTGGCAAGGAGGGTATCTTGCCTTTTAAGATTTATGACCACTCATATCCTTCCTCTTCAAAGCTATTTTTCACATTGGATACTTAGCTGGGAATTTCAGTCATTTTAGAAGTTTGACTGCTAAATAAGATGTATGTGGTTTTTAGCTTTAATATTTAAAAATATTCTTATTATGTTGTGTGTTCCTTAATATTTGAGCTGGGGTGAAGAAATTCATTGGATTTTGTATTACAGTTCTGTCTTGATTTTGTAGATTTCTTGCTTAACCTCAGAAGTTTTACAGGTACGTTGTTGCAGAAACCTAAATTTTTTTGGTTAATTGCTGATAATACTGTAACAGACATTCCATTGTGTATTGGTAGGGCTTAGTTTTGAAGAGGAACATTTTCATTGGTTTAGATTTCGTAGTGATAAAGCAAATATGGGTTTACACTTGGGCATAATCAGATAATGAAGTGGTTAGCAGAAACCAACAGACAATAGATTACCAAAATTGAGTACAACAAAGCATAATTAACACTATAACTTGACTGTAATTGGTGGGGGAGGGGTGGTGGCTATAGAAACAGTAACAATTCTAAGTGATATGTGAAAATGCTGGTTACTAGCACATGCCAGTTGATAGAATGCTGGAAAAATCAGGTTTTACAGTATATTTTAGATAGGATTTTTATATGCTTGAGGGTGACTGTTGGCTTATATCCCTTTTTTTCCTTTCCTTTTAGAATATGGTTTCTAGTTTTAGGGTTTCTGAACTACAAGTGTTACTAGGCTTTGCTGGAAGGAATAAAAGTGGACGCAAGCATGACCTCCTGATGAGGGCGCTGCATTTACTGAAGAGCGGCTGCAGCCCTGCGGTTCAGATTAAAATCCGAGAATTGTATAGACGCCGTTACCCACGGACTCTTGAAGGCCTTTCTGATTTATCCACAATCAAATCATCGGTTTTCAGTTTGGATGGTAGCTCCTCACCTGTAGAACCTGACTTGGCTGTGGCTGGAATCCACTCGTTGCCTTCCACTTCAGTTACACCTCACTCGCCGTCCTCTCCTGTTGGTTCTGTGCTGCTTCAAGATACTAAACCCACGTTTGAGATGCAGCAGCCATCTCCCCCAATCCCTCCTGTTCATCCTGATGTGCAGTTAAAAAACTTACCCTTTTATGATGTCCTTGATGTTCTCATCAAGCCCACGAGTTTAGGTAAGTGTTAGAGAAATCTGTTTCTTCTGGACAAGAGAGTAAGTAAAGCAAGAGGCCTTCAACTGTTAATGATTTGCTGTTAATATTATAAAACTGAGGCATTAAAATACCAAATGTTTAAATGTAAAATAAAAAGAAATATTGGCAACCATGACAGAAATCTAGTATAAAACTCTTCATTAGTCAATCAAACTTTCTTCTTATAGCTTAGAACTCAAATTGCTTCTGTGTGTATACGAAAAGACACAAATCTTATTTGTTGCTGTGGTTCCACCTTTTGATGCTTTTGGTATTTTTACAAAGAGACTTAGTTTTTGTTTAACATAGCTTTTTAAACTGTTTTCCTAAGGAATAAATCTTTTATACTTAATTTTTTCCTAACGTGGCAGAGTTTGACACACGTCATTTAGCTTTTTGTTAATAACCATTGACTGCTCAGAAAATGTAATAAATTTTATATTAATAAACGTTGATACATGTGACTTTAACAAATTTATACCTAGGTTCGTGACTTCTATGCTGTAATGGCATAATTTCTTACTGGCTAATGAAATTATTTACAGAGGTATTTGAATTTATTGATAAAATAAATTGTTTGGGAAATAGCATTTCATAGTTAGTCCGGGAGGTCATTTTCCTTTCCATCCTAAGAAGAACGCTTTTTGTGTCAAGTCATTTGAAAACTCTCTTAAATATATCAATGTGCTTTTTTAGTTTTGCATAGGACTATACTTGTATATCTTGGTTGAACTAGAAGGAAATTTTGAGGGGCAGGGCTGGTTAATGGGGTCAGTATGCCTGATGGTGGCAGGCCAGGGTGGCTATGCTTTTCCCAGGCCCTCTCTCCTTGCTTTGTTTTTGTTTAACAAAACTGAGCCAGGGAGGTAGAGTAATGCATTTTATCCCTTCATTACATTCATTCTGAAATAAGGATTCTGTGTTTGTTCGCATTTGTGCAAAGTCCTTTGAGTAGAATTATTGCATCAAAGAGTAAGGACTCCTGATAACATATTACTAAATTAGTTTCCAGAATAGCTGTGCCAGTTTAAATTCCACAAAGTGAGAGAATGTCTCTCGTTGCACTTTTTACTTCCTGCCTTTATTGATCTTTGCAATTTCGGTAGGTGAAAACTTGTATCTTGTTTAGATTTTTCATTTTTAAAATTAATAACAGGAACAAACATTTAAAATGTTTATTACCCAGCTGTGTTTCTTTTATGATTTTACTTCATTTTTAACTTTTTTTTTTTAACCAGGTTCATTTATCTGCTTAAAATGTTTCCATAATTTATTTTTTTATTTCTCCTTTTTTCATGGTTTCTGGTTCATACCGATGTACGTACAGTGTCATGGCTCATTCACATGTTTCTTAGGAATTATTGCAAATTTATTTCTTTGTGTTTTGAGAAAGATTCAGACGAGTAATGTGCTTAGGTGACCCTACTTCATGGAACTCCTCAGGAATATGGCTAAGGCAGGACTGAGCATAAGAGGCCAGGTGGGGTCCTGGTTACAGGGGAAGGTGTTTCAGAACTGGATCGAATGCCTGGAAGGAAGATGACTGGAGATGGAGAGAAGATGCAGCAGCATGTCTTCTCTGCTCCTAGCGTCAGCGGTGTGCCAAGCAGCGAGCTCTGAAGAGGCTTTGTGCCTTGCTTTCCATACTTTCCTTTGTTCAGAAACAGAAATAGGAATTTTCTTACTTTTCTGTATTCTTCATAGAGTTTCTCTTTCATTAACCTCAATTAAAGGAAGGTAATAGGCTTTTTATAAATTTACTAAAATAAAATTTTTGTATCTCATGTGGCTTAGATAAAATAATGCCAGAGACATTTTTTGTTGAAGAGTGGGTAAGAAGAAAACCTGCCTTTTGCTCATAGCTTGCATTAGAATGTAAGAAATACATGAAACCTCAGAGCTTATAAAATAACTTTTTGCTCCTGAGCTAAAAAATTGTTGACTCCTGTATTTTTCAGGAGTTCTGCCTATCACTGTTTTTATAAACTTTATAAACAGATTTTTGTTTTAAAACAAGGCTTAAACATTTCCTTATCCTGCCTTCCCTAAAAAGAAAAAGAAAAAAGAATTTTCTTAATGTATATAGTCTTATTATTTCAGATTGATAAAACAGTGATCTAAAAAAGGCTGTTTTAGACTTTGAAGTAGAAAGTTAAAAAATCGGCATAATACCATATAGTCTGCCAAATAAAAGTGGAAAAATTTAATCATTTCCAGTAACGATCTTCATATGAAAATTTTTAGTATCATGATGTCTAAAGCAATGCAGTGACATTTAGAAATTGCCTTAAGTTTTAACGATTTGGTTATATAATGTTGAAAATACTTGTAAAAATAAAAATTTGGGGTAAATCCATTTATTTGGAACACTGTTATGGAGAAACCTATTTACATTTGGGAACTGAGAATTAGCCTCAGGAATTGAAAGAGATACCAAATCCGTATTTCAAAGCACATATTCTTGACATTCGTGGGCCAGTCTGTGTATTCTCAATTTAATATATAGTTGATTAGATGATTTCTAAGCCATCAACATGTTGTTGAGCAGGAATTAATTAACAACATGGGAAAGATTGGAAGAGCTCTGGTAGAAAAAAACAAAAAGTCAAAAAATGTCGTTCCAAAACCTCTTGGGAATATTGAAACCAATAGTCCTTTAGTATTGAGGGAATCGCTGTTACAGCAAGGTGCATGTATTGATGCCAAATAAAACCCCCAAACAACCACGACGAGTATATTCTATTTAAGAAGATACATTATTACATAGTTTTGCAGTTTGGTTTTATTAAAATTGTTTAAATAAAATTATTTTAGCATTTAAAATGACAAACTGTGGCATCTAGAAAGCATGAGTGTACACGATAATACTAAGTGAGGTTCTCTGTAGCTGAGGTTTTACTGTAACAGATGCATAATCCCCTAATCTGAAAACAGGCTAACAAAATCTCTCCTCTTCCCTTAAATAGCTATTCTAATTTGCTCTCACAGGCAGTATTTTTGTCTTTTTTTTCAATTTTCTGTTTTCTTTCTTCTTTTTTTAAGATAATTTCTTTCGGTGATGAAATCCTTTCTCTTTAAAAAAATTTGTCTATATTCAGTCTGTACAAAAGAATACATAAAAAACATTGTTATAAAGAATATCCATGAATGAACACCTGTGAAACCACTGTACAGTTTTTTTGTTTTTTGTTTTTTTTTTTAATTTATTTATTTTTGGCTGTGTTGGGTCTTCGTTTCTGTGCGAGGGCTTTCTCTAGTTGCGGCAAGTGGGGGCCGCTCTTCATTGCGGTGCGCGGGCCTCTCACTGTTGTGGCCTCTCTTGTTGCGGAGCACAGGCTCCAGATGCGCAGGCTCAGTAGTTGTGGCTCACGGGCCTAGTCGCTCCGTGGCATGTGGAATCTTCCCAGACCAGGGCTCGAACCCGTGTCCCCTGCATTGGCAGGCAGATTCTCAACCACTGTGCCACCAGGGAAGCCCTACAGTTTTTAAGAAAGGAACATTGCCAGTATCTTTGAAGCCATTTCCTTGCCTTTTCCTTTTTGAGTTAAATCACTATTCTGGATTTTGTGTTTCTCTCTTTTGCTTGTTTTACCATATATGTATAAAAAAATGTAATGTTTAATTGGCTTGCTTTTGAAATTTATATGATGGTATACTGTGTATATATTCTTCTGTGACTAGCTGTTTTTGTTCAGTCTGTTTATAAACATCTACGTGTTGATATGTCTAGCTGTTTGGTATTTTGTGAAATACCTTCAAAGTATTATGAGTCTTTGATTCCTTAAAATTTCTTCATTGTGCTTTTCAGATTACAAAAGTAATTTATGCTAGTAATTGAAAATTCAAACATAGAAGTATAACAAAAAGGGAAAGTCCCTCATAACCTCATTTATTACTCAGCTTGAGTCATATCAATAATTAGCTGTTTCTCTGCGTGTTATGTCATCTTTTTTCTCTTCCCCTTCATTAAACAAGGCTCTTCTAACCACAGAGCCACTGTGCCACTTTTCTGGTAGAGGTGGAAGGCATTATTCTACTTGTACCACTGTGAAAAGTGCCCTCTGGAGTTCTGCGCCTTGACAATCTTTCTTAACTGTATTTCTTAGAAATATATTGTACATCTGTAGATTATAGTAGGTCTGTTATCTTGTAGATGTACCATAACTGAACCAGTATTCTGTTGATGTACATTTTCAGTTGTTTTCAGTTTTTATTATTTATTCAGAAGTATTTTAGTGTATAACATGTCTTGGGCACTATTCTTGCAGTCTTAGAAACATTGCTGCTGTGAGCATTTTTGCATATGTGTTTCTGAATACTTGCGTTGCATATTCATGAAGTGCAAATGCCTAGATGTGGATATTTTGGGTCAAGGAGTATGATTATTTAATATTTTGATATTCAACTTTGTAGAGAAATTTTGCTTGCTTCAGAAGCATCGCAGCAATTTATACTCCCAATAATGTATGAATGTATTATTTTCCCTACACCTCATCAGCATTGTATTGTTGGTCTTTTCATCTTTGTAATCTGATAGGTGACAAATTAATGAGCGTCAACATCTTTTCTTATTCTTAAATTTCTGAATATTAGGAAATACTCATTAAGCCTCTGGGTGCAGTTAAACAGGTTTAAAGTGATATGCACATTAATGTAAAGCCATTAAAATACAATCTCACTTCTAAAGAATTTGGATAAATTCATTTCTGTTAACTCAGTTAACAAGTATATAATGAGGATTTAATTTGGATATGGTCATGTAGCCTAATTGTGGAGAAGTCGGAAGTATGGAGTGGGCTTTAGGAATTTTGCTGTTTAGTTGGAGAGAGAATATTAACATGAGAGAAAAGTAGCAAGCAGTTATATGCTTGTATGACGAAGCCCTGTAACTTGTGAACATAAAGCTCAAATATTGTATTGGCCTAATGAATGAAGAAGTTAATCAAGACTTTTTGGAGTAGGAGTGACACTTGAGGGAGCTTTGAAGGATGAATATGCCTGCTTTGAACTGATGGAGTGTATAGGAGAGTAGGCATCAGGAAAGGTGAGAAGTGTGAGCAGTCACAGAAGTAGAAATAAAAATGGCACCGTTGTGAGACCTGACAGTGAATAGAGCAGGACTTGGGGAGACACTGGAAATTTAGATTTGTTAGGAAAGAGTTGAGGCCATTGTTATGGAGGTTCTCATAGATAAGGGAGTTTAGACGTGGTTCATTCACAGATAAGTTCTGCTTAGCATGTTTCAGCAGAGGAATGGTGATGAAAAAGTGGTGCTAAGGATCACTAGCTCTGCACTTGTGTTCTGATGAGGGACTGGCAGAGAGACAGGGTTGCTCCTTCATTTGTACAAAGTAATAATAGGTTTTGAGTAGGATGGTGGTAGTGAAAATAGAGAGGAGGCAGCCAATAAGAAAATTAAAAAACAAAACAAAACAGGACTTAATGACTAACTGGATATAGGGGATGAAGATGGAGAACTGAGATAAAGGAAATGAATGATTTCTGTGATTGAACAATTGGTAACAATTCTCCTCTTTCATAATTCTGAATTAAAGCCACCGTTTTACAAGAAGCTTGAAACCTCAGTACTCTGCCCTCCCCAAATGATCTTTGCAACTGTTGTATAGGGAGAAAAGTATTTTGGTATTAAACATCACTGATGATTATTAATATAGTGATTGTTTCTGTATAGATAAAATTCTTTCGGGTGATTCAAGTTTTCTATATTCTGTTTAAAGCTCATAAAATTAGAAAAGTTTTGCTGTGTGTATAGGAGGATTATCATTTTAAAATGTTCTCATAAAGCAGTGTTTAATGATAATTGTAAACAATTGATTATCGGAATATAGATGCATATTCAGTCAAGTGTTCATTGAAAGCATTCATTGTTTTAATGAGTACTAGAACATCATTGAATCTGTTAAAGTTCTTTGAGAAGAAAATACACTTCAGTTTTTAATAATACACTTCTGAAGGATGACTTCATTAGATTATCTTTTTTAACTAGCTAATCATCTGTATGCCGATATTTATTTTGTGTCTTAATAAGTCTCCCAACTTAGAAGTTTTAAAATTTTAAATTTTCTCTTATATGAATGCTCTGCGTAATTGAATATGAAGTATTGAAAACAAAACACAACAACAAAAGAAACAAAACAAACAAGAACAAAAGAGACCTGAATCTTGGATAGAATTCTCCTGGGTGGTGTTTTTGACTTCCTCAGACTTTCATTAGATGATACTGTAGTCAAGGATGAAATGTAATTTTGAAGGTTGTGTTATATTTTGATTAAAATTAGTATGTTAGAATAAAGAATGGTAAATGTTTAACATTGAACCTGCTTTAGAGTGACTTTACTTTCATGAGTCCAAGATGAATGTAGCTTAGTACTTCAGATTGGTGTATTTTAACCATAAAAGTTTCAGAATTGGGCAGACTCTATCAGAAGTGCCTGGTTATTGCAGGTTCTTCTGTTATTGGATTTGTTATTGGAATATTATCTTTCTTTTTTTTTCTTCCCCAGTTCAAAGCAGTATTCAGCGGTTTCAAGAGAAGTTTTTTATTTTTGCTCTGACACCTCAACAAGTTAGAGAGATATGCATATCCAGGTAAGAGGAGTTTGGAATATATTCTCAAGGATGTTGGTGTATTAGTCTGCTAGGCCTGCCGTAACAAAGTACCACAGACTGGGTGGCTTAAACAACAGAAATTTGTCTTCTCACATTTCAGGAGGCTTGAAGTCCAAGACTAAGGTGTTGACAGATTTGGTTTCTTCTGAGGCCTCCCTCCTTGGCTCGCAGATGGCTGCCTTCTTGCTGTGTGTTCTCACATGGCCTTTCCTCTGTGTGCCTGTGTATTCCTGGTGTCTCTTCTTCTTCTTATAAGGACACCAGTCCTAGTGGATTAAGGCCCCACCCTTATGACCTCATTTGATCTTAATGACCTCTTTAAAGTCCCCAAGTCCACAGACAGTCACATTGGGGGTTAGGGCTTTAGCATATGAATTTTGGGGGAACACAGTTCAGTCCATAACAGTTGGGCCATTTCTCCTTAAGTAAGCATAGTATATTTTGACTAAGGTTAGCCAAATATTTAATAAATACTCTGTTAGAAAAAAATTTTAACTTTTGAATAAAACCCCTTTGAATTACTTTTTGTCACATTTGGCAGTAACTTTTTTTTAATGAAACTTTTATTCTGAATATAGCAACATAAAGAATTTGTGATAACAGAACAAAGATAGAGTGACCATAAACTTCATCATCCAAACAGAGGCATTTTTAGAGTGAAAGTGGATATTATTAATAATTTTTTCTGGGATAAGAACATGAACTGGGACCTTTCTGAGCTATATGGTCACCTAGACCAAAAAATTAGCAGAAATCTGAAAACAATTATGAAAAATACTCTTAGCTTTTCCATTTCAAAAAATAGGGTAAACTTAAACATATTTATAAAGAGCAAATGAACTAAGAGAGATAGGAGGAAAGAAAAGGAAATCTGTAGTATATACTTTCCCAGTTAAAAATATAGTCATCCTTGGTGTTAATAATATATTATTTATAAGACTTCAGAAAGGTTTAGCATAAGAAAACTGAGACTCCTGGAGGTTAAATGATTTTCTGGGATTGTAGAGTTAAAAGTTGGAACAAAGAGTTGAGCAAATTAGAGGTTTTTTACATCCTTTCAGCTCTTCGTTAGACACTCACCTTCTCTGAGATGTTAATAGGAGTTTTTAAAAAGTAAAGATTCTGCAGTTAAGTTTTGGAAATTCTGTATTCAACGTAGGTACATAAGTTCTTAAAGCCAGACTTTTCAGAATCTTTAATATGTTAATGTGTATTGTCAGTCTCCCAGGATGGTGGATCCAAATTTATGGGCCTCTCTCTCTTTTAAACCTCCTGACATCTTGAAGATGCACTGTTGTTATGTGGAAGAGTATGGGACACACACAGCTTTCCATTCTTTCGTCAATCACATCACCGCTCTCAACAAAGTCTCAGAATGATTTTATAACTTGACCTGGTAAAATTTGAGCTCCCAAAAAGTAGTGCTTAGATAGTCTGGCTCTCTCCCACAAAAGGGAAAAAGACAAAGTGTTGAAAAATAAGATTAAAAGAAAAAAAAAAAAGACAGTACTAAGGATTAGTCCAAAAGACCCAGTATCCAAATATCCAAATAATAGGGGTTTTAGGAAAAGTAGAGAAAATTTAGAGGAGGAAATTATCAAAGAAGTAAAATGAATGTAGCTTGATGCAGTTCATGTTCACCAGGGGCAAGACATTGCAGGCAGTTTTTATAAATTGGAAGTACTTTCAGTGTTGGGGATAGTAATAAACCAACTAAAAAATTAATAGGATAAATGAAAAATTGTATTTTATATCCAAGCCATATCATTATTATAAAGTTTTGTTTGTTATTCATTGATGAGTCCTTGCTTGAGAACATTTACTAAGTGTTTATTAGGTACAAAACACTATATTATATGATATGCCTCTTTTCTACAAGTTGCTTGCAGTCTCGTTAGTGAACTAGCTCATATACATAAAATGATTGTTGGCATTGCGAGAGCCAGTATGAAAAGAGCCAATTCAGTAATGACAAATCAGAGCTGATTTATAGGAGAAGATTACTATTAACGTTGGTGGTCTGGGAAAGCTTCTTTAGGGTGTTGGGTGGGCCTTTGAAGGAAGGAGATTATTTACTCAGCATGGAATTGTGATAATATGTACCATTTGCCTTAAAAAGGTGTGTGTGTGTAATTTGCGTAAGTGCATAAAATATGTCTGGACAAATATGATAAGCTGCCTCTGGAGAAGGGAATCAGGTGGCCGGGGCCGGAATTGGGGGAGTCTCTTCATTTATATCCTTTTTTGTATCTTTTTGAAGTTTGAACTATGTGAATGTATTAACTAGTCAAAAAAAATGAATGACTAAAATTTAAATAATAATTTTCAATTAAAAATTTTAATTATGTTCTGGAGATGGATGGTGGTGATGATATAATGTGAATGTACTTAAAGCCATAGAACTATACACTTTAAGATGGTTAACATGATAAATTTTATCTTATGAATATTTAACCACAATAAAAATTAAAAAAAAAAATTAACCATAAAAGTAAGGCTACTTGTGATCCTACCAGCAAAGAAGACAAAACACACATACACATGTGCATGCAAACTCCAACCTTTTCAGAGTTGGGTAATCAAATAGTAAAAAATCTCCTTCTTCCTAAGAAGCGGAAGTAGCAGTTTGGTACTCATTACCTAGGTTTAATAATTATCAACATTTTGGAATCTGTATGTGACCACTCCTCAACTTCTTTTCCTGAAATTTTTTTTTTTTTTTTTTATGTTTATTTTTGGCTGTGTTGGGTCTTCGTTTCTGTGTGAGGGCTTTCTCCAGTTGCGGCGAGCGGGGGCCACTCTTCATCGCGGTGCGCGGGCCTCTCACTATCGCGGCCTCTCTTGTTGCGGAGCAGAGGCTCCAGACGCTCAGGCTCAGTAGTTGTGGCTCACGGGCCCAGTTGCTCCGCGGCATGTGGGATCTTCCCAGACCAGGGCTCGAACCCGTGTCCCCTGCATTGGCAGGCAGATTCTCAACCACTGCGCCACCAGGGAAGCCCTTCCTGAAATATTTTAAAGGAAATTGCAAACATCATGTAATTTCACCCAGAAATACCTCAAGATACATCTCTAATTTTTAACGTAATCACACTAAAAAATTAATAATTCTTTAATGTAAAACAGTGTCTACCCTATATTCAAATTTTCTCAGTTGTTCTTCAGTATTCAGACATGTATTATTTTGACTTTTATGTCTCCCAAGATTTAAAAAAAACTTTTTACTTTGAAGTAATCTTAGGTTTATAGAAAAGATGTGAACGTAGTAGATAATACTCTTCAGCCAGTTCCTTTAATATTACCATGTTGCATAATTATAAGTGCAATTATCAAAACCAAGAAATTAACCTTGGTGTAATACTATTAACTAAACTACAGTCTTTATTCAGGTTTCCTCAGATTTTCTGCTAATTAATTTCTGTTCCTTGATCCAATCCAAGATCCCAAATCCCATTTAATAGTTGTGTCAATAGAAGAAGTGTTTTCTTCTCTTTCTTAACTTTTGATATTTTTGTGGAGTACTGATCAGGTATTTTGTAGAACGTTCCTCAGTTTGGGTTTGTCTGATGTTTTGTCATGATTAGATTGAGATTATGCATTTTTAGCAAGAGTACCTCAAGTTCTGTGCCCTTCTCAGTGTATCATAACAGTGCTCCATAATATTGATACATCGTATATTTGGTGATGTTAATTTTGATCACTTGGGTAAGGTACTGTTCACCAGACTTCTACACTGTAAAGTTGCTGTTTTTTTACTTTGTTATTAATAAATATCTTGGGGGAGATATTTTGAGACTAGGCACATATTCTGTTTATCTTCAAATTTTTCCCACCAATTTAGCGTTCACTCATGGATCTTGCCTTCAGTAATTACTTCATCGTAAACACTCTTGTGCTCTAGTGATGTGATTTTTCTGTTGTTATTATTCTTTTTCACATTGGAGTTATTCTTTTGTAAGGAAGAGCTGTCCCTTGCCCCCCATTTATTTATTCAATTACTTGCTTGTATCTGTGTGGGCCCTGGGGTACTCTGGGTTATAATCCAGTGCTATATAATTCATATTGTTGCTCAAACTGTTCCACCTTTGGCTATTGGCCATTCTTTCAGGTTGGCTCCTATGCCCTTTTGGTATGTCTCCACCCATTTCTGAGGACTACTTTACCGCTCCAGGCTCATCTTTTATTTTCTCTGCCCGAGTTCTGGAAAGATAACTTCTCCAAGGAGCTCTGGTTCTGCTCTTACAGTACTTCCTACCACTTTCTCTGGAAAAAAGTGGTTCATTTGACTCTGTTAGCATATTACACATTCTGGATTTGGATAATTGTGCTTCTTGTGGTATCATTTGACTTCTATCCCTATGGTTCTCAAATTTTGCTGCGTATTCGAATCAACTGGGGAGGCTTTAAGACTCCAAATACCCAGATTTCATTCATACCAATTAAATTAGAATCTCTGAGGACGGAACCCAAACAGCAGTAGTTTTTAAAGCTCCCCAGGGGTTTCCAGTGTGCAAATTTGAAAACTACTGCTGTGCATCCAGCTCCTCCCCTTTTCCTGTAATGGTGGTAAGGTCTAAACCAGAGGCGTGAATGCATTCAGGTTTGGGTTTTTAAAAATTTTTTTTCTATTACATCTTACAACGATTGATCTGTGAGTTCAACTCTGTTCTTGGCTATAGCACCACTCCTTCCATTGGCTACCATTGCCTCTGTAATCATGCTCTCTCAGTTTCTTACACTGACATCTCTTGCATGTTCCCGAAATCAGTGTGTGATTCTCTTCTCACTGCTCTGTGATAGTATCCTTGAATGTGGTTTTTTTTTTTATTAACTGGCTTCAAAGAGATTTTTGCTTAGTATATATTTCAGTCTGTTGTCTATTTCATTAATGGCATGGGATCTGCCTGGACAGAGGCCTCTTTGTATTATCCCATACTTCATCAACCACATCCCCTCAGTTTGCTACACTGTGTTGATCCTTCTTTTATGTCTCTTTCAAGATTTAAAACTTGAATTAACTCTACCTTTGAGGGAGTTAGCATGGTCTTTAGAGTAGTGTCAATTGGAATGTGAATTCTGGCTCAATCACTTAAGTCTGTATGCCCCTAGGTAAGTTCCTAAAGCCTATTGAATCTTATTTACCCAGTGTGTAAAATTGGAAAAATAATCACCACCTCACTCAGTGGTTGGGGGTTGAATGCCATAACTGGCTCTACCTCTGCTTATCCTGGTGAGTAGCATCACCATCTATCCAGTTGCACCATTCCGAAACCTGGGTACCATCCTAGGTCCCCTTATCCTACCTTCCTGTATCTAGTCAGTCATTGAGTCCTATCAGTTTTTATCCCTAAATATCATTCAGTGATATTTATGTTTAAATAACTTTCAAGCCCTCATCTTTTGCCTATACAATTGTAATGACCTCCTAACTCTCCCAGCTGACCAAGTGATCTTTCTAAAGCCCATTCAGTTTTTTCTTTCTTGTGCTTAAAAACCATATGAAGTCCATATTCCATTGCTTGACAATTCTCTTCAACATCCTACTCTACTCATCTTTTTTTTTTCCACACACACACACACACTGTATTTTATTTTTACAAGAGATAAATAGACTGACACCAAGCATTGTACATGGATGACCACAACAAAAGCAACAATGATTGCAATTACCAAACATGAAACACACTCATACTATGTCATAATATTGACATTCAGTCCAGTCATCCTCCACTGTAACAGCTCCTTTACTTTGCAGTGAAAATTGATTTGTATATTCTTTGCCTCTGAGTCCTTATGGGATTTTTTTTTTTAAATTCAAACAGAAAGTCACAAAAATTATACTCAGCCTCATCAGTTCACTCAGTCCCATGTAATTAATTTTTTTTTATCTTGATCTTTTGTTAGCACTTTTATGAGTTCATCAGTTTTTCATTAGAGTTCTAAAAATGCTTATTCATTCAGTTCAGCAGTAGTCAGTTACCAGAAACCTGTACTTGTCAGAGTCTTTTCCATGAGTTTCTTGAAGATGAAACCCTTTTATAGGAACATATTTGCAAAAGCATCAGAGTACACCCAGAACTGTCTGTAAATGACAAAAGACTTAAAAATGACCACGGTTAAAGATTTGATGAAAGTTCATAATAATGCAGTTGACAAGAAAATTAGTTATTTCAGAGATATACATTTTAAAGTAATAACTAGGATTATGACTTATAACATTATACCAGAACATATAAGATTTTTAGAAATTTCATGTAATGTCTGAAACATTTATATTAACATATTTCCATACAAATAACCCAATGAAAGTTAAGTATTAGTTATTTTGTTTGTTTTTTTATACTGCAGGTTCTTATTAGTCATCAATTTTATACACATCAGTGTATACATGTCAGTCCCAATCACCCAATTCAGCACACCACCATCCCCACACCACCGCAGTTTTCCCTCCTTGGTGTCCATATGTCCATTCTCTACATCTGTGTCTCAACTTCTGCCCTGCAAACTGGCTCATCTGTACCATTTTTCTAGGTTCCACATACATGCGTTAATATACGATATTTGTTTTTCTCTTTCTGACTTACTTCACTCTGTATGACAGTCTCTAGATCCATCCACGTCTCAACAAATGACTCAGTTTCGTTCCTTTTTATGGCTGAGTAATATTCCATTGTATATATGTACCACAACTTCTTTATCCATTCATCTGTCTATGGGCATTTAGGTTGCTTCCATGACCTGGCTATTGTAAATAGTGCTGCAATGAACATTCAGGTGTATGTGTCTTTTTGAATTATGGTTTTCTCTGGGTCTATGCCCAGTAGTGGGATTGCTGGGTCATATGGTAATTGTATTTTTAGTTTTTTAAGGAACCTCCATATTGTTCTCCATAGTGGCTGTATCAATTTACATTCCCACCAACAGTGCAAGAGGGTTCCCTTTCCTCCACACCCTCTCCAGCATTTGTTGTTTGTAGATTTTCTGATGATGCCCATTCTAACTGGTGTGAGGTGATACCTCATTGTAGTTTTGATTTGCATTTCTCTAATAATTAGTGATGTTGAGCATCTTTTCATGTGCTTCGTGGCCATCTGTATGTCTTCTTTGGAGAAATGTCTATTTAGGTCTTCTGCCCATTTTTGGATTGGGGTGTTTGTTTATTTAATATTGAGCTGAATGAGCTGTTTATATATTTTGGAGATTAATCCTTTGTCCGTTGATTCGTTTGCAAATATTTTCTCCCATTCTGAGGGTTGTCTTTTCGTCTTGTTTGTGGTTTCCTTTGCTGTGCAAAAGCTTTGAAGTTTCATTAGGTCCCATTTGTTTATTTTTGTTTTTATTTCCATTACTCTAGGAGGTGGATCAAAAAAGATCTTGCTGTGATTTATGTCAAAGAGTGTTCTTCCTATGTTTTCCTCTAAGAGTTTTATAGTGTCCAGTCTTATATTTAGGTCTCTAATCCATTTTGAGTTTATTTTTGTGTATGGTGTTAGGGAGTATTCTAATTTCATTCTTTTACATGTAGCTGTCCAGTTTTCCCAGCACCACTTATTGAAGAGACTGTCTTTTCTCCATTGTATATCTTTGCCTCCTTTGTCATAGATTAGTTGACCATAGGTGCGTGGGTTAATCTCTGGGCTTTCTATCTTGTTCCATTGATCTATGTTTCTGTTTTTGTGCCAGTACCATATTGCCTTGATTACTGTAGCTTTGTAGTATAGTCTGAAGTCAGGAAGTCTGATTCCTCCAGCTCCATTTTTTTGCCTCAAGACTGCTTTGGCTATTCGGGGTCTTTTGTGTCTCCATACAAATTTTAAGATGATTTGTTCTAGTTCCATAAAAAATGCCATTGGTAATTTGATAGGGATTGCATTGAATCTGTAGATTGCTTTGGGGAGTATACTCATTTCCACAATGTTGATTCTTCCAATCCAAGAACATGGTATATCTCTCCATCTGTTGGTATCATCTTTAATTTCTTTCATCAGTGTCTTATAGTTTTCTGCATACAGGTCTTTTGTCTCCCTAGGTAGGTTTATTCCTAGGTATTTTATTCTTTTTGTTGCAATGGTAAATGGGAGTGTTTCCATAATTTCTCTTTCAGATTTTCCATCATTAGTGTATAGGAATGCAAGAGATTTCTGTGCATTAATTTTGTATCCTGCAACTTTACCAAATTCATTAATTAGCTCTAGCAGTTTTCTGGTGGCAGTTTTAGGATTCTCTACGTATAGTATCATGTCATCCGCAAACAGTGACAGTTTTACTTCTTCTTTTCCAATTTGTATTCCTTTTATTTCTTTTTCTTCTCTGATTGCCGTGGCTAGGACTTCCAGAACTATGTTGAATAATAGTGGTGAGAGTGAACATCCTTGTCTCGTTCCTGATCTTAGAGGAAATGCTTTCAGTTTTTCACCATTGAGAATGATGTTTGCTGTGGGTTTGTCATATATGGCCTTTATTATGTTGAGGTAGGTTCCCTCTACGCCCACTTTCTGGAGAGTTTTTATCATAAATGGGTGTTGAATTTTGTCAAAAGCTTTTTCTGCATCTATTGAGATGATCATATGGTTTTTATTCTTCAGTTTGTTAATATGGTGTATCACATTGATTGATTTGCGTATATTGAAGAATCCTTGCATCCCTGGGATAAATCCCACTTGATCGTGGTGTATGATCCTTTTAATGTGTTGTTGGATTCTGTTTGCTAGTATTTTGTTGAGGATTTTTGCATCTATATTCATCAGTGATATTGGTCTGTAATTTTCTTTTTTTGTAGTGTCTTTGTCTGGTTTTGGTATCAGGGTGATGGTGGCCTCATAGAATGAGTTTGGGAGTGTTCCTTCCTCTGCAATTTTTTGGAAGAGTTTGAGAAGGATAGGTGTTAGCTCTTCTCTAAATGTTTGATAGAATTCACCTGTGAAGCCATCTGGTCCTGGACTTTTGTTTGTTGGAAGATTTTTAATCAGTTTCAATTTCATTACTTGTGATTGGTCTGTTCATATTTTCTGTTTCTTGCTGGTTCAGTCTTGGAAGGTTATACCTTTCTAAGAATTTGTCCATTTCTTCCAGGTTGTCCATTTTATTGGCATAAAGTTGCTTGTAGTAGTCTCTTAGGATGTTTTGTATTTCTGCGGTGTCTATTGTAACTTCTCCTTTTTCATTTCTGATATTATTGATTTGAGTCCTCTCCCTCTTTTTCTTGATGAGTCTGGCTAATGGCTTATCAATTTTGTTTATCTTCTCAAAGAACCAACTTTTAGTTTTATTGATCTTTGCTATTGTTTTCTTTGTTTCTATTTCATTTATTTCTGCTCTGATCTTTATGATTTCTTTCCTTCTGCTAACTTTGGGTTTTGTTTGTTCTTCTTTCTCTAGTTTCTTTAGGTGTAAGGTTAGATTGTTTACTTGAGATTTTTCTTGTTTCTTTAGGTAGGCTTGTATAGCTATAAACTTCCTTCTTAGAACTGCTTTTGCTGCATCCCATAGGTTTTGGGTCGTCGTGTTTTCATTGTCATTTGTCTCTAGGTATTTTTTTACTTCCTCTTTGATTTCTTCAGTGATCTCTTGGTTATTTAGTAACGTATTGTTTAGCCTCCATGTGTTTGTCTTTTTTACGTTTTTTTCCCTGTAATTCATTTCTAATCTCATAGCGTTGTGGTCAGAAAAGATGCTTAATATGACTTCAATTTTCTTAAATTTACTGAGGCTTGATTTGTGACCCAAGATGTGGTCTATCCTGGAGAATGTTTCGTGCGCACTTGAGAAGAACGTGTAATCTGCTGTTTTTGGATGGAATGTCCTATATATATCAATTAAATCTATCTGGTCTATTGTGTCATTTAAAGCTTCTGTTTCCTTATTTATTTTCATTTTGGATGATCTGTCCATTGGTGTGAGTGAGGTGTTAAAGTCCCCCACTATGATTGTGTTACTGTCAGTTTCCTCTTTTATAGCTGTTAGCAGTTGCCTTATGTATTGAGGTGCTCCTATGTTGGGTGCATATATATTTATAATTGTTATATCTTCTTCTTGGATTGATCCCTGGATCATTATGTAGTGTCCTTCCTTGTCTCTTGTAACATTCTTTATTTTAAAGTCTATTTTATCTGATATGAGTATAGCTACTCCAGCTTTCTTTTGATTTCCATTTGCATGGAATATCTTTTTCCATCCCCTAACTTTCAGTCTGTATGTGTCCCTAGGTCTAAAGTGGGTCTCTTGTAGACAGAATATATATGGGTCCTGTTTTTGTATCCATTCAGCCAGTCTATGTCTTTTGGTTGGGGCGTTTAATCCATTCACGTTTAAGGTAATTATCGATATGTATGTTCCTATGACCATTTTCTTAATTGTTTTGGGTTTGTTTTTGTAGGTCCTTTTCTTCTCTTGTGTTTCCCACTTAGAGAAGTTCCTTTAGCATTTGTTGTAGAGCTGGTTTGGTGGTGCTGAACTCTCTCAGCTTTTGCTTGTCTGTAAAGCTTTTGATTTCTCCATCAAATCTAAATGAGATCCTTGCCGGGTAGAGTAATCTTGGTTGTAGGTTCTTCCCTTTCATCACTTTAAGTATATCATGCCGTTCCCTTCTGGCTTGCAGAGTTTCTGCTGAGAAATCGGCTGTTAACCTTATGGGAGTTCCCTTGTATGTTATTTGTTGTTTTTCCCTTGCTGCTTTCAATAATTTTTCTTTGTGTTTAATTTTTGCCACTTTGATTACTATGTGTCTCGGCGTGTTTCTCCTTGGGTTTATCCTGTATGGGACTCTCTGTGCTTACTGGACTTGGGTGGCTATTTCCTTTCCCATGTTAGGGAAGTTTTCGACTATAATCTCTTGAAATATTTTCTCTGGTCTTTTCTCTCTCTCTTCTCCTTCTGGGACCCCTATAATGCGAATGTTGTTGCGTTTAATGTTGTCCCAGAGGTCTCTTAGGCTGTCTTCCTTTCTTTTCATTCTTTTTTCTTTATTCTGTCCCGCAGCAGTGAATTCCACCATTCTGTCTTCCAGGTCACTTATCCGTTCTTCTGCCTCAGTTATTCTGCTATTGATTGCTTCTAGTGTAGTTTTCATTTCAGTTATTGTATTGGTCATCTCTGTTTGTTTGTTCTTTAATTCTTCTAGGTCTTTGTTAATCATTTCTTGCATCTTCTCGACCTTTGCCTCCATTCTTATTCCGAGGTCCTGGATCATCTTCACTAACATTATTCTGAATTCTTTTTCTGGAAGGTTGCCTATCTCCACTTCATTTAGTTGTTTTTCTGGGGTTTTTTCTTGTTCCTTCATTTGGTACATAGCCCTCTGCCTTTTCATCTTGTCTATCTTTCTGTAACTGTGGTTTTTGGTCCACAGGCTGCAGGATTGTAGTTTTTCTTGCTTCTGCTGTCTGCCCTCTGGTGGTTGAGGCTATCTAAGAGGCTTTATGGGAGGCTCTGGTGGTGGGTAGAGCTGACTGTTGCTGTGGCGGTCAGAGCTCAGTAAAACTTTAATCCACTTGACTCTTGATGGGTGGGGCTGGGTTCCCTCCCTGTTGGTTGTTTTGCCTGAGGTGACCCAACACTGGAGCATACCTGGGCTCTTTGGTGGGGCTAATGGCAGATTCTGGGAGGGCTCACGCCAAGGAGCACTTCCCAGAACCTCCGCTGCCAGAGTCCTTGTCCTCACAGTGAAACAGAGCCACCCCCCGCCTCTGCAGGAGACCCCCCAACACCAGCACGTATGTCTGGTTCAGTCTCCCCCAGGGTCACTGCTCCTTCCCCTGGGTCCCGATGCGCACACTACTTTGTGTGTGCCCTCCAAGAGTGGGGTCTCTGTTTCCCCCAGTCCTGTCGAAGTCCTGCAATCAATTCCCACTAGGCTTCAAAGTCTGATTCTCTAGGAATTCCTCCTCCCGTTGCCGGACCCCCAGGTTGGGAAGCCTGACGTGGGGCTCAGAACCTTCACTCCAGTGGGTGGACTTCTGTAGTATAAGTGTTCGCCAGTCTGTGAGTCACCCACCCAGCAGTTACGGGATTAGATTTTACTCTGATTGCGCCCCTCCTACCGTCTCACTGTGGCTTCTCCTCTGTCCTTGGACGTGGGGTATCCTCCTTGGTGAAGTCCAGGGTCTTCCTGTCAATGATTGTCCAGCAGCCAGTTGTGATTCTGGTGCTCTCGCGAGAGGGAGTGAGAGCACGTCCTTCTACTCCGCCATCTTGGTTAATCCTCCAATAATATTATCTGTGCAGTTTCTAGAGACCATAGCAGTGCATCACAGAGAACAAGAGAGAAGTAGTTTCTCACAATTCCTGCCTTCAGAAATTCACCTTTTTTTGGTCCTTTGTGCTTGGTCTGGTTTCACTTCCTCCTAGGGGGCGACTAGCAGAGGCCTCCCAGCCGGCACTCCAGAGTTTTTAGGGCAAAATGGCGGCCGACGCTCCAGCCCAGCGGCCTGTGCGCACCTTCTAGTGTATTTTTCATTTCAGTTATTATATTCTTCATCTCTGGTTGTTCATTATATTTTCTAACTCTGTTAAAAACTTCTAACTTCTCACCCTGTGCATCCATTCTTCTCCCAAATTCTTTGATCATCCTACGATCATTACTCTTTCTCGGGTAGATTGCCTATCTCTGCTTCACTTAGTTTTTCTTCTGGAGTTTTATCTCGTTCCTTCATCTGGAAAATGTTCCTCTGCCACCTCATTTTGTCTGAGTTGATATTTGTATTTTTATGTATGTGGTAGGTTAGTTTTGTTTCTTGACTTTGGAGAAGTGGCCTCTGTAGGATCTACGAAACTTTTTAAAATCATCTCATCTCCTGTCACTCTTCTTTAGCAGCCTATACTCTAGCTAGACTTTCATAGCTGTGCATCTTTGCATATCCTCTTCCTCCTTACTCTCCTTGGCAAACCTGAGTCATATTTTAAGGGCCAGTTCAAGTCTTCCCTTTTCTGCGATGCCTTTTCACATTTCCCCAATTTCATCATTTGTCTCCCTCTGCACTACTCTCATGTACTTATTTTCTATTAAAGCATTTATTTGACTACTTGAATTTACAAACTTCTTAATGAAACCAACATCTCTTACTCATTTTTATATTCTCAGAGCCTGTCACAGTGCCTGGCATATAGTAAATGCCTTTATATCTGATAAATGAGTTCAACATGTGAACGTTCCTAGGGCAGTGACTGGCAGAAAATGAATGTCAGAAGATGCGTAGTCATTACTCGTCACGTTTGTGAAGATCTGTAACACATTGCATTTCCCAGTTTATGTTAATTTCCCTTACTGGAATAAAGTATAAATCCTTAGTGAACCATTCAAAACCCTTTATAACATTCTCCCATTTATCTTTCTAGGTTCGTCTTTTGTCTTTTCTCTTTTTAAAAATTATGTTCCCAACTAACAAGTTTCTGCCATGTATCTCTGGTTGATACTCACCTTTCCTTCTGTTGAGAATCACCCTACTAGTGAAGCCACTGTTACTGATGGAAGTCTGTCTCTCTATGTGGAAATAGAACCACTGCTGTACAAACCCTGTTTTCTAATTTGTTTGGACTGATTGTGGTAATTGCCTTGAACTTTCAAGACAAAATTGAATTTCCCTCTTTTCTGTAACACTTATTTTTCATAATGTACTGTAACACCACGTATTATTTTAGTTGTATATATTTGTTACTTACTAGCATATGAGACCTTTGAGAGCAAATATTATGTCTTATTTATCTTTCATGCTTCAGCACCCAGACTTTGCAGTGTTTCTTGATTTTAATGAGCAGAATGATATGAGTTACTCTCAAGAGGTCAGTGTTGTCTAGGATATTTTGAATAGGCATTTGAGAAATGTGGAAGCTACTACTGGCAAGAGAAACAGTTAACAATAATAGCAGCCAGCTGCTCACACTTGTTGAGCACTTCTTATATCCAGGCACTTCACATGTAGTATTAACACGTTTGTCACAGCAACTTCATGAAGTAGATGCAGTAATTTTTCATCTTTAACAGATGTAACTGAGGCACAGAAAGGTTAGGTAATTTGCCCAAGGTCATACAGTTTGGGACTGTAGAACTCAGGCTGGGCACTACTGTGCTTTACTGCCTTCCTGTGAACATAGAGAATTGGAAGCAGTAAGAAGCAAGTTGGAACAAGATGGAGGGCTCTATGTACTCAAGACAGGACTAAT
Source organism: Balaenoptera physalus (assembly GCF_965194825.1). Classification (NCBI taxonomy): domain Eukaryota; kingdom Metazoa; phylum Chordata; class Mammalia; order Artiodactyla; family Balaenopteridae; genus Balaenoptera; species Balaenoptera physalus. The sequence continues at coordinate 27,436,907 of NC_138897.1, forward strand.
CTCTAATGATCTTCTCTCTGACACAGTCCAAGATTTATGATAATGGCTAAGGAGAAGATTTCTTAAACTGTAAAGTGAATACATGTCACTTTGGGAATCTTACTAAAATTCAGATTCTAATTCTGTAGTTTTGGGGTGGGGCCTGAGGTTCTGCATTTCTAACTAAGAAGCTCCCAAGCAGTTACAATGCTGCTTCATTGTGGACTCTATTTTGAGTGGCAAGGGTTTAGGAGGTTCCATCCCAGAGATATTTCATATGAGACTCTGTTAGGTTCTCATCTAGAAATTCTAAGAGATTCTGTTTCCTTATTCGGGTACATAGTTATGAAGTTGCTGTGGTATAGAGGTTCTGAGACTCTAGACACCAGTTCTCTATCCTAGTTCTTTATTAGAATCACCTGAGTAGTTGTAAAAACTACTAATGCTCAGACTGTGCTTCAGAACCAATAAGAATATCTGATGTGTGGGCCTGTATATTAAAACAAAATTTGCAAGTGATTAGAATGCTCAGCCAAGGCTTCAGAACCACTGTAAGTAAACAAATTAATTTATTAAACTCTTAGAACCATGCTCCTTTTCCTGTTAACCAAGTCTGTTGTCTGTTGAAATAAAACTTGTGTTGCGAAAGTTCCCATGAATTGAAAATACTTTAAAATTGCCATAAAGACAAGACTAAATGTTAAGCAAATGAGGGCTGTCATCACTACAGTGTTTTAATTAAGCCTTGTGCTATTGGTAAGGTAGTGTTCATTTTTTAAGGACTAAGAGTAAAAATACCAATAATGCTTTTTTCTGTTGAGAATGTTTCTGTGAATTCTAGTTGTGTTTTCTTAACCCAATTTTTTTCTCTTTCCAACAGGGATTTTTTGCCAGGTGGTAGGAGAGATTATACAGTCCAAGTTCAGTTGAGGTGAGTTTGAAATTTTCTTGTTACTTTAATTTTATACTTGTAACTGTATGTATATAGTCCTGAATTTGTAAATACATAAACATGTTTGAGTACATTATTTAAGAGTATTTCTTTTTTTTCTTTAATGCAGACTTTGCCTGGCAGAGACGAGTTGCCCTCAAGAAGATAACTATCCCAATAGTCTCTGTATAAAAGTAAATGGGAAGCTGTTTCCTTTGCCTGTAAGTTGCTTTCTATTCACAAGGCTTTTGTATGTAAGTTTATTATAAATACTAACAAGGCCTAGAAATAGTGATCACTTAGGACCAATGAACAGTCCCAGCATTAAATACAGTTTTCCACTAGAGAGATTCATGGCTCCTTGGGGAAGTGGCTGATTCCAGGTTTGGGGGAGACGGAAAAGATGAGCTTGAAGCATCTTGTGCCAGGAAGCGAGGAAGCTGTGAAGGACTCTTTAAGATCATATCAAATGGCATAGTGGCAGGGCAGGACCTGCATATGTAGGGCAGCGTGTTGTAGTGGATGTCTGAATGAGCTGGGCCTCAGCCATGTATGAGATGATGAAAGTTAGAGGCTGCTGAGAGCGACTGGACGTGGAGATTAAGGATTCTGAGCTTGAGCCTTGATGGTGCACACACTTGGGGGATGGATGCAGTGGTATTTGATTGACAACCTGTTGTTTAAGCAGTGAAGTAGTATATGGGCTTCAGCACCTGGGAGATACACACACACACTCTCTCAGTGTGTATAGCCTGTTTCTGACCTGTTAGATAGCTCCAGACTCTTCAAATCCTGTTAGTCAAATCTTAATATAACAATTAATTGTTGAACTGGACTATGTATCTGTCTCCACTGAGGTTTGGACTAAGTTACTAATTTGGTACAGCTGTGTGGAAGTAAAGCCTTAATCACAATAGTAGTAGAGCATGGCCTGTTTTTCAAGCCCTACAGAGTGGATATGTATCTTAACTGAAGAAGTGCTGTGAGAACAGTGATTCTACCATTATGTTAAGCTGCCATTTCAGCAAAGCAGTTACCATGTGACTGTTGAGATAGAGATGGGGCAGCTGTTTAGCATTCCTGCTGGGCACAAGACTTGTCTCTGGAATAAGTATATGCGCAACAGCTGTGAGCAGGCTGTACCAGGGCCAAGTGGTTGTAGTTGAAGCCCAAAGTGAAGATGGCCCATGGCCAAGGCCGACCCTGCCAGTCAAAGATCTGACTTCTTGGTTGTCACGAGTCTCATTTCTCTCATACGTCGCCTGTGGATTTAGAGACCTGAGAAATAACGTGTTTCATGCATTTTATAGGGCTTGAGCAATACTGCACCACTGCCTACTCTTTTTGAAAGATGTCTGTGAGGCTGAAATCATACGAAAGTTTTGTGGGGATGAAAGGGGAAATTTCAGAGGCTGAGCAGATATGGTGGGGAGGAATGCTTTCATGGCCTTGTGCATGTTCAAACCCAGGTGGGACATTTTGTCTCTTGGGTTTCTGGCTATAAGCAACAACAGATCTCAGGAGCTGTCTTTTATCTGGATGGATCATATAACGATCTAAACCAAGGGAAGAAGCAGCCTTACTTGGAGCTGAAGGATGCCACTGGGTGGCCAGATGTGTAGCAAAGGAAACCTGGGATTTTGGAATGATAGCACATTTTCCATTGCTTTTCATATCCAATTTTCTTTGTCCACGATGGGCTAAGATTTCTTTTGACCTTTGACTTTTATTGCTATTTAACTCTCTCATTCTCCTTGAAGAAATATCTAATTATGATGATCTTCTTGATGTCTATAGACCCACCTTGAAGATCTATCCAGTATTATATGTGCCAGTGCTGGGGGGTCGTGTCTGAAATGTGTGAGGCTCTACCTAAACTCTGGCATTGCTTCAGAAAATATGATAGTGACCGATGTATATACACACATTCCACACAATTTTCCAGGTGGACCAGTAGTTTTGCTATAATATTTTCATCCATGAGATCTGCAGCACCACTATGGATAGCTCTGAATTTGTCATTCTTCCAGGACTTTTGAGAGAGAAGAAATTAGGCAGTTGAGCACTTCCTCTGGGACATTGTTACTCAGTCACTGCTGCTTTCTTTCCAAAAGCACTAACTAACCGTTGAGTACTTATACTAGGCTGTTTGTGAACACATCAGCTACTACGTGAAACACCGTTTGTCTGATGGGTCTTGCACTCACCTCTGGAGCCAGAGTCCTGTAGTGGCTCCAGGAGCACTTGTGAGGGAGGTGAAGAAAGGTGAGCATTAGGACAAAGGATTTCAAAACAGATTTCATAAACAGAAGGCAATGGGGTGATGGTGGGGGCAGGGGCGAGCTTGCCTGACCCTAATAGGCCCATCCCAAAGACCAGATGCCAGTCTTTCCCAGGTTTTTCGTCTTCAGCCCTGTGAACGCCTATGGAACAGTTGACATAAATTTACATGCAACTGATGAAAAACTGCTGAGACCTCCCCTTGATCCACAATTGCTGTTGTTTGGGATAATGTAATATGGAGCCTTTACTAGCATGAAGCAGATTTATGAGAATCATGTGAGTGTACTGCCGCCTCAGAAGAAGAAGTGAGCTCTTCACCACCATGGAGATCTTCAGGGACTTTGTTCTAATTGTAAGAAGCATCGACAGGCCGCAAAGAAGTTTGACATGTGGTCCTTGCCCATGATCCTGGTTTATCATACAACAGATCCTGGAGGAGTAAGTCATGGGATTTCCCATTAGAGCTCTGAATAAATTCGCATTTGTGTCTGGGAACAAGTGTCTATGTGTATGACCTTATTGCAGTATGCAGTCATTATGGATCCATGATGAACAAAGAGTAAACTGAATGGGAAATGGTGTTACCTTGATAATAGCAACGTGTCCCTGGATTCTTAAGGGACAGATGGTGATGAAAGCAGTTTATGTGCTGTTTTACCCACATCAAGATGCTGAGTTTTATAAAACACCTTTATCTCTTGATTTTTCCAGTCCCTTGATACAGGGATGACAGTAAGCAGTTCAGAGCAGGACTTGTAGAACGATAAGTGCAGAGTGGACAGACACAAGTGAAACTGCCTCTGAGAATCTTCCCGACACCTCCACCTTTGACTCAAGCACTGCAAGCATACACAGTGACAGCCAAATGAGAAAATGACATGTTTTTAAGGGCAGAAGGGAGAAAAATTCTTTGCTTGGAGAGTTATTTTGAGAGGCTGAATTATTTTTCCTTTTAAACAGATTTTGAGAAATGTATGTGAACCTTTGGAGCTGTAAGGTTGGGGTGTGGAGGTGGGTTGACATGGGGTAGTATTTCTTGGAAAGATTCCAAAGCATGGAGAGGATGTGTGCTCACAGTTCAGCTGACAAAGATCTCCTGAGTATTTCCTCTCGGTGCAGCGGGAGACTTATTAGTGCTAGTGCCATTATCTCAATGTATTCTCTTTCTGAGTTTGTGGATTTCTCTTTCCTGATATATTATTTTTTTCCTGCATATATTAGTTACACCGACGGTCTGCCTCACAGTAAATCTGGCCTGAAGTAAAGTCAATATTTTCTTCTTTTGAAACCCACACACACACCAATTTGAAGAGATTCCCTTGGCCTGAGGTGGGATAATACTGGCATCTAAAAAAATAATACTTAAGTGGACTCAAAATTATCAAAGATATAAATGAGTTTATAATTATGCTAAAATAAACCATTGGAGGTTACATCAACTCATTACTCTAAAAACTGGTTAAGGGAGAGAATCATTGATTTCAGAGTAACCAAATGTTGATGAGGTCAAGTTCTTTATGGAAAGATTTCAACTAATATAAGCAAAAGGAAGAATGGATTTAAAAACTTTTTTTTGTAATCTGTAATCGGATAATGGATCTAGGTAACCATCATCAATGGATACTAAAACCATTAGGTCAAAGCTGGATACAGAACTTTATAGTGGAAGGGTCAGGCCGACATCAGCTGAACTGATCAACCTTTACATCACTGAAAATGGGGCAGACAGACACTCTGTGCCTCATGATGTGGTACAATAGGAAGAACATAACATTCCTTATGTAGTTTTTGTGCCTGAAAATTTGAACGTGAATTTGGTCAAGCCTGTACAACTAGTTACCAGCTTAAAACATGGGAGTATCACACCTTCATACTGTGAGGAAGCAGTCTGTCTAATACAGAGGAAAAGGTCATTCTTCAGGTCAGAAGCCCTGGGGTCTCCAACGGCAGCATTGGAAAAGGAGTAGAATTGGAGGCAGGGATTGGGAGAGAATAAAAATTATTCTTTAATATACAATAAAGGAGACTTCAGAAACAGCTGAGCACACTGTGAGGATCAAGTTTGGATTCCGATTCAAACTGTAAAAGGACATCATATATACCAAACTATGTATGGATAAAGTAATGTGTCTGGGATACCTTATATAATAATCTGAGATGGGGGTAAAAACTGCTTATAAGTAAATTATTGAATTGGATGATAGGTATATGGGAGTTTGTTATACTTTTTTCCCTATTTTTGTATAGGTTTGAAAGTTTCAGTAATAAAAAGATAAAAGACATCTCTGAGGCAGTTGAGAAATTGGAATATAAAGTAGATAGGCAATTTTTAAAATTATGGTTAAATTAAGGTCGTGATACTGTTTTTTTTTTTAAGGTCTTTTAAAGATGCATATAAAAGTATGGGTCAAATGGCATGTCTAGAACTTGCATTTAAATACTCGGGCAAAAATAAATGTGTATATGTGTGGGGTATATATTTTGGGGGGGGTTATGTATTTTGGGGTGGGCTCGGGTTGGGCCAGAGGCAAATGAAACAAGATTGACAACATGTTGATATTTGTAGTGGTTTGGTGGGTACTTTACTGTTCTTTCTACTCTTGTGTATGTTTGAAAATTTTTATAATACAAAGTAAAATAGTAAATATGTTGGTAGTATTAAGGTAGTAATGGTAATTAGAAAATTAGGGGGAAAATGTTAAAGGAGCAACACTGTCGACTTTTGTCAGAATTACAAGTAGATGGGATGTTGTCTCAGAGCATGTAACAGAAAAGGTTCTTTAGGTATATCTTCTGTTGAAATGTTAGGTTGAGACTGATGAAAAAATCTTTCAATGGCTCTCCAGCAGCCTTTATTTAGAAAGCCTTAGATTTACTCCAAAGGTCTCCTGTCAGATGAACTTAATTTTATTTTTGCTTTAGATATGGAAAATTGTTAGAAATATGTGAAGGCTCAGCTTTTACATTTTACAAAACTCCAGCTGTGGTTGACCCTTGAACAACATGGGTTTGAACTGCTCGGGTCCAAATACTGCGTTGTTTTCAGTAGTGAATACTACATACAGTATTGCATGTGCCTCAGGTACAGAGGAACTGAATATTCAGAGGGCTGACTGTAAGTTATACTTGGATTTTCGGAGGGTGAGTGCCCCAGCCCCCGAGTTGTTGAAGGGTCAACTGTATATCCTGTTCTCAATAATCAGGTAACTGATGGTTGACTGGAGGTGATACTGTTGGTCAGAGGGAGAATATAAGTATACAGATAACTCAGAATTACCAATGAAATTAAACTAGTCATGTGGGGTAGAGAATAGATTTAAAATATTTCAGTGAATAAGACTAGTACCATATTTGGTTTTGAATTTGCTAACACCTCATTCTTATATGCTCTTTTATTCTCTTCCCTTCTATTGCTCTCTTCTTTCAAATTAACTAACAACATTGTTGCTGGGTGTCTCAAATTCCAATTTAGAGAGTTTATTGTCTAACTAGTTCATGAGTTTTTATCATTTTGGCACACCCTGTGCCATTATTTTTATTTGGTTAACATAGTAGTGGACATACCAGAAGACAGAATTGTCTTTCAGGCCCAAAACAGGCAAAACAGTGGTTTCATTCACAATTACCCAGATATTGGTGTTGATATTCCTTGTGTGTGTTGCTCATTGAACCAATTCCTAGTCTTTATAAGAGGACTTTCTTATGAGTTTGGTTCTTTGTTTTATTTCACTTGAACAACTTTAGATGGGCATAATAATCCTCCTCTACACACGCACACACACACACAATTTCCCTTTTCCATAGTGTAATGAAAGTTATTTACGTTCTTCTCTTTGTCTTTATTCCTCTGCTCAGACAGTTCTCAATGATTTTCAGTCTTGTTGCAAGTTGTAGATTACATGTTATCATGGGAATTCACACTTAATAATCACTATCCTACCTCCTACAAGGCAGCAAAAGGTGTTCCCTAGTGCGATAGACTGTTCTCCTAGGCTCTGCTGTGTGATACCACCAAAACTGTATCTCATTGTTACCAAGGTGCATATTTTTGACATCTTTAAAATGCAGAGGTGTCTTAACAGTTTCTGATGATCAGGTGGCAGCTGTCATGTATTGATGTTGCCTGCACTTGTACAACCCTGATGTTATTATTCCCATGGCATGACTGGTTAACTGCCCTGCATCGGTTTTTCAGTCAACAAGTGACTTGAGGACATTTCGAGGAAGGTTCGTGAATCCTGGCTGTTATTTGAAATTTTTGTTCTCTTAATATCCAGGGTGTGTCAGCATTAACACTTGCAGTTAGTCTAAGGGTGTCGGTGACTTGCAAGGAAATCTGAGAGATACTTGTGGAGTAGAATATAATTTTAAGAAGTATTTTTAGCTCGAGCTCTTGGTGGCATATAGGAGAGTATCATGTGGAAAACATATGCATTGATGACAGTGAAAAAACGATTCAAAAGATTCTTCTGTATATCCTAAAGGATTATGTTAGCCAGTTCATTTTGCTTATGTTTTCTTGATATGTATGCAGGAAAAAAAGTACATTAGGTTGTATCATTAACTTACTTACTGTTTTTTCCTTCTCATTGGTACATAAATTGCATCATTGTCATCTTAGATTCAATGAAATATGGTGTGTGCTTTTCAATACGTAGATGTTTTCGCAGTTAAGAAATTTTAATTTTCTAAAAAATATATTGGTTTTGAAAATCAGAAACTGAAAAGTCCTGTGGTAATTGAGAATTGGATGTACTGTGAAATCAAAAGTGAGACTGTTTACTATTTAAAACAAATACTTAATGACTAGAAAAAATAGAAAAATATATAAGTAGCAGTTTTATTATAGCCATCAAGCTAATTCAATGCCAATTGAAATATTGGTTATTCTTTTTTGTTAACGTGACCTGGTATTAAAGATGGCAATCTCTGTTCTACTCGGAGAGAAGACAGTGGAGAGCGTTTTTATCACTCAGAAGATTTTAATAATTCCTTTGAAATTCACTGATCTGCTTTTTTTTTTTAATTTCCAGAGTTCGTTTTCCCTCTCTCACCCCTAGTATTTGAATGAATGAGAGCTCCTAAGATGAATCAGTGTAAAGAGGTGCAACTTTATTGTTTAAAAAAAGGAAAAAAATTCGTAGTCAGTATGGCAAGATCTCAGCATCTTTAATTTTAATGGAACATGGATTTTTTGTTGTATTTTTCTGGATTTGTGAAATATTTTGTAACATTTTTAAAAGGTCATTTTCCTCTTTTGGGTCGGTGACCTTAGGGTGAGGACTATGTGATTTCCAGGATAAAATAAAAGTAATTAAGTGCGACTGAAATTAGGCAAGATACTGTACTCGTCTTGGAGAAAATGTTTGCTCCTCTACAGAGAATTTAAAATTATTTTTCTTTCTTGGTTATAGGGCTATGCACCACCACCTAAAAATGGGATTGAACAGAAGCGCCCTGGACGCCCTTTGAATATTACATCTTTAGTTAGATTATCCTCAGCTGTGCCAAACCAGATTTCCATTTCTTGGGCGTCAGAAATTGGAAAGGTAAAGATTCTTTTCTCTGGGTAGCATGAAAGTGTTCCCACTAGGTGTTGACTTACTTTGTCTTTTCTTAGGCTACTAGCTCCAGCTCATTCAGTTTTCTGTTTGTAACCCCAAAAAGCAGTAATTTTCAGTTCAGGGTAGAGATGCAGAGATTTTCAAGGTTAAAACTTTAAGGTTTCCTGAGTATCATCTCTTTATTTTCTTAGAAAGGAAATAAGTATCATTACAGTATTTCTTAAGTTAATGGTTAATCACAATTGTGTTTATGTGTGTTTAAGTAGTATTTTAAGAAACTGGGAATTTGGGGTAATGTTATATATTTTTGAAGAGGAACAAAGAAAGCTTTCTCAGGCTTTGGAGAAGATTAACATTTGGTTAAATGTACTCATGTTGTGATTAGAAATAATCTGTTCCAGCCTGTATATGAACAGCTGATACTTCAGATAACATGTGGGCATCCATATGAAAATATTTACTTAGATTTATATTATTTCCTCTGTATTTTTAGGTTGATGAACCTGGGTTTCTGCTGATGCTTAGTCTCAAAATGCGTTTTGTCAATTATGAGATACTGATTAATACAACAAGGGATTTCCATTTTAGAACTGCTTGTTTATATAACTGAAATAATAGAATGGCAAGAGATTTCAGTTAACTTCTGAACATCAGCTTTAATGTTGCTGTTTCATAGAAATAAAGGATAGTATTTCTATTTGTAGATGGAGAAGTTGAGTCATATCTGTAGCCAGAATTATTTGGTTTTATCACCAAGGTAATTGCAGAGCTGGATATAAAGAATATTTTTGTATTGACTGTACAGACATTAGGATCTCTTTAATGATTGTTCTCTTGAGCTCTCATTTCTGAATTTTTACTCTAACTTTTTTATCATAAGACACTGATCCCTAATATTTTTTATTTGTGTGAACTGAATGTACAGTGGTAAAGCACTGGATAAGGATTTGGGAAATCTTGGCTTAGTCCCAAGTTGGCAAATTGTTTGATTTTGGCCAAATTGCTTAATTCCCTGAGGCCTGCTTATTATAAAGAATAAATAAAATCTCGAGAATGGGTGTTATATGGAAATATAAGGGACATTGTTAACTGAGCAAGTATTAATGCTTTAAAGCTTAGTGAGAGGAATTTGAACAGAAGAGTAGTATATCTTTTTGAAATGATTATGAACTTACAGATTTTTTGAGTAAAAGATTGCAGACATTGAAGGCCTGACAGGTGTGGGGGTTTTTTTTTGCCACATAATGGGACTAATATTCTTTCCTTGCAATTATAATGATTAATTGACTTAAATTTGCACACTATAGTGGGTATTCAGATATTTGAAAGGACTGTTACAGGACATTAAAAATGATATTTAAAGTATTTGGTTTGGCAACTGTTAAAAGTATTTTATTTCTTGTAGAATTGATTGAATGAATGAATGTAATGAAATGGTAAAGTAGGTTTTTAGCATTTAGGTAAAATTGTATATCATCTTTTCATAGCTTTATAAATAGCTAATGAAAGTTCCTTTGTGCCAGATCTAAGAGAGTATGGGATTGGATGCTATTATTTTCTGGCCTCGTCTTTTTGATTTTTATAGTTTCTTCATGTGTCTTATATACTGTAGTAGCTTCCCCTTCCCTAGTAAAATGCCCGTTTGGGAACAGGAATTAATTGTCAAATTTTTTCTCAAAAGCTGATTTTGGGTTCATATGAGTGATTTGCCTAAGGCCATGTAACAAGTGTCTGCCAGAATTAGAATTGTGGAACTCTGGATGTGAAGTGTTAATTTAGACCACAGGTGTTTGAACTTTGTTTCTGCAGTGGAACTCATTTTTCAATGACTATATTATGAGAGCCCCATTACATAAAAACAGAAAATTCTAGTTAGAAGTGGGCATGGGAGAGCGCATTCTCATTTATACCATGGTGGCCCCTAAAGCACCAGTTTTGCTAAGTTAGAAACACAGTTTGAAAACCACTGATCTGAGCCATTTTATCTTCCACATAGATGTTTTAAAGTTATAAGTGATTGAGAAATATCTCAATCACTGAGATGATGAAGCGTTCATCTTCCCTAAAGTAGCTGAGTTGATTTTGTTCCCTTCCCAGTCATTGACCGTCCTGTGGAAGTTATTTTGAATGTTAGTTTTAGGAACCAGAGCTTCTTAGACAAGTGTTTTATGTAAATAGACTATTATCGCTCATCTTTAATACAGATTATCTTTCTTTGTAGAATTACTCCATGTCTGTATATCTTGTACGACAGCTCACATCAGCCATGTTATTACAGAGATTAAAAATGAAAGGTATTAGAAACCCTGACCATTCCAGAGCACTAAGTAAGTAATGTGTGTAAGACTGAGCATATGAGATGCTTTAAATGGAAATTTTAAAAGCCTCACGTATACCTCCATACAGGAACAATTTGGGAACAATGATTAGAAACCTAAAATGAATTATGAATTAAAAATACTCTAAGAATGGAGCCCTATGAATTGAAAAGCCCTTCTCTTAGAAACCACTCCCAAGAGGATTAATTTTAAATCTCAACTAATCTGATTTTTCACCTTTTCATAAGAAGTTATTTAGGTAAATGTCAGGTTGATGGCAGTTTTGATGCCTACGTTGACTTGAGAATAGGAATACAAGTCTTCAAAACCTCCGGTGTGTAGTGTGACGTACATTTAAAAACTTCTAACTAAAAAAGGTCTTTTTGCAAAAGAAATGTTGATATCCATCAACAATAATATTTGCTTTCTGAGATGTTCTATTTTGTACTTTGCTTTCATACTGTATAATAATAGGTAGAGAAAAAAAAGTCTTAACCCAAACTGTAAATAATTCAGTACAGTAATTGAAGTTAATTGAACAAGACATTTTTTTTTTTTGGGAAAGAGAATATTTTTCTCCCAGTTACCCCCCATATCACTGAATGAACCAGAAAGGAGAAGAGGATCTATAGGTTGAAAAGGGAACCAAGCAGGGCTGTTGAAATGGTATTTTGTTTCTTATACTCAAGCCATTTCTCATCTCAAACAGTACAGTATTGATCTTCCTGCCTAGAGCTGAAAGCCATGGAAGCTCTTCCATAGTTTTTTTTACCCCACTCAGGTTCCACTGTCTCTACTTCCAGTACTGTTCTCCCTATCGTGGTGTTGAGAATTAGGCATCTGAAGGCGGTGTATGTCTTCATTAGCTTGTATAGACAATAACTTGTATACATTACGTGATGATTAAGATCACAGACATTCCCACATCCATAGTAGTTTTCAATAGTTAAAGGAAGTATAAGAATATTTTACCTTTTCTGTTCACAAATTTAACAATTGTTGGAAATTACCAGTACTCCCAAATTAAAACAGTCATGAATGTGTTTTAGAAAAGCATTGAAGCTCAGAGGATAGCTGCCTTCCAAGTTCCTTTCCTAATTGTTGTATTGTTCTTAAGTCTTAAACAGCTTTCTGCTTTGAAACTCTTCCTCACCTGCAATTTTACTTTTAAAAAGAAATTTTAAAAATTCAATTAAACATGTCATCTAGAGTTTGTAAGTTTGTAATTCTTTAACCTAATACTGGAAGTATGGTTGTGTTTTCAATACATTAATACTTAATATTTTGTTTGTTTTGTTTTGTTTTTGTAGTTTCTTGATCTATTTGAAGTGTTTGGGAAACTTTAAATAAGATGATATATATATTTCTATAATTCTGTTCATATGTCACAATTAATTTTTTAAACTGTGTTTTTTATTATTGATTTTCCCTCCTTCTAAAGTTAAAGAAAAACTTACTGCGGATCCTGATAGTGAAATTGCTACCACTAGCCTTCGGGTGTCCTTGATGTGCCCTGTAAGTAAAGCAACAAAACATTCTGGGGCATCTTACTTTTTATAAATTACTAATTTTCCTATAAAAGTAAGTATGTGAATGAATGGTATATTATAGAATTTTGAACTTTTTTCGTTTTCCCATTCAGGGATCTTCATGGTTAAGCATTATAATTCCAAAGAATGCAAACGTTCTTCAGGCAATGACTAAGCAAGAAGAGATGTAAAAGGATATTGCATCAAAGAGGAAAGAGAGCTTTAGGTTCAGAATAATCTGTCACTGTTAATTATAGATAATCCACAGCTAATACTGAACATATCTAGAGAGTTGGCTCCTTTTATCAGAATATAAACGGTATTGAAAAATAGCAATAAAGTTATTAGGACCTAATAAATGCTAATTGATAGGCGAGGTCAGGAATAGTGGATGAAGGCTTCTTTAAAATCACTACTCTTGGAGGGGACCCTTTCCAGATGAGAGGAACTTTATGAGAAAAGTATGGAATTAAGAATTTATAATATAGTTGCCGGGGGGAGGCATTTGGTGACCAGCTACCATTGTGAGAAACATAAAGTTTTTTAAATGGAAAGAGAATTGTGTCAGAGAAGGGAATAATTTGTTGAGTTCCTATTATGTGCTCCTTATATTGTCTTATTAGCAAGCCTGTATGGAATTGTTCCCATTTTGCAGATGAGGAACCTGAGACTGAAAGGGGTTGGCTAACCCAAATCACACAGTTAGTTTGTAGTAGAACAAGGATATAAACTTTGGTCTTCTGACATTATTCCAGTTCTCTTATAAGACAATGTACCATATTGCCACATGGGGCCAAAACTATAAATATCCTGATTATAAGTCTACCTCTCTATTTGGGAAAGCAGATATCTTTCTTTCTAAAGCTTTATTATTTGTTATCATTAACTTTAACTTACCTTTATTGAAAAGGGATAGACTTAACATGAAATTGGGATTGCTTCGAAATCGGGAACATGTGTTTATGAAACACAGAGAAGGTCTGCAGGAGGACATTAATGCCCTGAGGTGGTGGCAGGGGCCCTAGAGGGTCTTGGGACCTCCTCTACTCACAAGCTGGGCATGAGTTCATTTGAGTTCATTTCTTCACAGTACCTTTTCCTCCTTCTCATGTTAAGATTGATATTAAATTGGAACACATGAAATTGCCATTTTGTTGGTCAAAAACAGTTTGGATATTGGAAGTTTCTTATGGTTTAACCCTAGTATATTCAGCAAATGTTCATTGCCGGCTATATTCTAAGCACAGCCACTATTTGGGAAGGGAACTCACGTCACCTTTTTGTTTTAGTATGTCAAACTATTCTATCGGGAAGAAAGCGCTTCTACACAATTTACCTGAGGAGTTGTACAGTTTGCATAGTTCCATTTTCTGTAAGTCTTACTGTCTTGGAACTGGTTTTTAAGTTTTTTTTTCCATTTTTTCCTTCAAACACTGTGCTGTTCTACATGACAACAACAAAAACAAAACAATAACCAAACTATTGGATTCTTGGACATTCAAAATAGTGAAAGTGGTATATTGGCGTGGTTAGGATTTCTTCTATATAAGAATAGGGAGTAGTTCCTTTCACATGTGTCAATTTTAATAAAACTGACAGTTTTAAGAAAATTGACATTTCAATTATTTGAAGAAATGAAGTAACAAATTTCTGTTTTAAGTTCATTAAATGTTTTCTTTCTCTGCTTACAAGTGAAAACAGATCTGTTTCTGAGACTATCTTTTGAGCTTTCCTCAGTATTCATCCTACCTGATTTTTTCAGAGCACTTTCTAAGAAAAGAGTGAATGGTACTCTTCAGACTATACTAGTGTTAACCTAACGTTGGGTTGCTAACGATAAGATGTGATCTGTGTTATCAGAAAACCAAACACAAGTGTTTTGATCAAATTTAACAGATAGATGACAGAAGTTAGATGATGAAAGTAGTTTTAGAGGCAGAGGCAATACTAGTATCAGTTGAAGATAGCAGAATGGATGGAGTGTAGCCAGCTGACTGTGGAAATAACACAGGATCTGGGGTGGTGATGGGAAACGGAGAAGAAAAAAAGGATCACAGGCGTTTGGAAGGGTAAGTGGTGAACCATGGGTTAATTAGGCAAAAATGAGAGAAAACGATAGCTTAAGGTGGTGGGAGAAGTGTTCTGTTTCACAATATGGTTTGTAAAGTGATTTGAAGTAGACATGAATCTGGATAGTGAGAGCACAGTCCAAAACCTCTGTCCTTGGGACCTAAGGAAGGTAATTTTACGACAGCTGTTGAAGAGGGATCTGACTGAGTGTGTATAATTAAATTTTTGAACACAGTATCTGAATTTTACATCGGAGTTCCATCTTAGTGATATTAGCTAGTGATTTTTGGACTGTCCTGCAGAGGTAGGCTAGGTGGGTGCCCCAGGATAGAAAAGAAAAATAGGTTTGATTTTATGTCTTGTTTGATTCTGACTCAAGTTTTTTTAAAAAAAGGTACTGCTTCTACAAATAGTTCGGAACCACTGATTTGAGCCATTTTTGCTTATACCTACTCTTTCTTTAGACAGATACTAATTAGTCTATAATGAAGTAAAAATCAATTTAGATACTACCTGCTTAATATTTGATTAAAAAAAAAGCTGCATTACAGTGTTAGATACCATTTTATTCATAAAATCAATACATTTCAAAACAGTGCCATCATCTGACTAAACAGAATTCAGCACATTCAAATCTTTTTTTATTAACATTCCATAATTAGTATTAGGAAATCGGTCAGATTTTGCCAGTTAGTAATAAATGCTTTTTTAACTTGGGAAATGTTCATTAGCTCTTGTAAGACACTAGAGTAGCATTAAATTTAGGATCAGCAACTTTTGTAGTCCTGAATGTTTTTGTTTCTTTATGCTATGGAAATTCTAAAGCAGTTACAGGAGAGATGAGAATGGCCTAGAAGAGGAAGAAAAAGAAAAAAGCAGCAGATTGCAAATTGTGGCCCAAGGGTACTTGGGGATCCCTGAGACTCTTTGAAGAGGTCCAGAAAGTCAAAACTATTTTTATAATAATACTAGGACACAATTTGTCCCTTTCTTGCTCTCATTCTCTCATGAGTAGACAGTGATATTTGATAGGGGTTACCTGACAGGGGCTGATGTCGTTGCTCTGATGGCTGATGGAATGTGTTCTTGTGTATTCTTGTGTTTTAAAAATGTCTCTTAATTTCTAATACAATAAATATTGGTAAATGCAACTTACATGCATATAAGCTCTTGGAGGTTCTCAATTTTGAAGAGTGTAAAGGGATTCTGAAACCAAAAGTTTGAGAACTGGTTGCCTAAAAAAACCATAGTAGGTTGAGTTAGATAGAGCATTATTTTAAAGAAACAAATCCAAAAAATTGACAAATAATACCTACTTTATTATACAGTTGTTCAAATAAACAAAAGTGAAAATTTTAAATTACTAAAACCTATTCAGAAGTAACATTTTAAATAACATGATATCTATCTTTCTAGATTTAACTCTGTTTATAATCATGTGTATGTTTATTGGAAAAAACTGTATTGTGTTATATATACTGTTCAGTGGTTTACTGTTTTTAAATTAACGGTATATCTTAAATATATTAATATGTCTAGATCTAATTTTAACCACTCTAGGTATTTTGTTGAATTGGTATGGTACAGCTTATTTTTTTCCAACCTTTTTTAGTGATTATTTGGGTTGTTTCCCAACATGGATTATGTAAAAAAAAAATGATGGAAAATTCCTAAATAAAACACTAGCCAGTAGAATCCAGTACTCTTTTTCAAGGATAATATGTGATAACAAAGGGATGCCTCTTAGGAATGCAAATATAGTTTTATATTAGAAAATCTGTTGAAATTATCTATAATAATAATTGAAAAAGAAAAAAAAAATCCTCTGATCATCTCATTAGGTGCTAAATAGATATTTAGTCAACATCCATTCCTATAGAACAAAAACTCTTAGCAAAGTAGGAAAAGGTAGATAAGTAAAACCAAAAACTACAGCCATGTATAATGTAAAACTAGGAATGTCTTTATGAAAGTGAAAAACATTTGGATTTGTGTTATAGCTCTAGCAACTGCATCTTAGTGACTGTATTGTTTTTAGCCTCTTGTAGCCTCAGCATCTTCATTTCAGAAGTAGAAATATAGATACTAGTCCTTTTGGAGTCATGGGGTTATTATGAGAATTGTATGAAATTTACATAAAAGTCTTTAGCATGCTGTAAGATTCTGCATTACTTAAGGGATAATTCATTATTAAAGGAAGGGAAAATATAGAGGCAAATATCATAGAAGAGAAATTGCCTCACATTCTTTTTTTTTTTTTTTTTTTGCATTCACAATTGTATTATGATTTATTGCTAATTTTGGAGCATAAATGTAGCTGTCTTATTTACCACCCTCTTGGAAATCACTTTAATATTTGCACTTAGGACTTGAAAGAGAATGGATAAATAAAAACCTGAAGAATATGCAAATACAATTTATATATTTCTCATAAAATTAGGTGATTATCTAACCTTTATCCAGAAAAAAAGAAGAGCCCAGATACTCTGCAGGCATGATCCTCGAGAATGTGTGCCTCACATTCTTTTCTCACTTTTTTTCCATCTTAAATAGTTAAATTGTGCCACATACTTGCATGAATCACTGTAACTTCCAAAATCTCTTTTAGAATCCTAGACACTTAGAGGTAGTATGGACTCTGGAGTTAGAGCATCTGTGTTCAAATATTGACTCTGCCACTTTCTAACTTTGTAATGTTAGTCAAGTTAGCTTCTTTTTGCCTATTTCCTCATTATAAAATGGGGATGATAATATATATCAACTGTATAGTGTAGTTGTTAGGTTAAAATGTAAAGTGTCACGAAGATTAATGTAAAGTATTCAACGTGATACCTTACATGTAGGTACAACTATATAAGCATTAGTTACTGCTATAATGATGAGTTGGATAATTATTTTCTTTTTAAATTATAAAATAACCAAATGTTCATTTTAGCAGAAAGAAATTACAGATAAACCAAAAGAAAAAAAAAAAAGGAACATTCTAAAAATCCTACCCCTCAGGCAGAGTTAACAGTGTTATAGTTTAGCTGTGACTTCTTCTAGACTTTATAATGCAAATAAAGAAGTCTTTCCTTCTTCCTTTTCTTTCTCTTTGCCCCTTACCCACTCTCTCCATTCATTCTACCGTCTGGTTAACAAATACTGAGCACAGGCTGCGTGCTTGGTACTGTGTTGTGACACTTGGATTACAGCGGTGAACAGTGACATAGACCTTGTGGGGCTTAGAGTGTAGTGGGAGAAACAGATTTTCTATCAGAATAAGAGAGCTGGTTATAAACTGAGATCTTTTCTATAAAGGGAGTATACAGGGAGGTTCAAAAGGCGCTACAGAAAAACTTGATCTGATCTAATCTGGATGTTATATATGTCTTGATGTTGGTATTGCTCTACCAATTGGAATAAGAATTGAACAGAGTACTAGGTTATATGAGTATATTGAAACATCAACATATGTGCTTATACAAAAGTGAAAAAAAGTATATAAAAATGTATTTGCAATTCATATCACATACATGAGGCTGATTAATATAGGTAACCAAAGATAAATAACCAAGTGGAAAATGAGAAAAGGTTATGAATAGACAGTTCTTGGAAACACAAATGACCTTTAGAAGTAAAAAAAAAAAACAAAAAAAGAGCAGCAGCAGTTCAACTTCACTTATAACAAGAGAAGTGTATTCCAAAACTACAGTGGGGTATTTTTCACCTATCAGATTGGCAGAGGTCAAAGGATTCAATAGCGCTATATTGACAAGGTCGAGGGGAACCAAGCACGTTAATACATGTATATGCGTAAATCAGTAGGTAACCTCTGTGGAAGATAGTTTGTCATTGTGACAAAAATCACACATACACTTTTTCTTTGACTCAAAAAGTTTACTTTTAGGAATTTACCCTATAAGCTATTTATTGCAACATTATTTGTAGTGATGAGATTGGAGACAGTTTAAATGTAAGTACAGAATTGTGTGAATTGCATGCCACCATATCTGGGAAAATGTTTTTTAAAATACACATTTGATTATGCATAGAACATCTGTGAAAGGACATGCAAGAGATGGATAACAGTGGTTCCCTCTAAATAGGGGAAGAGATGAGAAAGAGACATGTTTTCATTGTATATATATCTTTTCCTACCTGTAAATTTACAAGTTTTACCTACTTTCAAAAAGTGAGATGGTCTTTTAAAAATTATAGGTCCTTCAGTGAATACAAATAAAATATATAGCAATCTTGATGGAAATAAATTCTGGTTTTAGTTTCTTTTTCATTTTGTTAGTCTCGTATGACTTCTTCACGTTTTTATGACTTTTGAGGCTTTGTTCTCTTTTCTGAAATGATTTCCCATGTTGTCTTCCCTGTCCTATAGTTAGGAAAAATGAGGTTGACAATCCCATGCCGTGCAGTGACTTGTACACATCTACAGTGCTTTGATGCTGCCCTTTATCTGCAAATGAATGAGAAGAAGCCCACCTGGATTTGTCCTGTGTGTGACAAAAAAGCTGCCTATGAAAGTCTAATTTTAGACGGGTAAGTATATCCCAACATAATACTTAATTATACTTAATCTTATTTCTAAACTGTAGTTAGTGGCCCTTTTTATCTTTATAATATTATTTATGTTGGGGACAAGAGGGTGAGTAGCTTCCTTTTCTTTTTGCTTTTCATGATCATATTTCATTGTCCATAGGAAAGGGTAAAATCCACTTAATGATGTCATTTTGCTTACCTAGAACTTCTTGAAGAGCAACCAGGTCTGTGTAAAACCGCAGAGCAAGTGGTAGGGTAGATAGAGTTGTGTTATGCAGCTGGTAAGTTTAAAACTAGAATTCACTTCCAGGTTTTTCTGACTCTGGAGCCCAAACGCTTAAGCATTATCTCTCATGTCATATTGCATATGTCAGAATTAAGGAAAATTATATAAACTAATTATTAGTAAATGAGGTACCCTTTTTTTCCTGTAACACTGTTTAAAACAAATTGCATATACCATCCATGCACCCCTATTAACATTTAGGAAATACAGTTAATTAAAAGATTAAAATAAAATCATCAACATCCCACCCTATGGTGATGATTTTGTTATTGATGTATTAAAAAGATTGAAATAACTCTCTGCATAATGATGTGTATATACATCATGATTTTCACTCTATAGAGTGAAAAATATCCTAGATCTTTAAAGATAGTTTGGCATTTTTTTCAGTTTGAAAAGAGTATTACTATAGAGAGGAATGAGACAATGAAGAGTGATGGGACTTTTTTCTCTGTAAACGTTTACTTTTTAACTTACTTTGAAATAATTTCAAACTTAGCAAGAAGTTGCACTGTAGCACAATGTGTTAGTTGTTAACATTCTGCTGTATTTGTTTTGTCACATTCCCTCTTAATGTGTAGGTATTTTTGGTGTGTGCATGTTTGTATATAGAGAGAAAGAGATGATGATTATTACTATTTTCAGAAACCTTTTGAACCATTTGAGAATTAAGTTGCATATGTCATGTCCCTTTGCCCATTAATATTTTAGGGTGTGTTTCCTAAATACTTGATGTTCCATTGTGGGTACACTACTAATCATTTAAGCGGTTGTTTGTTTGTTTGTTTTTCCTATTGGGTTGGCCAAAAAGTTCCGTAAGATCTTACGGAAAAACCCAAACGAACTTTTTGGCCAACCCAATATTATTGCCTACATGGTTGCCACTCTTTCTATTTTACCTTGTGATATGAACATTTTTGAAGCTTTTGTTTGCTCGTTTATGTCTATGGGTTTTTCCTTAAGCTCTTAGCAATTGAAATGCTGAATAAAAGAGAATATATAACTTTAAGACTTTTACTATTTATTACCAAGATGCCTCCCAGGAGGAGTAAACGATTTTACTCTCCTAGTTGTCGTTTCACTCTCCTGCCAGTAGTGTATTGGAAGCCCACTTCTCAGTCTTCTTACTAAGCTTGTCATATTAAATCTTATTTTTAAAATGTCTTTACTAGTTTCCTAGTTGAAAAGATACCTTAATTGTTTTGATTTTTATTTCTTGTATTGTAAGAATTATCAGTTATCAATAATTATCAATTATTATCTTCATCCATATATTGGTTGTTATAATACTTTTTATGAATTGCCTCTTAATGTTTTTTTTTTCCTGTGTGGTTCATCTTTTTCTCACTGACTTATAAGTGCTCATTATATACTGAGAATATTAATTTCTCTGTTTACATGTGCTAAATATATTTTCCCAGTTTGCCTTCTGATTGTATTGTGACATTTTTCTCATTCAGAAACTTTAAATTTTTATTCCATCAAGTCTGTCTCTTCATTTTGGTTTTCTGTCTTTAATGTGTTTTATAAAGTCCCAGAGATTTTATATGAGCATTCACTTGTTTTTTTGTCAGGTACTTTTAAGATTATATATTTTTTTCCCCTTCCATTCATGCAGTTCTTTATTCCATCGTGCATTCCTTCATGAATTCATTCAATATAATACTTATTAAATACTGGCTGTGTGTCAGATACTAGATCTAAAATGGTAAACAGAGCACTTCCAGAGTGGGAGACAGTAAAGAACTGCATATTGTGTTAAGTGCTATGAAGGTAAAGAATGGAACTATGTGAAAAAATTGGGGATAGGGGAGAAACTTTAGGGTAGCGAATAGGTGATCCCATTACTCCACCCTTCCACCTGAAGGCTGGTCAGTAATCTCACCAACACTTAATGAATAATCTCTCCCATGGGCTTAAGACACTGCCTCCATCATTTAAAACATTTTTTGTACTCAAGTGTCATTTCTGAACTGGTATTTGTGCCATTGATCAAAGTATTGGCCAGTACAAAACTATTTTAATTATTGGATTTCTGTTATTCATTAATATCTCTTAGGCCATATGTTTCAGAATTTTCTTGACTGTTATGACAGTTTGCCATATTCACTTGAATAAAAGCATCCTTAAATTACACAAAGAAGTCCTGTTTGGATTTTGATTGGAGTTATGTTTTTCATATAATTAGGGAAAATACATATTTAAAGTATTACATATTCCAATGAAGGTAGCATTTTTCCTTATTCGTTTTTATCAGTTTTATCGTGGTATAAGAACTGCCCATATTTAAAGTGTACAATTTGGTACATTTTGACCCAGTATATACCTGTAATATCATTACAATTAGATAATGAATATATCTGTCCTACCTGAAGTTTTCTCATGTATCTTTCTAATCTCTTTCTTTCACTGTAGCCTCAGTCAACAGTGATATGCTTTCTGTTTCTACAGATTGTTTTGGATTTTCTAGAATTTTGTATGAATAGAATTATAAAGTGTCTGCTTCCTTTGTCCAGCTTATTTTTATTCAGTATGCTTGCTTTGAGATTTGTCCACGTTGCTGCATGTACCAATAGTTTGTTCATTTTTATTCCTGAATAGCATTCCATTGTACAGATATCCCACAGTTTATCAATTCACTTGTTGATGCGTTCCTTCTGGTTTTGGGTTCTTGCAAATAAAGCTGCTAAGAACATTCATGTCCAAGTCTTTGTGTGGACTGATGTTTTAATTTATCTGGGGTAAGTACTTACGAGTGGAATCCCTGGTCACATACTAGGTGTATGCTTAATTTTTTAATAAATTACCGAACTGTTTTCCAAAGTGGTTGTACTCTTTTATATTCCCACTAGCAGTATATGAGAGTTCCAGTTGCTCCACGTTCTCATCAACATTTGGTATGGTTAGTTTTTTTGATTTTAGACATTCTAGTGGTATATGGTGGAACCCCATTGTGGATTTAATTTGCATTTCGCTTATGACTGTATTGAGCATCTTCTTGTGTGTTTATTTGCCATCTGTGTATCATCTTTGGTGAAGTGACTGCTTAAACTTTTGCCCATTTTTCAGTTGAGTTGTTTGTTTTTCATATTACTGAGTTTTGATAGTTCTTTATATATTATGGATGTAAGTCCGTTATCAGATCTGTAGTTTGCTAATGTTTTCTGCCATTTCCTCTTTTCAGTCTCTTAATAGTGTCTTTCAAAGAGAAAAAGTTCTTGGATTAAGGCCAGTTTATCAAGGCTTTCTTTTATGTACTGTGCTTTTGATATCATATTAAGACATTTTTTCCTAACCTAAGGTCACAAAAATTTTCTCCTTGCTTTCTTTAGAAGTTTTATAGTTTAATTTTATACTTAGATCTGTTATCTACTTCAAGTTAATTTTTGTATATGGTGTGAGATAAGAAGCAGGGTTTTAGCTTCATTTTTGTTTTTGGCATATGGTCATGCAGTTGTTCTGCCACATTGGTGAAAAGATTGTATTTTCCTCATTGAATTGCCTTTGCACCTTCTTTTCAAAAATCAGTTGGCCATATATATGTGGATTTATCTCTGAACTTTATTCTGTTCCATTGATTTGTCTGTATTTATGTCAGTACTGCACTGTCTGGAAATCAGGGTAACGTGGGACTTCTAACTTCATTCTTTTTCAAAATTATTTTGACAATTATAGATCTTTTGTATTTCATTGCATATTTTAGAATCAGCTTGTCAATTAGAAAACAAATCTGGGTTTTTGATTTGTATAATGTTGAATCTATAGATAAGTTAAGGGTGAGTTCACAGTATTTAGTCTTCTGATCCATGAACATGATATATATCTATTTAGTTAATTAGGTCTCAGTATGTTTGGTAGTTTTCAGTATATAGGTCTTGTATGCTTTATGTCAGATTTATCCCATTGTTTCATATTTCTGATGTGGTATTGTTTTTTATATTTTTAGTTGTATTATATAGAAATATAGTTGATTTTTGTATGTTCTATCTTGAAACCTTACTAAATGCGTTTTGTAGTTCGAATAGCATTGTTATAGAACATAGGATACTCTGTATAGGCAGTAATATTTTAGGAATAAAGACAGTCTTACTTCTTCCTTTTTAATCTGGATGCCTTTTATATCTTTGTCCTGCTGTCTTGAACTGACTAGTCTGTTGACATGATGATTTGCATTGATTGACTTTCAAATATTAAACAACCTTTCATTCCGGAGATATATCCCACTTAGTCATGATTTGTTATCGTTTATATTTATTGTTGGGTTTGTTTTGCTAAAGTTCATGAGAGATAGTGGTCTGTTGTTTTCTTGTTTTGTCTTTGTCTGTTTTTAGTATCAGAGTAATGCTGGCCTTATATAGGGAGCCGGGAAGTGGTGGTATCATGAATCCTCAAATATTTGGTAGCATTTCCTAGTGAAGACATTTGGGCCTAGAATTTTCTTTGTGGTAAAGTTTTTACAAATGTCTTTAATAGACACAGTGCTCATTGGGTTATCTGTTTCTTTCTGAGTGAGCCTAAGTCTGACTAGAAGTTTGTCAATTTTATTGATCTTAAAGTACCTGCTTTTGGTTTCATTGATTTTTCTCTATTTTATTTTATTTTTTTCCTATTTCATTTGTTTCTGTTCTTTGTTATTTTCCTTTTCTGGTTACTTTAACTTTAATTTGCTCTTCTTTTTCTAGTTTCATTTAGGTAGAAGCTGAGGTTATTGATTTGTGTCCTTTTGTAATATAGGAAGATTGTACTGCTTTAACTACCTTAAAGATTGTAGTACCTTAAACTATCTTAAAGATTGTATTATATTTTCATTTCCATTCAGTTCAAAATAATTTCTGATTATTTTAATGTTATCTTTGTCTCATGGGTTGTTTTGTTTAGTTTCCAGGTATTTTTCTGAAGACATTTCAAATTTAATTTCATTTTGATCATAGAACATAATTTGTATGCTGAGTTATTTTAAATTTATTGAGACTTCTTCTGTGTCCTTATTTCTACTTCCTTTCCCCACCACTGTAATCCTTTTTTCTTGATAGTAAGCTTATAAATGATTTTTCGTACAAGAATTTTTATGTTTGGTTTATGTGTTATGTTGAGGGTTTTTTTTTTTTTTTTTTTTTTTGGCTGCGTTGGGTCTTCGTTGTGGCATGTGGGATCTTTTTTTTTTTTTGCAGCACACGGGCTCTTCGTTGCAGTGCATGGGCTTCTCTCTAGTTGTGGAGTGCACGCTTTCTCTCTCTAGTTGTGGTGTGTGGGCTCCAGGGTACATGGGCTCTGTAGTTGGAGGCATGTGGGCTCTCTTGTTGAGGTGTGCAATCTCAGTAGTTGTGGTGCACAGGCCTAGTTGCCCCACAGCATGTGGGATCTTAGCTCCCCAACCAGGGATGGAACCCGCGTCCCCCACACTGGAAGGCGGACTTACCACCACTGGACCACCAGGGAAGTCCCTGAGGGTGGTTTCTTTACTGCCAATCCCAGCAAGAAGGCTCCAGGTGTCTCTTTCTGTTTAATCACTGAGTTTTAATATGATATTCAGTAAGTCACTTAACTCTTTTGTTGCCAGTTAAACAGCTAAAGCCTAGGGCCAAAACAAACAAAAAGCATTACTTTTGTCTCCCAGGTAAAATGTGTTACTTTATTTCACCTTTGAACAGAGCCATTTGATTACATTTCTGTACTTCTTACTTGGTTTGTAGGCTTTTTATGGAAATTCTCAATGACTGTTCTGATGTGGATGAGATCAAATTCCAAGAAGATGGTTCTTGGTGTCCAATGAGACCGAAGAAAGAAGCTATGAAAGTATCCAGCCAACCATGTACAAAAATAGAAAGTATGTGCAGAACGGCAGCAGAGAGCAAAGCGATGAGACTTGTGTGATGTTATCGTTAGCGTTAACTTTGGCCATTAGAGCTACCATTTGGAGCTCAGTTTGCTCACTTTATCTTTTGATCATCTATTACATATGCAATTTCTCCCAAATGATTTTTATTCTTAAGTGCACTGAAGTTTTATACCACATTATAATCAGTTTTTTCATAGTGTATTTTTCATATATAAAGTAAATAAAACAATCACCTAAATCATTTTATTATTTTTTTATTGAAGTATAGTTGCTCTACAATATTCTAGAAGTTATATGTGTACAGTGTAGTGACTCACAATTTTTAAAGGTTATACTCCATTTATAGTTATTATAAAATATTGGCTATATTCCCCGTGTTGTACAACACATCCTTGTAGCTTATCCTGTAGCTAATAGTTTGTACCTCCTGCTTCCCCACCCCTGTAATAATGCCCCTCCCCTCTTCCCTCTCCCCACTTGTCACCACTAGTTTGTTCTCTGTATCTCCTGTGTATTCTCCAGGATGTGCTGCACTAGTTTGTTCTCTGTGAGTCTGCTTCTTTTTTGTTATATTCATTAGTTTGTTATATTTTTAAGATTCCACATATAAGTCATATCATATAGTATTTGTCTTTCTCTGTCTGACTTATTTCACTTAGCATAATGCTCTCCAAGTCCATTCATGTAGCTGCAAATGGCAAAATTTTGTTCTTTTTTATGGCTGAGTAACATTCCATTGTATATATTAATACATATATATATACCACATCGTCTTTATCCATTCATCTGTTGACACTTAGGTTGTTTCCATGTCTTGGCAGTTGTAAATAATGCTGCTGTGAACATTGGGGGTGCACGTATCTTTTCGAATTAGTGTTTTTGGTTTTCTTTGGATATATACCCAGGAGTGGAATTGCTGGGTCATATATGGTAGTTAATTTTTAATGTTTTAAGAAACTGCCATATTGTTTTCCACTGTGGCTGCACCAATTTACATTCCTACCAACAGTGCACAAGAGTTCCCTTTTTTCCACATCCTCTCCAACATTTGTTACTTGTGTTCTTTAAAATCATTTTAATATATGGTGCTTGTTACAACATGAAAAATTATAAATGACATTTCTATGGACACTTTTTCAGAACTTTTCATTTTTAAAATTTTTTTAAAATTTTAATTAATTAATTTATTTTGCCACACTGTGCAGCATGCGGGATCTTAGTTCCCTGACCAGGGATCGAACCCATGTCCCCTGCATTGGGAGCACGGAGTCTTAACCACTGGACTGCCAGGGAGGTCCCTCAGAATTATTTTTAGAGTACCTGTTGGAGGAACCCCAGGTGGAGGTGTGGTTATAGAGGCTGTATCATCCATTAATGGAGGGTGGGGGAAGATGGTCATAGGTTAGTTGGTAAAGAAGTGAACTAATTGTTTCCATTGCCTTGTGGGAAGAAATTTGACTATTGCCTTGGTTACCTAGAAATTATACTCAACCTTCAACTCCCTGTGCTGTCTACGCTGAGTGGGGAAAATAAAGGCTGTCTGAGAAATTGAAACCGATAGGTGAACTTAGTTTCTTTTTATCTGACATAGTCCACTCACTGCATTTGAGTTTTGTGCTGACTATATTTAACATTCTAATAATGTAATGAATAATAGGCGTTCAGAGTAAGACGAGAGGAAAAAGTAAAGGATTTATGTCAATATTAATCATTCTCCTGTGATTGTTACTGAACCTATGGGTGGAATGATCAGGGTTTTCCTCATCCTTGAGAAAAGTAGTGATTTAGTTAATTAATTGCTGCTGCTTTTCCATTATCAAGTAGCATGCATTTTCTACTAAATAGATTGTAGTAGAATGGTGAGTCAACTCACCACTCTTTGAAATGGTGAGTTAACATATCATGTGAGACTGTTGTAGTGGGCAGAAAGGAGAACCTAAGTAGATAGCTGGTAAGAAAAACTTTAAATGTCTGAGTAACTTAAGTGAGATGTTTGGGTTTTTTTCCACTTATCAAGGTGAAAATTTTATCAAGTTCTTGCTTATGGTGTAGAGCTTATATATTCTTTGATATGAGCACCACTGCTTTGCTAGATTGGAAGTATGATTCTGACTTAGCCCTACCACATGTCTGTGAGAATACACAGCCAGTAAAGCTACATACTCTTGTCCATGGCCGGAGACCAGCCCCTTAACTCTGGGTGTCTGTCTGTAACATGAGTGCTCAACCTAGGGAGACAGCGTGAGGAGCAGGATCTGTGCAAATCTGTCGGCAGTACTGGGGAGATAACGCAGAGTGTGCCATCTGAAAGAGGCTTTCAGTCTTCTCACAAGGCATAGCGCTCACCCTGTCTCCCTAGGTAAGCAGTCATTTTATAGACAGATGACTGGAGTTAGAGTTGGTCTCTGTCCGTGGGACAGAGTATGGGCTTTATTGGCTGTGTATTCTCCAGGATGTGCTGCACAGTTAAAACTCTTATGGTTAGAGCTCGTGTTACACCTTTGACTTTTTTTTCACCTCTGTTCCCTACTTGCAGCTGCAGGTGTCCTCAGTAAGCCTTGTTCAGTGACTGTAGCCAGTGAGGCAAGCAAGAAGAAAGTGGATGTCATTGACCTAACAATAGAAAGCTCTTCTGATGAAGAGGAAGACCCTCCTGCCAAAAGGAAATGCATCTTTATGTCAGAAACACAAAGCAGCCCAACCAAAGGGTTTGTTAATTTATAGTTCACTATTGTTTATTACACTTGGAACTAACTGTTCTTGGGATAAGTTTGTAAATGTCTCTTTGAGAGTTGCATAACCATATAGGACTATTTTAATTTGCCTTTTGTTCAGCTGAAATATTTTCAAGTGAGCATGTTGTTTATAGGAAAGCAAATTTTGATGAAGAATATATTCCCATCTTTGGGAAGTGAGAGTTGAAATCTTCTCATGTCTAAATATTTATTTCATATTTGATACTTTTTGTTGTTTTCTTGAATCTATTTGGAAGGAGTAAATTTGGCATCACAGACCAACGTGAGGAAGCCGAGTGTGTGGAATTGGGAATCTGACAAGTGTGGGTTCCAATTTTGACACCATTGCTTACTCATTCTGTGATCTTAGATGAAATATTTAACTTGTTTGAGCCTCCTTTTCCTGTTCTGTAAGATGGGGTTAAATAATGCCTACCTCATAAGATTAAATTCAGGTTTCTAAGATAATGAAAGAGCTCAGCCTCAGTGTCAGCCACATGGTCATTGTCTCAGTAAAAAATTGATTGCCTTCCCTTCTCACCCTCTCCAGGGCAAAATATGGGCTAGTAAATGCAGTCTAGCATTTATTTATGAGTCATCTGGCAGAAGCTGTTGCTGACATATAGTGAGTGACAGGTTTGAGTATTTAGCAATAGGTGCTTATTAGAGATTTTGGAACCTGCAGGAAAGTAGCAGCGGGTTCTCTTGACATCCATGAGCATATTGTTTCAAACTTGGGTATGCCAGCCTTATCTTTTGGCCTCTCATAGCACTTCTTTTCTCTAATAGCTTTATTGGGGTATAATTTATATACCATAAAATTCTCCCATCTTAAGTATTCAATTGCACAGTTCAGTGATTTTAGTAAATTCATAGAGTTGTATAGTCATCATCACAATTCAGTTGTAGAATATTCTCAACAGCCAGTAAACGTCTCTCATGTTCATTTGCAGTTAATCCTGATGCACACCCCAAATCTAGGCAACCATTGATCTTCTTTTTATCTCTATAAATTTGCCTTTTCTAGACATTTTATACAAGTGGAGTTATATTCTCGGTGCACTTTTGAAACATTCTTTTTTTATAGTTACTTTTGAAACCAGGAGAATTAAACTTTTTGTGCTGCCTTCTTCACTGTTAAAATGCTTATATTTCCAGATGTGATTTACACATCACAGTAAGGGTGTTTTTTGTTTGTTTGTTTTTTTAGTGTAACAGAAAACGAAATAAGTATTTCAAGTGGGATGATTTTGGGGGGATGCTGATCATTTATTGTTCCTTTCAGACAATTTGCTTGGCACTTCTAGATTTTAAATAATAAAAAATGAAAATGTAATTTTGAAATGTTTACTGAAGTGGAGAACCATGGGAATGAATACTTAGATGTGGTATTTCCAGATTTTACTCTCTAATGAAACCCTTTAGAATATGTTGGAAAAACATACGTTGCACAGTATTATAGTTAGATGGGTTCCTGGCAGGTTGAAGGGTTGTGCGTAGTGATATGGACTCATGAGTTACTGTGATCGTGGAGGGTGTCTCTGGTGGCTCGCCATAAGGGTCTACCATCTTTGTGTCCTTTAGCACATTTTTACCAATACTTGATGAGGACTCAGAACTGGAGGAGTGGCATGTACATTGGGTGACAATCTGAAATGAAATGACAATCTGAAATGACTTCAACATCAGGAATCAGGGCAGTTCACACCTGCGGTCACCTACCGTAGAGATAGATGTAAGTCTCCTCATGGAGGTTAAAAAGAAAATAAAAACTAACATTGTGAGTATAAGGTAGAAGTTTTTGACTAAACCAGCAATACATGAAAATTTTGGTTTAAAATGTCTGTAAATTGCAGCTTCCCAGCTCATTCCACAAAGTTGACATAACTCTTAATAACCAAACTAGACTTACGCATTAACAGCCAGAAGAGAAGAACCCATTATGAAACAGGCTCACATTAGGAAGTTCAGTGAAAATTCTGAATTCAGTCTTAGTAAATTATTTAATAATATATTAAAATGGCATCCATTACCACCAAGTAGGGTTTATCTAAGAATGCTTTATTAGGAAATACATTGATAAAATGGATCTTGTCATAGGACAACAAGTCAGCCCTCTGTATCCGTGGATTCAGGCAACCATGGATCATCACAGATACTTGGGGAAAAAATTTTTTTAAGTTCCAAAAAGCAAAATTTGCTCTTTGCTGCAAGCAACTATTTACATAGCATTTACATTGTATTAGGTATTATAAGGTAATCTAGAGATGATTTAAAGTATATGGGAGGATATGCAAGTACTATACCATTTTATATAAGGGATTTGAGCATCCATGAGTTTTGGTATCTGTGGGGAGTGGGAGAGTCCTTGGAACCAATCCCCTGTAGATACCAAGGGATGACTGTATATAGTCATTTTAATAGATGGTGGCCATTCCTGATAGAAACCCTTTGAAATGTCAGAATTCACTTAATGGTTTGAAGGGTTCACCACTTGAGCTGATTTGTTCTTAGACTGCATTAATAAACGAAGCAGTGTCCAGGATACATACGCATGCCAGTTTTGTTCCATTTTAGGCTAGAAAACTTTCACTTAGACCATTTTAGTCAGGACTGTCATCAAGAAGGGTATTAATGAGAGCAGCCAGAGGAGGGAAACAGGATGGTGAATAGTGGAAACATAGCCTGATGGATGAATGGGTCTAAGGATTGAAGCTGTTAAGCCAGGAGAAAAGAATATGTTATAGTTATCTTGTAGTTCTTGAACGGGAGTCATTGATGAACTGGGTTGAGTTTATTCTTTGTTATAACATTTGGCAGATCTAAGTCCAATGGAGGAAAGATACATGAAAAAACTTCCCGTTGGAGTTTTCTGAACACTAAGAAAGTTGATGTTTTGTGCTAAAATCACATTTTCTGTGTTAAGGAAGAGTGGATGCCACCTGTCCAAGTGTCACAGTGGAGACTCATGCTATGGTTATATCACCTCTGTAATCCCTTGCAACTCTTACATTTTTTTCTCCTGGTTTTTGTTCCTGGTCGTTCTGTTCATATCCTCTCTTTTGTGTCAGCATCTAGAAATTTTCTCTGAGGTGTAAGTTTATCATAGGACTTCCTGGTCAATGATAGTAAGCAAATGGGAAATAGAGGAAAAACAGGAAAACTTACTTTAAGTTACAGTCTAAAATTCAGGTGAGCAGTTATTTTTTAAGAGGTATTGTTTTTGAAAAAAATTATTCTTATAAACAATTTTTCAAAGCATCAAGAAATAAAAAGCATTCTGTTAACACTTTGATGCTAATTCTTCTAACCTCTTTCCCTGCATAGCCTGTCAGAAGAAATTGGCACCTTAATCTAAGACTTTTAGAAAACCTCTGCGATTTTTCTAAATTAAAAGATAATTTTAAATATTATATCCCTACCCCATGCCTGGGAAATTGAATGACTGCTTTGTCATTAATGCGGAGGTATTCTAAAGACAGGAAACAAAGATTAGAAATAGATTAAGAATCATTAGCAAAATTGAATCTTTTAAAATATTTTTATGATCATAAAGTGGGAGCACCCGGTGAATTTCAGGTTTATGGATAAAAATTCAAGTTATTGAATTTTCAGGCATGTGAGTTGGGGCCAAGTATGATGAATTCAGTGATCTAGTACACAGTCTAGAATACTAATATTTGCTGTCTAGCAGCATGCCAGCAGTTTACCTTTGTGCTGTGATATTATGGATACAGCTATAAAAATTTACATATGTGCACATACATATTGTACACATAAAGCCTGTGTGTGTATTTGCCTATCCTGTGAGGAGGGAGTAACAAATATTAAAAGTTTTAAAAAATGTTTTTATGATTTTATAGCATCACATACCCACAGTTCCACCAGACACAGCCATTTACATTTCTCCATGGTTCCTGTTATTCCGTATCTATAAATACATCTTTTTTTGCATAGGCATTAGAATCATTTACCTTTCTGAATGTGGTCTTTGTGAAGATTCTGATTAAAACAAAAATCTTTCTACCAGTAGGTAATTTGATAATCCTAACAAACGACGAATTTCCCCCATTCTATATAAAGTTGAATTTGTATTAATGGTTACAAGGTTCAGGTAATAGGAATTAACCTACACTAAATAGTTTGATGTTTGCTGAGATTTTAGATGTTGATTTAATAATTTGTACTGTCAGTGGATTGTGACATTTTCATGTGTTGTGACAGCATTTTGTATTGGAGAAACAAGGAATAGTTATTTAATCACTCAAAGTTTCATGTTATGAGAACAGAAGATATGCAGTGGTTAAGAGTTACTGTGGTGACATGTGCATTGGGACATTGACCTTACTCCTCTACAGATGGAAATAAAGGGGCCAGGGTAGGAAAATGAGTTTTATTGTTGTTTTCTATAAATCTGGTCCAGGTTGAAAGGTCAGTTCAGGATCAAGACAAAAGACAATCTCCAGTGTGAGATATCAAAAGAAGAGAAGAGGGAGCAAGGGGAAGGCAGCCATTGTCTTTTTCTTGTAAACTTGAAATTTTTCTTTTCGTTTCTTTCAGTGTCAGAGAAAAAGTGACAGATTAAATGTACCTTTAAGTAGGAACTTTTTAAAATAAATGAAATCATATGTATGTGTGTATAGTGTATGTGTGTATATATATATGCACACACATACATATATATGTATATACACACACACACACACACGCACATATATATATATAGGTCTTCTTCAAAAGCTTGCATCTTAAAAAATATGTATATGATTAAGATATATTAATACTGTGAAACAACCAGAATAATCAGAGCCACTTTTTAAACCCCCTCCTTAGTACTAACATATACCAGTGTCTCCATTCATTCATTCATTCATTCATTTATGGCTGTGTTGGGTGTTGGTTGCTGCACGCAGGCTTTCTCTAGTTGTGGTGAGCGGGGGCTACTCTTCGTTGTGGTGCAAGGGCTTCTCATTGTGGTGGCTTCTCTTGTTGCGGAGCATGGGCTCTAGGCACACGGGCTTCAGTAGTTGTGGCTTGCGGGCTCTAGAGCGCAGGCTGAGTAGTTGTGGTGCATGAGCTTAGCTGCTCTGCAGCATGTGGGATCTCCCCGGACCAGGGCTCGAACCCGTGTCCTCTGCATTGGCAGGCGGATTCTTAACCACTGTGCCACCAAGGAAGTCCCTGTCTTTTTCCTTCTTATCCCCATACCCCATCCCACAATTTCTGATACACATTCCTGTGTGGGAGGTAGGATCATTTGTAATTTGAAAACACTTTTGGTGATTTTCTGTTCTACTTTCATCGTTGTAGAGGACCAGTGTCTTCAAACTTCCAGAAAAAGATGTGCTTTAATATAACATACGTACTTGAGCTCATCTCAGGTTTTCTCTTTCCCCCTCTGGAGTCTACCTTTGTGGTTTTAGGTTGACAGGTAACACTGGAGGCCAAGAAACCTTCCGATTCTAACCGAGGCAGGTTGCTCTTTTTGTCCATCTTCATCTACATCTGGAAAATGTGTTGTGAAATACGAGGCTTATGTTACCGTCTCAAGCATGTTATATTTCCTTTGCCTCCCAAATGGATCAGTTTAAGATTCCTGAACTCTGACCTATGTTATTTATTTGCTTTTCTGAGACTAGCAGTTGCCAGCACAGCCATGTGTGTCCTCTCAAGAGGATTTCATTTTCCTCCTTTCCAACAACATCTGTATTTTTGACAAATAGTACAGAATAACAGCTAGACAAGAGCCTCATGTTATAATGCAAACTGGTTTTAGAGGGACTCCAGTGTCTAAATAGGTGGTGATTATTTAAGTGGATTGAGATTTTTAATTGAGGTTATGAAATAGTTTTGTCAGTTGTTTAGAGTATGAAGAATGTCATGCAAATATGTCATCATTTCTTATTACTAGTATTTAATAATCTGAGCAATAACAGGAAGTTTCAACCAAGGGAAAGGACATCTAGAGGTCCTACTTGTCATCTCAGTCTAACTTTGATGGTTGTACTGTTTCTGTCAGTTGTGCTTCATCTTTGTAGTGGTCCCTTCCAGCTACAGAGCTCTGTGCCTCTCTCATTAAGCTCACAGTAATTTACTGGCAGCGCTTTGGAATGCTGACCTTAATGTCGTAATGACTTAATGTCCCTGTGTCCCTGTCCCCCACCCTCCTTTTTTTTTTTTTTAGTTTAGTAGAGTTTTATTTTTCAAAATGTACAGTGGTGGGACCTGTTTATGCATCTTTACTGGCAGCTGGGGCATCTCCACCTTTGGTGTTTCTGGTATAAATTATTTGAACTCTGTGCTTTGAAACCGGTTTAATGGGTCCTTTACTAAGCAGCTCCTGAAGGTCTGCCCTGGCCAGGGAACTGTGAATCTTCAGTCTCTCAGAGACAACAGCTGGGGTTTTAAGCTTATAGTCAGGAACTTCCTTACAGAGTTTGTCTTATGTGGCTTTGTCAAACAAGACTAGGTTATTGAGCTTGTCCCACATTTTGCCTTTGGTCTTTGTCTTTCTTGGCTGACTTTCCGACATCTATCTTTTTCTTGTCATCCTTGTGTGGCATTGCAGAGCTCGGAGAGCAGGTGCTACCACTGCAGCCTCACTAAGGTGCTGGACAAAAAGATGGCCACCATCAGCCAGAGGGTCCGTAACATTGCTTAGTTTCTTGTATATATTCAAGGTGTTTTCTTGAGAACTTCTAATTGTTTACCCTGGACTAAGATAAAATGAAGGTTAAGTAGGAAGAATGCAAAATCATCTCTCTTTTTTCCTGAACTTTTTCAAAAATGTGTTTAACTATACTGCTTCTTAAAATTATAAAGTTATTATTATTATATATATAGTGTGTATACATACATGTATAAATACCAGTAATAAAGTGTATCTTAAGTGTATTTAATTTGTGTTTTTCGTAGCATGAACAGCGAATTTCAAAGTCGTAAGCCCTCTTGGAAGAGTAGATGGTATCATGGTAGCCAGTGTTTTTATTTCTGGATATTATGTCTTAAATCCTGAGTAGTTGTCTGATTGCTGCCTGTTGTTATCAGGCTGGCTGGCTTTAGGACTGGCTATCTTTGCTCGGGTGATTCCCAGATAAGATCGCTAATAATTAATACAATTCACGTTAGAATGGAAGAAATCATGCTTGAGCTATAGTAAGTATAAGCTTCACTCATAAAGGTACCCTGATTTTAATCAAATCTTAGGAGTCTTCTATTTTATTTCTAAATTTCTTTATATATAAAATTACTAATATTCACATACATGTTACACATACATTAATAAAATCATTATGTAGAGTATATTCCTGTTTGTGGATCAAAGTTTTATGTACTGCTCCAGCACTGTCCATTATGTTTTAATGCCACCTTGCTCTTATGTCACAGCTGCTGTTGAGAGCCAACATATGTTCATGTTAAAGTGAAGACTGTTATGAAAGAGGAGAGTGAGTGGAGTACTGTGTAGTGAGTAGCTGCCATATAGTTGTTTGGAAACTTAGTGAACTTACGACTGACAATGCCCAGTGGTACAGCCCTTCTCTCCTGTGAACTAACAGCCAGATTGTTTGTAATTTCCCATGCTATTTAAAACAGGGTTCTCATGTATCAGCCATCTTCTGTAAGGGTGCCCAGTGTGACTTCGGTTGATCCTGCTGCTATTCCGCCTTCATTAACAGACTACTCAGTACCATTCCACCACACGCCAATATCAAGCATGTCATCAGATTTGCCAGGTATGTGAAGAGTTGTTTTGTTTTTTTATCAAGTTTTACCATTTATTTTTTATCTTAATCTGTGGAGCAAATATAATTTAAATATCTTAAATAGAAATGCTAAGGAAATTGCTAAGGAAAGGCTTCCTGTAAAAGTAGTATCTGTTTTAAATATATCACATTCAGTTCCTATCATTTTAACTACAGAGCAATCTGTAGATTTTGATGAGAGGAAATACAGTAGGAAAATTTTACAGAATTTATTCTTCCTCATAGAGAATTTGTACTCGGAGACTCTTTCTTGGTTTATCATGGAAGCTTCACAGGTTAGGGAGAATGTTTTCTCATACTTTTTTTAGTAGCCCATCATTTCTTGGTATCCCATCACAACTTCAGAATATACTGGTGTACTGTGAGGTCAGTGTTGCCTACCAGCTTTACCCTGTAAAAATAGGATCTACCTGCTGTTTCCCTAGAACTCTGCTTAATATTGAGGGATATCTTTTATATGTATGTTAACAGTTAAAAGCTTCAAGGCTGCTTGAATTACCTTAGTACCAAGATGTATGCAACCAAGACCATATTACAAAATTAAAGCTTTTTCCTCCCTCCCTCTTTTTCCCTCCCTACATAGCCATTGTTTTTGCAGACATTTTTTGGTCGATCAAATTTGAGCAAGTTAGTACCAGTGACTCTTAAATTCATGACTTCCCTTCTCTCTGAAGGGCCCTTTTAGTGGAATACAGTCACCTCTTCCTGTTATTAATTTTCTGGATTTAGGAAATTAATTTTGACCTATGATTGATTCTTCTTGCCCCTCTTAGTAAGGTCTTTATTTTAAGCACAATGTATATTCTGTTGGGCAAAGTTTGTGTTGTTGAAAAAGTTGATAGTGTGTACTCTGCCCCAGTGTAATTTTGTCACTTGAAATTTGTTCAGCATTTATTCAGTTTGAATAAAATTTAATGGAAAAGAGTAGACTAAAAATAGTATCCATCAAAAAAAATGTTAAGTACCTTTTGCTTCTTAAGTGTGTTTACTCCACATGTACTTTGGGAATTGGTATTTTAAAAAATTGTTTGTAAACCCAGCTAGCACCAATTATAGAGTATTTGTTGATACAAAGCTTGATGCTGAGTTACAGGTGAGGTTTCATGGTCCTAAGAAAGATGGAAAGTCAGAGAGTCTTAATTCCTTACTGCCATGTTTTGCTTTAACTGTGGCTAGTTTCAAATGAAGTTGAAGAGTGTCCACATGTCATCTTAGTATGTGTTACAAACAAGCATTCCAGAAGGATTTGTTTCCTAAAGATCTTGAATTAAAAATCCTCAAAAAAGATAATGAACGGTCTCTGTTTTTACTAAGTGACTCTGGCCATTTAGCAATAGAACAGGTACAAAGTACAAATCACTTGCCCTGTTAGTTTTTGAATTATGTGAGTTTGGATGAATTTTTAATTTCAGGGAATTTATATTATTTCAAAATTTGGGCATAAAGTCAGCCTATTTACTTTATAAAATGTACAGATTTGAGAAAAACAGTAAAATATGTTAACTGTGTATTTCATAAAATGCATTTCAAGCTGACATTAAGGAACTAAGACTAATATCCAGGGCTGATATTTAGACAATATAAGCCAATATAGTGATACTGATTATTAAAATGTTGAAAGGCTTTCTTATCAGTTGATAAACAGAATAGAATAGGAACT
Organism: Balaenoptera physalus; assembly: GCF_965194825.1. Taxonomy (NCBI): domain Eukaryota; kingdom Metazoa; phylum Chordata; class Mammalia; order Artiodactyla; family Balaenopteridae; genus Balaenoptera; species Balaenoptera physalus. The sequence continues at coordinate 27,474,397 of NC_138897.1, forward strand.
GTTGTACTTTAGAAGAGTTACCAGTTTACCATCATCTATGAATTATGTAGCAGTTACTACATCTAAATAGTTTAGTTTTTACCTTGGTTTTACTGTTAATATGCTCTTTTGTAATTAGTAATTACTTTGGGGATTTTTTGTGCATAATTTTTATGTAATTAGTACTGTACAGTTTTGATATTTATAAGTTTAATAATTTATAATAAAATATTAAATAGAACACCAAGAATAGAGAGATGACAAACTTCTAATACATTTCTTAACATTCCTTTTAAACGTCATAAACATGAATCTTCTGAATCTGCAGGAGAACAGAGAAGAAATGATATTAATAATGAACTGCAGCTTGGAGCATCTTCTGATACTGTGCAGCAGTGAATGCAAAATAAAACATAATTTGTATTTATGGAATGGAAAACAGCTTGATTATTTCATGAAAAAATATGACTGCCTTATTATTGCTAGTGCCATATTTGTCAGGTGGGAATAGTGCTCAAAAGTTGTATCATTAAAATTTGAAAGTGCTAAACATTTACATATTTAATCATGTAGGAATTATGTTTTGTTAAAGTTCATGGCTCAAGTAAGGAGAATGTGTTGTTATTAATAAGACATACAGAGTCAGTTTCACATGAAGAAGCATTTAAAATCTAAAACAATTTTATCAGTATTGACAAAAGCATTTAGAATGTACCATCAGAATTTTTAACACTACCTGCTTTTTAGTTAAAGATAATTGAGCATTTTCAACTGTGAAATACTTAGGAGGGCCTAAAAATACGTCAGTACAACATATCATTGCAGTTCAAACTTATGGTGAAATAAGAAAACAGCATTTTACTAAACTTACAAAATAAGGCAATAACGTTTAGTCACTGTTGATGAAACTTCATCTATTTCATGTAAGAGTTTTAATAGTCTGTACTTACAAAGTAGAATTGCAAGACATTGTTGATAATCATTTTTTAATAGGAGGAATAACATCTGAAATACTATATCGAACTTCAGTGTTACTGTTTGAGAAAAATGGTTTCAGTGAGAAATATTTACATTAAAAACATTATTGAATTTTGTGTAGACAGCATCTGTGTAATGCTAGGGAGACAATGGGTTTCAACCAAAATTTCAGAAAAATTTCTAGACATTTTATTATGGCATTGTATAAGTTACCATATTCAATTATCCCTGGATAAGGTATCAAAAGATATAGATCAAACAAATCTCTTAAAATGTTTTATCAATAGACTATATGTCTACGAGCACACATGAAATAATCATCAAAGAGAACTGCAGTACATCTGAAGAGATGGGAATTGAAATAATGAAAATATGGAGACACATGGCACCTCGATGGGCAGTCTCCAGTGCTAGAACTGCAAAAACAGCTTGAAAATTATATCAAGCCTGTGTATTTATTTAAACTGAAGTTATGAAATGGGAATAAACATTTAGAAAAGGAGCATTTTGAGTGATTTGGCTTCAATACACAATATTCCAACAGAAATAGCAATACTTTCTGTAGCTTTATAAAGAAATTTCGTTATTCAAATGGACTGGGTGATTCAACAAACATTAAAAGTGAATATTTGAAATTAAATAAGCTTTTAAAAGCAGAAGTTATTATATAAATAATGTTATATACCATTTGAAGCAAAACAAAATTAATAAAATTAAGCCAATTAAATGATATGCAAATAAACTCTTTGTGACGTAGTCCATAATAGAAATGTTGAATGTATAAAACTCTCAGAAGGTATTATAAGGGCTAGACAAATTTTGAATTACTGTTCAGCTGAAGCAGAGAGAGGATGTACTGGACAGTATCATTAGTGTGAAGAGAAACTCTTTGCTTATTGAGATATGTCACCTACTTAGTATCAATTTAATGGGAAACTCCTTGGAAAAGTTTGTTGTGATTCCAGTGTCCGCTCAAACCTTGCTGTATCATATAGCTAGTGATAGGCATATGAAATGAAAAATATCAGCAGTTTTCAAAAATGCTTTAGAAATTAAATGACTTCTTTCAAATGATTGGTGCTACAGCTTGTATTACCCGATAAGTATTTTTATCATACCCTTATTTAGAGATTATAAGGGAATAAATATACTTTAACATTTTGATTTATAAATTATTCATACTGGTTATTAAATATTTTAAATATCATTTCCCACTAATATTCTCTCTTTAGAGTAACAGTCTAGTATTAGAGTACACTCTGTATGATTATTATACTTGAGGTGACATTGAATACCAGCATATAATAATTCATAGAATGAATAGAAATTGGCCTGTCTTAGTAACCTACACCTAGTATGTGATTTTTTTTTTTTTTAATGTTTTGAAATTTAGTCTAACAGAGGTCTATGGGGACTGACCTTGAAGTTTATTGCTAGATTTTTCAGACCTGAAATTTTTTATTATTTATTGTTATAACTTTAATATTTCAAAATGGTATTACTGGGCAACCTTTTACCACATTTCTATTTCTAAAGCATAATTGGAGAATCCCAAAGCTTTGGTTTAGAAAACTGCATTAGCTTATAACCCAGCACACCTTGGTAAGATTTAGCTTCTTAGTGAGCAGCAGTTAGCAAGTGCTTGCTTTGTGCAGCACGTTGAACTGTGTACTACTACTCTTGTTGTGGGAACAGGGGAACAGAGAGCTGTCCATGAAATAGACATTTATCTGTCTAAGAAGTGATATTTTAGATGAAGCTCAGTGTGGTGTATTTCTAAAAAAATAAATGTGAAGTATCTTAAGAGTCTTAAGTATGTTTTTTTAATGGTCTGAATCCAGATCATCATCTTTTCATTTTATTGCTTCTCATTCTGCTAAGTGATAAAGGGGGAAAGTTTGCTTTGACTAGTCCTATTTATCTGAAAAATTTTGGACTGCCCCCTTTAAGTCTCTGGGAGGCAGTTTTTCTAGTTGTTTTGTTAGGAAATATGTTCATTTTTGGGTTTTATCCACATAAATATCCTGAAATATCCTGATCGTGGTATAGACCTTCCCTATGGCAGAATGGTAAGACCTTAACCCAAATGTTTTATGACTTAAGGTAAATAAAAAATGATTTAGGGAAATAATTCTTGTCTCCAACATATGAGACAACTATTAACAGAACATTTTTGTTTTAGGTTTGGATTTTCTTTCCCTTATTCCAGTTGATCCCCAGGTATGTATCCTGAATTTAAGCAACTAATTTGTATTTGATTGTTGGTTGTGTCATACTAACTAAAAATGACCAGTTGCATAAAATCAGGACAGTCAACTCTCAGTTACTTAAACTGATGGAAAGGAAGTACTATATAAATATTTCACAATTTTACTTGGAGGGATGAAGTTGCTAGTTCTCAGTTTATGATATTTTGGCCTTTAATACTGGAATTTTAAATTATATTTTATTTCGTTTAATATAATCAGTTGGCATTTCTTACGAGCATTTGAGTGATTAAAATGAGGGGAAGCAGTGCTAGATGACTGGAAGTTAAAACCTTATAGAGATAAGTTGTAAAACACTTGCTCTATACATAGAAAATAGCTGAAGCTGATGAAACAGACTGAATCATTAGCTTGATTCTTCCTTGTTTTTAAAGGCAACCAGATTCAGACTTTGGAGATTCCCTAATCTAAACTTGCTATAAACCAGTCATTCCTGTTTTCTTTGTCAGAGATAAGAAACTCTAGTATCCCAGCGCCCCAACATGAAGACCTTGCAATGAGCGTGCACTCCACTGAGAAGGCTTATTGTAGCAGAGGCAGAGCAGGGGAGGAAAAGGCGTGGGAAAAGCTGAAGGGAAAAGCAAAACAGAGAAGGAGACTTTGCGAGAAGCGTTGAGAGTAGGGAGGGATAGAGGACGAACCATGATCCACTGCTTCGTAGGCTGCTCAGAATCAGCTAACCGCAGGTCTTGTATCAGCTTCCTGGTTCGGTACTCTGTATTCGATCACATAAACAGCACTGGAAATTTGGGCCCAAGGTAACAGGCACAGGATGAGGAGTTTCTTCTCACCCTGAGTTGACTTTGTTACATCAGTAGATTCTATAGCAAAATATCTGTTTTTTTAGGAAATAGATTCTTCAGGCTTAAAGTATTACTGTTTTTAATGTGAATCATCCTTTTTTTAAAAAATGATCTTGGAACCTAGAGGATTTTGATTTTATAGGGCTATTTAGCATGCTTGGTGTCAGGCTAACTTGTTGCTAAGCCAAATGAAGGGTGAGGTTGTGCTTTCAGTTTTCCTTGAATCCTTAGATTTGTTCTACTTTACCTCCACATTGCCCCCTTAATCCCTGTTATCCTTATGCAGATGTGTTCAAATTACACATAAAGGCTACAGAGTTAGATTGGCTGTAACCTGAGTATTGTAAGATTTCAAGATGTAGAGGCTATTGATAGCAGGACTATAGTATCTAGCATTCATTATACAAATGAAGAAGAGTACCTTTTTACTCCTAGGTGGTCAAAAACTGCCTCAGAGGTAGTAGAAATAAAATATTAAGTTTCTGGGCTTTTTCCAGATTCTTGGCTCAATTTTAGTGGTAAATTAGAAATTGATTTTAAAGAAGTTTAATACCTGACAATGCAACTCTCTTTAGAGGTTCTTAGAAGCTCTTTAAGAACTCCCCTTGAATGTCTTTGTGCCTGGCATTCGTTTTGTTGATGAACCAAGACGACTGTCCATCCGAAACATTAAGTTACTTTTTTAAAAGGCACCCTGAATTTTAGTTGTTGCCCTTCCACTGACTGGCAGCCTTAAACCTGGGGCTGTTGTTCCCATTTTATGATCTTTTTGAAGATCATGTAGTCTAAACAACTTCAGTTTTAAATTTCTGTTCTTAATATCTCTGATGATAGGCTGAATAATATATAGAATTGATAATATTGATCAGATATCCTTACTGATCTTCTTTCATACAGTCAATCTGAACACAGACTTAGGACCTCTCCTCTTGTAATGTATACTGGACCTCGCTTATCTCACTCGTCAGTGCAGTTGTCTCTCACATAAAATATTCTATGGTGATATAAAATAAAGCTTTTAGCTCTTGTCTCTCTCTGTTCCTCCAGGTCAATATTAGAGTACTAAACTCAGGTTGGAATTAGTTTGGGCATCAGCAACTAAGATGTTAAAGAAACCAGAAATTTGAACAGTTGGAAGGGGGTGTCAAGCAAGCATCTCAAAGGAAATTAGATTAGATTAGATTAGATTTCCTTTAAGATTTATTCCAAAATTTTGTGAGTACCTGAGATAACTCTTTCTGAGCATCCCGTGGTAGTTAGCTACCAAGTTTCTATATTAGTCTATATTAGAATGTATGCTATCTTCTAATTACACAGGTACTGTTACATGTATGTACAAAGGAGTCAGATGCTGCCTTCCCGCTGATCAGTCTTAACATTATTCCTTAAGGGTCTGAGTAATACTAAATTTTGAGAGAGTTATTGAATTAGCATTTTTCTTAACACCATTAAAAACAAGTTTATTAGCCTTTTACAGTGTGTTTTAAATCTGGTATAAATACATTTAGTGAGCAAATTCTTTTTGAGATTAAGTATGAGTCATAATTTTGGGGCCAATATTCAGTATTAAATAACTTCAGTTATTGTTGACATTTTTGTACTACTACATATTTGGTCACAAATTCTGTAAGTTTTGAGACAATCAGGAATATGCTGCACTCACAAAATAATGTAAAATGTTAAATTCATGCCACCTTCCATCCAAAGATGTGAAGTTTTGAGAAATTTTTAAGTCCCACTAAGATTTAAATGTGTGGCTATCACTTGTGCATATCTAACAATTTCTAGTCTCTGTATTTAAAATCAATGTAGCCTCTTCCTCATCGGCATCATTGTTTGTTTCAAGCAGTACTGTCCTCCTATGTTTTTGGATAGTCTCACCTCACCCTTAACAGCAAGCAGTACGTCTGTCACCACCACCAGCCCCCATGAAAGCAGTACTCATGTTAGTTCATCCAGCAGCAGGAGTGAGACAGGGGTCATAACCAGCAGTGGAAGTAACATTCCTGACATCATCTCATTGGACTAAAGGAGGACTCACTCGATTCTAGGAATCATTCATTAAAACTGCTCTTTCTTGGATCTCTGGTCCGTGGAAGCTATTTTTTGGTAACGATTACTTTGATATTTATTGAAGTGTCAGATGGACTCTTTTGCCTTCTGAGAGATGAACACAGATGACTGCAGCAAGAACCACATGACATGCGAGGATTTTTCTTACTCATGCTGTACTCTGAGCATCAGATACATTCAGCTGTAACTGCATCTTCTTGAGAGATGGATTTCAATTTCATATGTTACTGGTTGGATTCTACAAATCAGTTAAAATTTTTTTTGTTGTAATAAACAGCAATAAAGTTATGTAAATATTCAAGTAAACTTTTTTCTAATTAAAAAAAGATGTAATCAATGATTCTGAAATGACAAGTTTTGTTTAATCTGATGTGAAGGAAAAATATATGGGAAGAAGTTACGTTTGCCGAATGAGTCCTTTCCATGGAGATTTGTTCTATTTCGTTGAAGTAATGAAGTCTTGATAAGTGGCCAAAGCTTGGGTTCCACTTTTCTTCCTGCAGTTCCACTTTTCTCCCTGATCCCATCAAAGAAAAATGGCCTTTGTGTTAAGCATTTTTCCCCTGGTTGTTGTTTATACTTTGGTATTGTGTGCTGATGAATGCAGAGTGAAGTTCTGGGATTTGGCTGTTCTTTATTAGTGATTGTGTTGAAGAAACCCTATTCAGAGTCTGCCCTGACGTAATGTGTGTTATTTTGGTAATCGTACATTCTTATTCTAGAGGTTTCTATAAATTGGGGGCTTACCTTCTCAAAAAAAAATTCTCTGCAGCCGTCAAATGAAATGTTTTTAGATTAAGGTGTAGGCTGGAATGTTTGTTAGAATTTTGTTCTCACTGTCTAGAAATATTGAGAGGTTGGAGGCAGTGGAAGAACAGATTTAGGGGCGGTGGGAATAGCAGAGTTTAATTTCTTCCTAAGAACTTCTTTTGCTCATTTATTTTACAGGATAATGTACAGATCTGTGTTGAAACTTTTCAGTTTAGTAACACTGACAAAGAAAATATGTTTTAGATCTCATTTTTCTCATAGCAGTGATTTTCAAACTTAAAGAACAAACAGTAGCAAGGGGATGGGGATGGCATCAGATTTCCCTTTCCTTTTTTTTAAAAGGAAATCTTTCCTGAAGCCACAAAAGACAAAACAGAATTAGAAATGTTTGAATATAAGAAAGGTTTGAAGAGGAGAGGATGGGCCTGAAACCCACTTTGAAAACCACTCTCTTACTGTGTGTTTGGTTTTAAAATCTCTCAGAAAACTGTTTTACCCTTAGAGAAACATTTTTATCCAAATTTTTACTTTGCTTTCATTTGGCTGCAAAATTTTGAGTTCTGAAGGAGTTAATACTTCCCTAATATTTAGCTTTCTCTCCCTAAGCTGTATCTACTTTAAAAATAAACCTGTGTTAAAAATGATTAGTCTAACTGATTTCTCAAACTGAAGTGCCCAGATGAAGAGTCCACCAATTTCAGTTAGGATAGGGAACAATCTGGGTTGGTGCAACTCCAGGGAGCTGACTTGTCACTGCTTGGTTTTTCACACCTTCTCAAGTTCTCATGCCCCTCCCCGTGCTCTTTTTGTACTCATTTAATTTCATGTGATTTTCTACATCATCCCTTCTTTGGCTGCATTATCCCCTTAATAAATTATCCCTTTTGGAGAGTTACAAGCATGGGAGACGAACCTGAATCTTCTTGCAGTAGTTGCATCATAGTTGCCAGTTTTACCTTCGTAGTCCACGTTACAGTCAATTGGTCCAGATACAGAATTTCTTCCTAGTAAAATTTTATGTTGCTGCTCTAAATATGGATGCAAGTTCTGTTAACTCTGTAATCAGATAGAAAAAGTAACCTGATTTGTGTGGTATAATTTGTTAATAAAGAAATGCTGTATATTTGTTATCACTTTGTTACCCTTTAGATGCTCAGAGACCCTCCCCTCCCCAATTTAACCAACAAAGTTTTATCAGGTAAATGAAAAAAATTAATAGAAATTAGTTTATTTACTTGGTTCTTGTAAATGATACCTCTGTGCTTTTATAGTTGTGCTTTGTTTCCTTTTCACTGTTTTATGTGAACAGTTTTATTGTTCATTTTTGGTGCTTTACACTGAATTACATAAATTTTTAATTTATCTCATACAGGTGACTAACATTTTTTAAAATATACTTTTAAGTTTGTAATCTTAAAATTGAGACTTTTGCGTATGTATATTTGAAGGTGAGTACTTTTCTTTATGCTTTTGGCCCTGTGACAACAGCGTGCTTATATTAAGCCATTGTCCTTTTTTTAGAATGGTCACTAAATATTTTTTACTAAGGCTCTGATTTTGTAGCAGTTTCTTTTACTAGTCCAGATACCTGCTCAACCAAGTGTAATTCAGTTTCAGAGGAGGTCATCTATAGCTGTTACTTAGATGTCAGCCAACCAGTGATTATGTTTAAGGAAAGGAACTACAGTTATTAGTCTCTTACAAACACTTAGCCAACCTGTATTTCTATCTTTATTCACATAGAAATGTTAAAGGATTTCCTTGCTTTGGTAACTCGTGGCAATGTAATGGGTGCTGAATGTAGCTTCACGCCCAAGGTCTGCTTACATTCACTGACTTTCTGACCCTTAGGTGAGCCGCTTTAGGAGTCTGTTTCCATTTCTGCCCAGAAGGTATAAATTCTTGGCATCTGTCATGGAATAATTACAAAGGCCAAACAAAACAGTAGAATCAGGAAAGCTAGAATGAAAATATCATGATTTGGTGAAAGAGTGTGAGTATAAATAAGGAGATCCATAACTCTTGGTATAAAACAAGTTTCCCTAGGGTAGAAACTTAACGAATTTGAAGAAAGGTAAGATGTTGGATTTTAGATGAATGATATTCAACAGAGACTATTCTATTCTGACTTTGGATTCTGACCTTTGAACCATTCTGCCTTCAGACGAGTCTTGGACATCCGTCATTTAGTAACCGAGTTGTTTATTTTTCTTCTGCCAAAAAAGTATTTATTGTTACGTTTTGTCTTTTTAAGTAAAGTTGAATTTTATAAAGCATTAGTTCTCAGCTTTGTCTTTCATTTCTCTCTAGCCCCCAGTGGGTGTAAAAAAAAAAAAAAAAGTCTCCCCCCCCCCCAGCCCCCAAGTAAGCGCTTTTATTTTCCTAATCTTTTTCATCTTGGAAAATGCAGAGCAGTATGCCATTTAAACTTGGGTCTGACGTTGTATTTTGTGACCCTGGATCTGTGTCTTGTGGGAGCATGGAGTTGTCATTTAGGTTGGTGATTGATGTCTGAACCTGATTCACCATCTTTTCTGCTGCAGTTCTTCACGAATACGGTGAAACTTGTGGAAAGAATTTAATACTTCCTCTGCTTTTTTAAGAATGACTGGTTTGTAAGCCCCCGCTTTTTTGTTGTTAGGAACCACGCTCCAATTCCTAGGAGAAACAGATTAGGCTAAATAAAAATGCCCACTCTTTAATGCTTGCCTGACTCAATAATGGTTTTTTTTCTATTTACGTTTAGTGATACATGCTTACTGCAGGAAATCTAGACAATACAGAAAAGGGGAAAAGGGCACTTTAATATTTTTGCATATTTCTTGCCAGTCTTTTTGCTAGTTGTCTGCGATTTTACATAGTTTCTCATTCATTCTCGGTATAATTTGTGCCTTGATTTTTTCTCAATCTACAGGCATTATTCCATGTCATTAAAATCTATGCTGTATGGGTGTGCCATGCTTCCTGTTACCTTTCCCTGTTGGACATTTTAGGTTGCATCTCGTGATGCAGTGTTAACAGTTCATGTCTTTGTGCCTAAATGATTTCCTTAGAATAAATTCCTAGAGGTGAATTTCTGAGGCAAGGATATAAATACTTTGTAGTTTTTGATTCATATCATTTTTCCAAGTGGTTTTACTAAGTTATACTGTAACCATTTGGTATGAGAAGAACTGTCTAACCATATTTTCCAAGAATATGTGCTATTTAACTCTATGCAGACATCTGCATTAAGACCCTCCGCCTTCTGACCTTGGTGAGCTGGGGTAACTGATTTGGAGATAATGGGCAGAGACTTTACTGGGATGTCTCAGTTTCAGATATATATATCTGATATGTTCCAGAAACACCTACATAAGGATATCCAAATGATTTTATACATAGTTTTACTTGCACTATGAAGTAGCCCATTGTTACACTACATTTTCTCTTTTTGGTTAGAAAATCTTGCCTTTTCTTAAATCTTTTGTGCCTGGGGCCAGCCCTTAGTAGCCAGCTCTCTTTTTTTCCTCTTCCTGTAGCCTCCATTTCGGCCTTTCTGAGCTCCCCAAAGCCAGTAGGATCTTCTGAGCCAAAGGCAGTCCAAACCAAACTGGAAAAGTGGTAAGGCTGAAACAACAACAAAAGCAGAGCTAAGCTTTGCTTTTTCACTTTGTCTTTTTGTGTTTTCAGTCCCATATTGGTGTTCTCAGGGCCGCTCTGGGGAAAGAAAAACAGATTGCTATCTTCGGATGCTCAAGGTATTATTTTCTTGATTGGCATACCACATTTCCCAGGCTGCTTTTTCTTTTTGAATGGATTTTAAGGCTGCTTTTATGTTCTCAAAGCTCAACTCTTTTTATGTGAAGAAGAACGTTGTTGTGTTATAAAATATCCCTCTTATTTTGGCCTTCATCAAACTATTCAACAAATATTCAACGTGTTTTGTAAGTGTATGTGGGGTAGAGTAGTATAAAAGATCTGGTCCCATAGTTCAGAAGGCTTATAATCAAGTTTTCAAAACTCAGGAGTTCTTACCTACTAACAGACATGCTAAGAACCTTAAAAAAATGTCACATTCCTTACCACGGTCCTTCAAAGGAAAGTAGTATTGTCTCTGTATTGCAAACGAAGAAACATAAATTTCGCAGTGGACTTGGCAGTCTGAAACAGACGTACCTCAAAAGCCTTCTGACTAAACTGAAGTGACACTAATTAGGTAGGCTATTTGGGAGACTGATAGGGTAATCTAGACATAAAATTACAAGAACTGATTTCAGGTGATGGCCACAGGAATAAGGAAGGAAGGGATGCTGGAGCCATTTCAAAGGAAGACTCAAGATTCAGTGTCTGAGTGGTTATAGGAGTAAGGGCTGAGTCCATTTCTCAAGCCTGGGTAACCAGGATAATGGTGATATTACGAGACAGGAGGCAGTTAGAGTGGACGTTAGTCATTTAGGGGAGACAGTGGTTAGTTTGATGGGAAGCGTGAGATTTCAGAAAGGAAGTGTCCAAGAAGCTTAAGAAGTCTTAAGAAGTGCAAACTTCCCTTGTCCTCCGTTTTCACCTTCTCTTGTCTCCCTTCTATGTGTATTCTAGTCACTCCCAATTGCCTACCCTCCCTCTCGCCTCCCTAATCCATGCTTGGCTGCATGTTGTTCTTTTGATTTTTCTCTTAACTGCCTTGCCATAACAAATTTGGCTGTCACCTGAAGGCCTGCCATAGCCTGTAGCTCTCACCAGTGTGGGCTGTGTCCACATTCCATATATCTCAGGAGACGGTGGTTGCTGCCCTTCCTCTCTGTTGTAATTTCTAAATAATTTCTCCCAAAGCTTCTGACAAAAATCTGCCCCTTTTGCAGCCTATGCCAAGAAGTTGTACTATCAGTTACCTCTACTCTTGCCACTGATCACTCCTTTGATTTCCTGAAGGCCTCACTTCCTAATTCACAGCACACTTTGCCATCTCTGATTCTTGCGTATTCTCAGTATCTTCGGTGTTCTGGTGGATGATGCATCCAACACCCCGGCCCGTGAGATTTTTGGTTACCTCGCCTTCAACATCTTCTTCCATTGAAACTCCCTACCACTGTTTAACCCTTTCTGTTTTCTTTGTACTTCTTGTCCAACTTAGACTCCTTCATTAACACAGCCTTCAACATGTCCTCAGACCCAGTAGAATATACAGATAAGTGAATAGGGAGATTACAGTGCAGTGGTAAAAGGTACAGGGTGCTATAGGAGCACACGGATAAAGAGAGGACTAAAAATGTTCAGAATAGCTAGAAATTTGCTAAGTAATATTAGGAGAAGTATGTAAGAAATCATGAAAAGCCTTGTAAAATAACAAGAAGTCATTGAAGAGTTTTCATGATCATTCACTGTAATGAGCGTTTCTTGAGTTTGATATGATTATCTCCATTCTACAAATGTGGAAACAGATTCTGAGAGGGTAAGTGACTTGCCTAAGGTCATGTAGCTCGTAAGCGGGGAGCCAGGCTTCATACCCGGTTTTTAACTACCTTCTCAGAGAGGCCTTCCTTGACCGTTGTATCTAAAAAGGAGGTGTTTCCTAACTATTCTAATCTTATCACTGTTCATATCCTGTATGGCGGATAGCACAACCTGTGTTTATTTTATGTATTAGTTTACTGTGTGTTGTCTGTTTCCCCTGCTAGATTGTAAGCTCCATGAGGGCAGGGGTGATATCTTATTTCACTTGCATCCCAGAGCCTAACGTGGTGTGGCGCATAGTAGGTGCTCAATAAATATTTGTGAATGAAGAAATGGTGGATCGTCATTTGTATTTGACTTACACTGACTGTGGAAATCACTTGATACCTGAGCAGCAGGCATTCACAAGGCAGGGAAACGAGGAGGCAGATGGATGAAAGATGCTGGGGATTTCAGAGGAATTCAGCAAACTGACCTAATAGACTGAAGTCTCAGGGGCAAGGGCCTGGAATGGGGGATTGGTAGGGCAATGCACAGTGGGGACAATGATGTGTGAGTAGGTGTTTTATTAAACCTGAAGGCCTAAGTGACCCCTCGTAGACTCAGCCTAATGTATGTGTAAGGCTGGAGAAATTCTGCATGTAATCTCTGTATTTTGTACTAAGGACCCAGTCATCTTGGTCAGCTCTACTGCTCTGAGTTATGCAGTACAACTGTAGGTGTAAACATTCTAATTTATCATCTTTAGTCTTTCAAGGCTAACAACTTCACCTAAGTCATTATTGGACTCTACTTTGTAACTGGAACAAGAATCAGTTAATTTGATGTCTCTGAAGTCATGCCCACATGACATTGGACCAGCTACAGGCTTGTCCTATAACATGGGTAGTACTGAAACCATGGTAGTGTAAGAGCTCATCCAAAGAAGTTGATGAGTGAGGAAAGGAGAACTAGACAAGGAACACAAGAAGGGGATGGAGAAGGAGCAGCTGAGATATCACAGAGGCCAAAAGAAAGTATTTCAGGGTGTTTAGTGAAGTTAAAAGCTCTCATACAATATAAAAATAGAGTACCCATTTAGAAAAAAATTTTAATTTCAGAAGCACCATATTTGATTGAATCTAAGGCATCTTTACGTATACAAAGAAAAATCTAAACTGTGGCCCATTGGTTTCCATCATATTGATCATAAGAGGTAGTCTATTAAAATGTGGGGGAGGAATGAATATGCATATTAGAATTTAGGAATTATGGTAATCTATATCTTCCTTTTTTAGTGTATTGGTGAGGGTAAATCTAGGTTGCAGTGGGATGAGGACTGCAAAGTAATGAAGTGAGCAAGTGCAGATAACTCAGAAATTGGCTGTGACGAAGGGTGAGGCTGTAGCAATAGAATTACGTGTGGTTGAGGGATTTTTTTTTGAAGGTGGGAGAAACTTGGCATCTCATATTTAAATGCTAATTAGGATAGTGGGGTAGAATCGAGAGAGGGGGAGGTGGAAATGCAGGGGTGCAGGAGGAGTTGGCCAAGATCATTGGTACACCTAGGTTCCTGAGGAGGGAAGCTGGCATCCACATCACAGGCAGATGAAGGAATCGGTACGGACACAGGCGTGTGTGTCATTTGGGTAGCAGAGGGTTTGAAGTTTTCACCTAATGGTTTTGCTCTCACATCTTTGAGAACCAAGTGATGTGGCCAGTTCCAGAAGTGGGGAGGGGCTGAGGATGGAGGTAGGCACAAAGACAACAGATAGTTTGAAATGAAGGTCCTAGAGAATGGGAAAGAGAATGGACTAGAAAAGAACAGCAGTGAGTTGGACACCATGGACTTACAGTGGCATCCATCTGTCTGGAGGGGTATTCTTCAACACTGCTCATTGGTAAAGCCTATTCAGAGTTGAGTTTTTGTCAAGTGGGTGCAACAGAAGAAAGAAATATCTTGAGCATGCTGGCAAGTAGCTGACATGATGGAATCTTAGTTGCCATCACACTCCTGAAATGATTCTTGCCGATGTCAAAATGTGCACATAATTGCGAAGTTCCATGAACTTGACTTTTACTAACTTCAACATTTGCATTTGACCCAGTCCCTTCCATTCCTTGATTTTTGTGACCACACAGTTCTTTTTCTGTCTCCTTCAGGAACTCTTTTTCTTCTCTCTGCCCTGGAAATGTAAATGTAGATGTAACCTTCCTTGGTTGTCTGCCTTTCCCCAACCACCTGACCCACACTGTTTGGCACACTCGTCTACTCCGCTAGAATGTAAGTTCCATGAGGGCTAGGATTTTGTTTCTTTTGTTAACCATACTATTGCAAGTGTCTAGAATAGCTTTTACTTTCAACCTATGTCATTATATTTGAAATGAGTTTCTTGTAGACAGCATATTGTTTTGATTTTTTGGTAGCAACTTGATTGAGGTATAATTCACATACTGTTTTAGTTTGCTAGGGCTGCTGTAAATTCCACAAACTGGGTGACTTAAACTTAACAGAAATATATTTTATCGCCATCTGGAGGCTACCAAATCTGAAATCAAGGTTCAGCAGTGTTGGCTTCTTGTACAGGCTTTGAGGGAAGTCTGTTCAAGGCTTCTCATTTTGGCTTGTAGATGAACATCTTCACCCTGTGTTTCTTCACATTTTCCCTCCATACTTGTCTGTCTCTGTGTCCAAATTTCCCCTTTTTAATAAGGATACTAGTCATATTGGATTAGGGCCCACCTTGATGACCTCATTTTAACTTGATCACCTCTAAAGATCCTTTCTCCAAATAGGGCCACATTCTGAGCTACTAGGGGTTAGGACTCCAACATATTTTTTTTGGTATGGTACACAATTCAACCCATAACACATGCAGTTCTCTTGTTCAAAGTGTACAATTCACTGGTTTCTAGTATATTCACAGAATTGTGCAACTATCACCATAATCAATTTTAGAACGTTATCCTTATGCCCCACAAGAAACTCCATACCCATTAGCAATCACACACCCCTAATTTCCCCATCCTCACACCCTTCAGCACTAGGCAACCACTAATCTACTTTCTGTATATGTATTTGCCTATTCTGGATATTTAAGATAAGCTGAATCATATAATATGTGGCCTTTTGTGACGAGCTCATTTCAGTTAGCCTAATGTTTTCAGGGTTCATCCACATAGCATATATCAGTACTTCCTTCCTTTTTCTGACCAAGTAATATTCCATTGTATGGATGTACCACACTTTTGTTTATCCATCCTCCAGTTGATAGACATTTGGGTGGTTTCAACATTTTGACTCTTATGAATAAGGCTGCTATGAACATTTGTGTACAAGTATATGTATGGACATATGCTTTCCTTTCTCTTGGGTTTTTTAATTGTATTTTTCAATCCTAAAATTTCTGTTTGGTTCTTCTTTTTCTTCACTGAGACTTATTTTTCCAATTGTTTCGGAATGTTTGTAATTGCTTATTGAAGCATTTTTATGATAGCTGCTTTAAAATCCTTGTCAGATCTGATTTTAACATCAATGTCATCTCATTGGAATCTGTTGATTTTTAATTGAATCTTGGACATTTGGGGTGTTATGAGACGAATTTATTTAAGTCTTCTGTTTTATCAGGCTTCTTCTGGATTTGCACTGGTGAGAGAAGGGGAGTGTCTCAATACTTCTAGATGTAGGTGTAAGTCCAGATTCCCTCCTCGGCCTCCACTGACACCCCAGGGGGTAGGAGCACCTCCTTACTGCTGGGCAGAGATGGGAGTACTGGCTCCTCGCTAAGCAGGAGCCATCCTGGTTAGGAGGGATAGGTTTGCCTTGTTACTGCTCCCCACATGGCCTTTACTGACACCAAGGGGAGATGGTTGGGCTCCTTCCTGCCAGGCAGTGGTCAGAGTCCTGACTCTCCACTAGGCCTCCTCTGATACTAACACAGCACAAAGATGGAGCAGGTGGGGTTGGAAGTCCAGGTACCCCACATATTCTCCACTGACAGTGGGGTTAGGATGAGGCTTGATAACGCCTGGCAGGTATGACAATCTCACTCAGCCTTCTCTGACCTCACCCCCCCCAACCAGAGGGGAGGGGTACCTTGTTACTGCTGGGCAAAGAAAGAAGTCTAGGCTTTTCACTTGGCCTTTGCTGATGGGTAGGAATGGGGCTTGAAATTTTTCCTGTGGTGTTTGACTGCAATGATTAATGTCTAAAATATTATCGAAAACACAAAACCCTAAGGTATCAAGGTGTTTTGTTTTCTCAATTAAAAGGCCATATAACAAGTGTTGGCTAATAGAAATCTCTAAGGAAAGAGTTCTGCAGATTGCTAGAAGTGTATTTAAGAAGCGTATCGGGTAAAGAATTAACAGTGGTTAATCTTGAATAAGCTGTGTATTCAGTTAGTCTGTTGTTCATATGGTATTTCATTGTTTTTTGCAAAGTTCTTTAAATTTCAGTGAACCCCTTGTTGGTCACAGATTCTGAATAGTTAACCTGCCTGTGGTTTGTCATCCCCTTCTTGCTGGCAGCCATGGCAGAAGGTGAATGATATCAGAGAAGGATTTCCTGGGTGGGGAGAGCAGGAGAGAACAGCTTTTCTGAATACAAAAGTCATACACATTCATTGTAAATGAGTGATTATTGATGTAGGTGGGCTAATATGTACCATATTTTTTTCCTGTTTTCTATTTGTTGCCCATATTCTTTGTTTTTCTTTCCTCTCCTCTTTTTCTGCCTTCTCTAGTTTTAATTGAGCATTTTATATTATTCCATTTTTTTCTTGTCAGTAAATCAATTTTTTTTTACAATTTTTCTTTCTTTCTTTCTTTCTTTTTTTTTTTTTTTTAGTGTTTGCCCTTGCGTTTGCAATATACATTTACAACTAATCCATGTTCTCCTTCAAATAACACTGTACGGGTAATGTAAGTATCTTACAACAGAGTATTCCCAACTCCTCCCTCCATCTCTTATGATATTGCTGTCATTCAATTAATTTATCTATAGCTATAATCACTGAATGTTTTGTTGCTGTTATTATTTTTAACAAACTGTTAAAATAAGAATAAGGAAAATAAAAGATTTTATTTTACCTTCATTTACTCCTTCTTTGATGTTCTTCCTTTCTTCATGTACATCTGAGTTCCTGACCTATATTCCTGAAAATTTTCTTTTAACATTTCTTGCTATGAAGGTCTACTGTCAGCTAATTCCCTTTGTTTTTGTTTGTCTGAAAAAGTTTTTATTTCTCCTTCATTTTTGAAGGATAATTTTGCTAGATACTGAATTCTAGGTTGGTGGATTTTTTTCCCTAACACTTTAAATAATTCACTACACTCTCTTATTGCTTACATGGTCTCTGAAAATAAACCCAATGTAATTCTTATCCTGACTCCTCTATGGGAGGATTTCTTTTTCCTTTGGTTTCTTTCAAGAATTTCTCTTCATCTTTTACTTTCTGAAGTTTGAATAGGATATGCCTAGGTGTAGATTTTTTTTTATTATTTATCTTACTTGTTCTTAGAGATTTCTGAATTTGTTGTTTGGTGTCTGCCATTAATTTTAGGAAATTCTCTGTGATTACTATTTCAAATATACCTTTTCTGGATGTATGCCCAGGAGTGGGATTGCTGAATCATATGATAACTCTATTTTTAGTTTTTTAAGGAAACGCCATACTGTTTTCCATAATGGCTGCACTAATTTACATCCCTCCCAACTGTGTGAGAGTGTTCCCTTTTTTTCTCCCTCTGGTATTCCCATTATGTGTATGTCATAACTTTTGTAACTGTCCCACAGTTCTTGAATGTTTTATCCTTTTTTTTTTTCTTTTTCTCTTTGTACTTCAGTTTTGGAGGTTTTTATTGACATTTCTTCAAGTTTACTGATTCTTTCCTCAGCCATATCCAGTCTATTGATGAGTCCGTCACAAAGGCATAGTTCATTTCTGTGACAGTGTTTTTTATTTCTAGCATTTCTTTTTGATTCTTTCATAGAGTTTCCATCTTTGTTGTTATATTACCTATCTCTTCCTTCATGTTGTCCACTTTTTTCATTAGACCCTCTACCGTATTAAGCATAGTTGTTTTAAATCCCAGTCTGACAATTTCAACATCTCTTCCATATGTAGGTCTGGTTCTGATGCTTGTTCTGTCTCTTCAAATTGTGTGGGGTTTTTTTGGTAATTTTTTAAATTGAAGTATAGTTGATTTACAATATTGTGTTACTTTCAGGTGTATAGCAAAGTAATTCAGTTATACATATATATGTATATATATTTGTTATTTTAAAAATTCTTTTCCATTATAGTTTGTTACAAGATATTTAATATAGTTCCCTGTGCTATACAGTAAATCCGTGTTTATCTATTTTATATATGGTAGTGTGCATCTGTTAATCCCATACTCCCAATTTGTCCCTACCCCCACCTTCCCCTTTGGTAACCATAAGTTTGTTTTCTTTGTCTATGAGTCTGTTTCTGTTTCATAAATAAGTTCATTTATACTATTTTTTTTAGATTCCACATAAAAGTGATGTCATATAATATTTGTCTTTGTCTGAATTACTTCACTTAGTATGGTAATCTCTGTGTCCATCCATGTTGCTGCAAGTGGCATTATTTCATTCTTTTCTATGGTTGAGTAATAGTCCTTTATCCATTCATCTGTTGATGGACACTTAGGTTGCTTCCATGTCTTGGCTATTGTAAATAGTGCTGCTATGAACATTGGGGTGCACGTATCTTTTCAAATTAGAGCTTTTGTCTTTTCCAGATATATGCCCAGGAGTGGGATTGCTGGATCATATGATAACTCTATTTTTAGTTTTTTAAGGAAACTCCATACTGTTTTCCATAATGGCTGCAGTAATTTACATTCCCACCAACAGTGTGGGAGTGTTCCCTTTTCTCCACACCCTCTCCAGCATTTATTATTTGTAGACTTTTTGATGATGGCCATTCTGACCAGAGTGAGGTGATACCCCATTGTAGTTTCGATTTTCATTTCTCTAATAATTAGCAGTGTTGAGCATTTTTTCATGTGTCTGTTGGCCATCTGTATGTCTTCTTTGAAGAAATGTCTGTTTAGGTCTTCTGCCCATTTTTTGCTTGGATTGTTTGTTTTTTTGTTATTGAATTGTATGAGCTGTTGTATATTTTGGAAATTAAGCCCTCATTGGTCATATTGTTTGCAAATATTTTCTTCCAGTCCATAGGTTGTCTTTTCATTTTGTTTATGGTTTCCTTTGCTGTGCAAAATCTTCTAGGTTTGATTAGATCCCATTTGTTTATTTTTGCTATTATTTATATTGCCTTGGGAGACTGACCTAAGAAAACATTGGTACGATTTATGTCAGGCAATGTTTTTCCTGTGTTCTCTTCTAGGAGTTTTATGGTGTCGTGTCTCATATTTAAGTCTTTAAGCCATTTTAAGTTTATTTTTGTGTATAGTGTGAGGGAGTGTTCTAGCTTCATTGATTTACATGCAGCTGCCAGCTTTCCCAGCACCACTAGCTGAAGAGACTGTCTTTTCTCCATCATATATCTTTGCCCCCTTTGTTGAAGATTAATTCACTATAGGTGGGTGGGTTTATTTCTGGGCTATCTATTCTGTTCTGTTGATCTATCTGTCTGTTTTTGTGCCAGTACCACGTTGTTTTGATTACTGTAGCTTTGTAGTATTGTCTGAAGTCTGGGAGGGTTATGCCTCCAGTTTTGTTCTTTGTCCTCAGGATTGCTTTGGCAATTCTGGGTCTTTTGTGGTTCTGTGTGAATTTTAGGATTATTCTAGTTCTGTGAAAAATGTCATGGGTAATTTGATAGGGATCACATTAACTCTCTGGATTGCTTTGGATAGTATAGCCATTTTAACTATATTAATTCTTCCAATCCAAGAGCATGGGATATCTTTCCATTTCCTTGAATCATCTTTGATTTCTTTTATCATTGTTTTATAGTTCTCAGCGTGTAAGTCTTTCACCTTGTTGGTTAAGTTTATTCCTAGGTTGTTTTTGTTTGCTTTGTTTTTTGATGCAATTTTAAATGAGATTGTTTTTGTTGTTGTTTTGGGTTTTTTTACTTTCTGATATTTTCTTGTTAGTGTAAAGAAATGCAACAGATTTCTGTATGTTAATCATATATCCTGCTACCTTGCTAAATTCATTTATCAGTTCTAATAGTTCTTGTGTGGAGTCTTTAGGGTTTTCTATATAGAGTATCATGTCATCTGCATATAATGACAACTTTACCTCTTCCCTTCTGATTTGGATACCTTTTATTTCTTTTTCTTGTCTAATTTCTGGGGTAGGACTTCCAATACTATGTTGAATAGAAGTGGTGAGAGTGGGCACCCTTGTCTTGTTCCAGAATTTAGCAGGAAGGCTTTCAGCTTTTCACCATTGAGTACTGTGGGTATTCTGGCTGTGGGTTTGTCATAAATAGCCTTTATTATGTTGAGGTATGTTGGGAATTCCCTGGCAGTCCAGTGGTTAGGACTCAGTGCTTTCATTGCTGGGGCTCGGGTTCAGTCCCTGGTCCAAGAACTAATATCCTGCAAGCTGCGTGGCCAAAAAAAGAGAGAGAGAGAGGAGAGAGAGATATGTTCCCGCTCTACCCACTTTGGCAAGAGTTTTTATCATGAATGGATGTTGAATTTTATCAAATGCTTTTCTTGCATCTATTGAGACAATCATGTAGATTTTGTCTTTTCTTTTGTTGTGGTGGTGTCTCACATTGATTCGTATATATTGAACCATCCTTGTGACCCTGGAATGAATCCAACTTGATCATGGTGTGTGATTGTTTTATGTGTTGTTGGATTCAGTTTGCTAATATTTTGTTGAGGATTTTTACATCTATATTCATCAAAGATATTGGCCTGTAATTTTCTTTTTTGGTAGTGTCTTTGTCTGGTTTTGATAGTATTCCCTGCTCTTCGATCTTTTGGAAGAGTTTAAGAAGGATAGGATAAGTTCTTCTTTGTATGTTTGCTAGAATTCACCAGTGAAGCCATCCAGTCTGGATTTTTGTTTGCAGGGAGGTTTTTTTCTTTCTTTTTTTAAAATTTTATTGGAGTATAGTTGATTTACAATGTTCTGTTAGTTTCAGGTGTACAGCAAAGTGATTCATTTATATATATACATATATTCATTCTTTTTCAGATTCTTTTCTCATATAGGTTATGACAGAATATTGGGTAGAGTTTCCTGTGCTATACAGTAGGTCCTTGTTGGTTATCTATCTTATATATAGTAGTGCATGTATGTTAATATCAAGCTCCTGATTTGTCCCCACCCCCCACTTTTTTTTTTTTTTATTACAGATTCTATTCATATCTAGTGATTGGTCTGTTCAAATTATCTGTTTCTTCCTGATTCAATTTTGGCAGGCTGTACATTTCTAGAAACTTGTCCATTTCTTCTAGGTTGTACACTTTGTTGGCATATAACTGTTCATAATATTTTCTTATGGTATTTTGTATTTCTGCAGTGTCAGTTGTTATTTCTTATTTTTCATTTCTTATTTTGTTTATTTGGGTCCTCCCTCTTTTCTTCTTGAAGAGTCTGGCCAGAGGTTTGTTGATTTTGTTTATCCTTTCAAAAAACCAGCTCTTGGTTTTATTGATTTTTTTCTATTTTTTAATCTCTAGTTTATTTATTTTCTCTGATCTTTATTATTTCCTTCCTTCTGCTAACTTTAGGTTTTGTTTGTTTTTTTCTAATTCTTTTAGGTGGTAGGTTAGGTTAATTGGGATTTTTCTTTTTGAGGAAGGCCTGTATCATTATGAACTTCCCTCTTAGAACTGCTTTTGCTGCATCCCATAGATTTTGTATGGTTGTGTTTTCATTATTGTTTGTCTTGAGGTATTTTTTAATTTCCTCTTTGATTTCATCATTGACCCATTGGTTTTTTCAGTAGCATGTTTTTTAGTCTCCATGTAATCATTTTTTCTTCGTTTCTCTTTCTGTGGTTGAGTGTGCCTTGTAATTCTTGTTGTAAGCCAGACATGGTCTACTGGGTAGAAGGAACCCAGTACTCATTCCTGTGAAGATTTCTGTTCTTGGGCTTCTACTATTTTTAGGTGGTGATTCTCTGTATCTGCTTGTCCCTCTTCAATTTTGAGGGCAGTGG
Organism: Balaenoptera physalus; assembly: GCF_965194825.1. Taxonomy (NCBI): domain Eukaryota; kingdom Metazoa; phylum Chordata; class Mammalia; order Artiodactyla; family Balaenopteridae; genus Balaenoptera; species Balaenoptera physalus. The sequence continues at coordinate 27,496,807 of NC_138897.1, forward strand.
TTTGCACTATGATGTTAGTTTTCTGCTGGATCTTAGAAGAATTGTTGGTTTTCAGCTTGCTCAGCTTTTTTCTTATTGTTAGGGTAGAGTGACAACATCTGAGCTCCTTTCATGCAGGACTGGACTCTCTCCAGCTTTTGAAGGAGACTGTTGGCCACCTCCTGTGGCCTGCTCTTGCCACTACTCCCACTTTTGCCCTGTGGCATAGAAATCTCTTGAGGAAGAAAGATGGGACAATCATAGGTATCATCTGGTTGATTTTCCCATCTCTCTGGCATTGCTTGCCTTCATTGCCAAATGTCCAGTGTCTTGAGAACTATTATTTTGTATATTTTGTTTTTTTCATTATTTCAGGTAGAGGAGTAAATATGATTGCTGTTATTCCATCTTGGCCTGAGGCCAAAGCAACAGGTTTTATTTTTAATAATAATATTTAATGCCAGTGTTCCTCCCAAACACTCTCTATTTACAGCTTTATTTTTTGAACATGTCTAATACTTTAAGTGAATAAGGTGAGAATTAAAGGAAGCATCACTTTCTCTACCCAGTGGAGCTGTGTCTAAACCAAATTTGGCAACATTTATCTTTGGTTATACCAGCTTCCCTGTTCTAAACTCTTTTCCTCACTGATTGTACCTCTTTTTGTCCAGGATTTAAGAGCCCACAAGCCTTTTCTCCCATATGCTCTTACCTCCAAGTCAGTCTTTTTCTTTTATGTCATCAGATGATAGCTCAACTCAGAGTATCCTCACCCATGTCTTAAGTTAAAGAAATAAAACTCTAGCAGTATGATTAGGTCCTGGCAAGCATTTTATTTTAGTGGGGGAAGAGGTGCCAGTAATAGCATTCTAACTTAAAAATGCTATAGAGTTGTATTTTCCACATCATGATTTCATCTGAACCTTGTAGTCTCTTTGTATTGTAGGTTGGACAGGTGGTGTTTGATGACCTTTGCATCACTAAAGGAATGTGAGTTACCTCTGAGCAGCACAGTAGTCCAGGAGGTAGAAGGGAAAGTGAGCTATAAGAAACCCTGAATTGTATTTTACAGTTGACTATTGAACAACACAGGTTTGAACTGCATGGGCCCACTTATATGTGTAATTTTTTTTTTTTTTAACTAAATACTACAGTACTACATGATGGTTGAATCTTTGGATGTAGAACCTAGGATATGGAGGGCCAACTGTAAAGTTACACATGGATTTTCGACTGGGCAGAGCATCAGTGCCCCTAACCCTGACATTGTTCAAGGGTCAACTGTATTAGCTAATTTTGTTCCTATTTTCAGCTTGTACACTCTTCTCCATTTCCTTCCATGCAGTTGCCTTTAAGGCAAACTCAAGGAAAGCCTCTTTCAAGTTGCTTTACCATTATCCCCATCCTGCCATTTTTGTCCTTCAGGTCCATCTCAAAATTCACTTGCCTCTAGCAAAAAGTAGACATAACTAATGAGGAGTGAAGCACTCCCTGTACATGGTAGAAGATAATCCTGAGTAGCTGGGAGAAGAGAGGAAACTGTTTTGTTAATGTACACCTTTCTGTATCTTTTGAATTTTGAACTGTATGAATATATTACTTATTTTAAAAGACTAAGTGAAAAGAGAACTTTGGTTTTTTTTAAAAAAATGTGTGGAATATGAGCTAATACTGGTTTCTTGATGGTTTACATAATGATTTGGAGAAACCACATATTTTCAGAGCTGATTAGCTGTCTCTTCATTTCATTCATGTGTTGGGGATACAGAAGCCCAGCTTTTTAATTCTTGAGGAAAACCTTGTTCTATCTCAGCAGGTTATGACACGTGTTTTCCTGCTTCTTTATATGCCTAGTAATCTTTGTTTAGATGCCAGACGTTATAAATTTTACCTTGTCAGGTGCTGAATATATTTGTGTTCCTATGAGTAAATTGAGCATTGTTCTGAGATGCAGTTATGTTACTTGGAAACATTTGATTCTTTCACGTCTTGCTTTTATGATTTCTTAGGAGCTTCCAGAACAGTGATTTCTCTAAGGTTAGCTATTTCCCCCTACTGAGGCAAGAACTTCCTGGTTATTGTACCTACTTCCCCTTGAATTGTGAGGTTTTACACTCTAGCTATTGGGAATGGGCACCATTCCTGGTCCTGTGTGGGTTTGACATTGTTCCCTCTAATTCTTTTGGATGTTTTCTCCCCAACCTCAGATAATTTCCTCACATGCATTTATTGATAGCCTCTGTGATGAATTCCTCAGGGAGTCCCTCTCTGTTTAGCTCCTTGTCTCTGTTCTCTGTCCTGCAAATTCTCACCACCTTGGTCTCTCTGGACTCTCAGCTCCATTTCCTCAATCCGGGGGATCTGATGGGCTTTGCCTGGGTTCTCTTCTGTGCTGCAGCTTGGAAACTCTCAAGGCAGTAAGCTGGGGCAATTGTAGGGCTCACCTCATTTGTTTCTGTTCTCTCAAGGATTACTGTCCTTGATTGCCTGATATCCAGTATCTTAAAAGCAGTTGTTTCATGTATTTCAGGGATATTTTGATTGTTGCAGGCAGAAGGATAAATCCAGTCTCTTCTTGGATGGAAGGGAAGTCACTAAATTTTTATGTTTTGGATTTCTCTCCTGGAATGTAATGATTAAAAGTTTGTGATGGAGAAATGAGATATAACACTTTCTCTAATTTTATTTAATTTAAACCATTGTCATAAAAAACGTTCACATCGCTAACAATGTTAGGAAATATAGTAGTAACTTTTGAGTCTCATTTTCGACTTGAAAAATATTAGCCTTGATAATATTCTTTCTGAAAAACAAACTCATCATAATTGAAACTCAGAGTAATGACATGTTTACCAACAGTGGATTATACTTCTATGCATTTAGCTTGATTAAGTGCAAACTGTGTTAATATAAAATTCAAATAATATGGCAATAACCCTCCCGTTAGGAACCGACCTTAATAAGCTAGAAAATCAAATGGAACCCCATTCTACAAAAGATCAAAAGACCTGTTCCTTCCATTTCATATATTCATCACATGTTCTTCTGTATTTTTCCTGTGCTATTTGTCTCAGTTGGCTGTAGTGTTTATTGAGACACTTCTAGTTCTTGCAGAGTTCGTAGGTGTGCTCACTTAGGTATTTTCTATTCTAATATCTATTTTGGTAGATATTTATAGTATCTATATATATTTTTGAAAATACTGATTGTGACTCACTACACTGATTTCCTGACACATTAAATTGAAACGTCTAGTTCTTGCAAAGAGTCCATAGCTATTTTTCTATTCTATTCTGATATCTAACTATTATTTTAAAATTCTCATTGTGACCCACTTCATTGATTTCCTGACACAATAAACTGTGTCAACCAGCAGTTTGATAAGCATTGCCTGACAACACTGGATGTTGTCCAGTTCGCCAGGTTCAAACAGGCACCTATTTGAACCTAGTCAGGTTAGTAGCTCCTGCTAGAACAACCAAGAATCCTAGATTTTAAAAAGTACTTTTTTAAAAAAAAGCCTTGAAACATTGATTAACTAGTGAAAAATCAAGGAATTCTCAAGGAAGAAGTTGAGTAAAAGTGGGGGATCTAGAGAGTAAAGCAGAGCACTGCTGCAGCTGGCTTCAGCAGTTATTTGTCGCAGTTATTTGTTGAACCAGAGGAATTGACTTTGGCTTTCACAGGCTCTGGGGCCTGACTACAGCAAGCAAATCTCAGAGGTTCTAAATTGTCTAATATGTGATATTGTCCCCACAGAACCAGAGCCCAAAGGGCTGTGCCCTTAGTATAAAGATGAAGTAGAAATAATCCCACTCTATGAGGGAACCACAAGGAATCTTAGGTTTAGCTAAGGAGGAAAATTACTGCTAAGCATTGGGAACCACAAGGCTTCACACAGTCTTGCGGCTTGAATGCACAGTATTAAATGTTTTGACAAAAACTTCAGCCTAAGAATTTAGTGTCCCTCCAGAACAGTAGTGCCCCATGGTGCCTGGCAGATGTAAATGCAAATCCACTCTGGAAGAACCTACATTCACCCTAGAGAAAACTTCCAAGGCAACTGAGCTGCTTGAAGTAATACAAAAAACTTCAGTTTACGATGATCAAGAGGAAGAAACAATGAAACAACAAAAACCTTCACGGACTTCAGATAATGAAGTTATCAAAGACAGACTATAAAATGACCATCTTAGCATGTTTAATGAAGTGAAAAACAAGACTGAAAAATATATGCAAGGAATGAATTATAAAGTATATCCAACTAAATGCTAAAAGGTACCAAATAGAACTTGTAGAAGTGAAAATGATTGAAAAATTGAAAACTATGTACAGGTTTAACCACAGATTAAACTCAGGTCTGAAAGTTAATGAACAAGGTAAATGCTTTGCAAACTTTAATGTGCATGAAAATTATGTGGCAATTATATTAAAAGGGAGATTATGATTCTATAGGTGTAAAGTAGGGCTTGAATTTCTGCATTTCTAAAAAGCTCAGAGGTGAGCAGGATCCTCCAGATTCAAGGAGGAATAGAAGTAATTTCAGGATAAGTCAGAAGTCATCTAAAATGCAGCTTAGAAGTATAATGAGAGGGAAAATATAAAGAAGTGGTTATGAGACATGAATGATAGAGTGAGAAGGTCTAATATGTTTCTAGTTGGAGTCCCAGAAGAAAGGAAGAGAAAGAATGGGAAAGAGACAATATTCAAAGAGATCATGGCTGAGAATTTTTCAAAACTGATGAAAGATATCATGCCACAGATTCAGGAAGGTAATAAATTCCAAATAAGAAATTCACACCTTGACATATCAGAGTAAGACTTTAGAACACCAAAATAAAGAGGAAACTATTAAAATCAAAGAGAAAATAGATATCTTCAAAGGTTTGACAGTTAAACCAATAGATGATCTCTCATTAGCAACAATGCAAGCCAAAAATGGACACTTCAGTGTACACTGGAAGAAAAATAATCTAGAACTCTACCAAGTGGAACTATCTTTCAAGTATGAGAGTAAAATATATTTTCACTTGAAAACAGAAATTTGCCCCTAATAAACCTTCACTAGAAGATGATATAAATCAGATAGCATAGAAGGAAGAAATCCCACATGGAAGAGCTCAGATGTGAGATAAAGGCCACAGAAAATGACTGATCAGCAGATGTTGACTAAATAAATTAACAATTCATTGTGGGATTTTAAAAAGGGAAAAAAGAATTAAAATCATAAGAGAGACTTCCCTGGTGGTCCAGTGGGTAAGACTCCACGCTCCCAATGCAGGGGGCCTGGGTTCGATCCCTGGTCGGGGAACTAAATCCTGCATGCATGCCACAGCGAAGATCCTGTGTGCTGCAACTAAGACCTGGCGTAGCCAAAATAAATAAACAAATAAGTAAATATTTTTAAAAAATCATATGAGTGGCATATGAGTGGGGAGGAGCCTAAATGCCCGTCGACAGACGAATAGATAAAGAAGTTGTGGTACATATATACAATGGAATATTACTCAGCCATAAAAAGGAACAAAATTGAGTCATTTGTTGAGACGTGGATGGATCTAGAGATTGTCGTACAGAGTGAAGTAAGAAAGAGAAAAACAAATATCGTATATTAACGCATGTATGTGGAACCTAGAAAAATGGTACAGATGAACTGGTTTGGAGGGCAGAAGTTGAGACACAGATGTAGAGAACAAATGTATGGACACCAAGGGGGGAAAGCCACGGGGGGGTGGAGATGGTGGTGTGCTGAATTGGGCTATTGGGATTGACATGTATACACTGATGTGTATAAAATTGATGACTAATAAGAACCTGCTATATAAAAAAATAAATAAAATTCAAAAATTAAAAAAAAATCATGAGTGGCATATGAGTGGGGAGGAAGTGATGAATAGGCTTTTTATTGGCAAAGAAGAGGGTAAGATATTAATCTGCTTTAGATTACGTGTTGTCATTATTGGAATAACTGCCAAAAAAAAAAAAAAAAAAAAAAATAGAAACAGAGTGAACAACTTCCAAACTGGTAGGGGGATAAATGGGATGTAAAAAAATAATTCAAATGATAGAAATGGAAGATAGAAGTAGAAACATCAAAATTGTGCGATAAATGGAAAGCAAAAAATAGTTGATATAAGTCCATATATCTCAAAAATTACATTGTGAAAATGGACTAAGTGCTTCAGGTATATTACAAAGATGGTCAGATATCAAATAATATGCTGTTTACAAAAGACATTTGAAACACAAGAGTGCAAAAATGTTAAACTTAAAAAGATCAAATTCTAACCCAGGGAATTTTGAGGTAGTTGTATTAATATAAAACAAAATGGCCACAAAATTATTAGATAAAACAATTTTAAAGTTATATGCACCTAGTAACATAGCCAAAATATATATTGCAGAAAATGTAAGAACTGCAAGGAGAGTAAAAAAAGAATCCAGTCATTACAGGAAATAGTAACACACCTGTCTTTGTAAGGGATAGAGCAAACATTTAAAAAATTAGAAATGCACAGAATTAAGCATTAACAAACATGATTTAATGAATATATATAGAATACTATATCAAACAACTGCAGAATATACTTTTTTTAAGCATAAATGGGACATTTCATAAAGATTTCAAACAGTTAAAATACAGAAGTATGTTCTCTAACCACAGTGCAGTTAAGCTAGAAATCAGTGCAAAAAAATTACATGTCTAGAAATTAAGCATAAATAACTCATGGGTTTAAGAAGAAATTGTATGACTCTATATACAAAACAGAAACAGACATAGAAAACAAACTTATGGTTACCAAAGGGGAGAGGGAGGGGAGGAGGGACAAATTAGGAATATGGGATTAACAGATACAAACTATTATATATAAAATAGATAAGCAAGAAGGATTTACTGTATAGCACAGGGAATTATACCCAATATCTTGTAATTTATTACAAGATAATTACAATATCTTGTAATAACCTATAATGAAATATAAACTGCAAAAAAACTAAATCGCTATGCTGTACACTCAAAACTAGCACAACATTGTAGATCAGCTACACTTCAATTAAAAAAAAAAGTTTTATTAGAGATTAGAAAGTATTTAGAATTGAATGACAGTAAAAACACAATATATATAAACTTTTGGGATGTATATAGAGTAATACTAAGAGGGACGTTTGTAGCCTCAAATATGTATATTAGAAAAGCTAGGCTGAAAATGGATGAGGCAAACATCCATATTAAGTTAGAAAAAGACTGGCATTATAAGTCAAAAAAAAGAAGGAAAAAAATAAGAGTAGAAATAAATACAACAGAAGAATACAATAAAGAGATCAATATGTTTTCACCCCACTCCCCACAGCCTTCTTCCCCCTGCAAACTCTAACCCTTCAGATTCCAGTTTGGCCATCCCCTCATCTAGGGTAGCGGTTCTCTAAGTGTGCATTCTGGGAATTTATCAGAAATGCAAATTTTTGGTTCAGACTTACTGGGGGTGAGGCACAGCAATCTGGGCCTTGATGCTCTGTATACATTAACCAGGAGCCCTCCAGGGGATTCTGATGCCTGTTTAAGTTTAAGAACCACTGTTCAAACCACTGCTGAAACTTGAGTTTGTATCAGAATCCCCTGGAGGGCTGACTTAGTGGAATTTCTAACAAGTTCCCAGGGGATGTTAATGCTCTTCTTTTAGAGACCACTGTTTTAGGGGCTTTTAAAACATGCCCAGGAGATTCTGGTTGGATTAATCTGGGCTGTGGCTTTGGTTTGGCAATCTGACAAACTTCCATGTGTTCCTAATATACAGCCACTTCTCCAGGAAAACTTCCCCAACAATCTGTGCCCTCCCAAGCTTTGAGTACATCTCTCTGGGGAGTTCTCCTAGCACCCTGTGCTTCCCTTCTCTGTAGCAATTATTTTGCAGCCCAGGACGGACAACTGTCTACTTGTCTGTCCCTCTCACCAGAAGATAAAACTCTTGTAGGAAAGGACCTTGCCTCCTTTGCTCTTCTACCCTTAATGCTTCAGTAGGCATTCAGTAAATATTGGTTGAATAATTAATACATGAAATGCCTCTGACTGTTAGTAGTACTTACCAGCTGGGTGGTGATAGTCTCCTTTGACACTCACAGAAGCACAAAGAAAGGCATGTGTTCTGTAGTTTGGGATGAGGTTTCTAGAGGGAGAAGAATCAGTAGGGGAACTGAATCAGACAATCCCTGTCACTTGGAATTGAGCAGTCTGGCAGGACCCTGTCGTAATGGCTAAGCGTGTGGACTGCCTGGGCTCGAATTCTGCCTCCCTGTCTGCCATTTACTAGTGTGATCTTGGCAAAGTTACCTAAGCACTCTATATTCCAGTTTTCTCTTGTGTAAAATGAGGATAATAAAAGTACTTTCCTTTTGGGTTTGTCTTTTTTGAGAATTAAAATATATGTAAAGCTATCAGAGCAATACCTAATACTTATTAAGTACTATTATTCTACTCCCTTTTAATTTATGGAAGTGACTAAAAATTATTCGATTATTACATCTCAGGCTAGAATAAATGGCTCACATTTGCCAAGCCCTTAATTAAGCCCAAATATTATTTTTCCCCCTAAGGATGACCACAAATACGACCAAAGTAAAAAAATTAAAGTAGTGAAGCAATGCAAGCTGATAAAATTATTAAACCAAAGGCATTAAAGTATTTGCTAACATGAACTCATATTTTTCACTCAGTTTTGGTGTATTTTCTAATTGGATGTATTTTGCATATAATAAGGTTATTACACTTTTCTTACTTTGTAGCTAGTGCCAAGCTTACATTTTATTGGTCTTATTGATTTGGCAATCCACCCCCTGCCCCCAGTTTGAGGTTCTATGTTAGGCTTAGAGGTAAAATCGCTGTGAGCTCTGTAGAGAGGTAAAGGTATTAAAACACAGTGCCTGTACTGGCATACTGACTTTATTAGGGATATTAAAAAATAGCCTTTTATATAACTTTTTTCCCCAAAGAGCTATATCCCATAATCCCATGAGGAATATACAGCAGAAGTCTCTCTCTCTCTCTCATTTCCCCAAAGGAAACCAAGCCACAGACTGTTCATCAAAGGTCAAACAGGACTCCAAATTGATTTCCAACCCAAGACATTTCCCATCAGGCGCGCTGTCTCTGGAAGGAGCAGTAACCATCTTACATGAGGCTTGGGAGGTAGTGGCAGGTAGTCATCAAAGGACACTGTAAATTCACTCATTTCATCCAAATCCACAAGCTCTTAACCCAGTGGTTCCCAGCCCTGCCTGCACATCTGAGTCACCTGGGGAGCTTTCACAAATTAACCTGTGACTGGGCCCCACCACAGACCAGTTAAGTCAATTTCTGGAGAATGGGGGTCCAGCATGGACATTTTTTAAAAGCCTGGGGCAGGGGAGTAGGGAAGGGAGATTGTAAGGTGCAGAACCATAGTGCCTGGAAGTAGGATAAATATCTGGAATGAATGAGTAGGAGAATGAACCCACAGGACTGTAGGAAGTTGCAGTGCACTGAGGCTCAGTCACCTGCCCGTGGAGAGGGTTAATTGTTCCAGAGGCGCCTGTCTACAGGAAAGAATTCTAGCCCTGCTGTTGTCAAATATAGGGATAGCAGGAGAAATAAATATTGAAACTCTGGTTCCTTTTCCTTCTCCCCCTACCCCCTGACTCCCTCTTCCCCTTACACCCAGACTAGCTGTTCACCTCAGTTGGGTTCCAGCCCCTGGGACTTTGTGCTAAGTTAGAAAGTTGCCTGGCCTTGCCGGCTGCCACCCACCCACCCTTCAGCCCTTTGTGGGAGTATTGCTGCAGGTTCTGCAGGGTTTGGGAAGGTCCGGTTCTCCCCACCCAGACTAAGACAGTGTTCCAAGCCTGGGAGGGAGTCGGTGGATTTCTAATGGTGACGCAGTACCCCTCATGGCTGCTGCTGCCCAAGGGGTTGAGTGGGACTGCCAGGGTCAGCCAACGGTGTGCCAGGAACTCTGTTCCCACTCAAGTCAAAAAAACCTACAATCCAGAGTGCCCACAGGAACCAATGATCTGTACCTGGGACCTCTCAGACCTCAGCGCCTCTTCAGTATGCGAGTGGGGGAAGCTCTCCATGTACTTGAGGCTGAATTTCCTGCCTCCTTCGAGGGTGGGGGTAGGGTGGAGGTGCAAGCAGGATTATATTTATTTAAAGGAAATAAACACAAATGCCGGAGTTTATGAACAGATCCACTCCTGCTATGCATGCCAGAAAACAGAAAGGAATTAGCCTTCATTGAGTGTCTGATAAGAGCTAACAGTTATTGACCCCTTACTCCGTGTCAGGCACTGGTTAGCTCATGTAGTCAGCCCAGTGACCCTGTGAGGGTGGAAATGTTGAGGAGGTGAGTGGGAATTACTCGTCCAGATTCACACAGCTGCTAGGTGAGGAAAATGAGATTAGAATTCAGGCCGCCGCATTCCAGCCTCTTACTCAAATTGCTGGCTATGTCTCTTCACCTACATCTTCTCACTCAGTCCTCAAAACAAACCTGAAGGCCAGTGATGTTTCACCCATTTTACATCAAGGAGACTGAAACACTAGGAGGTACACTTGCCCAACATCTCACAGCTAGTAAATGGTGGACCCAGGTTCTGTCGGGTGATAAATACAAATTCTTTCTAATTCTGCATGTTGCCTCTGCCAGATACCTCACCTCATTCTGTCTCTCCTCCCTCCCTGAGGGAACAGTTGATGACAGAGCCAGTCCTTGCCTGGTTCAAGCAAGGCAGACACATAAGCATCTGTAATGTAAGTAATTATACTATAATGTGATAGGTGGTAAAACAGAGTTCCGTGTAAAGTGTTATGGGCAGTGGGGATGGAGTAACTGCTCTGTCTTAAGAGGAGGGAGGGCAAAGTTCTGGCAGAAAACCGAAGGAAGACGGATATTTTCAGGTGGATCCACTCATCCAAGTGAAGATATCACCATGGGAAAAGGCCCAAGAAGTGAGAGGACTTGTACTTAAGCAAAGGTTGATCCAGGTTTTGTAGAATTTGGAAATTATACGATTTTGGGGTCCCTCTTTAGGAAAATACAATATTAGGAATACAAGGTTAGGTATGAAAGTAAATATTCACTGAGAAAGAAACAGATCACACAGTTCAAAATTTTAAAAGCTAATGTGTTGACAGTCCCCAAGACCACCCTCAGGCTCAGTGATAAACTAGAAGGCTTCAGAAAAGCTGTTATGCTCATGGTTATGGCTTATTACAATGAAAAGGTACAGATTAAAATCAACAAAGGGGAAATGCATAGAGGGTGCTTGTGTTCAAATAACCCATATTTTACTTAGTAATGGCCCCCAAATGCAAGAGTCATGATGCTGGCAATTTGGATATGCCAAAGAGAAGCCGTAAAGTGCTTCTTTTAAGTGAAAAGGTAAAAGTTCTTGAAATAATAAGGAAAGAAAAAAAATTGTATACTGAGGTTGCTAAAATTTACTGTAAAAACGAATCTTCTACCTGTGAAATTGTGAGGAAGGGAAAAGAAATTTGTGCTAGTTTTGCTGTTGTACCCCAAACTGCACAAGTTACAGCCACAGTGCGTGATAAGTGTTCAGTTAAGATGGAAAAGGCATTAAATTTGTATAATGTATTCTGAGAGAGAGACTGCATTCACATAACTGTCATTACAATGTGTTGTTATAATTGTTCTATTTTGTAATGTTATTGTTGTTAATCTCTTACTGTGCCTAATTCATAAATTAAACTTTACATAGTTATGTAGGTATAGGAGAAACCATGGTATATATAGGGTTCTGTACTACCTGCAGTGTCAGGCATCCACAGGGGATCTTGGAACATATCCCCCAAGGATAAGGGGGGACTACTGTACCCTCCCTTAGGATACCCCCTCAGAAGGGGGGACTTCTGATAAACAACAGAAATTTATTTCTCATAGTTTTGGAGGCTGGAAGTCTGAGATCAGGGTGCCAATATGGTCAGGTTCTGCTGAGGACCCGCTTCCAGGTTGCAGACTGCCAACTTCTTGTTGTGTTCTCAAGTGGTGAAAAGAGATATCTCTGGTCTCTTCATCCCCTTATAAAGGCCCTAATCCCATCCATGAGGGCTCCACCCTCATGACCTTATCACCTCCCAGTACCATCACACTGGGGATTTAGGTTTCAACATATTAATTTTGGGGAGGGGAAAACACAGAAGGAGGTCTGCAAAGCTTTCTCCTTGAGGCCCCTTGTCCTGGAGTCCAAATCTTCAGATTTAGCTACGAACCAGGCTTGCTTAGGATTGGAGGGCAATTGGGAGATAACTGATAAAGCAACAAATCAGGAAACTTCTTTATTACTAACAGAATGAATTTTGTAAAATATAAACCTAGATTTCTACTTCATTTAGCATATTGATAGCTTTTTACCAAAATTATTTAGTAAGCAAAATTGAAACTTATTCAGTGTATAATTGAACACTGGTTTATTTGTATTTAATGGGTAAATGAAACAAACTATGATTACTAAAGGCTACTGGTATGATAAAGCTAACTGAAAAAACACTGATATATGAACTAATGAATAAAAATAGATGTAAAGTGCTTATATTTTAAAATAAACCATAAATACAAAGTTAAATAGAAAATGTACAAAATTACAACATATTACAAAATGGGCTACAAAAAAAATTTTTTTTAAAGATGACTCACAAGGCAATATAAACAGCTAAGCAGTGTTTTTAACATTAAGACACAGAAATGGAATGGATGGCCATTCACAGATTATCTCCCTGTGCTTTCTGTGGGGAGAGGGCTGTGGAGAGGGGACCAGAGGCAGTTACAACCCTCAGACTCAGGCTGGGCAACAGAGCTGCTGCTCTGCTCATGAACCTGCTCAGCTAAGAATACCATGAGAGATGAGTGACAGCTTCTGTAATCTGCAGCGGTAGAGCTATTAGAAAAAACCTGGAGGAGGTGGATCAATCCAAAATCAACGTCTGTAACAAAAGGCTTCACCCTGCTCCCCAGCACAAACGTGCCACTGAACAGCAGCTAAAACGTGAGCATCCCGAGACTTTGAGAGCCTCATCAAATTCACCCTGTTGTCCCCACCCTGAGCTTCTGATGGTACTAATGGATAACATTTAGGTAGCACTGTAGTTTAAAAGCGCTTTTACTTATATTCTCTTATTTAATCAAGCATCATCAGAGAATGATTTCCCAAAACTGATGGAAAGAAAGATACTCTAAAATTTAAAGAGACCATTCTCAACCATAGCTAAACATTCAAAACACCTGGGGAGTTAAAAAAAAAATCTGTGATGCCCAAGCTGCACGCCAGGCCAATCAGACTTCAGGGGCTAAGGAGCCAGGTGGGACCAGTAGCCACGTGTAGAGCTGTACTTTCTGCTTTAATGTGCATCTGGGCCTTGGCCTGGGTGAGGGCTGGGAAGGGCCTCTGGCCTTTGAATATGCTCTGCATCATTGCCCAGGAACAGCGAGCCCTGCAGTGGGAGGGACGTGGAGCCTGAGGCGGGAGGGCCAGAGTAGGGGCTTTGAAGAACTTTCTTGGTGAACAGAGGCTTAATGAAGCGAGAACCCAGTCTGCTGCCAGCTGCCCCAAATTATCTGAATTTAGAAAGGAACACACAATTACAGCAAGTGCTGTATCTTCTTTTAGCTCAGGCGAACCCAAAACCATGGGTAGAAGAGAGAGAGAGAGAGAAAAAAAAAAACCCATTCAGAGCCTACCTCCTCCAAGAATTTGGGAGATTTTTCATCTGTCTCCATGTGAAGGATCATTTCATAATTCAGAGCAGCTGTTTTTCTTTTATCTTTTTTTTTTTGTTACTTCATTCAGCTTTAATGGATAGAATTTCAACACCTCGAGATGATGGAGAGGGAAGAGTATTCCAAGCAGAAAGAGACACGAGCCTCTACAGAAAGGTAATGGGTAGTTCATCCATGAGGCACTTCACATGGTCTGGTTTGTTATGGGCAAAAGGAGAATGAAAGAGGGACAGCAGAAAATAGAGTTTTGAAAACAAAGTTAATAAATTTGGCCTTTAATCTACAAGCAACAGGGAGCTGGTGAAGATTTTCTATCATCTTAAAGATGAGTAAACCTACAGCAGCGATGTGTAAGATGGGCAGGTAGGAGAGTGATGCTAGAGGAAGGGCATCAATGAGAAAGGTATCGCATTCCCACTGTCCAGAGGGTGATAATGACAACTTTGACTAGGTGGAGGCAGTGGGTATGGAGAGTGGATGGATGCCAGAATTAATGTAGGGTAGAATCAACAGAACTTAGCAACTGACGGGAGAAAGGGAAAGAAAGAAATGGCATCAAATGTAGACACTGATGTTTCCAAGCTGGAAACTCATGAAAGTATTAACAAAAAGGGGTACCCAGTCTGGAAAGCAATTTGGCAGGGAGGAGACCAAGATATATTTGGGAATATTCAACGTTTATAGCACCTACTGAACATCCCAGAAGAAAGGACCAAGACTCCTGGAGGTAGCTAGATACTGACCATTTAAGCTGGAGCAGAGTGGGGCTGTGTTTTGGCAAAAACACGTACAAAACGGACTACAGAAATCTTACCACTGAAGCTTGCCTGGGCAGGAGTGAAAGGTGTAGCACCACTGAAGGAATCCACTTTTCACTGCCTGTGCTCACCTCACGTTCCTCACAAAGACTCCCGGCGCAGGCGGCCGGAAGTAGCCTTTCCCTCTCTGCTAGGCACAGAAGTTCCAGAACTTCTGTCCCTACCCATCACCGGCTCCCAGTCAAGGGGGCTCAATATACAACGATGCCTCTCTTCCTGCATAGCCACCAGGCAGACCGAAAGCGCATGGAGGGCACCATCACCTTTAGCCCATCAACCCACCACCCTCGTGGAGCTACATGCGAGCCACCAGCGTTGGAAGAATTCTTTCTTTTATCTTATAATCCATCATCATTGTTAATCAAGTTGCTGAATGTATTTTGGCCTATTTCTGTACTTTCGATTCTGTCCTACTGGTAATCTATCAATTCAAGTATCACTACCACACTGTTTTAATTATTGAGGCTTTATAATGCATTTTAATATGTGGTCAAGCTATTTCCATCTTACTGTGCTTGCTTTTCAGAGTTGGAGAATAAGGTTTAATAAAAGTCACAAGTTTATCTAGCCTAGATCTAATCTTTCATGCCAGTGGTTTTCAAATGCTTTCTCTCCTTGCCCTGGATCCCTATTCTCTTTTCTTCATCTTTGGTGACACTTTTTCTTTCAAATTAAATCTTATGAGTAGATGAAGAGGAGTGACCCCGGTGAAATGAGAGTAGGGCCTGGAGCCTATCTCTGGAAGCGTTGCCATAGAAACCTGTGGTTTTGAAGAAGGGTCTGAAAATCCATGACTTATATACTTATTATCATGCTGCATGATAATTTGCTAGAAATCACAAGCCATTCTTCTAAATAACTGCAATTGATATTTTAATATTGGCAACACATTAAATGTTTTTCTCTTCTCACTGTATAAACACTCCAGTCTATTGACTATTAATAGTATTCTCTTATCTGATGTCTCTCTCTCTCTCTCTCTCTCTCACATACACACACACACACACACACACACACACACACACTCCCACATTTCTCAGAGAACAGAACCACATCTTGTCCCACATTCCCTCAAGACTAGTGTCAGGCATGGCATGATATCAGAGCAAGAGCCCCTTAAGACCTTCGTCATCTAATTATTGATGCCCTTCACTTCCTTTACAAGAGAAAAATCTTTGACATAATAAGAAACATTAGTGTGAATAAGCACTGCTCCATGCAGATATGGACAGCTGCCATAGCAAAAAAATGAGGAAACCATGGAGGCCACTGAGGCAGTCAAGGTCATAGGAAAGGAAGGGTAGGTATACAGAAGACTCTGGGACTTCACAATTTCGTAGTGGTCTCTTGTTGTCATTATCTTTCTATCTCCATGTGTACAGAGAAAATTATGGGCAGATGTGAACTGGGTCCAGAAAGATGCAGTGAACCCTCTGATTATAGAGCCTTCATTTTTCTTTGTGGGTAAATTGACCTGTTCAGCCATCATTTAATTGAGCATCTACTGTATGCCAGGTGCTGTGGGGAATATAGAGATTTTTTAAAAAATGATGCTTCCCTCAAGGGAGAAATAGGCAACGATCTCACAAAGATAGACGTGAATGACAAATTCACTAGAAGATAACATAGGTGAAAATCTAAATGACCTTGGGTACGATGATGACTTTTTACATAAAACAAAAAGCCATGATCCAGGAAAGAAATAGTTGATAAGCTGGATTGTTTTTTTGTTTTTCGTTTTTTGTTTTTAAACTTCCTCCTCACTTTGTCCCCTTTGAAGTCTAGCTTTTATTTTTTTAATTTATTGTTTAAGCCGCATCGTGTCATGTGGCATCTTAGTTCCCTGACCAGGGATTGAACCCGTGTCCCCTGCAGTGGAAGTGTGGAGTCCTAACCACTGGACTGCCAGGAAACTCCCCTGATAAACTTCTTCTGCTCTGCTAAAGACACTGTCAAGAGAATGAGAACACAAGGCACAGACTGGGAGAAAACATTTGCAAAATATATATCTGATAAAGGATTGTTATTCTAAATGTACAAAGGCTCTTAAAACTCAACAATAAGAAAACAACTCAAATTTTAAAATGGGAAAAGGCACCTCATCAAAGAAGATATACATCTGCAAATAAGCATATGTAAAGAAGCTTAATATCATGTCATTATGGAATTGCAAATTAAAACAACTTATTAGAATGGCCAAAACCCAAAACACTGATACCACCAAATGCTGACAAGGATGTGGAGCAACACAGTCATTGCTGGTACACTTTGGAAGACAATCTGCTAGTTTCTCATAAAATTAAACATGCTCTTATTATACCATTTAGCAATCACATTTCTTGGTATTTACCCAAAGGAGTTGAAAACTAATGTGCACACAAAAACCTGCAGGTTTAGTCATAATTGCCAAAACTTGGAAGCAACAAAGATGTCCTTCAGTAGAAGAGTAGGAGAGTGGTATATCCAGACAATGGAATATTATTCAGTGCTAAACAGAAATGAGCTATCAAGCCATGAAGACATGGAGGAAACTTAGATGCATGTTGCTAAGTGAAAGAAGCCAATCTGAACAGGCTACATACTGTATGATTCCAACTCTATGACATTCTGGAAGAGGCAAAACTATGGAGACAGTAAAAAGATCAGCAGTTGTCAAAGGACAGTGGAGAGGGAGGGATGAATAAGGCAGAGCACAGAGGATTTTTAGGGCAATAAAACTACTCTGTATGGTACTATAATGGTGGACACATGTCTTATACATTTGTCAAAACCTATAGAATGTATAACACCAGGAGTGAACCCTAATATGAACTATGGGCTTTGGGTGATAGTGATATGTCAATGTAAGTTCATCTATTGTAACACACGTACTGCTCTGGTGGAGAATGCTGAAGTGGGGTATGTTGTGCATGTGGGGAGAGGGTGGGCAGGGGGTATATGGGCACTCTGTACTTTCTGCTCAGTTTTGCTGTGATCCTAAAACTTCTTTGAAGAATAAAGGCTTTTTTTTTGTAAAGGCAAGGTATACAAGCAAACAGTTTAAACTTTATTAGCTTAAAAAATTGCATGGAAATACATCAACTGTCAATAGTCAGTTGCCTCTAAAACATGGAGAACATCTTTATAATCTTGTGTTAGGCAAAGATTTCTTAAGCCAACACCATAAACATTCACTAAGAAAAAAGATACATTGAGCTTCATCAAAATAAAGTTCTGGGGTTTTTTTTACCTTTCTTTTGTTTAATTTTGTAATTGCATTTGTATCTTAATAATCCACATAATTGTAGTGTTTAAGACTATTTACAAAAACAACATTCATGGGAGGTCTACAAATCAGTACTTCTCTGGATCTTTTCTGTCACTTTGAAAACTGGTGACAGACTTAGTTATTTTTTTTTAAAAAATCATGTATGTGTGATAAAAAATTCAAAGAGGACAATGTAGATGCCTAGTCCACAGCGAAGGCGGCAAGAAGTTAGTTTCTTTAAAACCAAGGAGGTGCCCTTGCACCTGCAGGACAATTTGTTGCCCCATCCATAGGGAGGAATAAGCTTCCTGTTACGGCTGCAACTGCTAAGAAGCTGGCCTTGCTGTGATTTCTCCCAGACGTTTTTAGATACTGTGTGGCTGACAGGGTCTTGGTGCTCCGGCCGGGTGTCAGGCCTGAGCCTCTGAGGTGGGAGAGCCGAGTTCAGGACATTCGTCCACCAGAGACCTCCCAGCTCCAAGTAATATCAAACAGCGATAGTTCTCCCAGAGATCTCCATCTCAACGCTAAGACCCAACTCCACTTAATGACCAGCAAGCTACAGTGCTGGACACCCTATGCCAAACATTTAGCAAGACAGGTACACACCCCACCCATTAGCAGAAAGGCTGCCTAAAATCATAATAAGGTCACAGACACCCCAAAACATACCACCGGGCACAGTCCTGCCCACCAGAAAGACAAGATCCAACCTCATCCACCAGAACACAAGCACCAGTCCCCTCCACCAGGAAGCCTACACAACACACTGAACCAACGTTAGCCGCTGGGGGCAGACACCAAAAACAATGGGAACTATGAACCTGCAGCCTGCAAAAAGGAGACCCCAAACACAGTAAGTGAAGCAAAATGAGAAGACAGAGAAACACACTGCAGATGAAGGAGCAAGGTAAAAACAACCAGACCAAACAAATGAAGAGGAAATAGGCAGTCTACCTGAAAAAGAATTCAGAGTAATGAGAGGAAAGATGATCCAAAATCTTGGAAACAGAATGGAGAAAATACAAGAAACGTTTAACAAGGACCTAGAAGAACTAAAGAGCAAATAAACAATGATGAAAAACACAATAAATGAAATTAAAAATTCTCTAGAAGGAATCAATAGCAGAATAACTGAGGCACAAGAATGGATAAGTGACCTGGAAAATAAAATAGTGGAAATAACTACCACAGAGCAGAATAAAGAAAAAAGAATGAAAAGAATTGAGGACAGTCTTAGAGACCTCTGGGACAACATTAAATGCACCAACATTTGAATTATAGGGGTCCCAGAAGAAGAAGAGAGAAAGAAAGGGACTGAGAAAATATTTGAAGAGATTATAGTTGAAAACTTCCCTAATATGGGAAAGGAAAGAGTCAATCAAGTCCAGGAAGCACAGAGAGTCCCATACAGGATAAATCCAAGGAGAAACACGCCAAGACACATTAATCAAACTAACAAAAATTAAATACAAAGAAAAACTATTCAAAGCAGCAAGGGAAAAGCAACAAATAACATACAAGGGAATCCCCATAATGTTAAGAGCTGATCTTTCAGCAGAAACTCTGCAAGCCAGAAGGGAGTGGCAGGACATATTTAAAGTGATGAAAGGGAAAAACCTACAACCAAGATTACTCTACCCAGCAAGGGTCTCATTCAGATTCCATGGAGAAGTTAAAACCTTTACAAACAAGCAAAAGCTAAGAAAATTTAGCACCACCAAACCAGCTTTACAACAAATGCTAAGGAAACTTCTCTAGGCAGGAAACAAAAGAGAAAGAAAAGACCTACAATAACATACCCAAAACAATTAAGAAAATGGTAATAGGAACATACATATCAATAATCACCTTAAATGTAAATGGATTAAGTGCTCCAACCAAAAGACATAGACTGGCTGAATGGATACAAAAACAAGACCCGTAAAAATGCTGTCTACAAGAGAACCACTTCAGACCTAAGGACACATACAGACTGAAAGGGAGGGGATGGAAAAACGTATTCCATGCAAATGGAAATCAAAAGAAAGCTGGAGTAGCAATTCTCATATCAGACAAAATAGACCATTACAAGAGACAAAGAAGGACACCACATAATGATCAAGGGATCAATCCAAGAAGAAGATATAACAATTGTAAATATTTATGCACCCAACGTAGGAGTACCTCAATACATAAGGCAAATGCTAACAGGCATAAAAGGGGAAATCAACAGTGACACAATCATAGTAGGGGACTTTAACACCCCACTTTCACAAATGGACAGATCATCCAAAATGAAAATAAATAAGGAAACACAAGGTTTGAATGATACATTAAACAAGATGGACTAAATTGATATTTATAGGACATTCCATCCAAAAATAACAGAATACACTTGTTCTCAAGTGTTCATGGAACATTCTCCAGGAGAGATCATATCTTGGGTCACAAATCAAGCCTTGGTAAATTTAAGAAAATTGAAATCATATCAAGTATCTTTTCTGACCACAGCGCTATGAGACTAGATATCAATTACAGGGAAAAAAATCTGTAAAAAATACAAATACATGGAAGCTAAACAATACACTACTTAATAACCAAGAGATCACTGAAGAAATAAAAGAGGAAATCAAAAACTACCTAGAAACAAATGACAATGAAAACACGACAACCCAAAACCTATGGGATGTAGCAAAAGCAGTTCTAAGAGGGAAGTTTATAGCAATACAATCGTACTTCAAGAAACATCTCAAATAAACAACCTAAACTGACACCTAAAGCAATTAGAGAAGAACAAAAAAACCCCAAAGTTAGCAGAAGGAAAGAAATCACAAAGATCAGATCAGAAATAAATGAAAAAGAAATGAAGAAAATGATAACAAAGATCAAGAAAACTAAAAGCTGGTTCTTTGAGAAGATAAACAAAATTGATAAACCATTCGCCAGACTCATCATGAAAAAAAGGGAGAAGACTCAAATCAATAGAATTAGAAAAGAAATAGTAGAAGAAACAAGTGACACTGTAGAAATACAAAGGATCAGGAGAGATTATTACAAGCAACTATATGCCAATAAAATGGACAGCCTGGAAGAAATGGACACATTCTTAGAAAAGCACAACCTTCTGAGACTGAACCAGGGAGAAATAGAAAATATAAACAGACCAATCACAAGCACTGAAATTAAAACTGTGATTAAAAATCTTCCAACAAACAAAAGCCCAGGACCAGATGGCTTCACAGACGAATTCTATTAAACATTTAGAGAAGAGCTAATACCTATCCTTCTCAAACTCTTCTAAAATATAGCAGAGGTAGGAACACTCCCAAACTCATTCTACGAGGCCACCATCACCCTGATACCAAAACCAGACAAAGATGTCACAAAGAAAGAAAACTACAGGCCAATATCACTGATGAACATAGATGCAAAAGTCCTCAACAAAATACTAGCAAACAAAATCCAACAGCACATTAAAAGGATCATACACCATGATCAAGTGGGGTTTATCCCAGGAATGCAAGGATGCTTCAATATATGCAAATCAATCAATGTGATACATCATATTAACAAATTGAAGGAGAAAAACCATATGATCATCTCAATAGACACAAAAAAAGCTTTCGACAAAATTCAACACCAATTTATGATA
The DNA here is from genome assembly GCF_965194825.1 of Balaenoptera physalus. Classification (NCBI taxonomy): domain Eukaryota; kingdom Metazoa; phylum Chordata; class Mammalia; order Artiodactyla; family Balaenopteridae; genus Balaenoptera; species Balaenoptera physalus. The sequence goes on from NC_138897.1 coordinate 27,518,254, forward strand.
AAAACCCTCCAGAAAGTAGGCATAGAGGGAACTTTCCTCAACATAATAAAGGCCATATATGACAAACCCACAGCCAACATCATTCTCAATGGTGAAAAACTGACACCATTTCCTCTAAGATCAGGAACAAGACAAGGCTGTCCACTCTCACCACTACTATTCAAAATAATTTTGGAAGTGTTAGCCACAGCAATCAGAGAAGAAAAAGAAATAAAAGGAATCCAAATTGGAAAAGAAGAAGTAAAGCTGTCACTGTTTGCAGATAACATGATACTATGCATAAAGAATCCTAAAGATGCTACCAGAAAACTACTAGAACTAATCAATGAATTTGGTAAAGTAGCAGGATACAAAGTTAATGCACAGAAATCTCTTGCATTCCTATACACTAATGATGAAAAATCTGAAAGAGAAATTAAGGAAACACTCTCATTTACCATTGCAACAAAAAGAATAAAATACCTAGGAATAAACCTACCTTACGAGAGAAAAGACCTGTATACAGAAAACTATAAGACACTGATGAAAGAAATTAAAGATGATACCAACAGATGGAGAGATATACCATGTTCTTGGATTGGAAGAGTCAACATTGTGAAAATGACAATACTACCCAAAGCAATCTACAGATTCAATGCAATCCTTATCAAACTACCAGTGGCATTTTTCACAGAACTAGAACAAAAAATTTCACAATTTGTATGGAAACAAAAAAGACCCCTAATAGCAAAAGCAATCTTGAGAAAGAAAAATGGAGCTGGAGGACTCAGGCTCCTGGACCTCAGACTATACTACAAACCTACAATAATGAAGATAGTATGGTACTGGCACAAAAACAGAAATATAGATCAATGGAACAGAATGGAAAGCCCAGAGATAAACCCATGCACATATGGTCACCTTGTTTTTTGATAAAGGAAGCAAGAATATACAATGGAGAAAAGACAGCCTCTTCAATACGTGGTGCTGGGAAAACTGGACAGCAACATGTAAAAGAATGAAATTAGAACACTCCCTAACACCATACACAAAAATGAACTCAAAATGAATTAAAGACCTAAATGTAAGGCCAGACACTCTAAAACTCTCAGAGGAAAACATAGGAGGAACACTCTATGACATAAATCACAGCAAGATCCTTTTTGGCACATCTCCTAGAGTAATGGAAATAAAAACAAAAATAAACAAATGGGACCTAATGAAACTTAAAAGCTTTTGCACAGCAAAGGAAACCATAAACAAGACCAAAAGACAACCCTCAGAATGGGAGAATAGTTTTGCAAATGAAGCAACTGACAAAGGTTTAATCTCCAAAATTTACAAGCAACTCATGCAGCTCAATATCAAAAAAACAAACAACCCAATCCAAAAATGGGCAGAAAATCTAAATAGACATTTCTCCAAAGAAGATATACAGATTGGCAACAAATACATGAAAGGATGTCTAACATCACTAATCATTAGAAAATGCAAATAAAAACTATAATGAGGTGTCACCTCACACCAGTCAGAATGGCCATCATCAAAAATCTACAAACAATAAGTGTTATAGAGGGTGTGGAGAAAAGGGAGCCCTCTTCGACTGTTGGTGGGAATGTAAATTGATATAGCCACTATGGAGAACAGTATGGAGGTTCCTTAAAAAACTAAAAATAGAACTACCATACGACCCAGCAATCCCACTACTGGGCATATACCCTGAGAAAACCATAATTCAAAAAGAGTCATGTACCACAATGTTCATTGCAGCTGTATTTACAATAACCAAAACATGGAAGCAAACTAATTGTCCATTGACAGATGAATGGATAAAGAAGATGTGGCACATATATACAATGGAATATTACTCAGCCATAAAAGGAAACGAAATTGAGTTATTTGTTGTGAGGTGGATGGACCTAGAGTCTGTCATACAGAGTGAAGTAAGTCAGAAAGAGAAAAACAAATGCTGCATGGTAACACATATATATGAAATCTAAAGAAAAAAAATAATTGTTCTGAAGAACCTAGGGGCAGGACAGGAATAAAGACACAGACGTAGAGAATGGACTTGAGGACATGGGGAGGGGGAAGGGTAAGCTGGGATGAAGTGAGAGAGTGGCATGGACATATATACACTACCACATGTAAAATAGCTAGTGGGAAGCAACCACATAGCACAGGGGGATCAGCTTGGTGCTTTGTGACCACCTAGAGGGGTGGGATAGGGAGGGTGGGAGGGAGACGCAAGAGGGAGGAGATATGGGGATATATGTATATGTATAGCTGATTCACTTTGTTATAAAGCAGAAACTAAGACACCATTGTAAAGCAATTATACTGTAATAGAGGTGTTAAAAAATTCAAAGAGAAAAGGTAGTTAGAAAATAAAATGCATACAGGAAGATATTTCGTTCAAGATTTTTAAAAGCCACCTAGCTGACATCAAAAGGCTGTAATCAATGAAAGAATACCCTCTCTTCCCTACCACAAAATTTACAATAATACATTCAATATAAAGGTGGCAATATAAAGGTGACTCCAACAACTGAATTTTCATTATGGTGTCTATAGCACTGTGAAATATCTGTCAAATGTAAGCAAGATGATTCCTGGGCTGGACTAACTCAGGCTTTCTCCTGTTGTGTGTTAGCATTGATCTCAGCAGCCTACCTGCTGATGACCAGTGTGACACGTTCCTGAGATAGGAAGCGCTAAAGTTCTGTGTTTTGAAACACACTGTTGAAAAGAGGAAAAGATGAGTTATAGACTGGGAGAAAATATTTGCGAAAAACATATCTATATCTCTCTTTATAATATATATGTAAATAATCAAGAATAAGAAAACAAGCAACTCAATTATTAAGTGGGCAAAGTATTTGAACAGAAATTTCATCAAAGAACAGGTATAGATGGCAAATAATCACATGAAAAGATGTTCAACATCATTAGTCAGTGTGCAAATGCAAATTAAAGCCATAGTGAGACATCATTATATATTTGTTAGCATAGAAAGAAAAAAAATGACGATACCAGTACTGGCAAGTTCAGCCCTCATACATTGCTGGGAGGAATGCAAAATGTTACACCACTTTAGAAAACAGTTTGGAAGTTTCTTATGTTAAACATTCACTTACAATATGATTCAGCAATTCCATTCCTAAGATAAATGAATATTTATTCCCACCAAAACCACTATCCCCACTAAAACCTATACATAAATAGTTATAATAGCATTTTTATTCATAATTGCTACAAACTGGAAACAACCCAAATGTCTTTAAACAGGGAAATGGATAGATATTAACTGTGATACGTCTATACAATAGAATACTTAGCAATAAAAGGAAATACTGCTGATATACACAATAATATGGGTGACTCTCAAATGCATTGTTAAGTGAAAGAAGATAGACTCAGAAGATTACGTAACATGAGATGCCCTTTACGTGACATTCTGGAAAGGGCATGAAACAGACTAGTAGTTGCCAGCAGATGAGGGTGGCAGGGGATATTGACTACAGAGAGTCATATGGCATTTGGAAGGGGGGATAGAACTGTTTTATTTATTTTAATTTTCATGGTGGTTACACAACTCTGCTTTTGTTAAATCTCCTAGAACTGTATAGTTTAAAGGGTGAATCTTAAGGTAGGTAAATGTGATGGTTAATTTTATGTGTCAACTTGACTGGGCTAAGGGATGCTCAGAGAGTGGTTTATGAGGAAGTTTCCAGAAGAGATTAACATTTGAATTGATAGACTTAGTAAAGAAAGTTGCCCCCACTGGTGCATGTGGGCATCATCCAGTCTGTTCTTGAGGGTGTAAATAGAACAAAAAGGCAGAGGAAGGGCGAATTTGCTTTCTTTTTTTTTTTTTTTTTTTTGCTTGAGCTGGGACATCCATCTTCTCCTGCCCTCAGATATCTGTGCTTCTGGTTCGTGGGCTTTTGGACTCAGACTGGGAATTATACCATTGGTCCTCCAGTTCACAGGTCTTTAGACTTGGACTTACACCATCTGCTCCGCTGGTTCTCAGGCCTTCAGACTCTGAATTACACCACCAGCTTTCCTGGTTCTCCAGCTCGCAGACAGCAGATCATGGGACTTCTTGGCCCCCATAATAACATGAGCCAATTCCTGTAATAAATGTCCTCTTCTATCTATCTATCTATCTATCTATCTATCTATCTATCTATCTATCTATCTATCTATTATTGGTTCTGTTTCTCTGGAGAACCCTGACTAATACACTAATTATATATCAATAAACCTGACCCTCCTAAATAAAAAATCCATATCAACAGATTAAAGAAGAATCATATAACCATCTCAATAGATGCAGATAAATGTATTTGAAAAATTCATTAAAAACACTCATTCATGATAAACATTCTCAACAAACTAGGCATGAAAGGGAACTTCCTCAACTTAATAAAGTATATCAATGAAAAACCTACAGATAATATAATTAATGGTGAGATATTGAACAATTTTCCTCTAAAATGGGAAAAAGGTGAGGATAGCCACTCTCCTATTTCTATTCAAAATTGTTCTGGGAGCCCTAACAAATACAGGAAGGCAAGAAAAATAAATAATAGAGTTACAAAGGAAAAAATATTAACTTTGTGTGCACAGATATGATTGTATATGTACAAAACCAAAGGAATCAATAAAGAAACTTCTAGAACTAATAAGTGCTTCGTACTATGGGGCACAAGATCAATGTTCAAAATTATTCCTATTTCTATATACTAATGATAATTGCAAAACAGGGTTTAAAAGATGACATTTTAAAGCAACAACTCCTCAGACAGAGAAAAATACTGTATGATATTGCTTATATGTGGAATCTAAAAAATACAACAAACTAGTGAATATAACATAAAAGAAGCAGACTCAAAAATATAGAGAACAAACTAGTGGTTACCAGTGGTGAAGGGAGTGAGGGGGAGTGGGAGGTACAAACTATTGGGTGTAGGATAGGCTCAAGGATGTATTGTACCACATGGAGAATATAGCCAATATTTTGTAATAACTGTAAATGGAAAGTGACCTTTAAAAATTGTATATATAAAAAAAACAACAACAAGTCCTCAGTAGCAGTGAGCACATCTAGTGGCCAGATCTTTGTTTCTAAAACCATTCTCCAATGAACAGGAGCAGGGTCCTTGGTGAAATGGCTGATTCTAGGACTGGGGCAGGAAATACACAGGATGAACCTGGAGCATCCTGCAGTGCCAGAGAGTAAGTGCTAAGAGTAAGTGCAAACAAACAAAATCAAAAAACACTTTGATAGGGATATGTCAAAGCAACACAGGAAACTGAAAGAGCTCCCAAAGGCTCAAAGCTGGAACAATTTGTACAACAAAATAAATAAAGTAGTATTAGATTATAATCCAAAGTATGTAATAAATATCCATGAGTCCATACTATTATAAACAAATGACTGAATAAATAAATAAATGGGAAGGACAGATCACCCATGCAGAAGAATTCCAAATAATTTATGTAGATATACTACTTCCACGCTCCCAAAGTGTGGCTGACCACAGTGACTTCTTTCCAAAGAGTATGTATGGAGTATAGTATGGAGAGGGGGGAAAAGTAACTTTACAGTGGAGAAGCCTGACCAACACTGCCTCAGCCAGGTGATCAAGGAAGGTAGAATCAAGAGTGATTAGTCATGTTGATAGCATGTACCCTTGATATGATATGATGAATGTGGCACTTTACCTCTGCGGTCCTCTTGCCAAAAACCCATACCCCAGTCTAGTCACAAGAAAAACATCAGACAAACCCATCTGAGGGGCAGTCTACAAGATACCTGACCAGTACTCCTCAAAACTATCAAGGTCATCACAAATAAGGAAAATCTGAGAAACTGCCACAGCCCAGGCGAGCCTAAGGAGACATGATGACTAGATGTAATGTGGTGTCCTGCATGAGATCCTGGAAAAGAAAAAGGACTTTAGTTAAAGACTAAGGAAATCTGTAAAACTCAGACTTCACAGAAAGTGAGGGGAGATGAATCTGAATGTGGAATGTAGAATAGTGGTTACCAGGGACTGTGGGGAGGAGTGGGGAATGGGGAATTATTGCTCAATGGGAACAGAGTTTTAGTTTGACAAGATGAAAAAAGTTCTGTGGATGGATAGTGGTGATGGTTGCACAACAATGCAAATGTACTTAATGCCGCTCATTAAACTGTACACTTAAAAATGATTAAAATAGTAAATTTTATGTTGTGTATATTTTATCAAAATAACAAAAATAAATTTTTAAAAATAAAAATAATTTAAAAAGGAGGCTCAATAGGATACTATTCCACAGAAGACTCAGATGAAGTGTGCAATGTTCACAGTCATCAAACTGAGTTGTAATAATGAGATGCCATGGCCAGTTTCATATTTCTGATTTTTGACTCTCTATAAAAGGTTGCTTAGCAAAATGATGTTGTGTCCAATTTCAACTTAATAACTCTATTATTAATAAAATTTGTTTTCATATTGCAAAGACATGTCCTCATAAAAGAAATATAATTATCTAATGATACAATAAATATTTGTTTAAAAAATTGGGGGGCAAAACTAATAAAAGCAAACAAAACCTGTATCAATGTCTAACAAATTAAATATTCTTAGAAACCAAATTTTATAAATGTAAAACATTAAAAACTAAAGTCATTAAACCTTCTTGATAAAATCTGTACAAAAAAGACTAAGGAAGTCTGAATAAACTCTGGACTCTACTTAATAACAGTGTGTTAATATGGGTTGATTGATTGTTACAAATGCACCATACTAATGTAAGTTGTTGACAATAGGGGAAACTGAGTATGTGGGGTATATAAGAACTCTGAACTATTTCACAATTTTTCTTAAAAACTGTTCTAAAAATAGTTTATTTTTAAAATGCCACTCACAATAACATCAAAAAACATAAAATACCTAGGAAGAAATTTAACGAAAGACGTGGAAGCCCTCTATGCTGAAACTACAAAATATTGAGAAAAACTCAATAAAATATGAACAAATGAAGATGTATTCTACGTTCAAAAATTGGAAGATAATATATTTCAGATGTCATATTGTTAGGATGACATCCCATTTTTTTTTGTTTTTTAAATTTTTTTTTGTTTTTTAAATTTTGTTTAAAAATTTAAATTTTTAATTTAAATCCCATTTTTAAATTTGAATTTTAAAAAATTAAAGTATAGTTGATTTACAATATAGTGTTATTTTCTGGTGTACAGCAAAGTGGTTCACATATATATGAATATATATATAATCATTTTCAGATTCTTTCCCATTATAGGTTATTACAAGATATTGAATATAGTTCCCTGTGCTACACAGTAAATCCTTGTTGTTTATCTAGTTTATATATAGTAATGTGTTATCTGTTAATCCCATACTCCTAATTTATCTCTCCCAGCCCCTTTCCCCTTGGTAACCATAAGTTTGTTTTCTATGTCTGTGAGTCTGTTTCTGTTCTGTAAATAAGTTCATTTATATTAATTTTTTAGACTCTACATATAAGTATTATCATATATTCATCTTTGTCTGACTTATTTCACTTAGTATGATAATCTCTAGATCCATCCACATTGCGGCAAATGGCATTATTTCATTCTTTTTTAGGGCTGGGTAATAGTCCATTGTATATATAAACCACATCTTCTTTATGCATTCATCTGTTGATGGACACTTAGGTTGCTTCCATGTCTTGGCTATTGCAAATAGTGCTGCCATGAACATTGGGGTGCATGTATCTTTTTGAATTAGAGCTTTTGCCTTTTCTGGCTATATGCCCAGGAGTAGAATTGCTGGATCATATGGTAACTCTATTTTTAGTTTTTAAAGGAACCTCCCTACTGTTCTCCATAGTGGCTGCACCAATTTACATTCCCACCAACAGTGTAGGAGGGTTCCCTTTTCTCCACACCCTCTCCAGCATTTATTATATGTAGACTTTTTGATGACGGCCATTTTGGCTGATGTGAGGTGATGGCTCATTGTGGTTTAGATCTGAATTTCTCTAATAATTAGTGATGTTGAGCATCTTCTTGTGTGCCTGTTGGCTATCTGTAGATGACATCTCAATTATAATTCCATCAGACTTTTTGAAGAAATATCAATTTCTACTTATTAAAGCTGATTCTAAAAATGCATATGAAATTGCAAAAGGACCTAGAATAAGCAAAAAAATCTTAAAGATTGAAGTTGGAGGACTTATACGTTCAGATTTCAAGACATATATAAAGTTACAATAGATGAGACAATATGTATTCGGCATATGGATAATTAAATAGATCAATGGAATAGAATATCAAATCTGAGTAAACCCATAGATACAGTATAACTTGACTTTCTATAAAAGCACTAATGCATTTCGATGGGAGAAAAACGTCTTTAACAATAAATGGTATTGGAATAACTGAATGTTCTTATGGAACAAAAATGAACCTTTACCTCTACTTCACACCACACACAAAGATTAATTTGAGATGGATTATAAATTGAAATATAAAAGCTAAGTCTATAAACCTTCTAGAAGAAAACAGAGGGAAATATCTTTGCAACCTTGGGGTGGAAAAAGAATTCTTAGAACTCCAAAGTCCCTAATCAGAAAAGAGAAAAAATAGAGAGATTTGACTTCATCAAAATTTTAAATTTCTAATAATCAAAAGACAATATTAAGAAATGAAAACACAAATCACATTCTAGTGGGAAATATTCATAAGCCACATATATCTGAAAAAGGACATGTATCCAGAATATATTTTGAAAACCTCCTACAAACAAATCCATAATAAAAGACAAATATAACAGCATTATGAAAAGGGCAAAAGTTTTAAATAGGCTCTTCATAAAAGAAGATATAAAAAGTTGCTAATAAGCATATGAAAAAGCTATCAATTTCTCTTCCTTTTCCTCCAACACCTTCTTTAGCCACAGGTGTCAGATAAGTGTGTGTGTGGGTGAGGGGAAAAGGAGCCAATAGGGTGAGTGTGTGTGTGTGTGTGTGTGTTTAGAGAGAAAGAGAGAGAGAGAGATTAAAGAACTGGCTTTTGCGATTGTAGAGGATGGGGAGTCTAAAATCTGCAGAGCAGGCTGGCAGACTGGAGACCCAGAGAAGAGCTGAAGTTGCAGCTCAAGTCTGAAGGCCTACTGGAGGCCAAATTCCCTTTTTCTCAGGGAAGGTCAGTCTTTTTTCTCTTAAGGCTTTCACCTGATCATGTGAGGCCCACCCACATTATGAAGAATAATCCACTCTACTCAGAGTCTACTGATTTCAATGTTAATCTCATCTAAAACTTCTAGAATAGTGTTTGACCAAATATCTGGGTACCGTGGCCTAGCCCAGTTAACACATAAAATTAACCATCACATTCAGCAAACACTGACTGGACGTAACATCCCTAGGTATGCCTATTGGTGATACAGTAATGAAGGAGAGAAAGGTTCCTGTCCTCAGCTCTCCACGGTCTGGCCAGGTAGGGCAGCTGCACGCAGAGGAGGAGGCAAAGAGCTTAGCCTGCAGGTGGGCATGAAGGAGTGAAGGCAGGGAAGGTGACATTTGAACCAAGTCTTGAAGGTTTATTACTATATCCTGAGCTCCTAGAACAGTGCTTGGCACATAGCAGGTGCTCAACAAGTATTTGTGAATGAAGCTGAAAGCCATAGAAAGAGAGGTAGATTAAGATAGTGACAGTTATCACATGCCTGGCTGAAGAGTTGAACACAATGGAGAGTGACGAATGGATTTTAAACAGCACATGAGATCAGCATTGACAAGCAGTTGGTAGCCTTGAGGAGAACAGACTGACAGGGGAGACTGGAAGAACCATCAGAGTCTACAACACTAGACCAGGCATGACATAAATAGGAAGGCGTTGACAAGCCTAATTGGTAAGGGGTGAAGAGGAGATTTAGGAGGTGGGACTGAATGTTAGAGAGGCTCCAGGGATGCACCCAGCACAGAAGGCCCTCATATACCCTTATTTTACAGATGAGGAGTCTGAGACCCAGAGAGGGGAAGCAACTTGCGTATGGCCACACCGCATGCTGACAGCATATATTGGACGGCAACCCAGGTTCCATCTCTGGTCAGGTGTTCCTTCCATGCCAGACAGTCTGTGTTCTGCTCTCTCTTGCTCTCTTAGCCAGCCTTGTCCTCAGGAAAGTTTCCAAAGTCATCCCAGCCTCTGCAGTGGGAGGGGAGTCCCCAGGCCTCCTTACTCAGTGCTGCCTCTGGCTGCTGACAGGCCGGAGAGGCAGTGGGTACTGTGGTAGGCGAAGGTCACTTGAGGCTTCTCCTGGAGCAGCTGCCGGCTCTGCACAGCTATGAGGCTGACCCCCAGCGGCAGTTGTTATTTTAAGTAATTCATGCTGGAGGAGGAAGTGACTGAGGAAGATGTGAAAATGAGTAGCTATTGCAAGATGTGTGTGATAAATGAAGCAGGGAACATAAAGACAGACCAAGAGGCACATCTGTTATTTTTGTTCCTTTTTATAGCAACCTCTAAGTCAAACTTTTCACACCAAGTAGGAACCTTAGCTGCTAAGCGATTTCCTGACCCAAGCACTCATGAGCTCGGATGGGAGGGGAGGAAGGAGGGTGCCGTCGGGGCCCTGGGAACAGTGTGCGAACCCTCAGAGCAACACCCCAGGCCCAGGCGCCAGGCACAGCCGGATCTGAGGCTCTGAGCAGGAGGGGCTGGAGGGCTTCGAAGGCCGTGCTCCTCTCACTTCCCCTCCGTTTACTGAAGAGCAGGGTGGCGACCTCAGTCAATCCCTAAAACCAGGGATGTCCGCACCCACGCTGCCCCTCACCAGCAGCCAAGAATGCAAGGGGGCCGTTTTCACAAGAATATGGACCCGGTACCCTGAACCTGGGGGAATACTGGCTTTCTCTCTCGAGGCACTTTCCCTCTGTTGAGAGGCAGAGGGAGTGCCCGGTGCCCACGTGCCAGTGGGGACTGAGCCTGGGGGCGGCCAGAAGTGTCCTGGCGGAGGGAGCTGCAGGAGCCAGACCCCGAGCTTCCTGCAGGGGGACTCGCTCTCTTCCGAGGCTCATCAGCGGCTCAGAGGAGGGATTGAGGGGCTGCTGGGGGAGCCCTGTCCCTGAGATGGCCCCAGTCAGCCTGCTCCGGGCCTCCTCTGGATGCACACGGGAGGTTCTGGAGCACCATGGGAGCGTGTAGGGATTAAGCCGTTAGCCATGAGCGCCTTCGCTCTCATTGTTTGTTTCTGTTGATTGTGCGCTCAGCTCTGTGCTGAGCGCTACTGTGGGACTCGGGGAGAGAGGGGCCTGCCCTTGCCTGGGCACAGTCACCTCCTGGTTGGAGCTGGAGCAGCTTCAGAGAAACAAGAGGGACAGATGAGCGGGAGGACGGGAGGCAAGACCAAGGCTGGGAACAGGGGTGGGAAGAGGGTTTTAGGAAAATGATTGAATACTTGGAAAAATTGCAATGAGGCATGCAAAAGAGAGGGACATGGCCTTGTACAGGAGTGGGGCTGGAAGCCACAAGTCCACAGACTTCCCTGTCAGCGTGACTGGGTCGTTTTCTCCAGCAGTGGGGACAGCCTGGAAGCAGAAGTGGATGGCGAAGTCATCACTGGCTGTGCATTGGCCAGGCAAGCACTGTACGGCAGGAGGACCATCCTCCCCTTCTCCCTTTTATTTGGAGCAGGAAGTAAGCAGCAACTAGGTGTGGCTATGTGACCGGGTTCTGGCTGATGAGAGGTAAGAGGAAGGCGTTGGATGGGAAGGTTCCAGAGCAGGAAGATAGACTGCTGGGGCCTCCCTTTTGTTCTCCCCTCCTCTTCCTTCTCTGTTATGCTGTCTGGAACGTAGACAGCATGGCTGGTGCTCAAACAGCCATCTTGGACTATGAGACAACGTGCGAACAGTAAGAGAAGAGCATGGGTCCCCCATCCACTTAGAGCCACCATCCCACCTCGGGGCTAACTACCTCTGGATTCCCTTTATGTGAGAGAAAAATAAACTCTAATGACCTTGAGAACTGCTATTTTGAGTTTTCTATTATATGCCACTGAACCTAATTCTAACAGACACAGATCAAGTATGAGGAAATTGTGGGTAAGTATAAGGATGTCAGTAAAGTGATTGACCATGGGGTCCGAGCAAAGTAGGAAAGAAGCCAGGAGGTGGCCGGTACACTGGGAATGGGGACTCCAGCCCCCTTTGGGCACTAACGCAGCAGAGTAGCCTATTGGAGGCAGGAGATCTTTAAGAATGGAAAACAGGAAGTTGTGGTTAGAATTTCGGATTTTATGGTTTCAGAGTCTGTGTGACAAGATGTGGTCATAGTAAGTGCTAAGGTTTCCTAAATACTTCCTGTGCGACCGGCTCCCTTTTAAGTAATTGGTGTGCCTACTCTCACTTTTCACTATAATTCTGGAAGGTAGTTTCTTTTATTAGCCTATTTCATAAATAAAGAAACTGAGGCTCAGAGAGGTCAAGAAACTAATCTGAGGGGACGAAACTGGTGACTGGCTGGGTTGGCAGTAGAACCCAGGTGGTGTGACTCCAGCGCCCAAGCTCTCAGCCAGCCCTGGCTTCTGCCTTGCACGGCACTGGGGACCACCGGGCAGAGTGGGGAGAAGAGTGTGAGACCAGAGGGGTGAAGGCCTGCGAGGCTGGCCGGAGGCTGGGTGTGCGAATCTTCCAGCCCGGTGGCAGGAGGTGAGGTGGAGGGGAGGCAGCGAGTCACAGTACCAAGAGCTGAGTCGACAGACCCCTGCCCTGGGCCCTGGGGTTCTGAGGGCTTGGAAGACGTCACAGGGCTCTAGGGAGCCAGCACCCTGCAGCGTGAGTCAGATTTCGGCTGAAGCAGAAGAAAGGTAGGCTTTAGAACCAGATGACCTAGGGTCAGATCCCATGCCCACCTCTTCCTCATTGTGTCACCTTGGACAAGTTACTTAACCTTTTGTGCCTCAGTGTTCTCCTGTGTATGGGCATAATAATAGGTGCTACCTCATACGACTATGCAGATAAAATGAATTAACACCGGGGAAGCACTATGGACAGCGCCCACACACAGTGAGCGCTCAATACTCTTGCTGCTGCTGTTTCACAGAGCTTCGTGGAGAAGGGAAGGGGCAGGGATAGAGTGGATCAAGGTGAGGAGGGCAGACGGTGAGAGGATTCCATGGAGGAACCACGGGGCCAAACCACCTCTCAGGGAAGGCTCTCCTCCTTGTCCTCTGCACATCACTCTGGACGTGTCCCTGGGCCTCCTCTCCCGGGTTACGTGCTTGTCAGCCTCATGTTTATAATATGAGGAACGACCTGACTCCTTCTAAATAAATGTCTGAGCATCTCGGGAAGGGTGAGGAGCTTTCCTCTGAAACTCCCATGGGTTTCTGAACCCATGCCCAGGTATCACTAGGCACCTGTTTCATGATCACTGTCTACATGGTGTTTGTTGGATGATGGCATGAGCTGCCCAGCTTTGCTCATGTGGCCAGGATGGGGCCTGACTTTGGTCCACTGCCCTCCTCATCCGGCCAGGTGACCGGTTTCCAGCCCCGCCCCTGCCCTGGCTGCAGACACTGCCTTGGCCCTGACTGTTTCACATTCCGTCTGGTTCCAGAGGGTCCCACACACTCTGCACGGCCAGTGATTTCCTCACTCATGTCTGCAGTTATTACTAGGCACTGTTGGAACGCAATCCTGCTGAGGGAACTGTTTTTATTAGCAAGTGTCATAAGGTTGGTATTTGTGCATCTGTTTAGGAAACATTCTGGCGAGGCTGAGACAAGTATTAGTGAGGATGACAGCGAGTCTGGGAAAGAACCAGGCATCCCCGGGCCCAAAAAAAGCACCTGGATGGCTACAGGACTGTGGGCGGGTCAGAATCCCCTCCCCAGTCTCACCATCCCCCGGTCAGGAGGGCTGCAGCTCCAGGCAGTGGCTGGCCCAGCCTCAGAGCCCAGGGTCTACCCTTACCTGTGCTGCTGACCCGCTGTGTGATGATGCGCAAGTCATCTTGCCTCAGTGGGCATCACAGTGTCAATCTGTGAAATAGACATAATGAGTGTCATCTCACAGGGCTTTTAAAAGGCCCAACCAAATGTATAAAAATGAAAGTGCAGTGGCTGTCATATGGGCCACCACGTGTGGAGTGCCAGCACGCACAGGTATTGTGCGGAGTACAGGAACCAGCGGATTTGACCCTCAGGACGGTGTGTGGGCTGGGGTGAGAGAGGCTACGTCTCTTCCAGATTCACAGAGGCTGTGAGCAGAGGAGCTGAGATCTAGATCTTGGTGAGTCTGGCTCCAAAGGTCAGGCTGCGCCAGAAGGCACAACAGCCTCAAAAAGTTACCACCACACCCCACCCCCACCCCCGGCTTGTCTGGGAGGCCCGGGAAATGAGGAGAGCAGAAGAGAAGACGGGGCTAGGACAGAGTTGCGAAGAAAAAGAGAGAAAAGGGAAGGATTCCAGATGGGCAGATTGGATTGGGGGCAGCACAAGGAGGGCTCTGGGCGCTGGTGGTTTCTTTTTTTTTTCTTAGTGGTAGTTACCTGGGTGTCTTCACTTTGTGATAATTTATGGAGCCGTACACCATGATTTTTACACTTTTCTGTACATATGTTATAGTTTTTTAAAAGGTTAAAAAGAAAAGAGGAACTTTGTAGCATACAGTTAGTACAAATGTATTTTTAAAGTTCATACTCATTATTACTTATGCAGATCTCATCTGCGTCTATTCTAATGACACTAAAAAATTATGTTTAAGAATCTGAAGGTATCCAAGTAAAATCCCCAAGAGCCTGGGTCAATGTATAAATCCCAGAACTGAAATTCTGAGGATCATTGACCCTTCCCTGTGGCTGACTAGCTCCTGACGTGGAACCCACCAGCGGTCGTAGGTCATCCTTCCTTCTTCTCCCATCTAGAAGGTGATTTCCTCCAGCTTCCCTTTTATTTAGGTTGACTACAAAACTCAGGTTAGCTAATGAGATGTGAGCAGAAGTGTTATGTGAAACTTCAGAGAATGTCTTTTTTAAAAAAAATTTTTACTGGAGTATAGTTGATTTACAAAGTTGTGTTAGTTTCAGGTGTAAAGCAAAGTGAATCTATTATACATATACATATATCCACTCTTTTTTGGATTCTTTTCCCATATAGGCCATTACAGATTATTGAGAAGAGTTCCCTGTGCTATACAGTAGGTCCTTATTGGTTATGTATTTTATATATTGTAGTGTCTATGTGTCAATCCCAATCTTCCCATTTATCCCTCCCTCCCTTACCCCCAGAGAATGTCTTTAAATGGAGAAAGACCTCCATTTCTTTATCTCTTTCCTCATCTTGTTAACTGGACCTTAGATCTGATGGCTGGAGCTCTGGTGTCTATTTTGGAACATGAGGACAAGAGCTACTTCCTTGGGATATTAAAGTGATGAGCTAGAAGGAGCCTGGATCTTCAAAGACTTTTTTGAATGAAGCCATTCTCCTAGTCCTAGATTGCTGTTGGATGTCCGTTATATAATAGAAAAGAATGTATAACTTTATTGGATTTCTGTCCCTCAGAGCTGAACCTGATTCTAACTCATATTCCCCCCATGAAAGACATGATGGCTTTTCCTTGTCCACCTTGGGCCTCACCGTTAACCAAGGAGCTGTTGGGAAGCCAAGTTGTCACTCACCAGCCTGAAAAATACCATTAACCACTTCAAAAGATTAGGCCCTACATGAAAGCTGAATGGACAACCCAAGTCGTATGATCTTAGGGGATCCAGGGGGTCTCCCAACTACCTCTTTCACACACATGGTGCCTGAAATTCTATCTTTATGTATTAATTCATAAGATTATACAGCTATGAGAATTCCTACTCAAATACAAATGATTCTAGTAGGGGTACTAATATTATATTATATTATATTATATTATATTATATTATATTATATCATATTACTTCTCACATTAGCATGAAGGCTTTTATCTTAGAAGTAGAGGCTGAGTTAGGGAATTTTAAAGATGAATGGGACCTTGGGGGATCATTTAGCCCAGTGTTTTCAAACTATGCTTCAGTAAGCCCATGCCTTTCTATGAGGGTGCCTAGGGAATGCCACTTGGGCTGAGAAGGGGCGCAAGGGGAGGGATGAAGAACACAGAGGACCCTTTTGCTTTGAAGCCAGGATTTTAATGCTGGAAAAAGTTGTAAAAACCAGAGCTCTCTTTTCTTTTATAGGCTCAAAGTCCAAGGTTGCCAATAGGTTAATCAAGCCTGAATTCAGATGGCCAGTTAATGGCAGAGCCAGACCTAGGATTCAGGTTTTTGATGCTTAGGATCACGCTCTTTCCATGATTCCATACTTCCTTAGGTCAGCTTCAGGTGTGTAGTGAGACACAAGACAGGTAATCTTTGGTGGGAGGAAAGTGAAGGGGGCAGATCATGGTCTGGGCTCCAGTGGGGATGCTGGGCCAGCAGACAGGCTGGACCCGGGGTGTGAGTGGTCAAGAGCTGACGGGGGAAGAGGAGAGCTGACGGGGGAAGAGGAGAGCCACTGGGGATTCCTGACCACCTTCACAAGTTCGTTAGGACTCAACTCTCCCTCTATCTCCAGCCATAGTAAGTACTGTTGTCTAGAGTTGTACAGCTTTATAGTTTACAAAATGCTCTTACAGCTTTACATTTAACCTTCACAGACCTACCTCCTTTGAGGGGTAGGTATTATATTTTCCGGTTTACATATGAGGATACCAGTGGACTAGAGAAAGTAGCTGTCTCTCCTGAGCTCACAGAGCTGTGACCTAAAGCGTGTCACCTTCTGACTCCCCATCCCTAGCTCTTTCCCACCATCCAACAGCATCCCCACACTCCAGGACACTGTCAGCCACTCTCTCCCACCTGGCAGGCTTTGCAGCCAAACACCAGGGCATTCAGAAAACAAACATAATCTGGTTCCTCACTTGTAAATTGGCTGACCTGTTGCCTGGCTTCTCTCTTTTCCTATGAGCTGGGTGACTGTAGTCATGGGTGTAGCACCGGTAAACCAGTAACATGTGTTGGGGGTTGGTGGGATGGGCAGGAGACAGAGCCCTGCCCAGCATGGGTGATGTTGTACATGGTTCTGAAATGGCATTTCTGGGATGTTGAAGGGGCACAGGTCCCTGCTCTCTCATTTCTTTTTTCTCAGCACTACTCGGTCACAGGAACAGTGTCCTATTAAAAAGAGGAAAAGGGAAACATAAGTGAAAAAAAAAATGCTGCTCTTGGTGGACACGGCGATTGACTCTCCAACATTCATTCCTTCTTCTACTCTGTAGCAGCAATGTGGTTTCTGGAATTGACCCCAGCTCTTGGGGAGGGTTCTTAGTAAACTAAGCCAACTATGATAACACCATTGCCTTGTCAGTGATTGGTTCAAGGACCCAGATATAAGCCAACCCCGTGCATGGCATCCGTCCAGTGATTATTATGGGTCCCAGGTTGGGGGAGAGTGTCTTTCTCTTTCTTCCTCTCTCTCTCTTTCTCTCTCTGTTCTGCTAATGTCTCAATTATTGCTGACAGCCACTATATAACCATGAGGACAGCCATGCTTAGGAAGAAACCTATACTTTACATGGCAGAGCTAAAGATAGAAAGAACCTGGGTTCTAGAAATACTGGTTAGCCAATTGTTGATCCCACCTCACCTCTAACTTTTCTGTTATGTGGGAACATAAATTTCCCTATGGCTCCTGTTATTTTACTCAAAAGCTCTTAACTGGTGCACTGACCTTCAAGACACAAGATTTATTATCTCCAGAAGTGAGATGGAGTCTCATCAGGCAGCCCATATTCATGCTCAGTGGTTCCTGATGACCAGGGGCATGTATTTATGGTAGAGCTGCTCAAAGTTAGAGGGCATTCTATGCATGGGAATGTCATCCTGTGATCTCCAGGCTGCACTTCAAGGATAAATGAATCTGTGCTAACCTGTTGCCAATGGATAATGGATTAACATGTTATAATCTACCAGGCCTTTGTAGACATAATGCCTGAACGCAGGGGAATGCCTTTTACAGTGACTCTTATGTCAGTGGATAGGGCTTTTGCATGGGGCTCTGCCTATCACATGATGTGGACCAGGGGCACACCTACAGCCTGTGGGCCAACTCTGGCCATGCCCATTCGTTTCTGTATTGGGCAACGGCAGAGCTGCCTGCAACAGAAGGGGTATGGCCCATGAAGCCTACAGAACCTGGCCTTTCCAGTAAAAGCTTGCTGACCCCTGGTATACAGCACCGTCTGCTTGGCCTGTAAGTAACAACGGTCTGGGCAAACCCACCACATAGCAAGGCCAGGCTATCCTACTGGTGACTATGCCTGTGGACGAGGCTCTGTTTTCAGGGTCTTCAGGCAGAATACATCAATCCTGTTGTTTTTCACATGAAAGTATTGACAAGAAAACATTACAAGAAGTTTCCTTTAAAGAGTCCTGTTTCCACTAACTCCTATTATAACGTCAGATCCATGTTCCTCCAGAAAACCACTCTCCATTAGGTTGCACTGAAGACACAGGAGGATGTGGTCAAGGTGCTGCTCACCTGAAGGTTTCTTCCCAGTTCTCTCTGTGCAGCTCTCCTGGGACTGGCCTTTGTTACAGGCACAGACGATACTTCACATTACATTTCCTTCCATCAGGAGCACTGAACCAAAGCTATCAGAGCCTTTCCCAAGAGCAGGGCTTTAAAAGGGAGGGGGAAGAGAGGGTTTGTGTACCAGGAACCAGAGGGAGCCCTGGGAAGTGAAAAAAAAAAAAAAAAGTGTATCACAGACAGGCTCTGAGCTGTCCCAGTGTACAGTGGACCTGCTCCGAGCATGCTTACCAATTTCCAGGAATAGCAAATGAGCTGGATGGTGAAGCACTGACTACAGTGACAGCTTTCATGAAGCAGTGAGCCTGTGCCTCTACTCCTTGCCTGCTCCCCTGGAAGGGGCAGAGAATGCCTTCTCGAGTTGGTACAGTAATGAGAGATCCATGGTGGGGCTGCCTGCCAATGGGGTGTGGGGCGCTGCAGCAGTGGGGAGGGGTCTGGTGTTGGCAGGGAGCAGGAAGATAAGCTGTCACATCCGTGTCTTTGCAGGCATTTCTCCCTCAGACTGTTCTCCCCCAACCTGCAGATTGATTTATCTAAAATGCAAATCTGAGCATATCATTCCCCTACTTAAAATCTTGCGACAGTTCCGTGGACAAAGTCCCAGCTCCCTGTGCTCTGGCTCCTGCCACCCCCCAGCCTCATCTCCAGCCACACCGACGGCTGTGCCACGTCTGCTGCTGTCCACGGGCTCCTCTGCCCAGCGTGCCTCGTCCCAGTGCTCTACCTGGCCAACCTCCTTACCTGTCTCAATTCATGTCAAACACCGCCTCCTCTGGACATCTTCCTTGCCATTCGGCCCCTGCCCACCTCCCCACCCCTGACACCCCGATTTGGGTTTACAGTCACTCTTATCCTGCTCTAGGGTGCTGTGTGTCTGTCCTCACTGCGCTGTGAGCTCCTTTAAGGGCACAGACTATGACTTACTGATCTCATTTCCCTGGCATGTCATACAGCACCAAGAACATGGGAGCACCTCCATCACGGCTACCAAACATCTGCAGCTTTTAGGACCCAGGACGGCGGGTAAATGACGCGTGCTCTGCTGTGGCCATGGCGTTAGGGCTGGGAACCTCCCCTGGTGCTTTAGAAATGGATGATCACAGCGGAGCAGTCATCCTTTTCCATTTCTCAGGTACCTAAAGAACATTAAACATTTCTAGGCAGCTACATTGATAGGCATTTTTTGAAATTCTAGCATTATACAGACCAGCAGCAAAATGTGTCTCGGGGCCAGCCCTGGGTTGTAATGAAAAACGTTCAGCTGAATTTGTCAATGCTCTTCCTCAAAGGACAGGACCTGATCCCAATGTTTCTACCCCAGGACTCTGCCTTTAAGGTGAGCAAAGGAGATCCCAGGTCCCTTTTTGGCCACCATGTCATCTAAATGTGTTCGTTTTTTGGCTGCGCTGCACGGCTTGTGGGATCTTAGTTCCCTGAGCAGGGATTGAACCTGGGCCCTTGGCAGTGAAAGTGCGGAGTTCTAACCACTGCATCGCCAGGGAATTCCCTCTAAAAGTGTTTTGAGTGACCTTATTATAAACCGTGTAGCTGTATCTATCTGTGGGAATATGACATGCCCGAGGTGGAAATGAATCTCTCTGCGCTGCAATGCCCTGGATGTATAAACTATTATGGAATAATAACGTCTCTACCTTTTGAAGCAAACTGGATAAACTGGGGCAAGTACAGGAGAGAAATACCTGTGTAAACAAAAAATGTTGCCCGCCTTTCCAGTTCTACAAGGATAAAGCCATTAGTCACTGCAGTCACCCACCGACAATGAGCCCTGAAGAAAATTCAGGATGGAGAAAAACAGGAAGCATTCTGTGCTTTGGATATACTGGCGCCTAGATAGTTAAGATGTGTATCTAAAGAAAATTTTCAAGTGATCCCAGATTCTTGCATCTTCCCATACATAGAAAAGCACTAAAATCGTTAACTTGAAATGTCCGTTCTTTGTGATTAGCAATCATCTTTTGATGTTTGACTATATGTTTATTCCAGTAAAAAAAAATTCATGTATCCTGGCTCCTCCTTTACCTCTTTGGCATAGTTCCTCAGAGCTGTCTGAGAGGCTGTCTCCTGGGCTGTAGTCCTCAGTAAGGTCCCCGAATAAAACTTAACTCACAACTTTATGTTGTGCATTTTTCTTTCAGTTGACACCTGGGAGGTGGTGCTGAGACAGAAGAAGGATGTTTCTCAGGTTGGAGATGTGAAGGCCAAAAGGTGACTTCATATCCATGTTCAAGATTATTTCATAAATTATTTAGAACAAAATTCGTACTTCATAAGGGAACTGAACAAGGAGTTTAAGTTATACTTACAGTCTACAATAATAATTTATTGAAAACAAGACTGATGTCACAGAGTCCAGTGTCTGAAGCTGCCCATGCAAGTGGCAAACCCTGGCTCTCTGGATTACGAGGCCATCCCTGGGCATTTCTAGTCAGTGGCCACAAGACACCTTCATCCCAAAGTGTCCCCAAACCACAAATCTGCCTTGTTCATACAAATATAAAGATGCACAAGAACGGCATGTTCTTGTCACAAACTCCTTGAACACATGGGTGGAATGCCACTTACATAATCTGGCAGGCTGCAGTTGTGACGTTTGTTATAAAACCCAGCTTTCTTTTCTTTTTTTCATCAAAATTAAAAACCTTTTGTTTTAAAGGAAAAAAATCAAGAAAGTAAAAAGACAACCCATACAACAGGAGAAAAGTTTTGCAAATTATATATCTGATAAGGGACTTTTTTTTTTATAGTGGATGTATTTTAAAAAAATTTTTATTGGCGTATAGTTGCTTTATAATGCTATGTTAGTTTCTACTGTACAGAAAAGTGAATCAGCTATACGTATACATATATCCCCCCTTTTTTGGATTCCCTTCCCATTTAGGTCACCGCAGAGCACGGAGTAGAGTTCCCTGAGCTTTACAGTAGGTTCTCATTAGTATCTATTTCATACATAGTATCAATAGTATATATATATGTCAATCCCAATCTCCCAATTCATCCCACCACCCCCGTTTCCCCCTTGGTAAACCCAGCTTTCTTAAACCAGTAGAAACCTCTAAGATCTTTTCCAAATAGGAATCTTTCCATTTTCTATTGGAGACAACGCTCACAGCATGAGTAATGCCCATCAGTTATCAGTTATTTAGCAGATTGTGCCAGTGTTGACATTTATTCTTGGCTTAATTGTGCATGAGTGTGTGTTTTAAACAATGATGCAGCTGTCCCCATTCCCGGCAATTAGGATATAAAAATGGTGTTCGCTGAATCTGGCAGAGGGACCAGTTCTCCATGTGTTTACTCTTTTGTTTGCAAGGCCTTCTGAGTATTTGCTGCAATTCTACAATCATAAGATCAATTTGGCTTAAAACAGAACCATGTTTCCATTAATAGAAACAACAGGGACTGCAGACCTCCATGTTTCAAGATCTTCAGTCTCTTGACTCCATCATAGATGCTTGCGATTGTGTGTATGTGAAAGACACTTCTTTGACTTCCTGTGGAGACAGGTTTAAAATGCCATTAGGATCAGAAGAGCAGTGTCAGCAGAGATCTGGACTATTGCTAATCATCTGCAGAGTATCAGGCGATCCAAATACCTCCCATATGTAAGTTCCAGGGCCCCAGTGGACACCAAAATCCACCAGTGCTCAAGTCCCTTACATAAAATAGCATAGTATTTGCATAAAACCTATGCACATCTCTAGATTACTTATATTACCTACTACAATGTAAATGCTATGTAAACATTTGTAAATACAGTTTAAATGCTATGTAAATAATTGCTGGTACACAGCAAATTCAAATTTTGCTTTTTGGAACTTTCTGGAGTTTGGATTTTTTTCCAAATATTTTTAATCCCTGGTGGGTTGAGTCTGAGGATGTGGAACCTGTGGATATGGAGGGCCCACTATACTGCCACGAGATTCTATCTATGGCTAATGCCAGCATCAATATTCTTCACTGCTGATTCATGCAGGTGACCAGGCCATTGAGGAGAGACAGTATCCAGGGTTTAAAGCTGTTATTTTCTCTTGACTATTTTGGCTCTTGGCTTGGTGGGCTTTTTGCTATTAGATTAGCTAGTTAGTATCAGCTAGGATGGGACCAGTTCCTTATTTGGTCATGGCAAGTCTGAATAAATTACCTATGAAAAAATAACTTATCCCTTTGGAAACTGTTTAGCAGTAGTCACTAAAGCTGAGCATAAGTACTCCATGCCCCAGCAGTTTCACTTCTAAATCCTGATAGCCAACAGATACGCACGCATTTATTCACCAAAAGACATGCACTGGAACGTTCATGGCTGCAACTACGCAGACGTCCGTCAACAGGAGAATGGATAAACAAGTTGCACTACAGTCCAACAATGGCATACTATAAACTGAACTCTAACACACAAGGCATTAGTTTTCTGTTGCTGTGAAACAAATTACCACAAACTTAGCAGCTGAAATCAACACACACTTACCAGCTCACAGTTGTGCTAGTCTTAAATCTGGGCCTGGTGTAGCTGGGTTTTCTGCTGAGGGCCTCACAGGCTGAAGTTACGGTGTAGGTGCTGAAGCTCAGGATTCTCTTCCAAGTTCATTTGGGTTGTTAGCAGAATTCGGGCCCTTTTTTGTGACTGGAGGACTGAGGTCCCTACTTCCTTGCTGCCTGTCACCAGGAGCCAATGTCAGCTCCTAGAGGCCATCTGTATCCATGTGAACCCTTCAATCTTCAAAACCAACAATGAAGAATTTCCCTTGTGTCAATTCCTCTCATACTTCATTTCCCTTTCAACAGAAAAAGCCCCATCCTTTTTCAGGGCTCATGTGATCAGGTCCACTGAGAACAATCTCCATACCTTAAAGCCAACTGATTTGGGTCTTAATTACATCTGCAAAATGCCTTTACAGCAGTACCTAGATTAATGTTCAATTGAATAACTGGGAGAGGCTGTGAGTACAAGAGAGAATGAGGAATCTTGGGGGCCATCTTAGAATTCTGCCTACCACACAACAGGGATGAATCTCACAGTCAATGGTGGGCAAAGGCAGTCAGACATGAAAGAACATATAATGTATGATTCCATTTCCAGCTTCCATAAAATGCAAGAAAAGGAAGCACTGATCTTTGGTGTTAGAAGTCAAATGGTGGTTATTCTTGAGTGTGTAGTAACTAGAAAGCTGCAGGAGGAGATTCTGGGGGACTGATAATGTTTTTGTTTCTTGATCTGTGTGCGCCGATTACATGGTGTATTTAACTTGTGAAAACTCAGCAAGCTGTACATTTTTAGAATAATTTGGATTTATTATTTTAAAATAGACTCGTTTGGTTTTTCCAGGGAAGCATGCATCCAAAGACAGCTATAAGTGTCGGTACCTGATGTGAGTGGAGAATAAGCAGGAAAGGAAAGGAAACAAGAGAGTGTCTTGCCTGGCGTGATGGTGATATACCTTATGCACACTGCGGGCAAGGGCCAACTAAGTGAAGAGCTAGGACTCTGTTAACTTGAGCCTGCGTGCTGGACCTGCTACATAATTTATGTGGCACATTGCAAAGTGAAGTACTGGGCCTCCTTGTTCAAAAATTGAGAATTTGAAGACAGTAAGAGTGGAACGTTAAGCCAAGGCTGAGGGTGTGGGTTATGGCACTGGTCCCACTTGCTGGAAGCCAACCCTGCCTGTGGGTGTGGGAGAAAGAGCTACCTCTTGGATTCCAGTCTTTGAGCTTTGAACCTATTGACTGTAGACTGGGTTAGCCGGAGCCTAGGAGGTGCTAACTCATTAGTATATGCAAAAGCAAGCACTTTGATGTGCAAGACACCGATCAAATGTGGGGATTATAATAATAATGGACCATCTAAATGTTTATGTATTATTTCTTTCGTTGGCTAAAACGCCTACTGGCAACCTCATGGATAATATGCATTTGATACATAGATAGCACAGGGTCCACTTTCACCTTGTAAATTAGCATGAATTCCAAGACATTGGTGGAACCCTAATCATGAGATTTAACCATGTGTTCTTTGGTCTTTTCAGTTCAAAGAGCAAACTATTAAATGCCGAGACCAGAATATTGGAGTCTGGGCACTTCACCGTCAAAGTTCTTTTTCTTGCTGAGAGATTCGAGTTCCAGTCAAGTTCCAAGTTGAAGCCCCGACCTGACTCTAGAACCTCCCTGACTGGCTGGAGGGCCCTGGGAAGGGGCGCCCTAGAATCATCCAGTGAGGGCTACTTGGTGACCGCCGGGGGCACGTGACTCCCAGGCGGTGGAGACTCGCAGCGCCAGGCTGCCAGGGCTGTGGCTGGGCGTGCGGGGTGGGGTGCGGGGGGAGGGGAGGAGGGGGGAGCACAGTTCGGGGTTAGGATTTCTGATGCGGTACGGCTTTGGCATTGCATTTCTGTTTATTTTTCCCTGGTGTGCACCCTTGACGCACAGACCTTTCTAGACAGTGACTTACTAAAGGTTTGGGGGACAGTGGCTCCCGAAGGCGGCCAGCTGCCTGACCTAAGATTTATGAGTGGTTCCAAGGATGAGACAAGGTCCCAGTGTCTCGGTGACAATGAGGTCTTTCTTTGACGAACAAGCGGGAGCTGCGGCTGGAGAGTGGGAGGAGGCCTGTGGCCCTGGCGGAGAGCCCCTGAATCTCCTCCCTGCTGGAGTGGGGCGCCCGGGACGCGGGCGGGCGATCCCGCAGGCCATCAGCATGCAGGAGCCGCGCGCTCCGTCCTTGAAGGGCTACCCGGCTGACCTTGCTCCGCTTTCTCCGGAGAAATCTCCCCGAGAGCGCGAGGACGCGGCCGCGGCGGTGACTCGGTGCCTTGCGCGCCGCATGCAAATGCTCCCCTCCAGCCAGCCCAGCTCTGCAGCCGCGGTTTCCCTTCCTGCCTCCTTTTTAAATTCCACGATTCAAACCCGGCGTTTTCAGCTCCACCCCTCACCCTTTCCATCGCCAGCCTGTCTTCAACCAGACTGTCCGGGTGTTTTGTCCCCTACCTCCCATCTGCAGAACTGAAGGCCGACCTTCGCGCTCCCTCGCTGCGGGCCCGGGGATCGGACGTGGCCCGCCAGGGCCGGGCACTGCGCTCGAAGACCGATCTGGAGCCCGGCCGGAGGGGGCGGTGTGCGGCGCTCTCGGGCGCACAGGCGGACCTTGCCCGTGCCCCGCTCCCCATTGGCCGCCACCTCGGCAGGAGGGGCCGCCCGCGCTCAGGGCACCTGGCGTCGCCTCTCCGCAGGGAAATCGGAGGCTGCCGGGCGCGGACGCCGGGAGGGAAAGGCATCCGGAGGGAAGGCTCGGGGCCGCTGTCGAGTTCCCAGAGGCCTGCCCTGTTCTGCCAGCCGCCCCGCCGCGGGCGATGCTCGGATGCCCCTGCTACGGCTTCGCCAGCAGGAAACTTTGCCCGGAGAAGTCCCCCATCCTCCTGACCGCGCGGAGAGGCGCCTGGTGGGCCGCGCGCCCCCGGGGGCCCCGCAGCCCCGCGCGTGATTGCGGGGGCCCCCAGGCGCCTGGCGCACGCCGCGCCCCGCTGTGCGCGAGCGGCCGCCAGGATGCGCTACGCAGACCCCTCGGCGAACCGGGATTTGTTGGGGAACCGAACTTTGCTCTTCATCTTCATCTGCGCCTTCGCCTTGGTGACCTTGCTGCAACAGATCTTGTATGGCAGGAACTACATCAAGAGGTAAGAAAGTCCGAGCGCGGGTCGGGGTGCGCGGAGCCCGCGGGTGAGTCCCCAGGTGGCGGCCGCAGCATCCGCCTCGGCGTCCCCGGGGTGAGCGACCGTGGGGTCTGCATTTAGCCTCGAGCACCGCCGCGTTAGGTTCGGGTCACCGCGCTCCGAAGCGCATCTCTCCTCCCAGCTAGAGGAGAACGCCTGCCCAGCGCTGGCCGGAGGCGCCCAACAACTTTGTTCTGTTGTGAAAAATGCGGGACAGGTTGGAGTTCGGAGCGGCCAAGCTGACGATAAATCCATGTGAATGCCCTGAGCGGCCGCAGGGGTCAAATCGGTGTCCCCAAATCTACAGCGCCATGGCCACTTGGTTGGAGGGGAGGCTGCCGGGTGTGGAGGGCTCAAAATCGGATAGGGTTACCACTCTAGTCCTGAACTTTTGTGGGGGCCCTTAGGGGAAAAAGCATATTGTTCCCCGCAGGAGTGCCGGGTTAGGTTGGGGGGATAATGGACTAGGACGACGCGACAGAGATAGTGAATCCTTATAAACCAGTAACCACTGGATCTGTGAAACTCACAACCTGATCCCTCTGAAACAGATGGTTCTTTCTCATCCTTACGCAGAAGGTCAGAGCTGCAGCAGAAGTTAACTCTCCCCTCCTGGGCTCTCCTCCCACCCCACCTCATCCACGGGCAAACTCCATTAAGAGATAGAGCAGTAGGAGGTGTCACTCAGAAACTCGGGCCCAGCCTCAGTCCCTGTGTGTGCGGAAAATATACGGAAATGCCAACCGTTTTCTTCTGCCTGCCCTGCTGGCTGAGGGGAACAGCGTCGGGTTACTCTGCCTGGTTTCAGGGCTTGGGGAGAGGGCTGCCCTAGGATCCTCCCATTTTAGAGCCTCTTTTGGAAAGAACCCGCCTCTCTTTTCTGCTGGAGGTTTTTCCTTTGCTGTCAGTTGTCTTCCTACTCTCGCTGCCCCTCCCCGGCGAGGCTGATAGAAAACAAAATGCCTGGCTAGCTATATAAACATCCCGTCTTCTCTAAACTTCTAAATAATAAAACAGTTGTTCTCTTTTCATCCTTTGGATTCCACATCAGTCATTTGTGCCCCTAGTCTGGGCGGCAGTCAGGGATGGGAGAGTGACATTGCTGCCGGGCCTTGGCTCACAGAAGGAAAGCCAAGCAGTTAGGCCATTTTCCGCTCCATGTCCCAGAGCTGGGTAGGATGAGGCCCCTTGGCCAGGACATTTGTTTCCAACCAGCCACTGCTCCTGAACTTCCCGGAGAGCGTTTTTCTCTGGTTGAGGGCAGCTGACGAGCTCTGCCTGGTGCTGGTATCTTTAAAGGACATTTTCAGAGAGTCTCCCGGCTTGCTGGAGCCCATTGGGCCTGCTGCCCCCCAGAGATGACCCTGCTGGGCCCCAAATGGCCTGCTTGCTGCACTTGCTCCTCAGCAGGATGGCTCTGGGCTCCTACCCCCTGCTGGCACCTACCCAGAGCTGCTGAGGCTGCCGGGATCATTGCCGCCTCGTCAACAGTGGGAGAATATCCGTGCCCACGGCAAACGGCAGCTCAGCTTCCGAGTGCTTGCCCCGGCAGGCCCTCCCTGATCTTGGGTGGATGCGCCGGCTGCCCGGAGTTCAGCGGGCATACCAGTTGCATCCCATCCTCTCACACAGAGACCCTGAGCCCCTCAGTCTCAGAGGCCACCTCACAGGCCTCACTCCAGGGACTGGATAAATCCAATCAAGCAAGCAAAAGTTGCATGTATTCAATCCTGGCAGGGCATCATGGGGTCTTTAAAGAAGATGATGTGGTCCTGGTGTCCAGGGGGCTTGATGTCTACTTGGGGAAACACAACGGCCACAAATGAGATAGGAATGAGCGTTGAAATGTTTAAGGCGGGAGGCACCACTGGGCTGGAGCTGTTAGGGAAGACTGCCCGGAGAAGGCTTGACCTGAGTGGGCCCGTGAAGGAAGGAGAAGCTTTGGGCAGGTGAGCGGAAGTGCACATCAGGAACCGAAGAGCTCAGGAGCAAAGGTGAGGAGATGTGGCACTGCCTCCTCGCACCTCTCCCAGGTTGACCCTACCTGTGCTGTTGCACTTGGCTTAACCTTTGGTTAGCTGCTTCTGGAGGCTGTCCTGACCTTGAACCAGGTTGCGGCTGCCACATCGGAGCACGAATAGCACCTGCTCCCCTATCTTGTTTCCTACACATCTCATCACTGTAATGAATCGACTTGATGGGATTATTGGTCTGTCTCCTGTGTAGAAACACTTGAGTGTTCCTCCAGCAGATGTCCTGGAACAGCCTGCATCAGAGTCACCTGCATGGCCATTGAAATGCAGATTCCCGGGCCCCTCTCTGGCGGTGGGATCCAGTAACCTGCTTTTTTAAACAAGCTCCTCAGATGATTTGTAACAAGTCCTCTCTGCTGCTCTAGGTCCGTGGTTGTCAATAGAGGGCAGTGTTGTTCCCCAGGCAATGCCTGGAGACACTTTTGCTTGTCACAGTGGGGAGAGGAGAGCATCTGACATCTCGCAGGCTGAGGGCAGGGATAGGGCTAAAGATGCTGCAATGCATGGCCCGTCCATGACAAAAGACTTATCCAGTCCCAAATGTCAGCAGTGCTGGGGGGGGGGGAACCCTACTCTAGATGAAAATTCCATGAGGTAGGGGTTCAGTCTGTTTTGTCCGCAGCTGTACCCTGAGTGCCAAATATGGTGCCTGGCACACAGTAGGTTCTCAAAATACTGGGTAATGAAGAAACGATTGAAAGTGGTGTGTGCGTGCACACGGGCAGGGGTAGTGATCACAGGGACATAGTGAAGACGTGGATCCAACTGGCGTAAGGGGGAGTGTAGGGAAGGAGGGGACAAACGTAATATTGGGTCAGCGGCTTCAGTGAAGTGCTTTGCAGATTGGGAAGGACAGTTGGAACTTGGTTCATTAGGCCATAGGGAGCCACATGTGATCCTTGAGTAGAGTAGGGATGTGATCAAAGCCTTTTAAGGAAGGGGTAGAGAAAGGGAGAGAAGGGGAGGCTGTTGTCACAGCCTGGTCAGAAGTGAGAACGTGGTGCTGGGGGCAGGTCTACTTTGGAGCCAGGGATTCATTTGTCCATTCTTTGCTTCTGTGCTGAGCTGTGTGGATGCATTCGGCAGAGCCTTCATTGTTTGATGTGACACAAAGAGCTCAGGGGCACAAAGAGGGCCAGCTGTTCCGGTGAGAATCAGGGACAGATTACACCAGAAGGAAGTGGGGGTGTGAGTCAGTCTGCATTCTTTCTTTGGGCCCCTGGCTTCTCCCTGTGCTGTACAGGGGACACTTCCGGGAAAGGGAGTGGAGGGGAGATGGAGGGGAG
The DNA here is from genome assembly GCF_965194825.1 of Balaenoptera physalus. Taxonomy (NCBI): domain Eukaryota; kingdom Metazoa; phylum Chordata; class Mammalia; order Artiodactyla; family Balaenopteridae; genus Balaenoptera; species Balaenoptera physalus. The sequence goes on from NC_138897.1 coordinate 27,547,899, forward strand.
GAGGAGGGAGGAGGAGAGGAGGAAGGTGGGGCAGCGCAGGTGGCTTAGCGGGCTCAGGGTCTCTACAGGAGAAGGTGCGCTGTATGTGGATTAGGAGGGAAAGGCAAGAAACAGAGCTGTGAAGTTTGCCCTTGGTGCTTCTTGGATCCACATCTGTTCTTGATTGAACAAATCCTTAACGAAGATTTCCTACACGCTGAACACCACAATGGTGTGCAAGACAGACACAGCCCAGGGTTCTCGGGAGCTCACAGTCTATGGGGAAGACAGAAGGACACATAACACATACACAAGCCACACTGGAGGTGTGGACAAGGAACTCTAAGGATGTGGAGGGAGCCATAGTGAATCAGGGTATCTTCAAGGTGCAGGGAGGCATTTGAAGGAAGTCTTAAGGAAAGGGGAATGACCCCTAAGAACATGGGAATGTGGAAGGATGGGGGAAGATACCCAGATTGAACAACGGTAGAAAGGTGCAACGGAGACTTGAGTAATTCTTCATACCTCATATATAACTGGGGGGCAGGGTGGGGCAGGGTGAGGCAGGCTGGGCCGGGTGATGGAGAACTAAGTGGGAAATATGTGAGAAGGAGCTTGTCTGGAGCAAAGAGGGTAACAAGTTCGAGTCTAGATCTGCTCAGACACTGCAAGGCAATCCACTTGGAACTCTCCAGCAGCTCATTGAAAAGGAGCTCGGGAACTGTGGGTGGACCAGAGCCAGACTAACAATGGAGATTTTGGAGTCGCCAAGCATCAAAATCAGCATTTTTCCAACTTTTATGATTGTTATCCGCAGTTAAGAAATATGTTATACCCAGAGATCTAGGGCACACTCACATACACATCCAACTGCATTTTGTGAAAGAATATTTGGCCTTATTATGAGAAATTCACTTTAATATTTTCTATTCTACTTCATTAAATAATTCTGTTTCACTTCATTTAAAACATAAATTCAGCCTTAAAAAGGAAATTCTTTTTTTAAAATTTTTATTGTGTTATAGTTGTTTTACAAAGTGTGTTAGTTTCTACTGTACAAAAAGGACATTCTAATGCATGCTACAGCATGGACGAACCTTGAAGATGTTATGCTAAGTGAAATAAGCCAGTCACAAAAGGACTAATATTGTATGGTTGTACTTATATGAGTAGTCAAATTTATAGAGACAAAAAGCAGAATGGTTGCCAAGGGCTGCAGGGTGGAGGAATAGGGAGTAAGTGTTTAAGGAGTACAGAGTTTCAGTTTGGGAAGATGAAAAATTTTGGAGATAGAAGATGATGATGGTTGCACAACAATATGGTTGTGCTTAATTTTGCTGGACTGTACACTTAAAACAGTTAAAATGGTAAATTTTATGTTATGTATATTTTACTGCAGTAATTTTTTTTAAAAATTCTGGGGGCAAACCCCTGAATTGATTTTATAATCTGTTGGTTGAAACCCTTAGTTAGAAAAACACTGGCCTGTGTGATGGAATTGTATGAAATCACCCAGGAGAGAGCAGAGTGAAAGATGAAGATGGGCAGGGAGGGGCACAGAGGAGAGCCTCGAGGGGTGCCTGCACCTAAGGGCTTGAGAGAGGAGAGCTGGCCGGAAGCTGTGGCCGCAGAGAGGTGCAGGGGAGGGAGGAGATGGAGGTGTTGAGGAAACTAGGGATAAGGGCACCAGGCTGAGAGTGGGCACCTGTGACTTGCACTGCAGAGGGATCAGGTATGAAAGGGCCAGTCGGGGTTTGGCACTAGAGGCAAGGGAGGTCTTGGGGTGAATGTTGGGGACAGGGCCAAAAGAAGGATTTTCTAGAATGAGGGCATGGAAATTGTCCCCTCTTCCTTTGAGCCCTCCACTGCTCCAAATTCCCTTCGTTAGTGCTAAAATCTTCACATAAACTCATATCCCTGGAGTGTTAAGGACTTCAGTTACTCATACTTTAACAGAGGGGCAGGGAAAGGGCAATGTTTCTGTTCTTTTGTTTGTTTTTTTTAAGGTAGAAAGGACATTGTGTGATCTGGTCGCAACCTGCCTTTTAAACTTAATCTCAGAGGATGACTAGATAGGCATGGGCCTTGAATGCCCTCCTTCACTGTCTCTCAGTGGAGCTTTATAATTTGAACATTTTTTGTTAGATTTATCTCTAGCTGCATAGTTTTTACTGCTATTGTAAAAAAAAATCTTTAAAAAATTATATTTTCTAACCATTTGTAGCTAGTATAAAAAATAAATTTGATTTCTTTGTATATTGATTTTATAATCAGCAAGCTTGAGGATAATAATAATAATCAACACATAATAATAATAATTTATCTGTACAGTCTTCTGGGATTTCTTTGTAGACTTTTTTTCCCCTTTCATTACAACCATCATACCTTTTTTAAAAAAATTAATTTTTATTGGAGTATAGTTGCTCTACAATGCTGTGTTAGTTTCTACTGTACAGCAAAGTGAATCAGCTATATGTATACATATATCCCCTCTTTTTTGGATTTCCTTCTCATTTAGGTCACCACACAGCACTGAGTAGAGTTCCCTGAGCTATACAGTAGGTTCTCATTAGTTATTTATTGTATACATAGTATCAATAGTGTATATATGTCAATCCCAATCTCTGAATTCATCCCCCCCCTTTCCCTCCTTGGTGTCCATACGTTTGTTCTCTATGTCTGTGTCTCTATTTCTGTTTTGCAAACAAGATCATCTATACCATTTTTCTAGATTCCACATATGTGTTAATATATATTTGTTTTTCTCTTTCTGGCTTACTTCACTCTGTATGACAGTCTCTAGGTCCATCCACATCTCTACAAATGACCCAATTTCGTTCCTTTTTATGGCTGAGTAATATTCCATTATATATATGTACCACATCTTCTTTATCCATTCCTCTGTTGATGGACATTTAGGTTGCTTCCATGTCCTGGCTATTGTAAATAGTGCTGCTATGAACATTAGGGTGCATGTGTCTTTTTGAATATGGTATATGTCCAGTAGTGGGACTGCTGGGTCATATGGTAGTTCTATTTTTAGTTTTTTAAGGAACCTCCGTACTGTTTTCCATAGTGGCTGCACCAATTTACATTCCCACCAACAGTATAAGAGGGTTCCCTTTTCTCCACACCCTCTCCAGCATTTATTGTTTGTAGATTTTTTGATGATGGCCATTCTGACTGGTGTAAGGTGATACCTCACTGCAGTTTTGATTTGCATTTCTCTAATAATTAGTGATGTTGACCATCTTTTCATGTGTTTCTTGGCCATCTGTATGTCTTCTTTGGAGAAATGTCTGTTTAGGTCTTCCACCCATTATTTGATTGGGTTTTTTTTTTTTTTTTTTGATATTGAGCTGCATGAGCTGTTTGTATATTTTGGAGATTAATCCTTTGTCAGTTGCTTCGTTTGCAAATATTTTCTCCCATTCTGAGTGTTGTCTTTTCGTCTTGTTTATGGTTTCCTTTGCTGTGCAAAAACTTTTAAATTTAATTAGGTCCCATTTGTTAACTTTTATTTTTATTTTCATTACTCTGGGAAGTGGGTCAAAAAAGATCCTGCTGCGATTTACGTCAAAGAGTGTTCTGCCTATGTTTTCTTCTAAGAGGTTTTATAGTGTCTGACCTTACATTCAGGTCTTTTATCCATTTTGAGTTTATTTTTGTGTATGGTTTTAGGGAGTGAAGTAAAACTGTCACTGTTTGCAGATGACATGATACTATACATAGAAATCCTGAAGATGCCACCAGAAAACTATTAGAGCTCATCAGTGAATTTAGTAAAGTCACAGAATACAAAATTAATACACAGAAATCTCTTGCATTCCTATACACTAACAATGAAAGATGAGAAAGAGAAATTAAGGAAATAATCCCATTTACCATTGCAACAAAAATAATAAAATACCTAGGAATAAACCTACCTAAGGAGGCAAAAGACCTGTACGCAGAAAACTATAAGATGCTGATGAAAGAAATCAAAGATGACAAAAACACATGGAGAGATATACCATGTTCTTGGATTGGAAGAATCAATATTGTGAAAATGGCTATACTACCCAAAGCAATCTACAGATTCAAAGCAATCTCTATTAAATTACCAATGACATTTTTCACAGAACTAGAACAGAAAATTTTACAATTCGTATGGAAACACAAAAGACCCTGAATAGCCAAAACAATCTTGAGAAAGAAAAATGGAGCTGGAGGAATCAGGATCCCTGCCTTCAGACTATACTACAAAGCTATAGTAATCAAGACAGTATGGTACTGGCAAAAAAACAGAAATATAGACCAATGGAACAGGATAGAAAGCCCAGAGATAAACCCATGCACATATGGTCACCTAATCTATGATAAAGGAGGCAAGAATGTACAATGGAGAAAAGACAGCCTCTTCAATAAGTGGTGCTGGGAAAACTGGAGAGCTACATGTAAAAGAATGAAATTACAACCCTTATACCTTAATTTACTTTTCTTATCTTACTGTGCTGATTAGGACCTTTGATATCATGTTCAATAAAAATGTCATAGAGAATATCCTGGCCTTAATTCTGATTTTTTTCCTTAAATATTTTTTTTAAAAAAGAATAGCTATATTGAAATATACTCATAAATCCACCCATCTATAAATTCATAAAATTCACCCATTTGAAGTATACAATTAAATGGCTCTTAGCATATTCACACAGTTATGCATCCCTCACCACAATCAATTTTAGAACATTTTCCTTACCCTGCAAAAGAAACCCTGTACCCCTTAGCCATCACCCCCTAGTACCCCTATATCTCCCAGCTCTAGAAATGAATAAATACACTGATCTGTCTCTATGGATTTGTCTATTCTGGACATTTCATATAAATGGAAACATACAATATGTGGTCCTATGTGACTGGCATATTTCACTAAGCATATTTTCAAGGTTCATCCATGTTGTAGCATGTGTCAGTTCTTCATTTCTTCTTTTTTAATTTTTATTTTATATTGGAGTGTAGTTGATTAACAATGTTGTGTTAGTTTTGGGTGTACAGCAAAGTGATTCAATTATACATATACATGTATCTATTCTTTTTCAAGTTCTTTTGCTATTTAGGTTATTACAGAATATTGAGCAGAATTTCCCGTGCTATACAGTAGGTCCCTGTTGGTTATCTATTTTAAATATAGCAGTGTGTATATGTCAGTCCCAAGTCAGTACTTCGCTTCTGTTTATTGACGAGTAATATTCAATTTATGGATATACCATATTTTATTTATCCATTAATGATGGAATTTTTGGGTTCTTTCCACATTTTTGCTGTTATGAATAAGACTGCTATGAGCATTTGTGTACAAGTTTTTCTGTGGACATGCGTTTTCATTTCTCTTAGGTGTATACCTACAAGTGGAATTGTTGGGTCATATGGTAACTCTATGTTTTACCATTTGAGGAATTGCCAGGCTGTTTTCTGAAGTGGTTATACCATTTTACATTCCCTCCAGCAGTGTATGAGGATTCCAAGTTCACCACATCCTTGGAAACACTCATTATTATCTGTCTTTTTGATCAGTCATCTTAGTGGTTTTGAAGTGGTATTTCATTGTGGGTTTGATTTTGTGTTTCCCTGATGGCTGGGGCTGTGGAGCATCTTTTGTGTGCTTATTATTGGCCATTTGTATATATTCTTTGGAGAAATGCCTATTCATATTCTTTGCCCATTTTTAAATTGGACGATTTGTCTTTTCATTATTGAGTTTTAGGTGTTCTTTATAGATTTCAAATATAAGTCTCTTGTCAGACATATGATTTGAAAAATATTTCTCTCATTTTATGGGTTGCCTTTCACTTTCTTGATGATGTCCTTTACAGCATGAAAGTTTTAATTCTGATGAATTCCAATTCATCTACAGTTTTCATTAGTTGCTTGTGCTTTAGGTGTCATATCTAAGAAACCATTGCCTGGGTACAATATCCAATGTCACAAAGATTTACACCTATGTTTTCTTCTAAGAGTTTTTATAGTTTTAGCTCTTATGTTGAGGTCTTTGATTCATTTTGAATTAATTTTTCTATATGGTGTCATTAATCCTGATTTTAAGGGAATTGGTGGTAAAATGTCACCATTGAGTCTGTGTGCTTAGTTTTGTTTTGTTTGTTGTTGTTTTGTAGATATCCTCTAGTAGGGTAAAGAAGGTTCCCTTGCGGAGTATGCTAACAAGTTTTGTTGTTTTACTGTGTTTGGATACTAATTTTAATCAGATGCTTTTTCTACATCTATTGGACGATATGGACTTTTTCTCCTTTACTCTTTTGATGTGGTAAATTGTACTAATAGATGTTAAACTTATAATTTTAGAGATAAACCCATACTGTTCATGGTACATTATTTGTTTTATATGATGTGAGATTTTATTGACTAATATTTTTATTTAGGATATTGTATCTCATGTTCTTGAATGATATTGGCATGTAATTTTTTAAACGCTATTTTTGTCTAGTTTTAAAACCAGCCTTGTAAAATGAGTTGGGAATGTTTCCTCTTTATCTGTTTTCTGGAACAGTTTATGGAAGTTTGACATTTATTTTTTGAAAGCTTCGTAGAATTCACCTGTATAGCCACCAGCACCTAATGTTTTCCTTGTTAAAATTACTAGAATTTTAGAATTAAATTACGGATTATTAGAATTAAATTACTAACTCTGTTTCTTTAATGGTTCAAGACTGTTCAGGTTTTTATATTTCTTCAATCATTTTTTGTCAAATTTTATTTTTACAGAAAATTTTCAAAAGATTTCAGATTTATGCGTACAAAGTTCATAATATTCTCTGTTACAGCTGAGTTTTGGCCACTTTTTTTATTCCTAACATTGTTTATTTGTCTCTTTTTCTATTTTTTTACTGATCTTTATTGAATGGCCAGCTTCGGGCTTCACTGATTTCTCTCTTGTATCTTTACTTTCTATTTCATTAATTTTTATGCTTTGCTTTTATTCTAGTATTATTTTTCTAACTTCTTAAGTTGGATGCTTACCTCTTTAATTTTCAGTCTTTAGTATTTTCCATTGTAAACTTCTAAGGTTGTAAAATTTCCTCTAAATAATTCTTTAGTTATAGCCCTATGTTTTGGGATGATGATGATGATAACAGCAATTTGGTGTTATAGTGCATTTACCATATGCCAGGTACCAGCCCAAGTGGTTTATATATTACCACACTGAATTCTAACAACAAGTAATAGATGCAATTACTATTCTCATTTTATAGGTGAGGAAACTGAGGAACAGTGAAGTTAAGTAATTTGTTCAAGGTCATACAGCTTGTAACTACCAGAAGTATTTTCATTGTCTTAAACTTTTTATGTATTTATACATTAAAAAAATTTTTGGCTGCGTTGGGTCTTTGTTGCTGTGTGTGGGCTTTCTCTAGTTTCGGCGAGTGGGGGCTACTCTTCATTGTGGTGCATGGGCATCTCATTGTGGTGGCTTCTCTTGCTGTGGAGCAAGGGCTCTAGGTGTGTGGGCTTCAGTAGTTGTGGTGCGTGGGCTCAGTAGTTGTGGCTTGCAGGCTCAGTAGTTGTGGCACATGGCCCTAGTTGCTCCACGGCATGTGGGATCTTCCCAGACCAGGGATCGAACCCCTGTCCCCTGCATTGGCAGGCGGATTCTTAACCACTGTGCCACCAGGGAAGCCCCTTTCATTGTCTTGAATTCCAAATATTTTCTAATTTCTCTCATGATTTATTTATTTTTGCTCATAAATTTAGAAATGTTTTAAAATTTCCAACTACTTTATTTATCTTTTTGAATTTTTAACCCAAATTCATTGTGATAATAAGAGAATATGGTATTTATAATGCTGATTCTTTGAGATTTGTTGAGATTTTCTTTGTGATCTAGTATGTGGTTGATTTTCATCAACATTAGGTGTGTACTTGAAAAAAATGTGATTCTCTCATTGTTAGGTGCAGTATTCTTACTTGTCTTTTCTATCAAGTTGTCTTTTTTAATTTTTCAATCTTCTGTATCCTTATTTTTTTTGTTTTTTGGCTCAGTTGTTCTGTCAATTTCTAAAAGATGTGTATAGAAATCTTCCTCTGTGATAGTGGATTTATCAGTTTCTCCTTATCAACTTACCAACTTTTACCTTATACATATTGAAGTGATGTTATTGGATGCATACTAGTTTAGACAAATTGTCTTTCTAGTGAACTGAATCTTTTATTAAAGTGTAGTGAGCTTATTTTTAGTAATATTGATACATTGAACCTTAAAGCTGATGTTGTCTAATATTAATATAGTGAAGCAGCTTTCATTTGGCTAGTATTTGCTTGTCATGACTGTCTCTATCCTTTTTTACTACATTTCCATGTCTTTCATTCCATGTCTATGTAACCAGCATATAGTTACAGTTTTTATATCTAGTCTGACAATATTTATCTTTTACCTGGAAAGCTTAGTGTATCTACGTTTATTGTGATTACTGATGAATACCATATGATATTAGAATATTATTTCTACCATCATATTTTGTGTTTTTTATGTATTCTGCTTTGCTTTTTTTTCTGTCTTGCCTTTGGATTATTTGTGTTTTCCTGGCTATAGGAAGAGGTTTCTAACGAGAATCTTCATCTTGGGTAGGCCCTGTTGCCATTGCAAGGGAAGCATGAATCATGGGGATTGAGCGATGCCCCAAGGACAGCCACTGGCTTTAGAACTCATCTACTATTTCCTTACCATATTATTCATCCACTTAAGAAGGAGTTTTACACATATTATGTGTATTTTAGTTGTATTTTAGTGTTTTGTAGTGGGAGATGTTGCAGATTGGGTTCCCTGGAAAGCAGACTCTTTGCCAGAGACTAGAATGCAGAAAGTTGATTAAGATGTGCTCTTGGGATCAACACCTGAAGAAGGGAGAAGGAATAAGATTGAGCAGGGGGAGAAATTGAGCTGCAGTGCAGTCCCAGAAAAGGCCTTAGGCACCCTGTAGGATTCCCTGAGTTGAGCCTTCCTCAGGGTGAGGAGGCTGGGCCTTTGTACATCTGGGTTGAATTTTCAGTCATTGGATGCAGCTGCCTCTGGAAGAGGCTGGTCTTGACCAAGTTGGCTCTTCTTGCATGAGGCAATTCCCAGAGGGAACTGAGAGCTGGGGGCTGTCAACTCTGGGCACCCCCAGAAGGTGGGGAAGAAATCCTTCATTCCTGAAAGGGCACCTGCCACGGAGGGTTTTTCAGTCTGCCATTTTGCCAGAAATAGAAGTCCTCGAATGTCTCCATCCCCTATGCCCTCCCCAAACAAAAGTCTTACCCCCATGATCAGCCTGTTTCTGAAGCCCCACTATTTTCTTTGAAAGAACAGAGTTCTCAAGGCTTTATTAAAGTGACTTTTCCAAAAACTTGAGGAGCCCACTATACCTGACCCCTTTAGTGAAGACAGAACAACCCACCTTGCAAGCCCCAAAAGGATCACCTGAAGCCCTACTCTTAAAGGAGAACATCGCTTCTGCCATCCAAGGGTCTTTTATACACCTCACGTCTGTCCTGACTCTGTGCCTTTAGCCACACTGTGTTTCCACCTGCTATGCCTCCCTGACTGTCTCTCTGCCAGTCCAAATCCTGCTTCTCCTTTTGTTCTCAGCCCACAGTGCGCTTCCCCTGCTTGAATTCATAGCGCTTGTGCTGTCTGTACCTAGCACAGGCTGCCCAGCACTGTCGTGTTGCTTTCTGTGTGACTGCACAGCAGGCAGGAGCCCAGGCTGGGCCTGCCTTGTCCTGCCTGGTGTAGACAGGACTGCTCTATACTCTGTCTTCCCTCCAGCCTTCCTCTTTCCTGTGCCTCAAGGGGTCAGATCTGGGCTGCCTGCATATGCTGGTGCAGGCCTGAAGCTTGAGGATATGAAACTGGGTCAAGGAAAAGTACAGCCTGACTTCGTGCTGTATCTCAAGAGCACGTTCGAAGGCTCTCACCGCTGATCCAACTCTCCCCCTACCCAGGGGCAAAGCCCTCTGTTTGACTGCCTGGAGAAACAGGCACAGCCCCAGGAGGTGGGGATCACAGGCACTGGAGGATCTAGCGGGGGGTGGTTCTGGAGGGGGACGGTGCCTAGCGGGGACAGGGTGGAGATGGAGGGCGCCCTAGAGAGGAGGAAGGGGCTGAGCTGACCACCGCCTGGGGTCTGTGCTTCGCTGGCAGAACCGCTACAGTTCTGCTGGTCAGAGCAAGTTTTGATGGGGCATCTGCTGTAGGGCTGGGACTTGGGGGAGGCAAGCAAGGAGCCCAGGGGACAAAGTTTAAGGAGGCTCCTTCTCAGGTGTCGACCCTGTGCTTGCACAAGGTGGAGGGTGGGGCCGCCCTCGATTTTGTGCCCTGGGTGCCTTGCTTGCCTCCCTCTAGTCCTGGCCGTGGGCTCTCTGTGCCCAGCTTGCACTAGGTGGTGGGTTTTAATCAGCTTCCTGTCCCTTCCCCAGATGTCCCTCAGGGATGCAGAGCTGCCCTCTCACTCCTCGCCCTTGCCCATCTCTCTCTCTGTTTTTTTTCTTTTTGATATTTGTACTTTCCAGGCAAATTTTACCTCTTAGAGGATCTGGTTTCTCCCCTTTGACTTATCCAGGCCTGTTCACTTCTCATCTAATAGGCTCTCATCCAATAATTCTCAAATTTAGCTTTCAACCCTATGTGTAGGGACCCCCCCCACCCCTCCACATACATACACCTACAGGTGATGGATTCATCAGGTAATTACATGAGTTATTAATATTCATTAGGGGTTCATGAGCCAGGCTCTAACCTAAACAGATAATCCTAAATGAGGATTATCTCATTTAATCTTCACCATAGTCCTGTTAAACAGATACAATCCTCCTCATTTAATACTCAGAGAGGATGAATAACTTTTGTAAGTCCGCACAGCTTGTAAAACCCTTGTAAGAGATATTTTATTCATCTCTGAATTTCCAGGACCTAGCACAGAGCCAGACATTAATTGTTGAATGAATGGTGCATACAAAGAGAATCCCCCAATTTTTTCCCTACAGTCAATGAATGTCCATTAAACACTCATTCAGCTTTGTGCTGGGCGAGAGGGGATGTTACTCAAGAATTATTATGCTACATGTCCTTAAGGAACTTACAGAACCCTGAAAGAGACAAACATGAAAAATAGGTAAGATGGTATATAAATACATTTGGAATTGTGTGACATAGACTATAAATCTTGTAGGTTTCAGAGGAGACAGCAATCAGGATGGTGAGTAGTGAGGTGGGACTTGATGTGGGCTTCAGAGAACTAGTGGGTTGCAGAGACTGGGGTTGGAGATACTCTGGGGGACAGGCTGGGGTGCTGAGGCTGGAGGAGCAGGTGATGGAAGTCACTGAAGGCTTTTACATTTCTCTTTGTTCCCTGGCGCTCTGAGGCCAATGGCCTCTCTGGTCTTGGTTTAGTCTTAGGTAGTAAGAGTGGGTGGCTTAGATGCTTTTGTCACAGGCTGGGCTTTGCCAGACCCTTTGAGGGGGCCCACAGGTCCTGCCGAGGCCCTGGACTGTGGAGGGATGGAAGTGAGGCAGGTAAGCCAAGAGGTGTGTGTGTGATGCCAGGCATAGAGGGGGATGGCGTTAATGGGAGAAACAAATACCCAAATCCACAGACGCTCAGGTTCCTTACAGTCAGCCCTCTGTATCTGCAGATTCCACATTCATGGCTTCAACCAACCATGGACTTGGAACCTGCCAATGCGAAGGGCTGACTGTACCACAGTCTGGGGACTTAAACAACGGAATGTTATTGTCATACAGTTCTGGAAGCTGAAGTTTAAGATCAAGGTGTCTGCACGGGGGTTCCTTCTGAGGGCCGAGAGGAAGAAGGAACCCCATGCCTCTCCCCTAATTTCTGGTGGTTTGCTGGTAATTTTGGGCAATTTTTGGCTTGTAGATCTCTGCCTTCATCTTTTCTTTTTCTTTTTCTTTTTTTAATCAATGAAAGCTTTTACTTTCTTTTTTTTTTAATTTTTTAAAAAAAATTTTTATTTATTTATGGCTGTGTTGGGTCTTCGTTTCTGTGCGAGGGCTTTCTCCAGTTGCGGCAAGCGCGGGCCACTCTTCATCGTGGTGCGCGGGCCTCTCACTATCGTGGCCTCTCTTGTTGCAGAGCACAGGCTCCAGACGCACAGGCTCAGTAATTGTGGCTCACGGGCCCAGTTGCTCCGCGGCATGTGGGATCTTCCCCGACCAGGGCTCGAACCCGTGTCCCCTGCATTGGCAGGCAGACTCTCAACCACTGTGCCACCAGGGAAGCCCTCTGCCTTCATCTTAACACAGGTTTTCTCTCTGTGCACGTGTCTGTGTCCAAATTTCCCTTTCTTTATAAGAGCACCAGTCATATTGGATTAGGGGTCCACCGTACTCCATTGTGACCTCATCTTAATTTAACTAATTACATCTGCAACAACCCTATTTCCAAATAAGGTCACCCTGGGATTAGCACTTCAACATACGATTTTTTTTGGTGGGGGCAGGGAGACACAATTCAATCCATAACAGCCAAAGGAACTAAGAGGAACCAAGGCTGGGGCAGGAATGAAATGATTGGAGAAGTTTAGCTGGACTGGGTTCCACGGGTCTGGGGAACAGTGTGAGGTACTAACCTCGGAGACACCTGCACATATAGAACCTGGGGGCTGCCATAGGATGGAGAAAATAGAATAAGTGGGCGCTCTTGACAGAGAGAGTAGTTGGAATGAATGCTTGGATGAGTGTTTGAGGGAACCCTCCCCCATGTCCACATCACTCCATTGCCATCCAAGGAGGGAGGGGGTCCCTGCCCTGCTCTCTGTGGTGTGCTGTTTGCGGCCTGAGTCCCGGAAGAAGCTGGAGGGCTGGTGTGCGCATCCCCATGGTACCCCATGCTCCTCCTGAAAGTGGCCCCCCTCCTTGAAGTAAATGTTGAGCAAAGATTTGGCAAAGAGTAGTTGGAAGGGCTGTGACATTTTTGGATGGCCTAGGGTACCCACTCTTTGGGTCTGGCCCTGACAGTAGAGGTCTGGAACGCCAGGCAGGGGAGCAGGACTGTTTGGAGGTTGGCCGGGGGGCAGCCCAGCTTCTCTGTGATGCAGAGGCTGGGGTGGGGCGAGGTTGCCCCAGAGTTGTGCCTGGAGCTCATCTGGTTTCTCTCTCTGGACCCCTCCCATGGCTGGTGCCCCCGTGTGCACCCTCCCCTCCCTGCACCTTGGCACTGGCTATACTTGGACTCCCTGCAGGCCACTCCTTAGCCAGAGGCTTCTGCAGAACCATGGATGGCCTTGGCATCCAGGAGGCTTACCGGCACCAAGGGCCTTTCAAGGAGGTCAGCCCTTTGCCACCTGCCTGCGGACCCCCACCCATGCCAGTGCCCACCACTTGCACCACCAGCCTTCTTTCTCCTCTGGGGGTGGAAAGCATGGGGGGGGGTCAGCCTGGGGAGTTCCCCCCATTCCTGTCCTCAGGATGCTTCACCTGCAGCATCTTTTCTGTTGCCCCCAATGAAAGGCTCCACAGACAAACCCTGGGGAATGAACGCACTTCCCTTTCCCCCTGAGGTTCTTCTTGGGGGGGAATGTTACCATCAGGGAAATAAAGTGAGTCACTAGTGAGTCAGGATGGAGACCGGGTGAGGGAGTACGTGGAACCTGGTAATTATGCCCATTAATCCCCCTGCAAAGGCTTCGCAGCCGGCAGGCACTTCCTCTCTGAGCTGGGTGGAGAGGGCCTCACCTTCTCCGAGAGGGCCTTCCTGACCACCCACCCCAGCTCCTTCCGTGGACCTGGGGACAGCGGAGGACTGTGGGAGGGGAGGAGGGCAATCTGCAAGCCCCGGCGGGGGAGGCCGAACCCCCAGACTCCTGGGGGCCCAGCTGAGTTCTTTGCTCAGAAGACGACATTGGTCACCTCCCTCCTAGATGGCTTTGAGGGGCCGCAGAAAGGTGGCGCTGCTTCACGTGCCACCTGCCCTGGACCCCTTGCCAGCCCCAGAACGAGCCACGGTACTCATGCCTCAGGCCCCTGCAGGCGCCAGTCCTCTTCCGGACCATCCTTTTCTGGATCCACCTGTTTCCTCATCACCTACTTCATATCCTGCTCAGATGTCACCTCCTCAGGGAGAAGACCACCCTATGTGGAGTAACTCCTCACCCCAAACTCCTTATTCCCCTTGCCACCCTTTATGTTTTCCACAGCACTTTTCACCATTTGACACATTGTGTGTTGTGTCTCCTATTAGCTTATCTGTCTCCCTCTGGTCAAAATTATGTGTCACTGGGTCAGGGCCTTTGCTAGTTTGTTCACTGTTGAACCCCAGCCTGGCATGGCTGTTCAACAAATATAAAATAATAAAATAATATATGTATATGTATATATATACACACACACACACACGTCTACATATATAATGAAATAAAAATAGCATGAATGGATAAAGGAAAGATATCATGTCAGCTGTGAGGTACAACATAAGTGCTTTGCTGATTAGTTATAGAAGAGTGGTTATACATGTGATTTGACAAGCTTGGTGTGAAAGAAATGGCTCATTTCCTCATTTTCTTTTAATTAAAAAAAAAAGACTAAACTGTATCCACCAGCTGGTGGGAAACTTAGTCTATCATTATTGAGGTGCCTTCCCTCCGCCCCCCCCAGGGTAGTGTGAAGGTCCTGGACGCTTGTGTGGAACAAAACAGTTGGGGGGCTTCCCGGGCCATCCCGGCCTCAGCCAGTCCACTTCTGCTCCCTGGAGGCTTCTGGAACCCTGGGTCCAGCCTCCCACAGTGCCCCAAGCAGCAGTCCTTTTGAGGCCCTGCTGTCCGTTTAGAAGGGGACAATGGAGAGGAGCTCCAGACCACCATCGTGGGCTTTCTGGACTTGAGGCACCTCCTGCTCAGCCGTGGTCCCACCCACCCGTCCCCAGACCTGAAGGGCCTCCCGCTGCCTTCCAGGTTGGCCTTGCACAGTTTCTTCGGTGAGCTGGGAAGCTTTCAGCCTCCACAACCCACATGGTCCTAAAGTAAGAGGTTGAAAAAGCCAAGCTACCTTCTTGGAATGGAGGAGGGAAAATACAAATGAATAATTCAATAGGGTAGCCTCCCACGAAAGTTAAGTACTGATGTTTTGTGAATGATTTTCTTCTCATTATTCTTTTCAAATAGAGCCGACTCAAGGTTATCTTGTCATAACAGCAGCTCAGTAATTTGCATTCCTAATGCATGCTTTGTCCAGTGGGAGGGAAAGGGCGGTTGCAGGCTGGGCTCGGGAGCTGCACACCCCTGGGCTTCCTCTGTGGGTGCCTTCTGTGATGATGAGGCTGCCTGTTGTGCAGGAGGCAAAGGCTGAGGGTCGCTGACCCAGCGCCCAAGATGGAAGACCCCAAGGTGTGCTGGCTCCTGGCATAGGATCCCGCACTTTGGTGGCTGAACTGGGAGGCCAGGCTCCTGAATTCCAGGCCTAGCTTTGCCTCCAGCTGGCTGAGAGGTAACTCCCACTCTCTGCCTCACTTTCCTCAACTGGGAAGAATGATGCACACTCTGTCTCCCTCCTAGGACTAGGGGCAGCATCGAGTAAAAGGCTATAAGCCAGGGGCCGTCAGTGGGGGTCCCCAGGCTGCGTGCAGCCCTCAGCAGGGGGTATTTGGTCTGCACAGCATTTAAATTGGAAAATTAAAAATAAAAGTCTGGGTTTCCAGCATCTCTTCGAAGAATGAACAAAATGGCAACACAGGGCCTATCTTCTCATATGGCAGCAGTGGGCTGGGGCTCAGGGCACCTACCCGGGCAGGAGTAGCATAAGAATCCCAGTTCCTGCTGCCTTTGCTTCACTCATTCTCTTCATTCACTGTCTGCCTCCCGGGAGACTTGACCGCTCACTGGTGGAAGTGAAGCACTTTGTGGGAGCATAAAGTATTGATGTACAGTTGGATTTTTATTGGATGTTTTATCCAAGGTGTGTTACAGGTGAAATGGCCCAAGGAGAGTGAAGATGATGATTGGTTAAGGGAGAGTAAGGGCGTTATGGGACCATCCCCCGCTTTAGAGATCAATGTCAGGGGATGAGAGTGGCCCTTCTGACCAGCACGGGGTCCCTCAGGGGGGTAAGGGCACCATGTTCTTGGTGGCCCACCAGCTTGACACTAAGTTGACTCAAGGAAAAGAGGTGGATTTGGTTCTGTTCTTGGTCAAGGCCTGAGTCAAGAAGGGCTTTTAGCTCAACTGCTGCAGCCGCTTCTGGCTGCTGATCCCTTGGTCCCCATCCTCATAGGGGCCTGGGCTCTCCTGATGGCGCGGGGGGAGCACAAGGGGCCACAGTCTGGGTGACCCACACAGCAGCAGGTCACTGGCCCCTGAGGGGGGCTCAAATCTCAGCCCAATTTTCATGCTCAAATCTCAGCATGAGAAAACTTCCCCTGCTTGGTTTTCCCCATTTTTCCTTTCTGTGTGAATACCAGCTGTCCTCATCACCATCCCTCCTGTTTGTGCAACATGAAAGAGTTACCCGAAGCCTTTTGCATCTGCTTTTTCTTACTTGAGAAAGTCCAAGCATCGTTTACTAAGGACCTACTAAGTGCCTCCAAAGGTCTATACAGTTGTCTGTGATTATTGTTATTTATTATTATTATCATTATTATTGTATTGCTCTGAGTTTGCATTGTTTCTACTTTTTTAATGTGATTATAAAAATAATACATGTTTGTTTTAGAGCTTATAGAAAGGACAGAAAAGTATAAATAAGCAGGGAAAAAAATCCCTCATCATACTACATTCAGAGACGTATTAGCTTTAGGGAATGTTTTCTTCTAGACTTTCCTCTGAGCATTTTTTTTAAAGAAATGAGATCATAGTGAACTTACACATATATTCTATTTATTTATTTATTTTTTACTTAAAGTTAGTGATTTCCCTGCGCCGTTTAAAATGACTTCATAGATATGATGTTTTGGGGGCCACATGGCCACCTGTCATTTAGCACCACAGTTCCTTAGCCTTTCCCCAGTGTTGGGTATTTAGGATGTTTCCTGATTAAAAAAGATTCCAGACAACTGTGTGTCTGGTTCAAATCCCTCTGATCTGTCGACGAAAATTCAATTAACTATCAAGTTAAGAAGAAAAACAGGGAATTTTATTCGAGCCAAACTGAAGATTATAACCAGGGAAGCAGATTCTCAGAAAGCTCTGAGAACTGTTCCACCTGTTAGAAGTCGAAGGCACAGTCATATACGTTTCTGAGACAAAGGATTGTACATCAAAATGACATACTGATATTTTACATAAAGTTCACCAAGGATACATAGTCCACGTAAACACATACAAAGCGAAGAGCAAGTCACCATGACCCCCTACAGAAGTGGGAAAGAACACTATTCTTTTAAGAAGTTACAGTGCTAGCTTCAGCAGAAAGAAAAAAAAAAAACACCTTTATGGTTGAGCAGGCACTCCCATCTTTGAGGAGCTCTGCACATTAATGCAGCTGCGCCCTGCACATTAGGGAGGGAGAAGGCCCAAACAAACAGAGAGAGATAATTTTATGTTTAATTTTTCTTGTCCTGCCTTAAAATATAAATTTTATTTCATCAGATCAAAGTTCGATCATTTCCTGAGGATCCTGGAAGGGTTATCATTGGGACTGAAGGTATAAACATTCTAATACCCTCTGATACATATTCCCAAATTCTCTTCCTGAAAGGTGACTGACACCAATGAGAAGGTATTAACATTACATGTATTTTGTCAACTTGATAGGTTTAAAAAAAAGAATTGCATAACTTTCATTTGCATGTCTTTGGTTACTAGTGAGATTAAACCCACACCACAATTTACCTGGATTTTGCACGTGTAAGATTCAAAAAGCACAAAAGAGCATGGATGTGGAAAGTAAGACTCCTTCTCACCTGGTCCTCCAACAGCTTTCTTGTCTCCTCTGGAAGAGAACACTGAGTTACATGCATTTAAGTTGTATGTTATTAGATTTAAGCACTTATACGTTTGTTAGAATTTATATATCTGCTTTTGTGGACTGTTTATATCCTTAGGTCGAGGATTATTTCTCCCCTTTGACAGGCGAGGAAACTGAGGCTTCAAGAGGTGAAATGCCAGGAGTCACATAGTTAGCAAAAGGGGGTGAGCTCCGGGGGTATCTCTATCCGGGAATCTTTGGAGGCAGGAATGAGGCGGCTGCAGGCACGTGTGACTGGGAGGGAACGCCTTCTCACCCAGGAATGTCTCCCTCATCAAACTGCTGCTGCTGCCCGAAATCCCATCAAAGGCTGGCCCGCAGTTGGGCCATTCCAGTGTCTGAGAACTGGGAACTGGCAGCTTCTGAGGTGAGCACTGCACGTGGCATGTGGCCGAGCCCTGGCCCTGCCTCCTCTGCTCTGCTTTTCTGGTCCCCTCACACCCCACCCCAGGCCAGTTCAGGCCCCCTAGCCAGTTGCCCTTCAAAGCCAGCCTCTCCCTGCCTGGGAGGGTGAGAGTTTAGAAACACCTCTGTGTCTACAACCCCTCTACCCGCCCCAGGAGGGCTGGACCCAGTGAGCCATCTGGAGTGTGTCCCTCCACCCCACCTTGTTTCTTCCTCTTTCCTGGGACGTGAAAACCTCCTGCTCTAATTTTCCTCAAGAGGGACCCTGGAGAGGGTGGGATTCAGGATCCTGGAGTTCTAGAACCTAAAGGTACCCGAGTCAGCCCCCTTTCCCCACTCTGCTTGCTTAAGGGATCTTGGGTAAGACAATTTTACATCAGGTTTATATACACGTCTCTTCTCTGGAAAGGGCTATAAGCATGTAGGGACGACACACAGAGAGGTAGGCAAAGGGGACCAGTGACTCAGGGCAGAATGTGTGGTGCCGAAAGGCTTATGAGAAAGTGCTGACTGGGCCAGGGGGCTCAGGGAGGAGAAGACACTTCAGCTGGACTTTGAAGTTTGGGTGGGATTCGAGTAAGTGGGGGATGGGATGAGGGTGAGTGGGAATGCCAAGGGCAAAGGCGTGAGAGTTGAAATGCCATGGTGGGTCACAAGGCTGCAGGCAAAGCTGCAAGCAGCTGCTGGAAGGACGCCTGAGTTGAGGGTTTGGAGCTTGTCCTTTGGCGATGGGGATTCTTGGAAGGTTCTGGAACAGAGGAGGGGTGCTGCTGGCATGGCTCTTAGGGAGCCAGCTCTGAGGGAGCATAGGAGTGCGTGAAGACTGGAGATGAGGCTCGGAGGTTGGTGCCTTCCCATCCTCTACTGACCTGGGGAATGTAGAAATGACAGTGGCTTCAGTCTCCCCCTGCAGAGCCCGAGGAGGCACGGCCTTCCTTGGAGGTGGCTTGTGAGGACAGGATGCAGATGCTATTTCATCCGGAGGCACCCGGCCAGCCTTTGCGTGATCTGGGCTGCAGGCCCAGTGCCCCACTGGGTTGGGCACTTAGCTCCTGGAGTCCTGGGCTCTGGCATCAGGGGTGCGATTTCCCAAGGAAACCCAAGTGTCCACAGTGCCCAGTGCCCTGCACCCCACGGATTCAGCCTGTTTTGGCTCAATGTCCCTGGTGATTCCGACTTCTGAGGGGTCAATTCCTGACACTTGGCCCCAGGGCCTGCTGTGTGCAAAGGCAGGTGGTGCAGTTACCCACACACTGTGAATGGAGGGCTATGGCTGCACCACACCCCCGCCCCCATAAACCATCTCCACCGGCCTCCTCCAGTGCTGAAGCCCCAGGTTAGGAATCTGTGATGCTGGGTCTCCCATCAAAATGGGGCAGGATCTCAGAGAATATTTAAGCAAGCTCCTTCATTTTACTATAGTCTATGGTTTGTTTTATATAAAAATATTATCACTAAATGATTGACAGCAAAGGCAGCAGCTCTAATACTTAAAATAATAATAATAATAATAATATAAATTTATAAATAGTTAAAAATATTGGATAATGACAGATACTGTATGATATCATATGTGGAGGCTAAAAAATAAAACAAACTAGTGAATATAACAAAACAAAAATAGACTCACAGATATAGAGGACAAACTAGTGGTTACCAGTGGGGAGGGGATGAGGGGAGGGGCAAGATAGGGGTAGGGGACTAAGAGGTACAAACTATTATGTATAAAATAAGCTACAAGGGTATATTGTACAACACAGGGAATACAGCCAATATTTTATAATAATTGTAAATGGAATATAACCTTTAAAAATGGTGAATCACTATGTTGTACATCTGAAACTTATATAATAACATTGTACATCAACTATACTTCAATAAAATCTTTTTGTAGAATATTGGATAATAGAAAAGTCGTGTGTGTGTGTGAGTGTGTGTGTGTGTGTGTGTGTGTGTGTGTGTAAAAAGCATGGGGACAAAAGGGGAGGAAGAAGCAAGGGCCTTGGGATCAGACATGGACTTGAATACTTTCTCTGCTCCTTCCAGGTTCTGGGCAGATTATGAATCTAATCTTATGAGCCTCAATTTCCTCATTTGTGAAATGGGGGGATAATAATACCTACCTCCAAGCTGTTGGGAGGATTCAAAATAAGAAAAACCTATCATGGTACCTGGACCATATATATATATATATATATATTTTTGGCTGTGCTGTGCAGCTTGTGGGATCTTAGTTCCCCCACCAGGGATCGAACCCGGGGCCCCAGCCGTGAAAGCGCAAAGTCCTAACCACTGGACTGCCAGTCCTAACCCTGGAACATATATTTTTTAACTCACTGCCATACATCTTAGTAACCCTTCATAATTTTTGGAGGATATTATCAATGGAGGTAATGTCACTCTCATGGGCACTTCTGTCTGTTTTTAAATTGCTTCTCCAGTGTATGATTTTGTCTTTTGCCCTGAAACTCCCCCTGGCAGTTGACTCTGGGAAGCCTGGGCCGCTTTTGCTACCCTCCGACGGCTGCAGGAATTACTGCCATGAGAGTCAGGGGTTAACAGACGTGACTGTGGGTTACACAGCAGGAGACCTAGCTAAGCAGGGCCATCATCAGCGACAACAGAGTAAAGCTGAGCCTCAGTGAGCCTATCACAGATTTCATAATCAGAAAATCTAGACCAAAGCTATTTGAATTTTAACAGTCACAGAACTTTTAAGTAAGTACAAGGTGTGAAGTGGCACCCTAAGCTTTTCAGTGCTCAGGGCCTTAAAATATCTGAAACCAGTCTTGAATAACTCAGTTTAAATAATTCTTTACATGTCGCATTTCCCCAGGTTTAAGGCAACGTTTAATGTTGGTTTCACCAGCAAGGTGCAAAGATTTCTCAAGGCTGCCACAGCCCAGGAAGTTCCCTGCAGCGACTCCAAGTCCTGTTAGTGATTTCAGTTCTGCACTTTGGTTTTTAAAAAAATTATTTTAACACATTTTTATCATGAACAAATTGAGAAGAAGATGGAGAACAATGTGACAAACAACCATGTAGTCACGACTGTGGATTATTAATGTTAACAAATGTTAACATTCTGCCCTATGTATTTCAAATCTTTTCCTCTCTTTTAAAATAAATTAGACATAAAAAACAGAACACCCTTTGTAGCACTTGATTGCTAATATTTTTTATCTTGTTTGCTAATATTTTCATGTGTGTTTGTGTAATCACCGGAGCTGTAGGGTAAGCACTGAGAAAACATGAGTTTGCTCACCTTGGGGTCCTGACCCAGGCCCCGGCACAGTTGCTGGCACAGAGTAGATGCTCAATAGATTTTTGTTGAATGAATGAATGAATGAGTGAATAAAGCTTCTTTTTCCTTTGTTATCCTCCTTCATATCTCCACGTACCTTTTCCTCACTGGTGTTTCGTTGGCTAATAATGGACAATTCTTACACTTAGCTCAGGAATAGAATTCAAATTACTGTGTAAAATATATTGGTTTTGAAAATTACACAATCAGGTTTTTTGGAGATATAAATTAGAAAATGTTGCTAAACTGAAAGAAGGAATAAACCTAAATCCTCCCTTTCAAAGATAACCAACTTTATGGTTTAAAACCCTACAAAAATGGGATCATTAATGCATATCCCCTTTTATAACTTGCATTTTTCACTGAATTTATTATGCACACCTTTCTGTGTCATAGTTCCTGCTAAATATTGTAATAACTGATGTCTTCTTAGTAGTCTGTCACTTCTACAACCCTGGGAGGACTGTCTTGTGAAGGGACGCCCGGGTCTCACAGGGGCCAGTTTGGGCGGGAGAGTGAGAGTGCTTCTGGCTGACCCCTCGTGCGCTTGGTGGACATGAGTCTCGCTGGCCAGACTCTCTCTAAGCCTGTGAGTTTCCTAGCTGAGTGCTGGGCTGGGAATTGCTTGAATATGCTTGTGAACCAGCTAATTTTCAGAATCCCAGGTGGAAATACTACTGTTTTCTTGGCCTATAGACAGTCTGGTACAGGCTTTTAGGAATAAAGGTTTTTACAGTGAGAAAGCCAGAAAGTGCTGGGTTTAAACCTTAGGTTGGCCACTTGTTAGCCTTGTGGCCTTGGGCAAGTTACTAAACCTCTCTGAGCTGCACATGTCATCACCTATAAGTGCAGAAAATGGGACTTGCCACATTAGCCTGTTGTTGGAATAGAGATAATGTATGTGAAGGGCCTGGTTCACTGTAGGTGCTCAGTAAATGTTTCCCTTCCTCATAAACCAAACCCAAATTCTCTCTAAGAAATACCTTGCAATATTACCTCGAAATATCTCTTTGAAAGGAAACATAATAGATAAATAAATAAAGGTATTTATATTATAGATGTTTACAATATATTTATAAATGCATATAAGATAGATTTATATATTATACGTATATAATATTTATATTATGAATAGATAAATATATAAAGAACTTGAGCCAGAACCAAGTGGAGCGCTGCTGTTCCCTGAACACTAAGAACTGGACGGGCGTTTTGCTGTGGCTTCGGGCTCTGTCCTGTGAGCTGTGCCTGTTCCTCCCCCAGGCCCGCTCCGCTCCGCCGAGGAGGCTGGAGAGTGTGAGAAGAGAATCGGAGTCACTTGGCAGAAACATCGATTGAGCGCCTCATGTGTGCAGCTTCTGCTCACGGGGCCCCAAGGGCGTCCCCCGCCCAGCGTCTGGCTGGAAATGGTGCAGACTCGCAGGCGGGAGGTGACCTGGTCTTGCCATTGAGGACACAGCTCAGCCCTGTAAAGCTTTCGGTCAAGAACTTTGGAGACATCGAGACAGTTCTCCCGACTTGAAAGATGGGAATAGAGGCCTAGAGAGATATAGAGACTTCACTGAGGTCACTCAACTCATTAGTGGCTGATCCGGGTGGACCAGAGCCCAGCTCCAACCACTGTCGCTGCCCCATTTCCCTTAGTGTAGAGACTTTATTAGAGGGCTTTATTTTTAGGGGTTTAACTGTTTTATTTTTGTTTGCTTTATTCTCTGCTTAAAAGTTAAAGTTTACCCCACGTACCAGGGTCTTTAACGGGACTTTAAAATTCTAGAAGGTGCACTGGAGCTCCGTGTTGTGGGCAGTGGTTCTTAACAGGGTTGATTGTCTCAACAGGGGACACTTGGCGATGTCTGGAGACAGTTTTGGTCATCACAGCAGGAGGGTGGGGGATGAGGAGCTGCTGGCCTCAGAGAGTAGAGACCAGGGGTGCTGCTCGCCAGAGGATCACAGGACAGTCCCACAGCAAGGACTGTGCAGCCCCCAATGTCAGCAGCGCCAGATTGATGGGGCGGCAGCAGCCCTTTCCTCTGTAGCCTTCTCTTTTGACTTGGTCAGCTTCCCTCTGGGAAACCCATCCATGCCCAGACCTTTGTGGGGGCCGGGTGGCTGGGACCAGGCGTGCTCAGTAAGCTGACTTCCAGGTCAGCCCAGCTGTTTTTAGCCTGGTATCTCGGTATATGAAGAGTGCCGTCTGCAGGGTGGGCAGGCAGAAGGCCCGGACTGCTTGGGCTTAAGGCAGGGGACTTGGGTGTGTGGAGGTGGGAAGTGTTTAACGCTCCTTATAAACCTGAAGCAACTCTCCTGCCCGCGGCTCCATTCTGCAACCCCACCTTCAGTGGCCCCGGCGCCGTGATTTCCCGAGCCTTCCCGCGTCCTGCACGGAGAATAGATTTACTTCTTACAGGCGGTCAGGGCTCCACTGTCTCTGGCCTAAGGCACTTACTCATCTGCTTTGCATCTTCCAAAATGTTGTCGCTGGCCCCTGTTACTCCTCTCCATCCATGCTCACGCCCTTGTTATGCCTTTGCTGTCCTTTCAGTCAGGTTGGGGGAGGGAGCGAAGAGGACCATGTGTGTTGAGTCCATCATCTTAAACCAGGAAGCGTGTCCTTATGAGTTGGAAAACTAGATTTCAGTAAAAGCTTTGCCGTGTGTGGGGCCTCTGGGGAAGGCAAGGAGCTGGCGAGCTGGAGCTCTTCTGGTGTGAGTCTCTGGAGGCGGAATTGAAGGGCGCACCAGACGGGGTAGGGGAGCTCTGCGACCTTGATCTCGCTAAGCCTCAGGTTCCCTGTGTGTACAATGTGTAACCCTGCCCTGCCCATAAAGGTGAAGTAAGGGCACGGATGTAGATGAGCAGAGAACACTGTGAAGGGCTGTGATTTATTACCGTCATCCTGCTGGGTGGACATCTCTCTCGTCTCCACTAGGCGTGATCAAGGCGAGGTGTCACGTGGCACGCGCCAGAATGTGACTCTCTGGTGATGGGCTTACCCAGCACGTGAGCATGAGTACCGACTGCCTCGTTCTCTTGCCAGAGGTCTCCAGTTTGGTTGGCAGAGTGGTGACCAGCTGGCCAATTGGACGGGGCTCTTTAATGTCATGGACGACCCAGCAGTGCAGAGTGGCAGTGACTCCAGCTCCAGGTACAGACCCCGGCGAACGACCAGGGAAGGGGGAAGCTCATCCCAGGGCGACCCTGCATCCCCTGCCCCATGGCCTACTCCCCAGGGCTGCCCTCAGGGAAGAAGCAGTCTCAGCACAGTGGCCCAGAGCTCACTTTGGGATCCTGCCTTGTCTGCTTTGACAGGAGGGGTGAGGGCTAGGACCCAGCCAGAGCAAAGCAGGGACTTGTGGGCCCCTCTTTTTTGGGGTGGGGGCTGGGGTGGGGGCTGGAGAGGGAGTCTGGGTCTCCAGCCTCCATGGGGGCAACATTCCACCCCTGCTGCAAGGCTTCCGGATACCAGGCCACAGGTGTGTGTAGGTTTGTGGGTGAAATCGGGCTGGGTGAGGGTCGTGGGCTCCCTGTTCCTCTGAAATCCCACTGCACAGGCCATCCCTACTCTGCCCATCTGTGAGGCTGACCTTGGCTGGGGAAGAACATTTTCATCAAATACGATGTTGAGGGCTTCCCTGGTGACATAGTGGTTGAGAATCCGCCTGCCAATGCAGGCGACACGGGTTGGAACCCTGGTCCGGGAAGATCCCACATGCCGCAGAGCAACTAAGCCCGTGTGCCACAACTACTGAGCCTGCGCTCTAGAGCCCGCGAGCCACAACTACTGAGCCTGCGTGCCGCAACTACTGAAGCCCACGTGCCTAGAGTCTGTGCTCTGCAACAAGAGAAGCCACCACAATGAGAAGCCCACGCACTGCAACGAAGAGTAGCCCCCGCTCGCCGCAACTAGAGAAAGCCTGCACGCAGCAACGAAGACCCAATGCAGCCAAAAATAAATAAATAAAATAAATAAATTTGTTAAAAAAAAAAGATATGATGCTGAGAATTGACATTCATACCATCACATGGTTATTTCTTCTTGATCGGCTGTAGTGTTTGGAGTTAAATAAGTAATTAAGGGCACTGTATATTCAGGAGTAGGAATTCAGGAACTATTTGTAGAATGAATGAAAATGGAATATTCTCAGGTGGGGCACACTCATTGCAGGGGGGAGGGGGGAGCATTGTGGGGAATTTTTCTGATAAGATGGGTTGCTCTCTCTGCTTGGAGCTGGGTGTGGCTGGAACTTCCCAGCTAAGGGTTTCCTGGGGCTAAGTTGTTTGTTTCCTTAATTTTTGCATTTATGAGTATGGGCTAGCTTTCAGATCAGTTTCCCTGGGAAAGAGGCCTCAGTTTTCATTGCTGTTAATTTTGACACCAAAACATCAAATCGACCCTGCAGAGGAGAAGTAGTATGTTTTTCAGGGACCTCAATGCCTATGATTTTGTTCAATGCTTTGAAAAAGAACAGATGTGGCTCCAGTGTCAGAAGCCGTTTGGGAAGGTGTCCACAGACAGGCCTTGGGGTGTGGTGGGCGGCCTCGGGCCGTGGCCTGGGATCAGGGTCTTATCCTGGCCTTTTAGGAGCCCAGTTCTTTCCACATTTGCGTGGTGGGAGCCCTGGCCAGCCGCTTGGCCCCTGGGATGTCACCCAGTGAGAGTGACAAGTCCAGAGCTGTCTGTTCCATATGTTGAGCCTCCAATGTTGGTCCTTCTGCTGTGTGACCCGCCCACACAGATGGGGGGTGGTCTAGATAAGTCTTCAGGTGTCTCCCTGGGAAGGACTCCTTGAAGGGCTCACTGAGCGGTGAGCCAGAAGGTGCTAACAAATTGAGCAAGACAGAGCAGGCCCCTGGGAGGCCATTCTGGGCAGATGTCCTGGGCAGGGGCTGCACGAATTCTAACTTTTCCTCCTGCCAGCAGCTTTGTTCTCTCTGCCCTTTTCCTGCAATCTTGTCTCTAATTTCTCTACCTATCTCACCCCACCTAGTGTCTCCTCTCCCTTTCTTCCTGTTACCCTTTCTTTGTCCACTTTTCTTTCTCAGTCCCTGTGTTGTGCCTCTCTCCTCCTCCCTCTCATCTCCCTTCCCCTTTATCCTCTCTCCCTCTCTCAGCAACTCAGGCCAGCCTTCCCTTCCCTGTCTCCTGGGGTCCCTCAGGGCCAGAGACACCTCTGGCATCTGTCAGGTGCCCTTTATTCGACATTGTTACCAATTGAGTTGATTTCCTTCCAGAGAGCCGCCATTTGACCGAGAGCTCCCTTAGCCACTGAATAAATGTGATGGCCACACATTCCAGGTTCTTCTGGGACACTTCCAACTCATATCCCAATTTCCAATTGACCGCCAAACTCCCCACATATGTGAGAAAACACAGTATGTATTTCACACGTGTAGAAAATAATGGTTGGTGTCATTAGAACTGACCTGGATGCTGGTGATTCTTTTCTTTGGCGTGGGAGCAGCTTCTGCCTTCTTTAAGATGGACAGGACAGCTCCTGGCAGCAGACGTGCAGGGCCTGGGGGACACTGTGAAAAGGGCTCTGCAGAGTGAAAGTGCATCAGCCCAGCGGACAACTCTCCGTGCCTGGAATACGGATGAGCTTTGTGGTATTGTTCACCTACTGAATAATTCAGCGTATGCCATAGTTTGCTATCCGTAGCTGTGCGGTATGTTGAAATGTGGTACACCTGATGTCATTTTTTATTAACACTGTTGGAAGGGAGGTCAGGAGGTACCGTTTATAACAGAGGATAAAGAGGGGCAAAAAAAGAAATGACTCATAAATTGAATACTCAACCAGGAGCCACAAGGAGAAGGAGCAGGTCCAAATGATCAGTCTGGAACACTCCAAACAGGACTGCAAAGGAAATCCAGGCCAGATGGTGCTCATAAAGGCTGTGGCCAGGTCTTCACTTTGGACATGAGCTGGGGGAAGTCCAGACCCAACTAGAAAGTGTATGAGTTACAAAATATACATTGACATATAGCTTTATTGATTTCAAGTCTAGATCTAAAAGCGTCCAATAAGCATCCCTAGGAGAACTGCTTTAGTGAACAGATAGGAATAATTGTTAATCAGCCAATGCTTCTATTTAAGTGGGTGCTTTGAACAAGCAGGAAGGTCTTTGAAGACAGTTCTCATCATGTTCAAATTATGTGTTTATGTTTCTGTCTCCCCACCTAGACAGTGATTGTGCTTCTCCATTTTTGAATTTTTAGCACCCAGTATGGCAGCAGCTCAATAAATGTTAATTGAATAAAAGAATGCATTAAGCAAGAACATAGTAAAGACTATTGTTAAGAACGCAAACTTCAATGTCAGTGTCCTGGAATTCTCCCTTAGAGATTTATTCCTTTGGATTAAACCTTGTCTTCTGGCACTGTCTTTGAAAATTAATCCCTGGGAAAGGGAAACACTTTGGCGTCATAAACTCTTTCACAGTTTGGAATGACCAGAGAATGTTTTCTCTTGAGAAGAGCAGGTAGTAAGTAAGTCTGAGAGTTCTGGGTGGCAGGGTGGGAAAGGGGAAACTGATAGTGGGGGAGGGGTATGTAGAAAAATAGAAGGCAATGAAGGCAGATGATGTACTTTTGCAATAACTGACTGAGAACTACACACCCCCAAACCACCCCCACCACGGCGCATGGTGATTCTGGAAAGGGTAGATGGGGGAGGGGAAGGGGAGGGAGGGCACTTGTCCTGTCAGCTCACTGCTTTGACCTCTCCAGCCCGGCCAGCTGCCTGCGAGACCAGTGACCACCTACAGGGCAGGGGAGGCACAGCACCCGTCTGTCCTGCAAAGTGGATAGGCAACGTTGCCTCCGCTGCCTCAGGACATCCCAAGGGAAGGTCCCCCGGTCACAAGGGCTGAGGGCAGCTGAGGCAGGAGTCCCCCAGGTGCTGACTCTCAGCCTGGCTTGTAGCCGCAGCTCAAAAGGCTTCACTCAACTTCTGCCCAATGGACCCTGCTCCATATCCCAGTCCTGTCCTCCTGCCGGGATCCACCTCCCACTAGGCCTCCTCCTGGAAGCCTTCCCTGATAGCCCCCTTCACTCTATGTTCACTCTAAGATGTGTCTGCACAGAGGGCTATTTCTATCATTACGCAGGCAGAGAGCTCTCCAGCAAGTGCACGTGAACCACTCTGTGTTTGCTCGGGCATTCCCCAAACCTCGAGGAGCCTCCTACCCTGGGGAACTGGGCTGGACTGCCTGTGCATGCAAGTTCAGGGCCCTCCGGACACGATAGCTTCAGACACAGCCCACAGGCGGCCTGGCTGGCTGGCCTCATCAGCCCCTCCTCCCGGGGTGCACACAGCCTTGGCCCCCTGCTCCGAGATGGATGGCAGGAGATGGCTTGCAAAGACAACTCAAGGAACACTTCTCTCTGAGGTCTAGGGCAGAGCTGGCCCAGACTGCCCCCCCACCCCCCCAAAGCTGTCTGTTCCCGGGACAGCAATTCCCCTGTGCTGCTGGGCTTCTGACCGGGGTGCTGGGGACTTTCCACAGAGGAAGGTAGCACCAGCCACAGGAGTAAAGGGCAGGCCCCCAACTGGTGACACAAGAGCCTCTTTGCTCCGCAGAGCAGCAGGCCAAGGAAGCGTCAAGGCTAGAGCTCTTCTCTCTGGGTCAAGGTCTGTGTTGTGCCTAGCATGTACCGTGCAGTATGGGGTGTGGAATCGTCATGTTTCAGAGCTGGAAGGAACTAGACTGAATTCAATTTAGCACTTTATTATGCTATATTGAATTGCTCCCTAATTGTTTCAAGACAGTGTATAATTAAGGAATAAATTGTGCGATGCGGATGGCAAGTGCTCCAGGAGCCTAGTGTAGAAGTCAGAGGCGCTTCCATGGAGGGGCTAGACTTGGCTGGGATGTGGATGGGTGATGCCTGTGGCCGAGTGCTACTGGGGGCTGGCTGTGTGCCAGGCATGGTGCTGGGCGCCTGACACGTATTACTGCAGTTAATCCTCACACGCAGAGCTATGAGGTGGGTACTGTCATTGCCCCCATTTTACAGAGGAGGAACTGAGTCCCCACTTCCAGGTGTGGTGGGAGGTGCAGCTGGAACACACCCCATGCAGTGTGACTCTGAGTCCTAGCACTAGTGGGCCATGCACGACGGAGGGATTCTTCTTTCTGGGCTGCGGACAGACATCCAAGGTTGGGTTGGGTTGGGTCTCCTTGGTTCTCCTTGCCAAGTCCTCTCAGACCGTCTATTCCTGCCCTCAGCTCCTGGCTGTTAGACTGGACTAAAATGGCCATATTGATCTAAGTAGGTGATTACGCGCATATCTGCTTCGAGTATTGTCATTAGCACTAGAGGCAAGACAATCTTCAGGGTCTTTCATCCCTTCCTCTCCTCTTTCCCACTTTTCATATTCTGTGTCCACCCACCCTCCACCCCCAGCCTCTATGCTTCGTGTTTTCCTGATTGTTATCCCTGAAAAATGCTTCCTTCCATCTGCTCCTGGGGGTCCTGGATTTCAAAGAGGAGCCCTTGGTGGCAGGGTTAGTCCAAGGGAAAGACTTTTCCGTGGTGGACTTACAGGTGTGGTGACAGCTGTGAGGGGTGGGGTCTGCACGCCTGCATTGTGGGTGCAGGCTGGCTTAGCATAAGCCTTTCTGGTCAGTTTTCACTTCTGCAGAAAAGGACCTAAATAAATAAATAGCCGGAACTCTTGGGCTCCATCCAAGATGGCACTGCGTCCTCCTTTCCTCCCACGCACCCAGTGTGGGCCTCTGGTGGCAGAGAGACAGAAGAAGCTGACTGTGAAGGCAGGGCTGTTGGGGCCCGGAGACTCCTCGGGTGGTGCCATTCCATGAGCTTTGTGGCCCTTAGTTTAGTCTGAATTGAGTGTCCTGGGCAAATAACCACTTACATGATCCTTTCTGTGCCTCAGTTTCCTCCTCTGTGAAACTCCCACCTCGCTCAGTCACTGGTGGAGTCCCCTGGGTGGGCTCACAGCTGGCAGGAGGTGCTCCCTCTCGGGGCCTGGTTTCCACATCGGATGATCGCGGCCTCACCCCCCGCCAGCTCCTCAAACCCTCTGTTCCTCGCTCCTGTGTCCCGTTCTCCCTCCTCTCCTTCTTCACAGCTCCCGTGCTTCCTGCCTCCTGGACTGTCAACAAGAATTTTATACCAGTCACTTAGCACGGACAGGAGGCCACAGAAAGGAGTGAGAATGGAAAGAAATGGAGAATGGAAAGGACAAGAGATCTGGGGTCTGGCCGAGAGGACCAGCATCCACCTGGTAATCAGTTTAGGGGGTGCTTGGAAGGTAAGACACCAGGGTCGTCCGGTTGTCCACTCTGTGTAGCCATGCATAGCCCACACCACCTTCTTTGATGGCCATGAGGACTGTGGGACAGTGGGCAATGGGGCTCCCAGAGCCTCGCAAAGAGGCTGTCTTCCACTGCAGGCTTCCCTGGGTGGACTGAAAACTTTCCCTCCCTCACGCTCAGCTGGAGCTCCTAGGTTTACCTTTTGAAGCCTCACAGAACACTTAAGTCTGTTCTTCTTCATCCAGCTTTTCCTTCACACATCAGGGAATCCCATTCTCTCCACCTTACCCACGGCCAGCTCTGCATACTCTCGCTATCTTAGTCAGTGCAGGCTGCTATAATGAAATACCACAGGCCAGGAGGCTCATAAACAGAGATTTATTTTTCACAGTTCTGGAAGCTGGAAGTCTGAGCCTGCATGGGCACCAGCATGGTCAGGTTCTGGTGAGGCCCCTCTTCTAGGTATCAGACTGTCATCTTCTTGTTCTGTCCTTACATGGTAGAAGGGGCTAGAGAGCTCTCTGGGGCCTCTTTTATAAGGGCACTAATCCCATTCATGGGGGCTCCACCCTCGTGACCTCATTACCTCCCAAAGTCCCCACCTCCTGATACCATCACCTTGGGGGTTAGGATTCAGCATGTGAATTTTGGGGGAACACACATTCAGCTCACTGCATACACTCACTCCTTCACATTGAGCCTCCACAGTCTCCGCCTCCAGCTTCTCCTACTTCTGGCCTTGTATCAACCCACACCAGTGGGGCTTTTGCCTCCGTGCTCCCCCAAATCTGTTCTTCTCAAGGTCACTGATGACCTCCTAGTTGCTAGATCACTGGGGCCTTCTCCATGCCCCTCTTCCTTAACCTCTGTTAGCATTGGATGGAGGTGACCCGTTTGTCCCAGAAACGCTCTCTGCTCTGTGCGTCCACGTCATAGGGCTCTCCCGGTTTTCCTCCGTCCCACAGGACTTACTTTTCGGTCTCCTTTGCTGGCTCCTTCTCCCCTGCCAACAGCTGAATGTCAGAGCTGACCGCAGGCCCATCCTCTACCTTCTTCTCTCTTATGTTTGCTCTCTGTCCTGGAGATCCTATGGAGTTCTTTGTCCCTTGACTCTGGGATGTGTATCTCCAGCCTGACCTCCTCACTGGGCTGCAGACGTGTATATCTGACTGCCTAACCGATCTCCTCTTGGGTGTCTGAGAGTCATAGCAAGCTTAACGTGACCCAGGAACCTTTGATTCACACCCAAACCTATTTGTCTCCATCATTCCCACCTTCTTCAATGGCTCTGTGATCCAATTAGTTGTCCAAGCTAAAATTCTGGGATTTACTGTTGATTTTTCTCTTTCTCTTTCACTTTCTAAACGTTGCCTTCAGCATGTCCTACTGGTTCTTCCCCTAACCTCTTTCCTGGTTCGTCTCCTCCCCACCATCTTCTCATGCTGCAATCATTTCCTGTCTCCATGTTTCTTCTCTCTCTTTACAGACCGTTCTCCCTGCAGCAGCTGGAGAGGAACTTTTAAATCAGATCATGATATTCCCCTGCTTGGAGGCTCTGCTGTGCTGGGTGGCCCATGAGGCCAACTTGACCTGGCGTTGCTCACCTCTCTGACCTCGATTCCTCTCACTTCCCACCAGCCCCTCTGCCCTGGCCACACTGCTGCTGCTGTCCTGCAGCCTTCTTTGGCCTCCCATAACCCTTCCAGACCCCCTCCCATCCCCTGTCCTGCTTTACTTTTATAGAGCTCATCACTACTTGGCCCTATGCTGAATTAATATTTTGTCTTTTCTCACGGAAGTCCACGAGGGTGGGGGTTTTGTCTGGTTTGGTCATCACTGTATCCTGGCCTCAAACAGTACCTGGCGCGTGGTAATGGATCAGTAAGTCTTTGGTGAGTGAAAGAGGAGAAAAGCTGTCCATGGAGGGGTACAGACAGGCAACAGAGGAGTTGCATGTAATCTGGTATAATAAGGACTGGGCTGGAGGTGTGCCCAGGGGCTGTGGGCACAGGGGAGGGAGGGCAGGGAAGGCTGCCAAAGGAAGCTGACACCTGGGCTGACCTCTGATGGATGAGCAGGTTGTAACTAAGAACACACAGCGAAGAAGAGTATTCCAGCCAGAGAGGAAAGAAGACTGACTCACATCCCTGTCCCTGGGAGAGAGATGAGGGCTCCTAAGGAAGGAGGAATGGCGAGATTGGGGGGGAGATGAAGTGGGTGGGGGCTACTAGGGAGCAGCTCTTGGCTTGGGCACCTGGGGATGGTAGTCAAAGCCACCAAGAGCTGTGTGACAATATGTGCGTAGAAGATTGACCAGAGCTACTTTAGACCCATGAAGGCTCCAGGCTGCTGAGCCGCATTTTACAAAGGGGAGCTTTTTAGGGCTCCCTGGTCTGGCCCAGAAAATAAAGCCGCCATGTATGTACTCTTGCAGGGAATGTGCTAGATACTGGATCTGGGGCCCTGCGGAACTGCTGGCTGGGGAGGTGCAGTGTCAGCATGAGGCTTTGCCCCTGACCCTCCCCCTAACCCGTGCCAGGAATAACACTCCACTGAGGTTCACACTGGAAGCAGATTAATCACAATACAATCAGGGGTTGCGCTCAGAGCGTCAGGCTATGTAGATTTCAGTTCTGATTTCTCAAAACAGCTCTGGGGATTCCTGTGGACAAATGAAGAGACACTGGTCCAGAGAGGGCCCTGGTCCACGCAGGGGTCTGAGTCAGGTCCCTCCACCACCCAGGAGGGGCAGTGTGTCCTGGCAGCTGTGACCTGCTATTGTTACAGCCAAGCCCTTCTTGCCTCTCCCTGCACCTATCTGAGAAGACACTCCAGTCCTTTGTGTGTCAGGCTGTAATTTCCAGACTTTGATTTCTGTGTGTTTGCCCTCATGGTTAGTATGGTATCTCAAGATGGCAGCTGTTCTGCTCTAAAATAGCACTGAGCTCACTGAAGGGCCATTGGCCTTGGGAAGGGGAGGGGGCTGCTTACTGAGAAGCTCCCAAATGACCGTGGCTTATGCCAGTCAGGGAGATGGGCTGCACTGAGGTGACTAAGGACATGGGTTCTGGGCTCTTGAAAGTGTGAGGTTCCTTTTTTAGTGCCTCCATCCACTGGCTGAATGACCCTGGGCAAGTTACTTTACCTCTTGTAGCCTGGGTCTCTGGTGTAAACCGGGGCAATAATGCCTGCCTTATAGGGCTGTTGGGAGGATTAAGTGAGGCCAGGTTAAAGGATCTAGTATCAGGCTACCACATACAGTTGTGCAAGGTGGGCACTGCACAAAAGTATCTAGCCAAGTGGAGTTGAAATCCAGCTCACTCTCATTTGACAAGCCATGTGCCTGGCATGTGGAGAAAAAGGTGCTTTTTCCTAGTTCACACAGAGGTGCCATACCCACACTGTTCCTACCCAGTGTGAGATAAATAAACCACTCTGTGGTTCTCTGAGACTCTGCACCAGGCTTGACAGGGGCCCAGGGGTTCAGATTGCTGAGCTGGGGCAGCTTCCCTACTCCTGGGGCTGGTGGAGGTCCAACAGGTGTGCTCTTGCATGACACAAGGACTGCCCTGGGCTCCTGTTTTCTTGAACAGCATTAGTATCTGGGGATGAAGCGGCGTATTAGATAGAAAGCTGAATGCATGGGCTTCATCTTGTACCAGCCAGTGGCTTCTGGGTCTCAAAGTACTGTGGCCCCTAAGGAAGATCCCACGGCCCTGAAGGAGCTCTGGAGGTGGGATCAGGTGAACAGAGGAGCCTTCTGTGGGGCAGGCTCATGTGGAGGGGCTGGGAGGAATGACAGAGCCAGACTCTGCACACTGGATCCTGGGCACGCTGAAACGAGGCCTCCTCAGCCTTCCAAGCTGGAGCCCAAGCCTGCGTGTGAGGAGGGGAACCAATATGCAGAACCGTTGCCGTCACGTCTTCATTTGTCTTCTCGCTTAGTAGGGGCCATCACCTGCTGATCAGGCAGCCAGCACTGCCCAGCTATGCCCCCCACACTCCTGAGGGCACAGAGACGGGGGCAGGATGGATGCAGCCTGGCACCAGCATTGGACTTGGCTGCCAGAAGCCAAGTGGCATCTGAGATGAGCTGGGCTCCTGATCTGAGCGGCTGGGACTATTTATACCTGTGAGGTGCCCGAATGTGGTGCCAGCGTCCCCTCCCCTTTGAGGTGGGTAGAGATTGTCTTTCCAGAATTGAAAGAAGAGACAGTGACTAACTCACCTTGAGAGGCTAATGGAGTTGAGGAAGTTGGAGAAACTGCTGCTCTCAGTCTTCTAGCAGCTCAAGGGAAAGCTTGAGATATTTAGAGAGAGATCCATGACTTAAAGGGGCATTTGTTAGTGGTTTCCAATAGTAAGAGAAAACTTATAAAAATATAGAAAAGTGTTTTTTGAATCATTCATAATCCCATTACTCAGAGAAACTTACTATTTTTTTAAAAAACATCTTTATTGGAGTATAATTGCTTTACAATGGTGTGTAAGTTTCTGCTTTATAACAAAGTGAATCAGCTATACATATACATATATCCCCATATCTCCTCCATCTTGCGTCTCCCTCCCTCCCTCCCTATCCCACCCCTCTAGGTGGTCACAAAACACTGAGCTGATCTCCCTGTGCTATGCGGCTTCCCACTAGCTATTTTACATTTGGTAGTATATATTAGTCCATGCCACTCTCTTACTTCGTCCCAGCTTACCCTTCCCCCTCCCTGGGTCCTCAAGTCTATTCTCTGCATCTGTGTCTTTATTCCTGTCCTGCCCCTAGGTTCTTCATAACCATTTTTTTTTTTTAGATTCCAAATATATGTGTTAACATACAGTATTTGTTTTTCTCTTTCTGACTTCACTCTGTATGACAATCTCTAGGTCCATCCACCTCACTACAAATAACTCAATTTTGTTATTTTTTATGGCTGAGTAATATTCCATTGTATATATGTGCCACATCTTCTTTATCCATTCATTTGTTGATAGACACTTAGGTTCCTTCCACATCTTGGCTATTGTAAATAGAGCTGCAATGAACATTGTGGTACATGCCTCTTTTTGAATGATGGGAGAAACCTACTATTAATATCTTGTTACAGTCCTTCCCTTTTCCCATGTGTTCACGTATGTATACATAATTCTTTTTGGAGATCATAGTTTTGTAACTTGCTTTTTTCACTCAACATTATCACGAGCATCTTCCCATTACACACAAAAATTTAAGCATCATTTTTGATGTCTGCACGATGGTCAGTATCCAGACCAAAAAGGGATTTCTGTGGCTTCCTCCAGAATGCCATCCTTGGGCCTCCTGTCGGAAGCAGAACCGAGGGGTGACCCGTGTGGCAGTGCTTCTTGCAGTCTTATTTCCTCGAGTCATTCGTCTTTAAAGACTGAGATGGAACAGCACAGCCTCCCAAAAGCAAAGCCCGGATATGCTGGAGAAAGAAGCAAGGGCTATTAGCTCCATTGTTCAGGTGGAAAACTAGGCTTTAGACCCAGGCCTGGAGTGATTTTGATGACGTGGCTGAGGTACCACATGGAGTGTTTTCAGAGTATCTGGGATTTGTTATCATCACGTGTGGTAAGACACACAGACATGCAAATGACTGTCACGAAGGAAGAGGTTTTTATACTTACAGATCTCTAGAAACAGGAAGCACACCATGCCACGTAGGACCACACAGGAAGCACCAGAGTCAGTCAAGAAGCAGAAGGAGTGAAGGGGAAAAGTGGGCAAGAGCCATATAGGCAAAGCCTATATGGAAGGAATGGATGCAGCAGGGTATGCAGACTTAAGATTGACTAGTGTGAATAATTTCAGTGGGCTCTGGGGCAGAGGGCTGTCCCTAGTTGTTTGGCAGATGGCCTTGGGGTGATTAGGGCAGAGGGATAAGCGGCCCTAAGTGTGAGAGGAGGAGGTGGTGGTGGTGGTGGTGGAGTATAAGCTCTGGATTGCTTGGTTTGCATACGAAAGGTGTGCTCATGGGCTGTTTACCATCTCTAGGAATTGACTAGTTCTAGGAGAGGCAGTCTCTCCAGGGCCAGCAAGGCCCCAGATGTCAAAGCATCAGAAACACATAGTTAATCCATGGAGTCTGCAGCAGAGTTGGGTGATCAGGGACATCCCCACGTCCAAGCAGAATTCAACATGGGCTTTATCCTCAGGGTGGTAGGGGAGGGGTTTACTAATAGCAGCAGAAGGAGGATGGCAGCCAATCCAGATGGTGGAGAACTTCCTGAGTTATTCGTCTCTCACTCAGCTCTGCCATCAACTAGCTGAGGGACTGTAAGCATGTCTCCGACTCCCTGGGCATCCACTGGCAGCTCTTGCCCTTTAACGCCAGGAGAAAGGGAAAGAAGGGAAATGGACATGCCTTGGGCACTTCCTGTGTGCCAGGCACTGTACTAGTGCTTTCTCTGAAATTCTCATGAATTTCTTCTCTCAGCCCTGTCACAAGTGTACTGCACTTTTAATGCTGAATTTGCAAATGAAGAAACTAAGGCTCAGGAAAGTGATGGGCCTAAGGTGGCTAATGAGGGGCAAAGAAGGATGTGAACCTTATTCCGAAATCCTCTCCACCTAATAGCCACTAAACACACTACACAAGACCATTTGGAATCATTGAACTGCCTAGTGATGTGCACATGAGTGATGTTGGGGATTCAGGAAAAAGAAAGACTGAGTGGAGGCTGGCAGAGGTAAGGCCAGGATGGCCTTGTGAAGGCAGTGGAGGGGTTGGCTGATCAAAGGGTGGTGCTGCTTGGTTTTAACTTCCTTTGAGAGTTTCTTTCTCCTGTTTGTGGATCATTAATTCATAGTATTGTTCTGGCTTGGTTAGTAAGTGGGAAAAACTGAGGGAACCTTGGGGATTGTATTTAAGTGCTGGGTGGGACTTTAGATACCACCTCGTTCAGATTATTTTTAGGAGGAGAAAAAAGAGGCCCAGAGAGGGGAAGTGATTTACCCAAAGCCACACAGCTGGTTTAGAGGCACATCCTAGATGTGTCTGCAAGTGTCCCAACTCCCTGAGAACACTAGGATAAGCCTCCTCTTA
The DNA here is from genome assembly GCF_965194825.1 of Balaenoptera physalus. Classification (NCBI taxonomy): domain Eukaryota; kingdom Metazoa; phylum Chordata; class Mammalia; order Artiodactyla; family Balaenopteridae; genus Balaenoptera; species Balaenoptera physalus. The sequence continues at coordinate 27,585,874 of NC_138897.1, forward strand.
ATTATCTTCTGCATCATTATAATCTGGAGCTTTTCTTAGTAGCATCCTGAGATCGTGGCTTCAGATGACCCAGTGGATTCCAGAGGGCTTCATGTCACTGGCTCTGGTTGCAAATGATGATCTTTGTGATAAGACACCAGACCTCACTTACTGTTATGTGACTGGAAAAATGACATGAGTTGGAGCCAAGGTCATGGACTTTTTTGTAGCCCCAGGCTGACACCTTGTTCTTAGTTGCAGATAACAGAATCCATTTTAGTTAAAGCAGAAAGGGATTTATTAAGGGTAGAGCTAGCACAGAATCATTGGGAAAGCTGAAGAAAGACTCTAGGCTAGCTTCCAGGAATGTCTCTGCAGACTGCATCGTGAAATTGGGCCACTGTGGAAGCTGCTGCCTCTGATATAATCGCAAAGGTGCTGCCACCACTACAATTTCCAAGAGCCATGCCACCTCTGCCACATTCTGCACCAGCAAAACAATACCTTGAGCTTTGTCATTCTTCTAGACCATGGCTCTGACTCAGTCTCATGCTACTGATTGTTGAACCTAAATTGCTTCAAGGACCCTAGCTACAAGGGAGTCTGGGAAATGTAGTTTTTAGCTTTCTTGTCTCTGTAGTACAAAAGGTGCAGAGATACCAAAGACAAATTCCCTGTGTTTGAGATACTCCTCATTTGGAAGGGGAAATAGATATATAAACAGACTATTATGATACAATGGTATCTGCTCTAATTAGGGGCAAATGTATAGAGGGACCCTGAGAGTGAGCATTAGAAAAGGCTTCCCAGAAGTGGGGGCATCTGAGCTGGGTACTGAAGGATCAATATGAGTTTGCCAGGTGAGAAAGACAGAGAAGGGAGTTGTAAAACACAAGGGAAACAGAAAAAGGAGAGTGTGATATTTTGGGGATCCTCAGTGCCTAGTTCTTATGAAATCTGCTTAAATTCTTTTAAGACATGAGAGAAAGGAGAGGATTTATTTTGTATAAATAGGAGCCAATTTGTTGTAAAAAATATTTTAATATTCTAAAATATTATTTAAAATTTCTTAAATATATAATTATAATATTTTTAAAATTAACTTAAATCACATTAAAATGATAAAGAACAAATATTTACAAATATAATAGTTTTAAAGTGTTAAATATTAAATTATATTTTAAAATTATTTAACATACCGATATTTTAAAAAGAACCAATTTGTTGGATAAATGTCTCAATATTTCTAAAGCAGCACAGACATAAGTTTGTCTACATAAGTTAGTGAGAATATATGTGAAATAGCTGCTGCCACATTTTGGGAGGTTTGTGGGAAATGCTCAAGGACTGAGTTTATTTTAAATCCTTGGTTGTGGCTTTCAGTGCCCAGCAGCAGTCCTGGGGCTCCATCCCCACCTCCTGTTCTCCAGGGCTACCTGTCGAGAGGCCACTGCCCCAAGTTTAGAGAGGCTGACCCTGCAGGCTTCTTGATTCTGGGCTGTCACAGGATCCCACCCTCCCAGCTTAATCTGCCCAAGCATCTTCTGAAAGAGAGGCCGTGAGGAAAGGGTGCACCTGGCCTCTGCCCTGGAGGCCCCTTCTGCCTCTGTGGCCAAGTCCAGCAGTGAACTACTGTGTTTTACCTTGGTGGGAACCCTCCCCCCGACTCCCCCCCCACCTCCGACTCCCCCACCCCCTAGGCAGACAGATGTTCCCTGGGCTGGTGCAAACTGTCAGGTGCGGCTATGGGAGGCCAGAGGGCACTTTCCAGGGGATACCAGCTGTCCTCGTAAGTGGGTGGACAAGAGCAGTCTTGAGTGTATGCACTGGTTCACAGCGCAGCTTTGCCACCTGCCACTCGTACGGCTCTGGCAAGTGAGTTAACTCCCAGAGCCTGCTTGTGATGACCACTTTCCTGGTGGGCTAGTAATAAAGATTGAAAGGGAATATGAGGCTTAATGAAGTAAGTCAGACAGAGAAAGACAAATACTCTATGGTGTCACTTATACGTGGAATCTAAAAAAGAATACAAATGATTGTACATGCAAAACAGAAACAGACTCACAGACTTAGAAAACAAACTTGTGGTTACCAAAGGGGAGAGGGAAGGGGGGAGGGATAAATTAGGAATATAAGATTAACAGATACAAAGTACTGTATATAAAATAGATAAGCAAGAAGGATATACTGTATAACACAGGGGATTATACCCATTATCTTGTAATAACCTATAACGGAATATAATCTGCAAAATACTGAATCACCATGCCGTATACCTGAAACTAACATAATTCTGTAAACAACTATACTTCAATTAAAAAGAAAGAAAAGTGAATGCTTCCACGTAGAGTGCCGGGCCCTGAACGTGGCCCATGACGAGGGCTCAGCAGTATTGGCTGAAATTGCTACTGTTATTCTGCGTGAAGCTGCAGAAGCTACTGTGAGGTGGCTCTGACATGCCTGGAGCCAGCTGGTGTGTGGGAGTGGGCTCGGGCCCCTCTACACTGACAGCACCACCTGCAGTGCCACCTGTTTAGCCTCAGTTTTCTCAGCTGCCAAATGGGGAGAAAGAAAGAGTCTCACCCAGTCACAGCACGAGCATGGGCATCAGTGAGCTAATGGAAACAAACGCTTTTCATAGTAGAAAAAGCAGCTTGTGTTTTCTCAGCTATGCTTGTGGCTGTCGTTGTGTGACATTTTTCCCAAGAGGAGGAGAAAGGAGAAAAGAGCAGGAAAGGGCAGGACCAGCTGAAGGCCTGTAGCCTCACTGCCCCGGCTCCCAGGGCTGCCTCCATCCATGACCGGTCAGAGGAAGACCGCAAATGAGAACATGCCCAGAGCATCCTCTTTCTCCTTCGAAGCCACCACGTGGGACCAAACCTGCCTCTGCGTGTCATGATTTACTGAAGTGGGTTCACGCTTATACTTCCAGGCTGATGGGGTTGCTGAGAGTAATCAGTCATCAAGTGACCAGGCCAGAGGCCCCAGCAGTCCTGGAGACAGACCCTCATCAGGTCGTCTGCTGGGGTGGGCTGGTGTGCTCTATTAATTTGGCCAGATACCACCCCTCTGCCCCCCGCCCCCCGACAACAAGAGCCCCGACAGGTCCCTGAAAGTCTGGCCGCTTCTCTGCGTAGTAACCTCTGTCCCTATTGGTCCCCAGGTACTTTGAATTTTACGAGGGCCCTTTTGAGTATAACTCCACGAGATGCCTGGAGCTGAGGCACGAGATCTTGGAAGTGAAGGTGCTTTCCATGTGAGTGCGGCCAGGTGGGCGGTGGGTGCAGGGCGGTGCATGTGGGGACGGGCAAGGCAGGGTGGGGTGGGGGGTGAGGGATTGGCCCAAGGAAACTGGAAACTTGGTGCATCACTACAGAGAAAGAATTAGGGTGCTTCCCCGGGGCCTCTGGCATGTGGAGAGCTCTGGAGGGCTCGACGTAGGGATGACTGTTCGTGTTTTATGAAAAATGCCAAGTTTGCAAGGTTGCCTCTGGCGACGGCTCAGTGACCAGCCTCCATCACTATCATCACTGGGCTCCTCTTGCATAGAAATCGAAGCGGGCACAGGAGCCTTTTATCTGAAATTCAGTCCTTTGTGGCTTAAGCATTGCCCTCTTGCTATTCATTAATTTTTTTTTTTGTTATTTAAAGGATACAACATTCAAGTGGTACAAAAAGATATACAGTGAAAAGTCCCCTTCCCACAGCTACCCCCCTCCAGTCTCCCCCTCAGAGGCCACCCATGTATCCTCATGCATCCTTCCAGAGGGTCTGCATAAACCAGCACCCATGGGTGGATGTCTTTTACCTTTTTCTTTTTTTAAAAATACAAATAGCAAGAGAACTGTGTTCCCCACTCCCCACCAGCAGTGTATCACCTGTGGCTCTTTGACAGCCTGTGTGAGGGAAAACGCATTACATGCTGGACTCACTAGTGCGTATGTGCCTCCCTCACAGCACTGCCATGAATTGAGAGGAATTTGTGTCCTGTTAATCATGGTAGGATGTATGTTTATTTGAAAACAGTTATCACTGACCCTTGAACAACATGGGTTTGAGCTGCGCAGGTGCACTTACATGCAGACATTTTTTGAGAGTAAATGCTGAAGTGCTGCTCGGTCCGATGTTGGTTGGATCTGCGGATGCCAAGGATCTGTGGCCGGGGAGGGCTGACCACAAGCCCTGCGCTGTTCAAGGGACAACTGTACATCCGATGTGGGAGAAGTACAGCTGATTCGGAGCCGGCAGTGCTGGGTGCTTATGGGGACTCATGGGTCCCTGACACGATCCCAGGACTTCCATCCATGGCCCACAGGCAGGAGCCACTGCCCCTTTAGCCACTTGACATGATTTCCAGGTCATGTGGGTCATTGAAAGAGCTTGGAGCTTGGGGTCAGGCAGACTTGGGATCCAAAGCTGACTCTGGGCCTTAGAAGCTCTGCATCTTTATAAAAATTACTTAACCTCTTTGAGTCTTTCCTTATCTATAAAAATGGGGACACAATTACCTACTTGTAAGGGCTGCAGTAAAGACTAGCTGAAGTAACATACGTGAAATAGATAGACCAACAGTGCACATCTACAGCAGCACACGTAATAGGTGCTCAATAAATGTTAATGTGCCCTCTCCCTCTCCTCCCTCCCCTTTCTTTCTGTTTTGGAGCCAGCAGCAGCTTTTCTGGGCTGACATTCACAGACTCCAGCAGCTTAGTAGTGCAGGAAAGCCCCGGGGATAAAGCCAAACGTCCAGCTGGGATCAGCTGCGGTCCTTGTTCTGATCGAGGGTCTGTATAGCTTCTAGAGGGACCGCAGGAGGCAGCTCACCCTCCGTCCATCCCACCCAGCCCTGAGCGGAGCCCACCATGGAGGGCGCTAGGAGTTACCTGGGCCAAGAGGATTCCAGACTGAGGGGACAGTTTGTGCCAAGGCCTGTGTCAGGAGGGGCCCACTGTGTCCCAGGCTCTGAGAGCTGGCCTGAGGGGGAACAGGAGCTGTGTCCCTGGAGGAGCAGGCAGGGCTGGACCTCGTGGAGCCTTGCAGTGAGGACCGGGATTTAGATTTTATCCTTTTCTTAGGTCCATGGGCACCCATGGGAAAGGTTTTAAACAAGTGGGGGCAGGGGGAGGATAATGTGATTGGTGTTTGGTACGCTCTGCCGAGGAGCTGTGGCTTAGTGATGAAGACGTCTGCCCAGCCCGCAGTCAGGAGCCAAAGGTATAAGCAGAGAGCCTTATCTTTTCTCAGAACTCAGAGATCTCGGCCCCTTAAAGGTCTCACTGCGGAAAGTTGGAGCGCTCTCATAGAGAGCATACCTTAGAGTTTTCAAAGGGTAAATAATTAATCTTTTAAATTATAAAAGGCAGACAGGTTCTTCATGGTTACTTCAAGATCTAGACAGGAAGTCTGAGAGACCCTATAAATGGGCCATGCTTCTGTCACATCCCATCCCTCTACCCATATATTTTCTCTACATTAGTATAAGTCCTTGTTTTGGTTTGCTATTGCTCCCATAACAAAGTACCACAGACTGGGGGGCTTAAACAACAGAGCTTTATCTTCTCACAGTTCTCGAGGCTGGAGGTCTGAGATCAAGGTGTCGGCAGGCTTAGTTTCTCCCGAGGCCTCTCTCTTTGGCTGATACATGGCCATCTTCTCTCTCTGTCTTCCCAGGGTCTTCCTTCCGTACCTGTGTCCTAACTTCCTCTTCTTATATGGACATCAGTCATATTGGATTAGGGCCCACCCTGGTGATGTCATTTTAGCTTAACCACCTCTTAAAGACCTTACCTCCAAATAGAGTCACATTCTGGGATATTGGGGTTTAGGGCTCAACATATGAATTTTGAGGGAGATATAATTCAGCCCATGATAATCCTTATCACAGCTTCCATTTAGGGACCATATTAGAAGTTACCAGGCCCTTTGTTTCAAGCTTAAGTCTTGAACATTGCAGGGTGTGATGGGAACCTCATTTCCCCCCATGATCTGTGGCCACCCTTTGTCCCTTGTCAGGGACTTGTGTTGGAGACAAAAGGTCCTCTGTGTGTTTGGCTCTACTTCTTGTCTCTGCCTTTGGGGCACCCTCTCTGGTCTCCTGAGCTGAGCGGCCATCCCAGCTGGCGACCTGTGAGCTTTACCCCATCTGTCTCTTCCATGTCAGTTGCCCTCCATGTGGTCCCCTGGCCCTGGAGTCTCGGCGCTGCTGGTACTGGGGGTCTGAGAGGAGAGAGGCCGGGCTGTTCATGGGGCATGTGAGCCTGCTGGGTCATCAGGGAGCAGTGATACCAGTGGCGCCCTTCCTGAGTCATCAAGCTGAGGTCAGTGGGCTCCCCCAGGGCTGGAATCGGAGAAGCCAGAGGCTGGTCTCTAATCCGAGTGGTTCTGATGCCACCTGGGCACCTGTGGGTTTCACTGTGCTCCAGCCCAGAGCCAGGAGAGGTGCTCACGGCGGAGACCCTGAGTCATCGGAAAAGGTTAAATCTCCATCTGTGAATGGAGGGGGCTGGACGGATGTGCCCAGAGGCCCTTCCGGTATATGAACGTCAGCTGGCGTTCCGTCTGAGGAGACAGTGAGGTGTGTGATTCATCTGGGAATGATTCTGATCCAAAATTGCTCCAATCAATGGTAAAAATCAGTCAGCTGGAAAATTCCCATATGGTAAAGGCCTCGTTCCCAGACAATGTCCAATACAATGAGGATTTACTCTGTGATGATTTGTTACGAAATCACAGTGTCCCTAATACTTGTAAAAATTATTTATGCTGACTTTTAGTCATGCTAGGGCCTCTTTATTTTTAAACCAATTGCTGTCTGTGCTCATACACTGATGGGGGCCATGCCTGGGACCTCACCCTTGGTGTCTTCTGCCACCGCTTCCCCATCCTTCTGGGCTGGGGAACCCTGCACAGAGCCCTGTACTGAGACCAGGAGAGAGGCTGGGAGCAGGGCTGGCTGGGCAGAGCTTTCAGGGCTGGATGTCCCTTTGTGCCCACACTTTTCTGAGTCTTGTTGCCTGACCCTGCCCAGGCTCAGGACGTGTCTGTTAAATGAATGAGAAAGTGGACGAAACCTAGGTGGGAACAGAAGAGGCCATGGCGGAAAAGGGGGAGAACGAAGAGGGAGAACGAGATGATGGTGATCATCTCCTGCACACGACTAGGAAAATCAGGTAGAATACAAAAGTTTATAATAATAAAAATCAAAGGTCCCCTTCCCCACACCCTCTCCCCCAGGCCTGCTACTTAGCTGTTTCTTCTGGGAATTACCTCGTACCTCTCAGTCCTATGCGTGCCACGTATGCCGCGTTTAGCATTCACTGACGTCCTGCTTTGGTGGGTGAGGATTCAGCTCCCTTACCCAGCCCAAACCATCCCCCCACTTTTCCCAGTTGAGGGGTACTGCTATTTTTAGTTCTTCTATCTATAGATTGCCTAAGTAACCTATTTCTTGTTCTACCAAATATTGGCAGTATCTCTTGATCCTGTACTTTGTAAGATGAGGCTATTAAAATTACCCCCACTTTTTAGTTCCAGCCTCTGGCTTCAGTCATCTGTGAGTTTACCTTTAGAATGTCAAGGCTGATAACATTTACATTCTATTTGTAACCATAGCAAGCCTGTTTTGGGGCTGCTATGGGCTGACTCTAAAATGTGAAGATCAGAAAACAGTGATTCTCATCTTTTTTCCTATTCATTTTTTCCCCTTTTTTTCTGGATCTTCTAGTCATCTTTTCCCTTTTGAACACTTTTTCTCTATCATGCCCCATTTTTTTTTCCTGCCTGTCCATCGACCAGGCATTCCCCCAGGGTTTCCCTTCATCCTCTTTCTCCATCCTGGACAGGCTGCTCTCTTGGTGGGTCACACAGTGTTGTCATTTCCCTTCTCTGCCTCCGTAGGTTAGATTCACCTGGAGCTGCTTCTTTCTTAGTTTACTCCTTCATTTTGCTTCCACCCATCTTCAGTAAATTCCCCCCAAATGGTGGGTGCAAGGTAAGGGTTTGAGCGTTCTGTATCTCAATGACCTAAATCTTCTCTTAATTTTTGGTTTGGTGGGGTTGATATTTTAGGTGAAATTCATTCACCCCCAGAATGCTGAAGACCTTCTCCATCATCTTCTGGTATCCGGGGCTGTATGAGCACGGTACTAGTTGTTCCTTTGGAGGTGACCTGTTTTCTTCCGTCCAGAGTCTTTACAGATCATGACAGTTCTGGAATATCCCAATGGTGGACCTCAGGATACACACTCATGGAGACCTCTTAATCTGGAGCTCACTCCAAACCCTTGAACTTTCTCTTGGATTTCTTCATATTTCCTCCTCTCCAATTTTCTCCACTTCCTCTTTCTGGTACCTCTAAGAGTGGCATGCTTCTGGATGGCTCCTCGAATATCTTTTAATCTCATCTTTTCTATCTCTTTGCCTTTTGCTTCTATTTTCTGAGAAATTCCTTGACTTTACCTTCCAACCTTTCTAATGAATTTTTTTTCCCCCAAGAGCTCTTTCTTTTTAGATTGTTCTCAGAGCAATCTAGTCTTTTTTATCTCTCTTCTGGAATATTAGTCATGTCTTGGGAGAAAGGAGATAAGTAGCTGGCTGAACCCTTCATCTTAAAGTAAAGGTGATCTCTGCATTTGTAAAGCAACTTATAAAATTTTTTTATACATATTGTCTCATTTGATCTTTCTGACAGCCGTTGAGATCAGCAGAGCAGAGGTTATTATATCTGTCTTACAGATAAAGCAGCTGAGTCTCAGAGAGATTAAATGACTTGTCTGAGGTCATAATGCCAGTTAGGGATGGAACCAGGATTCCAGGCTGGGTATCCAGGCCCCGACCTTGGTCCAGTGTGTGACAAGGACATTGGAGGCACAGAGAATGGGGCCTGGATACTGGTAACAGTTGAACTTGGGACCCTGGCCTTCAGTGTTGCCAGGGTTGTGTTTCTGGAGACGTTAGAGGCATTGGCTGTGCAGGGTGCTGCCCTAGGGGCCTGTGAGTTGCAGGGAGTGAGGGAGGGCAGCAGTGGGTGAGCAAGGGTGCCGCTGTGTAATGGCACCTCTCCTCCAATGTCACGTGAGCTAAAGAAGCAAGAGCTGCTGTGGGAGGTTTGGGAAAGCCGGAAGGAAGGCATCAGGATGAGGAGGGACTCCTTCCAGCTCTTTAAAGCTGCCAGGCAGTTTCCTGCCCCAGGGCCTTTGCACTCACTCTTCTCTCTGCCTGTAATGCTCTTTCCCCAGATGTTTGTGTGGCTCACTCATGCATCATTTCAGTTCTTTGTGCAAGGTTCCCCTCTTCAGGGAAGCCTTCCCTGATCAACCCATCTGAAATAGTCACTTTTCAACTCCTGATTCATTTTTCTTTTTTTTATTATTTCTTTTTTTTTAAATTGAAGTATAGCTGGTGTACTATATTATATAAGTTACAGGTGTACAATACAGTGATACACAGTTTTTAAAGGTTATACTCCATTTATAGTTATTATAAAATATTGGCTATATTCCCTGTGCTGTACAATATATCCTTATAGCCTCTTGCTTCATTTTTCTTTTTTTAAAATGGATTAACTTGGTTTTCTCTTTGTTTGTTTTCTGGGCTGCACCGAGCGGCTTGTGGGATCTTAGTTCCCCAATGAGGGATTGAACCTGGGCCCTCGGTAGTGAAAGCGCAGAGTCCTAACCAATGGACCACCGGGGAAGGCCCTTGCTTCATTTTTATTTGTAGCACTCACCACTCCCTAACATGGCATTAAATATCTGGGTTTGTTTTTTTTCTGGTTGTGGTAAGAATACTTAACATGAGATCTACCCTCTTAAATTTGTGAGTGTCCAATACCGTATTGTCAAATGTAAGCATTAAGTTTTACAGCAAATCTCTAGAACTTATTGGTCTTACATAACTGAAACTTTATAGCAACTCTTCATTTCTCCTTCCCCGAGCCCCTGGTTTCTATCATTCTACTCTGTTTCTATAAGACTGACTATTTTAGATACCTCATACAAGTAGAATCATGCAGTATTTGTCCTTCGGTGACTAGCTTATTTCACTTAGCATAATGTCCTCCAGATTCATCCAACTTGTCACATATGGCAAGATTTCCTTTTTTTTTTTAAGGCTGCATAATATTTCATTGTATGTATATAATACATTTTCTTTATCCATTCATTCATCAGTGAACATGTAGGTTGTTTTTATATCCTGGTTATTGTGAATAATGCTGCAGTGCACATGGGGGTGCAAGTATTTCTTCAAGATTCTGATTTCAATTCCTTTGGATATATACCCAGAAGTGGGATTGCTGGACCATATGATAGTTCTATGTTTAATTTTTTGAGGAATCTCCATACTTTGTTCCATTGTAGCCACACCATTTTACATTCCCACCAACAGTGTATGAGGGTTCCCTTTTCTCTATATCCTTGCCAATACTTGTCATCTTTTGTTTTCTTGATAATAGCCATTCTAACAGGTATGATGTAGTATCTCATTGTGGTTTTGATTTGCATTTGCCTGATGATTAGTGGTGTTGAGCACCTTTTCATGTACCCGTTGACCATTTGTGTGTTTACTTTGTAGAAATGTCTTTTCAAGTCTTTTGCCCATTTTAAAATCAGGTTATTTGTTTTTTTGCTATTGCATTGTAGGAGTTCCTATGTATTTTGGATGTTAATCCCTTATCAGATATATGGTTTGCAGATATTTTCTCCTGTTCGGTAGGGTTGTCTTTTTACTCTGCTGATTATTTCCTTTGCTGTGCAGAAGGTTTTTAGTTTGATGGAGTCCCACTTGTCCATTTCTGCTTTTATTGCTTGTGCTCTTGGTGTCGTATCCCTGTATATCTGCTTCCCATTTGTAAGGTCTGTGTGGGCAGGGAGTTGTTTTGTTCACCGCAGTATCTCCAGTTCCTGCCATATCGAGGAATTCAATAAGTAGTTATAGAATTTATTTGAACTCAGACTTATTGATTCATTCATTAATTATCGATATACTCAACAAATATTTGCCACTCATCTGCTATGTGCCTTAGCACTGGAGTCACAGTCAGGCATGATCCTCTGCCCCAGGGTATTTACTATTTAGTGGGAAATATCAGGCATAGGTAATGACAGGTTATGGGTTTTACAGAAGGGGAAAGTACAGGGGGCTGTGAGTCAGCATTTTCAAGACAGCTTAGTTTAACAGTAATAATAACTTACACCTGTAGGGCGCTTTCCATGTGCCAGACACCATTCTTAGTCATTTATTGCATCGTCTTATTTAGTAGTCTTAACAAATCTGGGTGGGTGAGCAATAATCTAGTGTTATGCCCATTTTCTAGGCGAGAAAACTGAGGCTCAGAGCAGTCACATAGCCTGCCTGAGGTCCCATAGTTAGAAAGTGCCTAAACTGGGTCTGAGGCCCAAGTCCCCTTCTAGTTCCAAAATCTATGTACTTAGTCATTATCCTGTATGACTTTTCCTGCAATCACCCCTCCCGCACCAGTCATATACTCTCTCTGTAGGTGAGGCTTGCCTGGTTTGGGAACAACTGTTTCCCCCTCCAGTTAAACACAGGGGGACACAGCTCTGCAGAATGAACCTGTTTTTTTTACTTTACAGTTAAGTATTTGCCTTTTTTTGAAGTCATGCACCTTTTTTGGAAGCTGATGAAAGCTTCAGATTTTCCCTAAGATGTGCACATGGGTGGACAGACAGGGGATTTTGCCTGTAATTCAGAGGGCTCATAGGTTTCCGTAAGACCTTTGGTGGACCTCAAAGTAAGAACCACAATTAACGGTAGTTTTTTGATAACACTCAGCTCCTGGGGGCTTGTCACTTTCCCATTCATGACCAAACCAGAATGACCTTTAAAGGGCTCCCCTTGCACCAGTGTCCAAGACCAGCCAGCATCTGAACCGGGCCACAGCCAGGTAACCCTGGACAACTGTATAATGCCTAACTGTGGGATGGGGAATGTGGGAGGTCAGGAGACAAAAGTCATGGCTCTGCCTTTAAGGAACTTATGGTCTGTCCAGCATCTCCCAGCATTCCTGAGAACTCCAGTCAGAGGCTCCGCTCAATGGGAAAAGGGTTCCGTGATCCAATTCTTTTTGCTGGTTTCAGTCAAAGGAAGAATCCTACATGATTTAGACATTCCCTTTCCAGGGAGTGCTTTGGGATGTCACAATGCTGAGATGTTTAAAGCCAACTGGTATAAAGCCTTGCAGATGGTGGTTCAGAAAAAAGGCTTCTCATCTCTTTCTCTATGTCGCTGGAAATTGTGATCTGCTCTTGAGAAAAGAGAAAGAGAAGGGCATTGTGCCTTTGCAATGAGCCCTACTGTGTGCTGAGCACAGTGTGGGGTGATCTACAGACCTTAGGGAAGTGGTCTTACACCCTCTATAGACAGATGTTCCTGGGAGAACTGTGAAGGCCCTTGGGGGTGGGCATGTGAGGAAGGATGTTTTAAAATGTGCCAGGATTTGTTTTGATCACATATCGTAAGACACACAGGCATGCAAAAGGCTATTGTGAAGGAAGACGTTCTTATGCTCACAGATCCCTAGAGACAGGAGGCACAGCACACCATGCAGGGACACATGAGGAAGCACCAGCGTTGGTCAGGAGGCAAAGGGATGAGGGGAAAGCAGAGGTGAGACCCTTTATTGTGGTTTTCGTGGAAAGGAATGGACAAGGCAGGATAAAAAGGTTCAGGATTGGCTAGTTTGAATAATTTCAGTGGGCTCTGGGGCATAAGGACTGCCCCTGGTTGTCTGATCCCTAGCTCTGGGCTGATGAGGGCAGGGACTAGTGGCTCTGTTCGTAAAGGAGGTGGTTGAGGGTGTGGGCTCTGGACTAGCTGAGGTGTGTACAGAAGGCATGCTTGCAGGAGAGTGGTTTGCTATCTCTAGGAATTCACAAGGCCCCAGATGCCAGAGAATCAAGAGTATAGCAAATTAGAAAACACAGTTAATACAAAGGACCAGCCCAGGATTTGGCATAAGGGGGAACAGGAAGGGAGCATGTTTGGGGATGATGACATTGTCCAGCCTGGCCCTTTCATGCACTCTCTGTCCTCCACTCCCAAGGGTGAAGCAGTTGGAGCTGTTCGACAGGTGGAAGCGCCTCCAGATGTGCAAATGGGCGATGAACATCTCTGAAGCCAACCAGTTCAAGTATCTATGACTCGTCTGTGCTCCCCAGCCCTTCTGCTCATATGGTCCTCCCGGCCACCCCTTCAGATCTTCCTCGTCCTGCAAGGCCAGCCCCCAGGGACATCTTCCCCAGAGCTGGCTCTGATTGGGCTTTGGAACCTGGGAGTGGGGAGGTTCTGACTCAGCACACAGGCTGAGGCTGGCATCTTGCTGGGTGTTGTCCGCCATGTTCCTGCCCTTAGTCCTGGCAGCAGCCCTGTGTGGTCAGTGCTACTGTCTCCAGTACAGCCCCTGCCTGTGAGGGGAGGTGCTTGAGGTCGCCAGTAGGCCCGTGCGTTTAGGTACGTTAAGCAACTTCCATGGCCTCACCCCGTTCCCCACCCCGCTCCTCGGGCAGCTGCTCTAACTTAGCAGTCCTCTCCTTCTCAGAGCACTTGGGCTTCTACAGCCTAGACCAGCCATTTGAGCCCTGCTGTAGCTTATTCCCTAACTGCTCTCTAACCGAAACTGACAGGTTATAAGCTCCCAGGAGGCAAGAGCTGTATCTTAATGTTCTCCTGTCTTTGAGAGCCTAGCGGATGTCCAGACAGTCTCTGTGATGAGTGGCGAGCTATAGGGGCCTCTCCACTCTAAAATTCTAGGAGTTAATGGTATGTTTTTAGTGCAGGGTAGACCTTATTGAATGGTATTGACAGAATCCTGGGAATGTGTGTATAAATTGGATTTTAGCAACTCAGGCTGTAGTTTGAATGTGCTGAGGAGCCATCTGCATGAAGGAATCCTACATGGGAAGCTGTGAAAAGCAAATAACACTAAGTATTTTGTATTTTCTGTATAAGTCATTTGTTCCAGTTTGTTGCAGTTCTGGGCCAAGTTGAGAGGCAGTTTTAAGCGGCACTTTTTAGGAACGTACTGCAGGTGCCAACAGCCCCCAACCAGAGGCCTCTAGGAGACTGCAGAAACCCAGCTAAGGCCCGGCAGTAGTTTGCAGAGACCCACATATCATAGACTAAAATGTGGGCAACAGGTCCAAGATCTGTGCTGTAAATGCAGCCCCAATTCCGCCTTTAGAGAGCAGCGATACTGCGGGTGGTGCATGACGGGGAGGCCCAAGCACACCGAGGACACACTGATAAGCACTCAGCGTGGACGAGGTCAGTGAGATGCCAAAGGATGTTGTCCAGGCTGAGAGCTGGACAGAAGCCTCGCCAGGGGGATTCACATACCTAAGGAAATAATGTAGCAACGGGAAGATGATGTGGCAAGAGAAAAACCAGGATCCGCGGGGAAGCCTTTGGCAGGGATCAGCCAGCACGATCTGGGGAGAGGCTCTGGGGGAGCTGAGACCTTTCTGGCGGTGGGGGAAAGAGAAGTGACATCCAGTCTTGCTATGCTCTAAATGGGAAAAGCTTCAAGGCCAGTTGGTCGTCCCCCTTAGCTCTCATTACGAGCTCATTGAATGATGATGAGATTCTTAATTTAGGTGCAAGAACCTGGTGCAGTGAAGCGGGGTGGGATGGGGGAGTATGCTAGAACACAGGCATGAGCATTCCAGTGACAGGAAAGGAATCCTGTAACAGAGGCCCTCCCCCGCCCTACTGCTTACAAATGGACACATTGGCATTCTGGTTTATACATCAGTCACTCGTGAGCTTGGTTAGTTTGAGTCAGTCTCCCTCACTTGGGTACTCGCCAGTGGGCTGACAAGATGGAGTCTCTGGACCAGCCAGATGCTGGTTTGTAATGCTGACCTATGGCTCCTGCCTGGCCAGGACTCTGGCCTTGCCCCTGGGAAGACTCAGTCACATTTTAAAACCCAACCCTCCCTAGGAAAGACCACTCTCTATGGCCAGCAGCCAACTGAGCTCCCCAGTGAAGTCCCTGCAAGAGATAAAGTCACAAAAAATAATGTGTGCAGCCTTCCTGGCTTTGGCAATCTGGAGTCACAGGATTACAGAGGGTCAGAAGAGCCAGCCCTGCATTCTACAGATGAGGAAACAGAGGCTCAGAGAGGGGAAGAGACCTGCCCGAAGCCCCACAGCTGGTGGGGGCAGAGCAGAAACTAGAAGCCAGGCCTCTTGACACCAGGTTGGTGGCTCAAGTTTCCATCCCACACCTTTGGTGTGGATTTTCCAGAAAGCTCGTCCTCAACTTTAGTTAGTGGTCATCATCCAGACTCCATGGAGATGGTGTTCCATTCCTCCCAGGGCTGCCCAGAGGCTGGATGTAACTGTGCCCAGAGCCAGTGTTGGGGGACGAAGGCCAGTGTGTACTGGCCCCCTGCTGCTGTTTGTGGAGAAAGTGGATCCTCGTGGGCTCACAGCCCCCTGTGAGAGGGTGGCATTTTGCATCCTTTGTCAAATCCAGCCCCTCTGCAGCCAGGGTGGGGCTTTGGGTCCCCAGGATAGGGGAGCAGGATGTGCCTAGGATCTGACCCCATCACCAAGCCTTGCAGGCACCCTGGGAGAATACACTGCCAGGCGGAACACCAGCTGCAGAGAAGAGAAAATCAGGATTCTCTGGCCTGGCTGGCTCCCAAGCCTGCCTCACAGCCCCACTCTCCCTTGAAGGCTGTTTTTTAAGCCTGCTTGCATTGTCTGAGCTTTAACCTCTCTGCAGCTCATGTTTGAGTGTTTTTGTCAGTGAAAACCACAGTGATTTTTTTTTTAAATAATGAACTCCTTAAAACTTTCAGAAGCCAGGTTCCACTTTCTGCAGGCAGTCATCCAGTATCAACCCACCATCCCAATTTCTGACCCTCCCCTATTCCTAAGACAGTTTGTAAAATCACTGAAATGGCACATTTCTGTTGACTGTGTATGTCTTGCTTTTTGACCCCATCAGACAGGGTTAGCCTTGTCTAGAGTCAGATATGGGGGCCAAGAACCAAGGAAGAGCTCTCATGCCTGCGTTTTCCTTTAGAGCTGAATAAGGAAGCGTTTCTGGGAAGTAGTAGAAGGCTTAGCGGCTCTTGTGAAATCTCACCTGGGGAATGCTTCAGCCGCAGTTGGCAGGACTTGGTAGTTGACCCCCACGTGTCTGACATTGTGCAGGATCCAGAGAGGCAGGGCCCCTGCCACGCAGGGGCTTTCGTTCAAGCGGAGAGGGAGTTGACAGATGATGAAGCGAGTGATGCCCAGTCTGTGCTCTGGGCCTTTAGAGGCCAATGCGGCCAGTGGGCACAGGGCAGCTGGGAGCTCACAGAGGGAGACCAGGCTGGACCCTGAAAGGCTCGGGCATCGGGAGGAGTACTGAAGCAGAGGTGCGGGGACAGGGGAAGGGGTGGGTGGGAAAGTATGGTGCTCCCTGGCCTCCCCAAGGGACCGACCTCAGTTCCATGACCCCTCTGTTCTCTGAGAGGCTCTGCTCTGCCCTGTGTCACTGGTCTCTCTCCGTCTATCTCCTGCCTGGCAGGTCCACTCTGTCCAGGTGCTGCAATGCCCCCTCCTTCCTCTTCACCACCCAGAAGAACACGCCCCTGGGGACGAAACTCAAGTATGAGGTGGACACCAGCGGCATCTACCACATCAACCGGGAGATCTTCCACATGTTTCCCAAGGTGCTGCTTTGGGCAGGGCGGTCCGGGTGGGACAATGGAGCTGACCCAGGAGGGCCCTCTGTGGCCATGCCCGTGTGGCGTGGCATCACTCAGCTGTGCCCTGCACCCAGCTGTCCTGGTCCTGGCTTGCCATTCTCTTAGGCTCAGTAGACCGTCCTCCGGGGTTCCTGGGGGTTCTGTCTGAGCACAAAGAACGCCAACTGGCTATTATTTGAATGACTTTTGGCAAGAAAGTGGTCGTGAGGTTTTGGTTATTGCCTTGCTTGCAAAGAACATCCCGAAGCTATCTGGGAGCAGGATGAAGCATTTGTCCCCAACCCGAGGGAGGCACAAGAGCAAAAATGTACATGCAAAGGTTGTGTGCACAAGAAACCGCAAACCGTACAAAGTAAAGCACTGAAAGATTGATCTCCTATTGGCTGACCTTGGGCAGTCCTTTTTGTCTTTCAAGGCTTCACTCTCACTGTCTGTAACGCTGGGGTTCGGACTAGGAATAGGTTTGGCTGCTTAGAACAGAAGATCTAGAATATCAGAGACTGAAACAAGAGAGACATTTATTATTATTTTTTCCTTCACCTATGAGAAGCCTGGAGGGAGGCTGTTCATCCAGGGCCAGCACGAGGCTCCTTGGCCAGGGGGACCACAGAATGAGTGACCCACGTGAGCAAAGCGCTCAGATCACAGAACCCAGGCGCAGGCAGGCGCTTCTGGCCTAATCGTTGCACCAGACCCTTGGAGAAGGGACCCTGGAGCCTGTATGTTCAGCGGATGAAGGTGGTTACCACCTGAAGAGGACGGTTCCTTGCAAGGTGTTTATAGGCACCCCCTGGAGAGCGCCAGCCCAGGGCACGGCTTAGTGGTCCAGTTTGTAGAACTGCTGGCGTTCTAGCAAACTGGGGGGCGGGGCGGGTTCAGTTCTTGCTGGATGAAATGTGAGGGGCTGGGCTGCCCTGCTCCGGGGAGCGCTAATGAAGCAAAGCCCAGGGGCTCCTTGCATTCTTGCTCCGAGCACCAGAGTGCACTGGTATGACTGGGCCTGGGGGGGAGGGGAGCAACGGGGAGGAGCTGGAGGTGGACGGGTGTCAGACATACCCTCCCACAGCAGCGCTGGAGGACGATGGGGTGTGAGTCGTCTTCACGAGGTGGGTCTTTCAAGGCCTGGAACGTGAGACTGGTGACAGCAGGTGAACTTGCAGGTAATGCCAGTGGGTGACACACAGCTCGGGTATAACATACGGATCCAAGGAGGGCCATGGGGATGGGCCACTGAGGCCCAGGGAAGTGGAACAGGGGTTGCCAAATGCGCAGGCCATATGGTCTCCGTCACAGCTACTCACCTTTATCGTTCTAGCATGAAGCAGCCACAGACACGAGTAAGCAACAGAGTGTGGCTGGGTCCCAATAACGCTTTAGTTCCCATTAGACATTGAAATTTGAATTTTATATGTTTTACACATCACAAAGTATTCTTTTTTCCCACCCTTAAAAAAATATAAAATCTATTCTTAGCTTGCTGGCTGTACAGAAATAGGTGGTGGGTCAGATGTGGCCCACAGGCCGTAATTTACCACCCCCGAATTAGAGCATGTGATGTAGAAGTATTTCCCGAACTTCCGTAAGGTGAGTTTTTTTTGGGGGGGTTGAAAAATATGCAGCTTCTTGGGCTCCTACCCCGACCCTGAAGATTCTGATTCTGTGGTTCTGGGATGGAGCTAAGAATGTATATTTTCAGAAAGTACCCAGGTAGTTGCTGATTTACAGAAGTGTGAGAAACACTGACATAGAACATAAAAAGCCCTTGATGATCTCTCCAAAAAGGACTTTGTTTTTATTCTTTCTCTGGTCAAAGTCAAACAGTGCAGTTCCCCCCACTGGCCATGAGACGCCCTTGTTTTCCCCGTCGCGGTTCCCGGAGCCTGTCCCTCCAGGGAAAATGTGCCATGAAGAAGGACAGTCTCCCACAGACAGGTGCAGCATCTCCTTTGGATTTAGCCTAATTTCTGATGATCCCAGTGTAGTGGGATTTTCCATGACACTTGTCTGGCAGTTGGTTCCAACGGAAGCCCCAGGTGCTGACCAGGGCCACTGTCACGCAGGGCTGGCCAGCTGGTGTGAGATAGGAGGAAAGCTGCCCGGCAGCCTCTGGGTGACAGAGATGGAGGGTAACTTCAGGGCCATCCCGTAATAAGCACCTGGTCCCCTTGCAGAGACACCTCTGCGCCAAGCACTGCAGTGGGTAAGCTTTTCGTCTGCTCCAGTGGTTCTCAACGTGGGCGGCAGGGAGGTGGAGACATTTGGCAACGTCTGGAGATGCTTTTGCTTGTCATGACCGGGGGGTACTCCTGGCATCTAGTGGGAAGAGGCCAGAGGTGCTGCTACACATTCTACAGTGCACAGCCAGCCCCCGCAACAAGGAATGATCTGGTCCAAAGTATCAGTAGTGCCAAGTTGAGAAGCTCTGCTTTACATCATCTCAAATTTAGAGTCAGAGAAAATACACGTTACTATTATTTTACAAATTACAAAATTTAATTTGTAATAAATTTTACAAAACCAAGTCACTGAGAGCTCAAAAAACTTGTCCATGGTTTCCTCACCTTATTGTGGGGCAAAACCAGGATTGGACTGGGTCCGTTGACTAGGGTGCCCAATCCTGGTTTGACCAAATATAAGTCCTGCATCCCAAGCAAAGTGCCCTAGTCCTGGGCCAACTGGGATGGTTGGTCACCCTACCCTGGACTCCGGGTCTACACTCGTGCCCTGAGCCTGCCTGGTCCCACCTGCCTCAGGATGCCCACGAGGCCTAGAATGGGGACGTGGCCTAGAACCAGGTCTCCTAATCAGGCCAGTATTTGCTTTTTCCTGCCTACTTTCCTGTGGTCCCCCGGAAAGCATGCCCAGGGAGTCTTTGTGGGCAGCCAGTGCCCAGACCAAGGTAACACACCAGCCGAGGTATGACCAGGTTGGAGTGCTGGGGGATGCTCCCTCCCAGTGCCCCCGTGGGTGCCGTCATTACTAGAGTGAGTCCTGGGCTCCCTGTGCTCAACGCTTTTTCTTGACAGAGATCCCAGTGTCCCTGCCTCTCACTGCTCCCCTGGTGTGGCCTTGCTTGCCCACCCCTGGTCACTTGTCTCTGCTGCTGCCAAGTCCTGGCATCTGTCCCAGTCTATATGACCTTTCTATCCCAGGCCTTTGCCCTCCCCATGGAGCAGAGGGAGGGTCTGCACCTTACCCCGAGCTGAAAGGGGTGAGGCTAGGTTTAGGGCGCTGGTCCCTGGCGGCTCTGCCACATCTCTGCTGCTCTCTTCTCCCAGAAGGTCTGCATTAACCATTAAAATATGTGGACCAAAAGTAAAAGAAGCTGAGCTTCCACTGGGAAAACCAAAGGCAAGCAGGGTTAGCCATAACTCGTCCTCTCGTCTTTCTGGAAACCGGAGGCATCCCAGGGCTTATCGAAAAAGGCTGTGGAGATCTGGCCTCCAGTTCTAGCTCATTCCTAATTGCCTGTGGAACTGAGAACGAAGCTTTTGACCTCTCTTTTCATCTGCAAAGTGGAATAACCACTTTTCTCCCGCATTTACTACAAGGCTGTCTTGTGAGGCTATGAGGAGTGGAGGTGGATGTGGGCGCAGAGGTGAGAGCACCAGATGAAGGCAGGTGTGGCATTGCCTCTGACAACTGTGCCCCTGTCTCCCCAGGACATGCCCTACTACCGGTCCCAATTTAAGAAATGTGCCGTGGTGGGCAATGGGGGCATCCTAAAGAACAGCCGCTGCGGGAGGGAGATCAACAGCGCCGACTTTGTCTTCCGGTAAGAATTGCCCCGGGTCTGCACCTGCCACTTCTACCCCCACGGCCCTCCCCCTCCATGCCTGCCCCCTTTCTGGTTCCCCAGCCTGCTAATGCTGCCATTTACGTGATTAATCCCCACTCCCCACCCCTGCAGACCTCATGCTCTGGGTGGTCCCTTCCCCCTTTAGCTCTGTCCCTTGCAAGGGGTTGAATCTCTCAGGTCCTCAGTCTCCACATCTGCAGAATGGGAGCAAATGGCATAATAGATGTGAAGACACTGAGGACTCCCAGGGGTCATGCAGATCTGTTGGTGAGGTCGTCTGGGCAGCCACCTCTCTGGTTGGGTTCCACTCTTCTGGAAGCACTGCTTGGAACCAGGGTAGTCTTGTGGCTAACACCACCAATATGAGCTTCACCCTGGCCTTACCTAAGCTAGACACTTGTCCTTGTATTTCTTCTTCTTATGTAGAAGCCCTTCTTATCTCTTTGGGGATCCTCACTTACCCCTTTAGCCTGGGTGAAGAAGACAGGTTGAAAATGAGAGCTTAAAGCAAAGAGACTGGGGTTGAGGCTGCAGTGGGATCTCATGGGTCATGGATCTACAACCATTGGGCCACCCAGGGTTGGTGAGGGAAGGGGTTGAACTTGCCCTTCCATGCCCAGGCACAAAGATTCCACCCAGCTGGTTTCCTGTGTCCCTCCGCCCACATGATCACCAGCCCTTTCTTCCCCACACCCCAGCTCTCCAGCTCCATCTAGAATGACATACCACATGCAGTCGGGCTGCCTCATCTCTTCTGCAGGTGCAACCTACCGCCCATCTCGGAGAAGTACACCATGGATGTAGGGGTGAAGACAGATGTGGTCACGGTGAACCCCAGCATCATCACAGAGAGGTCAGTGGCCCTCTTTCTAAACCTGTGCTGTCCAATATGATAGCCATTCACCATGTGTGGCCACTGGGCACTATCCAGATTGAGATGTGCCACCTGTAAGTGCAAAACACACGCTTGATTTAAAAAACTTAATATGAAAAAGAGGATGGGCCATACCTCATTAAAGTTTTATATTGATTACATATTAAAATGATAGTATTGGGGGTATATCAGGTTAAATAAAATCTATTGTAAAAATTAATTTCACCTACTTCTTTCTACTTCTCTAAATGTGCTTCCTAGAACATTTAAAATTACACTTGTGGCCTGCATTATATTTCTTTTGGACAGCACTGGTCTAGACTCTCTTCCCCTAGAGATGGGCCAGAGAGCTTTCCAGTGCGTGACGGGGGCAGGCAGCTCCCTACACAGTGTGTCCGCCCGGCAGTGGGGAGAAGCCTCATGCGAAGACCTCAACGGCCCCCCCCTGACTCCCCTCCTGGGGTCTGTCTGGGAGGCCTGGAGGAGGGGCTAATGGGGTTAAAACTCCAACTGGGGCATAGTCACACCTCCAGGTCAGGTGAAGGGTAAGAGGAGGGGGAGTTGTTAAATCCGGTCAGATGCCCGGGCACATTTACAAGGAGTCAGCTGAGTGAGGGAGCATTCAGAGAGGTGCGCAGCGAGCCAGCTGGGAGGGCTGTTCAGTGTAGAGAGAAAGGCGAGCGAGGGGCTGCGGTGGAGGAAGGGCTCAGAGGACAGGCAGCTGGTTTGGTGTTCTTCACTGGGACCCTGGGGAAGGCAGGACAGGTGAGTCCTGAGGGCTCCAGGGAAAGCCTCCACTCCCTCGCCCCTTCCCCTCTGAGCCCGCCCGGGCACTCTCAGCCCTATGGGTTAAGTATTACCCTTCCCCTGCAACCATACACTAGATATTTGTCCCTTAGGGTCCAGATTGCCCTCTCCGGCACTCACTTACAAAAATATAACCGTCCCGGAGGAAGGCGGACATTCATCTGCTAAGTGACTGAGCCGAAAGAAGGCGGGGGTGGCCTTGAGAGGCTCCTATGTCCTTTGAAAAGACCCCAGGGTGCAGGGGTGGGGCAAGCGGAGGGTCCCGGGGCCCCGTCTCACCCTGCGCCCCCGCCAGGTTCCACAAGCTGGAGAAGTGGCGGCGGCCCTTCTACCGGGTGCTGCAGGTGTACGAGAACGCGTCCGTGCTGCTGCCTGCATTCTACAACACGCGCAACACCGACGTGTCCATCCGCGTCAAGTACGTGCTGGACGACTTCGAGTCGTCGCAGGCCGTGTACTACTTCCACCCGCAGTACCTGGTCAACGTGTCGCGCTACTGGCTCACCCTCGGGGTGCGCGCCAAGCGCATCAGCACTGGCCTCATCCTGGCCACGGCGGCGCTGGAACTGTGCGAGGAGGTGCACCTGTTCGGCTTCTGGGCCTTCCCCATGAACCCCTCGGGCCTCTCCATCACCCACCACTACTACGACAACGTCAAGCCCCGCCCGGGCTTCCACGCCATGCCCTCCGAGATCTTCAACTTCCTGCACCTGCACAGCCGCGGCATCCTGCGCGTGCACACGGGCACCTGCAACTGCTGCTGAGGGCGGCGCAGGCTGCCCGCCAGCCCGGCACACGGAACCTCGCTCCTCGCCCGCCCGCCCGCAGGGCAGGGCGAAGGCCTGGCGCTGAGGCTGGCACGCCCTCAGACGCTCGGCTTCGGGCTTCGGGCTTCGGTCCTGTGGGCTGGGGGCCAGGCAGAGTCAGCTCCGTGCCGAGCGACCCCCACCTGCAAACGGGTAGCGCACTGCTGGGCCACACTTCCAGGTCGCGGCCCTGGGGATTGCAAGTGAATCAAGCACATTTCCACTCAGTTTTAGCAACCAAGAGAGCACAAACTGTAAGGCCTCTTTGCAGCTAAAGGAAGGCCCCAGCGGGAACGGAAAAGAGGGAGACAGGACATGTGAGCATGGTTAAGATTTAACTCAGGATTTTGGGTTCCTGAGTCTTATACCCAGGCCTCAGCCCTGAATTGTTGTAGAGAACCTCAGAGCTTAGAGGCCAACCCAGCGGCCAGACCTTCCTGTGGGGACAATGGCTCAGAGAGGTCCAGGGATTATCAACCAAGGTTCCACCAACCGAGTCCATTAAGCGGCGCTGTGAGATCTGATGCAAGGCCTGTGTGTTATGATCTTCACCGAGACACTGTCAGCCGAAGAGAGCCACACCCTTCAAACACATCCTCAGGCACACACACAAGTCTTGGTGCCTCCAAGTTCAATCCTGCGTTTGATCTTTTGATGAGAAGGAAATAAACCAGACCAGCCATTTGCACTAAGGTTTCCAAGCCAATGTTATCGACTCAATAAGTGCTTAGCGACTTGCTTCCTCTTCTATCTCCTTATCTTCAGCTCTGTTTTAACCAGGAGTTATTTATAAGATCTGGCCCTCTGTGTGTTCCTGAATACTGCAGAATCCTGCTGTATAATGTTCCTGAATTGGAACCGTAAGGCTCCAGACTGGAAAGCCCTGACATGTGACTGGTGAGCTTAGCGATGGAAGTGAGCCATGGTCTCTGACACCAGCATCACTGAGGTTCTACTGTAAAAGCGGGACTTCCCACAGCACTCAGCCTGGTGGCCTTCACACACATGCACCCACAGGGCCTCTGCTTTGGGAAGTCAGCTGTAGCTAGGCTAAAAGGGGTTCACATGTCATTTCACATCCCTTTGCTTCCCCCGTGGTATTTCCACCATGAATGCGGCTGTGCCTAATACGCACCGTTGGTGAATTGCCTTAGAATTTAGCTTTGTGGAATCGTAGAATATTAGTCCTGAAAGACCTTCAGCTCCCTCCCTCCTCCCTCCTTCCCTCCCCCCTCCCTTCTTTCCTCCCTTCCTCTTTCCTCTCACCCTTCTTGCCTTCCTCCTTTCTCCGCTCCTTCCCATAAACATTTCCCCAAGCCTATTCTGCTTTGGGTTGGGGCCGGGCTTGGGAAGACATGATGACACATAAAGGCAGTGTCTCTGTCTTCTAGGAGTGGAGGGCAGACCATAGACAAATTCTGGCCCCGCCCACTGGGTGTTCAGAGGGGGAGGGACTGTGAGAGCACAACACAGCAGGGAACGGGGCCTTTCATCCGATCACCTCATTTTACAGGCAGAGCAATAGGCCCAGCTGGTGAGAGACAGGAGGGCACAGGCCTTGTCCCGGGCCCCCAGGCTCCCCATCCAGGGCAGAACCCCTTCCTCTTGCCTGGATTTCACGTTGGTGGGCCAATATGGAGCAAGTGCTCCATGCACGACACTGTTCTAGATGCTGGCCTTGGTTCTGAGCTCTGGTCCTCACTGGGAAACCCTGGGGCTTCTCTGAGCCTGTCTGCTTGTCTGCAGAGCAAGGAAGTAGCCAATGAGGTAAATTAAGCCCAAGCACTTGGCGAACCAGGAAACACTACTAAGGATGGTGGATGGTTATGCTTCCTTGTGCTCTGCCTATTTCTCCCAAGGAAGGAACGGCTGGAAAGATTCCAGTTAACTGAGGCTTCCAGCCACTTGTTTATGGTTAATTGAGCCCCTTTCTTGAAACTACAGAACGTCAGAACTGGAAGGCTCTTAAAGACCATTTTGTCTCACGTAAGGAAACAGGCCCAGAACAGGGAGGTGATCTGGGTCAAGTCGTGCCAGGGGCTCTATTGAGTGCCTGCTGAGGATAGAACCCTCTGCCAGAAGCCCTCTGTTTCTGTTCCAGATGGGGCACTGTTTGGGGGCAAGAGCCTTGGTGAGTCAAATACCACGGTTCTCACAGCCAAGGGTGTCATGGGCTGGTGTCTGCCCCAGCCAGGTCCCCTGTAGGGGCTGGGGATGGAGCATCATGACCCACCCTGTGAAGGAGCTGGACTCCTTGCTCTCGGTCCTATTTAAGTCTCTGGGTCTTAGGGTAAGTCCCTTCCCCTCCCTTAGGGTCTCCGTTTCCTCATCTCTACAACTAAAGGCTTAAAAAATATCCCTAGGGTCTCTGTAATCTTTAGTTTTATTTAAGTTTTTGGAAGTACTCATGATGTATGGATCTAAGCCATAAATAATATTTATTACTATAATAGCTAAGATTTACTGCACGCTCATTCTGTGTCAGGCCCTACACTGGGCACTTTCTTTGCACTGTCTCCTGTGATCATCACAAGACCCCCTTGGGTAAGAAGGCTCCATTGGGCAGGTGGGGAAACTGAGGCTCAGAGCCATTCAGTGTCTTGCTGATGGCCAGGCACCCAGTGGAGGAAACTGCACCGGCATCTGTAGAACCCCAAAGCCTGTGCTCCAAACCTGTCTTAGCTGCTTCCTAGCCAGTGTCACCAGGGCTGGAACAAGAGGGATCCTGACTGAGAGGCCACTGTAGGGTGGTGCTGGGCCCCGCTCTAGGGACAGTGCTCTGGGAGGCTGTTATGGGTCCAGGAGGGAAGCTGCTTGTAGGTGCTCCCCCACCCATCCAGCCCTGGCCCTGGCAGCAGTACAGATGCACCCACAGTGCAATGTATGCAGGGGAGTTGAGGCCGTCTCCACATTTTGCAGAAGGGGTACATATTAAAAGATAGCATGTTGGGGGACTTGCCCAAGGCCACATGGCCGGCTAGTGACTCAACTGGGACTCAGCCTCCTGACTTCCAGGCTACACTTTTCTCCTGCAGCCAGTGTTTGTAGGCGATGCACCTTTTCAAAGGCTCAAAGAGACCTGGGCATTGACTCAGGAAGCCCCACCCCACCACTTTCCTCGCAACTCCACCCCCATCCCACCATGCAGACTACCAGTGACACTCTTGTATAAGGGAAATCAATTCCCCAAAACAAAACAACCATCGTGTCTTCCTTTGTGCTAAGCCCACTGCTCCAGGCTTGAAAGGCAGCAAAAACAAGTAAATGACTCGGTGCTCAACCAAGCAAAAAGGAAGGTGGCTCAAGGTCAGATGTGGCCTCTGAGACCGTTTCAGCAATGCTGCTGCGGCAACTCTGCCCACTAATCACCTGGTGCTGCAGAGAGCAGGGAGCCCATTGCCCTTGACTCTGCTGAGTATGGGGGGGAAAGCGGTGGCAGCACTTCCTGACAACGGAAGGACAGCACAGAGCTGGCTTCAGCCAGGCATTCAGCAAATTGTTACTGAGCGCTCATTTTGTGCTGGGCATCGTGTGAGGGGCCGTTGAACTAGTGATGAGCAGAATGTAGCCCCAGCCCTCTTGGAGCTTATGGTCCGGTGGGCATGTCCAGATGCTGAACTGAGTCCCCCAGGCACACGTAGGAGCTGAGCTGAGTGCTAGCAAGTCTGGGCTCAGAGACAGTTAGCACTAGAGGAACACCAGGCCATGCCGGGGTCAGTCCTGAATTCTGAAGGCTGGCAGAATGATTGTAATTGTCAAAGCAGTGGATCCATGTCAGGCCTCATCCTCAACATCCATGTGACACGTGACAGGGTGGCCCCACTGGTCTTTTGAGTCCTCTCTTCCTTTTTATTTTTTTTATAAGGAACCACTTTCCCCTGACTTTCCTCCTGCCTCTCTGAACGCTCCTGCTCAGGCTTCTTTATTGACTCATCTTCTGTGAAGCTTCCTCAGGGTTCTTCTCTCTTGCTAGGAGCATTTCTGCAGAAATCACATCTGTTCGCAGCCTCAAATCTCTCCTGTCCTTGCATCTTACACCCCTCTCCTGGAGGCCGTTTCTCCCTTGGAGCATCAGGAACACGCTTGCCGTGGCCGTCTGAATGTCTGTACCTGCTCAGCATCTCAGACCTCACATGTCCTCAACTGGTACAGTTAAAAGGACAATCTGGATTCAAAGTCATGTGCCCTTACTTACTAGTGACCTTGGGGGAGCTACCAAAGCCCCTGGAGGCTCTGATTCATCATCTGAGGTTGAGGCCAGGACACCAGCCTCACCAGCTGTGGAATAGGGTTGCACAATGCCTAGCACAGTGCCGGCACAAACTAGACACCCGGAGAGCAGTTTCCCTCTTCCTCCTTTCTTCCCCTGCTGAATGGCTCTACCACATCACTGGCCCTTCAGCCCCAAACCTGGGTCACTCTTGGCTCTTCCTTCTCCTTCGCTTTCTATGTCTATTTGTTCACCAAATTTTATCAATTCTGATTCATAAATATCCCTTGAATTCATTCCCTACCTGCATTCCTTCTGCCACTGCCCTAACTCAGACCCTTTTGACTGACCATTCTGCTTCTAGAGAATTAACTTCTGGAAACACCTTTGGTGGAGCCCATTGCCATCTTATACCATATAGTCCAGATTCCTTACCCAGATGTGCAGAGCATGTCCCAAGCTGGCTCACTCACCTTTCCAGAGACCCTCCTGCCAGCACCATCCCTCTAATACTCCTCTAGGTGCTGTGCCTTTGCACAAGCTATTGGAAATGCCTGGAATGGCCCCACATTCCAACCTCCTCCCTCCTCCCCTTTACCCCACCACTTTTGCAGATAATGTCAGGTGATGGTCCCCGCCTCTTCCCCTCTGTGAAGCTGGGCTGGGCACTCTCTGTGATTCTGCAGCAACCATCACTGACTTCTGTTAGGACGTCCTCACAGCATACTACATGGGTGCCCCTGTGTCCTTGGCCGAGGGTCTGTCCTTTCCCCAGGGGAATGCACTGTATCTGGCTCATCTTGGTGCCCTCAGCACTGGCACAGAGCCATGTGTTAACTATAGCAGTGGGGTCTCTGGTTAGCTGGTGGGTTCCAGTGGTTCAGGAGATCCCATTAATAAACCGAATAACACCCTGGGGTAATTGTCAGCTTAAGAGAGTACTCTGCAATTTTTTTTTTTTTTTTGCCTGGTACCGTCTATGTGGGAAGCACTGAGCTATACAAAGACTTCCCCACCTGCCCTTGGGGAGTTTGGGGCGCAGGAGGCTGAAATGTCCCTGTTGCAGTTGCTTGCTGGTTCCATCACCCAGTCTCCGCTACCTTCTTTTTGCCTCCGCCCATTATAATCTTGCTCATCTGCTTCTTGCCTGTTCTTCAACCCTCTTTCTCTAGTTGAAACAAAAGAGGGAAAGATTTTCTTTTTTCCCTTCCCTCCTTCAGAACCATAGAGATTTGTCAGGATCTGAAATCGCTGTGCTGAGGTACAGTCTGGATAGCAGTATACAAGGGACTTATCAATAATGGCTCAAGAACAAGTGGAAAGTGCTTTAGTTATTGGCTGGGAAACAGATGAGTTGAGCTTTGCAAAATGTCCACTCCAGTTGCCCAGTGGAAGGCCAGGAGCTTGGGGGTCTCCCTGTGGGGAGGGGATGGTGCTGCTCTGAGCTCAACACACACCCTGGCCTCTCTCCCTGCAACCAGGGCACCCTTCTAGGAGGAGGCTGGCTGTGGCTTACAGCCAGGTGAGGCCAGGCTCGGGTGTGCCGATGCCCAGGGTGTGCCCTGTTCTCTTTGTTCTTTGGAGGGCTGGTCAAGCCAGGCCAGTCTGAGGTGGATTACATCCTACAAGGCGTCCTGATAAAGCAGTGTGTTCTTCAAAGGGTAGACTGTAGATCACCTGTATCAGAATCCCCTGAGTGTTTGTTAAAACCCCTGCCTCTGGACTCAGAAGCTGGGGGAGGGGTGGTGATGCTGGGCAATCAGCACTGTGACATCTCCCGGTGGGTGGTCTTGGAGCCCATGTCCGCTGGGGAACTGGGCTCTGCACCGCTTGTGGGTCAGTGGCTACTGCCAGGTGAGTGGTGATGTCTGGCTTGATATTCAGACTGGAGCCTTAAGTGATAAAAGAGCAACACCAAGAATCTGGCACACAACTTCAGCGAGTTCTGGAAATATGAATATAAAATATAGTCCACTATTAAATTACCAACAAAAATTAACTGCTCAGGAATCTATAACATTTATGAAATCTGTTTTGGCCTTGACACTATCAGAGATTTTTTTTTTTCTATTTTTCAACTGTGGTAAAATATACATGAGATTTACCATCCTAGCCATTTTTAAGTGTGCAGTTCAGTAGTGTTAAGTTGTGCAGCCAATCTCGAGTTCTTTTTTAGTTGCAAAACTCAAACTCTATACCCATTAAAGGACAATTCCCCATTTCCCCTCCTCCCAGCTTCTGGCAACCACCACTCTGCTTTCTGTTTCTTTGAATTTGACAACTCTAGGGACCTCGTATAAATGGAATTGTACAGTATCTGACTTTTTGCGACTGGCTTATTTCATATAGAATCATTTAGATATAAGCTGTTCTCAAATGACATGAACTGTTTTTAGTGTCCCTATAATAGGATTCTGATTTTTGCCTGGAGCAGTTGTCCTGGGCCCTTGGTTGGTCCCTAGCTTCTGGCAACCTCAGCATCCTTTGCTGAGGGTCAGAACAGTCCTGGTCTTGCTTTGCTAGCTTGGCTCAGCTGTGCTGGCCAGCCAGTGTCCTAAGAGGCAACAGCACAGCTTCTATAAGTGTTTAGATATTTCCCCTGCATGGTCTCTTCAGTGAACCTTCTTTTTTTCACTAGAGAGACAGAGAGACAAACATACATACATACATACATACATACATACATACATACATACATACATATATTACCGTGACTTAGCTCTTGGCACAAAAGCCAGAAATCAGTGACTGTCTCTCTTTCCAGTAGGGGGATGGTTCCCTTGGCAACCAAGTAACTCATTTTTTTCAACTAAATGACTTGCTCAGCTTAGAGGTAAAAGTTTTATTTCCTCTAGAATTATGGTTCTCAACCTTATATGCACATTGGATTCACCTGGGGATCTTTATAAAACCACCCCCATGCCAGACCCTCATCTTCCCAGAGAATCTGAGTCACTTGGCCTGGGGATGGGACCGCATATTCTTATTTTTAAAAATCTCCTTGAGTGACTCTGTTGCGCAGTGGTTGAGGCTCATTGTCCTGAGGCGGAAGGTCTCTGCCTTGGTGGCACATCGGGGTCATCTGAAGAGCTTTAAGAGACACTCGTGCCTGAACTTTGCCCCCAGAAGTTCTGTCCCAGTTGGTCTGAGGTGTGATCTGAGTATGAAGGCTTTTCTGACTCTCCAAATAATTCTACTATGCAGCAGAGGTTGAGAACTGTTGTTCTAGGTCAGCAGCTCCTGTGTCAGAATCACTTGGAGAGCTCATTTGTTCTCGGGCCCCTCCCTGGAGTCTGATTTGGTGAGCCTGGCGTGGAGCTTCCGCGCTGGTTCCTAAGCGGTGCTGAGGCTGGTCCTGGGACTACGCGTTGAGGAGCCCTGCTCTAGATGATATTGTAATGAGCTCAGCCCTGCTCTGCTGCATTTGTTTCCTGGTTAGGGGTTGGGAGCATCGATTCACGCTTGAGATTTCTGAAAGGTACCAAACAGCTCTTTTTCTGAACATTTTCAACATTTAAATAAACATTATGAAATCTTTTTAAAGCAAAGTTACATAGATTTCTTCTCCCAGGGTTAGTAGGCTCAGAGTATACCTGAATTAAGAATTCATCTGTGCCCAGGATCAGGATGCCTTTTGGGATCAGAGCTAAGGGGTTGGGTCTCTGGGGCTTGGAACCAGCCTGTGACCAGCTGAGGGTCACCCTGTAACTGATGCTGGGGTAAGATCAGAGCACAACAATGCTCTCTTTAACACAAAGCTGGACCAGGCGCTCTGCCTACCATGCCCATGGAAAACAAAAAAGGAAGGTGGTGATGAGGAAACAACTCAGAGAAATGGGCTGATGTGACCCAGGGTTCACACCTGCACTATGTTCCTCCTTCCTTTCCCACCTTCCGCTGGAAAAGGCTCCAGTTGCAACCAGCGAGCTAGTGCCTGAATCCTGCCTCAATCTCTTCTGTCTCCAACTGGAGGCAAGTCCCCTGCGCCTTCCCTCTGAATATGCCCCCAGCAGTGTGGTCCCAGCGAGCACTTTATCCCCATGGCAGCTCACAATTCCTCATTCAGCCGCAAAAATTTGTTAAGGGAGGAAATAGTTACTGTGTTATTGAAACAAGGTCAAAGCACACCTCACTTCCCAGGGCTTTCCCAGAAAGTTCACTCAGCCCCAGGCAGCTGTGGACTCAGGTAAAGGAAAATTAATTTTAAGCCCCCAAAGTAGCTGCTATAAAGCTCTGTATCAAAGACCAAATATTTTGCTAACAGCAAGTCCCTCATGACATTCACTTTAATTTTAAATTCAAATCTAGTGAACTTGATTCTGGTTTCTAATAATAAAGCAAATTAAGAGAATGATAACAGGTGCTAGATTTAGCAAGAAGTGGCAGCTAATAGACTAATAATAATGGCATTAAAAAGACCAAATCTATACATCTCAGAAAATACCAAGTGATCTGAGGCTATTTAGTGGAGAGGCAAGTAGTTTAGTGGAGGGGCCAATATGTAGTAATAACCCCGAGGGCAACAAATGACCCCTCAGAGCAGCCCATCCTGTGGTATCCACAACCACGTAGAGGTACGAAAATGCTCAAACAACGTTCGGTAGACTGTTTAAGCAGGCAGAGAAGCGTTTTATCCGCTTGGAATTATTTCCATCCCCAGACACTTAAAACACATTCATAGACATCTTGGTGCTTAAAGGATTAGCCCTTAGTTATCTTGAAGTTCAGGTAGGTGAACTAGTTCGTTATCTGATAATATAGGATTCATGAGATGGGTAAACTCACTCTTTTAGACTTAGTTTCCCTCTGACATTTGCTGCCTCCCCCCAGGAGGAGGGAGAAGGGCACCCCTTCTACCTTCCCGTCTTAAAGGGGACGTGCAGCGGGGCTGGTTTTGGTGGCCGGTGTGTCTTCTTCCTGCACCTCTGCTTCCACCTGTGGTGTCTCTATTGCACATGGGAGGGGGATGGGGATCTCAGCTGGGGCCAGGGCAGGCTCTGCAGTGACTCGGCCTGGATTTATTTGTGAATTTAAGAATATGACTATTTTTTTCATATTCTTATGAAAGTGAACACTTCTATTTTCTACACATCTTCATCATCCAATTTCTCACCAGCCCTCGCTGTGTTCCTAGGAGGAGGGTAAGGCAGGTGGTGGCATCCCGACTGGACTGAGGCCCAGGAAGGTGACAGAGGCGTGCCCCGGGTCACATGGAATGGTGGTGAGCTCCGGTTGGGTGCCCAAGCTCCCCAAGGGGCAGGGGGAGGCAGCCATGTCTTGCTCTCACCCCTGAAGCCCTTGTGTTTTCTTCCCTCTGGGTTGTCAGTCTGACTGCAGTGTGGTTCAGGCCTGGGCTTTACCCCTGGCCTCATGCCTTGCCCAGCGTCGGTGAGGAGGGGCCTTTATGGGCTCCGTTCCCCTCTGGGCCCCAAGCATGGGGGCTGTACCTTGTGGGGGGAGGGTGGCAGCTGCCCTTGGCGGAGGGTCACCCAAGGCCGTGGCAAAGCAGGAGTGTGGAGGGCATTGGCAGCAGACACAGTGATGCAGCCCCCTGGTGCTGTGGCCGCTTGCAGGGAGGCTGCTGGGATCCCAGGTGACAGCTCCTGCCAGCCCTCCTGCACCTTCTCCAGCAGGACCCTCGGCCCCCACTGTGGCAGGCTTCGGAGCCAGTCCCTCTTCCCAAGGTTTGGGGGACAGCTGGTCCTCCCTGAGGCTTCCACACTCTGCACACATGTTTTAGGGGTGCAACAGGGTCTTGGTGGCCTGCAAATTCCCTTTCTGGACCCAACTGACCTCCCTTCAGAAAGCCATAACTCTTCTTCAAAGCCATATTGTTTGAACTGTGAAATATATGTAAATGTATATGTATTTTTTAAACTAACACTTTAACTCACGAGGGTACAACTGTTCAGTGCTACAGTTTGGATTCAAAAACCCCTGCCACCTTGCTCCCCAAATGAAGCCAGGCCAGATGATGGCGGACCACAAGGGAGCTGCGGAAACCTCGGCCCTGCAGCTGCGTGCTCCCTGCCCTGCGCCTGCACGTGCTTTCGGCCAGGCTCGATGGCAGTTTCCAGGAGAGCACGTGAAGGCAGCCAGTGGAGTACCTCCGAGGGGCTGGTGGCACCGACTCATCCCTAAGTGGCCCCCCGTGTGTGAAGACAAAGTGGCCACGTGGACGTGACATCCATGTGCTCTTCAGCCCCATCCCTCCCTTGCTTTCCTCTCTCAAGAGCCGCATCACATGGCACTGTGTTCTGTAGAGCCTTTCCCATTGGAGAAGAAAAGGGAGACTGAGATGTTGTTTGCTGGGATGTAGAGAAACTCGATCTGGGCGTGGAGCTGGAACATTGCTTAAAAAAAAATCCCTCCCTTCCTCTGGTTGATTTGCTCCCTCTGTTTGCCCTGGAGAGAAACACTCTGTGCCATTCCAAAGCGTTGGGGAGATGGGGTTTATACAAACTCCTGCAGCATAATTCTAGCTTGTATGTATGTGGCTGTCCTTGAGTGATCCTGAAGTGGTAACTGTGACTTATGCCTAAGAACATAATCAGGGTAATTTGTACCTGTCACTGTGTTTGAAAAGCCCTCAATTTCCATCCAGCAAAACCAGTCAAATGGTTCATTTAGCAAAGACTCTCTGGCTGTGGCCGTGTGTGTGTCTGTGTTTGGGGATGAGGCTGGACTAGGCTGATGCAGCACAGCTCAATGTGGGGAGGCTCCCAGCTCTTGTGAAGAAGGCATGGCCACTTGGGGCCCATCTTCGGGCAGCGCTGGCCTGTCTGTGTCTGGCAAGGGTGGCAATGTAAGCATAGGGGCTCACAGGAAGGACTCAGAAACCAGATCTAGACTAAGTTGGGTGGAGTGCTGAATTGACAGTATACAGGGAGTAGGAGGACATAGAGGACCGCAGGCTTCCACTAAGGAAGGAGGGTCCCTGAGGGCTGGAGGGCTAGGGCAGGTGGGATCTGAGATGTGCTCACACCTGGAAACAGACCCATTAGCTACATAGACTTGTCTCTCTCTAAGCAAACTAGCTCTGTCAAGGTCCGGAGTCACAGCAAAGGAATCTGAACACTAATTACTCTCTTATTTAAAAAAAAAAAAAAAAAGTTCTTTCAATGCCAATATCCATGAGTGTGTTTAAAATAGGATTATATTAAATAAATAAATAAAATATTCATGCACAAACTGCCTGGCTGGGTCTGGCCTGCCCTATGAGATGTAGATAAAATTGCTTGGATTCCACAAATCTGCCTTTTGGTAAGTCCAAAGCCTTTCCTATGATTTCTGCAAGCTCCCAGGGGCTAACATTTTCATGATCCCTCGGCCTTCAGACTTTTGAGCTTTAGAGCATGTTTCTGTTTTATATCCCTTAACCACCTAGATTAGATGCAGACCTTTCCTTGACATCAGTGATCATATAATGCATTCCAGAGTGCTGTGGGAAGAGATGGGAAAGGGATGGAAAACATTCCAAACAAGCAATCTCAAATGTAATGTTGGGTGTCCTCTGGCTAACCCACTGGCCAACCTCCCAATGGGGATACTTCATGTGGCCCCAGCCTCAGTCCATCTATCTGACTCCTCCTCTCCTCCCCCTTCTTTGGCCTCCTGTTCTTACTCCCCAACTCCCTCTCAATGGAGAACACATTTCTGCTATTTCTCTTTGGAGCTGTTTAAACATTCTCTGTGTGCTTGGTTTCCTGCAGAGCCTAGATCTCAGCTCGCCTTTTACCTTCCCTCTAACAAGAACTTCCATGGCAGCTGGAAGATATTTAAACTTTCCTTATTACCATTGTAAAATGCCAAACACTCAAGCAAGCAACTATGGAACCTAAGGATACTGTTTGAAGGTTATTCCTGAGACCTGGACACTGTCTATTATAGGAAGAAAAAGAGCTGAGCATCAGGGAAATAGGACTTCAATATATATTTTTGAATAAATGAATGAATGAACCAATGAACTGGGGAAAGAAGTTGAATGTAGTTCATTTATTTAATAAACAGATGCATACTATTTGTCACTTCATTCATTCATTCAACAAGCATTTCTTAAGCCCCTACTTTGGGCCAGGCGACTTGAGGATTTGGGAATACAAAGGTGAGCAAACACACATGCCATCTCTGCATTTACAGGACATAGAGTCTGGCCAGAGCAATAGAGGTAATAAAAAAAACTCCACAGTTCAAAGTTTAATTATAGACAGTGCTTCAAACGAGCATGTGGTGCTGCAAGATGCTGGACAAATCCCCCTGACCTGGGGTTGAGCACAAAGAGCACTTTACTGGAGAAGGGACAATTGAGATGAGAGCTGGAGAGTGAGGAAGGGTTAACCAGGTGAAAGGTAAGGGTGGAGTTGTGCGGGAAGTAAATCCAGGTAGACGGCCCTGGATGGGGAGAGAGCTTGGGACCTTGGAGGAAGGATTTTGCAAGGGTAGGGAAGGGGTACATGGCAGGAGATAAGTCTGGAGGGCTGGATGGAGGCAAGACTCTGTGGGGAAGAGGTGGGTCATGTTAATGATTCTGATTTTGATTCTAAGAGAATCAAGTAGCCCTTGAAGGATTTTGAGGAAGAGGACATAGTCAGATTTACATTGAAAAAATTCCTGAGAGGTGAGGCCAAGGTGGCAAGTAGGAAGACCCTGAACTCACCTCCTCCCATGGGCACACCAAAATTACAACTAATTACAGAGCAACTATCTATGAGTATGACCTAAAGACTGGCAGAAAAGATTTTCCATAACTAAAGATATAAAAAGGAACAATGACATGAGTAGGAGGGGCAGAGATGAGGTATAGTCAATACCTACATCCCTGGGTAGGTGACCCACAAATAGGGGGAAGATAATCACAATTGCTGAGGTTCTCCTCAAGGAGGGAGGGGTCCAAGTCCCACAATGGGCTCCCAGCCCAATCCTGCACTGGGAAAACAAACCCCTAAAATGACTGGCTTTGAGGGCCACCAAGGCTTGCATAGGGGAGAGCCAGAGGACTGTAGGAAACAGAGACTCCACTCTTAAAGGGTGCACACAAAATCTCACACAATCTGAGTCCCAGCACAGAGGCAGTAATTTGAAAGGAACCTGGGGCAGACCTACTTGTTGATCTTAGAGAGCCTCTTGGAGAGGCAGGAGGCAATTGGACTCCCCCTGGGGATGGGAATGATAGCAGCAGCCATTTTTGTGAGTTTGTCCTACTGCTAAAACACTGGCGCTTGCAAGCGCCATTTTGGAGTGCTCTACCTAGCCTATAAGTGCTGGGAGCTTACCCACCCACCAGCAGGACAAGGCCCCATCCACTAGGGGGCTGGCAACAACCCCAAGATGCTCCCGGGCCATACAGCCAGCTGCCCCAGGACCTGGCCCTCCCCATCAGTGGGCTGGTAGCCACCATGCAAGGCAGGGCCTGGCAGCCAACTGGGCCAGAGTCCAGCCCAGCCTACCAGCATGCTCACAGTAGTTGACCCCACCACAAAGAAGCTCCCACCAACCCACATAGGGGGTGTCCCTAGAGCATATAGCTCTGGTGACCAGAGGGGAGCATGCTGCTGGGCCTCACAGGACATCTCCTACATAAAGCTACTTCTCCAAGATTGGGAAACATAACTGACCCATTTAATAAATAGAAATAATCACAGAGAATTAGGCACAATGAGGAGACAAAGGAATATGTTCCCAATAAATTAACAAGATAAAACCACAGAAGAACTTAGAAAAGTGGAGATAAGCAATATATCTGGTAAAGCGTTTCAAGTAAAAACAAAAAATGCTCAATGAACTTGGGAGAAGAATGGATAAACACAGTGAAAATTTTAACAGACTTTTAGAAAATATAAAGAAGAACCAAACAGAACTGAAGAATACAATAACTGAAATAAAAATACACTAGAAGGAATCAACAGTACATTAGATGATACAGAGAAATGGATCAGTGAACTGGAAGACCGAGCAGTGGAAATCACCCAAGCTGAACAGAAAAAAGAAAAGGTATTTTTAAAAAACGAGGGTAGTTTAAGAGACCTCTGAGACAACATCAAGCATGATAATATTTACATCCTAGGGGGTCCCAGAAGGAGAAGAGAGCAAGTGATAGATAACTTACTTCAAGAAATAATAACTGAACACTTCCATAAGCTGTGAAAGAAAACAGACATTCAGTTCCAGAAAGCACAGAGAGTCCCAAACAAGATGAATCTAAAGAGGTCCACATCAAGATATATTATAATTAAAATGGCAAAAATTAAAGATAAAGAGAGACTCTTAAAAGCAGCAAGAGAAAAGCAACTAGCTATGTACAAGGGAACCCCCATAAGACTATCAGCTGACTTTTCAACAGAAACTTTGCAGATCCAAAGAAGTGGCATGATATATTCAAAGCTATGAAAGGAAAAAAAACCTACAACCAATAATACTCTACCTAGAAATGGAAATAAAAACAAAAATAAACAAATGGGACCTAATGAAACTTAAAAGCTTTTGCACAGCAAAGGAAACCATAAACAAGACAAAAAGACAACCCTCAGAATGGGAGAAAATATTTGCAAATGAAGCAACTGACAAAGGATTAATCTCCAAAATATACAGGCAGCTCATGCAGCTCAATATCAAAAAAACAAACAACCCAGTCCAAAAATGGGTAGAAGACCTAAACAGACTTTTCTCCAAAGAAGATATACAGATTGCCAACAAACACATGAAAGGATGCTCAACATCACTAATCATTAGAGAAATGCAAATCAAAACTACAATGAGGTATCACCTCACACCAGTCAGAATGGCCATCATCAAAAAATCTCCAAACAATAAATGCTGGAGAGGGTGTGGAGAAAAGGGAACCCTCTTGCACTGCTGGTGGGAATGTAAATGGATACAGCCACTATGGAGAACAGTATGGAGGTTCCTTAAAAAACTAAAAATAGAACTACCATACGACCCAGCAATCCCACTACTGGGCATATACCCTGAGAAAACCATAATTCAAAAAGAGTCATGTACCACAATGTTCACTGCAGCTCTATTTACAATAGCCAGCACATGGAAGCAACCTAAATGTCCATCAACAGATGAATGGATAAAGAAGATGTGGCACATATATACAATGGAATATTACTCAGCCATAAAAAGAGACAAAACTGAGTTATTTGTAGTGAGGTGGATGGACCTAGAGACTGTCATATAGAATGAAGTAAGTCAGAAAGAGAAAAACAAATACTGTATGCTAACACATATATATGGAATCTAAAAAGAAAAAAGAAAAAAAATGGTTTTGAAGAACCTAAGGGCAGGGCAGGAATAAAGACGCAGATGTAGAGAATGGACTTGAGGACATGGGGAAGGGGAAGGGGAAGCTGGGACGAAGTGAGAGAGTGGCATGGACATATATACACTACCAAATGTAAAATGGATAGCTAGTGGGAAGGAGCCGCATAGAACAGGGAGATCAGCTTGGTGCTTTGTGTCTGCCTAGACAGGTGGGATAGGGAGGGTGGGAGGGAGACACAAGAGGGAGGAGATATGGGTATATGTGTTTATGTATAGCTGATTCACTTTGTTATAAAGCAGAAACTAACACACCATTGTAGAGCAATTATACTCCAATAAAGATGTTTAAAAAAATAAAAAATAATAAAAACTTAAAAAAAAGAATACCTAGCAAGGCTTTTATTTAGTTTTGAAGGAGAGATGAAGAGTTCTATAGATGAGCAAAAGCTAAGAGTTCAGTACCACTAAACCAGTCTTACAAGAAATGTTAAAGAGACTTCTTTAAGCAGAAAAAAAAAGACCACAACAAGAAATATGAAAATTATGAAAGGAAAAATCTCATTGGTAAAAACAAACATACAGTAAATGTAGTAAATCAATCACTTATAAAGCTAGTAGGAAGATTAAAAGACAAAAGTAGTAGAATAATCTATATCTACAATAAGTAATTAAGGGATACACAAAACAAAAAGAAGTAAAACATGACATCAAAATAATTAAACTTGGAGAGGGAGAGTAAACGTAAGGTTGTTAGAATGAGTTTAAACTTAAGAAGTCATTAAATGAAAATAATTATATATATATATATATATAAATATATAAAATCTATATTTATATCTATCTCAATTATCTAGCTAGCTAGCTAGATATGTTGTTATATATGAGCCACAAACTATGGTAACCACAAACTAAAAACCTAAAATAGATACACAAAAAGAGAAAGGAATCCAAACATAACAATAAAGATAGTCATCAAATTACAAGGGAAAAGAACAAAATAAGACGGAAAAAAAGAACTATAAAAACAACCCCCAAACAATTAACAAAACAGCAATAAGTACACATCTATTAATAATTACTTTAAATGTAAATGGACTAAATGCTCCAATCAAAAGACATAGAGTAGCTGAACGGATACAAAACAATCTTACATATATATATATATATATATATATATATATATATATATATATATATATATATATATATATATGCTGCTTACAAGAGACTCACTTCAGATCTAAACACACACATAGATTGCAAGTGAGAGGATGGAAAAGGTATTCTATGCAAATGGAAATGAAAAGAAAGCTGGGTAACAATACTTATACCAGACAAAATAGACTTTAAAACAAAGACTGTAGCAAGAGACAAAGAAGGATATTACATAATGATCAAGGGATCAATCAATTGTAAATATATATGCACCCAACATAGGAGCACCTAAATACATGAAGCAAATATTAATAGACATAAAGGGAGAAACTGACAGTACTACAATAATATAGAGGACTTTAACACTCCACTTACATCAATGGACAGATCACCCAGACAGAAAGTTGATAAGGAAACACTGGCCTTAAATAACACCTTAGACCAAATGGATGTGATAGATATATATAGACCATTCCATCCAAAAGCAACAGGATACATGTTCTTTTCAAGTGCACATGGAACATTCTCCAAGATAGGTTACATGCTAGGCCACAAAACAAATCTCAGTAAATGAAAGAATATTGAAATCATATCAGGCATCTTGTCCAACCACAACACTATGAGACTAGGAATCAATTACAAGGGGAAAAAAAAGGAAAAAACCACAAAAACATAGAGGATAAAAATATGCTACTAAATAACCAATGGATCACTGAAGAAAGCAAATAAGAAATCAGAAAATACCTGGAGACAAATGAAAATGAAAACACAATGATCCAAAATCTATGGGATGCAGCAAAAGGGAAGTTCTAAGAGGGAAGTTTATAGGAATACAAGCCTACCTCAGGAAACAAGAAAAATCTCAAAGAACCTAACCTTACACCTAATGGAATTAGAAAAAGAACAAACAAAACCCAAACTTAGTAGAAGGAAAGAAATCATAAAGATCAGAGCAGAAATTAATGAAATGGAGACCAAAAAAAAAAAAAAAACCCATAGAAAAGATCGATGAAACTAAGGGCTGGTTCTTTGAAAAGATAAGCTAAATGAATGAACATTTAGCCAGACTCATCAAGAAAAATAGAGAGTGGGCCTAAATCAATAAAATTAGAAATGAAAAAGGAAAAGTTACGACTGACACCACAGAAATACAAAGGATCATAAGAGGTAACTACAAACAATTATATGCCAATAAAATGAACAACCTAGAAGAAATGGACAAATTCCTATAAATGTACAATCTCCCAAGACTGAAACAGGAAGAAATAGAAATTATGAACAGACCAATTACAACTAATGAAATTGAATCAGTAAAAAACAAAACAAAACAAAACTTCCAACAAACAAAAGTCCAGGACCAGATGGCTTCACAGGTGCATTCTACCAAACATTTAGAAGAGAGTTAACAGCTACCCTTCTCAAACTGTTCCAAAAAGTTGCAGAGGAAGAAACACTTCTGAACTTATTCTGTGAGGCCAGCATCACCTTAATGTCCAAACCAGACAAAGATATCACAAAAAATAGAAAATTACAGACCAATATCAGTGATGAACATAGATGTAAAAATCCTCAACAAAATATTAGCAAAACAAATTCAACAGTACATGAAAAGGATCATACACCACAATCAAGTGGTATGCAAGGATGGTTCAGTATCTGGAATTCAATCAATGTGATACACCATATTAACAAATTAAAGACTAAAAATCACATGATCATCTCAATAGTTGCAGAAAAAGCTTTGACAAAATTCAGCATCCATTTATGATAAAAACCCTCAACAAAATGGATGTAGAGGGAACATACTTCAACATAATAAAGGCCATAGATGACAAACCTATGGCCAGCATCATGCTCAATGGTCAAAAGCTGAAAGCATTTCTTCTAAGATCAGGAACCACTCTTGTCAGTTTTATTCAACTGACAATTTAGTATTGGAAGTCCTAACCACAGCAGTCAGACAAGAAAAAGAAATAAAAGGAATCCAAATTAGAAAAGAAGTAAAACTGTCACTGTTTACAGATGACATGATACTATATATAGAAAGTCGTAAAGACGACCCCAAAAACCTATTAGAACTAGTAAATGAATTCAATAACATTGCAGGATACAAAGTTAATACACAGATCTTTTGCATTTCTATACACTAAAAATGAACTATCAAAAAGAGAAGTTAAGAAGACAATTCCATCTACAATTGCATCAAAAAGAATAAAATACCTAGGAATAAATCTAACCAAAAAGGTAAAAGACGTGTACTCAGAAAACTATAAGACATTGACGAAAGAAATTGAAGACGAGACAAACAAATGGAAAGATACACTGTGCTCATGGATTGGAAGAATTAATATTGTTAAAATGACCATACTATTCAAGGCAATCTACAGATTCAAGGCAATCTACAGATCAATGCAATCCCTATCCAAATAACTGTAGCATTTTTCACTGAACTAGAACAAATAACTCTAAAATTTGTATGGAACCACAAAAGACCCTGAATAGCCAAAACAATTTTGAGAATGAAGGACAAAGCTGTAGGTATTAGGCT
Organism: Balaenoptera physalus; assembly: GCF_965194825.1. Taxonomy (NCBI): domain Eukaryota; kingdom Metazoa; phylum Chordata; class Mammalia; order Artiodactyla; family Balaenopteridae; genus Balaenoptera; species Balaenoptera physalus. Next base: position 27,628,041 of record NC_138897.1, read on the forward strand.
TATATATACAAATTGTAGTAATCAAAAAGTATAGTAGTGACACAAAACCAGACACATAGATAAATGGAGCAGAATAGAAATCCCAGAAATAAACCCACAGTTATATGATCAATTAATTTGACAATGGAGGCAAGAATATGCAGTGGGGAAAAGACAGCCTCTTTAATAAATGGTGTTAGGAAATAGGACAGCTATATGCAAAAGAATCAAACTGGACTTCTTTCTCACACCATGAATAAAAATAAACTCAAAAGGCATAAATGGGGATTCCCTGGTGGTGCAGTGGTTGAGTATCTGCCTGCCAATGCAGGGGACACGGGTTCGAGCCCTGGTCTGGGAAGATCCCATATGCTGCGGAGCAACTAGGCCCGTGAGCCACAATTACTGAGCCTGTGCGTCTGGAGCCTGTGCTCCGCAACAAGAGAAGCCGCGATAATGAGAGGCCCGCGCACCACGATGAAGAGTGGCCCCCACTTGCCGCAACTAGAGAAAGCGCTCGCACAGAAACGAAGACCCAACACAGCCATAAAATAATAAATAAATAAATAAATCAAATTTAAAAAAAGACAAAACTGTAGTTCCCAGAGGTTCTCATTAAAAAAAAAAAAAAAAAAAGGCATTAATGACTTATATGTAGGTACCTGAAACCATAAAACTTCTAGAAGAAAACAGTCAGTATGCTCTTTGACATCAATCTTAGCAAAATTTTTTGGATCTGTCTCCTCAGGCAAGGGAAACAATAGCACAACTTTAAACAATTGTGCTTGATGGGACTACATCAAACTAAAAAGCTTTTGCACAACGAAGGAAACTATCAACAAAATGAAAAGGCAGCCTACTGAATAAAAGAAGATATCTGATAAGCGGTTAATACTCAAAGTATACAAAGAACTCTTATAATTTAACAACAAAAAATGGACAACCAGATTAAAAAATTGCCTCAGGACCTGAATAGATATTTTCCCAAAGAAGAAATACAGATGGCCAACAGACACATTAAAAGATGCTCAACATCACTAATCATTAGGTAAATGCAAATCAAAAACCACAATGAGATACCATTCATATCTGTCAGGATAGCTATCATAAAGAAAAAACAACAAATAACAAGTGTTGGAGAGGTTGTGGAGAAAAGAGAATCCTCCTGTGCTGTTGGTAAGAATGGAAATTGGTGCAGCCACTATGGAAAACAGTATGGGGTTTTCTCAAAAAAATGAACACTAGAACTGCCATATGTTCTGAGTATTTACCAGAAGAAAACAAAAACACGAATTCGAAAATATATATGCACCCCAATATTTATTGCAGCATTATTTACAATAGCTTAGATATGGAAGCAATCTAAATGTCCATTGATAGAAGAGTGGATAAAGAAGATTATAGATATAGATAAATAATGGAATACTACTCAGTCATAAAAAATAAAATCTTGCCATTTGTGACAACATGGATGGATCTAGAGGGTATTATGCTAAGTGAAATGTCAGTCAGAGAAAGATAGATACTGCATGATCTCACTAACATGTGGAATCTAAAAAATAAAATAAACAAACAAACAAAACAAAATGAAAACAGACTCATAGATACGGAGAACAAACAGGTGGTTGCCAGAAGGGAGGGGGTGGGGAGATGGGTAAAATAGGTGAAGGGGATTAATAGGGACAAACCTCCAGTTTTATAACAAACAAGTTATGGGGATGTAATATACAGCATAAGAAATATGGTCAATAATATTATAATAAGTTTGTATGGGGACACATTGTTATTAGACTTATCATGGTGATCACTTCAAAATGTCTGCAAATGTGAAATCATTATATAGTACACCTGAAACAAACATAATATGTATGACTATATTTCAATTAAAAAATATTTTTAAACAAAGGAAAAAAAGAAAATTTTCCCTTCTGTGATGTGGAGTGTGGAATTGCTGGGGACCAGTTAGGAGGCTACTGATGGTGATGAGGACTAGGGTAGAGCAAAGGGGCAGAGTTGAGAGCTCCTGAGGAGATAAACAGAGTAAGCAGACCATGGAACAGGTTCAGAGATGTATTGGATGGGGTGGGGGAGGGGAAGTGAGGTGTCAAGGATGACACTTTCCCAGCAGAGACACAGAAGGCTGAGACACCAGCTCTGCCCTGAGTATGGGATTGCCTGGTACAGGAGAGAGATCAGCAACTGTGACAAAGTCACCAAATCGGAAGTTTCAACCGAGGCACCAACCAACAATGGATGCCACCTCCCTAGGAGGTGCTGGACCATGTACACAATTTTTAGACAAATTAGCTCAAAACTAGTTAAACTGTTCTTGGCCCCTTCATGCAGACTGAAGATTATAAAAGAGGTGGCAGAGTTGATTGATAGAATAGTTGGTTTTTGAGAAGGATTTCCAATGTAGAGACTGGTGACACCCCCTCAAGATAAAGGGGTGGAGTGGGGGTCAATGCTACCTCTTAACCCCAGGCTTAGTGAGAGGGGCTTCCATGGGACCACCTGGGGAGCATGTCATGGATTCCCTGCACCTGGAATGCAGGGCACTGGAGCCCCACTCTTGCCTGGGGAAGGTAAAGTGGCCCAGGGCAGCATGGTCCAGCGAGTGGGGAAAGTTCCGATAGAGTCCCGGAAGAGATGTGCGGCAGAGAGGTCAGCCAGAGGTCATTTGAAAGGGGATTTCTGTGGAAGAGGGCAGCCTGCCAGGGTGAGGGACCCTTGGCAGTGGGAGGTTGTGGGGATGCACTGCTAGGGCAGAAGCTGAGGTGGGAACTGTCCATCCAAAGGAGGGGCAGGGAGCTGAGTTGGAAGGAGTCCTGGGAGCAAACCCAAGGAAGAGTTGGCCTTAAATATCCAAGGGGCCCAACCCTGCAGTGGGGTGGGGGTGGGGGTGGGGGTGGGGTCAGACCTCCAGCCCCCAAGAGAGGGAGGAGGTCAGAGGGATAGAAGGCTGTTCCTCACCTCCCCCTGTCCCCGACCTTGTGAAAATCACAAGGAATGAGTTTGGTGAGTGTGGTCAGGCGGGGTGGGGTGGGGTGCAGGGGCCTGGGACTGGGCTGGAGTAGTAGACAGCGCCAGATTTGGGGGGCCTAGTCAGCGGAGCTAAGGAGTGGGTACTTTGTTTTCTAGGAGATGGGCCAACAAGGGAATAATGTGTCTGCATCAATTTTCTGGAAAAGCAACCTGGCAGGAGTGCAGTGAGGAGGATGGAGATTTGCTGGGCATCCAGCTAGGGGACCTGGTCCCAGTGAGAGAGGAGGAAGGTGGGGACTAAGAAGGTGGCAGAGGGGACAGAGAGGAGGGGTCGACTGCAAAGACGTGCTATAAGGGTTTTTGCCCTTGACAATGGGTGTGTGTGTGTGTGCACTTTTTTGATTGGGACAGGAAGAGGAGTGGTTGGAAACGGGGGTGGGGGGTTGGAGCCAGCATGGCTGGAGAATGGGGGGGTGCATAGGGAGGGGTGAGGAGACGAGAGCCTACGGGCCTTGAGGAGGCATCAGAACTTTATTCTAAGGGCATGAGAAGCCTTTGGAACATATACACTGGGGAGTGACATGATCTGATTTATTTTTAAGTAAAATCCCTCAGGCTGCTCTGAGCAGAGTGGATAGGAGGGAAGAGGGCAGAAGTGGTTGAAGGTGTGCTTTCCTTATACACCAGGTAGCAGGAACAGGGACAGGCTTTGCCTAAAATGTCTGTGAGAACTAACATTTCAGTGAAACAGGAAAACCACCAATCCCACATCACTGCATCACCTGTCCTGCTCCCAGAATAAGAGGTGGTTCATTTTGAGATACCAGACCAGCTGGTCCCTTGAATGAGAAATTAGGGACACGAGGTGGGTAGGGAGCCACGGGAGGGAGCCAGAGCTGCCAGGACGAGCACGCCTGTTCTTTGCACTTGTATATGCTCTGTAGCCACCCCCAACACACATACCTGTAATCCACTCATTCATTCATCATTGCTTGAGTCACACTCACACTCTGCTAGGCACTGGGGATACACAGGACCTCCTGGGAAGGAGCTGTGTCTGGTGGAAGAGAGAAGTCATTGGGGAAGATTGAGTTTTTGCCCTCGTTCTCACCCCTCACTGTGTCCACATCCTTTGCTATGTACATTTACAGCCCTTGACACTGGGCTCAGACATGTGCATTGCTTTGCTTGGTTGAGGATGTTAGCAGATTGATGAAAGTGCTTGCCTTGTCAGGGTGGCCCTCCTTGCCCTTCGACCATGGCCATGAGAAGAACTTTCTCTGGGCAGCTGAACCCATTAGCGCAGGCCTGCCCTAGCCACAACCAGCTGGTCCTGTAGCTGGATGCAGAGCAGTTAAGCCCAGTGCAGATGTCACCCCAGCTGAGCCCCAGGCATGTGAGAAATAATGCTTATGCCACTGAGATTTCTGTGGTGGTTGTGTCGCAAGAGCTGGCTGGTACGGAGATGCACACTCTAGCTCCAGTGTCAGAGTGGACTCGGGCTCGCACAAGGAAAGCACCAGGCACGTTTAGAAAACAGAACTTCTTCAGTTTAATTGCAGTGTGGGTTTCCTAAGGGGGAGGTTGGGTCAGATTACAGGACCTCCAACGCCATGGAATTCTATTAGTGCTGGCGATATTTGTTATTCTTTTCTTGGCAACCCAACATCTGAATGCCCTTCTAAAGTTTGAGGAGAGCACAGGTCCCAGGGTAAGAGCTGAAAATGCCAAATCCTCACTTTCCCAGCCTCCTTTCCAGCAAGGTGTGGGCACACCACTTAGGCTCAACCAATCAGATGCACAAGCCCCAGACTCTGAATTGGCACAAGGCAGCAGAGTCCATTCTGGTCCAGCATCGGTGGCAGCGGGGCCCTTACCCAACCACATGACCTCAGGCATCTTTCCAGGGTGCAGCCCCTAAGCATGGTTCTTAGCCCTCTGGAAAATCCTGAAACCCCTCTTCCCCCCATTAACTTTTAAATAAATAATTTTTCAACTTAAACTAGCCAGTGTTAGTTTCTGTTGCTTGCAATCCAGAATCCTGGCTGATAAAATTTGGCTGTACTGAGGTGTAACTGAAGGTTTTTGAACTGGAGAGTGACACGACCAAAGGCAAGCTTTAGGAGAATTGATTCAGCAGCAGGGGGATGTAGTTAAAGGGGAAGGAGACTGGGGCAATGAGATCGTTTTGTGTGTGTGAGAGAGCATGTGTGTGCAAGCATGCATTTGTGCACACGCACCAGTGGTCAATGGGATAAACAGGCGCCTCCTTTAAGCAGAAGTTTGGGGTCCCAATAATTATCCTGTCTGCCCTTTGTGTCAGCTTTATCAGAGTGCAGAAGTATACATCCATGTTCAGGGCCTCATGGTAAGCCTAGGTTGGACGAGGTGACTGACACAGACCTCGCTCTGCCTGGGATGGAAGGTAGGTCTGCAAATCATGCCCTGAGCACCTTTTCCCAAGCCAAACACGTGCAGGGTCCTCACACCAAAGAGCCTGGGATGGGGATCGGGTCAGTAGCCAGGACTGCACCGGGGGCCTGGCCCAGATAAGCTTTCCTAGTGGAAGACAGCAGACGAGGCAGGCCAGTGAGAGACAAGGCAGAGCCTGAGGCCCAGCACCGCCCTCTCGTGCTCCCTTCCAGTCAATCCCCTCCCCACGTGCCTAGCCCCTACAGCAACTAGGCGAGTTTCACCACTTCTAGAATGTCAAATACATGTGATCAGACAGCATGTAGTTTATTCTGACTGGTTTCTTTCGCTGTGAAGAATGCTTTCGAGACTCATCCGTGTTTTGGCGTGTATCACCTCTTCTTCCCTTTTTTATGGCTGAATAGTCTTGGCCAGTCAATGGGCATCTGAGTTGTTTCTAGTTTGTGGCTATTATGAATAAAGCTTCTATGAACATTCAAATGCAGCTTTTGTGTGGACATATATTTTCACTTCTCTTAGGTAGATACCCAGGAGTGGAAATTATGGGGTGTGTGGGAAGGGTCTTTATAAGAAAGTGTCAAACTCTTTTGCAAAGTGGTGGTACCATTTTACACTGCCACCAGCAGTGTGAGAGTTCTAGTTGCTCCATGTCCCCATCAACACCTGGTATTGTTTCAGACTCTGCTCTCTTAATCATTGTGTTCTAAGGCCATGGGATTCTCTAAAAATATTTTGATTTCGGTTTTTTGAAAAAATTCCAAAAAAACTTTAAATTATTTTTTCTCTGAATGGGTCCTCATGTAAAATGAACACTTTATTTCATTTTTTTTCTCTGAATGGATCCTCATGAAAAATGATATGTCCCTAGTGATTTCCCAGTAATCTTTAAGGTCTCCATCCTGAAGAACCGAATGCATAATTAACAACAGAAGTCAAACCATATGGTGCCAGCAGGGGGCGTGCGTCACCCACACTTAAACTCCACTCCTATTCCTCATTCAGTCTTTGAGGGGACCCTACACCATCCCTCAGCAGAACAGAGGCAAAGGTAAAGTTGATCTTTCCTGAGTGATGACGTTTAGGGCCAGAAATGCCTTCCCCTGGTAGGGACTTGGGGGGCTCCAAAACACAAAGCTGCCCCAGGCTCTGGGGAGGGATGTGAGTGCTGACTGCTGCTTGGATGTCCTGCATCACCCAGGAGCTTTGAAAACTCCCACTGCCCAGGCTGCCCCAGACTGAGTAAATCAAGATCTCTGGGACAACCCAGGCCTCAGCATTTAAAAACTCTCCAGGTGGCTCTGATGTGCAGCCGGGGCTGTGCACCCCAGAATGGAAGCTTGTTAATGCTCCCCCATGGCCCAGGTGAGCTGATCAAGTTAGTGAGTTCACCTGGGACGTATAGGTCACGGTGGTTCCAAATTTCAGTACATAGAAAAACCCCTGGGAGGAGAGGAGGGTTGTTGAAAATGTAGATTCCGAGTTTCCCCCTCAGAGATTTTGATTCAGTGGTTGGGGGTAAGGGATCAGAAATTGTCATTTTGATGAGTGCTTCCTCAGAGTCGAATCCAGAGTCCTGGAATCCCACCTTAGGAAATATTGACCTTGACAGCATCTCAGAGGGTAAGAGACTGAGAACAGAGAAGGGGAGGTGGTGCCAGGGGCTTCTGGGCGCTGCTGCTTGGGGCTAAGGGGACTGCAGGTGGGCTCAGCTCCGGGCAGAGAGGTTGTGAGACACAGAGATGACAGAGAGGAGCCGTGAAAGTCTTGTGGCTGTTGCAGACCAGCTCCCTCCTCCTCTCTGCATCCCACCTCAGGCTGGGGGGCCAGGCATGGCGGGCAGAGGCTCTCCTGCCCTCCTCAGTCCCCGGTGGTCTTGGGACAGAGCCCCCTCTGTCTGATCTAGGTTCTGCAGCAGAGCCTAGAGCTGGCGCATCACGGTGGCCACTAGCTGGGTGGCCTGTCATGGTTCCTCACTGTCCACAGGTGCAGACCTGTCACTCAGTGTCATAGAATGTCCCAGCTACCTGATGGGGAGTCTGCCAGGTCCAAATCCACAAAGGCCCCTGGAGCGCCCCCTGCTGTAGGCAGACAAGCAATGCGATCCAGCCCTCATATCTCTTGTGACACTGTCACCCCAGGCAGTGCTCCCATCCTTCTTCCTGGATTGAGCTGAAACCTGCCTTTCTGTAATCACCACCTGCGGGTGTAAGATTGCCCTTTCAGCCTTAGTCTAGACAATCCTTCACATTTGTAGACCCTTGAAATGTCCTCTTCTCCAGGCCAATGTGCTCAGAACGATATTGGTTCTGGAACACTTTACCAATATGTCGTGGTAAAGTGTGTTTGCTTTTCAGCCCATTCTGTTTTCCTTGTAGCTGCTTTAGAGCTCTGCTGCAATTTGTTCATTCGTGCATCCATTCATTCACTGAACAAAGGGGTACTGAAGGCCACAGTGTGCCAGGCATCTTATAGGTACTGGGAACCTAACATGAGCAAGGGGGCACCAGCCCTGCCCCCACCGAGCTCAAGGCTGGGAGAGGCGGGAGATGGGTAACAAGTAAATAGGGCCTTACAAGACAGTCCTCCCAGGAGACTGGATTTTTTCATCTGTTCACTAGTGTCTCTGATGTGTTAGTGTGGGTCGGGACCCACAGAGGAAGGAGGACACCGGCAGTTGGTCTTTGTCTACGGGACCCGAAGGAGGGCTTCTGGGACAATCTGAGATGCTAACGAAGCATCACACACAACCCACCACCCCCGCCCCCGCCATACAAAATAAGAAAGAGAGAAATCCTCAGTCATGAACATTTATTAAGCTTCTACTGTCTTCCAGAGGCTTCTGCTTACTGAGTATTTTCTCCAAGTGCTCAATATGCTTTAATGAGTCATTCTCTCCCTTTTATAGGTGGGGAGACAGGCTTGCCCAGGCTGCACAGCCAGGAGGTGGTGGGCAGACCAGTTTTGTCTGATGACCTCATGCCTCCAGGACAGAGGAATGAGAGTTCCAAGTGGATTGAAAATTTCTAGCTTTCAGGATTTACATAGAAATCTTAAATTCGGGTTGTAAGAAATCTTAATAAAATCTTAATAAAATAAAATAAGCAAGGAAGAGGAATCCAGTGGCCCTAAGGGAAACTTTCTTGCTGATCAGAGGTAGAGAGGGGCCTCTGGTTCTCTCTCTCTGACTCAGAATCCCCATGTGGGACTGCAGGGAAGGTAAGGGCTGAGTGGGGTGGGCATCCAGGTGAGCTCTCAGGGCTTCTATTACCTCCTTGCAAGCGCAGAGGGCAATATGGGTAAATGGAGAGCTCTTGTTAGAACAGATGCTGGTTAATCTTGCTGGCCTGTCGGGGCACTATGGGGGTCACCTAGGACTCGATGGGCTTTCCCAGTGCCCTTGGCTGTGGCTGCAACACCAGGAACTCACGACTCAGAAAACACTTTGTGAGTGGTCTGAGCGCTCATCAGAGCAGCAGGTCTCTCCTGGCTGAATGGCCACTTCCAGAGCCGGCAGTCTTGAGGAGATGCAAGCAGAGAGATCGAGAAGGATCCAGTAAAAACATTGCCTGCCCTGTAAGATGAGCAGAGGTCATGAATAATAGAGAGAAATGGAGTCCTCTGAGTCCTGGGGGCCTGGCTTGTTTGGGGCCCTGCCCTCCTCAGAAAGGCCTCAGGCCCTGGGGGCATCTTTCACGGCCCTTGGGGCTGTGAGGCTGGGGCATCTTTATGGGAGAGGCCCCACCTGCCCCTGCTGTGAGGCCAGGTAGGGAACAGATGCCAAGGGCTTGATGTCACCTGATTCTCCATGAAAGGAGGAGGGGGCGGGTGGGGAAGGGAGGGGTAAGGAGGATAGCCTGTCCTCAGTCCCCATGAATAAGTCATGAGACCCAAAGAGAACCCCACGGCAGGTGCAGAGGAGGTGGTCAGGGAGAGGGGGCCAGAGACAGGAAGGGCAGAGATAAAGCACTGAGGTTCTGCTCCAGGGCCAGCGAGGAGAGGGGAGCAGGACAGCTCTGTGGGCCTGTGTGGGCTCTGGCCCACCCAGGCGTGTGCACGGGAGCTCCAGGTGAGAGGGCTGCGGGTCCAAGGAGGTGCAAAGGGGTGGGCACGGTGAGCCAGCGAGTGGCAGGAAGGGACAGCTGGCAAAATGATGCCCCAGAAGAAAAAGAGGAGAAAGAAGGACATCGACTTTCTGGCCGTGTACGAACAGGAGCTGCTGAACTACGCCTCGGAAGACGATGAGGGGGAGCTGGAGCACGAGTACTACAAGGCCAGAGGTGGGCGCGGTCCTGGCCCGCGGGGGCGGGGGCACAGGCAGGGGCAGCGCGGCCCATACGATCCCGTCCCTCGTGTCGAGAGAGGAGTCTTAGGTTCCAACCCAACTCCTTTCTCGTGGATTATCCTGTTGGGTCTATACTACATCCCCTTGGGGTACACTGGGGCCCCCACTGTACACAGAGTCTTATGGGCACAGAATAGACTAGAACCGAAGTGCCCACACTCTCCAGGTCCTACACGTCCCAGAAGCCATGTTCCCGCCTGGTCCCTGAGGTGTGGCCTGCATCAGGCTGTGCAGGGTCCTGTGGGAAGAGACCTGGTCACTCAGCAGGTGCCGAGCAGGGGCTGGGGGCCGCTGCCCACTGCGGCCGATGGAGGTGAGGGCCTGGGGCTTTGCAAGGTGACGGCCCTGGCCCACATGGGGAGGGCAGTTGGTGCTTTGGACCCAGGACCCAGTCCTTCTAGCCTCACTTTCCTCTGGGGTGTATGGGAGCTGCTTAGAAATGCTCTACCTTCTTGTCAGGTAAACCAGAGAAGGGGTGAACTGGGGACCCAGGAGCCAGGGCTGGCTTGCAGACAGCATTTTTTTTTTTTGCTTTGTTGTTTTTGTTGGTGTTGTTTTACTTTTACAGTTAAAGAAAATATGATTGACTGTGAATGCCCATAGGCAGCGGACTTTATCACTCATAGGTCTGTTTTACTCCTCAATGCTGCCTGCCTGGTCCCTGAAGGCATTTAAATTCTCAGCGCTTCCTCTAAACTGGCTCACTACTCCCTGTAAGCACCAGACTCCCCCATTCATTCACCAGATAAGTATCGAATGCTTGCTCTGTGCCTGCCATGGGCTTGTTTGCCCTCCTTAATTCCTGTCTGCTGGGAGTTCCTTGATTATATCCGATGCTGTTGGGCTTGTGGCCTCAGCCATCCTGACCTCTGTGTGGGGGGTGGGGGGCCCTCCTTTATTTGTCCTGACTCCTAACCCAGCTCCCAGCACAGACCCAGGCTCAGAGAAGGTGGTCACTGCTATGGCACTATGAGGCTGTGACTCTGCTGAGGCCCCTTTCCCAGCGTGGTGTCCTGGGCACCTTCTGGGGTGGAGGTGGGTATTGTGGGGAGGAAAGAAGGACCTAGAACAAGTGAGGTGTTGCCGCCTTTTCTCAGCACGTGTGCTCCAAGCCCTGTCTGGTGGGGCTAGGGGCATTGAGGCTAGATGTGCGGGCAGTACCCATAACAAATACTCTCAGCTTTGGGGTGATTTGCCCCAGCCAACACGACTGCTGGCGAGAGCACTCGAGAACCTCTCACAGCCGCCGTCCCGTCCACTTCCGTTCATGGGTTCTGCCTGCCTTAGTGTGACTATAGGATCCTTCACAGCTTCCCTCTTCTTTTTACCCTTCTCAAAGCCTTTTCACTTCCGTTCTCACTTTGAATCCTCAAGATCCCCGAGAACAGTCAAGGCAGGTGTGATTAGTCTCAGGTTAAGAACTGAGGCTCCGAGAACTGAAGTGATTTCAACAAGGTCACAAGCAGGAGAGACAAGAACTTCAACGGTTCCCAAGACAAGTCCCCACTTCAGGTCACGATGCTGTTCAATAGAGTCATGTATTTAATGCATCAGGCACCATGCTGAGCACTTTACCCATGTGGATCGGTTTAATCTTCACAACAACCCAACAAGGTGGTTCTTAAAATCTGCTTTTTCAGGTGAGGAAACTGAGGCACAGTGAAGTTAAGTAACGTGCCTAAGATCACAAAGCTAGTAAGTAACAGAGTTAGGATTTGAATCTTGCTGGTCTGGCTGGTCCTTACTCTTGTACTGTCTAATCTTGACTCTGCTAGAAATAGCTGGAGAAGAGCAAGCCAGGGTGGGTGCCATGCTGACATTTCTAAGAGACACAGGCCCACTGACTCCGCAGTCAGCTACAGGACTGGGCGATAAATGTGTACGATTCTGACAGTAGTCACTTTCTGAACTTTACCTGCACTGTCATTGTTACCCTCTCTGTTCTAGAACGATGTGTCGCCTACTCCCTTTGAGCACTGGATTCTTGCATTATGTGGAGAATCTTGATGAGTGTGATGGGGAAGAAGAAGAAGGAAGAAGAGAAAGGCCTAGGTTTCCTTCTCTGTTCCTCAGGTCGCCTCCAGGCTACACTGGAGTTTACCAACAGCCAGAGGAAGGAGAGCAGCTCCCTCCATGCTCTGAGGGTAGGCTGAGGCCGGTGCACTGGTCTACCTCCTGACTAATACAGGGCCCGTGAGGGGAAGAGAGTGACTCCTACCAGAATCTGGGATCCGAAGGGACCTCAGAGGCCATCCTGCACAAGCTTCTAGCCCTGGGGCCCTTTTCTCTCCTGTATCCCAGACAGGGGGCTACCCAGCGTCTGTTGTAATACAGTTTCCCAAGGCAGCCTTCCTTTTTGGGGATGTTGTTAGTGGAGATGATGGTAGTGATGTTGAAAATGATATTGATGTTGATGATGACAACAATGGAGATGATGACGGTGGTGATGATGGTAACAGTTTACCACTTATGGAATGTACATCTTTCATCCAACTGCGAAGGAGTGTCTGTAAGATAAATTCCCAGAAGTGGAAATATGCTAGGTCAATGAGTATGAAAGTTGAAAACTTTGTTTTATTTGATTTAATCCTTATGATAATCCTTCAAGGAAGAAATTCTCTTTCTTTCGGTGATAAGGAAAATGAAGCTCAGTAAGAAATTTGGTTGAAATCATACAGCCAGTATGGTAGAACTGAGATTTACATACTGGTTAATTTATTTCCATAGTCCACATTCATTTCATTGATTGTTTCATTCATTCATTTGTTTTTTCATTCATTCATCCATGTAATTATTTATTGAGCATCTCCCATTTGTCATGCTCTGTGCTAGTAGCAACCCTTGTTGCTGTTGACAGTTCTTCTTTGTGCTGACCAGGGGATGTTACTAGTTGGGACCCTCCTCTCTGGACCAAACAGAGTTTTGTGTCTTCCATGAGATATTTGTCTTCTCTAAGATAGTTCTTCAGCTGTCTGAAATTTTTAAATTAAAAATTTTAAATTGAGGAATAATATACATATTATATATATGTATATACAGCACATTATAGAATATATATAATATGTATGTGCACATATATATTATATATGTAATATATATATATAGCACAAAACTCAAAAAGGAACAGCTGATGAATTTTTACACATGTGCGTGCTTGTTTAACCACCATTCAGAACAGGACACAGAACATTTCTAACCTCCTGAAAGCTCCTTTACTCTTCTTCCCAGAGGTAATGGCCCTCCTGATTCTATCACATACATTAGTTTTTTTGCTCTTAAGCTTCATATAAATGGAATCATACAGTACACACATTTTTGTGTGTCTAGCTTCTCTTTCACTCAACATTATATCCAAGAGATTTATCCATGTTGTGACTCGTTATATAGCTTGTTCTTTTTTATTATTTGTGTACTACTGCATTTTATAAATATATCACCATTTGTTTAACCATTCTATTGTTGATGGAATTTGGGGTTATTTCCAGTTTTTAGCTATTATGGATAAAGCTGCTACAGATCTTGTACACATTTTTGGATGGACACATGCACTCATTTCTCTTGGATTTATAATTGGAAGTAGAATCACTGAGTCATAGGGTGGGCTTATGTTTAGTTACCAGGGCTTGTACCAATTTATACTCCCACCAGCAATGTATGAGAGCGCCAATGGCTCCACATTCTTGACAATACTTAGTATCTGTCTGTCTTTTTAATTTTAGCCATCCTGGTGAGTATATGTAGTGTCTCATGGTAATTTTAATTTGCATTTCCCTTATGAATAATGACGCTGAGCCCTTTTCCCTATGTTTATTGGCCATTTGGATATCCTCTTTTATGACATGCCTATTTAAGTCTTTTGCCCATTTTTCAACTTTATTGAAATATAATTAACAATAAAATGAATCTACTTTAAATGTGCCATTTGATGGGTATTGACAAATGTATACATCTATGTAACCACTAGCACCATTTATATATAGGGCATTTAAATTATCCCTCAAAAGTTCCATGTGCCCCTTCCCAGGCAATTCCCCCTAACTTCAACCCTAGGCAACCATACTCTGCTTTCTGTTGTAATAGATTAAAGTTCACATAGCTGGCATTACATATCGTGTAGTGCTTTGTGTTTGACTTCTTTTGCTCCACATCGTGTACTTGAGATTCATCCGTATTGCATATGTCAGTTGTTCATTCCTTTTTATCACTGAGTAGGATTCCACTGTATGGATATATAAACTCATTCACTTGTTGATACATTAAGGTTGTTTTTTCAGTTTAGAGCTATTATGAATACAGCTGCTATGAAAGTTTGTGTGCAGATCTTTGTGTGGACATGTTCTTATTTCTCTTGGGTAAATACCTAAAAGGGGAATTTCTGGGTCTTATGGTAAGTGTATGTTTATCTTTAAAACAAATTATTGCTCATTAAAGCAATTGTGTGGTCTTTCTTTTTCTTATTGATTTGTGTGAATTCTTTACATTTTCTGAGTATGAGTCCTTTTTTTTGGAGACAGGCAGACCCCGGAGATATTGTGGATTCGGTTCCAGAGCCCAGCAATGAAGCAAATATCACAATAAAGCGAGTCATACCAATTTTTTGGTTTCCCAGTGCATATGAAAGTTATGTTTCACACCATACTGTAGTCTATTAAGTGTACAATAGCATTATGTCTAAAAAATGTACATACCTTAATTTAGAAATATATTATTGCTAAAAAATATGCTAACCATCGTCTGAGCCTTCGGCAAGTCAATCTTTTTGCAATAGTAACATCAAAGATTACTGATCATAGATCATCATAACAAATATAATAATAATGAAAAAGTTTGAAATATTGTGAGAATTACCAAAATGTGACACAGAGACAGGAGTGAGCAAAGCTGTTGGAAAAATGGCACCGATAGACTTGCTTGACACAGGATTGCCACAAACCCTCCATTTGTAAGAAACACAATATCTGTAAAGCACAATAAAGGGAATTGTGATAAAACAAGGTATTATGGTGGGATGCCTGTGTGTGCATTCCAAATATCTTCTAGTCTGTGGCTTGCCTTTTCATTCTCTTGATGGTCTTAATTTTAACTGTCTAATTTATCATTTTTTAATGGTTAGTGTCTTATTGAGAAGTAGCTGTGTACGCTTGGAGCAGCTATGGAGGTAGTTTCTTTATCCCTCTCCCATACCCCAGACTCCTTTCTCTAAACCAGACATCTCCAGGCCTCTATGTCTTCTCTCATGTGATGTGGTTCTAGAATTTCCACCATGCTGGTCATTTTCCTATGAACACTCAGTTTGGAAACATCCTTGTATATGTGCAAACCATATGGGCAACACTTCGGATCCTGGAGTTATCTCAGGGAGGGCTCTAGGAGTTGTTTGCCGATCAGGAATCCCTGTGGTGTAGACTGTGAAGAATGAAGGCTTTGGTTATCACAAGAGACAGGGAGTCACGCAAATGTACTGCTTCCTTTCTCCCCCTCACGGAGACCTTCATCAGAACCAGGGACATCAAAAGGAAAGACATCAACAGCAAACAGAACAAGCTTCAAGGGGACAAAGAGAGGGGAAATTAGTGCCCCTGCCTACAGGGACTCACTGGCAAAGTTCTGCATCCCTCCCCCCTACTAAGATGTATTATCCTGAGATTGTCATGGCAACACCCAGGAGGTCCCAGGAAGTGAGGCCTGCAAGGCAGCCTTGTGTAGAGGGCAGAGAGAAAGGTGAGAGCCAGGGGCGGGCTCTGAAGAAGGTCTTGGCTAGGATGGCACCCATGTGCTGTGCTGGAAAGATCACAGACAGGCATTGGGAGGGCTTGGGCTGGGCTCTGGTGTTGACATTGTGTATTGTGTGACCTGGGCTTGTCCCCTTGCCTGCAGGTTCCTTACCTGTAAAATGAATGTGCCGCATCAAGTGGGAGATTGTGGTCTCACAGCAGGGCTTGGTGTGGGTCTGACCCTGGCTCAGAGGCTTGCGGGTTGCAGCAGGGGTCCAGAGCGTGCTCTGTGGCTGGGCATCCCCCTGTGGATCCGGCAGGAGCTGTGCCTTCTCCGAGCCCATGTAGGATTCTGGGCTTTCTTCTGAGCCTGTGGTCTGTCTTCTTTCCTCCTCCAGTGTACGAGGTGGTCACAGCCACGGGGGATGTTCGTGGCGCAGGGACGGATGCCAATGTCTTCATCACCATTTTTGGAGAGAATGGGCTCTCTCCCAAGCTCCATCTTACCAGCAAGTGAGTACCAACTCAGCCTTGGTGGGGTCCTGGGCTGTTAGTGGGGGTTGATAAAGTTCTGGAACCCATGAGAGAAGACAGGTGTGTCCACAGGTGTATTAAGTGGTGTGGGCCTTGCTAACAACTGATCACGTGCCAGCCAGGCCTCTCCCAGTGATTTCCTTAGCTCCTCTCTTGATTTTTTTGTGTATAGTAATGCTTACTTTGGATCTCAGAATTCCCAAGAATTCATATTAGCTGTCCTTTGATGTGGGAGAATAAGCCCTCAGGATCAAGAAACCTGGTCTAGGCCCAGCTTTACCATTTAGTTGCCATATAACTTTAGTCAAACCTCTTGGCATCCAAAGCCTAGGCTTCCTCATATGTCATCTGGAAGTGATAATCCTCATTTTACCAAACTCATAGGACTTTTGGGAAGAGGGGACAAGGCATGCATATGAGGGAGCCATGAGCTTAAATGCTCTGCACCTACGTCTCACCTGGGACCAGCATCATACTGACCCTGCCTGCCCGCTAATGCACACTCAAGTCAGTGCGTGTGTTTGTGTAGATGTGTTTGTGTGTGCGTGTGTGTGCACGCTTGTGCCCTCCATTTCACTGTGTCCCACTGAGAGCAGAGGCTGCTGTCTCTTCCTTTCCATCCCCTCCCCGCCACTACACATGTGCACACACAGTTACTACACATGGCAACATTCTAGCGGAATCATGGAATTCCAGAGATGGCCAGGGGCCTCACTGGTGGCCCGGGCAGCTGTTTTTCACCCTGTGCTGAGTGGAACAGGGTATTGGTCAGTTGGTTTTGGGCCCCCAATACCCTAGCATTCCTCCCCCTGGAGCAGCTTGACTTATGCTTATCATATCCACCGAGTTTCTCAGTCAGATTCTCTTTGCACCAAGGGCTCTGTAACCAAGAAAAATTTGAAAACAACTAAATCTATTCCAACCTGCTCACGGGGAATCTGGGGCCTAGAGGGGAGTGGTGAGCAGCTCTGAGTCCTGGAGCTTTTGATGGTAAAGCTGGTCCTCAAACCCCAGGGTCTTGATGCAGACATTTCCTCAAGCACATGACCCCGTGGCCCTAGAGGGTGTGTGGGAGACCCCCCTGCAGGCCTCCTGGGGCTCCAGGGTGTGACGTCTGGAGTTTATAGCTTCGTACCTCCAGGGGCGGCAGGGGAAGCAGTAGAAAGGTGGGTCCACAGGCCGGGAGATCCACACTCTGTGCTTAGCAGACTGACCAGGCCCAGGGGGACACATTTACCCTGAAGGCAGCCTCTGGTGTAAATGCGGCAACGTTGAGGCAGGCATAACGTCCTATTTTGTCCATTTCCGCAGAACAGGGTACCTGCCTTCTTGTACTGCTTACACTGCCGAGTGACCCGCTTGTGGAAGCCCTTTTCTCCAGTGCTGTGGGCGCGGTAAAGAGAATACATGAAATGTCCATCCTCTCTGCCATGTGTTCTCCCCGGAGTGCACCGCTCTAGGGAGAAGCCACTAGACCCTGGGGAGTTGGCCAGCTTGGTTTCTGGAGTCCCCAGCCTGTCTTTTTTTTTTTTTTTTTAAAACAAAAAGTGCCATTTCCCCTCTTGTGGTGGTTCCTCACTGCCTTTCCTCCTTTCATGCACCTGGAGCCTCAGACTTTCCCCCTTCACCTTTTTCCTCTGTCAAAACACCTTCTCAGGAAGGTCCCCAGAGTCAACTTTTATAACCCCATGTGAAGGTCTGTCACTGTGTCCCCTCTCCCTGGGAGTCTGAGTTCCAGCCTTCCTTCTCAATGGGAAGGAAAGGCTGCGTCACGGTAGAATGGTCTCAGGCATGACTGAGCTGGCAGGGCCAGCAGGTCTCCGGGTGGTTCTGAAACCACACAAAGGCAGCCAGCTTCTCTGAGATAGCCTGCATGTAGGAATCAACTTCCCCCCAATTACTCCATGGGTCTGCTGGTGGGGGTCTCTCCTGTACCTGTGTCCTGCTCCAAGCTGGGCATCAGGGGCACGGATTAGGCCAGGATCCCAATCCAGCTGGTCCAGAGGGTTCTTCAGGAGCCCGCAGGAAATGGGTAGTTTCAGGGATACAGGCACGTTTGCAGCATCAGCTGTATGTCCTTGGAGAGGCTGGAGAGGTGATGCATAGAGGGGTGCATAGGTGGAGCCAGAGGATGATGGGAGGTCTGTTTTGTGCCTGCAGCATCTATCCCAGTTCTTTGCAAATAGAGCTCACTAAATGATTTGGTATCAGTGTGGCTAGAATAGGACTTTACAGGGAAGGATATGTGATCTGGACCTCGACAGGTGAAAAGGACTCATAGAGGAGGGGCAGAAAGAGGGTACTTTAGATGAAGGGGAACAGCTTGAAAAAGTATGGAGGCCACAAGGGACACTGCAGACCAATGGGGGCTGGATGGGGACTTACCGGCTGCATGGAGGGGCAGAGAGGAGGGAGGTGGGAAAGGCAGGGGAGGACCAGACTGGAGAAGGCCTTGTGGAGGCTTGACGTACTGTGCAGACAAGAAGGGTTAATCTGGCCGCGGTGAGCAGGATAAACGGGGAAAGAGGAGACCAGAGTCTGGCTGCTGCAAGACCCGAGAAATTGTCTATAAAGGGAATCAGATAGACACAATCCTCACTATCTGAGACCCTTCCAATTCAAGATGGAGACCTCGAGTCTGGGAAGGGAGCACTGCTTTCCGAGAAAGTCCAGGTTGCCGTGTAACCAACATGCAGACGGCCACGGAGGTCACCGAGCTCTGTGAGATTTAGATGCAGTTAGCCCAGCCCAGCCCTCACCCTCAGCAGTCCCTGAGGTCTGGCTCCGAATGCCCACTGGTCTCGAAATCTCCTCTCCTCTCACTGTCTGCTGCTGTACCCTCCTCGCCACACTGTGTCACCCCAAACCCACACCCACACCCATGTGTCAACTGGAACTGAGCTCCTTTTCCTTGTTTTACACCCACAAACACACACACATACATCCACGCAAGCACACATATACACATGCACACACGCACTACAAGGCATTTTGGTGTGCATCAGACTTCACTGATAACTCGGGGTGCCAGAGTTCACATGGAAGCAACACAGACAACTTAAAATGGAATACTAGATAGACCCCCTGCCTGCCCGCACCAAGGTCTTAAAGTTAAGCCACCACCCTTCCTGGAAGTTCTCCCCGACCCCTTTCTCTGCAGCCTCTGGCCATGTCTCTCACCCCACCTTTCTCTCCTGCCTCTCTCTCGTCCTCTTTCTTCTCTCTCCCACCAATTGCACTCTTTCTTGTGGCCTTTCTCCTCTGCCCCAGGCATGTACCTTCTACTCCCGGGTGGCTTATTAGGATTTTTTATTCTCCAGTACAAAATAATTCCTGCTGCAAGAAGAACCTCGGTGCCTGATTGTTCTCACCCTCACAGTCTGGGGTCTAAATTCCTCGGCACACATTGGACCCTCTCTTAGGCAGCAAAGAGTGGGACACATTCACTTCTATTCCCCTGCTAGCTGCCAACAGCTCTGGATCCCAGAGGAAGCCCCCTTCCCCATTACCCAGGACCACCCCCAACGAGTCACATGTTTAGGATATGGCAAAAGGATGGGATCTCATGTATCTTCTGGAACACGGTTCTCCCGTTGAGAATTCACCAACTGCGAGTGTGGGAGAATCCTGGCATTTTAGCCTGCTGGCTCTGCCCAGGGGGCGGCTAAAATGCCCTGTGCTGCCTGGAAAGGGTGGGATCCCTGTGGAACGGCAGGCACGGGCAGGGAGCTGTGTCCTGCATTTGAGGATTGACCAGGAGCAGTGGAAAACCTGCCATCTCCCACAAGGAAATGTGAAGAAGTGTCTATTTCTGATGTTTCTTTGGCCAGGGACCTCTGTCGTTTGCTGTTTCCACACCACTTTCAGTCAGTTTTCTGAAACCCACCAGCATTTGTATTCTGACTTATTGGAAGGGGGGATTTCGGAGTCTGACCCCAAGTGGGCTGGGGTTGGAGCTCATCTGGGATTGTTTTGGCCCCTCCCTGAGAGGAGGGAGTCTGTAGAGCCCTGTCTCTGCAGTCCTTTGCTTTCCCTTCTCTGAAGAGAGACCCCTGCAATGCAGAAGGCTTTGCTCTTGTCTGCCAGGATATTGGTCTCCATGTTGTAAACACTGTGGATGATTGTGTCACATCCTGTGATGCCCTTCATGCTCCAGTGTGGTCCTGAGACAGCGTGGAGCACGCCTTCTGCCCATCCTGGCCAACATTTCCTCCTCGTTTCCCTTCTTCCACCTCGCTTTTTAAAATTTCTTTTTTGAGTGACTGTAAAGCAGCATGGTCAATTATTTAACAAACATGCTGGAAAGTGCGAATCCACATTCCACCTGGTCGCGTGCGCAGGGCCTTTTTGAAGGTGCGGAGCTCCCCTTGCTGGATGCAGCTGCTGGAGCTGGAACTCTTATGAGAAGCACCCTAAAAAGCCAGCTGCTTTCCTTCCAAATCACTCTCCTCTTCCCCTACTCATTGGCATTGGTTGTTTCCCAAATTCCATGCACCCTCAGCAGATGAAGCCCAGCAAGCCTCAAATTCATTCCGAAGAATTCACCACAAGCAGCTGTGGGCCGGATGGAGTGGGGATTTCTGAAACAGGGGACTGTGCTTTTTTCATAATTACGAAAACAAGATGTGCTCCCTTCAGAAAACTGAAAAAAATAAACACAAGAATAAATAACCAGCACTTCATAATAGTCTTATTATGTAGACATGATGTTTTTGTATAAATCCTCCCCCTCTTTATTGTTTTTAAATGAACTTGGTGTCCTTTTTGTATTGGTTGTTGTTTATACATTCTATTTTTAACCTGCTTTTTCTTTTAAGCTTATTTCATAAACCTGTTTCTGTTGTATTAAATGCTCTTTCACAATAGGATTTTTAATGGCTGCATAATATTCCATCATAGAGCTTCCCAGGGTGACTGCTTTGTAGGGTATTTATATGATATAGAGACTCCTGTCTATTCTAAAAATCGATTTCCTCGTCTTGTATACTGAAACAGAAAATACCTCTTATTCATTTCCTTGTTTCCCATTCACACAGTCCTGATGCACATAATCGATGTTCATGTGCTTTGCAAGTCGTTTAACAACTGCTTTGACTCTGCAACAGAATACAGGCCATGTTGTCACTCAGCCTTGGAAGTGAGATTCTGACAGGTCCATGTCGCCAGCCTGGGGGCGGGACTTTTCACTCCAGCAAAACCCGGAAGTTCCCGCCACTCTCTCCTCCCACTCTGTTCCCCGGGCTACACCACTGGGGGCTCTTCTCCCTGACAAGGCGGCATCGGTGCACATTTTCACCTGATTTTGTGAGCTCTGCACTGCTTTAGGAGGGCCCTGGGCCCCATGTCTCATGACGTGCCCACCATAAGGAAATATCTCCCCAGACCAGACTGTTTGCCAGAGTGGGTCTGTTTGCAGAATCACAGCTTCTGGGTCTCTAGAACTTTAAAAGCCTTCTGTTACTGAGAGAGTCTGAGCCTTTGCTGCCTTGGGGAGAAGGCCTTTCACCTCCCTCTTTATTTTGAAACACGTGATGGCCAATAAACAGACATATCTTCTGCGTTTTTCTTTTCCCATGGGCTGTGTGCTGGTGCTGAAAGCCCTGGCCGGGAGCACTGAGGGAGGTCCACAGCTCTCAGCCCTGTGAGGCCTTCACTGTGGGAGCAGGAAGAGCTGCAAGCAGGCCTGGGCTCAAGCGGCGGGCATCCTGGCTTACACAGAGGACAGAGCAGATGTCCACGTGAGATTCAGGCTTCCACTCCCAGAGGACTTGGTGCTCCAGCTTTCCTGTGTCTAAGCTGATGGATGCTAGGACACTCCCGAGTCTGGACTTGCTTGGGCATCTCATTGAGAAACATCTCAGGGGCACTTGCTTCTATTTGCACCGTCTGTAGGATGCCAGATATGCATTCCCTCACTGCCCACACTTCCCTGGTCGCTGGTTTGGGTTGAGTGTTTCCTTCCTTGGAATGGCAGGACCATGGTCCCCCACCCAAGGTTTGCATCCACTTGGGGCTGCCATTGCAACTCTCCCCAGCAAGAGCAAGGCAGGTGAGGAGGAGAGGCCAGGAGCCCTGCAGACCCAAGAGCACCATGGCATTTATCACACCTTCCTTCCTCCTCCACTCTCCCAACCCAGAGCAACCACAGAGCATTGGATCATGACTTTGGAGAGCCAGGCTCTGGTCCCAGCTCTGCTACCAACTAGCAATTTACTTGTTTGTAAAATGGGGCTAATGTTTCCCACCATGCTTGCCTTAATGACACATACCAAGGATCCCATAAGAACCTGGGCATGAAAGCAAGGAATGAATACTAACCATCCTTGCCCTCCACCTCTCCAAACCATGCCAGAAAGGAATCTCATAATGGGATTGGCTGCCAGTAGCACTTCCTGGAGTGGGATGGTGGAGGAAGTAGGGGGATGCCAGCCTTTGGCTCTCCTCCAGGGCCTGTGAGCCAAGTGCTGGTCTGTACTAACTGTGCATACCTTCATTGCAGGAGCGAATCTGCCTTTGAGAAAGCCAACATCGATGTGTTCCGGGTGAGAACCAATAATGTGGGCCTCATCTACAAAATCAGGTGAGAACCTGGTCCCTGACCAGGTTGGGGTGAGATGAAGGCAAGTAGAATAGGAACTGATTTCACTACTGGCACTTTTGGGTGTTGATTGCTCTCCTGACGTCATCTGAGGGGTGACCAAAGACCCAAATCTTTCCCTCCCACTCTGAGTCATTGTTCCCTAAACTTGCCCATTAGAGTTTCACTTGTTTGAGTTAAGACAACTTGAGACAATTTTTCACACACTTGGGAAATATGCTCTGAAAAACCCTAGCAAAGTGGTTAGTAGACTCAGTCCAGATTGCCTTCGTTCAAATTTCTGCCCTGCCATTTACCAGCTGTGGGCCTTTGGGAAGGTTTCCTCTCCAAACCTCAGTTTCCTTGTCTGTAATAATGGTGCCCAGCTCGTAGGGCACCATTAGAGTTAGTGAGAACTCAATGAGTCAGTGTTTAGAATATTAACTGGCATACAGTAAGCGCCCAGTGAGTGTTAGAGATGCCAGGTCACATTGCAGGATGCCTGTTGACAGAGATCTCCCCTACTCTTGCTCTCTCTGGTGGAGTTTTTGTGAATGTGTGGGGAGGGATAACGCTGCCAGCCTGGTTGCTGAGGAACAGCCTTCAACTGCCCCTTTTTGCCCCCCTCCACCTACTGCCACCCCCAATCAAGTCATGCCCATTTGCCAGCACGTCAAGATCACCTATGGTCTGACTGTACCCAGACTAGAGGGCCTGGACAGAAGGGAAATGCTGCCTCCATTCAGTCCTTGTTTTTTTTTTCCTCCCACTAGAAAATATAGGGCCATGAACTCTCTTTACTGGGAAAATAAGGGACTTTTGAGGGCCCTGGCACAGGTTGTGTGGGGGAAGGGGGTTATGAACAGGGAAGGGGCTCTTATGGGGGAGGGTCGGGAAGAAGGTGTCAGTGTGTGGGAAAGGCAACCACTAAGCTGAGGTCCACTATGTGCCAGGCTCCATGCCAGGCAGAGGCATGCATCCTTGCGTATATCATGTGTGTCATCCATGTGTGTGCTGTCTTGGACTGTGGTTGTCCTGTTAAGACCTGCAAGTTGTAAGGCCTCACTGTGATGGGATGCTTGGTGCAAAGTGAGGTCATCCAAGGGTCAAGTTCTGGGGAAGAAACTGGGCCTCAAAGAGAAAACTGGACTGCCAAGGATGAAGAGGACTTTAGGAAGTGGGAGAAGATAATGGGGGCCAGATTTTGAAGAGTCTGGATCTCTGCTGCCCAGCACAGTAGCCCCTGGCCCCACGGGGCTATTGGTCACTCTAATGTGGCTAGCCCAACCAGACGCACTGTGTGTGCAAAAACACACCAGATCTTTGAAAAACTAGTATGAAGTAAAGGATGTAAGATAGCTCATTAATAAATGTTTACACGGATACCCACTGAAATGATAAATGAATTAAACAAAATATATTATTAAAATTGGTTTCACCAGTGTCTTTCTTTTTCAATGTGGCTACTAGAAAATCTAAAATTACCTATCTGGCTCACACATGAAGCTCATGTGATATTTCTATGGGGCAACACCAGTCTACGTGGCCATGGGGGATCCTCTGGGTGGTGGGACTGAGTATCTGTGGTGGGGGGGTGGGTCTGGGAGTCAGGGAGAGAGGGGAAGCTCAAGATGGCCCCACTGCAAGCCTTAGCAATCCTGGATTTTCCATGGAAGGCAATATTTCCTTGTGGGCAATGTAACGATGCAACATTCATTCATAAGCTCATCCACCTTGCAAGGAGTCCCCACTTTGTAGATAAGGAAACTGAGGTCTGAGAGGTAAAGTAACAACAACATCAAAATGATTAAACCTCTCTTTGGAACAAACATTGGGGTATTTCAGTATAGAAGGGGCGTCGTTTCTGTTCTGCCAGTGACGGTGTGGGTGTCTGTTTCTGCACCAGGATCGAGCATGACAACACAGGCTTGAATGCCAGCTGGTACCTGGACCATGTGATTGTGACCGACATGAAGCGGCCTCACCTCCGTTACTACTTCAACTGCAACAACTGGCTGAGCAAGGTGGAGGGTGACCGCCAGTGGTGTCGCGACCTGTTGGCCAGCTTCAACCCCATGGATATGCCCAGAGGTCAGTGCCCAGGCTGGCTTGCCCGCCATCCCTCCCTGCCTGCACTGGGCTCACCCAGGCCTCTGCCTTGTTCTGGGCTGCCCCATCACCCCTTGCCACCTCTTCCTGTTGGCTAGGGCCCAGGGGAAGCCCCAGCTTTTCCTTGGGTCCCTCCCAAGAGCACGTTCTGGGGGCTCATGGAAGTGGGAGATGCAGGAGGCCCTGGAGCCGCGATGGAGGAATGGGCGCAGCCCTGAGCGTACCCTGTGATTTCAACAGCTCTTGTTGATGCGTATGTATCTACGGAGCGTTCCCTCTGAGTTCAAAGGCATTTTCCCCTGTCTTCCTATTCCCTAGCTTTTCTTCTGATGCCCAAGGAAGGTGAGTTCCAGCCAGGGGGGCATGGTGGATGTGAATTGCAATCTACAGCTTCCAGAGTTCCATCGTGCTGTCCCCAACTCCTCCTGATCTTATGAGGAGTAAAACAACTTATTTCAAGTACATTTCTGGCCCAAATCCTTAAATTCAGTCATTTTTAGCTCTACAGGAAAAATGGGAAGCAGGGGATCAAAGCATGTAAAAATACACGTTGTATCTCATGTCCTATTTTATCACTCCTTTGTCACCTAAAGTCCTGACCTCACCTCACCCCATTATTGAACATATTTGTCTTTTCAAATAAGGGGACATCACATGTGGGTACCATCATCATAATAGCCTGCTTGCACAGAGTCATGGGCCATCGGAGGGGAAAGGAACTTGGCGGCCAGGAGAAGAGAAGTGACTTTCCCACGGTCACCCAGTAGAACACATTTCACCTCCCAGCATGTACCCAGTGGTCTCCAAGTGCCATTGGCTCTTGCACCCCAGCTGAGCACATAAACATATCCTCTCTTCCAATGGACTTCAGCTCTCAATTTCTCTGTCTACCTCTTATCTCCCACCTCCCAGCTGACCTTAAACACTTGCCCCATTCCTTTGTGGTCCCCATCATAATAACCTGCAACTTCACTGATTCTTTTTTTAAAGATATGTTATCCATCTTTTACTACAAAAGCCAAATTTGATCATTGCAGAAAATTTAGAAAATATGGAAACACAATTATATAAGAAGAATACCTATAATCCCATCACCTGGAAAAACATCACTGATGAAATTTTTGCACACTTATTTCTAGTCTTTTCTATGAATATATAGTTTGAAAGAATGGGCTGTTACAACATCCCCTGTTTTAGAGCATGTATATTTCTAAGCCATTAAATGTCACTCAACACCCCTACTTGTAATGGCTGTGTCGCATTCTGGTGTAGGGAGATACCATCATTTATTCATTGAATCCTTTATAGTTGAACATTTATACAGGGTTCCCCCTCTAAATTTTTTGTTATTATAAATAATACTATTATGAACAATACACCTAAATCTTTGCACAGATAAATGGTTCTTTCTTTAAGATAAATTCCTAAGTGGAATTTCTAGGTCAGATAGAATACACAGGGTTAAGGTTTTTAATGGGTATTCCCAAAGTGTGCTAGAAAGGACCCATCAGCGCACAGTCCCACCAGCTGTGCAAGAGCACCCACTCCACTCGGCCTTGCCAACAGCTGGTAGTATTGTTTAATTTCCCAGCTGGATGGGAACAGGAGTTTTTATTATTTTTTTAAATTAATTTTTTATTGGAGTATAGTTGATTTACAATGTTATGTTACTTTCAGGTGTACAGCAAAGTGAATCAGTTATATGTATACATATATCCACTCTTTTTTAGATTCTTTTCCCATATAGGCCATTACAGAGTATTGAATAGAGTTCCCTGTGCTATACAGTAGGTCTTTATTAGTTGTCTATTTTATATATAGTAGTGTGTATATGTCAATCCCAATCTCCCAACTTATCCCTCCCCCCACTTACCCTCTGGTAACTGTAAGTTTGTTTTCTACATCTGTAACTCTATTTCTGTTTTGTAGACAAGTTTATTTGTACCCTTTTTTTAGATTCCACATATAAGCAATGTCATATGATATTTGTCTTTCTCTGTCTGACTTACTTCACTCAGTATGACAATCTCTAGGTCCATCCATGTTGCTGCAAATGGCATTATTTCGTTCTTTTATATGGCTGAGTAATATTCCATTGTATATATGTACCGCATCTTCTTTATCCATTCCTCTGTTGATGTACATTTAGGTTGCTTCCATGTCCTGCCTATTGTAAATTGTGCTGCGATGAACATTGAGGTGCATGTATCTTTTCGAATTATGGTTTTCTCCAGTTATATTCCCAGGAGTGGGATTGCTGGATCATATGGTAACTGTATTTTTAGTTTTTTAAGGAACCTCCATACTGTTCTCCATAGTGGCTGTACCAGTTTACACTCCCACCTATAATGTAGGAGGATTCACTTTTCTCCACACCCTCTCCAGCATTTATTGTTTGTAGGTTTTTTGGTGATGCCATTCTGGAAAAGGAGCTTTTCAATGTTCTCTCTTTGATTACTGGTGAGGTTGAACATTTTCATACGTTTATTGGCCATTTGTGGTGTGTGTGTGTGTGAATTGTCTGCCCATGCCCCCTGTGCCTGTCTTTTCTATTGGGGTGAATTTCACCAATTCTCCTATAGACCTTAAGCACTTTAATCCTTGATCCAGTCTCTTTATCAGGACCAATCCTTAGCAAATTGTCAAGCTTGCCATCTTTCTCTTTTGTTCTCTTAGTTTCCCCTTTCTTGGCCTTTTCCCTCCTTTTAGCTCCTTATCCAACCTTCTGCTTTGGTCACATGAAAATCCATTGCTCCACTGTTAGGAGAAGAGCTTCTGAAAATCACCATTGAGAAAGAATGAATGTAACTCAGTGGTTCCCCAACTTTCCACAAGAACTGTCCAGGGTAGTGTTTTCTTAAAGTCTCTGAATCAGGCTGCCTAGCTGGGCTCCCTGTTCCTTTATGGGCTGGGGGGCATTGGGTTTTTAATATTTCCAGGCTAGATTCTGGGAGAGGGAATGAAAAACATGATCTTCAAATATTCAGGGACTGCATTGGTAAACAAAAGGTTAAGATTCTTTTCTTTTCACCTGGAATTATACTAATTTGGTGTTCGGAGGTCTTTGATCATCAAAATGGGGACGATAATTATTTCTTTATTCATAGTTTGACAGGTAAAAATATTTCAAAATGTGTGATGTGAGCCACAATAGAAGGAGAAGAGAGGAAAGGGGGCATTTTCAGTGTGTATTCCATGCCCTCCTCCCCTTGTTCCCCTCTCTCCACCCTCAAGGGCCATCTCCCAATGTTCTGGCTAATAATCAGCTGGAACCTTCTTTCATTCCAGCTCCTCAGGGAAGGTAAGTGTTCCAGACTGACCGACCGACCCTTTGACCAAGGTGATCAGCAGATAATAGTGGAGTGGAGGGGACTGGGCCTTGATTAGTTTTCTAGATGGTTCCTCTACAGGGGATCTCGCATATCATGCTTAAAGACACAAGTGCCTGAGGGGAGCTTGCCCTCCCTGGTGCAGATGCTAAGCCGAGGTGTACTGGAACTGCTGCCCTGGACAAGAATATCACCCTCGCCGCGTGGCACAGAGCCTGGCATTTCCTCTCTAGGCTTCTGTTTAAGTATACTTTAGGGGAGGGACCCAACATGTTCCTACCACCTTGAGGGGAATGGCTGAGTCAGGACTGTCCTTTTCCTCATGGAGCCACTGTCATGAGTATGAACAGAGACAGCAGGTTCAAGAAGAAGGAGGTAGAAGTCAACAGTCATGTGGATGGAGGATCCAAGAACCTAGTTCTATTTCTTAATTGTCAATCGGTTGGTAAGATCTGGCACCTTAAGGAAACCAGGCAATAGGTCCAACCAAAAAGGCTTTTTCTTTTGGTTTTCTTTGCATCTGATCACCAGGCCTGGGGGCCCAGGCTGTTATATCTCCCCAGTCCATCTGGGGTTCCCAAATCCCAGCCACTCACATTCCTCCTTCAAGACTTTTGCTTTATTCAGATATCACTTTCATTATTATTACTCTTCTTTAACTCACTTTTTACAACTTATATTAACTTGTAAGTATATTTTAAAAAGAAAGTCGATATCGCTATCATTAAAAACTTTATTGTTATCCTTTGCTACAAATATCAAGGATAATTAGCACATATTAAAATAAATATGCAACATTAGATAAGCCTCATGTTATCACCCCTAGCATCCCACGTACCACCAGTGGTGTGCAAACTGCATCCTTGGAAACACTACCAGCCCTGCTCTGAGAGAAAGGGAAAGCAGAGGCCAGGAGGGAGGGGAGGAGGGCTGCGAAGGTATCTGGGCTCGCCTCTTCATGAGTCTTTGCTTCACTTTGTCCTTGCCACACTTCTGGGGGTGGGGGTGAGGGAAGGCAGACAGGTGTTAATTACACAGATGAGTAAACTGAGGCCCGGGAGGTGGTGACTCATCCAAGATCAGACAGCCAATCACTGACAGAGCTGGGACTCGAAGGCAGGGCTACTAGTTGTTGGTGGGATGTGCCTTCCGTCTGCCCCTTGGACCGGGCAAGGCTAGGGCACCTGAGAGATCAGAGCCTGAGGGATCAGAGCGAGGGGCTCATGGAGGTCAGCTGGCCCAGTCTCCTGCTGTCACAGGAGTCCTTCCACAGCATCCCCGCCAGTTGCTTCTCCAGCCTTGGTTTAAATCTAGCCTTTCTTGAGCGGGGGATGCTGCCCAACCTCCCAGGGCAACCCATCCCACTGCTGAGCGGCACTTGTTGTCAGAAGGGTCAGCCTGAAATTAAACCCCCATGAGTCTCCCTGAGATGTTTGCCAGTCTGATTCAGACCTCCCCTCACCCGGCGCAGGAGGTTTTCACGTCAGCCCTTCGGCTGTAGGAAGACAGGGCTCTCTCCTCTCGGGATTGCACCCCCAGGTTCCTCAGCCTCTCCTCTTGTGGCTCATCCCCAGCCTGGCTCCTGAGCAGCCCTGGTTTATCATTGCCCCTCAAGAACGTGCCTCCCAAGCTAGAACCCTGTGTTTCAGATGGGGCCTCATCAGAACAGCATGCAGAGGGCCTCCCTGACTCCATTGCCTGCTTCTTTTAAAAAATCATTGTGGAAAAATACGCATAATATTTACCATCTTAACTATTTTCAAGTGCACCATTCAATGGCACTAAGTACATTCACATTGTTGTGAAACCATCACCACAATCCATCTCCAGAATTCTTTCGTCTTCCCCAACTGAAATTTGTACCTATTAAAGAATAACTCCATATTCCCATCCCCCTCCCCCCACCCCTGGTAACCTCTATTCTTCTTCCTGTCTCTTTGAAAATGACTACTTAGGAACATCATATAAGTGGAATCATAGAATATTTGTCCTTTCGTGACTGCTTATTTCACTTAGCATAGTATCTTCAAGGTTCATCCACATTGTAGCCTGTGTCAGAATTTCCTTTCTTTGTAAGGCCGAATAATATTCCATTGTATGTATAGACCGCATTTTATTTATCCATTTGTCTGTCAATGGACCTTTGGGTTGTTTCCACCTTTTGACTATAGTGAATAATGTTGCTGTAAACATTGGTGTATGAATATCTGTTCGAGTTCCTGCCTTCAGTTCTTTTGGATATATACCCAGAAGTGGAATTACTGGATCATATGGTAATTCTATGTTTAACTTTTTGAGGAACTGCCACGCTCCTTTCCGCAGCAGCTGCACCATTTTGCATTCCTACCAGCAATTCTAATTTTTCCACACACTCATCAATACTTGTTATTTTCTGGGGTTTTTATTTGTTTATATTTGATAATAACCATCTTAATGGTTGTGAGGTGGTATCTCAACTGTGGTTTCGATTTGCATTTCCTGGGGATAAGTGATGTTGAGCATCTCTTCATGTGCTTATTGGTCATTTGTATATCTTTTTGGAGAAATGTCCATTCAAGTCCTTTGCCCATTTTTTAATCAGGTTGTTTGTTTTCTTGTGGAGTTGTAAGAGTCTATCCAGAATATATTTCTGGATATAAACCCTTTATCAGACATGATTTACAAATATTTTCTCCCATTCCATGGGCTGCCTTTTGTGCTGTTTGTGTCTGCTGGTGCATAAAAGTTTTTAATTTTTATGAAGTCTAATTTATCTAGTTTTTCTTTTGTTGCTTATGCTTCTGGTGTCATATCCAAAGTCACTGCCAAATCCTATGTCATGAAGCTTTTGTCCCATGTTTTCTTCTAAGAGTGCTATAGATTTAGCTCTTACATTTTGGTTGTTGATCTATTTTGAATTAAATTTTGTATATGGTGAAAGGTAAGGGTCCAACTTCATTCTTTTGTGTGTGGATATTCAGTTTTCTCAGCACCATTTGTAGAAAAGACTGTGTTAAGACCATTCTCCATTGAATGGTCTTAGCACCCTTGTTGAAAATCATTTGGCCATATATATGAGGGTTTATTTCTGGGCTCTCTGTTATATTCCATTGGTTTAAATGTCTGTCCTTATGCTAGTACCACACCATTTTGATTACTGTAATTTTGTGGGAGTTTTGAAATCAGGATGTGTGAGGCCTCCAAATTTGTTCTTCTTTTTATTTATTATTTTATTTTATTTTTTAGATTTTTTGATGTGGACCATTTTTAAAGGCTTTATTGAATTTGTTACAATATTGCTTGCTTTATGTTTTGGTTTTTTGGCCCTGAGGCATGTGGGATCTTAGCTCCCTGACCAGGGATCGAACTTGCACCCCCTGCATTGGAGGGCAAAGTCTTAACCACTGGATCTCCAGGGAAGTCCCTGTTATTCTTTTTAAAGATTGTTTTAGCTCTTCAGGGTCCCTTGATGTCCTGCTTCTTTTTTTCTAGTTTTTTTGTTAACAGCTTTATTGGGATATACTTCACATACCATATAATTCACCCTTAAAGTGTACATTCAATGGTTTTTTGTATATTCGTGAAGTTGTGCAACCATCACCACAATCAAATTTAGAACATTTTTATCATTCCAAAAGAAGTCCTATATCCTTTAGCAGTCACTCACAACACAACCCTCCCAATACTCCCTAGCTCTAGGCAACCATTAATTTACTTTCTATCTTTATAGTTTTGTCTATTCTAGACATTTCATATACACAGAATCATGTAATACAGGGCCTTTTGTGACTTGTTTCTTTCATACAGCATGTTTTCAAGGTTTATTCATGTTATAGCATATATCAGTACTTCATTTCTTTTTATGGCCTAATAATATCCCTTTTTATATTTATACTACATTTTATTTATCCATTTGTCGGTTAATGGACATTTGGTTTATGTCCTGCTTCTTTTAATGCACCCTAAATTCTCATTAACTATTTTTAACAGTGACCCTACACCATAATCACCTGGAAGAAAAGATGAAAATGCTCTCTCCACCCCAAGTCCTCAGTCCTTGCCCAGGACTTAGAGGCTGCTGGAGAAGCCTATGGATTCTCCTGACTCATTCCCACGTGAGTCAGCAGGTGTGGGTGTCCCAATCTTGGCTGGCTCTCCACCACCTCTCAACAAAAAAATGATCCAGGCAGACATCACACCTCCTAATTAAGCATCTCAGATATATATGCAGCCTGAACAGGGAGTTTGC
This sequence comes from Balaenoptera physalus, assembly GCF_965194825.1. NCBI lineage: Eukaryota > Metazoa > Chordata > Mammalia > Artiodactyla > Balaenopteridae > Balaenoptera > Balaenoptera physalus. The sequence goes on from NC_138897.1 coordinate 27,660,271, forward strand.
AGCCATCTCTATGCTCATTTCCTTCTTAGAATGGGTGTCAGGGGTCCTGGCACCTTCTGGGGCCTGGGGAAGGTTGGCAGCTGCTTTTTCAGCATATCTGTATTGATTATACCTGGAAACACAGTCTTGACTCTCAAATCGTTCCAGAAGCGTGGCGAATTTTCCCTCCTGCCATCTGCTTCTCTGCATTCCCCCACCTCCATTGACATGGACACCTGATTCCCTTCCTGGAGGATTTATTTCATCCTGTCTGGAATGGTTCACCCTTTTGACACCCAGAACCCAGAGGGGGCATTGACATTTACACACTGATGAAAGCCCTTGGCCAGGATCTAAGGACAGTCAGTCTCCTAGACCTCGAACTGAAACCTCACCATTAGCAACTGCCATTGGTGATGCCCCCTGACCTGCTCCTAGATTCTGGGTCAGGGTAGAAACATGGTCTTTTCCCTCAAGGTGCTCAGGGTCCAAGAGAGGACAGACATTGCCACAGTACGAGGTATTCACAGAGAGGGTGGAGGGCACGATGGCTCAGAGCTCCCGTCTCAAGTCACAGAGTCCTAGGTTCAAATCCCAACAATGCCACCTACTAGCTATGGACAAAATCCTTCTTCAGACTGTGCCTTCGTGTGCATATACCTTACAGTTAGTATCTTATTTAAAATTCATAACACCCTGAGGAAGTAAGGTCTATTATTATCTCCGCTTTGCACCTACAACGAAGGTCAGGGTGAACTTCCATGACCCTGAGTAGTCGCCTCCTCTGTTTCTTGATCTCAGGCCAGCAACTTCCCTTTCTCAACCTGTTTGCTCAGACTGTGTTGGCTCTAGTGTCTGGCAGGCAGTGCTCTGAAAGCTGTTCTCTCCGACACTAATAAACCATGAAGAGGTTTCAAGGGACCCATGGGAAATGGGATTGAAGCCTGAGGCACAGGATGAGACACCCTCTCCCCACCTGCTCCCAGACTGTGGAGTGGAAGCCAGACTACTGAGAGCAGTTTCTGGGGTTCAGGCCCCACCTCAGCTACCCCAAAAAGGACTGAATAGGACTGCTCTCGCCAGAGCCCCAGGGCCTGCCTGCCTGCTGTCTTGGGGGCTTCTCCTTTCTCCCAGACATCTGTCTCAAGTCAGTTAGAGAGAAAATTGTGGATCGCCCACTAAAACATATACCAGGGTCAGAGGAAACCTCAGGGCCCGTGCCTCTTCCCTCTCACCTGCTCTCTTTCACCCTTTCCTTTGGTTTTCTCCATGCCGCCCAAACCCCATTGGGTCTAAAGCCCCAGCCTCTCTGGAAAGCATCACCTGTGGCCTTGCCTTGGGTTTTTCTCTGCCTGCAAACTCTGGAGAATTGAAGTCTGTGCCTTCCACTGTAGTGCAGTGATTCTCAGAGTAGTGCCCCCACCCCAAAGGCAGTTAGGGGATGTGTAAGGAATCTCATGGGCAGAGAGGAGGAATTTTCCACCTGCTCCCTGAGGTTCAGATACATTCTGGCTGAATCAGATACAGCCAGAATGAGCCACTGTGGCTGATGGGGGTGTGCTGTAGCCCTCAGGAGTTTTGAGATGGATAAATGGCTGAGAAACACCATATCTCAGGGACCGCTGTTCGCCTCTTTGGGCTCTAACTCCTTAATATGTGTCTATCTGGTGTCTCCAGCTAAGCTCAGGTTTCTCTGAGGGTAACACTTTCACTTGTGCCTGCGCACTTGGTCACTTCGGTGGGGCTTGGGTGAAGATCGATAGGACGTGGGCTCGTGTGTGTATGGGGTGTGTGCAGACACACCCACTCATGAAGACCAGCAGCAGAGATGGGTGGAAAGAGCTCTCCTGGGGCACAGAGAGCTGGCTTCTAGACTTGCCCCTCTGTAATTGTGCCCCTTAGGCAAGTTACTTGTCCTCTGGGCTGCCTCCTCATCTTACCAGAAAACCCGGATGGTGTCCAAGGGCCCTTGAGGAGCTAGCTTCCTCTAGTACTCTGCTAGCTAAGCATCTCGCAGCCCTTTCACCTGGCTCCATGTTTCTTCCGCCCAGTGATCCCCTTGATTCTGGGTCACCTTTAGTGTGACATTCATGGGGCACAGCGCCCACATGCAGTTGATAAGCACACTTCAGACTTACACAGGCTGAGAATGCAGGGCTACCCATGCCTTTCTGGCCCCAGGGAGGCTCAGGGCACATCCCTGAGGCTGGAGGTGGGATGCGGGTGGCCTTGAAAGATCAGGGGTGGGGACATGGAGGTAGACAGGCAGGATAAGATGGAGTAGATTTGGGGTGACCCAGTGTTGGGGCTCAAAGGAGCGTAAGCCAGGGGCTCTCACCGGTAGGGAGGCACAGGCAAGACCTGTTTAGGGCAGACATGGCCTTCTCACTACCAATATGACGTCATTTCCTGCCTTCTGGCCAAGTAATTGTCCCCATCCTGGTGCCTACCCACAGACCCTCCCACCTTGAAAGGCACTGAGTTGATCACGTGGCTTAAATCAGTACTGAGCCCACATCGCAACAGGAGAGCCTGCCAGCTTGGCAGTGAGACAGGCCTCTGAAGGCAGGAGCTGAGTTCCAGCTGGCCTGGGGGCTGTGCACACGCCAGGGCTGTCAGAGCGCAGGCACAACAGTTCATCAGGGTTTCAGACCAGGCCTCACTGACAGCCGAGAGGGCCCGTGCATTCAGAAGGGCCCGGAGTGAGGTGGGTCCAGCCACCAGCCCTGCTCCCAGCTGGGACCTGTTCGTTAGGGACAAGCCTTCTTCTAAGGAGCGTTTAGTCTTCTTTGGTGGATTAATAATAAATACGACTGCAACCAGTTTTGTGTTGTGCTCTAAAGAGGCTGAGGGGCTGGTAGTTGGAGGAAAGGGAGCCCGCAACAGCTTGGGCGGGTGGGCTGCAGTGTGCAGGCGGCGGGGAGGCAGATGACATTCTCATTGCTTCCCAGTCTGGAGCAAATGGATTGGCTTTTTTTTTTTTTGGGCTCTACCAAATGAGACAGCCAGTGCTGGGGGCCCAAAGTTGCCCAGAGCTGGGGACCAGGTAAAAATGACATTGTGTTCCTCTGGCACAATCACTGTTTCCACTCCTGTTTATTTCATCAGGTAACTGGGTTATAATTTCCAGCCCAGGCCATGCTACACAATGATTATCACACAGCTCCGGATGTGCACCAGGTCTTGGCAAGACCGTGTTGGGCACAGTGCCCAGGGTGCATTTGAAAAAAGGACAGAACAAGAAAGGGATCGTGATTAACGTCTTAGGGGCACGTGCAGATTGTGCTGACCTGCAGTGGATTACGGACAAGCCAGAGAACTGCATGGTACAGGAGCAAATGCAAGCAGCCTGGGTGACTGATGCAAAAGACATCCATCGTGAGAGCCCTGCCAAATAAACCGGCAGCCCTGACCTACTCCCAGATTCTACTGGATGATATCACAGAGTAGCTAGATCATTAATTTAAAAATATAGCTCTCTGGGTCAGAAAGCATATGGGCTGTGCACTCTGAGTTCTAGTTCTGGCTTTGCCCCCAGCAGGGATGGGACATGGGGCAGAGCTCAGTTCCTCTCCTGTCCTCAGTTTCTTCCTCTGTGGAGTAGGGGCACTAGGTGGCCTCTTGGGTCTTTTCAGTACTAGTAGAGTGTTTATTTTCACAAGCCAACGGAAGATTGTCTGGGGCTAGCCTTCCTCTACGGAGGCAGGAGGAGATTGGCTTTTGGTCCCTCCCCTTCTGCAGTGGATGCTTTTTCCCCATTTCATCCTCACCCCCTACTTTCTATTCTTTTACACATGCCCATCTCCCTACCAAGAGCTCTGTCTCTGAACCCCCAATCTCTCTGGTCAAGATCTGGCTCTGCCTTTCTACCAGTTAAGCATGAACAGATGCCTTAATCTCTGTACCTCTATTTCCTCATCTGTAAAATGGGGATAACATTAATTCCCACTTCAGGAAGTGCTTGAGCTTGTTAATCAGGGGAGTGAACGTTAAAGGACTTAGTGCAGTGCAGAACATAGAATAAATGCTCAGTACATGAGGCAAGTCTGGTTGTCGCTGTTGTTACAAAGCCAGTGTTTCTCCCCCTGCTGCTTCTTCCACATCTAGGCTCATGCTGACACTGAGATGCACAGACTCAAGATTCTGGCCTCTCAGACTCAGAAAGGACTTTGGAGGCACTAAGTGCCAGGATCCCCTCTAGAATCCGGCAGGCTCATCTAGACAACTGGGGATAGGCTCATGACCTTGACGGCAGCCAAAGCTTGTGAGGGGCACCACTCTTCCCAAACCCCTTCCCTCTCCCTGACATTTCCCCTGAACCCAGCTCAAATGTTACTCAGGGTCCCCTGAGCTCTATTTGTTGTGGCTGCTGCATGGGAATCATGATTCCTTGGAACCCTACAGAGGTGATCCTGGGTCCACGGACTCACAGCCACGAGGGCTTCGGGGTGGGGAGAGCAGGGCCAGTCCCACAGCACTCTCCTCCTCTGAACTTCACAGCAGCTTCCCACCCACCCCATCTGCTGCCACCTAGCATTGCAGAAAGTCATCTCCGGAAAGAGTGGGAAGAAGAGAACTGCTTTGAATGAGGCCCCAGTGAAGAGTATCAGATAATTTCAGTACCAAAAACGACCTTATATACCCTCCTCTGTGTTACAGAGAAGAGATCAGAAGCCCAGGGAAGTTGAACAAGCTGCTCTTGGTCACACAGTGTAACTATAGGCAGAGCTAGAGCCTTGGGCTCAAGAGGCCGGCTCATACTCCTCCAATGTCATTCAGTGATTCAGTGGGCAGTGCGCATTTATCGGGAATCTTCTCTGCACCAGATCCTGGGCTCCGGGTAAATATGTAAGGCCTTTTCTCTGTAGGAGCTTAGAGTCTAGAGGGGAGAGAGTCAGGCCAGTAAATAATCACAGTACAAAGGGATAGAATGTTGTAGGTGGGGGATGACCCAGGCCAATGGAAGCACAGAGGAAGGAGGAATCAGGAGGGCTTCATAGAGGAGGTGATGCTCAATCTGCGACTTCATGGGTGAGGAGTTCGCCAGGCTTTCAAACAGAATGAGGGCACTTTAGGAACTGATGGGTCCTGGTGGCACAGTGTCTCATTCACAAAGCTGGGGACAGACCCTCAAATCTGCAGCTTCACTGCGGCCTCAGGTTCCCTGGGACCACTGCCAGCAACATTCTCTTTCAACCAACCAGCCAGAACCTTTGGAGGAATGCATGGAATTGTATATTTGCCCCATACTTGGTTATTTTGGTTTTCAAATAGGTGTTTATAATAACCTTTGTTTCTATTTTTGGAAATTGCACTTTCGCAGAGCTATATTATGTAATCATGAAAACGTGAATTTATGATACAGATATTGCCTTGGCCTGTGGGTGTCCATTCCAGCCACCAATGGTTTCCTACTTGACCCCTCCCCTGAGCGTCAAGTGTTTTTCAGATTCTTTTCCATTATAGGTTATTACAAGATCTTGAATATAGTTCCCTGTGCTAGACTGTAGGTCCTTGTTGTTTATCTAGTTTATATATAGTAGTTTGTATCTGTTAATCCCAAACTTATCCCTCCCCTGCTTTCCCCTTTGGTAACCATTAGTTTGTTTTCTATGTCTGTAAGTCTATTTCTGTTTCATAAATAAGTTCATTTGTACTATTTTTTTAGATTCCACATATAAGTGATATCATATGATATTTGTCTTTCTCTGTCTTACTTCACTTAATGTGATAATCTCTGGGTCCATCTATGTTGTTGCAAATAGCATTATTTCATTCATTTTTTCTGGCTGAGTAATAGTCCATTGTATAAATGTGCCACATCTTCATTATCCATTCATCTGTTGATGGACATTTAGGTTGCTTCCATGTCTTGGCTATTGTAAATAGTGCTGCTGTGAACATTGGGGTGCATGTATCTTTTCAAATTAGAGTTTTTGTCTTTTCTAGATATATGCCCAGGAGTGGGATTGCTGGGTCATACGGTAACTGTATTTTTAGTTTTTTAAGGAGCCTCCATGCTGTTCTCCATAGTGGATGTACCAATTTAACATTCCCACCAACAGTGTAGGAGAGTTCCCTTTTCTCCACACCCTCTCCAGCATTTGTTATTTGTAGACTTTTTGATGATGGCCATTTTGACTGGTATGAGGTGTTACCTCACTGTAGTTTTGATTTGCATTTCTCTAACAATTAAGAATGTTGAGCAACTTTTCATGTGCCTGTTGGCCTCATGTACCTATATGTCTTCTTTGGAAAAATGTCTATTTAGGTCTTCTGCCCATTTTTTGATTGGTTTCTTTGTTTTCTTTTCTTTTTTTAAAAATTAAGCTGTATAAGCTGTTTGTATGTTTCAGACATAGGGAGGTATTATCACATCCCCATTTTGCAGATGAAGGAAGTGAAGGCACAAAAAGTTTAAGTAATTTGTTTACAAGTGATGGAGCCAAAAGTGAACCCAGAGACTTGAACTTAATCACTGTGTAGGACAGCCTTAGAGACACCTCTGTTAACATTTTGGTGAATTTCTTTTCTATTCTTTTTTTGTGCATGAATGTATTAAACACTATATATTGATGAAAAATGGTACTGTATTATAGTCAGATTTATAACCAGTTTTTCTCACTTAATAGCATTGACTAATCTTCTAAACTATTATTTTAAATGGCTGCATGGTATTCCATGAATAAGTGAATACTATAATTCACCCCCAACAATCCCTCATTTTGGATATTTTGAAGTTGTTCTCAATTTCTTGTTATTACTAACAGTGCTGTGATAGACATCTTTTTAGGTAATCTATGAACACAATTATTTCCTAGCATAAACTAATTGTTATGCACAGGGATTGAACTGTTGGCTCAAGGGGTTTGCAGAATGATAAGTCTTTCGACACATATTACTCACCTCGGGCAGCACCTGAGAAGTGCTGGCTTCCCAGCGCTGTGGGAGGATAAACTCCAGCAATGGAGTGGAATCTGGGTTGGAAAGAGGAGAAATGCAGCCACAGTTACTGAGTGTGCGCATGGAAGGAAAGGACCTTCGGCAGCGCAGCAGGAGTGGGGCAGGCGAGCAATGGGGGCGCATGTGGAAATAGCTCCGTGGGGCTTGGCAATGAGGGAGGTGAGCACGAGGAAGAGTAAAGCTTATCTACTCCATACTGTTAAAACACCTGATAGCATTAGGCTGACATCACGGTTTCCTAGGAAATATATGAGCTGTATATTTATTTGGGGGTGGGGGGGGATGAAAAGAGCAGAGTATTTTTTCTTTTTTTTTTTTAAATTTATTTATTTTAATTTATTTATTTTTAGCTGTGTTGGGTCTTCGTTTCGTACGAGGGCTTTCTCTAGTTGCGGCAAGCGGGGGCCACTCTTCAACGCGGTGCGTGGGCCTCTCACTATCGCGGCCCCTCCCGTTGCGGGGCACAGGCTCCAGACGCGCAGGCTCAGTAATTGTGGCTCACGGGCCCAGTTGCTCCGTGGCATGTGGGATCTTCCCAGACCAGGGCTCAAACCCGTGTCCCCTGCATTAGCAGGCGGATTCTCAACCACTGTGCCACAAGGGAAGCCCGAGTATTTTTTCTTGATTGCCACCCAAGAGCGACTATTCATGACTGAGTGATGTTTTAATTTTGTGTAACCAGGCTCAGCTGAGTTCAACCCACGGCCTGTGTTCTAGCACGTGGTAAGTGCCAAATAAGCGATGCAGACCCCAGAAGTTCTGGAGTGGAGCACTTAGGGCTTGGGAGGTAGGGCCCTTCAGAGAGAATCTGGGGTTTAAGCTACTCCCGGTAGGGTGGGTGGAATGACAGCTAAGGAAAGAGCCTTCTTGTCTGGATCCCTTGAGTCCAGGTCTGGGCTTCAATCTTTTCCAACTGTGAAAACTTAAGTGTCTCAACCTCCTGCTTCCATCGATTGCCTCATCAGCAGATGGTGACAATAGTCATTGTGAGGATTACACGAGATAATAGGTGTGCTGGCCCACACTAGGTTCTCAGCAAGCCCTGGAGGCCCTTATTATCTTGATTAGTGGGTGTGTCTGCAAGGGCAGCGAGGTTGAGGGCCTTATAGAGAAAACAGAGCTGTTCCAGTCCTGTTTAAAGAACGGGGTGAATCTGGGTGAGAGATCTGGGTCTCTGGACCTGAGGGAAGAAAGAGGAAACTGTCTGGGGACAGCACTCGGGGAGGGAGAATTCGAGACCATGGGCCTGGGAGGGCATTCACTGATCAGTGGCCATGACCTAGCTCTCAGCATGGAGCCTTGCCGCCCATCCTTGGGTTCTGCAGACCACGTTCTCCCCATATCCATGCAGGCTTGAGTAGTTAGGGGCATTCCCTGGCTGGGGGGAGAACGTTCCCCCTAGGCTCCCACCCCTAGGGCAGCCCCCCCTGAGTCTCTCTCCCTGCCATTTTCATCTCCTCCCACGCAGCGCCTGTGAGATCTCACTTCTGTGTGTTGGCATCCTGGCTCTGGGTGAGCGGAAGTGCTGGGTGTCGGGGTGTGAACCTGGCAGATGCGGTTGGGGGTGGGGTAAAATCAGGACCCGTCATCCTCCTTCCAACCCTCCTCCCCAGTCTCACCTGCCAAAATAAATAAAGCCACGTCCTAATTAAACAGGATCTGGGGATGGGCGAAAGGCAGGGAAAGAAACTCAGCCCATCATTAGCTCATTCAGGATTCTCTGCTTCCTGAAAAAGCCTGGACCACGTGAGCTTCTCAGAGGCTCCAACCACATTGGGCATGGGATGGTCTCTTCCTTGGCAAGTGGGACAGAGGCTTAGTTATGGGGTCTTTGCTAGGCTTCTGCTGCTGGGCACACAAAGAGCAACTCAGCCGGCTCAGTTGTGCACGCGGCACCAGGACTTGGGGCTTCCGGCCCCCTCAGGGCTCTGCCTCCCCCTGCCACGCAGGGTTGCTCTCTGGAGATGTGTCCTGTCACTGCTGTGTGATGACTGTTCCAGACAACACGCCGGGGAGGCTGTGGGAGCCGCTGGCACACCCGGCAGCGCAGGAGGCATCTGGGGCCCGCCATGGCCTGCCTTTTCTGGAGGCCCGCACAGGCAGCTTCCGGCTGGTCCGCAGGGGACAGATTTCCTGTTTGGAAGGAGTAGCCTTGTGCCTCTGCAATGGGGCGTGCAGAAGCAAAAAAGGACAAGGGCAAGGCTGGACTTGGGTATCCCCTGGGCAGGGCAAGAAGGACACAGACAGCCCAATGATGGGGCCTTGAGGTAGCAATCTGTCTTTAAGCTGTAAATGATACTATCTGTACAGGACCCCAGCTCAACGCTGTTTGGCTTTGGAAGGCACCATGTGATTGGCACCGTGATCTGTATCTGTTGTATATTGTTCAGATCATCGTTTCAATTAGTTTGTCCACTCCGAGCTCCGTTGCCCTTTAGTGGAAGGAGGCTACTACCTGAAAGGTAGGGTTGCTGGGTTCAGATGTACAGGCTATGCACTGCACAAGTGCAACTATGTAAGGAGATTCCTTTCACATCATAGAGTTTGTAGATTTATGCATTTATTATGACAGTTATCCAACAGATGGCAGTAACGTGTCTTGAGGAAGGGATCCCTTTATCTAATTTGCACAAAGGCACCGTTTGGGCTAACGGTAACCCTGCTGAAAGGCCAGAGAGAAATCAGTTCTAGGGAGAATTTTATAACAGATAATATGCCAAATGGGTAAACCACAGGCCAACTCTAGGGCCGGGGTGGGCCATCTCCAGTCCCTGATTCTCCCATGCTCACTCAGGAAGGGGGATGAACTCCTTGTTACCTCCTCCTCCGGCCTGACCTTCCCTTCTCTTCCCATCTCTGCTCCTTGCCCGTTCACAACCAGGCAATGAGCTGAAAGGCATAACGCCTAAGGTTGCAGAGCTGGACCTGCCATCGTCCCCACCTTCAGAAAACCCCAGACCAGACCCCCTTCCCCTGGACTCAGGGGAACACCAGGCTCAGCCTAGTCACACAACATTGTAAGGGCAGGAAAAACGGAGCACAGGACCTGCTCCTTCTCACTCCTTCTACCCCAACAGAGCAAGGGCAATAGTTCCCCCACCTTCAGAGCCCTGAGCTGCTTAGCTAGTGGTTAGGATGTGCTGTGATTATCCTGCAACCAGCAGCTGACTCCCCTGCGCCAGGCAGCTCCGTTCCCACCCAGGCCACAGAGAGAAGAGTCGCCTGCAGTCCTCTGCCAGAAACACACAGGACGGTGCCTGAGAGCACAAGAGAACACAGGGCAGGGGGTGGCCAAACCCGGCCTTCTACCTATCTTTGTGTGGACCATGAGCCTAGAAAGGCTTTTACATATTTAAAGGGTTGAAAAGAAATCAAAACAAGAATAATATTCCACGACACAGGAAAGTTCTGTGAAGTTCAAGTGTCCATGTCCATAAATAAAGTTTTCTTAGAAAAAAAACTTTCTTTTTTTTTCCCCAAGAAAACTGGGCTGGGCCCAGTTTTCCAGCTGGACCCATCTGCTTATGTAGTATTTACATAGGATTGTATCCAGCTGCTTTGGTGCTACAGCACCAGAGCTGAGTAGTTGCAACAGAGACCAAGTGGCCTGCAAGCCCTAGAATATTTATTATCTGGCACTTACAGAAAACTGTTGCTGACCTCTGGCCAAGAGCATGAGAGCCCATGAGGTATTCTGGAAACAGCCCTGGATTTGGAGACAAGAGACATGGCTTTGAGCCCTGCTGGCAACATTTAGCAGCTGTGTGTCCTCAGCTAAGCCACCTTGCTCTCTGAGCCCCGGTACCTCGTCCGTCAGTAAGAATGTGCACAGTACCTGCCTCCTCGCGTGGCCCTTGCATAGGTCAGACTCCATCAAGGACACGCAAGTGCCTTGTGAACTGCAACACCTGTGTGGAGGTTTAGTATTATTTGCCAGGGAAGGCGAGTCATTCCTGGCCTCTTCTTTCCACCTTTCTTCTCATCATCTTTCTCCAGACTGCCTTGCTCCCTTGGCCTCTGGGGCAGGGATTTTTCCTGGCCCTTCCCCTTTCCTCCTGGCCGAACCACCCACTGTGTCAGAAAGGCAAGTTTGCGTTTGTTGAAACTCTGATCACGGGAAATTGGGGGGCTCTCACGTGACCACTTAAGAGGAAGCCTTGCTGTACTGTGCTGGCCGTCTGCCAATGGCGAGGGAACGGAGGCCTGCTTTTATTCTTTCATCAATATATGCACTTCATCACAACTTAGAATGGGCGCTGGGCCCTAGGGCTTGCTTGGAAAATGGCAAAATCAGATATTATGGGGTTCTGCCTGAAGAGGAAATATGGGAAAAAGGAGAGAGAACAGTAATAAAAGAAGCTTCTTTGTCTGTCTATGGGGCCTTTTAAAGAGCAGACTTAAAAGGCAGTTCTTGGCCTCTCCTCAGTGTGATCAAGGATGATCTTCTATCCACCCAGCCAGCTACATGGGGACCCAGCGCCTCATCTTGCTGTAGAAAGTTCCACAGAGTTTAGAAGACAGTCTAGCCTTGTTCCAGAATCTGCTTCCTCCTGCATTCTGTTCATCTGGCTTCCTGATCCCTGGGCACGGGCCCCTGATAGCCTCACCTGGCAAGGCCTGGAAGCTTTCTCTGGCCTATTGGCCCCTGACCCTTGGCTAATCACCCTGCTGCCTCACTTCGGCCCTGGTACTCTGCTTCTCTGGTCTTTCCAAGGATGAGGATGTGTGTTCCCAAAGCCCTTCGTGGGCTCCTGCTTCCCGGGCCTCGTCTGCATGGGCCTTGGGTACCTCTCCCATCCTCTGAGATGCTTCCTTGTTCTCCTGGCTTCCCTCCATAGTCTGCAAGGCTGTCTTTCCCGGTCAAATGTCGTCGAATTGCAGATTGAAGAGGACCCTTGGTGCTCTCATCCCTCACCTCTGCCATTTTCTCCACGGCATCCCTGACAGGTGGCTCCCCACCAATGTGCTGGGCATAGAGAGACTGCTTAGGTGTCTCTGGGCTTGGGAGACTCACTTCCCCCGAGGGCATCCCAGTCCTTTGTTGGATAGCCCTAGATACTAGAAAATGTTTCTTTTGGTGAGCTAAAATATTCCTCTTTATAATTCAACCCACTAATTCAAATTCCGCCTTCTGGAATGATTCAGAGTGTCTGCTACTCTGAATCATTCCACAAATATTCCCCAGCCCCCTCATCCTTTCTCCTGCTTCACTGTGCCCAGTTCCCTTTGGGGTCCTGTTGCCCCTCTGACTGATGCTTAGCAGTGGCCTTCAGAGCCTCTCCCAGTCCCCACACCACCCTGGCACCACCGGCCCTGCAGAGGGGTTTTGCCTCTGTGTGAAGTGAGCCCTGGACTGCACCTGAGAAAGGACTTGAACCCAAGTGAGTGGCTCTCAGAGGCCCTGCCAGCCAGAGGAGGAAAGAACCCCTGCAGGAGGCCTGTGCACCTTGGAGGATGATCAAGAACAGGATCCGCTGGATGAACCCCCTGATGAAGGGTGCCTGGAAGGCAACCTGGAAATCTGCCTTGTTAACAAGCTCCCCTGGGAGCCTGAATGTGGCCCAAGTTTCAAGTCACTGAGCCGGGGTTTGCCTGTCTGGACTCTTCTGAAGGCCCTGGCTCCGTGTCCCATCTCAGAAGGGTCTTAGTGGTGAAGCAAGAAGGGGCGGGAATCTGAGAACAACTGTCCTACTGAAGCCTTCATCTGGGGACAAAGATTGGAGGGTCTTCCCTCTCCCTGGATGGGTTTCACCAAGTAAAGATTGAGGAGAGAAAGAGAAGACTTTGCTCCTTCTTGGCTCAATGTCCTCAGCAGGTCAAAGGCCAACCTTCAGGGCCGTGTGGGTGGAGTGTCCTCCGTGGGTCCCCTGCGGGATTCTGCACTGTGTCATCTCTAGAGGGCAGCCCTGTACTGCTGGACAAGATTTGAGATGGGAAGGGATGAAATTAGTTTTCTTCTCACCTCCCCACCTCAGTCCTTTGCCCTGAGCAACTTCACGAAACTTTGAGATTTAGGAAATTCAATTCAATTAGCTTTTCAAAGTACTCAGTGAGACTCTAATATGTGCCCAGCACTGTGCTAGGGGCTGTGAGAGAAGCCATATGAGAGAAAGAAGTCTTGCTCCCAGACCTCTTTTAAGTTCTTGAGGAACATAGAATTCTCACCTGCAGGAAACAGCAAACAGCACAAGGAAGAGATGGTGAAACTTGGAAATCATTGACACAGACAACATGGCAGAGCCAAGGAGTACAGAGGAGCAAGACACGTGGGGGCTGGGACATGGAGGAAGGCTCTAGGGAGGAGGGGGGCAGAGGGGCCCTGATTTGGGCCTCAAATAAAACAGCTCTAATTTTTATCAGCTTCATATACTAGGCATAAGACATCTAAAAAAAAAAAGATGCTGGTACATGAAAAATAGAAAGCTATTGTAGGAAGGGAAAGGGAAGGGAAAGTTGTCTCAGCCCTTAGAATTGTTGGCACCCAAAGAAAATCTAGAGGAATCTCCATTTCACACCACATAGCAACCCTTGGCTTTTGCTACTCGACCCTAAGGCAGGCTCTGGTTGGGGAGACCCGGGCAGGGCTCAACATGTTGTCAAGTTTACCTTGAGCTCCACCACCCCCTGACTTGAGGCCATGGCCAAGGCTGAAGCATTCTGGGGTTACAGAGAATGGATTTCTGTTCAATAAATGGAGCAAAGATACAGGAAGCTGATACAGGTCTTTAAATGAGGTAATGCCTGAACATGCATTTGCTAGCTATTATTGGTTCCTCTGGTCTTTGCATTGGTTATGGCCTTGACAACTTACATATAAATTCGATTTTTATTTGCATAATCAATTTTCCCCCATGAATTTTTATACTGTGATGCAGCATAGAGAACAGATTGGAGAAGACAGAGTAGAGGCTGGGAACCCAGTGGGAGTCATTTCAGTATCCAGGGGAGAAATGCTGGTGGTGGGTTGGTTGTATTTGGGTTGATTCATGCATCCCAAGGCAGCAAGTTAGTAGATGAAAACAGAAGTCCCCTCTACCTCTGATTTCTGCTCTGCACGCAGTTCAGCCATGACCATTTAGAACCAACGTCAGGTGACTTGTGTCTTGCTTGGTTATTGAAAGTAATGGTGACAATTCATGCATTGCTGGAGGGAAAGGTGGATGGTTGGTAGCTACTTTGGCCTCTGTTCTTCTCTACTCAGGACGTGAATGAGCTGAGACTTTCTCTGTCTTCATTTCCAGGTAACAAGTATGAAGTCAAGGTATACACTGGTGATGTCATTGGTGCAGGGACTGATGCTGACGTCTTCATCAATATCTTTGGAGAGTATGGAGACACAGGTAATGGGTTTGAAATTCTTTCTTCAAAAGCCATGCCCAGAACTACTTCTTAAGTGGGCTGTTTTCCACCCTCCTGGCAGAGGAAGGCAACTCCGGTTTCCTCTAGGCTCTCCTGTTGAGCCTCTCTCTTCTTCTTGCGATGTGGTTTGTCATGGCCTTCCTTGGGCAGCATGGTGTCCATCTTGTCAAGTTTGTGTGTGTGATGTGTTTTCAGAATAAGTTGTGCTTGGTTTTTTGGTTGATTTAAAATCGTCCTGCATCCTGTAACAGACCCAGGCTCCACATCTCCAGGGGACTCATCCTCACTTACTCTCTATCTCCCTAGGCTCCATGCCCATCTTGAATTGTATTTTGGGATGTGACTGGGCATGGTCTGATTCATTGCAGTGATTTGGGGCAGACAAGAATGGGACCAGGGGATAGAATTACACTTGGCCTCATAGGTGGAGCAGGAACTGAGGGCACAGACACAGCTGCCAGTGTCGGAAGGAAGTTCAGGCCAGCAGAACTGAGACAGGTGGTCTTGTCCTGCGGCTGCCAATTTAAGGGAATACTATAGGAGTCAGAGAGCTACAAAGACATGAATTTTGGACACAGTATATTAAATAATTAAAAATGCATTGCTGGGATTTTAAGAAAAAAGAGAAATCTCCAGGTGTCAGAAATGAAGAGAGAACTTAAACCAAAGTATCAGCTATGAATTGATGTTGTGGATCTTGGAAGCAGGGAGCCTTTATGTTCAACAATCTACAGGATGGATTTCCATACACATTTGGGTCAGAAAATGATATTGTGGCTGTGTATGAGGCAAAATATGCAAAAAATTAGAACCACACATAAAACCAGGATCCCTGAAGGTTCACAGGAACATCTTCAGTGAAAAAATAGACTAGGAAAAAAATTGCTCATCAATATAGTAAATTATCTCTGTAAGAACTCTAGATTAAAAAGACAGTTGATGGGAAATTGATATCTTAGGCTTACACACATGTGGGCTTGAGGTCTGATTTTACACTACAAGTGTGATTTGGGAACCCTCCCCCTCGGGTACAGAAAATTCGTTCCATGCCAGTAATACCCTTCGGTGCTTGGCAGAAGCACTTGCAAGACTTCGTGAGATTCCCACATAGAAAGTACTGGAGCTGAGTTCACTTTCCAAAACTACAAAACACTCAAGGACACAATCCACCATGACTAACCATCAATAGACACAACAGACAATAAGATTAAATCCTCCAGAATTTCAGGTAATAGAGTAATCTGAGAAAGGCTATAACTTAAGTATGTTTAAACTGTCTATAGACATGAAAGAAACAGTTAAGGAAAACAACAAGGCACTATGAAAAATATAGCAAACAGAAATACAGGAAATGAAAATATAGTTACTAAATATAAACACTTAATGGATGGGTTAAACAACACAATTAGAAACTGTTGAATAGAGAATTATTGAGCTGTAAGATAAATATAAACAAAATATGCAGATGTGGCAGAGACATAAAGGGTTGGAAAATGTCAATGAGAGGTCATGAGATGTGGAGGAGAGAATAAGTTCTGACATGTTGAACAGGAGTTTCAGAAACAGAATATATAGAATAGGTGAGAGGAAATATTTGAATAGATAATGGCTGATCATGTTTTTTCAGAATTAAGCAAAGATATGAATCTTCAGATTAAAGTAACAAAAGACATTGAACATGATAAATAAAAACAGATCCACATTTAGATTCATTGTAGTGAAGCCAAAGGCCAAGAGAAAGATCTTAAAAGTAACCAGATTTGGTGGATTATCTTCTATAAACGCAATTAGATTGATAGCAAATTCCTATCAGCAAGCTATAGAGGGTATAAGTTCATGGAATAATATCTTCAATCTTCTGGGAATTCCCTGACGGTCCAGTGGTCGTGGAACTAAGATCCCATAAGCTGTGTGGCACGGCCAAAAAAAAAAAAGCAAAAACAAAACAAAAAACAAACAAAAAAACCCCAAACTTCAATCTTCTGAGCAAGGAAATATATCAACCTAGAATTCTGTACTCAGCTAGGTTATCATTCCAGAGTGAGGGCAAAATTAACGGATTTCCAAGCAAACAAAGAGAAATAGGACTGACCACTCACTCATAGACCCACACTTAAATGACCACTGAAGGATATACTTTAAGAAAAAGAAAATTGTACCCAGAAGAAAAGTGTGAGATGCAAGAAACAAAGGTGAGCCCCCAAAATGATAATTATATAACAAATTTAAGCAAGCATTGACTATATAAAATTATGCTAATAATAACTATTATCAAGACATGAGAAAATCAGGACCCTAAACACTAAAAGATAGTGATCTTTGAGAAAGAAAGGAGATAATGAGAGTTAAAACATAACTTGGTTGTAGCCCATTCCCCTACCCTAGGAGAGCAGAGAAATTGATTAACTTTAGACTTTAATATGTCAAGTATGCATATTAAAATTGTAAAAGTAACCATCCCCAAATAGAAATGTGTCATTTCTAAGCCAATGGAGGGAATAAAAGGGAATAAAGACTCAATCAACCAAATAGAAGTCAGGAAATGAAGAAAGAAAAAACATGGCTACTGGCAAAAAGTAAGATAAGTGTGTAAATAATACAGTAAATAGAAATAAACTAAACTCATCAATTAAAGAATCGATATTCTCATATTAAATTAAAAGAAATAAAATCCAGCTTAAATATATGATACATAAATGTCTGAGAATATATACAATGGAATAAAGTATACCAGGAACATATCAACTACAAGAAAGAAGCTGGTGCAGCTATATTAATATCCATCAAATTAAACTTTCAGACAAAACACTTCATTAGAAATAAGTATATTATACAATGACAAAAAGAGCAATTAACCTGGAAGATATGATAATTCTGAACTTGTACAGTTTTAACAACATATTTTCAAAATATGTAAAGCAAAAAATAATAAAATTATTGGAGAAACTTGACAAGTACATAATCATAGTGGAAGATTTTAATACAACACTCAGTAACTGATAAGTCAAATGGATAAAAATTTAGTATGGGTGCAGATTTTAACAACACAGTTAATAGCCTTGATCTAATGGAAGTATGTAGATTCCTAAATCCAACTGGTAGAGAATACACATTCTTTTCAAGTGCATAATGACAAATGCAAATGAATCAATAACATAGAGACAACATTCTTTGATCACAAATCAATAAAATTAGAAGAAACTTCAACCTCTGGCCCCATTTAGAAATAAAATTTAATTTTCATAAAAACTAATGATCATCTATAAAATCATTAGAACTTAAAACTCATTAGAACCAACGAGAAAGTTTAATAAAGGTGTTGGATACAAGATTAATACACAAATATTAACATTAACAGCAAGCAAATATTTAATTTAAAAATATGTGATTTACAATAGCAATTACATGTCTAAGAAAAACTAACAAAAGCGCATTCGGGAAAAAAATAAAGATTTCTACTTAAGGATACACAAGAATAACTAAATATATGGAAAAATATATTATGTTCATGGATGAGAAAAGACTTAAGTTCAGTAAGATATCCAAATTTCTCAGATTATTCTATAAATGCAACGCATGAAATATTCAATTACTGATGTTTAAACAATTGTCTAACCATATGAGAAAAGATAAAAGTAGATCTTTTTACCTTTCATCATACACAAAAATAGGTTCCAAATGGGCTAGAGACTTAAATGTGAACAAGCAAACTATGAAATTTTTAGAAGAAACTTTGAGTGTCTTTTTAAAAATTTCAATTTAGGATGGAATGTCTTGAACAATTCACTAAAAGCACAAACAACAAAGGGAAATATTGATAAAGTCCATTAAAACAAGAAAAATGTCTATATGATAAAAGCCATAGACAAAGGAAAGACAATAGAAAAATATGATAAAGTACATGAACAGGAAAATTATGGAAGAGCAAGGTCTAAATGGCCAATATATATATGAACCAATCTCTCAAATGTATGTATTGAATATATATATGAATGTCTTTCCAAATAACCTTTTAACCTTTTCAAATAATCAAGGGAATGCAAATTAAAACCATAATTAGACGCCACTGTACACACACTGAAACAAAATTTTAAATATATGTGTTAATAATGATTATGGGGAATGGGAACCCTCATGCACTGCTGGTGGTAATTGATGTAGTACAACCATTTTGGAAGGTAATTTTGCAATACCTAATACATTGAAGATGAATACATCTCAGGACCCAGCAACTCTATAGGTGTCTATTCAGATCAATTCTTACAAATGTGCAGCAGAAGGTAAGTACAAGAGAGTCCAATTCAGTGCTATTTACAATAGCAATCAGCTAGAAACAATCAAGTGTACATCAGTGAAAGAATGCACACATAATAGTGTTTTCTTCATTCAATGACTATTATACAGAAGTTGGACGAATTCTGTTACTAGCATCAACAGAATAATCTCAAAAGCATGATATTAACTTAAAAAAAAGTAAGTTGCACAAGGGTGTGTGATGATAGGATGATGGTAACAGGAACAATAGCAATGGCCTGTCCCTAACACAGCACCTACCATCTCCAGGCGCTGCCCTAAGGGCTTTGCACACATCCACTCAGTTAATTCTCACAGCAGCCCCAATGAGGTGGAGCCCTTATCATCCCTATGGTACAGACAAGGAACTTATCTTAAGACAGAGCGATGTGCACTATGATGTTATTTATGTAACATTCTAAAACATGCAAAAATAATATATTTTCTTTATGGATACATATATGTGCAAGCAAAAATTCATGGGAACAATGGATACCAGTTGACGATAGTGTTTGTTTGTGGGAGGGTGTGGCGGGGGAAGGGATGGACCATGAGACTTTAGACCTACCCGTCATGTTTAATTTCCTTTAAAAAAGAGAAAGGCCTAAGTTAATTACACAAAATATTAATATCTGTTATACCTCTTACATCTGGGTGGTGGGTACATGGATGTCTATTATTATTATCTATATGTTTGAATTGTGGCAATTTAAAATTTAGAAAAATTTAAAGAATCAAATTTTGGAAAAGAAAGAAAACAGAGTGGCATAAGCAAAAGGCTGGTGCTTAGGTGGGGTTGTATGGGTTAATATGACTGGTAGACCTCGGAGGGTAATAATGGAAAACTGCAAAGTAGAAGGAACAGGTTAGGTCGAGTCCTAACTATGTGCTCAATACCTGTGGACTTTTGGCCAGTTGTTTAACGTCTCCAAGTCTCAGTTTCTTCATCTGCAAAGCAGAGTTGATAATACTTCCCTCCTCGATTGTGTCGTGGAATAAGTGAGGGAAGAAACCGTGTTAAACACCCAGCGGTGTCTGATGATAGTTATCATTGCTGTTTTCCAAAGGAGTCAGGCCTAAGGAAGCCTGCTGGCTGATGTCAGGGTCCCAGCCACAGCCCCTAGACCAACGACCATGGTTGTGCTCCCAGTTCAGGACCAGCAGCCGGTAAACAAGGCAGGGCCTCAGGTCCAGGGATGGGGGTGCAAATCAGTTTACTAGGGTGGGGACTCTGGCCTAAGGCAGAAATCAGAAGCCCAGCTGTGGGTCCTGGGCACAAGCCACACACAAGGCAAGCCTCGGCCTTGACTGGTGGCTGGAGGGATTTAAGGAGCCTGTAGATCTCGGGCTGAAGCTACCCCTTTTTTTAAAAATTAATAAACTTTATTTTTTAGAGCAGTTTTAGGTTCACAGCAAAATCGAGTGGAAGTACAGAGAGTGTCCACATACCGCCTGTCACCACCCACAGCCTCCCACCGTGGTGACTTTTGAAACCATCCTTCAGTGGGCAGCCCATTAAAGTCTGGAGCTGTTTCTCTCTCCTCCTCTGGTCTCCTTTGTAACTTTCTCATGTGTCTGTGCATACAGGTGAGCGTAGGCTGGAGAATGAAAAGGACAACTTTGAAAAGGGAGCGGAAGACAAGTTCACCCTGGATGCCCCAGATCTGGGGCAGCTCATGAAGATCAATGTTGGCCACAATAACAAGGGGGCGTCTGCAGGCTGGTTCCTGTCCAAGGTGGGTTCAGCTGACTGTCTGTGGTCCCTTGGCCTGGGAGGCAGGAATTCTGGCTCTTCAGAAGTTATATTTCAGCCCTAACTTCCCTCTTTAGATCTGTCTCCACTCTTCTGCCTAAGTCCACTGGCCAACCATGCTGCCCTCCCAGTAGCCTCCAAGGCTTTGCCTGTGTTATCACCTTCCTAGAAGGACCACTTCTGTCATCTGAACCCAGCCAGGGTCTGATCATCCTTCAGGGCTCTGCCATGAAGTGTTCCCCCTCTGGCCACCAGAACCTCTCCCTCCCATGAACGTCTATAACCCCGCCGGCTTGTAGCATTCATTTCACCTTAATCATAAGCTACATTGTGACTTATCTTGGCCTGTTGCTTTGTACCTCAAACTTCTGAATCTCAGGTCCTCATAATTTCACCTACCCAGGACAAAGTGAAGAATCAAGAAGAAAGCAAAAAGGCTTCTGAGAATCTAAGACATATCTGGCTCAAAATTCATGAGGAGAGCTTATGTCCCTGGCACTACCTTGCCCTGCCCTGATTTTGAAGACAAGACCCCTCAGATTCTCACTCAGTGCTTGCTTATAATCCCTTCTAGCAAAACTTGCTACCTGTAATTTTAAACCTATAGCAGAAAATTAGAAGGAAAAAGAGACACTGTAATTGGTAGGGTTATTGAGAACTGTAATGGGGAGTCAGAGAAGATATAAAAAACCAAAAGAATATTGAAAAATTATGGAAGTCTGAGGTCAATTAGAAAATGGGCTACCAGGCCTTTGTATGTATTTTCCTTAGTCACGAGCTCTCCATATATTTCAGCTCATCACAGAATGATAGGAAAAGATTGATGTGTAACATATTTTGAAAAATATTTTGAAAAGGTCTTATGGCCTAAAAACAGAAAACCCTCAGATTATAACAATTTGACTATTTAGAATGAAGCTGTCTGATAGTTGAGGTTTTGTTATTCCTTAATTTATCATCTTGTGTCAGTTGGGAACATATTTGGCTGCAAGTGTCAGAAAATTGAAGTGCAATGTTAACCAATCGGGGCTTATTTTCCTTATCTCACATGAGATACAGATATGGTCAGCTCAGGGCTGGTGCAGCTGCTTTCTGAGACACCTGGTCTCTCTCTGTGTCACCATCCTCAGCACTGTGGCTTTCATCCTCCAGCTTGTTGTCTCATGATCACGTGGTGGCTGCTGAACCTCTCTGCATCTTATCTGTGTTCTAGGCAGGAAGAAAAGAGAAGACCAAAGGGGAAAGACATTTTTCTGGCAGGTCTTGCTTTATTTTGAGAGAAACAAAGCTCTCCTTGGAACTTTTGCCTGTGTCACGTGGCCACCCTAGCTACGTTGGAAACTGGGACTTCAAGTAGGCTTTCCAGCCCTCATAGTAGAAGTAGGCTAAGAAGGTGATTGGAAAGGGTGTTGAGTAAGCATCCTTGAGTGTCTGCCACACGTCTCTCCATAACTAGCCTCAAAGTTCCTTGAGGGCACCTCCCAGCTCTTGGCATGGGACAAGGTGCTGAATCAGTGAAGCAAGGAATGGCCAAGTTTCCTTTGGAAAGAGGGGGCTGGCCTGACCCTAAGAGCAGCCAGCCTAATTCTGAACAGGGTTCCGGGAGGCTAAGTGGAACTGCTGCTTGGATTAGAGAAGAAATGAGGCAAGAGTCCAGATCCCAAAGAGCCAATGCGCGAGCAGAGGTGTGTCTTCAGGGCAGACAAGGGAGAGGAGGCAGGTGTGTTTTAGGACCTCAGCCAGGATGGGGCACAGAGCAGGTACCTTGCAGCCCAGTTCCTTCATCCTGGGAAGGAAGACTGAATGAAAACACAGGTGTAGTGGGTAAGGAGCTGCAAAGTGCACCCAAGGGCCTGAGGGAGGCCTTGACGTAGTCGTTGCAGCTGTACTTTGTGAAAGCAGCTTCCTTCTTGATCACCTGGGCTCTCACCCACTATGCTCTCAGAAGCTACGTGAAGGAGGCAGGTTTGCACACCGAAACAGGTCCTTTTGTCATCTTCATGCTCAAAGGACAGGGCAGCTTGGCAAGATGTGAAATATATGGGTGAGAACACTTTTTTTCCTTTAAAACATTATAAATCTTGTTCCATTACCTTCTGAAATTTGACATTGAAGCCAAGCAGACTTTTGTTTCTTTCTGGACAAACTGTTTTGTGGTTTCTTTGTTTTTTGTTTTTCAGCCAGGATGCTTATAGGATTTTTTTCTTTTTATTTATAATTTAAGTCTTGCCAGATAATGTCTAGGAGTAGGGTCTTTGTTAGTTCATTCATCTCCCCTCCTCTCCCTTCTCCTTTCCTCCCCTCCTCTCCCATTTCCACCCTTCCTCTCTTTCTCCATCCTTCCCTCCCTCCTTTCTTTCCTTCCTTCCTTCCTTCCTTCCTTCCTTCCTTCCTTCCTTCCTTCCTTCCTTCCTTCCTTCCTTCCTCCCTCCCTCCCTCCCTCCCTTCCTTCCTTCCTTCCTTCCTTCCCTCCTTCCTTCCCTGTTTTTAACTTCTCTGGAACAAGATGGGTCTTTTCCATGATGCCTAGGATTATTTGTTTGTTTATAGCTCAGAAAAAAGATTTCCTATTATGTACTAGATTCTTGCTTCAATGGCTTTTTTCGCGTCTCTTCTTCAGGAGCACCAGTTATCCATTTATTGGATCTCCACTCTCTGTCTTCCAAAGATCTCAGCTTCCCTTTTATTCCTTTCATCTCTATTTTCTTTGCATTCCATAAGAACTTGTCAAAATTCTCCGCCACCTCATTATTTATTTGCTTTTTCACACTACCAGTTGCATTTCTTTCTCCTATTAGTATGCATTTTAATTCTGAATGTTTCTTCTAATTATTTTTTTCTTCTTACAAAAGTAATATATATTTATTGTAAAAAGTTTAGGAAATACAAGTAAGCAAAAATAAGATAATCTGAACCACCATTATTTCACCACCCAGAAATTACATATCCTCCAGACATTTTTCTGTGAATGAATACACATATGTCATTTTTAATAATGGGTTCATAATAAGCACAATGTTTTACAAACTGCTTTGTTTTTACTTTCAAGTGTAACATGCCTGTTTCCCCATGCTATTGAAATAGAATAACATTGATATTTCACAATGTAATTTTTAATGCCTGTAATAATATTTCATTGCCCAGATATACCACGAATTATTAAACCAATTCCCCTTTGTTGAACATTTCAATTTTTTTCTCAAAATTATTGATACTATAAATTGTGCTGCAACAAACATTCTTGTAGCTCATCTTTATACACATCTATGATTATTTCCTACAATTAGTTCCTAGGAGATGGTTAAAGGGCATGTAGAATTGTAAGAACTTTGATGTATTTGCTGCTGTGTAGTATTGCTTTTCTGGATACCTTTCCCATGTAATCTAGCTCTCTTTTCATATCATTTTATTGCCTTTTCACTGCAACCCTTTCTATTTAAAGATGTTTACTCCTGTTCATAAAGACCATATCTTCTTATATCCTATTAAACATACCCGTTTCTTGAATTCTTTTTCTGTAACCTTTATCCAGTCCTTTCCAGAGTTCTGCTCTTCTTCTGATTCTTCAGAATGATGTTTCCTTCCTCCCTCCCTCCCTCCTACTCTCCCGCCTTCCTTTTCTTCTTTTCCTCTTCTAACTGGTTGCTAGTCAGACACTGTTTTAAACCAGAAGCCCAAGCAGGCTACTTTCAGTGTGAGATTGGTTATTCTCTTTGGAGCCAGTATTATGTGTAGGGGCAAGTTCAGGGCCTGGTTGGCAGGTCCCCACCTGCCCCTCCGAGTGCCAAGGTGGGTGTCCCTCCAAAGGTTCACTGGCTTCTGAAGAACTCCTAACAGTCTGTTCCCTTAACTTAAGCCAAACCAAAATGCTCCTTGGGGATAAGACATAAAAATAATTCAAGAATTTTGCAGGTCAGAACACCTGGATTTACTAGATATTTTCCTGAAGGAAGAATTATGATGAGAGAGGAAGAAGGAGGGTTTTAGGTCCCAGGCAGTGTGGGCTCAAGCTGAAAACCAGAGGCTAGGGGAAACCCTGGGCCACCTCTCATTACCTTGTGACTACCCAATGCATAGCCAGCCCTAACCTCCTGCCTTCCCTCTTGACTGGGTCTCCATGCTGCCCCTCCTCACCTAACCTCCACAGAGACACCAATTAAAATGCTGTTAAATTGTCTGCATTTCCAAATTTGACACTTGCACAGCAAGTGTTCCCATTCTCAAAGTTGCCCGGTTGGTTGCCTTGGACATCACATGACAACTGCTCCTTTGGTATTTATGTGTGAGGGCTTGGTGGGATAAATCTGAAAGCCAATATAATTAACCCCTTCATAAGTCATCTCCCTCCTCTTCTTCCTTAGTCAATTGCCCATGTGTGTTCCTCAGCCCCCTGTTCTTCATCCCCTCTCCGGGGCTGGCATCCTCCCTCCCCCAGGCTTTGCACATGGCTTGGGTCCCCGTGTCTGCTTAGTCCAACAATTGTGACTGACTCAAATGATCGGTTCAGCTCAATGACCACCTCAAAAGGGCAAGAGTCACAGGATGGAACATTACGCTGCCAGTGGGCCTTGCCCTTGGCCCATCTGCTTCAATAGAGGACTTGCTTGAGGCCCCACAGCTCTTCAGTGTGTGTTATTTGTTGTTTTTCCCTTGCTGCTTTTAATATGTTTTCTTTATATTTAATTTTGGATAGTTTGATTAATATGTGTCTTGGCATGTTTCTCCTTGGATTTATCCTGTATGGGACTCTCTGTGCTTCCAGGACTTGATTAACTATTTCCTTTCCCATATTAGGGAAGTTTTCAACTATAATCTCTTCAAATATTTTCTCAGTCCCTTTCTTTTTCTCTTCTTCTTCTGGGACCCTTATAATTCGAATGTTGGTGCGTTTAATGTTGTCCCAGAGGTCTCTGAGACTGTCCTCAGTTCTTTTCATTCTTTTTTCTTTATTCTGCTCTGCAGTAGCTATTTCCACCATTTTATCTTCCAGGTCATTTATCCGTTCTTCTGCCTCAGTTATTCTGCTATTGATCCCATCTAGAGTATTTTTAATTTCATTTATTGTGTTTTTCATTGTTGCTTGGTTCCTCTTTAGTTCTTCTATGTCCTTGTTAAATGTTTCTTGCATTTTGTCTATTCTATTTCCAAGATTTTGTATCATCCTTACTATCATTATTCTGAATTCTTTTTCAGGTAGACTACCTATTTCCTCTTCATTTGTTAGGTCTGGTGTGTTTTGACCCTGCTCCTTCATCTGCCAGTACTGGCAGGTCCCAGTACTGCCACTGAAGAGCCTTCTGGGCTCTGAGTCTGGACTCTCTCCACTGTGCCATGCCTTAGAAAATCCAGAATTGGATGGATCGCCTGCTGCATGCCTTAGGGAGCGTAAGTTCAACCAGTACCACTGGCTCTAACAGGAAGAGGAGACAGAGGCTAATGAACAGATTTCAGGGACCTCAGGAAGCCCAACATGGCCTCATGTCACCAATTTATACTCAACATTCAACAAACATTTACTGATTGATTATTATATCCTAGGCCCTGAGCTACCAACTACAGCTGTTGCAGTGAACATGGTTCTGCTTCTAAAAGAGATAAGACGAGTTCCTGAATACTTCCTTACTGTAAGGCAGGTTACTTACTTTAACCTTATATTCCAAAACTTCAGGGAAAGTCCAGCTTTCAGTGAACAAACATTCTGTCCTAAGTGTCCCACATATGTTGATCAAACCAAATTTCCCAGTTTGAAAATCAGAAAATAGAATCACCCTAACTTTAATACGAAGCAGGATGAGATGAGTCTTAGGTGAGGTACAAAAAAAATGTTGGGTGCGTTGTGCCTGATTGGGCAACAGAGAAGTCTTCAGGGAGGGTCCGTTGGATCTGGGCCATGAAGATGGGCAGGGCTTTGCCAGGAGGAGTGGGGAAGAGGACTCCTTTGGGCAGAGGGGATGACAGATGAGGGGCAGCTGGAAGGTGGCACAGGGATACTAAATAACTGGACCAGGGCACAGGGCTCAGAGAACTGAGAAATAATGTCAGGGAGAAAGTGAGGGCAGGACCACCGCAGGCGCTGATCAGAATAAGCCATCAAAGGTCTTTATTGAATGAGGCAGCTGAGGCAGTAATGAAGGAGTGGGTGTGTGGGCAGGCTCAGAGGGGAGGGATGAAGTGTAGAGGAAAGGGCGAGAGTATTGGGGGTGTCACCATTCAAATGCTGTCATTTACTGTTACTCATATTTGTGGTATGTTACACAGTAATCGACACAGTATTGCAGTGTGATGAGTGAGGTGCAGAGCGTGTGGGGAAGTAGGAGGACACCAACCCCCCTTCCTTCGCTGAGCTTTGTTCCCCCCATAGAACATTCCCTTGTTCTTCCATGATCCCAGGTCTCCCCTGCTAACCCCTGGATGCCAAGATTTTTTCCAAGTAGGTTCGTAAACTCCAAAGTCTTCTTCTTTTATTTTTTCCTGTGTCAAAACTTATCTGTCCCTTGCCCTATGATCTAAGAACTCCAAATGTAAACCACAGTTCAATAGTGGTTCCTGGAATGTGGCAATGACTGCTTATGAGTCAAGCAAGGGCCACCTTTACTGGATAACAGATATGCATTTTCAAAGGGATGATTGGAAACAGGGATAGGTCTTACATTCATTTCCTGCACCGTGGCTGGTACAGAGAGGGAACACTGTGGATCACCCAGACTGTCTGCATCTCAGACACCTCGGCACGTGGGCGGGAAGGAGGAGACCCTTCAGCTTCTCCAGATTGCCCTATGTGTGTGGGGTTTGTTTCTTCTGCCCAGAATGGGTCTCTGCTCCAATCAGGTTATGGAAAGTTGGTGGAAATTCTTCCCATATGGAGGAGGGAGAGCTGCTGTGAGTCATGGTTGACTCTCTACATTGATCTGCAAGGTATTGACTCCAAGACAAACCCCATGTGCTCACGCAGACATGTTTACCCTGTGCGGGAGGAAATGCAGGCCCCCGTGTCCTGGACTGTGCGGGCGTGTCTGTGAACCATCTGGAGAGAACAAGAAAGAAAGAACCCCTGCTTGGCAGCTTCATCTTTTCCTCCTTTTTTTTGGGATTGGTTTATCCTTCTTGGCTTTTCATAACGGTGGTCCCGCCTCATAACTGCTGTGTCCCTGTTGCTGCAGGACAGAGCGGGCTCCACCGTGGACAGGCCCCCTTGTCTGGCTGCCATCTCGCCTCCCAAGGGCTCATGTCCCCTGGTTTCCCTCTTGCTTCTTGGAAGGTCAGCTCAGCCTATAGGCTTGTCTGCAGGTGAGAATATTCCTCCAGGAGACAACAGCTCTTGTCTTCCATTAGGTTATTGCTTCTGTCTGTCTGTCTGTCTCTCACACAAACACTCCGGGTGTGTGCTTCTATCATTCATGATAAAGGCCACTCTGTCTTTCCAGTCTTATTTTACAGTTGTCTCTGCCAGAACAACAGACTCTGTGAAACTGTGGTCTGGAGGGAGCACCACCATTTCATTGTTAGCAAAAACCATTCCTGAGCTGTCTTGAATTCTTAAAAGGAACTTTATGAAAACTCAGGGATGTCTGGGCAACTTGTGAACACAAGTGGAAAATCTGCTTGTTCTCCCCCAGAGGGGCCCTTACTAATATCCTTTAAGCAACAGGGGTCATGGGTCCCAAGCAGCAGGACCATATCTGCAGAGGCCAGAATGCCTTTGGGAGAGCCCTCTGCCACGCCCCCCTGGACAATCTTCCTGTGCTGACGCAGGCTCCTTCCGCATCTCACTTCTCTGCTCCTTCCTACCGCACTCACCATTTGCTACTAGATGTGTTCCAAAAGGTTGCACCCTCTAGGAGCCAGCTTCCTCCAGCCTCATCCTGCAGACCTTGGGACTAACAGACGTCATCAATAATTGTTTATATATTTCCATACGCATTTGGAAAATTTCCAGAACTGTTCCTGGACTTTTATATCAGTGCTTAAGTGTTTATGTCTCAGCCTTTCTTTGTGATTTGGTATTTCGGAATGTCTAATTTTTAGAATCTTGGTGGTTATTCAAATATTCATTCATATATTTTCTCTTCCCTTTGTGGTTCAGCTGTGCAAGCTAGTTTTGTCCTACAGAGTTATTTAATGGCAACACATTCTATTTTTCAGATTAGCTGAACTTCTCAAGCCAGGAATTTCCATCAGCTATCAGGCCAGGAGAAGGCCCTTTATTGATGACATCTTTTTTTTTTTTTTTTTTTTTTTTAAAGAGTGTCTCTTCCCCGTGTGTTCATTGAAACAGCTTTTGTTTCCCGGAAGCTTTAATCATCCCCCCCTTTTCTTTTTTCTAAGATTTATTTATTTTATTGATTGATTGATTGATTGCTATGTTGGGTCTTCATTTCTGTGCTAGGGCTTTCTCTAGTTGCGGCAAGCGGGGGCCACTCTTCATCACGGTGCGCGGGCCTCTCACTATCGCGGCCTCTCTTGTTCCAGAGCACAGGCTCCAGACGCGCAGGCTCAGTAGTTGTGGCTCACGGGCCCAGTTGCTCCGCGGCATGTGGGATCTTCCCAGACCAGGGCTCGAACCCGTGTCCCCTGCATCGGCAGGCAGATTCTCAACCACTGCGCCACCAGGGAAGCCCCGATGACATCTTTTTGAACTGTGAGGGTGGTTTGTCATTTGCTCTTGGAATTATGGCTGGCACACCAGTCTGTGAACATTTAAAGACAAATGGTGAATCTGTATATCTGTCAATTAGCAGACTTGACAGCTTATCTGATAAACTAAGTCTTTTCTTTCTTCACCTTGCTTTTCCAACTCTGTGAGGGTCAGAGTAAAGGGGGTCAGGGGGTATAGCCCAGATCTGTGGCTCCCCAATCTCCCCACAGCCTCAACCCTGGGAGATGAAAGACATAGAGGAATGTGCAGATAGGTGAATTGGGAGAGGCTGGACTTCCTTTCAAGGCAGAACCCCTTCTGGACAGGCCACAGAGGTCTCCAGGCACTCAGCTCTGAAAGTACAGACACTCGATAAAAATCAGCAAGCTCTGAAGGCTGACTCACACCAACCAAACTTACAAGGGACTGATTTATAAACCAGAGCTTAAATGCTGATGTATCTGGAGAGAGAACCCTGGTGGGACGGCTGGTCCTGGCCACTGGCTCAGGCCACTGACCCCTCTCTGGTGGGTGGTATACTCAGGAGTTCAGCTCTCAGCCCAGAAGATTCCTTGATGAACATTGCATTAGAACAAGGTGAGATGCCTTTAGGCAGACCAAGGCATGCCCTGTTTCCACACTACAGACATTTTGATCTTAGGAAGTGAGTCTTTCACTGAAAATCAGAGCCCCACTTTGTCAGGCAGTCCTGGGAGTACCTGGGCAGATATTTTTACTTTCCAACTCACCCTGTCTGTCACCAGATGCATCTGCCTTCCCATTAGGACTGGAGGACTCGGTCTAGTTATTGACGATCACACTTATCTTAGAGTGAGTTTTCATTTGGATGTTCCTGGGACATTTTAGGAGGGCCCCTCAGCTCCTTGGTGAGCTCTAAAAGACACATTTATCTCAGCCTCGCCAACCTAGCTCACATGTGAGTCTCCGTGGGGGCTTCATGGATGCTCAGTTCTCCTACCTTCACTGTCAGTGGCTGACCTTTTCCAACCTGGTCACCAGATACTGGGATTCTGTGTGCCAGATTCAGGGCTTGTAGTTCCCTTTGTGTGAACTCTGCTTCTCAGCAAGAAGGTCAGAATCCCAACCTTCAGCAGGTGAGGAAGATGGTGATCTTGATGCTGTCTGTAAATCCAGGCTTCCAGTTCTAGCACCCCAATCTCACAGGGTACATCCTGCTAAGTTTCTTGCATAGCATTTTTTAAATGATCCTTAGCAGAGGAGGGAACAAGGCTCAGTAATTCAAGGAGTTAATTGTCAGTCATCCCTGTCTGACTCTCAGTGCTTTGCAAGGTTTTCCTGACAACAGGTGTATCCTTGTGATAAGCTTTCCTTGGGCCACGAGGAAGATGAGAAAGTATACTTGGAGTTCACTCAAGTGATGGAGGAATGGATTTGGTCACCAGGTGTGACCTCAATGACACTTAACCTTCCTTCCCTCTCTTCTCCTTCCCAGATTGTCATTGAAGATATTGGGAACAAAAGAAAATATGATTTCCCTCTTAACCGCTGGCTGGCCTTGGATGAAGACGATGGCAAAATTCAGAGGGATATCTTAGTGGGCGGAGCTGAGACCACAGGTAGAACGGAAGAAAGGGGAGGCCCAATTGGCTAATATTTCACTTTCTGCCTGAAGGTCAGTGTTCTCATCTGTGGGTCTGGAGGCCTACAATCAAGTGGGAAGCAACCATGTCTTTAGACAACATTCCTCCTGCCCCTGAAAGTGTTCTGTCCCCCCGGGCTGGAGTCTGGGGCTCTGCTGATACCAGAGGTGATGGGGAGGCGCCCCTGAGCAGACACTGACTTCCCAGGGCAAGAGAAGTTATCCACAGGATGGAGCCAGGATGTGAACTCCTGACACATGTGGATGTTTATGAGGATGTTGACCAACTCTTACCTCCTCCTACTATTGAGTGCTTCCTATATGGCAGACTCTCTCTAGGCACCTGACTCATGTCATCTCCTCTAATACTCACAACAACCCTATAGTATGGGAATGGTTACTGTTCCCATTTCATAGTAGAGGAAACTGAGTCACAAGTTAAGTGACCTGTTCAAGGTCACACAGCTGATAAGTGACAAATCCAGGATTTGGTCTGCCTCCTAAATCTCTACCCTGTGTGAGTTCCATGGAAAACCTGAAGCTCCCAGCATGGAAGTTCATAGATGTTCCAGAATATCAATGTTGGTGAACACACACAGCTGAGAACGTGCTCTGGGACAGACCCTCCCATGGCTCCCACTGCACAGAGAATGAGTCCAAGTTCTGAGGTATAAGATAGAATTGCTCCACGATTGGGCTCCAATTGACCATTTCAGCAGCATCTTTCAACATCTTCTACTACCACTTCCACACACACACTCCCTCTCCCTCCCCCGATCTGTACACCTTTCACTCTTTCCCACACCTACCTCCTCTCCCCACTCCCCCCACCTCACCCACATGCCTTCCCTCTCCCCTCCCCTTAGCTGCTGGCCTTACTCTTTCTCTTAGGAATATGCTTTCTCCTCAGCCTGTGATGCCATTTCTCTTCTTTCTGCTTCTCAAATTCCTGCTTCCAATCACTTCCTCTGAAACTTTCCCTACCCCCTCTAGACAGAGCAATCTCTCCCTTCTCTTGCTCCAGACATTTTGGGAAGAACGTGATTGCTATTGTTTAGGAAACCAAATGCTCTTCTGCTCCAGTGCTTTTCAACCATGGCATTATGGTGCCTTGGCCTGGATGAGGGGCGCCACATTGTCAGGTGTGTCACGACTGTATTCTATAGTTTGCAAATTATTTACTTAAAACATCCACTAGAGCAGATTTAATATGCCCCCCTTAACTGTGTTACCATTAGTTGCTTCCAGTGGTAGACGTGGAGAAATGACAGTGAGAGGCTGGAATTGCTGACAACCTAGGCTATGGCAGTATGTCTAGTGTGAGAACACCATCTGTCCATGTGTTGTGAAGTAAAGCTGGACACCCACTCTTTGAGGGCAGTGGCTATTCCTTTTTATCTTCATAGTCTCCCAAGGCCTGTCATAGAGTAAGCACTCAGTAAATGTTTGTTGAGCAAGGGAAGGTGCGAATGTATGAATGAATAATGCATCCATGTAGTTGCATGTGCTATCTCCCAAAGACATTTTATTTCTCTGAGATCAGGGGATGGGGGTAGGATGAAAGGGAGGTGGGAGACTAACAAGGCTTAAAGTACCACTTGCCTTAGACTCTGGGACAGTGTGAAAAAAGGCAGACCACACCTTAGCAGAATTTCCTATAGTTTCCTGTTCAAATGTTTGTCTTTGGTGTTTTCCTTTAGTCTGTCTCATCTCAGAGTTTAATCTCCTCTTGCTGGCTCTTCCCCAGAACTCCATGTCCTCACATTGCCTTCTGACTGACCAAAACCCCAAATGGCCCAACCCACAATGTCCTCTCCCTCCCTTAATCTTCCACATCCCACCACCTCAGGTGTTAAAGGAGGACATTAGTGCCCTCTATTAAGAGTTATGTTTTTAAGTTGTGTGCAAAAGAGCAAGCTCCATGAATCAGATAGTCCTGAATATAAATCTCTCTTAATCGAGTTGACTATTATAATTAAATGAGACATAATAGAATTCATCTGGCAGCTATTAATAATATGCACATGGTAATTAGCATTAATAATAAGTACTATTCTTAACCAACCCAAGCTCTTCCTTCTCTTTGTTAGTTTCCTGTAACGGGGGCTGGCAGCTTCCTGTAACCTGCAGTTTGTTCCTAAACTCAGATGCACTGAAACACCAACTCCAAAAAATATAAAGTGAAGTGGAAAGGGGCACTGGATGTCGTCTGGGGGAGGAGGACTTAGGGGGATGGGGATGTACAGCAGAGGGAGGGCCTAGGGAGGTGTGGCCGGGTGGGGGAGAAGGTGGGTAGGATATTGTTGACAGCTTGCACTGAACCCTCTCCTTCCCCCTGTTGTTTCCATACCAGCCATCTCATATATTGTCACCGTCTTCACTGGGGATGTCCGGGGTGCTGGGACCAAATCCAAAATCTACCTGGTCATGTACGGGGCCAGAGGGAATAAGAACAGCGGGAAAATCTTCCTGGAGGGTGGTGTGTTTGACCGTGGCCGCACAGACATCTTCAACATCGAGCTGGCTGTCCTCCTCAGCCCATTGAGCCGGGTCTCCATTGGACATGGCAATGTGGGAGTCAATAGAGGCTGGTACTGTGAGAAGGTAAGGGAGGCTGGGGAGGACCCTGCCCTGATTCAACCCTTCTCTTTAACTTGCAAATACAAACTCTAATCTGAATCCTACTTACTACTTCCTTTGCACCAGTTACAAAGTACACGAGAAATCCCTCTCACGGGGCCGTTTTTTTTTTTTTTTATTCAAACAGAGAGTCACAAAAATTATAATCATCCTCATCAGTTCACTCACTCCCATATAATTAATTTTTTTTTCATCTTGATCTTTTGTTAACACTTCTATGAATTCATCAGTTTTCCATTAGAGTTCAGAAAATGCTTATTCATTCAATTCAGCAGTATAGTCAGTTACCAGAAACCTGTACTTGTCAGTCTTTTCCATGAATTCCTTAAAGATGAAACCCTTTTATAGGAACATTTTTGCGAAAGCGTCAGAGTACACCCAGAACTGTCTGTAAATGACAAAAGACTTAAAAATGGCCACGGTTAAAGATTTGATGAAATTTCATAATAATGCAATTGACAAGGAAATTTAGTTATTTCTGAGATATACATTTTAAAGTAATAACTAGAATTATGACTTATAACATTATACCAGAACATATAAGATTTTTAGAAATTTCATGTAATGTCTGAAACATTTATATTAACATATTTCCATACAAATAACCCAAAGAAAGTTTAGTATTAGTTGCTTTTTTTGTTTGTTTGTTTGTTTTTTATACTGCAGCTTCTTATTAGTCATCAATTTTATACACATCAGTGTATACATGTCAATCCCAATCGCCCAATTCAGCACACCACCATCCCCACTCCACCGCAGTTTTCCCCCCTTGGTGTCCATACGTTTGTTCTCTACATCTGGGTCTCAACTCCTGCCCTGCAAACTGGTTAATCTGTACCATTTTTCTAGGTTCCACATACATGCGTTAATAAACGATATTTGTTTTTCTTTCTGACTTAACTTCACTCTGTATGACAGTCTCTAGATCCATCCACGTCTCAACAAATGACTCAATTTCGTTCCTTTGTATGGCTGAGTAATATTCCATTGTATATATGTACCACATCTTCTTTATCCATTCGTCTGCGATGGGCATTTAGGTTGCTTCCATGACCTGGCTATTGTAAATAGTGCTGCAATGAACATTGGGGTGCATGTGTCTTTTTGAATTATGGTTTTCTCTGGGTATACGCCCAGTAGTGGGATTGCTGGATCATATGGTAATTCTATTTTTAGTTTTTTAAGGAACCTCCATACTGTTCTCCATAGTGGCTGTATAAATTTACATTCCCACCAACAGTGCAAGAGGGTTCCCTTTCCTCCACACCCTCTCCAGCATTGGTTGTTTGTAGATTTTCTGATGATGCCCATTCTAACTGGTGTGAGGTGATACCTCATTGTAGTTTTGATTTGCATTTCTCTAATAATTAGTCATGTTGAGAAGCTTTTCATGTGCTTCTTGGCCATCTGTATGTCTTCTTTGGAGAAATGTCTATTTAGGTCTTCTGCCCATTTTTGGATTGGGTTGTTTGTTTCTTTAATATTGAGCTGCATGAGCTGTTTATATATTTTGGAGATTAATCCTTTGTCCATTGATTCATTTGCGAATATTTTCTCCCATTCTGAGGGTTGTCTTTTCGTCTTGTTTATGGTTTCCTTTGCTGTGACAAAGTTTTGAACGTTCATTAGGTCCCATTTGTTTATTTTTGTTTTTATTTCCATTACTCTAGGAGGTGGATCAAAAAAGATCTTGCTGTGATTTATGTCAAAGAGTGTTCTTCCTATGTTTTCCTCTAAGAGTTTTATAGTGTCTGGTCTTACATTGAGGTCTTGAATCCATTTTGAGTTTATTTTTGTGTATGGTGTTAGGGAGTGTTCTAATTTCATTCTTTTACATGTAGCTGTCCAGTTTTCCCAGCACCACTTATTGAAGAGACTGTCTTTTCTCCATTGTATATCTTTGCCTCCTTTCTCATAGATTAGTTGACCATAGGTGCGTGGGTTTATCTCCGGGCTTTCTATCTTGTTCCATTGATCTATGTTTCTGTTTCTGTGCCAATACCATATTGTCTTGATTACTGTAGCTTTATAGTATAGTCTGAAGTCAGGGAGTCTGATTCCTCCAGCTCCGTTTTTTTCCCTCAAGACTGCTTTGGCTATTTGGGGTCTTTTGTGTCTCCATACAAATTTTAAGATGATTTGTTCTAGTTCCATAGAAAATGCGATTGGTAATTTGATAGGGATTGCATTGAATCTGTAGATTGCTTTGGGTAGTATAGTCATTTTCACAATATTGATTCTTCCAATCCAAGAACATGGTATATCTCTCCATCTGTTGGTATCATCTTTAATTTCTTTCATCAGTGTCTTATAGTTTTCTGCATACAGGTTTTTGTTTTCCTAGGTAGGTTTATTCCTAGGTATTTTATTCTTTTTGTTGCAATGGTAAATGGGAGTGTTTCCATAATTTCTCTTTCAGATTTTTCATCATTAGTATAAAGGAATGCACGAGATTTCTGTGCATTAATTTTCTATCCTGCAACTTTACCAAATTCATTGATTAGCTCTAGTAGTTTTCTGGTGGCATTTTTAGGGTTCCCTACGTATAGTATCATGTCATCTGCAAACAGTGACAGTTTTACTTCTTCTTTTCCAATTTGTATTCCTTTTATTTCTTTTTCTTCTCTGATTGCCGTGGCTAGGACTTCCAAAACTATGTTGAATAATAGTGGTGAGAGTGGACATCGTTGTCTCGTTCCTGATCTTAGAGGAAATGCTTTCAGTTTTTCACCATTGAGAATGATGTTTGCTGTGGGTTTGTTGTATATGGCCTTGATTATGTTGAGGTAGGTTCCCTCTATGCCCACATTCTTTAGAGTTTTTATCATAAATTGGTGTTAAATTATGTCAAAAGCTTTTTATGCATCTATTGAGATGATCATATGGTTTTTATTCTTCAGTTTGGTAATACGGTGTATCACATTGATTGATTTGTGCATATTGAAGATTCCTTGCATCTCTGGGATAAATCACACTTGGTCATGGTGTATGATCCTTTTAATGTTTTGTTGGATTCTGTTTGCTAGTATTTTGTTGAGGATTTTTGCATCTATATTCATCAGTGATATTGGTCTGTACTTTTCTTTTTTTGTAGTATCTGTCTGGTTTTGCTATCAGGGTGACGGTGGCCTGATAGAATGAGTTTGGGAGTGTTCCTTCCTCTGTAATTTTTTGGAAGAATTTGAGAAGGATGGGTGTTAGCTCTTCTCTAAATGTTTGATAGAATTCTCCTGTGAAGCCATGTGGTCCTGGACTTTTGTTTGTTGGAAGATTTTTAATCACAGTTTCAATTTCATTACTTGTGATTGGTCTGTTCATATTTTCTGTTTCTTCCTGGTTCAGTCTTGGAAGGTTATACCTTTCTAAGAATTTGTCCATTTCTTCCAGATTGTCCATTTTATTCACATAAAGTTGCTTGTGGTAGTCTCTTAGGATGCTTTGTATTTCTGCGGTGTCTGTTGTAACGTCTCCTTTTTCATTTCTAATTTTATTGATTTGAGTCCTCTCCTTCTTTTTCTTGATGAGTCTGGCTAACGGTTTATCAATTTTGTTTATCTTCCCAAAGAACCAGCTTCTAGTTTTATTGATCTTTGCTATTGTTTTCTTTGTTTCTATTTCATTTATTTCTGATCTGATCTTTATGATTTCTTTCCTTCTGCTAACTTTGGGGTTTGTTTGTTCTTCTTTCTCTAGTTCCTTTAGGTGTAAGTTTAGATTGTTTACTTGAGATTTTTCTTGTTTCTTGAGGTAGGCTTGTATAGCTATAAACTGCCCTCTTAGAACTGCTTTTGCTGCATCCCATAGGTTTTGGATCGTCGTGTTTTCATTGTCATTTGTTCCTAGGTATTTTTTGATTTCCTCTTTGATTTCTTCAGTGATCTCTTGATTATTTAGTAACGTATTGTTTAGCCTCTATGTGTTTGTGTTTTTTACATTTTTTCCCCTGTAATTCATTTCTAATCTCATAGCGTTGTGGTCAGAAAAGATGCTTGATATGATTTCAGTTTTCTTAACTTTGCTGAGGCTTGATTTGTGACCCAAGATGTGATCTATCCTAGAGAATGTTCCGTACACACTTGAAAGGAAAGTGTAATCTGCTGTTTTTGGTTGGAATGTCCTATAAATATCAATTAAATCTATCTGGTCTATTGTGTCATTTAAAGCTTCTGTTTCCTTATTTATTTTCATTTTGGATGATCTGTCCTTTGGTGTAAGTGAGGTGTTAAAGTCCCCCACTATTATTGTGTTGCTGTCGATTTCCTCTTTTAGAGCTGTTAGCAGTTGCCTTATGTATTGAGGTGCTCCTATGTTGGGTGCATATATATTTATAATTGTTATATCATCTTCTTGGATTGATCCCTTGATCATTATGTAGTGTCCTTCCTTGTCTCTTGTACCGTTCTTTATTTTAAAGTCTATTTTATCTGATATGAGTATAGCTACTCCAGCTTTCATTTGATTTCCATTTGCATGGAGTATCTTTTTCCATCCCCTCACTTTCAGTCCGTATGTGTCCTTAGATCTGAAGTGGGTCTCTTGTAGACAGCATATATATGGGTGTTGTTTTTGTATCAATTTAGCAAGCCTGTGTCTTTTGGTTGGAGCATTTAATCCATTCACGTTTAAGGTAATTATCAATATACATGTTCCTATGACCATTTTCTGAATTGTTTTGGGTTTGGTTTTGTAGGTCCTTTTTTTCTCTTGTGTTTCCCAGTTAGAGAAGTTCCTTTAGCATTTGTTGTAGAGCTGGTTTGGTGGTGCTGAATTCTCTTAACTTTTGCTTGTCTGTAAAGCTTCTGATTTCTCCATTGAATCTGAATGGATCCTTGCCGGGTAGAGTAATCTTGGTTGTAGGTTCTTCCCTTTCATCACTTTAAGTATATCATGCCACTCCCTTCTGGCTTGTAGAGTTTCTGCTGAGAATCAGCTGTTAACCTTATGGGAGTTCCCTTGTATGTTATTTGTCATTTTTCCCTTGCTGCTTTCAATAATTTTTCTTTGTCTTTAATTTTTGCCAATTTGATTACTATGTGTCTCGGCATGTTTCTCATTGGGTTTTTCCTGTATGGGACTTGCTGCGCTTCCTGGACTTGGGTGACTATTTCCTTTCCCATGTTAGGGAATTTTTCGACTATAATCTCTTCAAATATTTTCTCGGGTCCTTTCTCTCTCTCTTCTCCTTCTGGGACCCCTCTAATGTGAATGTTGTTGTGTTTAATATTGTCCCAGAGGTCTCTTAGGCTGTCTTCATTTCTTTTCATTCTTTCTTCTTTAGTCTGTTCTGCAGCAGTGAATTCCACCATTCTGTCTTCCAGGTCACTTATCCGTTCTTCTGCCTCAGTTATTCTGCTATTGATTCCTTCTAGTGTAGTTTTCATTTCAGTTGTTGTATTGTTCATCTCTGTTTGTTCTTTAATTCTTCTAGGTCTTTGTTAAACATTTCTTGCATCTTCTCGATCTTTGCCTCTATCCTTTTTCTGAGGTCCTGGATCATCTTCACTATCATTATTCTGAATTCTTTTTCTGGAAGGTTGCCTATTTCCACTTCATTTAGTTGTTTTTCTGGCATTTTATCTTGTTCCTTCATCTGGTACATAGCCCTCTGCCTTTTCATCTTGTCTGTCTTTCTGTGAATGTGGTTTCAGTTCCACAGGCTGCAGGATTGTAGTTCTTGCTTCTGCTCTCTGCCCTCTGGTGGATGAGGCTATCTAAGGGGCTCGGTGGGAGGGACTGTTGGTGGGTAGAGCTGACTGTTGCTGTGGTGGGCAGAGCTCAGTAATACTTTAATCCACTTGACTGTTGATGGGTGGGGCTGGATTCCCTCCCTGTTGGTTGTTTGGCCTGAGGCAACCCAACACTGGAGCCTACCTGGGCTCTTTGGTGGGGCTAATGACAGACTCTGGGAGGGCTCATGCCAAGGAGTACTTCCCAGAACTTTTGCTGTCAGCGTCCTTGTCCCCATGGTGAGCCACAGCCTCCCCCGCCTCTGCAGGAGACCCTCCAACACTAGCAGGTAGGTCTGGTTCAGTCTCCCCTGGGGTCACTGCTCCTTTCCCTGGGTCCTTCATGGGATCCTTTGGATTGTAACATACCCATCTGTCTTGTCTTGCTGATGGTCAGGAATGGAGGCTGTTCTGTACTTGCAACAGGCGGCCAAACACAGAGTAGGTTATCCAGAAGCGCTCAGTTGATGGTTGTAGACTGTCCTGATTCCTGATATGGTGTTCTGCTTCAGGTTTTAAATTGCTCAATCAACAAGTATTTTTAAATGCATGTTTGTGTTGTGGAATATCTACGCTTTAAACAATATACATAATAAAAGTAAGATATAGAGAATGATTCAAAAAAACAAATATCAATTTTTCCTACCACTCTACTTAATAGAACATTTCCAATGCTTTTGAAACTCCTCTGTGTCCTCCCCCAATCATATAATCCTCTCTCTCCCAAAGAGATATACTATTATGAATTTTGTCTATGTGTATATTGTTGGTAACTAGCAGTTTACACTCAACATTATGTTTTAGTGATTATCTGAATTGATAAAAGGAGCTATAGACCATTCATTTCCCATCCATACCATTGCATGAATAAATTCCAACTTATTTGCCCATTCTTCTATTGATGGACATTTTGGGGTTGTTTCTTTTCTTTTTTTTTTTTTCGGTTATGAAAATGTGCTCTTTTTTTTTTTTCTTTTAACATCTTTATTAGAGTATAATTGCTTTACAATGGTGTGTTAGTTTCTGCTTTATAACAAAGTGAATCAGTTATACATATACATATGTCCCCATATCTCGTCCCTCTTGTGTCTCCCTCCCTCCCACCCTCCCTATCCCACCCCTCTAGGTGGTCACAAAGCACCGAGCTGATCTCCCTGTGCTATGAGGCTGCTTCCCACTAGCTATCTATTTTACGCTTGGTAGTGTATATATGTGCATGCCACTCTCTCACTTCATCCCAGCTTTGGGGTTGTTTCTTGATTCTTGCTATTATAAACAATGCTTCCATGAAATTCTTGTACGTACATCTTTGTATAAATGTGCAGGATCTTCTCAGGATGGAAGTTCTAGGTCGTAAGGTAAGTGAATCTTTAGTTTCGCAGCTCAGTTGTGTTTCCAAAGTATTCCAGTTTGTTTTCCAAAGTAGTTGCTCCATTTTATTCTCCTATCAGCCATGTATAAGAGACATCCTTGTCAACACTAGATATTGCTTGAATTTTAAATTTTCACCATTTTGGAGGTTGTAAACTGATCTTATTGTGGTTTTAATTTTTATTTTCATGATTACTACCTAAGTTGAAAATCTCTTCATTTCTTTTTTTTTTTTTTAATGAAAGCTTCTTTCTTTCTTTCTTTCTTTAATATTTATTTATTTTTGGCTGTGTTGGGTCTTCATTTCTGTGTGAGGGCTTTGTCTAGTTGCGGCGAGCAGGGGCCACTCTTCATCACGGTGCGCGGGCCTCTCACTGTTGCGACCGCTCTTGTTGCGGAGCACAAGCTCCAGATGCGCAGGCTCAGTAGTTGTGGCTCACGGGCCTAGTTGCTCCGTGGCATTTGGGATCTTCCCAGACCAGGGCTCAAACCCATGTCCCCTGCATTGGCAGGCAGATTCTCAACCACTGTGCCACCAGGGAAGCCCTCTTCATTTCTTTATTGGCCATTCATGTTTCCTTTTATGTAAAATGCCTGTTCATATCTTTTACTGATTTTTCTGTTGACTAATCTATTGCTGGATTTATTTTTAGGGGTCCTTTATTAAATCTGGATATTAATCCTTTGTTGATAGTGTATGTTCAAACATCTTCTCATAGTTTGTTTACAGTGTTCTTTGAGGGAGAGAAGATTTAATCTAAAAGTAATCTGTCTTATCTTTTCCTTTATGTTTAATGAATTTTGTATTGTTGAAAGAAATTTTTCTTCTCCTAAAGCTATAAAGACATTTTAATATATCCTCTTCCAAAATTTGTAAAATTTGGTTTTCCAATTTATATATTTACACCTTTAATCTACCAGGAATTGATTTTTGTATGAGGTAGGGATCCAACTTTATCTTTTTCTATGTAGATATCCAAATGTCCCAGCAACATTTATTGAGAGGCTTTTAAAACTTGAGTAAAGTTAAGAATCACCTGGAACTCTTTTTAAAAATAGAATCCTGGGATCAAACCCAAACCTACTGAGTTAGAATTTCCAGGTAATATGGATTTATAAGTGCTTTAGATAATTCTTGTCATTAAGGAAGTGTGGGAAGCACTGATTTACTAAATAATAATTCTCTCCCTACTGTTCTGAAAAGGCAACTGTCGTTCGTCAAATTCCCAAAATGTATGATTTGCCTCTGAGCTTTCTAGTCTGTTCCATTTATTGATTTAGTTTATTGCTGCACTAATGCATTACTCACTATCTTCATTTTATACCTTTATACTAAGACTTGGTATCTGCTAGGGAAAATTTGCCCACTTTATTCTTCTTCCTCAGGTGTATGTTAACTTATTCATGAGCTTTTAACTTCCATAGAAATTTTACAATTTTCTTGCCAAGTTCCATGAAGAACTGTTGAACAGAATTCAACTGGATCTGTAGATCCATTTGGAAGAACTGACATCATTACTATATTAACTTTTCCTATTTATGAACATAGAATAATATCTCTTAAAATTTAGTTCTTCAATATTTTTCAATATAGTTTTATATTTTTCTTAATAAAGGTCTTGCATGTCTTTGTAGATATACTTGTAGAGACTTTACAACTTTTGTTGCTATTATAAATGGTATCTCTTTGAAAATTATATATTCTAATTTTTTTTTTTTTTGCTGCTATAGACATAGAAGTACTTTTTGTACATTGAGTTTACATATAGCCATCTTGCCAAACTCTGTTAGTAAGTCTGATCATGTCTACAGATTTTGGGGGGGGGATAGTTTCTCTGTCCTCAGTCATATTGTTCGTGAATGATGACAGTTTGGTTTCCTTTTTTTTCAAAGCTTATATATATTTTTTTGAATTTTTGAATTTTATTTTTTTTATTTTTTTACACAGCAGGTTCTTATTAATTATCCATTTTATACATATTAGTGTATACATGTCAATCCCAATCTCCCAATTCATCCCTCCAGCACCCCCACCTGCCACTTTCCCCCCTTGGTGTCCATACGTTTGTTCTCTACATCTGTGTCTCAGTTTCTGCCCTGCAAGTCAGTTCATCTGTACCATTTTTCTAGGTTCCACGTATATGTGTTAATATACGATATTTATTTTTCTCTTTCTGACTTACTTCACTCTGTATGACAGTCTCTAGATCCATCCACGTCTCAACAAATGACTCATTTTCGTTCTTTTTTATGGCTGAGTAATATTCCATTGTATATATG
Source organism: Balaenoptera physalus (assembly GCF_965194825.1). Taxonomy (NCBI): domain Eukaryota; kingdom Metazoa; phylum Chordata; class Mammalia; order Artiodactyla; family Balaenopteridae; genus Balaenoptera; species Balaenoptera physalus. The sequence goes on from NC_138897.1 coordinate 27,702,891, forward strand.
TACCACATCTTCTTTATCCATTCATCTGTCTATGGGCATTTAGGTTGCTTCCATGACCTGGCTATTGTAAATAGTGCTGCAATGAACATTGGGGTGCATGTGTCTTTTTGAATTATGGTTTTCACAGGGTATATGCCCAGTAGTGGGATTGCTGGGTCATATGGTAGTCCTATTTTTAGTTTTTTGAGGAACCTCCATACTGTTCTCCATAGTGACTGTATCCATTTACATTCCCACCAACAGTGCAAGAGGGATCCCTTTTCTCCACACTCTCTCCAGCATTGGTTGTTTGTAGATTTTCTGATGATGCCCATTTTAACTGGTGTGAGGTGATACCTTATTGTAGTTTTGATTTGCATTTCTCTAATAATTAGTCATGTTGAGCAGCTTTTCATGTGCTTCTTGGCCATCTGTATGTCTTCTTTTGAGAAATGTCTATTTAGGTCTTCTGCCCATTTTTGGATTGGGTTGTTTTTTTCTTTAATATTGAGCTGCATGAGCTGTTTATATATTTTGGAGATTAATCCTTTGTCCGTTGATTCGTTTGCAAATGTTTTCTCCCATTCTGAGGGTTGTCTTTTCGTCTTGTTTGTAGTTTCCTTTGCTTTAGAAAAGCTCAAAGCTTATATTAAAAAAATTTTTTTTTCTTATTTGACCACATAGATGAGAACCTACAGCACAATGCTGAGTAGAAGGGTTAATAGTGGGCATCTTTGTTTTGTTTTTTGTTTTAAAGGAAGTGCTTCTAATGTTTTATTTAGTTAATTATGTTTGTTGAGAGGTTTTGATAGAATCTTAGCTTAGATTAGGGAACTTCTATTTCTATATTGTTAAGAGTTTTTATCCTGAATTGGTGTTGAATTTTATCTAATGCTTTCTCTGTAATTAGTTAGATAGTCATATGGTTTTTCCTTTTTATTTATTAATTTGGTAAATTATATGACTGTATTTTCTAATGGTAAACCAACCCTGAATTTCTACAAGCCAAACTTGGTCAGAATGAATTTTAATTTTATATGTTTCTGGAATTGGTTTCCCAACACTTTATATAAATTTTTTGTATTGATGTTCATGAGTAGCATTGACCCTTAATTTTCCTTTCTCTAATAGTGCTTGTCAGGTTTGATCCTAGGATGAAATGAAAAGTATTTCCTCTCCTGAAAGAGGATATATAAAATTGCAATGATCTGGTCAAAAAAGTATGGGGTTTGGGGTGCATGCCTGTATGAGGGAGAGAAAGAGAGAAAGAGAGCGAGACAGAGAGAGAGAGAGAGAGAGGAATTACTGATTTAAAAAAAGGTTTTGTTTTTGTTTTGCTGGTTATAGAATTATTCAGTTTTCCCATTTCTTCTTGAATCTGAATGAACTATATTTTTCTTGGAAGGTGTGCATTTGTAGGCTTCAAATTTACTGGCATAAAGTCATATATGGTATTCTCTTACCTTTTAACCTCTGCCATATCTGTAATTATAATCCCCTTTTCATTCCTAACATCATTTATTCATGTATTCTTGCTTTTTAAAAATATAATTCTCACAAAAGTATATTTAGCCCTTTCAAATGACCAACATTTGCCTTTGTTTTCACTCTATTATAACTCCATTTTCTATTTTATTTTTCTTAACTTTATTATTTCTTTTAAATTTCTCTGGGTTTCAGTTGTTGCTCTTTTTCTAAATTCTTAAGTTGGATTCTTAGCTCATTAAATTTTGGTCTTCTTCTTTTCTCATACTATAATTTTTGATACTATAATTTTCTCTCAACGTAGTGCTTTACCTGCATCCCACATGTTATACTTGCATTATCATTCAGTTTGATTTTATTGTTTCATTTTAAAAATCAATTTTGTTGAGGTATAATTGACATAAAATAAAAATGCACTATTTTGAACTGTACAGTTCTATGAGTTTTGACAAACTCAAATACACCATGTAACCATCACCAGAATCAATATATAGAATGTTTCCATCACCCAACATGTTCCTTGTGCTCTCTCCCAGTCAGTCTCCCCAACTTCAAGTAACCATTGATCTGATTTCAGTTATTAAAGGTTAGATTTGTCTTTTCTATCATTTTCATATATTAGTACTTCATTCTTTTTATTGTTAAGTAGAATTCCATTGTAAGGGTATACAAAAATTTGTTTATTCATTCAACTATTTGTGTATGCTTAGGTCATTTCCAGGTTTTGTTTTTGTTTTTCTCTATTATGAATAAAGCTCTTATGAACATTTGTGTACAAGTTTTTATAAGGACATGTTTGTAATTTTGTTGGGTAAATACCTAAGAGTGGAATTTCTGTATCCTATGGTAAATATACATTTAACTTAAAAAAAAATCTTCTAAGCAATTTTCAAAATGGCTGTACAGTTTTGAATGCCCACCAACACTGTATGAGAATCCCAGTTGCTCTATATCCTCACCATCACTTGGTAATGTCAGTCTTTTAAATTTATAGATATTCTTATGGGTATGTGGTGGAATTTAATTATGGTTTTACTCTACATGGTTCTGATGACTAATTATGTTGAATATTTTTTTTCACATGCTTATCAATCATTTGTGTATCTTCTTTTGTGAGGCATTTTTTGCCTCTTTTAAATTTTTTATCTTTTTATTATTGAACTATGGGTTCTTTATACATTCTTTTATTTTTTTTAACATCTTTATTGGAGTATAATCGCTTTACAATGGTGTGTTAGTTTCTGCTTTATAACAAAGTGAATCAGTTATACATATACATATGTTCCCATATCTCTTCCCTCTTGCATCTCCCTCCCTCCCACCCTCCCTATTCCACCCCTCTAGGTGGTCACAAAGCACGGAGAGAATCTCCCTGTGCTATGCGGCTGCTTATCACTAGCTCTCTATTTTACGTTTGGTAGTATATATATGTCCATGCCACTCTCTCACTTTGTCCCAGCTTACCCTTCCCCCTCCCCATATCCTCAAGTCCATTCTCTAGTAGGTCTGTGTCTTTATTCCCATCTTACCACTAGGTTCTTCATGACCTTTTTTTTTTCCCCTTAGATTCCATATATATGTATTACCATAATGTATTTTTTTTTCTCTTTCTGACTTACTTCACTCTGTATAACAGACTCTAACTCCATCCACCTCACTACAAATAATTCAATTTCGTTTCCTTTTATGGCTGAGTAATATTCCATTGTATATATGTGCCACATCTTCTTTATCCATTCATATGATGATGGACACTTAGGTTGCTTCCATGTCCTGGCTATTGTAAATAGAGCTGCAATGAACATTTTGGTACATGACTCTTTTTGAATTATGGTTTTCTCAGGGTATATGCCCAATAGTGGGATTGCTGGGTCGTATGGTAGTTCTATTTTTAGTTTTTTAAGGAACCTCCATACTGTTCTCCATAGTGGCTGTATCAATTTACATTCCCACCAACAGTGCAAGAGTGTTCCGTTTTCTCCACACCCTCTCCAGCATTTATTGTTTCTAGATTTTTTGATGATGGCCATTCTGACTGGTGTGAGATGATATCTCATTGTAGTTTTGATTTGCATTTCTCTAATGATTAATGATGTTGAGCATTCTTTCATGTGTTTGTTAGCAATCTGTATATCTTCTTTGGAGAAATGTCTATTTAGGTCTTCTGCCCATTTTTGGATTGGGTTGTTTGTTATTTGGTTATTGAGCTGCATGAGCTGCTTGTAAATTTTGCAGATTAATCCTTTGTCAGTTGCTTCATTTGCAAATAGTTGCTCCCATTCTGAGGGTTGTCTTTTGGTCTTCTTTATGGTTTCCTTTGCTGTGCAAAAGCTTTTAAGTTTCTTTAGGTCCCATTTGTTTATTTTTGTTTTTATTTCCATTTCTCTAGGAGCTGGGTCAAAAAGGATCTTCCTGTGATTTATGTCATAGAGTGCTCTGCCTATGTTTTCCTCTAAGAGTTTGATAGTGTCTGGCCTTACATTTAAGTCTTTAATCGATTTTGAGTTTATTTTTGTGTATGGTGTCAGGGAGTGTTCTAATTCATACTTTTACATGTACCTGTCCCGTTTTCCAGCACCACTTATTGAAGAGGCTGTCTTTTCTCCACTGTATATGCTTTCCTCCTTTATCAAAGATAAGGTGACCATATGTGCGTGAGTTTATCTCTGGGTTTTCTATTCTGTTCCATTGATCTATATTTCTGTTTTCGTGCCAGTACCATACTGTCTTGATTACTGTAGCTTTGTAGTATAGTCTGAAGTCAGGGAGCCTGATTCCTCCAGATCCATTTCTCTTTCTCAAGATTGCTTTGGCTATTCGGGGTCTTTAGTGTTTCCATACAAATTGTGAAATTTTTTGTTCTAGTTCTGTGAAAAATGCCATTGGTAGTTTGATAGGGATTGCATTGAATCTGTGGATTGCTTTGGGTAGTAGAGTCACTTTCACAATGTTGATTCTTCCAATCCAAGAATATGGTATATCTCTCCATCTATTTGTATCATTTTTAGTTTCTTTCATCAGTGTCTTATAATTTTCTGCATACAGGTCTTTTGTCTCCTTAGGTAGGTTTATTCCTAGATATTTTCTTCTTTTTGTTGCAATGGTAAATGGGAGTGTTTTCTTAATTTCACTTTCAGATTTTTCATCATTAGTGTATAGGAATGCAAGAGATTTCTGTGCATTAATTTTGTATCCTGCTACTTTACCAAATTCATTGATTAGGTCTAGCAGTTTTCTGGTAGCAGCTTTAGGATTCTCTATGTATAGTATCATCTCATCTGCAAACAGTGACAGTTTTACTTCTTCTTTTCCGATTTGGATTCCTTTTATTTCGTTTTCTTCTCTGATTGCTGTGGCTAACACTTCCAAAACTATGTTGAATAATAGTGGTGAGAGTGGGCAACCTTGTCTTGTTCCTGATCTTAGTGGAAATGGTTTCAGTTTTTCACCATTGAGGACGATGTTGGCTGTGGGTTTGTCATATATGGCCTTTATTATGTTGAGGAAAGTTCCCTCTATGCCTACTTTCTGCAGGGCTTTTATCATAAATGGATGTTGAATTTTGTCAAAAGCTTTCTCTGCATCTATTGAGATGATCATATGATTTTTCTCCTTCAATTTGTTAATATGGTGTATCACAATGATTGATTTGCATATACTGAAGAATCCTTGCATTCCTGGAATAAACCCCACTTGATCATGGTGTATGATCCTTTTAATGTGCTGTTGGATTCTGTTTGCTAGTATTTTGTTGAGGATTTTTGCATCTATGTTCATCAGGGATATTGGACTGTAGTTTTCTTTCTTTGTGACATCTTTGTCTGGTTTTGGAATCAGGGTGATGGTGGCCTCATAGAATGAGTTGGGGAGTGTTCCTCCCTCTGCTATATTTTGGAAGAGTTTGAGAAGGATAGGTGTTAGCTCTTCTCTAAATGTTTGATAGAATTCTCCTGTGAAGTCATCTGGTCCTGGGCTTTTGTTTGTTGGAAGATTTTTAATCACAGTTTCAATTTCAGTGCTTGTGATTGGTCTGTGCATATTTTCTATTTCTTCCTGGTTCAGTCTCGGCAGGTTGTGCATTTCTAAGAATTTGTCCATTTCTTCCAGGTTGTCCATTTTATTGGCATATAGTTGCTTGTAGTAGTCTCTCATGATCGTTTGTATTTCTGCAGTGTCAGTTGTTACTTCCCCTTTTTCATTTCTAATTCTATTGATTTGAGTCTTCTCCCTTTTTTTCTTGATGAGTCTGGCTAATGGTTTATCAATTTTGTTTATCTTCTCAAAGAACCAGCTTTTAGTTTTATTGATCTTTGCTATCATTTCCTTCATTTCTTTTTCATTTATTTCTGATCTGATCTTTATGATTTCTTTCCTTCTGCTAACTTTGGGGTTTTTTTGTTCTTCTTTCTGTAACTACTTTAGGTGCAAGGTTAGGTTGTTTATTTGAGATGTTTCCTGTTTCTTGAAGTAGGATTGTATTGCTATAAACTTCCTTCTTAGAACTGCTTTTGCTGCATCCCATAGGTTTTGGGTCGTCGTGTCTCCATTGTCATTTGTTTCTAGGTATTTTTTGATTTCCCCTTTGATTTCTTCAGTGATCACTTCGTTCTTAAGTAGTGTATTGTTTAACCTCCATGTGTTTGTATTTTTTACGGATCTTTTCCTGTTATTGATATCTAGTCTCATAGCATTGTGGTCAGAAAAGATACTTGATACGATTTCAATTTTCTTAAATTTACCAAGGCTTGATTTGTGACCCAAGATATGATCTATCCTGGAGAATGTTCCATGAGCACTTGAGAAAAATGTGTATTCTGTTGTTTTTGGATGGAATGTCCTATAAATATTAATTAAGTCCATCTTGTTTAATGTATCATTTAAAGCTTGTGTTTCTTTATTTATTTTCATTTTGGACGATATGTCCATTGGTGAAAGTGGGGTGTTAAAGTCCCCTACTATGATTGTGTTACTGTTGATTTCCCTTTTTATGGCTGTTAGTATTTGCCTTATGTATTGAGATGCTCCTATGTTGGGTGCATAAATATTTACAATTGTTATATCTTCTTCTTGGATCGATCCCTTGATCATTATGTAGTGTCCTTCTTTGTCTCTTGTAATAGTCTTTATTTTAAAGTGTATTTTGTCTGATATGAGAACTGCTACTCCAGCTTTCTTTTGATTTCCATTTCCATGGAATTTCTTTTTCCATCCCCTCACTTTCAGTCTGTATGTGTCCCTAGGTCTGAAGTGGGTCTCTTGTAGACAACATATGTACAGGTCTTGTTTTTGTATCCATTCAGCCTGTCTGTGTCTTTTAGTGGGAGCATTTAATCCATTTACATTTAAGGTAATTATCGATATGTATGTTCCTATTCCCATTTTCTTAAATGTTTTGGGTTTGTTATTGTAGGTGTTTTCCTTCTCTTGTGTTTCTTGCCTAGAGAAGTTCCTTTAGCATTTGTTGTGAAGCTGGTTTGGTAGTGCTGAACTCTCTCAGCTTTTGCTTGTCTGTAAAGGTTTTAATTTCTCCATCAAATCTGAATGAGATCCTTGCTGGTTAGAATAATCTTGGTTGTAGGTTTTCCTCCTCCATCACTTTAAATGTGTCCTGCCACTCCCTTCTGGCTTGCAGAGTTTCTGCTGAAAGATCAACTGTTAACCTTATGGGGATTCCCTTGTGTGTTATTTGTTGTTTTTCCCTTGCTGCTTTTAATATGTTTTCTTAATATTTAATTTTTGATAGTTTGATTAACATGTGTCTTGGCGTGTTTCTCCTTGGATTTATCTTGTATGGGACTCTCTGTGCTTCCTGGACTTGATTAACTATTTCCTTTCCCATATTAGGGAAGTTTTCAACTATAATCTCTTCAAATATTTTCTCAGTCCCTTTTTTTTCTCTTCTTCTTCTGGGACCCCTATAATTCGAATGTTGGTGCATTTAATGTTGTCCCAGAGGTCTCTGAGACTGTCCTCAGTTCTTTTCATTCTTTTTTCTTTATTCTGCTCTGCAGTAATTATTTCCACTATTTTATCTTCCAGGTCACTTATCCGTTCTTCTGCCTCAGTTATTCTGCTATTGATCCCTTCTAGAGTATTTTTAGTTTCATTTACTGTGTTGTTCATCATTGCTTGTTTACTCTTTAGTTCTTCTAGGTCCTTGTTAAATGTTTCTTGCATTTTGTCTATTCTATTTCCAAGATTTTGGATCATCTTTACTATCATTATTCTGAATTCTTTTTCAGGTAGACTGCCTAGTTCCTCTTCATTTGTTAGGTCTGGTGTGTTTTTACCTTGCTCCTTCATCTGCTGTGTGTTTTTCTGTCTTCTCATTTTTCTTAACTTACTGTTTTTGGGGTCTCCTTTTCACAGGCTGCAGTTTCGTAGTTCCTGTTGTTTTTAGTGTCTGTCCCCAGTGGCTAAGGTTGGTTCAGTGGGTTGTGTAGGCTTCCTGGTGGAGAGGACTAGTGACTGTGTTCTGGTGGATGAGGCCGGATCTTGTTTTTCTGGTAGGCAGGTCCACGTCTGGTGGTGTGTTTTGGGGTGTCTGTGGCCTTATTATGATTTTAGGCAGACTCTCTGCTAATGGATGGGGTTGTGTTCCTGTCTTGCTAGTTGTTTGGCATAGGGTGTCCAGCACTGTAGCTTGCTGGTCGTTGAGTGATGCTGGGTCTTGGTGTTGAGATGGAGATCTCTGGGAGATTTTCATCATTTGGTATTACATGGATCTGGGAGGTCTCTTGTGGACCAGTGTCCTGAGGTTGTCTCTCCCACCTCAGAGGCACAGCCCTGATGCCTGGCTGGAGCACCAAGAGTCTTTCATCCACATGGCTCAGAATAAAAGGGAGAAAAAATAGAAAGAAAGAGGATAAAATAAAATAAAGTAAGATAAAATAAAATAAAATAATTAAAATAAAAAATAATTATAACGAAAAAAATTTTTTAAGTAAAAAGAAGGAAAAAAAAACAACGGACGGACAGAACCCTAGGACAAATGGTGAAAGCAAAGCTGTACAGACAAAATCTCAGACAGAAGCATACACATACACGTTCACAAAAAGAGGAAAAGGAGAAAAAATAATATATCTTGCTCCCAAAGTCCACCTCCTCAATTTGGGATGATTCATTGTCTATTCAGTTATTCCACAGACGCAGGGTACATCAGGTTGATTGTGGAGCTTTAATCCGCTGCTTCTGAGCCTGCTGGGAGAGATTTCCCTTTCTCTTCTTTGTTCGCACAGCTCCTGGGGTTCAGCTTTGGATTTGGACCCGCCTCTGCGTGTAGGTCGCCTGAGGACGTCTGTTCTTCGCTCAGACAGGATGGGGTTAAAGGAGCAGCTGATTCGGGGGCTCTGGCTCACTCAGGCCGGGGGGAGGGAGGGGTACGGATGTGGGGCAAGCCTGCTGCGGCAGAGGCCGGCGTGAAGTTGCACCAGCCCGAGGCACGCCGTGCATTCTCCTGGGGAAGTTGTCCCTCGATCACAGGACCCTGGCAGTGGCGGGCGGCACAGGCTCCCGGAGGGTCGGTGTGGATAGTGACCTGTGCTTGCACACAGGCTTCTTGGTGGTGGGAGTAGCAGCCTTAGCGTCCCATGCCCGTCTCTGGTGTCCACACTGATAGCCGCGGCTCACGCCCGTCTCTGCAGATCATTTAGGCGGTGCTCTGAATCCCCTCTCCTCGCGCACCAGGAAACAAAGAGGCATGAAAAAGTCTCTTGTCTCTTCGGCAGCTCCAGACTTTTCCAGGACTCTCTCCCAGCTAGCTGTGGTGCACTAACCCCTTCAGGCTGTGTTCACGCCACCAACCCCAGTCCTCTCCCTGGGATCCGACCGAAGCCCGAGCCTCAGCTCCCAGTCCCCGCCCGCCCCAGCGGGTGAGCAGACAAGCCTCTTGGGCTGGGGAGTGCTGGTCGGCACTGCTCCTCTGTGAGGGAATCTCTCCGCTTTGCCCTCCGCACCCCTGTTGCTGCACTCTCCTCCGTGGCTCTGAAGATTCCCCCCCCGCCACCTGCAGTCTCCGCCCGTGAAGGGCCTTCCTAGTGTGTGGAGAACTTTCCTCCTTCACAGCTCCCTCCCACTGGTGCAGGTCCCGTCCCTATTCTTTGTCTCTGTTTTTTCTTTTTTCTTTTGCCCTACCCAGGTACGTGGGGAGTTTCTTGCCTTTTGGGAGGTCTGAGGTCTTCTGCCAGTGTTCAGTGGGTGTTCTGTAGGAGCAGTTCCACGTGTAGATGTATTTCTGATGTATCTGTGGGGAGGAAGGTGATCTCTGCGTCTTACTCTTCCGTCATTTTCTCCTACTCTCCCTTTATGTATTCTTTTAATTTTTTTTTTAACTCATTTGCGGTTTTGTTTTTTTAAAATATTTATTTATTTATTTTTGGCTGTGTTGGGTCTTCGTTTCTGTGCGAGGGCTCTCTCCAGTTGCGGCAAGCAGGGACCACTCTTCATTGCGGTGTGTGGGCCTCTCACCATCGTGGCCTCTCTTGTTGCGGAGCACAGGCTCCAGACGCTCAGGCTCAGTAGTTGTGGCTCACGGGCCTAGGTGCTCCGCGGCATGTGGGATCCTCCCAGACCAGGGCTCGAACCCGTGTCCCCTGCACCAGCAGGCAGACTCCCAACCACTGTGCCACCAGGGAAGCCCCTTTATGAATTCTTAATACAAGTTCTATGTCAGATACATGTGACATATGTATGAATATAATATATAATTGTGATATATACTATAATATGTATTTTATATATAATATATATTATATACACACAGTCTCCCAATGTGTAGCTTGCCTTTTCATTTTCTTAATGCTTTTGGAGAGCAGAAGCTTTTAATATTGATGAAGGGCATTTTATAAAATTTTTTCTTCTATAAGTTGTGTTTTTTATTCGTATTTATCACTCCATTTGAAATTATTTTGTTATCCATTATTTATTTTGAAGTGTGATTTTTTAGACTCCAAATACATGATGTTTTGTTATTTTTTTGTTTTTATTTCTAATTTAATATAATTTTAATAAGGAAATATTCAATGAAGCCATTTTTTTAAACATCTTTATTGGATCATAATTGCTTTACAATATTGTGTTCGTTTCTGCTGTATAACAAAGTGATCCGCTCCCTCTTGCGTCTCCCTCCCATCCTCCCTATCCCACCCCTCTAGGTGGTCACAAAGCACAGAGCTGATCTCCCTGTGCTATGTGGATGCTTCCCACTAGCTATCTATTTTACATATGGTAGAGTATATATGTCCATGCCACTCTCTCAATTCATCCCAGCTTACTCTTCCACCTCCCCGTGCCCTCAAGTCCATTCTCTACATCTGCATCTTTATTCCTGTCCTGCCCCTAGGTTTTTCAGAACCATTTCTTTTTAATTCCATAAATATATGTGTTAGCATATGGTATTTGTTTTTCTCTTTCTGACTTACTTCCCTCTGTGTGACAGACTCTAGGTCCATCCACCTCACTACAGATAACTCAATTTCGTTTCTTTTTATGGTTGAGTAATATTCCATTGTATATATGTGCCACATCTTCTTTATCCATTCATCTGTCGATGGACACTTAGGTTGCTTCCATGTCTTGGCTATTGTAAATAGAGCTGCAATGAACATTGTGGTACATGACTCTTTTTGAATTATGGTTTCCTCAGGGCATATGCCCAGTAGTGGGATTGCTGGGTTGTATGGTAGTTCTGTTTTAAGTTTCTTAAGGAACCTCCATACTGTTCTCCATAGTGGCTGTATCAATTTACATTCCACCAACAGTGCAAGAGGATTCCCTTTTCTCCATACCCTCTCCAGCATTTATTGTTTGTAGATTTTTTTGGTGATTGCCATACTGACCGGTGTGAGGTGATACCTTATTGTAGTTTTGATTTGCATTTCTCTAATGATTAGTGATGTTGAGCATTCTTTCATGTGTTTGTTGGCAATCTGTATATCTTCTTTGGAGAAATGTCTTTTCAGGTCTTCTGCTCATTTTTGGATTGGGTTGTTTGTTTTTTTGATACTGAGCTGCGTGAGCTGCTTGTATATTTTGGAGATTAATCCTTTCTTGTTTGCTTCATTTGCAAATATTTTCTCCCATTCTGAGGGTCTTCTTTTCGTCGTGTTTATGCTTTCCTTTGCTGTGTAAAAGCTTTTAAGTTTCATTAGCTCCCATTTGTTTATTTTTGTTTTTATTTCCATTTCTCTAGGAGATGGGTCAGAAAGGATCTTGCTGTGATTTATGTCATAGAGTGCTCTGCCTATGTTTTCCTCTAAGAGTTTGATAGTGTGTGGCCTTATATTTAGGTCTTTAATATATTTTGAGTTTATTTTTGTGTATTGTGTAAGGGAGTGTTCTAATTTCATTCTTATACATGTAGCTGTCCAGTTTTCCCAGCACCACTTATTGAAGAGGCTGTCATTACTCCAATGTATATTCTCATCTCCTTCATGAAAGAAAAGGTGACCATATGTGCGTGGGTTTATCTCTGGGTTTTCTATCCTGTTCCACTCATCTATATTTCTATTTTTGTGCCAGTACCATACTGTCTTGATTACTGTAGCTTTGTTGTATAGTCTGAAGTCAGGAAGCCTGATTGCTCCAGCTCTGTTTTTCTTTCTCAAGATTGCTTTGGCTATTTGGGGTATTTTGTGTTTCTATACAAATTGTGAAATTTTTTGTTCTAGTTCTGTGAAAAATGCCATTGGTAGTTTGATAGGGATTGCATTGAATCTGTAGATTGCTTTTGGTGGAATAGTCATTTTCACAATGTTGATTCTTCCAATCCAAGAACATGGTATATCTTTCCATATGTTTGTATGATCTTTAATTTCTTTCCTCAGTGTCTTATAGTTTTCTGCATACAGGTCTTTTGTCTCCTTAGGTAGGTTTATTCCTAGGTATTTTATTCTTTTTGTTGCAATGGTAAATGGGAGTTTTTCCTTAATTTCTCTTTCAGATTTTTCATCATTAGTGTACAGGAATGCAAGATATTTCTGTGCATTAACTTTGTATCCTGCTACTTAACCAGATTCATTGATTAGCTCTAGTAGTTTCCTGGTAGCATCTTTCGCATTCTCTATGTATAGTATCATGTCATCTGCAAACAGTGACAGTTTTACTTCTTTTCCAATTTGTATTCCTTTTATTTCTTTTTCTTCTCTGATTGCCATGGCTAGGGCTTCCAAAACTATGTTGAATAATAGTGGTGATTGCATTGAATCTGTGGATTGCTTTGGGTAGTAGAGTCATTTTCACAATGTTGATTCTTCCAATCCAAGAACATGGTATATCTCTCCATCTATTTGTATCATCTTTAGTTTCTTTCATCAGTGTCTTATAATTTTCTGCATACAGGTCTTTTGTCTCCTTAGGTAGGTTTATTCCTAGATATTTTCTTCTTTTTGTTGCAATGGTAAATGGGAGTGTTTTCTTAATTTCACTTTCAGATTTTTCATCATTAGTGTATAGGAATGCAAGAGATTTCTGTGCATTAATTTTGTATCCTGCTACTTTACCAAATTCATTGATTAGGTCTAGCAGTTTTCTGGTAGCAGCTTTAGGATTCTCTATGTATAGTATCATGTCATCTGCAAACAGTGACAACTTTACTTCTTCTTTTCTGATTTGGATTCCTTTTATTTCTTTTTCTTCTCTGATTGCTGTGGCTAACACTTCCAAAACTATGTTGAATAATAGTGGTGAGAGTGGGCAACCTTGTCTTGTTCCTGATCTTAGTGGAAATGGTTTCAGTTTTTCACCATTGAGGACGATGTTGGCTGTGGGTTTGTCTTATATGGCCTTTATTATGTTGAGGAAAGTTCCCTCTATGCCTACTTTCTGCAGGGCTTTTATCATAAATGGCTGTTGAATTTTGTCAAACGCTTTCTCTGCCTCTATTGAGATGATCATATGGTTTTTCTCCTTCAATTTGTTAATATGGTGTATCACGTTGATTGATTTGCATATATTGAAGAATCCTTGCATTCTTGGAACAAACCCCACTTGATCATGGTGTATGATCCCTTTAATGTGCTGTTGGATTCTGTTTGCTAGTATTTTGTTGAGGATTTTTGCATCTATGTTCATCAGTGATATTGGCCTGTAGTTTTCTTTTTTTGTGACATCTTTGTCTGGTTTTGGAATCAGGGTGATGGTGGCCTCGTAGAATGAGTGTGGTAGTGTTCCTCTGTCTGCTATATTTTGGAAGAGTTTGAGAAGGATAGGTGTTAGCTCTTCTCTAAATGTTTGATAGAATTCTCCTGTGAAGGCATCTGGTCCTGGGCTTTTGTTTGTTGAAAGATTTTTAATCGCAGTTTCAATTTCAGTGCTTGTGATTGGTCTGTTTATATTTTCTGTTTCTTCCTGGTTCAGTCTCAGAAGGTTGTGCCTTTCTAAGAATTTGTCCATTTCTTTCAGGTTGTCTATTTTATTGGCATATAGTTGCTTGTAGTAGTCTTACATGATCCTTTGTATTTCTGTGGGGTCAGTTGTTACTTCTTCTCTTTCATTTCTAATTCTATTGATTTGAGCCTTCTCCCTTTTTTTCTTGATGAGTGTGGCTAATGGGTTGTCCATTTTGTTTATCTTCTCAAAGAACCAACTTTTAGTTTTATTGATCTTTGCTATTGTTTCCTTCATTTCTTTTTCATTTATTTCTGATCTGATCTTTATGATTTCTTTCCTTCTGCTAAATTTGGGTTTTTTTTTGTTCTTCTTTCTCTAATTGCTTTAGGTGTAAGTTAGGTTGTTTATTTGAGATGTTGCTTGTTTCTTGAGGTAGGATTGTATTGCTATAAACTTCCCTCTTAGAACTGCTTTTGCTGCACCCCATAGGTTTTGGGTCATCGTGTTTTCATTGTCATTTGTTTCTAGGTATTTTTTGATTTCCTCTTTGATTTCTTCAGTGATCTCTTGGTTATTTAGTAGCATATTGTTTAGCCTCCATGTGTTTGTATATTTTACAGTTTTTTTTCGTGTAATTGATATCTAGTCTCATAACATTGTTGTTGGAAAAGATACTTGATATGATTTCAATTTTCTTAAATTTACCAAGGCTTGATTTGTGACACAAGGTGTGATCTATCCTGGAGAATGTTCCATGCACACTTGAGAAGAAAGTGTATTCTGTTGTTTTTGGATGGAATGTCCTAAAAATATCAGTTAATCCATCTTGTTTAATGTGTCATTTAAATCTTGTGTTTCCTTATTTATTTTCATTTTGGATGCTGTGTCCATTGGTGAAAGTGGGGTGTTATTAAAGTCCCCTAGTATGATTATGTTACTGTCAGTTTCCCCTTTTATGGCTGTCAGCATTTGCCTTTCATATTGAGGTACTCCTACGTTGGGTGCATAAATATTTACAATTCCTATATCTTCTTCTTGGATTGATCCCTTGATCATTATGTAGTGTCCTTCTTTGTCTCTTGTAATAGTTTTTATTTTAAAGTCTATTTTGTCTGATATGAGAATTACTACTCCAGTTTTCTTTTGATTTCCATTTGCATGGAATACATTTTTCCATCCCCTCACTTTCAGTCTGTATGTGTTCCTATGTCTGAAGTGGGTCTCTTGTAGACAGCATATATACGGGTCCTGTTTTTTTATCCATTCAGCCAGTGTATGTCTTTTGGTGGGAGCATTTAATCCATTTACATTTAAGGTAGTTATCGATATGTATGTTCCTATTACCATTTTCTTAATTGTTTTGGGTTTGTTATTGTAGGTCTTTTCCTTCTCTTGTGTTTCCTGCCAAGAGAAGTTCCTTTAGCATTTGTTATAGAGCTGGTTTGGTGGTGCTGAATTCTCTTAACTTTTTCTTGTCTGTAAAAGTTTAATTTCTCCATTAAATCTGAATGAGATCCTTGCTGGGTAGAGTAATCTTGGTTATAAGTTTTTCCTTTTCATCACTTTAAGTATGTCCTACCACTCCCTTCTGGCTTGTAGAGTTTCTGCTGAAAGATCAGCTGTTAACCTTATGGGGATTCCCTTGTATGTTATTTGTTGTTTTCCCTTTGCTGCTTTTAATATTTTTTCCTTGTATTTAATTTTTGATAGTTTGATTAACATGTTTCTTGGCGTGTTTCTTCTTGGATTTATCCTGCATGGGACTCTGCGCTTCCTGGACTTGACTGACTATTTCCTTTCCCATATTAGGGAAGTTTTCAACTATAATCTCTTCAAATATTTTCTCAGTCCCTTTCTTTTTCTCTTCTTCTTCTGGGACCCCTATAATTCAAATGTTGTTGCATTTAATGTTGTCCCAGAAGTCTCTGAGACTGTCCTCAGTTCTTTTCATTCTTTTTTCTTTATTCTGCTCTGCAGTAGTTATTTCCACTATTTTCTCTTCCAGGTCACTTATCCGTTCTTCTGCCTCAGTTATTATGCTATTGATTCCTTCTAGAGAATTTTTAATTTCATTTATTGTGTTGTTCCTCACTGTTTGTTTGCTCTTTAATTCTCCTAGGTCCTTGTTAAATGTTTCTTGTATTTTCTCCATTCTATTTCCAAGATTTTGGATCATCTTTACTATCATTACTCTGAATTCTTTTTCAGGTAGACTGCCTAGTTCCTCTTCATTTGTTTGGTCTGGTGGGTTTTTACCTTGCTCCTTCATCTGCTGGGTATTTCTCTGTCTTCTCATTTTGCTTAACTTATTGTGTTTGGGGTCTCCTTTTCACAGGCTGCAAGTTCGTAGTTCCTGTTGTTTTTTGTGTCTGCCCCCAGTAGATAAGGTTGGTTCAGTGGGTTGTGTAGGCTTCCTTGTGGAGGGGACTGGTTGCCTGTGTTCTGGTGGATGAGGCTGGATCTTGTCTTTCTGGTGGGCAGGACCATGTCCAGTGGTGTGTTTTGGGATGTCTGTGAATTTATTATGATTTTAGGCAGACTCTCTGCTGATGGGTGGGGTTGTGTTCCTGTCTTTCTAGTTGTTTGGCATGGGGTGTCCAGCACTTCAGCTTGCTGGTCATTGGGTGGAGCTGGGTCTTAGTGTTGAGATGGAGATCTCTGGGTGAACTCTGGCCGATTGATATTACGTGGGGCCGAGAGGTCTCTCTGGTGGTCCAATTTCCTGAACTCGGCTCTCCCACCTCAGAGGCACCAGCCTGACACCCGGCCAGAGCACCAAGATCCTGTCAGCCACATGGCTCGGAAGAAAAGGGAGAAAAAAAAGAAGGAAATTAAAATAAAATAAAGTTTTTAAAATAAAAAATATTATTAAAATAAAAATATTTTTTAAGTAATTTAAAAAAAAAGAAGAAAGCAACCAAACTAATAAACAAATCCACCAATGAGAACAAGCACTAAAAACGAAACTAAGTTAAACATAAAAATCAGAAACTAGTCAGTCACATACAACAAATCCGAAGTCTACAGTTGCTCCCAATGTCCACCACCTCAATTTTGGGATGATTCATTGTCTAACCAGGCATTCCACAGATGCAGGGTACATCAACTGATTGTGAAGATTTAATCTGCTGCTCCTGAGGCTGCACAGAGAAATTTCCCTTTCTCTTTGTCCGCACAGCTCCTGGGTTTCAGCTTTGGATTTGGCCCTGCCTCTACATGTAGGTCGCACTCTGGCATCTGTTCTTCACCCACACAGGAGGGGGTTAAAGGAGGGCTGATTAGGGGGCTCTGGCTCACTCAGGCCGGGGGAGAGAGGGGTATAGAATGCGGCACAAGCCTGCGGCGGCAGAGGCCAGTGTGACATTGCAACAGCCTGAGGTGCGCCATGTGTTCTCCTGGGGAAATGGTCCCTGGATCATGGGACCCTGGAAGTGGCGGGCTGCACAGGCTCCCGGGAGGGGAGGTGTGGATATTGACCTGCGCTTGCACACAGGCTTCTTGGTGGCTGCAGCAGCAGCCTTAGCATTTCATGCCTGTCTCTGGTGTCTGCACTGATAGCCGTGGCTCACACCTGTCTCTGAAGCTCTTTTAGGCAGTGCCCTGAATCTCCTCTCCTCGTGCACCCCGAAACAACAGTCTCTTGACTCTTAGGAAGTTCCAGACTTTTTCCCGGTCTTCCTTCTGGTTAGCTGTGGCGCACTAGCCCCTTCTGGCTGTGTTCACGCAGCCAACCCCTGTCCTCTCCCTGGGATCTGACCTACGAATCCCGAGCCTCAGCTCCCAGCCCCCACCCGTCCCGGCGGGTGAGCAGACAAACCTCTCAGGCTGGTGAGTGCTGGTTGGCCCCAATCCTCTTTGCGGGAATCTCTCCGCTTTGCCCCCTGCAGCCCTATTGCTGCACTCCCCTCCATGGCTCCAAAGCTTCCTCCAAGCCCACTCCCGTCTCCACCAGTGAAGGGGCTTCTTAGTGCGTGGAAACTTTTCCTCTTTCACAGCTCCCTCCCAGAGGTGTAGGTCCCCTCCCTATTTTTTTGTCTCTGTTTTTTCTTTTTCCCTACCCAGCTACGTGGGGAGTTTCTTGTCTTTGGGGAGGTCTGAGGTCTTCTGCCAGCATTCAGTAGGTGTTCTTTAGGAGTTGTTGCACATTTAGATGTATTTTTGATGTATTTGTGGGGAGAAAGGTGATATCCACATCTTACTCCTCCGCCATCTTGAAGGTCCTCTCAATGGTGGATGCCATTTTTAAATTTTTTGACATTTACTTTACAATGCGCTTCAATTTATGTATATGTTCCAAGAGTTGAATTTAAGATTTTGATTTTATTTATTAAATTCAGTTTGTTACTTTTGTTTTTGAATCTTCTATCTCCTTAATAGCATTTTGTCTGTTGATCTATTA
The DNA here is from genome assembly GCF_965194825.1 of Balaenoptera physalus. Taxonomy (NCBI): domain Eukaryota; kingdom Metazoa; phylum Chordata; class Mammalia; order Artiodactyla; family Balaenopteridae; genus Balaenoptera; species Balaenoptera physalus. The sequence continues at coordinate 27,721,081 of NC_138897.1, forward strand.
ATTACAAAGAAAGATGTGTTGAAATTTCCAATGTCGCTGGTAGATATTTAAATTTCTTACTATAGAACTAACAATTTTTGCTGTATGTAGTTTTAGGCTACGTTGTGAGATATAGAATTAGTATAACCTTCTGGTTAATTGAATCTTTATCACAATCCTATCTGATGCTATCTAGCTTTTAACTGATAAATTTAGTCATTTATGTTTATTATAACTATTAACATGTCTGTTTGTCCTGCTTTTACTACGTCTTTCTATTTTCTTTTTTGATTAACTGATTGGTTGTGTTTTTTTTTTCTTGATAGTGATTTGGAAATTATACACTCTTTCTGGTTTTTTTAGTGGTTACTATTGAAATTTTAGCATACATACTTACTGTGACAAGACCTAAATTTAACCACCATCTCTAATTCCCTCTTAGACAAATCAAAAACCTTAGAAATTTCTAATGGTAATAACCCTGCATCTAGGTTGCATGCCAATTTTGAAAGTAGAGTATTTTAGCTCTACTTTAAATTATTTTTAAATTCACATATTATATGCTGTTGTTTTGTAGAGTCATATTCGTTCAGATTTACCTACCTGTTTGCCAGTGTGTTTGCTTGCCAATTCTTCTTGCATCTAAGACCTCTTTTCTGGTGTCAATTTTCTTCTTCCTCCTGAAGTACTATGCTTTAGAAGTTCCTTTGGTTAAGTAAGGTCTATTGGTGGTAAACTCTGTTTTTGTTAATTTGAAAATTATTTTATTGCATTTTCATTCTTGAAAGAAATTTCAGGATACAGAATTCTAGATTGAGTTCTAATGCCCCCACCCCCCAATATCCTCTGGCTTCTGTTAGTCCAATTGCCATCATCTGTCTTTTCTCTCTTGATGTTCTTAAGATCTCTGTCTTTGGCATTCTGATGATTCTCTTCAAAACGTCTAGGTGTGTCTGGGTTAGACAGAATGCCATGTTCTAAACCCATAAGTTCAGAATGTGGGTAGAGATGGAGAAGGTGTAGGAGAGAAGGTTAAATAAGGATCAAGTCCTGAAGAGGTAGTTAGTTTTTGTATTAAATTATAGATATTAATTACCTTTTATGTGATTGACCTTTTTTCCACAAGACAAATACAGGGTATTAATTTAGTATTCTAGTTAATTTGGTTCAGATGGAGAATTTACAATGTGCATAAGGAAATATGGTATTCAAAAAGGGTATGTGTATAGAGAAAAATGTTTGAGCTTTGGGCTAGTAAATTGGAATATGGATGATACCTACTTGGGAAGAGTTCTTAGAAGAGGTATTTCTTGATCTAAGATTTAATGAGATAGGCAGTGGGAAGAAAAGTGACATTCCTTGAGGGTAGTAATGCAGACAACCCTAAATGTGGGGCAAAGGAGGCTGTTGAACATTACAAAGAAGTCCCAGCCAGGGGACCTACTGTAGGAGATGTGATCTGCTCCCCCAGGTGGTGATTTTGTGCCCCTTCACTGGCATCCAGCAGACCTTCCCTTGCAGCAACTGGCTGGATGAGAAGAAGGCAGATGGGCTGATCGAGAGGCAGCTCTACGAGATGGTGTCTCTCAGGAAGAAGAGGCTGAAAAGTAGGTGGAGGGGCCCAGAGCCAGCAAAGGCCAGGATGTCAAACCACTGGGCACTCCTTCTTCTCAATTCTCCTCTGGAAAGGAAGGGAAAGGGTCCCCCAGGGACCTCAGTTCTCCAAGGTACAGACCACACAGAGTTACAGACGTGGCACCAAGGCTGATACTCCAGCAGCCCCAAATCGTTAAGTTGCTGTGATGGGCTGGTTGTTAAACTGAATGGTTGAACACAGTGCACTCTGAATGTACTGGCCACAGGGTGGGTGGAGTCAACTCTTCCCCCTATTTAAAACATACTAATAGACTCTCACCATTAAAAGGAACATTAAGGCACACTCTTTCAAATAGCAAGGAATCCTTGACTTCCCAAATTTAGTATTTGTTATAATGGGTTTCTGAGTGTAGGACACACCTGTATACAACCTGCACTTCAGTCCTGATCACCTTTGATTTGCTTGTCTTCCCCACTGGTAGCTTGAAAATCTCTTCACTTTTGAAGTTTATGGTACAACTTGACCTGTCTCTGCAGAATTCCCATGGTCCCTGTGGGTCTGGACGACCGACTTGAAGAAAGCTGGTACCAACTCTCCTATCTTCATCCAGATTTATGGGCAGAAGGGGCGGACAGATGAGATTCTCCTGAATCCCAACAACAAGTGGTTCAAACCTGGAATAATTGAGAAATTTAGGGTAGGAAGTGTGACAGAGTGGGAGGGAAGAAGGAGGAAGGGGTGTAAGAAGCATTTGTCATGGGATTCTGGTTTTCTAAGCCAGGTTTGGATCAAGTTTGAAGACAAAAAGGTAAAATAGAGTCCCTAGACCCCTGCAAGGAATGCCACATTTAATGTACGGGCAATGTACTGATGGGGTGCAGTTTAGATCTGGCCCTTCATCTGAATCACACAGTCCAGAACCAAGCATGGGAGAAGAAGCAAGTATGTAATGGCTTTGGACATTCAGGAGCCTGGTGACTTGGGGAATCATTGTAGAGCAGAGACCCTGAGCACAGTTAGTGTCAAACCAACCAATGTGGACTGAATTAGAGAGTGAGGAGCAAATTTAAAGGAAAGTATACATTTTGGAACATTTAAAAAGAAATTCAGCTTTAAATTTTCAGTATGTATATAAGCAGAGCAAGGCTTGTTTTGTCAACGGAAGTGCAGCTCTGACCTTTAGGTAAGAATAATTTGTAATTTGCAGCTCTCTTCTCAGAGCACCCCGTTGGCGCTTCTATTATACCTTCAGTTCATTGCTCTTTATGTATTTGTCTTCCTGGCTAGACTTTGAGCCCCTAGGGAAAGGGCATGACCACTGTATTGATCTTTTTGTCTGTTTCAGTGCCCAGCAGAGTCCTGAGGCCGTGGGCCTGTGCTAATTTGCAGGGCTGCCATATGGATTTTGTAATTGAAAGCTTATTGCTTGGAAGATTTTATTTAGTCTGGATCCTACTGTGGGTCAGTTATTTTTGTTCAGTTTCCCCAGCCCAGACTGAACCTTAGCTCTACATGGCTGTCTCTCCCTCATGTGCCATTGGTTAAAAGAGCACAAGAAGATAGAATATATGAGGGTGGTTTGAAGCAAACCCACCCTTGATGCTGAAGAAACAGCTCAAAGTGGGTACCCTCCTGGCAGGGGGTCAGCTATGAGGATAAACACATTTCACTTGGTTCTGTCCACTCAGACCTTGTTATCTCTCACCATAGATTGAGCTCCCAGACCTCGGCAGGTTTTATAAGATTCGGGCATGGCATAATAAAAGGAGTCCTGGTTCTGGATGGCATTTAGAAAGGGTGAGATGTACCATCTTGGGGGTTAGAAGGTGGTTGGGAGAGGAACCAAAATGGTCTCTTTCTAATGACCTCGTCTTGTTAGTTTGCCTTTATCTGTTGGGAGTGTGGGTGGGGAAGGGTTGTAGTGAGACCTAAATTTGGACACATGACACATGGACTTCCTGATGCGGACAGGACTTCCAAAGTAGACTAAGAAGTTGCTTAGGTTGCAGCAGGCTTGCACTGTGTCCTAATCACCTGGCTGCTAGGCAACTGTGGGTCTCCAGGGGACCAGAGGGATAAATATTAATCTGGCACTCCATCTTCCACAAGAGTCATCCCTAGGGGACGGCCTTGTCCTCCTTGAGATGAACTAGCAGAACGGGAACCTCAAGGCATGGACGAATATCTCTGGTACACCCACTTGCTCACTCCAGGGCTTCATTCCAGATGACCTTGATGAACACTCTGACCAAGGACAAGTATAACTTCAACTGCAATCGCTGGCTGGATGCCAATGAGGATGACAATGAGATCGTTAGGGAAATGACTGCTGAGGGTCCAACAGTACGGAGGATAATGGGCAGTAAGTATTGACTGGCTCTCATCCTGGGGGAGGTAATGGAACTCTTACTTGGTGTGCCAATGGGTGTCTAGCCCATGAGCTGGTAGTCTTGTCCACTATGCATCATCAAGCTCCCTCTGAATGAGGAATGGGTCTAGAAGGTCCTAGACTCAAGACCGGCTTGTAGGAGCCATCTCCAAGGCATGATGCTAAGGCTTTATGATGGGCATGGGTGAGAATGGGGAGATTTCTGGGTCTTCAGGTTGGCTATGAGGGGATGAGAAGAATCCACACTGAACAATATTTCTCCAGGCACTCCCTGAAATTAAAGGAAACATCCACTTCGAATTATGCATAAGATGGTCCTCAAAAAGGAAGGCTGGATCTGGGTTCTTACAGCCACACTTGACTGCTCCCTTATGAATCCTCTATTTCTTTTTGCGACTAGTAGAAGAGAGCTGAGCTTTTAATCTGGAGTCTAGCATCCACATTCAAAGAGGGAAAAGGAGATCATTTTGCCTCTAGGTTATACCACCAGAGTGCTGGCAAATACACGGCACATGTCCTAACCTTTTCCCTTGGCAGACATTACTGAGTAATCACAGCATTCTCTCCCATTTAGTCTGAAATGAGCTTCATAGCCCTCAATATAGCACTGCAAGCAAACATTAGCAATTGATCAGAATTGGCACTTAATATAATTAACCTATTTTCTATCCTTGTGGCTGTGCTTAATTTTTTTAAATAGTAAAATAACATTGCAAAATTACAAAAAGTAAATTACAATGTCACCCATAGTTCCAGTAGTCCTTCTAAGTATTTGGATAGTGTCACTTCTCAGGCATTTGCACACCCAGTAGAAGCTCTGTATATATATTTTTAAACAATTTGAACAGAGTTAAATACACAAAAACATAGAAACCCCAAACAGCAAATATCTAAAAAGGGATCATCCTGTTAGTCTAATTAGGCAATGCTTGCAATTAGTACTATTTTATGATTCTTCTTCATTTTTAATTAAAATGGACTATGGAATTAATTAAAATGGACTAATTAAAATGGACTATGGAATATTTGTGTTCAAAGGTCCTTAAAATAGACTGATGCAGATAAGGAAACTGAGGAAGTTCTTGCCCTGTTTATACAGTTAGAGACAGAGTGAGACCTAGAACAAGATCTCCTGCCTCATGGGTCAGCAAACTATACTCTGCCTTTTCACATTCAGCAGTATTTTCTTTGGCAACAAGGCTATCATCTCCCTGTAAATATGGTAAATAACATATGATTCCTGCCCACCCCCCAATTAGGACTCCATGTAACATGTATCCCACCAAGGCAGAAACACACCCGCTGTTACCTGATCTGCCCTCTTTATGTGCCAGAATTGAGCCTTCAGGTATGAACAATTGAAGAGATGGTCTTGGGATCTAACTGCTTTCTAAATCCTTCTAACCAGTTCTCATAATTTTAGTCCCTCACTCCCTATTTCTAAAGTTACCTGGTGCTGTCATTCCTGAGACATTTTGCAACCTTACTTCTCAAATTTCACAGCTGATAGCTCTGATCAATTCTCTCTGGTCTGTTAAGTCAGGGGACCTCAAACTTCAGCATTGTCACCTGAAGGGCTTCTTAAAACACAGATTGCTGGGGCTCACCCACAGATTTTCTAATTCAGTAGGTCTGGGGTGGGGAGCTCAGGAATTTGTCCAACAAATTTCTAGGGGCTGTCAGTGCTCCTGGTGCAGACCCACTGTGCTAAGGCACTGTGAAAAGCACACTTTTCTAGCTGTGCTCCAGCTTCTGAAATTTGGTTGCTGTTGTCTATATTCATCCCTTTCCCTGAGCCTTATTGGTGAAAATTTTTTGTTTGGTTAAATCTTTAAAATACCTGTATGCTATCGTTTTAGTGAGATTTTTTTCAGAGAGAAAGCTGCCATTTTTACTTAAATGTCCAGGATGTTCTTTTACCTCCATCTCCTCCTTACCTTGACGGAAGCATGGCTCCCCTCCCCCCAAAACCCAGTTTTCCGTCCTCACAACTGTGGGGCTAGCGGGAGGGGGCATTCTCCTGACTCCCTCTGCCCTTTCGGCCTTGAGGCTCACACCACCCACCATGTGGCCTCTGCCCTAGCTCATTTCCATCTTCTGTTCACTCTGGACATGTTCCTCTTTTGCAAGGTGCCCCCTGGTCATTCTCTAGACCCCTCAACTCCTACCATTGTTCTAGGACAGTGAACTAGTCTGCTTGGGCTGCCATAACAAAATACCACAGACTGGGGGGCTGAAACAACATAAATTTATTTTCTCACAGTTCTGGAGGCTAGAAGCCCAAGATCAAGGTGTTGGCAGATTGGCTTTCTCCTGAGACCTCTCTCCTTGCCTTGAAAATGACCATCTTCTCACTGTGTCCTCACATGATCTTTCCCCTGTGTGTGTGCTCATGTCTATGTCCTAATCTCTTCTTATAAGGACATCAATCATATTGGATTAGGGCCCACACATACGACCTCATTTTACTTTATTTACTTCTTTAAAGATCCTACTTCCAAATACATTGTGAGGTACTGGGGGGTTATGACTTCAACATATGGATTTGGTGGGGGGGACACAATTCAGCCCATAACAGATAGTGTCTCTGAAAGTATGCTCAAGGTCCCATTTATATAAAAATTGCCTAGAGTGTTTGTTAAAATGAAGATCCCTGGGCCCAATTCCAGATATACTGACTAGGCTCTCTGAGGGCTATGCCTGGTAATCGGTACTTTTATCAAGCACACCAAGTAATTTTTGCGCATATCAAAACCTGAGAGCTTTTTTTCTGCTTCCATCAACGTCCATGTGGAAAACCCATTCATCCACGTGCTGGTCCTCATCCACTTTGCTCACCTCCACCTCCCTCCCATGCAACCAGCCACTCCCCAGTACCTCACTTGGGCTCATCCCACAAAGCTGCTCCTCTGAACTCTGACTCAGTCCCCACCTCTGACTCAGGCTCCTGCCCTCCCAGGCCTCTCATGACCTTGATGACACTCACACCACCCTTGAACTTGAACGCCATCCAGTTCCTTCCTCCCCACGTTTCTCCTGCTCTGTCAAGGACCTGTGGGTGTGTGGAGGATGTATTTCAGGGACAAGCCGTTAAGAACTCATCCAGGGGAAAGAAAAAGTGGTCCTGAAATTGGGCAGGGTTCAGGTAGACTGCGGAGGAGGACATAAATTCAAGAAACACTCTGAAGGTGGAACTGGTAGGAGTTGAATGAATGCTGTAGACACAGGAGGGAGGTAAACTTCCTACTGAGCAAGATGGGAGAAACTTTGTTCAGGCATTCGAGCTAGGTCTTCCATGGTAGGGATTTGATAGATAAGGAGAGATCACGGTGGGAGGGGCGGGGAGGAAGAGCATTTCTATAGGTTACATACAAAAACACCCTTGAAACATTTTAAACAGTGTATAAGATATGGGGCTATCATAGCTGTCTTTTGTTTGTTTTTGCCTTCTGTGATACTATTAAAGAACAACTGCAATTTAAAAAAATTCTCTAATGACTAGTATTGGATTGAAGTGAGATAAGCTGGGATCTGGCACCATTTACTGGAGTGTTTGAACCTCTAGCAACAGAATACAAAGAAACTATAAGGGACTAAAAATAACTGCAGTTGGGGGCAATTATAAGATACAAAAAGACCACAAACCAACTGCCATTCCCGAGGTACCGGGAGCGAAAGCGTAATCCCTGCACACAGCACCACCAAGGGTGTGGACAGACACCTAAGCCGCCCCTCCAGCCTGACCACCGATCCGCCCCCACCCTCACCCCATTTAAGGGACCAGCTCGCCCTCCTCAGAGAGCAAGCAAGGGCACCTCTTACTTGTTTTCACTCCCTCGTGCTGTGGCACGAGTCCCAGTAAAGCTTTGCCTGAATTTCTCTTCTGGCCTCTTATCAATTTCTATTGATTAACGAGTTCAAGGACCCATGTCAGTGACAGAAGGGCTGTCTGTCCTGGCTATAAGGGCAGTTTAATGCCTTCTGGGGGTTCTTGGCAGTACTTCGGAGCCCATATCAACTCTAATTTCTTTCCCCCAACTGTTCTTTCTGGCCCACATAAATTCCTCTTGTTCTTGGAACACTCCCATGTCCTCACTCACCTCTACAGGAACTCAAATCTCCTTTTCTGGTCTGGATGCTTCTTTGTAACAGTAAATAGAGCTGGTGGCAACATCTCACTTCCCCAGTTGGTACCAAGGTATACCAAGGTATACCAAGGTATGATGTGCAGGGCTTCCTGAAAATCCCTTCAGTGGAGAGTCTTGGACTCATGTAAAATGAGTAAATACCAATTTAAAACCAATTCTCTAAGTTTGAAATTGTGTACTCCTAGTTTACTTAAAAAATAAGGGCCAGTCAAACAAGCAATTAACACCACATCTGAGAGCCAAGATGCCTTTGGGGGTGATTGCACTGATTAACACAGACCAGGAGACAAGACAAAACACTCAACAGCCCACAACTTATCTCCACCTTGCCTTTCCCTCAGGAGCTATGTGAGATAGTAAAACCAATGAGATCTGCATTCTCCACTGCATGCCCAGCAGAAGGGATTACATACCACTGATGAGCGGCAAGAGACCACTGGACTCAAGTGCTGAAAACTGTAACTTCTTGCTAATCAGGCTGAGCCGTAATTTTAAAATTAAAGTACAAGAGGCTCTAGTACTCACCCATCTGTTTAAAGTCTTTCACTGCCGATGGCTAATATAATTATTTTTAATTGTCCACAGACTTCTTGCCAGGAAGGTGCTTAGAACGTCAGTGGCAGGTGGGCTGGGAGTGGCCCCTAGAGAGAATTGGGACCCCTGACAATGTCCAGCCAATAGGACCTTCGAGCTCCTGAACAAAGGGGACTGGAATTCCCAGGCATAGAGATTTCTAAATTTCCTCATCAGCTTGCCTCTGGGAATGGCCTAATAGATACAGCCCAGAAAGGCAAAACCGAACTTCATCAAAAGTCAGAATGAAGTGAGACTGGTGCCCTCCCTTCCCTTTTGTGCTTCCACGTTTCAGTACTCACTCCAGTTAATGCTCTTTGTTCCTCTTACTGTTAACACAGCCTATCATTGGGAGCTTAACACAAAAGCATCAGCTTCATTTATGCGAAGGCTAAAAGTTTAAAATATTTATCTTCTGAATTTTAACAGAGTTGATTGGAGAGGCAGCAGTGGTTGAATTTCAGGTGCTGTCCCTCTGAAGAGGCAGTGTTGGGAGCAGGAGACTTTACCAGCCCCATTCAGGCAGGTCTGTGGATAACCAGTTATCCCTGACCTTTTCTTCTAACAAATGCTTTTGCTATAGACACTATATATTCAGACCCACATATTTAAAGGTCAAATTTAATTTTCAGATGTCTTCATATCTCCAAATAAAAATGGGTATATAACTGAAAAATTAAATTAAACTTACTGATGATTTGTCTCATTCCTCATGTACTTTATCTTCATTTTAGGTGGACCACCAATGAGTAGTGTCCATTTTTTAAAACAGCTTTATTGAGGTATTCATTTTCCATACAATTCATTTATTTAAAGTATTCAGTGGCTTTTAGTATATTGATAGAGTCATGTATCCATGACCACTATCAAATTCCAGACCATTTTCATTGCATACCCATACCCATTAGCACTCACACCCATTCCCCCACCTCACTCCTTATCTCTGTACTTACCCATCTGTTTAAACCAATAATCTATTTTTTGTCTCTGTAGATTTGCTTGTTCTCGACATTTCATATAAATGCAATCATTTAATATATGACTCTTTGTATCTGTTTCTTTCACTTAGCATAATGTTTTTAATGTCCATTCACCTTGTAGCATGCATCTGTATTTCATTTCTTTTAAATGCTGAATAATATTTCACTGTATGGATATACCACATTCAACTGTTAATGGACATTTGGGTTGTTTCTACTTTTTGGCTATTATGAATAATGTGGCTATGAATATTCATGTAAAGTTTTTGTGTGGACATATGTTTTCAGTTCTCTTGGATATATACCTATGAGCTGAATTGCTGGCTGTATGGTAATGCTGTTTTGAGTTTTGAGAAACTATCATACTATTTTTCAAACAGCTGCACCGTTTTGCATTTCCATCAGCAATGTATGAGAGTTCCAATTTCTCTACATCCTTGCCAACACTTGTTATTCTTCTTTATTATTCTTTTTTGCTATTGTTTTAGCTATTCTGGGTTCCTTGAAATTCCATATGTATTTTAGAGATGACTTGTCAATTTCTACAAAGAAATCATTTAAGATTGTGATGGAGATTGCATTTTATCTGTAGATCAGTTTGGGAAGTATTGCCATCTTAACAATATTGTCTTCCAGTGAACATCTTTAATTTCTTTCAACAGTTTTTTAGTTTTCAGAGCTTAAGTTTTTCACTTTTTTTTTTTACTGAGGTATAATTGACTTACAATGTTATATTTAGTTTCAGGTGTACAACATAATGATTCAATATTTGTATATATTGCAAAGTGATCACCACAGTAAGTCTAGTTAAAATCCATCACAACACGTTGTTACATAATTTTTTTCTTGTGATGAGAACTTTTAAGATCTACTGTATTAGCATTTTCAAATATGCAATATAGTATTATTAACCATATTTGCCATGCTGTACATTACATCTCCATGACTTATTAATTGGTTTTCACTTGTTTTTTTAAAATTTATTCATAACTATTTTATTCTTTTTGATACTATTTTGAATGGAAATGTTTTCTTAATTTTATTTTCAGATTGTTCATTGAAAGGTAATAGAAATACAGTTGATTTTGTTATATTGATCTTGTACTCCACAACTTTGCTGAACTGTTATTAGTTCTAATGGTTTTTAGTGAATTCCTTATGATTTTCAATATACAAGATCATGTCATCCATGAAGAGAGATAGTTTTACTTCTTTCCAATCTGGATACCTAATTGCCTTGGCTAAAACCTCCAATACCATGTTGAATAGAAGTGGTGGGAGCAGAGATCCTTGTCTTGTTCCTGATCTTAGGGGGAAAGCATCCACTCTTTCACCATTAAATTTGATGTCAGCTGTGGGTATTTCATAGATGACTTTTATGGGTTGATGAAGTTCCCTTTTATTCTTAGTTTGCTGATTTTTCATCAAGAAAGAGTGTTGAATTTTGTCAAATGCTTTTTCTGAGCCTATTGAGATGATCATGTGATTTTTGTTTTTTTATTCTATTGATATGATATATTACATTACTTGATTTTCAGAAATTTAACTTGTATCCCTGGGATAGATCCTACCTTGCCATGGTGTATAGTTCTTTTTTATGGGGCTGGATTTGTTTTGCTAATATTTTTTTGAGAATTTTTGCATCTGTATTCATAACATTGGTCTGTAGTTTTCTTTTCTTGTGGTATCTTTGTCTGGTTTTGGAGCAGGGATATGCTAGCCTCACAAAATGAGTGCGGAAGTATTTCCTTCTACTTTATTTGAGAAGAATTGGTATTAATTCTTCTTTACATGTTTGGTAAAATTCAGTAGTGAAGACATCTAGGCCTGGGTTTTTCTTCATGTGTAGTTTTCTGAATTCTGATTCAATCTTTTACTTGTTATAAATTTATTCCTATTGTCTATTTCTTCTTGAGCCATCCTTTTACTCTCAACCTATTTGTGTCTGAATGTAAAGTGTGTCTCTTCCATATATCAGATAGTTAGATGCATTATTTATTCTGCCAATCTCTGTGTAATAAGGAATATGACTTCTTTTTCATATTTGACTGCTGACAGCTTTCCAGTTACACCAGTAGCTTTCTGCCTCATGTCTGGGCAATTTGGTAAGAAAGCCTGGATGCTCCCTTCCTTCACACTTGTGGAAAGTTCAAGCCATACAAGGACCCATGTGAAGAAAATCTCACCCCTTAACCACCATAAAATGTCAAACCAGTCATCCCTCTCTGCTGTCTCCAGCCATTTTTGGACCTGCTTGAGGGCCTATCATGCTCTCCCCAGAACTCCTCATTATGTGAATAATCATTTTATATTCACTCTTGGTACATGCGTGGTATCATCAGCCTTGATAGCTGAGCAAATTTGGAGTAGGGAGACCCATCCTGTCTCTGCAGGATTACCACATTTTGCCTTTTGATTGAAATATTTAGTCCATTTACATTTAATGTAACTACTAATAAGGCAAGATTTATGTCTGCCATTTTGCTGTTTGCTTTCCATATATCTTGTCTTTTTTTGTTGTTTCTTTATTCTTCTTTCTTTTGTGGTAAATAGATATTTTCTAGAATACCATTTTAGTTCCCTTGTTTCTTTTAATATATATACATATTATATATATATATATATATATATATATATATATATATATAGAGAGAGAGAGAGAGAGAGAGAGAGAGAGAGAGAGAGAGAGAGTTATTTTCTTAGTAGGAAGAATTACACTTAGGGAATTATACCAGGGAATTACAATTAACATCTTAACTTATAACATTCTAGTTCAGATTAATACCATCTTAATTTCAGTAATATACAAAAACTCTGCTCCAGTGTAGGTTTGTTTCTTTTCACTTCCTTTGTGCTATATTGCCATACAGATTATATCTTTGTACATTATAAACCCACCAATGCAGTTTTATATTTATTGCTTTATGCAGTTGTCTTTTATATAAGATTTGAGAGGAAAAGAGTTACAAACAAAAATTAAAGTATACTGTCTATATATTTACCTAAGTCATTGCTTTTCCTGGTTCTCTTTATGTCTTTGGGTGTGTTCAAGTTACTGTCTAATGTCCAATGTGAAGGACTCCCTTTAGTATTTCTTGTAGAGCAGGTCTGATGGTGATGAATTCTTTTATTTTTGTTTATCTGGGAATGCCTTAATATTCCCTTCATTTAAAAAAAATAGACTTTTTAGAGCAGTTTTAGGTTCAGAGCAAAATCCCTCTGCTTCACTGACTGCTGCTTCTCATCTGAGTTGCTGGCTTCTCCTGGGCTTGACCTCTAATGTTGGTATCCCTCTATAGTCCTTGTCTGCATCCTCTCCATAGGGGATCCCATCTGGTCCTGTGACTTTCAATGGAATCTATATGCCTATGATAAACAAAGTCAGGTCAACACTCCTGACCCTCCACACACATATTCAACTGCCATCTTGACCTCTTTTTATGATCATCTAATAAACATCTCAAATTTGTAATGAACAAACAACCATTGATTTTTATCTCCAAACCCATCATTCTCCCCAAGTGTCCCTACGTCTTGTTGCCAACACTATTCACCTAGTTGCCCAAGCCAGAAACCCAGGAATCATCCCTGGTTCCTCTCTTTCCCTCAATTACCTATCCAGTCCATCACCAAGTACTGTTGTTTGTACCTCAAAAATATATCTCTAATCTACCGACTTCTCTCCATCTCCACCGGACCCCCAGTCCTAGGCATCCTCCTCTCTTTTCTAGACTACTGTAATTATTCCACTAACTGGCCTCTCTGATTCACTCTTTCTTCCCCTACCATCAGTTCTCCACATGGCAGCCAAATGCTCTTTAAAACATAGATCAGACTAAGTTACTTCCTTGCTTAAAGTCCTTTAAAGGCTTCCTGTTGTATTAAAAACAAAAGCACAAAGGAAGCCACATGTCTTACCTTGACCTGTCACACATCACCGGTCTTAACCCTGTCCACCTCTGGGCCTCATTTCATCCCCTCCTTCTCCCTCCACTCCAGCCATATTGGCCTTCTCTCTGCTCCTGAAACATAGCTGCTCATCTCCACATTGGGGCTTCACACTTACCAGCACCCTCTTCTCTCACTGTGCCTGTGGCTGGCTCCTATTACCAACATTTTAGTCCAAGCCTTGCCTCCTTGCAGCAAGCTTTTCTGCATCTCTAAATCATCTTCACCCCCTTACTGCACACCTCCCTACTTCCATCACACCCTATGGCATCACTCCATTATACTATCTTTGTTACAGATACAACTCAGAAATTTTCCTGTTCATGATTTATGATTTTACTGTCCATCTCTCCTCTCCACTCTTCCATTCTCAACTTTCATATAAGTGCCATTGAACAGGAGTCTGTTTGTCTTGCTCACTGCTGAATCCCTGCACCTATAATAATGCCTGCCACTTACTAGGCTTCAGTAAACAGATATTGGGCAAAGGAATGAATGAATGAATGAATGAATTTCACTTTTAGCTTAGGAAGTAAGGCCTTATGTGCCAGATGCAGGTTTGCCTGCTCCACTGTACATTTTCAACATGGGAAGAAGATGCTGCCCTTCCCACAGCAGCTGCACTTTGTGCCTTTCTGTCTGCTTCTCTTCCTGGCATGTCCATAGCACTGGGGAGTTCTGAAGAGAAGGGAAGGCTCAGTTCTGGTTCAAAAGAAAAGTTATCTTACTTTTCTTAAGAAGACAGGACTCATGAATTGGAGGACAACCTAAGGCAAAAAGTCTACTGGGTTGGATGGAATCAAGTGCCAAAATGTTTGAATTAGACCCGTGGTCCCCAAACACTGCCAACTCCACCAGAATCCCCTGTGGGAGCTTGTAAATAATGCAGTTTTAGTGGTTCCGCTCTGGAAACTAAGATTTGGGAAGTCTGAGGTGGTGCTCAGGAATCTGAATTCTTATAAAAGTTTCCCATGGGATTCTGACAATTAGCCAGGATTGGGAACCTCTGGTCTGTCTGGGACAAGGGATTTGCAGATGAGCTGGCCCTTGACTGGTGTGAGGCAGCTGGCGGAATGAGCAAGGTCAGCCCAGATGAGAGCCGGGGGGAGAGGGGGAGGCAGTGCTCAGAGGTGGGGAGCAGCAGGGCCAGTGCTGGGAGCAGGGGGCTGCCAGCCAGTTGTGTCCCTCTCTCTGCCTGCCAGTGGCCCGGTACCGTGTGACAGTGTGCACTGGGGAACTTGAAGGTGCGGGAACGGATGCCAACGTCTACCTCTGCCTTTTTGGTGACGTGGGGGACACGGGGGAGCGGCTGCTCTACAACTGCAGGAATAACACCGACCTGTTTGAGAAGGGCAACGTAAGTTGCAGCAGTGCACCTCCCTCAGCCCCGCCCCACCCCTTTCCACTCCCTTGTCTTACCTGTTCTAAGTAAAGCTGATCGCTGGTACTGGTGCCTCGGCCAACAGAGAAGCTGTCTCTGGGTGTGGGAACAGGGAACTACATGCATGACAGCCACCAGGCTCCTAAGACTGGGAGTTGGAGAGCCACCTTAGAGAGGTCACGGTCCCCTTCCCACACCTTAGCTTTGAGAAGAGGGCAGAGCAGGAAGACACCTGGGGTGGGCAGGGAAGGAAGCTGGGCACCTTATGTGTGGACTGAAGGTCCCAGGCATGCAGAAAGCTGGGACACCTGAAGGAACATTGCTTCTCCACTAGGCATGACCACTGGAGGCAACTTGTTCGTTTCCTTTTTGAAAGAGAAATCTGGAAAGACGCTAAACATGGAAGTGGGAGAACTGGGTTCTATTCCTAGCCTCATTACAAACGTGCTGAATGTTCCCTTTGGTTTCCCCAACCATCACCTGGATTTACTGGGTAGGCTGTGTGAAACAATGGGGAAAGAGTCAGGAGGATCGGGGCCAGACCCTCCATTCTCTGAGCCTCAGTTTCCTTGCGTCTGAAATGGGGGAAAGGATGCCTACCTGTGGCTGGCTGTTGTGAGGATTAGAGATGACAGATATACTGCCTGCTAGCAGACCTGACCCTCAGCACACAGTAGGTGCTCAGTTAAGGGTCATAGTTCAATAATGTGAGACCCAAGTTTGCTCATCAGGTGAAGAGATTTGGTAAGCTTTGGTCCTCTCCTTCCTCTGCCACCTCTTCCTTAGCAAGGGCAGGGCAAGCCCTGGAATTCAAGTGGAGGTCTTTCTCCACCATTTCCTACTCTTTTCTTTCTACATCTTCTGATTCCTTTCTTCATGAATTCCACCCTCGAGTTCCTATTCCCAGAGGGCCCCAGGTACACTTGTGTAGACTTGGCAACTCTGCAGCCCCTGCTGCATTCCTGCTGCTTCACTGGCAGGCAAAACTGTGAAATTAATAAGACTACTGGTCCCCCTAATCATTCCCTTTCTCAAAAGGGAGCCAGTGTCCTTCTGCAGCAAGGAGCCAGAGGAGATTAACCAAGGAATTAATTCATGATAAATGGTTAGTGGCTGATAACAGCTTAATATATTAATCCTCCTAGGGGATTTGCCTTTTAAAAGGACATCACAGGGAATGGCCATTGTTTATCCAAAAATGCAGACCTCAGTTGTTGAGAACTTGACATCAAACATAGTCCAGTGGGAGAAATTGAGGGAGAGGTGCAATCTGTTCCTCATGGGTAGCCCCTGGCCCATCTGTGAAAGACCAATAGCCCAACCCATTGGCTATGGCTTTTAGGATTTCTGGGCCTGTGTCTTCCTTTGGTGTTTGGGTCCCAAGGGAGCCACCATCTAACTGGCCTTGCTGTCTTCCCCACAAAGGCCGATGAGTTCACCATTGAGTCCGTCACCATGCGGAAGGTAAGGCGGGTGAGGATCAGACACGACGGCAAAGGCAGCGGCAGTGGCTGGTTCCTGGAGCGGGTGCTGGTGAGAGAGGAGGGGCAGCCCGAGAGCGACAATGTGGAGTTCCCTTGTCTCAGGTACATGAGTCCTGTCTGTTTTGATTTTCTCCAGCTTAGGTTATGGGCCTTAGTTTTGGGAAGACTCAGCCTATTCCAGGTGCAGGGAACAAGATAGTAGCTTAAGGATATAGCCGGTGCAAAAAAAGAGGTGGCCCTGCTGGTGGCACTTAGACCTGGGCCTCATATCCCCGTTGCCCCCAACACACACAGGTGATGGAACAGCAGCATTGGGTGTCCCAGTGTGGTGCTATTAAGTCTATTAATTACCAAAATGTTGGCATTTTTCAATGATAAAATATGACAACTTCAGACTTTAACTGAGAGTTACCTCAGAGGCTTTGTTACATGCTGAACTAAACTTTTGAATTAAAGGTGGTTTTTTCCCCATTTGGATGGCCTTCTACCACAGATTTTCCCTTTTAATATCTTGTCAAGATATTTTACTTTGTTTTCATTTCCTTACCCCAGCTTACTAGTGAGGTAAAGTTTCTTTTCTCTTTTGCCTTAAGCATTTGGATTTCTTTCACAGCCCGTTTGGGCTCTATCAGATGTTCCTGATAGAGACATTTCTATAATGAGGAGCAATACCAGCGTTTTTTGTGCTGTCTGGTTGGCCATTCCCATTCACCCATAGCAATGTCTGGGAGGTGCACGCTTAACTGGAGCTTTGGATCAACTAGGCTCTGCAAATCCCAGGCCCAAGCTGAGTCTTGCACCTATGGATGAGGTGCTGCATGTCCAAGGTCACTTCCTTAGGGCTGGTCCAGGCTTCTTGCTTAAGGACAGCCCTCCTTGGAGTGGGTGGGGGCAGGTTGCCTAACAGCCCGGCAGCGAATGCATTGCTCTTTCTCTACCAGGCACACAGACGCACTCGTGCACACATGTGCATGCAGACACATTTACTACAGTTGATTTGCTTACCACCACACCAGCCCAGGAAGAGCAGTTTCCCAGCTATGGAGGGCCACTGGGGCAATCCCAGGGCACAATGATTGTGAAATGTTTTGTCCATGACAAAGGCATCTACAGTCTTCAAAGTATGGCCACTGTTAGTATTAAGAGGATTACATTGGAAAGATAGGTAATGATGCAGGCAGTTCCAAGTCAGTGGCACTAATAGACAGAAAGAGGCTCCAAGTAAGGGTTGGGGAGCCAGGGAAGGCTTCCCAAGAGAGGCAGAACAGGACCTGGGCCTGGAAGGAAGATCAGAGAGTGAATGGATGGTGAAGAGAAGGGAGGGTGACTCATCCAGGCTGGAGAAGTGGTGAGAGGCAGGGGACTGAGGAAGTGGTTCGCAGAGGTTGGTGAGGGCTGCCTGGCACATGGGGAGGGAGCACGAAGAAGGAGGGGGTGGGAGAGTTCTGGTCTCTCTTCAACACTGACCCGTTTGCTCCCTGCTGGACCCGGAGGCTGCCTGGCTGGGATGCTGGATGGAGCAGCCTTCCTTGTTTTATTCCCATCCACTCAAAAGATATTTATGAAGCATTTATATACGCTTGCTCCCTGTCCTCATGAAGTTTGTTGTCTGGAGGGGAACTAAACAATAAGCAAACGAATACACTAAGAAAGCCACAATTGCTAACTTTGAGGAGTGGGCTGGAGGAAACGCACAGTGGTGGCAGCAGCTGCTGGAGAGGCCACACTGAGATGAAGAGGGTGGGTCAGAGATGGAGAAGGTGGGTGGGTCTGTCTTCATGGGGACACTTAGGCTGACTTCTTGCAGGATGAAAAGGAGAGTGCCAGGGGAAAGAGCTTGAGGGTTCTAGAGCTCAATGAGACCAAAACAGGTGGATGAAGGAGAAAGCCACCCAGTGGGGTCAGAGGTGGGCAGAGGCCCATATCAGGAGGGCTTGGTGGGGTTCTTCCATTTTAGGTGGTTCCCTCTGGCTTCTAGGTGGAAGACAGGTGGTAGGGAGTCCAGAGAGGAAACAGAATGGCAGGAGGTGTTGTGGGGTCCATGGCGGTATGTATTAGTTTGCTAGGGCTGCTGTAACAATGTACCACAAACAGTGGCTTAAACAACAGAATTCTGCCTCACAGTTCTGGAGGCCAGAAGTCCAAACTCAAGGTGTCGGCAGGACCATGCTCCTCTGAAGGAGCTCTGAACAGGGTCTGCTCCATGCCTCTCAGCTTGTGGTAACCGCAGGCGTTCCTGGGCTTGTAGATGGCCATCTTCTTGCTCTGTCTTCACATTGTCTTCCCTCTGTATGTGTCTGTCTCTGTGTCCAGATTTCCACTTTTTATAAGGATATCAGTCATTTTAGATGAGGGCCCACCTTAATGACCTCATTTTAACTCAATTACCTCTGTGAGGACACTATTTCCAAATAAAGTCACATTCTGAGGTACTAAGGTTAAGGCTTCAACAGATCTTTTCTTGGGGGGCGGGGACACAATTCAGCTCGTAACTTGGCAGACTGGCCCCAGGTGGTGGCAGCGAAGGCGGGGGCAAGGGCTACACCACAGGTGGATCCTGGAGGTGGAGTTCATAGGACCTGCCACTAAGAGAGAGGAGAATTGGAGACCCCAGGTCTCTGCCTTCAGTAGGTGGGCAGAGGTCACCCTCTCTACCGAAATGGGGAGCCTGGGGAGCAAGGGCTGAGGGTTGGGGAATGGGTGGACTCTGCAGGTCCAGTGGGGCCATGTTAGTTTTGAGATGCTTGTGCATCAAGTAGGCAGAGTCAGGCCTTGAGAAATAAAATCAGGAAATGAGAGCATAGAGATGGAATTTAAAGTCAGGGAAATGGAGAGGATCCTTTAGGGAGAGTGTGGATAAAGAAAATGAGGACTGAGTCCTGGGACAAGTAAGGAAGAAGAGGGGGAATGTGAAAATGGGATGAGGAAGAAGTCTGAGTGTCCACACTGCCTGAATTGCCATGAGCGTGGTGCAAGGGCCAGGAATCTGGCCACCTACCTGCTATGTGACTTTGGGCAAAGCTCTTAACTTCTCTGGCCTTCTGTGCCTTCCCAACCAGCAAGTGTCTTACAGTGATTATGAGGGTGAAATCCAGTTACACTTTGAAAGGAGCCAAGTCTGCTGATGACACAGGTGATTCTGTTGCTGCTGCTGATTGTAGGGCCGACTAGGAGCTGAAGCCTCTGACATACCCCAGGGCTCTCCACGTCCCCAAACACTTAAGAGTTCACACATTTTTTAGAAAATGGATTCTTTTTTTTTTTTTTCCCTGATCTATAGTAGGTCCTTGTTGGTTATCCTTTTTAAATACAGCAGCATGTACATGTCAATCCCAAACTCCCTAACTATCCCTTCCCTCCACCCTTCCTCTCCGGTAACCATAACTTCATTCTCTAAGTCTGTGAGTCCGTTTCTGTTTTGTAAATACATTCATTTGTATCATTTCTTTTTAGATTCCTCATATAGGCGATATCATACGATATTTCTCTTTCTCTGTCTGACTTACTTCATTCAGTATGACAATCTCTAAGTCCATCCATGTTGCTACAAATTGCATTAATTCATTCTTTTTTATAGCTGAGTAATATTCCATTGTGTATACATATCACATCTTCTCTATCCATTCGTCCATCGATGGACATTTAGGTTGCTTCCATGTCTTGGCTATTGTAAACAGTGCTGCAATGAACATTGGGGTGCATGTATCCTTTCGAACCATGTTTTTCTCCAGATAAATGCCCAGGAGCGGGATTGCAGGGTCATATGGTAGCTCTATTTTTAGTTTTTTAAGGAAACTCCATACTGTTCTCCAGAGTGGCTGTACCAATTTACATTCCCACCAACAGTGTAGGAGGGTTCCTTTCTCTCCACACCCTCTCCAGCATTTATTGTTTGTGGATTTTTTGATGATGGCCATTTTGAGTGGTGTGAGGTGATATCTCACTGTAGTTTTGATTTGCATTTCTTTAATCATTAGTGATGGTGAACATTTTTTCATGTGCCTCTTGCCATCCATATGTCTTCCTTGGAAAAATGTCTATTTAGGTCTTCTGCTCATTTTTTGATTGGGTTGTTTGTTTTGATGATATTAAGCAGCATGAGCTGTTTGTAAATTTTGGAGACTAATCCCATGTCGGTCCCATCATTTGCAAATATTTTCTCCCAGTCTGTGGGTTGTCTTTTCATTTTGTTTATGGTTCCCTTTGCTGTGCAAAAACTTTTGAGTTTAATTAGGTCCCATTTTTTAATTTTTGTTTTTATTTCCATTACTCTGGGAGACGGATTGGAAAAGATATTGCTGTGATTTATGTCAGAGAGTGTTCTGCCTATGTTTTCCTCTAGGAGTATTAGAGTGTCTGGTCTCACATTTAGGTCTTTAATCCATTTTGAGCTTATTTTTGTGTATGGTGTTAAATAATGATCTAATTTCATTTTTTTACATGTAGCTGTCCAGTTTTCCCAGTACCATTTGTTGAAGAGACTTTCTTTCCACCATTGTATAGTCTTGCCTCCTTTGTCATGGATTAATTGACCATAGGTGTGTGGGTTTATTACTGGGCTTTCTATCCTGTTCCATTGATCTATAGGTCTATTTTTGTGCCAGTACCATACTGTTTTGATGACTATAGCTTTGTAGTATAGTCTGAAGTCAGGAAGCCTGATTCCTCCAGCTCCATTTTTCTTTCTCAAGATTGCTTTGGCTATTCGGGGTCTTTTGTGTCTCCATACAAATTTTAGGGTTTTTTGTTCTAGTTCTGTGAAAAATGCCATTGGCAATTTGATAGGGATTGTATTGAATCTGTAGATTGCCTTGGGTAGTATAGTCATTTTCACAATATTTAATCTTCCAATCCAAGAGCATGGTATATCTTTCTATCCGTTTATGTCTTCTTCAATTTCTTTCATCAGCATCTTATAGTTTTTGGAGTACAGGTCTTTTGTCTCCTTAGGTATTTTATTCTTTTTGATGCAATGGTAAATGGGATTGTTTCTTGACTTTCTCCTTCTGATTTTTCATTGTTAGTGTATAGAAATGCAACAGATTTCTGTGTATTAATTTAGTAGCCTGCAACTTTCCCAAATTCATTGATGAGCTCTAGTAGTTTTCTGGTAGCATCTTTAGGCTTTTCTATGTATAATATCATGTCATCTGCAAACAGTGACTGTTTAACTTCTTCTTTTCTAATTTGGATTCCTTTTATTTCTTTTTCTTCTCTGATTGCTGTAGCTAGGGCTTCCAAAACTATGTTGAATAAAAGTGGTGAGAGTGGGCATCCTTGTCTTATTCCTGATCTTAGAGGAAATGCTTTCAGCTTTTCACCATTGAGTATGATGCTAGCTGTAGGTTTGTTGTATATGGCCTTTATTACATTGAGGTAGGTTCCCTCTATGCCCACTTTCTGGAGAGTTTTTTTCATAAATTGGTGTTGAATTTTGTCAAAAGCTTTTTCTGTATCTTTTGAGATGATCATATGGTTTTTATTCTTCAATTTGTGGATGTGGTGTATCACATTGCTTGATTTGTGGATATTGAAGAATCCTTGCACCCCTGGGATAAATCCCACTCAATCATGGTGTATGAGCCTTTTAATGTATTTTTGGATTCTAATTGCTAGTATTTTGTTGAGGATTTTTGTGTCTATGTTCATCAGTGATATTAGCCTGTAATTTTCTTTTCCAGTGGTATCTTTGGCTTTGGTATCAGGGTGATTGTGGCCTCATAGAATGAGTTTGGGAGTCTTCCTTCCTCTGCAGTTTTTTGGAAAAGTTTCAGAAGGATAGGTGTTAGCTCTTCTCTAAATGTTTGATAGAATTCTCCTGTGAAGCCATCAGGTCCTGGACTTTTGTTTGTTGGGTGTTTTTAAATTATAGTTTCAATTTCAGTGTTTGTGATTTGTCTGTTCATGTTTTCTAATTCCTCCTGGTTCAGTCTTGGGCAACTGTACCTTTCTAAGAATTTTTCCATTTCTTCCAGGTTGTCCATTTTATTGGCATACAGTTGCATGTAGTAGTCTCTTGTGATCCTTTGTATTTCTGTAGTGTCAGTTGTAACTTCTCCTTTTTCATTTCTAATTTTATTGATTTGAGTCCCCTCCCTTTTGTCCTTGATGAGTCTGGCTAAAGGGTTATCAATTTTGTTTATCTTTTCAAAGAACCAGCTTTTTGTTTCATTGATCTTAGAAAAGATCTTCCTTGTCGCTATTTCATTTATTTCTGCTCTGATCTTTATGATTTCTTTCTTTCACTGACTTTTGGTTTTGTTTGTTCTTCTTTCTCTAGTTGCTTTAGTTGTAAGGTTAGCTTGTTTATTTGAGATTTTTTTTGTTTCCTGAGGTAAGATTGTATTGCTATAAGCTTTCCTCTTAGAACTGCTTTTGCTATATCCCATAGGTTTTGGATGGTTGTGCTTTCATTTTCATTTGTCTCTAGGTATTTTTTGATTTCCTCTTTGATTTCTTCAGTGATCCATTGGTTGTTAAGTAGCAAATTGTTTAGCAGCAAATTGTTTAGCCTCCACATGTTTGTGTTTTTTATAGTTTTTTTTTCTTGTAGTTCATTTATAATCTCATAGCGTTGTGGTCAGAAAAGATGTTTGATATAATTTCAATTTTCTTAAATTTACCAAGGCTTGCTTCGTGGCCCAGGATGTGGTCAGTCCTGGCGAATGTTCCATGTGCACTTGAGAAGAAAGTGTAATCTGCTGTTTTTGGATGGAATGTCCTATAAGTATCAATTTAATCTATCTAGTCTACTGTGTCATTTAAAGCTTGTGTTTCCTTATTAATTTTCTCTCTGGATGATCTGTCCATTGACAAATATGGGGTGTTAACATCCCCCACTATTATTGTGTTACTGTTGATTTCTCCCTTTATGGCTGTTAGTATTTGTCTTATATGTTGAGGTGCTCCTATGTTGGGTGCATATATGTTTACAATTGTTATATCTTCTTCTTGGATTGATCCCTTGATTGTTATGTAGTGTCCTTCTTTGTCTCTTATAACAGTCTTTATTGTTAAGTCTATTTTGTCTGATATGAGTATTGCTACTCCAGCTTTCTTTTGATTTCCATTTGCATGGAAGACCTTCTTCCATCTCCTCACTTTCAGTCTGTATGTGTCCCTAGGTCTGCGGTGGGTCTCCTGTAGACAGCATACATACGGGTCTTGTTTTCATGTCCATTCAGCCAGTCTATGTCTTTTGGTTGGTGCATTTAATCCATTCACATTTAAGGTAATTATCAATATGTGTGTTCCTATTGCCATTTTATTAATTGTTTTGGGTTTGTTTTTGTAGGTCTTTTTTCTTTCCTTCCTCTTTTGTTCTCTTCTCTTGTGGTTTGATGACCATCTTTAGTGTTGTGTTTCTGTTGCTTTTTCTTTTGTGTGTGTGTATCTATTGTAGTTTTGGGTTCCCATGATGTTTTGATATAGCAGTCTATATTTGTACAAGGTTGTTTCAAGTTGCTAGTCTCTTTCCCACCTAGAGGAGTTCCTTTAGCATTTGTTACAAAGCTGGTCTGGTGGTGCTGAATTCTCTTAGCTTTTGCTTGTCTGTAAAGCTTTTGATTTCTCTGTTAAATCTGAATGAGATCCTTGCCGGGCAGAATAGGCTTAGTTGTAGGTTCTTCACTTTCATCACTTTAAATATATCATGCCACTCCCTTCTGGCTTGTAGAGTTTCTGCTGAGAAATCAGCTGTTAAACTTATGGGAGTTCCCTTGTATGTTATTTGTCATTTTTCCCTTGTTGCTTTTAATAATTTTTCTTTGTTTTTAATTTTTGTCAATTTGATTACTATGTGTCTCAGGGTGTTTCTCCTTGGGTTTATCCTGCCTGGGACTCTCTGCACTTCCTGGACTTGGGTGGCTATTTCCCTTCCCATATTAGAGAAGTTTTTGAGTATAATCTCTTCAAATATTTTCTCTGGTCCTTTCTCTCTCTCTTCCCCTTCTGGGACCCCTATAATGAGAATGTTGGTGCATTTAATGTTGTCCCAGAAGTCTCTTAGGCTGTCTGCATTTCTTTTCATTCTTTTATCTTTATTCTATTCTGTTGCAGTGATTTCCACCATTCTGTCTCCCAGGTCACTTATCCGTTCTTCTGCCTCAGTTATTCTGCTATTGATTCCTTCTAGTGTATTTTTCGTTTCAGTTATTGTATTGTTCATTTCTGTTTGTTTGTTCCTTAATTCTTCTGGGTTTTTGTTAAACATTTCTTGTATCTTCTCAATCTTTGCCTCCATTCTTTTTCTGAGGTCCTGGATCATCTTCACTATCATTATTCTGAATTCTTTTTCTGGAAGGTTGCCTATCTCCACTTCATTTAGTTGTTTTTCTGGTGTTTTATCTTGTACCTTCATCTGGGACATAATCCTCTGCCTTTTCATTTTGTCTATCTTTCTGTGATTGTGGTTTTCATTCTGCAGGCTGCGGGATTGTAGTTCTTCTCGCTTCTGCTGTCTGCCCTCTGGTGGATGAGGCTATCTAAGAGGCTTAGAAAGTGGATTCTGATATCTTGCTGAGGTGTGTGGTGATGGCATTTGCTGCTTCAGGACCCAGGAGGACTCTGAAGAACCTGGAGGTAGAACTTGGGCTCACAGACTGCTTCTTTTTTCACCTGAGCTGTTATTTTACTCCCTGGGAGAGGAGAACAAACCAGGTCTATTTATCAGAACTTCTCTGCCAGGATCAGGGAGTGGTGAGGATCTTAGCTATGGTAGGTGTGTGTGTGTTTATGTGTGTGTGTGTGCAGATGTGTGTACATGTGTGTTTAGGTGCATGTGTTTATGTGTGTGTGCATGTGCTTATGTGTGTACATGTGTTTATGTGTGTGTGTTTATGTATGTACATGTGTGTGCACACATGTGCATACTTGCACATTTTTGTGAGCCCAGGGAAAGAGTAATAAAATCTCCAGCAGACTGGCTTATCCATTTAGCAACATCTCACTCTGAAACTGGGCTGAAGTGTTTGAAGCTGAAAGAAAATGACTATATTTGGAAATACCTATTAATATCCTGCAAGTATTTAGGTGGAAACTGAAATGACAAGTCATGGTTTCCTCTGCTTCTGGGGAGGGCCTGGGGATGGAGAAGTGGTGGAGAGAAAGAAGGGAGAACAGATGGGATTCTGCGATGGCCAGTGGCCTGCTGACTATCCACCTTCCCTGTCCCTGTGGCACACTGACAGGGCCACATCACAGCCTCCTCCTCCGTGGTCTCCAAGTCTGTGGGAGATGCTGCAGTGACCTCAGCAAGACAATCAGAGGTTGATTGAGGAGCTCTAGCCAGCACTCCCTTGCTCCCAAAAATCTCTCCCTTACCCTATTATCAAAGCCATGAGTTTGTACCTTCATGTCTTATAATCTCAAATGGTTTTTGGTGTTCTAGGTTCACAGCACCAAAGCTCATGGGAAGCATAACAACTTAATTGTCAGCTAATGTTTTTTTTTAATTGAAGTATAGTTGATTTACAATATTGTGTTAGTCTCAGGTAGTGATTCAATTATATTTTTCAGATTACTTTCCATTATAGGCTATTACAGGATATTGAATATAGTGCCCCGTGTTATACAGTAGATCCTGTTGCTTATCTATTTTATGTGTAGTAGCCAATGGTAGCTAACAGCCAGCTGACAGCAAGGTCCCATGGGAATGTAAGATCATGTGCTTAGGGGGGGAGGGCGAGAGCGAAGAGATGGGAGAGACCACAGTGTTGCCTGAATTGACGCTGGGGAGGGGGGCAGTATATTGGCAGAGAGGACTGTGGTTTAGAGAAGCCTGAGCTCCATGTTGGGAGTGCTGGGGAGGAGGCAGTGCCTTGACTTCCTTTGATAGGTTCTGTGGCCCAGGAATTGCCTCCCTCTAGGGAGTATAATAGGAGTGGGCTGCAAAGACAAGCACCAAGAGGTAGACAAATGGTCAAGAAGCAAGTACCTTGGTTTCCCCATTGCCCTGGAGAACACTGAGAGTGTCTCTTCTCTTGCCATCAGCCCATATCACAGACTGTCTCGAGTACTGGGGCCTGGATAACTCGTGCTTGCACGATTGTCTGATTTCCCAGCCTGGGTCGACGTGCTCTGTGGGAGCAGTTCTTTTCAGGCAAATTGGTCCAATGTCTTTCCCGCTGGCAGATGCCACGGCCCACTCCGACATATTGATGAGTCATAGCCATCAAATCCCAGCCCTGCAGGGTCCAGACCCAGCTTCTCCTTGTTGGCAAATCTCATTCATCCTTGAGGACTCAGATCAGAGGCCCTTCACCTTGAGCCCTTCTCATTTCTCTACACTTCTTTTTTTTTTTTAATTTGTTATTTATTATTTATTTATTATTTTTATTTTTGGCTGTGTTGGGTCTTCGTTTCTGTGTGAGGGCTTTCTCCAGTTGCGGCGAGCGGGGGCCACTCTTCATCGCGGTGCGTGGGCCTCTCACTATCGCGGCCTCTCTTGTTGCGGAGCAGAGGCTCCAGACACGCAGGCTCAGCAGTTGTGGCTCACGGGTCCAGTGGCTCCGCGGCATGTGGGTTCTTCCCAGACCAGGGCTTGAACCCGTGTCCCCTGCATTGGCAGGCAGATTCTCAACCACTGCGTCACCAGGGAAGCCCTCTCTACACTTCTGTTGCACTTACTTTGGTTTAACATCCATCCTTGTCTTGGTCTCTGGTACCTCAGCCAGTCTGTCCTGTCTTCTTAACTAGACTGCAGGTTCTCCAGGGGCTGGGCTGTGTCTTATTCATCATAGTGCATCTTCTCTGCCTTCTCCCCACCCCAGAGCTCTCATCACAGTGCCACACACATGATGGACTCTTAGAAAAAGAGGTAGGTTTTTTTTTAATGATAATGATGACACAGGTGTTCATGGCTTTTAGGACAGACTCTTTACCATGATTACCGAGGTTCCACATCAAGCGACCCTGCCACCTCTCCAGCCTCACCTGCCAGCACTGCACCGTTCACTCGTTCCATTCCATCCACACTGGCTGTCCGTCTGCTCCTGGAGGCTCCACTCTGTCCTCGCATGTTGTTCACTCTGAATGCGCCTCCCTCCTCTCCTGGTTAACTCCTTGTCATCCTTCCAGTCTCAGCCAGATATCACCTCCCCAGGGCAGCCCTCCTTCCCCAGTCTGGGTTGGGATCCTTTGTTCTGAGCTCTGGTAGAACCATTTCCCTTTGCTGAGTTCAAAGCTCTGGCCTCCTGGTGACTCTGCATGAATTGTGTGATGGTTGGTTGTCGGGCTCCCCCACTCAAAGAGCTAACAGCCCCTCGTTTGCCCACCAGGTGGTTGGACAAGGATAAGGATGATGGGCAGTTGGTCCGAGAGTTGCTGCCCAGCGACAGCAACGCGACACTGAAGAGTAAGTCGTCCTGAGGACAGGTGGTAGGTGTGCCCTGGGCAGGACAGATGCCCTCCCTTGGCTGCTTAGAAGGCAGTTGGAGAAAGCACATGTCCTTCACTCCACGGAGGCAGCACTGGGCAGGGTAGAGAGGAAGAGGCTCTGAGGGAGGATCTGGAAATCTGTCTGTCTACGCTGTGCACACAGCCGCTTTATGGCCCTCAGTGTGGGGCCCTGACGCATGTGGGCCTCTGTCAATGAGAGTAACAAGAGCAGTAACACAGGCTAATGTTGCCCATTGCTGGGGGTACCTATCATTCAGGGCCTGGAGAGGATAAGCACGTTTGGAAGGGGCTGTACAATGAAAACATTGTTTTTAATGCCAAGAATTATCCTGGAGGCCTTACAGCTTTCCTTACTGGTGTTATTTCTTCAAGTGCCTTGGTTTGATCATGAGCATTAGACAAAATTTAAAAGAAACATATCCAGAATCCTCAGTAATACCAACACCTCATTTCTTTTCCAAGACCTCATATTTATCATTTACTATCTCATGTGAGCCCTGCGATAACCCCAGAAGGTAGGCAGAGCTGATGTTGTTATGCCCATTTGTCAGATGGGGACACATCTGGCGGAGCTAAATATCTTTGTAAGGTCAGATAGAAAATTGAAGAGTTGGAATTCTGCATTCTCTGAATGCTTACAGAATTTAAGACCTGGGATGATCCTTAAGAGATGAACTAATGCCCCCATTGGACACACGACCCATGCCTGTGGCAAGGGGATCCCCTAGTACAGCCAGGTCTGCATCCAGCAGTGGAGCTGGTACCAGTGCCCAGGAGTCTGTGTCTTCCTGCCTTGCCCTTCCCACTCCAGCAAGCCCTGCTTTACCACATGGATAGGACTCTTCAGGCTCTCCACTCCCAAGTCAGAGCTTTTGAAAGGATTTAGATGGAAAATGATGTAAAGAAGAGGTCTTATTTTCTCAGTTCCTGCTATATCTTTACAGCAAGAAGGACAAAAGCCACTTCCTCGGTGTCCTCAGGTGTCCCTGGAGGAGCTGATCTGGGCCAGACCCACAGGTCTGGCCTCTACCAGGGCCTGGCGGGTCTGTAGGGCTGCCCCCGCAGCAGCTGTGCTCAGCTGCCTTTCTCTGAGTCTTTTTTGCCAGTGCTGGAAGGCCCTGAGACAGCCACGCACAGCGGGCCTTGGAACTAGCATCACTTGCCTTCTCAGTGCTTCCCTCCTCATTCCCAAGACCCACACCCTGCACCAAACCTATAGGACTTGGGGTCGTGGCTCAGGTTATCCCAGGACTTGCCTTTTACCAGGTATTTGTATCCTCCCTTGTGGACAGACAATGAAGACCTTTCTAGGTCATAAGATGGAGTAACATCAGCATGGCGTTTCGGTTGAGAATGGGGCCGAACGGGGTCCACGTTAGGGTTTCACTCATAGCTGACTCCTTCTTCTTTTTTTTAATATCTCCAACTATTTTACTTTAATATATAAACCTTAATACATAATAGTTCAAAGAAAGTAGTTGTGATTATTTCAATATCATGCCAGAAAGTTTATTTGATAAAACTCAGCTTCCATTTCTCAGTTTTCTCAATTTTTAAAAATTGAATACAAGGTTACTTTCTTAAATGATTGTGTAAAACACAACTCTGAAATATGCTTAATGATGAACGCCTACTGTTTAATGCTAGGCCGGCTCCTTCTTAACTGTTGCCATCTTGGGCCAAATACATCATCTTCTGAAGCTCAGATTCCTCACCTGTAAAACCAAGGTCAGAACACTCAACACTAACACGTGTAAACGTGCTACACACTGCCTGCAGGGAGGTAGATGCTCCCTTTGCCTCAGTTTCTTCATCCATCAGACAAGAAATTGCATGAGGTGTTTGCTTTAAATCCTTGTAACCCTTACATTTTAGTATTCTTTGCAAGCCTTCCTGTTCCCAGTGCATTCACACCCTGTGGGGCAGGCCAAGCAGGTATTAGAATTCTGATTTTGAGATGAGGGGGGCTGGTGGGAGCCACCCCTCAGTCTCAGGGCTACGGAAAGAGAGCAAAGCCCTGGGCTCCCAACCCCCAACCAAGTGCCCCAGCCCTGGGGGAGCTGCCTCCTGCCCCACGCTCCCTCCCGCTCACCCCGCACTAAACCCTCCCTTCCTGCCTCCTGCCTCGGGCTGTTCAGACTTCCGCTATCACATCAGCCTGAAGACTGGGGACGTCCCTGGGGCCAGCACAGATTCCAGAGTCTACATCAAGCTCTATGGGGACAAATCTGACACCATCAAGCAAGTTCTTCTTGTCTCTGACAACAACCTGAAAGACTATTTTGAACGTGGCCAGGTGGATGAGTTCACCCTGGAGACCCTGAACATTGGACCCGTAAGTCTTCTTCCTGAGACCACGTGATGGCATCTTACCCGTACACCTGCGTGTATCTGCACATGGGTTCACACACACACACACACACACACACACACACACACTCACAGACACACATGAACCCATTTTGAAGGAAAAATGCCCAGGGGCACGGGTAGTGAAGTACATTGTTTTCCAGTTATGACCTAGAGCAGCAGAAGACATGTGAACAGTGGTCAAGCTTCCAGAATCTCTTTGGGGCTTGAAGATGTATTCTTAGTGGCTGTAATCCCAACATTTCCTTTACCTCCATAGCCAGGACTGATGGACCTGGGTCCCAAACACTGGAGAAGGGGACACTGGTGTGCAAGGAAGGAAGAGAGGAGGAAAAGCTGTAAAGAGGGGCTGAAAATACTTCCCAATTCCAAACTAGAGTGTGTATCAGAGTGATGCTCAGGAAGCCTGTTTCAGTGTTTACTCCCAGGCCACACCTGAGAGACTCTGCCTTAGAGGATGGGGCTCCCAAGAGTCTCCCTCCATCATGTCTCCAGGTGGCCCTGCTGCGAAGGGTCTGAACACTGCACCTGGAGAAGTGTGGGTCTGACTGCCTGCACTCAAGTGTTGGAGACTTTTCTAGAAATGTCTGAGCTGGGCTTCATGTTACCACCTGCCCCTCTCAGGGGGTGGCTTGTGGAAACTGAGAGAGTTACAACCTCCCCTTTGCTAACCCCTTCCCCTCTTGGTGAGCCCTACCTTATTTCAGGTGCTCTGGGGAATGATCTCATGTCAGTCATTTATATCTTGAAGGTAATGAACTTAAATCAAGATTTTCCTTGATCAATATGTATTTACATTTTAAGCTGAATGAATAATTGCAGACTGAAATGCTGTTTGCATTACTAAGGATTTCTGGCAACAGCCAACAGATAAATGAGACATCTGAGGGATGGGGGAGGGCGTTTGGACCCTTCTTGTGTTTCTGAAACCCCCTCAACAAACAGCTTGGCCAAGAGAGTGGGAGCGTGGTTTCAGGCTGCCGACTGCCTGGGTCTGAAGCCCAGTGTTTCCACGTACCTGCCGTGTGCAAGTTACTTGATCTCTGTTTGCCTCAGTTTCCTCATTACTATCAAAAGGGATCCCACTGTGGTTGTTATAGCATTAACTATATTAGTAACACCCACATGCAGTAGTGTGTTCAATAAACATTAGCTGTTATTGACTGAACCATTGCTCATGTCCGGTGCTGGTCGTTGTGGAACTGACAGGCAGTCCCTGCCATTAAGGTGCTTTCTGTCACATCAGGTAGAAAATACCTGTCCCAGTCTTTGCTCTGTCACAGTCCCAGCACCACAGAAAGACAACGAAGCTCTCCTGTGCCCCTTGGCACACACCCCAAAGGCTCTCAGGCTGTGTCTGTAGATATAGTTAGTCTCCTTCCCACAGTTCCAGGGGATCGGGCTACATGCACTCAGTTGCGATAGTGTTTCCGTTACCAGCTGCAAAGGTGCACTTAGTATGCATAAGAGTGAGAGCAAGGCTTACAGGGACAATTTTCTAAATCTAGCCTTTGGGCACCAGACTCACGGCAAGCGTCACTCCTCCAAACCACCACAAAGAGAATCTAGGGGGTGCTGGAAGGGATCTCAAAGGCCATCTGATAATTCCATCTGATGTTAGAATTGCCCTGTATACAGCATTTCAAAAAAAACATAAAAGTCATTTGAATGTTGAAGAACCAGTTACATTTAAGGATGGTAACATGATCATTTATGTGCTCATCTATGTTACCTGTGGGCAAAGATGAACATAAAATATAAAATAGTGAAGCAACTGAACTATGGAGTATTATAGGGAAAAAATGCACTTCAGTGCTAAGAGTGAGAGGAAGAATTGGACCCAGAATGACAGAGCCCTAAGAGGTTGTCTGCATATTCTGTCACCTATAGGATGGGTGTGTAGAAGAAGACATGCAAAAATACGTACAATAGTGTATGGTTTAAAACAAAACAAAGCCAAATCACCAACGTGGCTATCAGAAGCTGATGGTTAATATTTCTTGTGCATTCACCACATTCTTAGGAAGTCCACCACCTAACTTTCAGTACATACTGGAGCTTTCAAAGCTCCTGCCACACCTGTTCCCCCACTTGTTTCTCACAACGTACCCAGGAGGCGAGCTGGACTAAAGACTTGAGGACAGAGGCTCCAGGCAGGAGAGGTGGTGCCCTGGTCCCCTGGCTGGCTGCTGGCAGGCAAGCCTGGGACCCAGCCTCCTTCTGCTAAGCCTGCGTCTCCCAAGGAACTGGAGACCGGGTTGAGGAGACCCATTTGTGCCGGTGTTTGGGGGTGGGCAGGGATGGAGGGATGAAGGTTTCTACACAGTGGCTCCTTGCTCACCTGCACCCTGGGTTTCCTTCCAGGTCAACCGGCTGGTGATCGGGCACGACAACACGGGCATGCACGCCAGCTGGTTCCTGGGCAGCGTTCAGATCCATGTGCCCCGCCAAGGCAAGCAGTACATCTTCCCTGCCAACCGCTGGCTGGACAAGGACAAGGCCGATGGGCGCCTGGAGGTGGAGCTGTACCCCAGCGATGTCGTGGACATCCAGAAACGTATGGAGGTGGCCATTGTGGGACCGTCAACAGTGTTCCCCGTAGGGTGGGGCAGCAGGGAAGGAGGAGAGACTATGGGCGACTTGGGTCTTGTCTCAAAGGGGGGAAGCTTCCAGTTGTCCCTGGTAGCAGGGTTCTGGGAAGGAAATGGGGCTCCTTTTACAGATGGGGAAACTGAGGACTCAATGGATGAAACATTGTTTTCAGGGATAAAGGCAGCAAATGACTTTATTAAGAATTATACTTCCTGAGAATTCCCTGGAGGTCCAGTGGTTAGGTCTCCACGCTTGCACTGCAAGGGACATGGGTTCCATGCCAGGTCCAGGAACTAAGATCCCACATGCTGCATGGCGCGGCCAAAAAAAGAAATATAGCTTGTCAGCCTTGTGTACAAGAGGAGTTTGAGAAATAGTCTTCCCCCCGGGAAGATTGGTGAGGAGATAAGCTGTTTATTCATTTATTTATTCAATAAATATGCGTTGAATGTCTCTCTGTGCCAGCGCTGCCCTAGGCTTTGCAGAGGCAGCCATGAGCAAAACAGACCAAACCCTTGTCCTCATGGACTTTACATTCCACCAGAGGAGACAAACAATAAATACATAATATAATGCCAAGAAAGAGCTAGAAGAAAAGGAAGCAGGACAAAGGGTTAGCAATGGCAGGGGGTGAGGGACCTTTTTGGACAGGGTGGTGACATCTTTGAATGGAGGTGAAGTTCAAGGCGATCTGGCCACCATTGCACATGATGTGAGAGCCATAGATTAGGTAGGGGTCAGAGAAACAAGAGGTTATCTAGAGGGTCAGGAAGACCGTGGGACCAAACCCTAGTACAGACAATGTCCCTTCCCTCACCTCTGCATTTCCGCATCTACCCTGAAAGCAGCCATCCAAGGTTCACTCCCACAGGAAGCTTCTCTGAGAAAGAACCCCACTACAAACTCAGCTCTTCCTCTTCCAGAACTCCTTGTGTCTTTTTATTGTGTGCATTTTCTCTCCCCAACTAACCTGTAAATTCCTTGAGGGCTGTGTCACATATACATGCTTTGTAATGGTACCTGCCAGTATGAAGAATTAACTCCTTCCCTCTTTTTATGAGTTAAAACTTGATTTCCATCATAGTAATACAGGTACTAGTTAACAAGATAAAGATAAAAAAGCAGGAGTTCCCTTACCTACCTCTTCCCTCAACCCATCCCCTTTCTTCAGAGGTAACAGCTTTTTAATTACTTTAGCTTTTTCCTCTGAAATGTATCTCCATATTTTCAATAATATGCTTACCAATTCCTTGATTTTTCAGTCATAGACATTAATTATTGACTTCCTACTATGCAAGAGGAGGATTTAGCTTTTTTAACACAGGCTCATGAGCATGCATGTACACATGCATGCTCACACACAATCCCCTCCTTCCAGCCTTCAATAATCAATATTTGATTTGTACATTATTATAACCATGTAAATATTCTTCACTACTGACACCTACTTATAACAATTATATTTAATTTTTATACAATTTTTTGTTTTTTCTGGAGTTAATAATAGCCTCATTTATTCATTAGCAGAGTTTTCGATATACCCATCTATATTTCTATATACCCATCTGTATACCCACCTATCTGCATTAGTGTGCTAGGACTACCATAAAAAATAACACAGACTAGGTGGCTTAAGCAACAAAAATGTGTTTTCTCCCAGTTCTGGAGGCTGGAAGTCCAAGATCAAGGTGTCAGCAGGTTGGGTTTCCTCTGTGGTCTCTGTCCTGGGCTTGAAGATGGCCACCTTCTCACTGTCTCTCACAAGGTCTTCCTGTGTGCATGTGCATGTCTGTGTCCCAATCTCTTCTTACAAGGACACCAGTCATTGGATTGGGACCCACCTTAATGGCCTCATTTTAACTTAATCACCTCTATGAAGGCCCTGTCTCCAAATACAGTCACATTCTGAGATACTAAGGGTTAGAGTATCAACATATGAATTTTGGGGGTACACAATTCTGCCATTACACCATCTTACCTCCATCTTCCCAATAGAACTAAAATTATTTTCATATGTTCAAACCCAGCAGGAATTCTGTTGGTTTCCTCTCTACACCCTTCTCCCCCACTCCCTGTCTCAAGGGAAACTCTGTCCTGTTCTCTAGGCTGCCATGAAGCTGTCCTTTTGAGACTTCCTTTCTACTATCTTTTGGACATTCCATTCTTCTCTCATGTTGGTCAGATCTCCTGTTTCCTGGATTTCATGCCTTCCTCTGCTTTGGTTTATTCCCTCATTTTAGAGGGAACACATTCTCCACTGCAATGGAAAATTTGAATGTCTACAAATGTCTTTGGTCTACTCTCACCATTGATCCATAAATTGCCTTGTTAGAGAATTCTGAGTTAGAACTCAGAGTTTAGAAGGAATTATTCTACCATCTTCTAGTTCCCAGGGTTGCATTTGGGAAGTCTGATGCCATTCCGTTACCCAACACTTTGGGTTTTTTCTCTCTAAAAGCCTGCAGGATCCTATTTTTATCCCTAGCATTCTGAAATTTCACGATGTCCTCACTGCCTTTTGTGATTTTAGTTTCACCCAATCTTCTGGGAACTCACGGGCTCCTTCAGTCTAGAAGCATTTTTTAGTTTGGGGACACTTTTTTGTATTTATTTCTTTGACAATTTCCACCTCTCTAGTTCCTCTGTTTTCTTTAGAACTGAACTTTTAGTGAGATGTTGGACTTCCTCTGATTTTCTTACCTTTCTATCATTCGTTCTTGGGAAATTTCCTTTTTGTTCTTCAGAACTCTCCTTGACTCTACCCTTGCTTTGGAATATTTTATTTCAGCTACCACATTCATTTCCAATAGCTGGCTCTCATTCTCTGAATGCTCATTTTTATCTATCCTAATTTTGTATAATCCTGGCTGCTATTGTTTTAAGAACCGAGAGAGGGAACTGAGTTCGGGGTTCTCTCCATTCAGAATGCCGGCTTTTCCTGAGTCCCCCTGTTGTCCACCTGCTAGCCCACCCTCACTCCCAGCTGAGGCCAATATCTCTAGCTCAACTTCTTCAGGCTCTCAGCTAGTCCTCTTATTTTCAGCCCCCAATTTCTCACATTGCTATGGTAGTGGGAGATCCCTCATCTTGTTGAAAATAACAGTCTTAACTTGAAAAAAATTATGATTTTGTCTTATAGCATTGCTGAGAGGGCAAGTCTTGTAATAGTCACTTTGAATAAATATGGTCCCATAGTTCTGGGAGACATTTTGCTCTCCTATGGGAAGTGCCCTCTAGGGGTAAATACCTGTAACACATTTCCACCCTCTAACAGCTTGATAAAGTATTACTACTTCAAAATACAGACAATTCTCTGTGTAGCTGTATCTATTGATTTAAATATAATGAAAATTATCATTTCAACCCCTCCTCCTTTACTGAAAATAAGGAAAAGAAACAAACACACAGCCTTTTACTTCCTTCTGCACTGTGGTGTCTGCCCAGGGGTAGGCACACAGCACAGGGTGCCAGCTGGTGTACTGACTACTCTTCGTCCCTGGTTCCAGAGGACATGTGTGACACGAGGATAACTGAGCTTTGGAGTTTGATGGCTTGGGTTTGCCATTTCCACCACCGACTCAATTCTTCTAAGCCTCAGTTTGGCAATCTTCAAAATGGAAATAATGGGGTTTATGATATTGATGGGAGGGTTGGATAAGATAATGCCTAAGAAGCACCAGACACATGGTACAGGCTTGTGAAATGTTTGCTTTGTAATGATTATTACTACTTTATTACTAAATGTCCCATTTCTCCCCCATGTGCCCACCCAGTGATCCACTACGAGGTTGAGATTTGGACAGGGGATGTGGGTGGCGCAAGCACCACTGCCCGAGTCTACATGCAGATCTACGGCGAGGAAGGCAAGACAGAAGTGCTCTTCCTCTCCAGCCGCTCAAAAGTGTTTGAGCGGGCATCCAAGGACACATTCCAGGTGTGTGTGGGCAAAGCGGTGGGTTGTCAACAGAGGGCCCGGCAGATGTCTGAAAGTGGAGGGATTGGTTTTCAGCCTGGGGAGCTTTAGGAAAAAAGTGCCGCCTGGTCTACACCTGCATCAGTTAAATCAGAACCTTTATGGTGGGATGTGTTTTCTGGGAATGTTTCTGAATGCTTTACCAGAGATACTAATGTGCTGCCAGTTCCGAGAACTGCTGGAGCAGGTGATTCTAATTTAGCAAAATACGGCACAAGACCCTTGGTTACTACATTCATTCCCAGCCTTGGCCTCTGATTCTACCACTCACTCAGGCTGAGGGTGGGGCCGTGCCTCCCAAACAGGATACTGGGAGGCTTGGGGTTTCCCGGCTGTGTTCTGAGGGCCCCAGGCCTCCTCACTTCCCTTTGAGTAGAGAAGAAAAAAAGATGAGAGTGCGAGCATGTTGCTGGCAGGAGAGGAGGGAGGATGCAAGGGTGGTGCCCCTTGGGGCGGCACATGAATGTTTTATGTGGGACGTGAGTGCGTGTGTGCATGTGTGTGTCTGCATACCTGTGTGTGCATGAAGTATATTCATGCTGGCTGGTCTATGAGTGTCTGTGTGCCACCAGCAGCTTGGCCCTCAGCAAAGAGTCCTAACCCAGTGCCCAGCAGAGAGGGTCCTGGCTGAGCTGGGCCAGTGTCACAGATGTCTGGAATGTTAGCACTGGAGGGGGCCTCCTGGAGTCCAACCCCTCATGCTGAGGATGCAGAGGCCCGAGCGGTTCACCTCTCTGAGCCTCAGCTTCTTTATCAGCTCAAACCTAACTTCCTAATACCTGCCTGGCCTGTTTCACAGCCCCTGGAAAGATCAAAATAGTCAAAGTCAGGGAAAGTACTTGGGAAATCAAGTCATGGAGATGTAAGAGCAGGGCATCTTCTGGATGTGAACAGACTGCATGGCTGGATATGGTGGTGGCTGCATTCACGGCTGGGCAGACAGATGGGGGAAGAGGGGACAGCAAGTAAGCTGGCTTGCGAGGATGCTGTGACGTGGAAAGCACTAGAGAGGAGATGGAATGTGCTGAAGAAGGGACTTACTGTATCCAGAGCCCATCCCCTATGTAGCTGAGAAGAATACGTTCCTCTTCCTGGGGGCCCTGGGCTCCATTCTGTCTAATAATTCTCTCACAAAGGTGGTTTTGGCTGCATTGTGGCTTCATGAACCGGGAGTCAGAAGGCCTGAGTTCTCATCTGGGCCTGGGCTCCAATTATGGGACACTGAACAACTCATAGGACAGCCCTGGGCCTCAGTTTCCCCAGCACACAAGCAGAGAACTGGTGGGACTGGGCTTTGAGGATTGTCAAACACCCAGGCAAGGGCCCGGCAGCACAGGGAGCCCTAAGAGTGGCCCGACCGGCAGGAACTCCAAGTGAGCCGTCCCCTGAGCTCTGCGGGGGTCAGACCTCCCCTCAGCATGAGGCTCAGAACAGAGTGGCAGATCGAAGGTTGAGGAACCGATCCTCTGAAGCAAAGCTAAATCCACGGACACTACCCTTTGAGCCAGCCACGTGCTAGGCCCAGTGGGAGAGAAAAGCAAGAACGAACAGTCCCTGCTCTCAGGAATCCCCACTTGATGTGCAGACACCGGCGCACATGGGCAAAGAGGGCATCCAGGCCGGGCCAAGCCCTGGGCCCCCTCCCCTCTGAGCTCCCAGGAAGAGGAGAAGCTGGTGTACGGGAGGGGCCTGGGGGAGACTTCCATTTTTTGAAAATTAACACTTATTTTTTTGCTTCTTGCAAAATTTATATATAATTAATGCTGAAAAAAGATGTTCGGAAGGAGAACACAGAAAAGCACAAACTAAAAAAAAAAAAGTAATAATAAAGCTCAGGAATTAGAATGAGTAGGTTTTAGAGGTAGAGGAAGGAATGAAGGCATTCTGCATGAGGGAACAAAGATGAAGATATGAAATTAAAAAAAATAGGAATGAGTGTGATGTGTGTGGTCTGTGTGTGTGTATGTGTGTGTGTGTGTGTGTGTGTGTGTGTGTGTGTGTAAAGGGGGGAAAGAGAGAGAGAGAGGGAGGGAGACCATCTTTACCCTCTGGACAGGCGTTTAGAAGGACACCAGCTTTGGCGGAGGGGGAGGCGGGAAGGGAAACAAGGCTTGCGTGCGCAAGAGGAGGAGCGGTGGCAACTTAGAGCTCAGAGGTCCCAGCCTCTTTATCCCACGCTCCTGGCACAAGAGGTACCAGGCTCCTCAGGGGGCGGGGAGGATGCCACCCCCGACCCCCAGCCACTGCCCCGCGCTTTGAGCAGCTGGAGGCGGCGGACGTGGGCCAGGTCTTCAAGATCCGGCTCGGCCACACGGGCGAGGGCTTCGGACCCAGCTGGTTCGTGGACACCGTGTGGCTGCGGCACCCGGCAGTGCGGGAGGCGGACCTCACGCCCGAGGAGGAGGCGCGGAGGAAGAAGGAGAAGGACAAGTTGCGGCAGCTGCTCAAAAAGGAGCGTCTGAAGGCCAAGCTGCAGAGGAAGAAAAAGAAGAAGAAGGGCAGCGACGAGGAGGACGAGGGGGACGAGGAGGAAGAGTCCTCGTCGGAGGAGTCCTCGTCGTCGTCGGAGGAGGAGGAGACCGAGGAGGAGGAGGAGGAGGAGGAGTTCGGACCGGGGATGTGGGAGGTGATCGAGGAGTACAAGTTCGACGCCCACCGCTGGCTGGCCCGGGGCAAGGAGGACAATGAACTTGTCGTGGAGCTGGTGCCCGCAGGCCGAGAGGGTCCTGAGCGTAAGCCTGAGGAGGTGTCAGACAGTCCCCTGGGGGGCGGGGCCCAGGGAGGGGGAGGGTGCCCAGCCCTCCTCTCACGTGGGGGGGCCATGGCTCTCCTGAAATGCCTCCACGGACAGTTCTTTGCTGGGGTCGGCATTGCCCTTGTCCTGAGACTCTGGGAAGGAGCCCTGGTATAACTCGCTGTGACTCAACGTGGGGGACATCAGTAGGAGGGTTGCTGACTGTGAGTTTTGCCAGGACTCTCAGCCTCTTGGGCTTCATGGCAAAGGGAAGTCTTGGGTAGGGAGGAGGGACGGGTTCAAGTCTAGGTTAGTGTAGATGTGGGTGTACCCGGAGGTCCTTCCCACTCCCACCATCTGGCTGGATCAGAGGGGTTGAGCCTCAGGTCCACCCCGAGGCCCAGGTGTCCTCAACACTGTGTCTTTTGTGTCCCCAGCCAACACCTACGAGGTCCAGGTGATCACAGGGAGTGAGCCCAAGGCCGGCACCGATGCCAATGTCTTCCTGACCATCTACGGGGAGGAGTATGGGGACACGGGAGAGCGGCCCCTGAAGAAGTCGGACAAGTCCAACAAGTTTGAGCAGGGGCAGGTAGGGCTCGGGCTCTCTGACCCCAGGCGATGGGTGGGACCCAGATGGAGAGAGCCCTCTGGTGATTCCTGAGGCAGCTCCACCCAGCACAGCACTGCTGTGTGCTCTGCACGGTGTGCTCTGTTCAATCCAGCCAGGTAGAATGGAAGTGCCCCTTCTGTAAGCACCGGCGCTTTGTGGTGGGGACGAAAGGCACAGGTGGGGGTCAGTGCCAGGAAGCCCACAGCAACTAACTGGAGATAGTATGGGTAGCAGATGCTCAGGTGCTGAGAGAGTGGGGCAGGGGTTCCAGGAGGAAGTGCTGACCGTAAGCTGGTGCTTTGGGGGAAACGTCGTGAGAAGGAGGGATGTGAACTGGGCCATGGTGGATGACTATGGTGTCGATGTCTAAAGATGACAGTGAGAGGTGTTCTCTGAAGATGTGACCGCATGACAAAGACGTGGGGGTGGAAGTGTGGAAGGCCAGTTGGAGGACAGTGGGTCTTCTCACTATGCTGTGATTAATGCCAAGCCATGGTGGGCGCTGCCTCTGGGAAGCTTGACGGGACCAATTTAAGGGGTGAGGGCATGAGAGCCTTGAAGGACAGGCTGAGAAGCCTGACCTGCGTCCTGAGGCAGTGACGCCACGAAGGTTTTTGAGCATTTAGAGAAATGCATGCCTCTCCCTCTTCTAGGTATAGTAGGAAAAGCATGGAAAAATACATCTGTCATTCTTGTCCTTTGAGATTTTACTCCATCCTCTGGCTAGACTGTCTCTCATCTCACCTTTCCCATTTCTGCCCCATCCCAAAGCCAGTTTCCCTTATCAACACAGAGGAAAACCAGAAATAAATCAAATCCATTAAAAATACTTCTGGGCTCGTTGCTTGATTTATTTCAGACATCCCCTGCTTTTTCCTTCAACACTGCCTTCCCATGACTTAAGAATCAGGATTTATTTCTGTGTTTCAGTACTTTCCTTTAAAAATTATAGCCACTATGATGGCTGGAATTGGAAGAAAATTGCTATAGAGGGTGTAACTGGTACAGCTGACGAAATTTGAATAGGGACTGTATGTTAGATAATAGTGTGTTGACTTAAAGTTTCCTGAATTTGGTAATTGTACTGTGATTATATGAGAATGTCCTTGTTCTTAGAAAATCTATGTTGAAGAATTTGAGTGGAGGATCATGATATCTGCCATATACTTTCAAATGATTCAGAAAAAAAATAGAGAAAGGGCAAGAGAGTGTGGGAGAGAAAGCAAATGTTGCAAAATCTAGGTGAAGGGTATACAAAATTTCAATGTACTGTTTCGGAAAATTTTCTGTAGATTTGGAATGCTTTTCAATATAAATAGTTTAAAAAGTTATAGCCAAGAAGATCTCATTCATGTATCGGGTCCTGGTATCATATGCTTCCTCCAGTGCATATGTGTATACTTGTATCGTACACAATCTCTCTTCTCATCTGAATGGTGAGCCAAGTCTTACACTCTGAATTCTGTCAGTCACTTTAGATTTGCACTTTGGCTTATAGTAGGTACTTAATTAAAATTTATGATTGAAGGAGTTTATGCACGTATGTGCACACACACAGCACGTGACCTCAGCACACACCCAAGCAACAGGTCATACACACACTGACACACACACACACACTCCCCATAACACAAGTGGGAGCATCCAGCCAACCTGTTTTCTCCTCTACTCGTCTCTTACGGTCACCTTCGTCACCCTCCTACTCTTCCCTCCACCTTGCGGGACACAGTGAAAGTGAGACCTCCCTGGCAGGGGCAAGTGTAAAGACAATAGTGCAATAGGTGGAGGGAATTAAGATTTGCAAACTTCCAGCTATAAAATAAGTAAGTCACAGGAATGGAATGTACACATAAGGAATATAGTCAATAATGTTGTAACAACTCTGTATGGTGATGGATGGTAACTGGTCTTTATGTGGTGATCATTCCATAATGTATAAAAACATCAAACCACTATGTTGTACACCTGACACTAATATAATATTGTATAGTAATGATAACTCAATAAACAAAAACAAAAACCAATAGAGTAGACCAAACACCAGACAACTGGCTGCATTTTCCATTCCCCCTTCCTCCTGACGCTTTGGGTCTTACAGCCGGTCTCAGGCTGCCCAGGTCCTGGGTAGGTGAAGCTGATGGCGAGGTGGGGAGGGCTGCCCCCCAGTGTGCTTCTCTGACCCTTCCCAGACAGACACCTTCACCATCTACGCCATTGACCTGGGCCCCCTTACCAAGATTCGGATTCGCCATGACAACTCGGGCAACAGACCAGGCTGGTTCCTGGACAGAATAGACATCACTGACATGAACAACGAGATCACGTGAGTGAGACTGGAGGGGAGGGAGGGAAGGCCATGCCTGCCACTAAGTAGTCATGGAAAAAAGGGTGGAGATGGGG
Organism: Balaenoptera physalus; assembly: GCF_965194825.1. Classification (NCBI taxonomy): domain Eukaryota; kingdom Metazoa; phylum Chordata; class Mammalia; order Artiodactyla; family Balaenopteridae; genus Balaenoptera; species Balaenoptera physalus. The sequence continues at coordinate 27,763,639 of NC_138897.1, forward strand.
TGGCTGTGATGGGTGAGGGTGGGGGTGGGGTGGCTGTGATGTGGGTTTGGCCCATGGAGCTGGCTCGGTGGGCATTGCCTCCCTCCCTTCCCTCTCCTTGAGCAGCCCCTCAGCTGCTTGCCCTATCAGGTGACAGTCTGGTAGGACATCCAATCCAGTTCTTGACTCCATCATTTCAGAAAGTCAGGTTTTCTGTCCTTGCCATGGCCCAATCTCCATGGCCAGACTTAGAACCCATAAGTCTCTCCAGGTACAAAGTGACTTCCAGGACATTGTTTTAATGTTCTAGACTAGGAATAAGCAAACTTATTCTGTAAAGGCCAGAGAGCAAATATTTTAGGTTTTCAGGGCCATTTGGTCTCTGTTACAACTGCTCGACTTTGCCTTTGCTGCAGAAAAGCAGCCATAGATGATGCTAAGTGAATGCATGTGTTTCACTAAAACTTCATTTATAGACACTGAAACTTGAATTCCAAGTGATTTTCACATTTCACAAAATATTATTGTTTTTAGATTTTTTTCAACCATTTAAAGATGTAAAATCTCTGCTTAGTTTGTGGGATGTACATAAGCACGTGGGCCAGATTTGGCCCACAGGCCATAGTTTGCTGGCGCCTGCTTCAGATTCACAACTAGCCCCAGGAGCCAGGCTGGGAAGGGTGAAGAAACCACACCCCAGGAAGGCAAGGCCGCAGCCCCAGCGTCAATTTGTGCTAGAGCCAGGACCAGATCTCCAGACCATCAAAGGTGAATCTGATGTGTTTCCACCACTAGACCACATTGCCTTTTGGGCAAGAGAGGCCAAAGGGCAATAGACAGGAAAAAAGCCTGGAGCTGTGGTGGGGAGGAGTGGAGGGAGGCAGAGAGGAAAGCAGACAAAATCTTGAGGGGGCTGTGGAGCTGCCAAGGGCCCGCCAGTGCCTGGAACATAGCAGGCACTTAAGTAAATATTTGTTGAATTAAGCAGCTTCTTGGCCTGCAGCCTGGTGTCTCTTGAAACATGCCCTCTTCTTGAGCTGCTCCCCTCTTTGCAGGGCAGGGACTGATGGGGCTCACCCAATCTCCCACCTCCACCCTGCCCCACCAGCCCAAGAGATTACTCCAGACAGGGACACTGAGGCACAGCTCACACACAGCCTGAGGTCATGGATTTCCATGAGGTCATCATGGTGGCACAGAAGGGTTGTGTGACTAGCCCGTGGCTGGAACCAGGGTCCTGACCTGGGATAGGTCCTCTGCCAGAAACTCACCAGGTCACCCTGGAGAAGTCACTCCATCTTTATGAGCTTTCATTTGCCCTTCTGATAAATGGGCTTAAAGATGCCAGCCCAACTTCTCAAGATGTTCTCAAAATCTAAGGCATTTAAGCTTGACAAGGATAAAGTGCTGCAAAAAAAGTAAGGACAGGGACAAACTGTGAACATTCTGGCTTCCCCTTGCAGCCTGGTTAGGATCAGTGAACTCTGTTCAGTTGATTTGGCATTTCTAGGCCAACCCAACAATTTTTAAATTATTGTAGTTTTATAATCTATTTTAATATCTGTCAGTACTTGTCTTCTTTCATTATTCTTGAAGAATATTAGCTGTTCTTACCTTTTCAAATCAAAACATTAAGTGATTTTTAAAAAAATATCCTGTTGGAATTTTAATTGTTTTGCTGTTAAATGTATGTGTGGAGAATTGCATATTTAGAATGTGAAGTGCTCCCCCCGAACACACATTTCCATCCATCCAAGTGTTTCTTTGCGGTACCTCAGTAGTGCCATTTTCTACACATTTTCTGCCACTTGCTACACATAGGCTACATGTTCTTGTTACATTTATGCTCATGTGTCATATTTTTATCACTCTTGTGAATGGAACCTTCCCTTTACTCCCCTCTCCTCTTCCCCTCCCTTTCTCTTTTTCCTTCCTCCACTCCTCGCTCCCCTCATTTCCCCCTCTTCCCTTGCCATCCTTTCTCATTGGTGCTGTACAGTTTCTTTTCTTTGTTTCCTTGGTATTGAAGCAGCAGTAAGGGCTCTGTGCTGAGCCAGTTCCAACCACTTGCAACTGGAGAGAGCAACTCTGAGCAAAGCCTGCCCTGGGAGATAGATGTAAAATCATGGGAGACTGGTTCAAGATGGTGGAGTAGAAGGACGTGCGCTCACTCCCTCTTGCAAGAATCACAACTAACTGCTGAACAGTCATCGACAGGAAGACACTGGAACTCACCAAAAAAGATACCCCACATCCAAAGACAGAGGCAAAGCCTCAATGCGATGGTAGGAGTGGTGCAATCACAATAAAATCAAATCCCATAACCACTGGGTGGTTGACTCATGAACTGGAGAACAATTATACCACAGAAGTCCATCAACTGGAGTGAAGGTTCTAAGCCCCACATCAGACTTCCCAACCTTGGGGTCTGGCAATGGGAGGAGAAATTCCCAGAGAATCAGACTTTGAAGCCTAGCAGGGTTTGATTGCAGGACTTTGACGGGACTAGGGGAAACAGAGACTCCACTCTTGGAGGGCACACACAAAGTAGTGTGTGCACCAGGACCCAGGGGGAAGGAGCAGTGACCCCATAGGAGACTGAACCAGACCTACCTGCTTGTATTGGAGGTTCTCCTGCAGAGGAGGGGGGAAGCTGTGGCTCACCATGAGAATAAGGACACTGGCAGCAGAAGTTCTGGGAAGTACTCCTTGGTGTGAGCCTTTCCGTAGTCCACCATTAGCCCCACCAAAGAGCCTGTAGGATCCAGTGCTGGGTCACCTCAAGCCAAACAACCAACAGGGAGGGAATTCAGCCCCACCCACCAGCAGACAAGTGTATTAAAGTGTTACTGAACTCTGCCCACCAGAACAACACCCAGCTCTACCCACCACCAGTCCCTCCCAACAGGAAGCTTGCACAAGCCTCTTAGATTGCCTCATCCACCAGAGGGCAGACAGCAGAAGCAAGAAGAACTACAGTCCTGCAGCCTGTGGAACAAAAACCACATTCACAGAAAGACAGACAAAATGAAAAGGCAGAGGACTGTGTATCAGATGAAGGAACAAGATAAAACACCAGAAAAACAACTAAGTGAAGTGGAGATAGGCAACCTTCCAGAAAAAGAATTCAGAATAATGATAGTGAAGATGATCCAGGACCTCGGAAAAAGAATGAAGGCAAAGAGCAAGAAGATGCAAGAAATGTTTAATAAAAGCCTAGAAGAATTAAAGAACAAACAAACAGAGATGAACAATACAATAACTGAAATGAAAAATACACTAGAAGGAATCAATAGCAGAATACCTGAGGCAGAAGAACAGATAAGTGACGCAGAAGACAAAATGGTGGAAATCACTGCCATGGAACAGAATAAAGAAAAAAGAATGAAAAGAAATGAAGACAGCCTAAGAGACCTCTGGGACAACATTAAATACACCAACATTCACATTACAGTGGTCCCAGAATGAGAAGAGAGAGAGAAAGGACCCGAGAAAATATTTGAAGAGATTATACTCGAAAACTTCTCTACCATGGGAAAGGAAATAGCCACCCAAGTCCAGGAAGCGCAGAGAGTCCCAGGCAGGATAAACCCAAGGAGAAACAGCCTGAGACACATAGTAATCAAATTGACAAAAATTAAAGACAAAGAAAAATTATTAAAAGCAACAAGGGAAAAAAGACAAATAACATACAAGGGAACTCCCATAAGTTTAAGAGCTGATTTCTCAGCAGAAACTCTACAAGCCAGAAGGAAGTGGCATGATATATTTAAAGTGATGAAAGGGAAGAACCTACAACCAAGCCTACTCTACCTGGCAAGGATCTCATTCAGGTTCGACAGAGAAATCAAAAGCTTTACAGACAAGCACAAGTTAAGAGAATTCAGCACCGCCAAACCAGCTCTACAGCAAATGCTAAAAGAACTTCTCTACGTGGGAAACACAAGAGAAGAAAAGGACCTACAAAAACAAACCCAAAACAATTAAGAAAATGGTCATAGGAATATACATATCGATAATTACCTTAAATGTGATTGGATTAAATGCTCCAACCAAAAGACACAGGCCCGCTGAATGGATACAAAAACAGGACCCACATATATGCTGTCTACAAGAGACCCATTTCAGACCTAGCGACACATACAGACTGAAAGTGAGGGGATGGAAAAAGATATATTCCACGCAAATGGAAATCAAAAGAAAGCTGGAGTAGCAATACTCATATCAGATAAAATAGACTTTAAAATAAAGAATGTTACAAGAGACAAAGAAGGACACTAAGTAATGATCAAGGGATCAATCCAAGAAGAAGATATAACAATTATAAATATATATGCACCCAACATAGGAGCACCTCAATACAAAAGGCAAATGCTAACAGCTATACAAGAGGAAATCGACAGTAACACAATAATAGTGGGGGACTTTAACACCTCACTTACACCAATGGACAGATCATCCAGACAGAACAAAACTGGAACAAAAAAATCCTAAAATTTGTATGGAGACACAAAAGACCCCGAACAGCCAAAGCAATCTTAAGGGAAAAAAACAGAGCTGGAGGAATCAGATTCCCTGACTTCAGACTATACTACAAAGCTACAGTAATCAAGACAATATGGTACTGAAACAAAAACAGAAGTATAGATCAATGGAACAGGATAGAAAGCCCAGAGATAAACCCACACACCTATGGTCAACTAATCTATGACAAAGGAGGCAAGGATATACAATGGAGAAAAGATAGTCTCTTCAATAAGTGGTGCTGGGGACTTCCTTGGTGGTACAGTGGTTAAGAATCCTCCTGCCAATGCAGGGGACATGGGTTCAAGCCCTGGTCCGGGAAGATCCCACATGCCGCAGGGCAACTAAGCCCGTTCACCACAACTACTGAGCCTGCTCTCTAGAGCCCGTGAGCCACAACTACTGAGCCCGTGTGCCACAACTAACTGAAGCCCACATGCCTAGAGCCCGTGCTCTGCAACAAGAGAAGCCACTGCCATGAGAAACCCGTGCACCGCAACGAAGAGTAGCCCCCACTCCCCACAACTAGAGAAAAGCCGCACGCAGCAACGAAGACCCAACACAGCCAAAAATAAATAAATATAAATTTTAAAAAAAAAGTGGTGCTGGCAAAACTGGACAGCTACATGTAAAAGAATGAAATTAGAAAATGCCCTAACACCATACACAAAAATAAACTCAAAATGGATTAAATACCTAAATGTAAGACTGGACACTGTAAAACTCTTAGAGGAAAACATAGGAAGAACACTCCTTGACATAAATAACAGCAAGATCTTTTTTGACCCACCTCCTAGAGTAATGGAAATAAAAACAAAATAAACAAATGGGACCTAATGAAACTTAAAAGCTTTTGCATAGCAAAGGAAACTATAAACAAGACGAAAAGACAACCCTCAGAATGGGAGAAAATATTTGCAAATGAATCAACAAACAAAGGATTAATGTCCAAAATATATAAACACCTCATGCAGCTCAATATTAAAAAAAACTAAACAACCCAATCAAAACATGGGCAGAAGACCTAAATAAACATTTCTCCAAAGAAGACATATAGATGGCCAAGAGGCACATGAAAAGCTGCTCAACATCACTAATTATTAGAGAAATGCAAATCAAAACTACAATGGGGTATCACCTCACACCAGTTAGAATGGGCATCATCAGAAAATCTACAAACAACCAATGCTGGAGAGGGTGTGGAGAAAAGGGAACCCTCCTGCACTGTTGGTGGGAATGTAAATTGATACAGCCACTATGGAGAACAGTATGGAGGTTCCTTAAAAAACTAAAATTAGAATTACCGTATGACCCAGCAATCCCACTACTGGGCATATACCCAGAGAATACCATAATTCAAAAAGACACATGCACCACAATGTTCATTGCAGCACTATTTACAATAGCCAGGTCATGGAAGCAACCTAAATGCCCATCGACAGACAAATGGATAAAGAAGTTGTGGTACATATATACAATGGAATGTTACTCAGCCATAAAAAGGAACAAAATTGGGTCATTTGTAGAGATGTGGATGGACCTAGAGATTGTCATAGAGAGTGAAGTAAGTCAGAAAGAGAAAAACAAATATCATATATTAACACATATATGGAATCTAGAAAAATGGTACAAATGAACCAGTTTGCAAGGCAGAAATAGAGACACAGATGTAGAGAACAAACATCTGGACACCAAGGGGGGAAAGCGGGGCTGGGGTGGGGTGGGGTGGTGGTGGTGGGATGAATTGGGAGATTGGGACTGACATATATACACTAATATGTATAAAATAGATAACTAATAAGAACCTGCTATATAAAAAATAAATAAATAGAATAAAATTCAAATTAAAAACAAAATCATGGCCGTTCAGAGGAAGCAAAATTAGGGCAGCGAATCTGCTCTCTCTGTCGGAGAGACACCGTCTTCCCCGACAGGGCCTGTGGCCTCCCATGACCTTTATTAGCTCAGGAATAAGGCCTTTGCAACCAGAAGGGTAAATGAACACTGACCTCATTCCTCAGCTGCCCCTGGACCCAGTCACATGTCTCCATGCAAACTGACTCCACCCTGCCTCCTCTTTGCCGCTCATGCCCCACCCCCAATCCATCGCCACTCTGTCAGAAAAGCTCAGCCAGACCCCCTCTCCCCATCTTCAGCACCCCCTGGTCAGAGCCTCCTGGCTGGTCACTCTGCTTCACCCAGGCCCTCCTAGTGTCTACAGCCATCCAGCCCTCAGGCCACGTCCCTCCTCTGCTCACACCCCGCAGAGGCCTTCTTGGTGATGAAACTCGGGGCCCAGCAGCCACACCGAGTGTAAGGGGAAGGGCAGGGGCACAAACCCGGAGCTCTGGAATTCCAGACCCACTCTGTTGCTACGCCGCTCTTCCAGTACCACCAGTTGACATACTTGATGTGCTCCAGCCTTTATGCACAAAATGGGAAAGGCCACACATTATATACATTTTACAGCGTTCAGTTTTGCAATCTGCTCATTCCAGTTTAACTTTCAAGTGAAACTCGTACTTTTAGTGGCCCCGAGCTTTGTTCCAATGCTCAGTTTAAACCTCCTGCTGACCCAGCCCCTGGCTCTTCCTTCCATTGCCCTTGCTTAAGTGGAGTGGTGGGCATACCTGGCCAGAACACCTGCATGCCTCTCTTCCCCTTTGCTCCTGAAAAATCCCTACCTACTCCCCTCCGCAGACCTGCCTGAGCAGGATTTATTCCTGTGGGAGGAAGGGGAGGGGGCCAGTAGGCCCAGTCCTCCACTGGACCTCCTGTGGGTGTTTGTTGTTGCTGTGGGGATAGAGGCTAACCGCCCAGAGCTCAGGCCCATCCTGGCTCCGGCTCTGGTTCTCCTGCCTGCGGAGGCTGCGGCCATGGGCGTGCTAAGGGCCTTTAACTTCATGGTGCAGGTATCTCAGGGACCACGGGGGTGGTGCCAAGAAGCCAGGCTCTGATTCCGCGCGTGCGCTCTTCACGGGTGTGGGAGGGCTTGTGCCTTCCCCTCTTACTGACTTTTTTCTCTCCCAGCATCAGTCTCCCCAAGCTCTTTCTTTATGCGTCTCTCTCCCTCTGTCCCTGTCCTCCTCCAGCTTCGCATACTCTCATTACTCCACCTCGGCCCCAACCCCACTCTTTTCTTTATTTCTGTCTCTCTCCCTTAATCGGCCATAATTTAGAACTAAAGCCTATTATTCATAAATTAATAAAAGTTTAACTTTCCCACTCATACATTTGAAAGGCAGAGAAGTGGAACGATATACATTTTTCACTTAAACACTAATTTCGTAGCAATTTAGTTTATATGTCCCAAGGTTGAGCTCCTCCCACCCTTTAAATCCACATCCCTTGATACACAGTTGCCCCTCTGTGCCCCATCTGAGCCCCTGGGCCGAGGTGGCGTCCTCTGGAGCTGCCCCTCTACCGTGCTGATGTTGGCAAGCAGTAAGGACTGTAGGAGGATGTGGGGCTCAAACAGGGATGAGACCCTTGGCCTGCACTGCTTCCACCTCTCCAGACTTTGACTAGACCCTGAATGCATCTTATGCACCTGGACAGTGGTGGAGAAGGGGTGCAGATGGGGCTGTAGAGATAGGCTGCATTCCCAAACCCTCTGAGTTGTTCTGGAAGCTCAGGGGCCCAGTGGGAACTGTCCAGCCCACAATCTCCAGAGATCCCAGGCATGAACTCAAGAGGAAGAAAGGAAGTGTAAGAAGAATTACCATCATCATCTTCACAATAGTTTTAGCAAATTCCTAACTAAGAGCATACTGAGAGCCAGGCATTTTTTTTAAGCACTTAAAAATGTTTAAGTCATGAAATTCTCACAACCACCTATGAAATAGGCACTATCATCCTCTTTCTACAGAGGGTTGCCTGATAAAATGCAGAATGGCCAGTTAAATTTGAATGTCAGATAAGCAATGGATAGTGTTTTAGTATAGGTATGTCCCCAATACTAGATAGGACATACTTATATTGAAACATTATTACTTGCTTATCTAAAATTACAATTTAACTGGGAGTCCTGTGATTTTATTGGCTAAATCTGGCAACCTTCGCACAAAGAGGTAAAGAAACTTGTTCAAGCTCACATGACTGTAGGCGGCAGAGCCAGGATTCAACCCCAGTCTGGCTCTAGAGGCGAGTCCTCGGTTCCCGCGCTCTGCTGCCTCTCTCGGCCCCCATCCTTCTTTCCCTTCCATCCAGGCGCCTTCCTTGCTCTGGGTTCAGCCTCTCCACTGAGGAGTCTACCTTGGACCTCCCTTCCCTGGGTGGCGCCCGCTGTCTGCTGTGCCAGCTCCTTAGCCATACTCTTTGCACCTTCCAGAAGCATAAATGGGTCATTCCATTAAAATCCACTAATTCAGCCCTTGGGTATGAAGCCCCTCCTATGTGTACAACATTCTCTGCCAAAGTGGCTCTGGCTAACAGGTTGATTCTAGAAAAGGCTGGAACAGTCCTCAGAAGCCCCTTTTCCTCTAGATTCCTCCAGTAGGACCCTGATTGAGGGTCTGCTGTGCTCCAGGCACTGTTACCCAGCCATTTTCAGTGGGGTTGTATGGAAACCACATCCCATGTTTGTTGTCTACTCCAGGCAAGTGACTAATGGGGTGACTCCCAGGCTAGGTAGGATGGGAGGGCAATGCTGGGGGTGTGGGGGAAGACAGGGGAGCATTTGGGCCCCATGATGGCCTCTCGTTCCTCAGCCCATGACTACTGTTTCATGAGACCTTTCCAAAGAGACATTCCCCAATTCTCCTCACCCCCTGTCCCCACAGGTACTACTTTCCATGCCAGCGCTGGCTGGCAGTGGAGGAGGATGATGGCCAGCTGTCCAGGGAGCTGTTGCCAGTGGATGAGTCCTATGTGCTGCCACCAAGCGAGGATGAGGAGGGTGGGGGAGATGACAACAACCCCCTCGACCACCTGGCCCTGGAGCAGAAAGGTTTCCTAACCTAGAGCTGATTTCTCCCCTCCAGCACCCCTTTCCTGTGTCTCTCCCCAACTAGGTCTCCATCTTCCCTTCCCCTGTGGGCTCTGGGCACTTCCTTCCCTGGGAATCTATCTGTTCTCTCATTCCTCTATGGCAAGAATGGGGAGGTGAAGGGGGCGTATTCTCACATGTCTAGCATATGGCTGGGTATAAAGTACATGGCCTAGCATGGAGTTATTGTCAGGAATAGAATGGAATGGAAGAAATGGAATGGAATGGAATAGAATAGAATAGTTATAGCTTACTCTGACTTAGTCTTGTGTCCTCCCCTCCAGGCACATTATAGACTCTCAATATGAATATTTTTGTCAAGGGAAAGAATGAACTTTCAAGAGTTCTATGATGCTTGTGCTCCCTTCCTTGAAACATGCATCCCTAAAACTTCCCAACCTGAAGGAGCCAGACCAGGGCTCCTGGCTGATGAGCCTCTGAACCCCACAGTCACCCCAAGTCTTCCCCAAGCATCCTACAACTTTACTGATTGAGGGTTTCCTGTGTGAGCTGGACATGAGGTGGCGGGACCTCATCTCTGCCTTCAGGAAGTTTCCAGACTAAAGGCAACTGCAGAAGAACACATGCTACAAGTAAAGTGATTCATAAAAACAGCCAACACGAGCAGAGAAACATGCTCAGTACGTTTTCTTCCTCCTCCCTTCATGGGAGGTGCAATCTACCACTCACTTCTCCACACTCTTCTCCTGGCAGATAAATCTACCACATTCTCAGTGACCATAAAGACCGGGGACAAGAAGAATGCGGGCACCGATGCCAATGTCTTCATCACGCTCTTTGGCACTCAAGATGACACTGGTAAGAGAGCAACGCAGGGCCGAGGTTCACCCACGTTCCTCTCCAGGGAGACTGAGAGATTCAGTGCAATTTTCCAAGGAAATACTGGACATGACTCTCCCTCTTTCTCTCATTTAAGAAACCATATTTTTAAATTCTCTTTATTATTTTATTTTATTTTATTTTATGAAGAATACTTAACATGCAATCTATTTTCTTACCAAATTTTAAATGTACAATACATGGTCATTGACCATAGGTATGTGGTGTACAGCAGATCTCTAGAGCTTATTAAACTTACTAAACTAAAACTTTATGCCTGTTGATTCTTAAACTCCCATTTCCTCCTATCCCCAGCTCCTGATAACTACCATTTCCATCTTTGATTTTATGAATTTGATTTTGATACCTCATTTAAATGGAGTCATGCTGTATTCATCCTTTTGTGTCTGGCTAATTTCACTTAGCATAATATCCTCAAGAACCATCCCCATTGTTGCATATTGGGGAATCTCCTTTTACAAGGCTGTATAATATTCCACTGTATGTATATACCATATTTTCTTTATCTGTTCATCTGTCAACAGACATTTAGGATTTTTTCCATTCTTACCTATTGTGAATAGTGCTGCAATGAACACATGAGCGCTAATACTTTTCAAGAATCTGATTTCAATTCTTTTGGATATATACCCAGAATTGGGATTGTGGGTTCATATGGTAGTTCTCTTTTTAACTTTTTTAGGAACTTTCATACTATTATCCATAGCAACTGCATCATTTTTCATTCCCACCAACTGCGTGCAGGGGTTCCAATTTCTCTACATCCTCACCAACACTTGTTTTCTTTTGGTTTGTTTGGTTTTTTTAAAATTTATTTATTTTTGGCTGCATCAGGTCTTACTTGCAGCACATGGGATCTTTCATTGCGGTGCCTGGGCTCTTTGTTGCAGCGCAAGGGCTTCTCTCTAGTTGTGGCACATGGGCTTTGTAGTTGTGGCACGCAGCCTTACTTGCCCCGTGGCATGTGGGATCTTAGTTCCCGACCAGAGATTGAACCCACATCCCCTGCATTGAAAGGCAGATTCTTAACCACTGGACCACCAGGGAAGTCCCCTTTTTTTTTTTGATAGTAACCATCCTGACAGGTGTGAGATATCTCATTGTGGTTTTGATTTGCATTTCCTTCATGGTTAGTGACAATGAGTGTTTTTTCTTATACTGTTGGCCATTTTTATGGCTTCTCTGGAGAAATGTCTATTTAAGTCCTTAGCCCATTTTTAATTAGGTTCTTAGTCTTTTTGTTATTGAGTTGTAAGATTACTTTATATATTTTGGTGATTAACCCCTTATAGATATATAGTTTGCAAATATGTTCTCCCATTCTGTATGTTGCCTTTTCACTCTGTTGTTTCCTTTGCTGTGCAGAAACTTTTTAGTTTAATGTAGTCTCTCTTGTTAATTTTATTTTTTGTTGCTGTGTTTTTGGTGTCATATTCATGAAATCATTGCCAAGACCAATGTCATAAAGTGTTTCTTTTATGCTTTGTTCTAGGAGTTTTACAGTTTCAGTCCTTCTGTTTAAATCTGTAATTCATTTTGAGTTGATTTTTATGTACGGTATGAGATAAGGGTCCAAATTAAGTATTTTACATGTAGACATCCATTTCCACCATTTATTGGAGAGGCTCTCCTTTCCCCATTGTGTATTCTTGCATGCCTCTGACTCTTGAAAGATTTCATGCAACTAGCCCCAACAGAGAAAGGCAATTCCTTTTTTCTTAAAAATCTCCCTGTGAGATGACTTGTCTGCCTGGGTTGTGAATGCCAGTTCTTTTAAAACTCTTCCTAAATCTTACTAAGTCAGGCCTACTGCACTCTGGGGGCAGAGAGCCCCCTGCCCTCTCTTGGTCCTCACTGCTGCCTCTACCACCCTACAAGTGTTTGGAAGCCATGTGAACCATCTTCCCTTCGGTATCCTCTCCCCAAGTAATGGTGCCCAATTCTTTGTCCAGGCCTTTCTGAAAGTTTTTACCATTTCCTGTGCGGTTCCTTGAGGTGTCACTATGTTTGCCTTTCAAAACTGTAGCAAAAGGGCTCCTCAGTCCAAACAGCGAGTGATCTCTTCTCTATGTCTTTTGCCAGCTTTCTCCTTCTGTTCTACAGGCAGAGGTAGCCCTAACTCTCTCTCTACCTCAATAACAACCTGGGAACCAGTGGCTCTTCCCAACCTCCAGTGAGATTCAGCCAATGGGTTCCATGGTACTCTCCATGTGAGATGCTCAAGGAGTCTCGGGGTCATTCTGGAGCCTCTGTCAAGGCAATCAGAGAAGGTGGCATATAGTGCTGGAGTCAGCCATCCACTTGGACCACGTGTCCAGCCATTCTGTCTGAGTTCAGAGAGGAACCAGTCCCTCAAATATGTAATCATCACATATTTGCTCAAAACCCTGTGGGTCCAGAGCTCTATGCCAAGAATTGCTGAAGAATGAAGGAGCTTAATCCCTGACTTTGGGATGCTCATATTCTAATTCAGCACTGTGGTGATATAGAGCGTGGACTCAAGCTTGACTGAATGGTTTAAACTTCTGCTCCGCCACTTATTAGCTGTGTGACCTTAGGCAAGTTCCTTAATCTCTCTGTGCTTTAGTTTCCCCCATTTGTAAAATGGAGATTATACTAGTACATGCCTCATAGAGTTGTGTATTAATGAAATTGAACATGTAAAATATTTGAGACAAAATGACACTCAATAAAACATTTATTATTATTATTATTTACTAAGTTAGATAATGCAGATATAATGAATGAATCAGGCCAAAACTTATAAATGTATGTCCTTGCAATAGTTACTGAGCCATGGTCAATGAAATTGAGGGGCCCTAACAACTGCTTTTATTTGCCAAGGGATTGCTATGTGTTAGGCACATTCTTGAAGACGCAAGTCATCATCTTATTAAATACTCACAACAACTCTATGGGGAAGACCATCCCTTTTGACATTCGAGGAAACCAGTTTCAGAGAATTAAGTAATTTGTCCAAGGCCACCCAGATGCTAAGTGGCAAAACCGGGCATCTAACCAAGGTCTGTCTGACTCTTTGTGCGCTGAAACCAGTCTGCGATGAGTCTAGATTATCAGAAGACTTCCTACATGAGGTGGGACTTACAGGGTTAAGGAGACTTGAAAGCTGAGGCAGGAGGAGATGGTGATGATCCTGAAACCACCTTAAATTTCAGACTGACACGCAGCCAGAGTTCCCAGGACAGATAATGTATGTGAGATGGCTGGTCAGGGGCATTTGAAGCCAACCCTCCTTCTGTCATCCAGAGAAGAGTCTCCAGAGAATTCCCACATGCCCCATCCCTGCAGGGGAGGCCCTGTTTCCCCAGGGAGCATGGGAGGGTGTCTCTGTCACTGGTTCCCTCCCCACCATGGAGAAACGTGGGGATTGTGAAAGGAGGGCACACATTGACTTAGGGCCCCACCCCTTCCTCCTGGATGACCTTGGATAAGGCACTTAATTTCTGGGTGTGTCTCCTTTTCTTTAGATGCAAACTGGAAATAAAAATATATATGTCAAAAGATTATTGTAAAGCTTAATAAAAGGACATACATACGCACACACACACACACAAGATGCCAAAGACGCCTAGTGGATGGTAATTGTACAGTCTAAATTTGATGAAAGTTCAGAAATTTGGTCATTATGAGGAGAGACCAAAAAAGGTGGTCAGACTAGGTTGGAAGGTCTCAGGCCCAGCCAGTCATGTTGGGGTCATTTGGTTGGCAGGAATGACCCTCCTGAAATCCTCCAAGACAAACAGTGACAAGTTTGAGAGGGACAGCATCGAAATCTTCACAGTGGAGACCCTGGACCTGGGAGATCTGTGGAAAGTCAGGATCGGCCATGACAACACAGGTCTCTGCCTTCCCTCCCTCTTTCCCTGGCTAAGAACGTGAGGACCATGGGCAGGTCCCCGTGGGTGTCTAGGCAAGAATATGAGGTAGACTTGGATGTCATCTACCTTCCATAATGACACAGCTTCCTCAGTCCCTTCAGTCTGGTGGAGTCCTGGCTGCACGCAGAAATTCTGGTCTAATTGATCAGGGAGGGGCCAGGACGCTGGTGACTTTTAAAGCTTTCCCCAAAACCGCACTCTCAGAAATTTCAGTGGGCAGCCAGATCTGAGAATCCCTGATCAGCGGTTCTCAAATTTGAATGTGTATCAGAGCCACGCGGGGGGCTTGTTAAAACACAGATTTCTGGGCCCCACCCACAGCCTTTGGTTGGAGTAGGTCTGGGGTGGGACCCGAAGTTTATGTTTCTCACCGGTAATGCTGAGGCTGCTGGTCCGGGGGCTCCACTTTGAGAACCACTGACGGAGCCAATTCTTCCCAGAACCCACTGACACTGCAGCCAGACAAAAGCTGTGCCCAAGTTTGTTCTCTCTCAGTAAAGCAGATTCATTTTCTTGGTCTTCAAACCATATCTTCTAAGTCTGAGGAAGGAGGCCTTCCTCCTTCCTTCTGGGACTGAGGGACAGGGCCTCTGCCTGGCTTCCATTTCTCTCTTTAAACCTGAGCACTCATTTTCCCAGGGAGGGGCATCGATCCTTCACTAGTTTCCCTTGCCTTCATACGTCACAGACTGAGGCCAGGGACCCCAGCGTTGCGCCCCGTCACTGGGTGAAACTATGGAGTCCTTGTTAACACAGGCTATCTCTGGGCTCCCTCTTTGGAGCACCTTCCATCTTGGACAGTGTCCTTGCTTCCCTCCCCTCAGACTCTCTGCCTCCTGTCATCTCCTCCCCATGCTCCTTTGCTCTTGCTAATTTCACTGACAGCAGCCCGGAGTGCGATCCAGCTTCAGCTGGGTGCAGGGGAATCAGTTCAGTAACGCTGTAAGCAAAAGGGATGGCATGTTCCCGGTGGAGCTATAAGCACCAGCCGTCGAGTAGGGAAGGACGTTTGGAGTCCCTGAAGTTGTTCCCAGGAAACCATCTGTGTAGAGGTCCTTGATGAGTTCTGTGTCTCCTTCCCTCCAGGCAAGGCTCCAGGCTGGTTTGTAGACTGGGTAGAGGTGGACGCCCCATCCCTTGGAAGGTGCATGACATTCCCCTGTGGCCGCTGGTTGGCCAAGAATGAAGACGATGGTGCCATCGTCAGGGACCTCTTCCACGCGGACCTTCAGACAAGGCTGTATACACCATGTAGGAATCTCGCACAGCAAGGCTGGGCCTCCTCCTGCACCCCATCGCTCACCACCCCAACTCAGTCCCAGTCCGTCATCCAGTGTTGACCCTTGGCCAGGCGCACCTTGGCAATTCCCCGGGCCCTGTGCTGGCTGTGGACAGAGCCCTGGACCCAGGGAAAGGAAATATGGGATGTATTCCACACTGTACCCCAAACTAGCTGGTGACAACAGGCAGAGAGCCTGACTTCTCTGGAGTTCAGTTCTCTTGTCTACAAAATAGAGATAATAATGTAGAATAGTTGTAAGACCCAAAAGGAAGAAAAGATAAAGGTCTAACAGTGAAGGATCATTATCAACCCCTTCGCCAATCCTCACTCCAGTCATTAACACACCAAAGAAATCACCACTGTAAGATTTTATCCTGACTGGGGGGGAGAAAGAACTTTAAAAGAAGGTAAATGTAATTCCTTTACCAGCTAAAGGGAAGGAGGAAGTGGAACAACTAGGTGAAGTTTTGACACTTCCCTTCCTCTATCATCATCAGAAAGTCTGTGCGGAGGGGTTGGGGGGCAGGCCAGTTGGAGCCAGTGGATGAGTAGCAAGGGGTGGGAAGAGAAGAGAAAGGACTCTCACCACTGTAGACTGGCTGATCCAATTGGCTGTTGTCCCCTGAAACATAATGCTCCTGGGTATAGAGTGTCTAGAACCAAGGACCCCACTGAGGACACTTTACAAATGAGGAAACCAAGGCTTGTAGGTGACTCGTCCGGGTCACACAGATAGTCAGGATAGAGCCTGTGCTTTCAGCCAATCTGTTGTACTAGCTCTGTGATGGGAGAGGCACAGAGACCCTGGTCTGAGGTGACAGGAGCTTTCTGTGGACACTAGGCATGACAAAACACCCCCACCCCTCACCCTGTGGTTGCTAGGCAACCATGTGAAGGTTCAGGTCCCTGGGTAGCAGCTCCCAGTGAAGGGACCATCTGAGGTGGTGGTGCTGGTGAAGAACTTGACCTGCCTGTGTCCTGTTTTCACCTCCCCTCTGACTTTGCCCTCTGTCCCCCACCCTTAGTTGTCCCTTACGAGATCACCCTCTACACCAGTGATGTCTTTGCCGCTGGGACAGATGCCAACATCTTCATCATCATCTATGGCTGCGATGCCGTGTGCACCCAGCAGAAGTACCTATGCACCAACAAGAGGGAGCAGAAGCTGTTCTTTGAGAGGAAGTCCGCCTCCCGCTTCATAATGGAGGTACCTGGGTCTGGCAGGCTGCCAGGGGAGCCAGGACTGGGGGCGGGATGGTCCAGAAGACAAGGAGAAGGAGCCCTTTGTCCAGAGTCTGACATGTGCCTTCCCTCTGATGCACTGCTGTGAGTGAGGGAGACAGGCAGTTCATCCAACCTCTCTGAGCCTCAGTACATCTGAGTAACCAGGAGGACAGTGAACCTGCCCTTCCAGGACCAGTGTCTGAATCAAAGGTGATCATGAGTGGTTAGGGCTTAGGGAGCTAGAAGCACAATTCCAGTTCCATTGGGGTCATTTCCAGTGCTACCAACAACAGAGACCCGTGGAGAGAGCCGGCTTCCAGACTTTCTCGTCATATAATTGTCTCCCGTTCATCTGCTAAGCTATGGCCAATCCTCTCATATACAAAAGAGCATCCGTATATTCCTCGGTTCCCCCTCAACTCTGGCCTGAGAGTTGTTCGACGCTTACTGTGGATGTATGTCACCACATCCACACCTTGGTATTCTCTGCACTCAGTCCCGTGCCTCCCTGTGCACTCCACTGCGTGCCAGGTGGGGTGGGAGAGACAAGGGAAGAAGAGGAACCGGACTATGCCTGCAAGGGGCTTGCAGTCCAGCTGAGGAACTCCAGATCTCACACGAGGCTAATGAGAGAGTCTGGCGATCATCATAGTAACTGATCCTGGGGGTAAGAAGTCACCGTCATAGGGCTTTACCCATATTAGCTCACTTAACCCTCATAGCAACTCTGCGCTTTAATTATCCCTGCTTAAATATGGGGAAACTGAGGCTCAGAGAGTTTAGTAGCTTACATGAAATCACACAACCAAGGCATAGTGGAAGCAGGATTCAAAGCCAGGAGGACTGGCTCAGAATATGTGCTCTTAGCCGCTGTAGTAGACTAGTCCATGGTGATGAGGGCAAACAGTGGGGCTGGCTGAGCGTGCTACAGGTGTTCAGAGACGGGAGAGGGCTCCCTGGAAGTGGTGGTTTTGAGTTGGACCTGAAAGTGGACATAAGCGGGAACAAGGAGGGAAGGCATTCCTAGCAAGGGGAACATCATGGCCAGAGGTGGAAGTAAACACAGCAAGTGGTTTGAGGTTTGGCCGGAGGGGATAGGAGGAGAGTGATGTGACTTGGGTAGAGGACGAGATGGACTTAAAGGGGATGACTCTGAAGGACGAGAGATGGGAGCCTGGGCTCTCCAGATAGTGGGGACCTTTGGAGATGTGCCCCTTATTTTCTGGTGGGAAACAAAGTCCAGAACCCCTTCCTTCTTCCTCGGGCTGTGTCTGCCCCGGGGGACTGCCTTTCCCCTCCCCACCTTCTCTGGGAGCAGTCAGCACTTGTGGGAAGTTTGCCACCTTGGTGGAGTTTTTTAACAAGGAAAATTCAAGGGTGATTCATCTATGCACACAGAGCAACACCTCACCCACCCGAGATGTCATGGCGTGTACGTCATCCAAGCCTGATGCCGTCAGGGGCCCGAGCTGTGATTACACCTCCGCATGGCTTCCGGGGAGTTTTATCAATGAAGTCCGCCTAATGGGCAGCTATAATTTGCCAGCAGTTTGTTGCTATCTTATTTCTTTTTTCTTTTCAAATCTATCTGGGAGCTGGGTGTATGAGAGCTTAGAAACAAATGAGATTGCTCTGTGTCCCTGTCTCTCCATTTCTCTTTTCCAGTTGATCTTCAGATAAGGGGTGGAGCACTGGGTTGCGAGCCCATGACCCTGGGTTCTGGTTCTTCTCAGCCTCTAACTCATGAGCAAGCCCCATCCTCTCTCTGTGGCCTCGTCCTCAGACACACAGATCGGCTGGGAAAAAAACGACAACAGCTAATATTTACTGAGCACTTCCCATGTGCCAACCTTGTTCTCAGCACTTGGTGTTTGTCAGCTCATTTAATCCTCATCACCATTCCAAGAGTTAGGCTGGCAAATTATTCCATTTGCCAGCTGCCTGGCAGCTCAGTGTCCTTGAGTGCAGATTCTGTGAGCCATGATCTCACCTGTAGCTTCCGGTTTCTCCTGTTGTGAAAGGATAAGGCCCTGTGAAATCACTGGTCTCTGTTTAATGATTCAGAAAGCCCGGGGACTCGTGGGGGACACCACTTCTCTGATGAAGCATGGGTGAGCTGGCCAGCGGGGAGTTGGAGTGGCGCTGCAGGGCAGCAGAAGCAATGACAGTTATAGCATCTTGTTAACTCAGGGCGTCTCCAGCAATGTGGCGCCATATTCGTCACCTGGAAGGAGAGAATCATTGACAAAAAGAAGCACGTCTGCGATGTTAGATG
This sequence comes from Balaenoptera physalus, assembly GCF_965194825.1. Taxonomy (NCBI): domain Eukaryota; kingdom Metazoa; phylum Chordata; class Mammalia; order Artiodactyla; family Balaenopteridae; genus Balaenoptera; species Balaenoptera physalus. Next base: position 27,782,670 of record NC_138897.1, read on the forward strand.
TAAGAGTGACCTCGAAGGGTTGCTCTGCCCATGCCTCTGCCTTCAGCTGAGCAATCTTCCTATTTGATAGATGAGGCAGTTGAGGCCTGGAAGGTCAAGTGCCTTGTCTAGATCACACAGCTCGTAGGGCTGCAACTGGGAAGGATGGAGGTGGGGTGGGAATAGGGGGAGGTTTCTCAAGCAGTGCGGATGGGCCTCCCCATGGCTGCTGACTGTGGGTGGGTGTGTGCGGAGGGTATGCAGTGGTGGGAGCTGTTCTAATTCATTCCCAGGTCACATCTGTCTAGGGTTATAGAGGCTTTGCATTTGATGAATGACTCAATCACTCATTCAGATGCCATTCACTCATCGGGAGCTCTCATCCATCCTGGAGCCATCTCCTTGTAGCGCTGAGACCTTGATGCAGCAGGCCAGGCAGGTAGCTTTGCACAGTTGCTGCCAGGAAACTCAAGTCTGCACACCCTCTTTAACCTCCAACTGTCAAAGCAAAAGGCATGAATTCCATGGACCAACCATGAGCCAGGGCACCTGGGTATTACCGTATTTCCCTACCCTCTTTTCCCTTTACCCCAACTCCCTTGCTTATACCCACCTGTGATTGCCCAGATTCCCCATAGGGATGAGGCAGGGTGTGAACTGATACATACAGCACCATTTCAGAAGAGAATATGACACATGAGAACTGGGAGAGGCCCTGGAGTGGAACCTGGTGGGATGATGGAGGGCAGCCTGGCAGAGAGAGAGCCGGGGAGGCAGGTGCCAGCTGAGTGGCTGCCTTGCCTTGTGTCTGGCCGCCTCCCTGCTTCCTTAAAGGGCTCCGAGGGAAGAAACTGGGGATCAGTCACTCCTGGCTGAGTTCCTCCCTTGCACCTTATGCCCATAGGCTCCAGGCAGGAGAGACAAGAGATCACAGCTCCTGAATTTCAGGGACTCACTGTGACACGCACGTAATCAGCTTTTTCATTCAAGGGGACGTTCACACATACCTTGGTGGTTAAGGTTCAGCACTGCATGTGAGAGAACCCAGCTGACTTTGTCACACCCATTTTTCAAATGAGGAAACACTCATTCTTTCATCCTTCCAGCCAATAGTTATTGAGAACCTAGGTTCTGGGCTTTGGGGATGCAGTGATGAGCAAAACAGATGTGATGCCTGCCCTTGTGGCTTTCAGTTGTAGAGAAGAAGGTATCACACCTTCTTTATCACACAGGTAAATGCAAACTTCTAACTGAGAACTGCCGTGGTGGGTGGTTATAGGGTGCTGTCAGACCCTATCATGAAGAGATTTGACTTTCTTAAGGTGGTCAAGGGGGTTCCCTGAAGAAGTGATCCTTGAGCTGAGACCTGAATGATGAGGTTGAACAAACACTGGTTTAGGTAAAGAAGAGAAAAGGGAAGGGGCAGGGAGAGCATGTGCAAAGGCCCTGTGATGAGAGAATGTAGAGGTTGAGGGACTGGAATTTGAGGGATATAGAAGAGGAGTGGCTGGAGATGAAGGGGGCTCTTGGGGGCCAAGGAGAAGGTAAGGGTGGCAAGAGAGGGCATGGGCAGAACTAGAGCTCACCTTCTGATACCCCCCAGTCAGTTCTTAAGCCACTGCTAGAACAATAAGTAATAGAAGACAAGGGGCTGGGCTCCACCATGAAAAGGGGGGGCAGCCTTCCAGAGCTTGATTGAACTGAGTTCTAAGTCTAGGCTGATGTTAAGCTTGGGGGGAGGAAGGGACGTATGAGCACGGCATATGTAGGGGAGGGCGGGGGCTGGCTTATCTGAACAGGAGGGACATACTGGGAAAAAGTGACCCCAGGAAGTTCAAAGGGACTCAAGAGTGGATGCCCTGGGGAGGCAGGGTTTTGCTGAAGTTGTACTTTCCAGGACCTTTCAGCCAACATCTGGTACATTTTCTCCTTTCCAAAGTTAGAAGACGTGGGAGAAATCATTGAAAAAATTCGGATTGGCCATGATAATACGGGCATGAATCCTGGTTGGCACTGCTCCCACGTGGACATCCGCAGGCTCCTCCCAGATAAAGATGTGAGTTTCTGACTGATCTGTCCTGCTGTTTCTTTTGTCCCTTTTCAGAAGAGATTAAAGACAGATTCTTTATAAGAAACTGTAGCCTTTTTAAGTTGAGATAAAATCATCTAAGGAAATTTCAGCCAGTTCACTCCAAGTGCAGGAACTAACTCAGGTCCAAGGCAGAATCTTTTAGAACCTGGTTTATGGGTCAAGAAGGAGGGTCTGGGCAACCATGTCTCTGTTCCTCACCCCCAAAGCCATACTACCAGTGAGTGACCAAGTGTGCCCTTCCTGCAACTCAAGGTCAACTCAGAGAAAGAAACCCACCTAACCAACTTGTAAAACATTCCAAAACCACGAAATTCTAAACCTAGGAAGCAGCTGTCAGTCATGGCTGTGGTATGAGCTGGGAGCTGGGAGCAGTTTAAAAAAAACAGAGCTTCCTCCCCTTGCCTGCTGAGTCTGAGTCTCTGGGATGGGGTTCAGATATCTATTTTTAAGTGGCTCAGGGAACTCCACCTTCAAGAGCCTACCCCTGACATGGTGTGGAAAGTGCTTTAAGTAAGACTGGATCTGCTGGAATTGGGGCAGGCCGGGGGGGCTCCTCTGTGGCTTTTGTATTATCAGTGGGGCTCCATCACCCTTGTCCTTGGTTGGTCCCCATGAGTGTTGACATGAATGACTGAAGTTGGCAGTTTCCAAATTAGGGGCTCAGTTTCCTCCTTCCTCCTCACCCCAGGGCACAGAGACCTTGACCTTCCCTTGTGATCGATGGCTTGCCACCTCAGAGGACGACAAGAAGACCATTCGAGAACTGGTCCCTTATGATATCTTCACTGAGAAATACATGAAAGATGGGTCTTTAAGGCAAGTCTACAAGGAAGTGGAAGAGCCGCTGGACAGTAAGTGTGGTGTGATCGCCCTCATCACTGTCAGCAGAGCCCTCCCTTGTAGGGCACCTGCCCTGTGCTAGGCGGAGCCTTTGCACCCAGGAGGTAGAGTCTATAATTATCTTCACTCCATAGAGAGGGCAACTGAGGCTCACAGAGGTTACATAACCTGCCGAAGTTCACTCAGCTAATAAATGGCAGGGCTATTCTTCAAAGGTACTCAGCTATCTCACTCCGAGGTTTGCGCTCAAATCCTTTCCTGGTCTGACAGTGTGATCATCCAAATATGTGCTCTCCTGTGCCTGGACTCTACTGGTCCTTGTTCTCTCCCTTGCTTAGTTAATTTGGCTACTAATCTGCAGGGCTTGGTCCTCTCTGCTCTTGCCGGATCCAGCTGACCCAACCGAGTATGAATCCAATAGCATCCTGGCTTTGTACAGAGCTGGAGCTGTGGTGTGTTTGTTCTCAGGGGCTGGGTGCAGCTTCAGCGTCCAAGGTCATGGGTTTCTTTTCTGTATGTGCCAGTTTGCTTGTTCTCATTGATGAGGTTTTCTCTGCCTGATTTGCCCCAGCCTGACCACACACTTCTTGCTCTCATTCCTTGGCTTTTGAACTACCATTTTCTGGTTCTCTTCTTACCTCTCTGGCTGGCCCCTGAGTGCCGTTCTCCCTTCTCTTGCCGGGTGCTATTGCTCCAGGCTCAGCCCTCGGCCTCAGCTGAGCCTCTGCTATAGCTCTCACATTTCCTTTAGTCTGAGTTGCCATTTGCTTAAGAGATAAAAACAAGTGTTGCCTCAGTAACATGCTTTTCCCTACCCATATCCCTTTCTCCAAATTTGCTTTGCTATTGAATCTGGCGGATAATTCCCTTTTCTACTTGGATCCCAGAGGATGCCCAGGAAAGCTGGCCCGGCGGCACACTTGGCTGTTCTGTATTAATAACATGCCACAAACCCACTCTGTGCTGGGTGGTGTTTCTAGGGAAACATCTTTCCACGGAGAGCTGTGTGGCCTTGGTGGGACAGGGAGGGAGGAGGATTCAGAAATAGCAGGATTTGACTGCATGACCGCATTGCTCAGCACCCAGAAGCTGAATCGGTTTTCCTAATTCCCAAAGGACTGGAGAGAGTGGCGGGGGGGTCGGGGGTGGGGAGAAAGGGGCAGGAAGGCCATTTAATCACAGCTCTGTGGACACAGCACCCCACTCTGGGACGAGGGCTCCTAGAAGAGGTCCCGCCCAGGTGTGAAGTAGGGCTGAATGCACAGCCAGCAAATGTATGGGGGGAGAAAATGAGGGGGGTGGGGACAGTCGACTGTCGTGTCTAAACTGTGGCAAGATTCCTAATGTTACCTCATGTCAGTATTAGCCAGACAGGCGTGGGTGATGTTGACTCTTTTCGACACGAGAGGATTCTTTTAATGCACACGTGAAATGCTGGCCCGATTCTGAGCTGAGCCGAGCAAGGTGGGGGGCTGCCTCCTGTCCTTGAGGGGACAGGCCTCTGAGAGCAGTTCTCCCAGTGCGCCAGGGAGGTTTAGCCAGCAGAGTGCTGGGGGTGGGGGGGGGGCGGCAAAGAAGGGAGGATGGGAAAGGGGACGTAGGGAAGGGGCGGAGTTCAGGATTGGATGTGAGTTTGTGCTCTGTGGTCTAGTCAAGGTGGACATGGGGGTGTGGGTCCAGAGCACAGGAGGGAACTGGGCTGGAGATGCAGCCTCGGGGAACTCACAGAAGTCAACACCCGGAGCACGCAGGGTGAGAGCTGCGGGAAGTGGACTGACCTGGGAGACGTGGGCATCTGAGCGGTCAGGAACCTATAAAGCAGACGATCAGGAACCTATAAAGCTGCTCAGGGAGCAGCCAGAGAGGCAGAAGGAGAGCAGGAAAGAATAATGCTGTGGAATCCAAGGGAAAATGAGGATAATAATAGGAACCGTGTTGTGGGCGTGAGCGTGTTTCATACCAACGGGTAAGAGCAGCTCACATCACCTTACTCTCCTACTTTTAATTACATGTGGTTTTGAGCCCACTTGCAAGGGTTGGTAAGAAAGTCCATCTCAGTCACTGCAGGGAGGGGGCATCCCCTTTTCTAGGGTCTTATAAAAATCCTGAGGCTAACATCAGGGGCCTGGCCCTTAGTCCACGTGGGAAGAACCTACACCTGTGGTCTCCTGCCGCTCGGTGACACTGCTGCTAGTTGCTCCCCGCCGACACGCAGCTTTCATCTCTCTGGATGGCCAGCAATGCTTCTGCATGGACCCTGGCTTTGTCAAAAGACCCTCTCTCTCTCTCTTTTTTTTTTTTAATACATTTATTTATTTATTTATTTTTGGCTGCTTTGGGTCTTTGTTGCCGCGGGTGGGCTTTCTCTAGTTGTGGCGAGCGAGGGCTACTCTTCATTGCGGTGCCCGGGCTTCGCATTGCGGTGCACAGGCTTCTCATTGCGGTGGCTTGTCTTTGTTGCGGAGCATGGGCTCTAGGCGCGTGGGCTTCAGTAGTTGTGGCTCGTAGGCTCTAGAGCACAGGCTCTAGATCGCAGGCTCAGTAGTTGTGGCTCATGGGCTTAGTTGCTCCGTGGCATGTGGGATCTTCCCGGACCAGGGCTCAAACCCGTGTCCCCTGCACTGACAGGTGGATTCTTAACCACTGCGCCACCAGGGAAGCCCAAAAGACCCTCTCTTCAGCCTGGAGGCCTCCTTGCTTCAAGTTCCCAGATAAGCCAGGCAGCTGTCTCCTTATAGGGTCCCTTTGTGCAGGTGAGGATTTTCTACCACCCATAGGGACTCTCGAACCCTCACCTGCTCCCAGGCTGGGGAAACTGACCTTCTTCCCAGTTGGACCATTTCCGCCTTCACCTCAAAGCCACAACTTTCATCCTTCCCCTTGCGGATAATCCAGCTAAGTCCCCTCTTCCCTGGCCTGAAACTCCAAAGCTCCTAGGATAAAGGAATACGGAGACAAAGAATGCTCAGCCTTCCTCAAAACAAAGACTTGCCTTTCCCTCCTGGGGTGGGGATTGGGAAAGGGGCTACTTTGTTCTTCCCTGATGAGTGTATAGCAGCAAAACAAAAACAAGACGGTGTTTAGTTTCATTTTCCTGAATAATTGTTAATAACTGTCACACCAGTATTTATTGAGCCCTTTCCAAAGGCCATAGGAGATAAAGGAGTGGGTGGCAGTGACTGTGGCTTTGGTGAGGGGGGTTTCCCTGGAGTGCTGGGGACAGGCTGGTTGAAGAGTAAAGGAAAATACGAAAGACACTGAGGGGAAGCTATTCTTTCAAAAATATTTGATTTTTTCCATAAACTGTTTAGAAGGGTCTGGCATTGATGCCGGTCACCCTCACATGGGAAGGCACCTTACTGTCAGTGTGTCACGGTAGATAGATTTAGTGACCACAGTGTGCATGTGTGTCAGGCAGTTTCCTGAGTCTTTCTCCCGGAAGCTGTAAGCAGCTGGAGGGGTGGATGGTTTGAGGGGGCTGGAAAAGTCTCCATCCCTTGGGTCTCTTAGAGGTAAACTTCCCACTGGTGAATCCACTCTGACCTGTAGCAGAATGTGCGTAAGGGGACAGACAAAAGGAGGACACTGAGTTCTCCTGGGGTCCTGGGCCACAAGCTGAATACCGCCTACAAATCCAGTTCCCCCAAACCTAAACAATGCCATCCCTTTCTTCCCTTTGTCTGTACGACTGCCCACCCAGTTGTGCTGTACTCGGTGCAGATCTTCACAGGAAACGTTCCCGGGGCAGGGACGGACGCCAAGGTCTACATCACCATCTATGGAGACCTTGGGGACACGGGAGAGCGGTACCTCGGCAAGTCAGAGAACCGCACCAACAAATTCGAGAGAGGAACGGTAGGCGGAGCCCGCCGAGTTACCCCGCCCCCTCCTCCCTGTCCTGTTATCATTATGGGGGGTGGGGCTGAAAGGGGCCAGCTCTTCTTGTCTTGGAACTTTGCGGGATGTCATGCACCCTTATGTGGGCATTTGCCCCCCACGGAGTCTGCTCCCCTTCTCTCAGCCTACGCAGGGTCCTGCATGTGGAGTAGGGGTGGGGCTTGAGCAAGCAAGAGGCCATTTGAGCCCCAGGTTGCTGGCTGTAAGGAACTGGGTTGTCTTCAAAGAATCCAGCTCACCGCAGTGGGTCATGAGCGTGGAGTGGTGCGCGCCTGCAGAGTGGCGGTGTTGCCCGGACAGCAGCTTGAACTAGGGGTCTCGAGGCCCGCCATCCACTCCTTACATGGCTGAGCATCTCTGGCCTCAGTTTCCTCATCTGTGAAATAAGGAGGCTGATGTGAATCAGCTAAACTGTGTTGTGCAGAGTCCTGGGCAGCACCGAGGCCCACGGGAGCCACAGAAGGGTAGGGGCAGCAGACAGGCACCCACCCCTCCCGCGCGGGTCCACTCTGACCTGGCCTATCTGTTGGAGTGCCAAGTGAGCCCTCTATTAAGCAAGGGGCTCTGTGGCTACAGAAGAGGCTTGAAAACCACACCACTGGATGGTGTCCAAGACCCTGCCAGCTCTGACCTAACAGTGGTTTTACAAAAAAGAAGATATCCGACCAAACTTGCCTTCCCACCAGCTTGGCCTCCCTCTCCCCTCCAAAGCTCCCCTCTCCTGTGCCCCTGCCGCCTTCCCCCTTCATTGCTCCTTGGCCTCTCCTCCCCCTCCGTTCACCGAAATCTGCCGAGCCCCCCAGACCAGGCTACAGCTGTGGGGATGAGAGCAAGGTGATTGGCTCCTGAGTCTGCGGCCCTCCCTGTGGCCGAGTGCCTGGGGAGATTCCCGCATCAACCAGCGGGTGTTTATCAGGGGTGTCTTTAAGCCTGACCCCCAGCCGGGCATGACCTTTAGTGGTGAAACATTCGCTACTTGGTGAGGAGGAAAGTAGCTCTGGGCCAAGGAAAGCAGGTGCCACTAAGCAGGTCTGCAGCTGGTGGGTAACCCCAGGAGCCAGGCCCCCTGGAAGGAGCCCCAGCCTGACCTCGAGGTCTGGGAGGAGTCAGGCCCCAGGGCTGCCTTTGCTCTATCATCCAAATATGAACCCATTACCTGTAGCTTTGGTTTACTGCTTCTGGAACGGGAATAGCTACTTAGACCCCTGAACTGAAAAACTGGACAAGAGATAGAAGAGCACTTTGTATCAGGGAGAAAAAATTTATAACACACACACACAATATAGTTGTTTGCCACATGTATAAGGTAGCTAATAGGAGGACTACTCATTTTGGAAAAATAGAATAACAAAGAGGTCAAGTGACTCATGTGGTGTGCCTGACTCTGAAGTAGGGACGTTATTATCAGGCTGACTCACATATGCTGCTCTGGCACATGGCCATGCCATGCGGCGCAGGCGTGCCCAAACCTGCGGCTGGGGCCAGATCACATGCGTTCAGCTCCCGTCTCTGACACTGACTAGCTGTGTGATCCTGGGCAACTTCCCTAACATCTCTGTGCCTCAGTTTCCTCCACCATAAAATAAGTTCACTGAATTAAAACACGTGAAGTACCTAGAACCATGCCTGGCATGAAGTTAGCTCCTTGTTAGTGCTGGCTGTGGTTGGGGCTTGGGAGAGCCCACCTTTCCTGTAGCTCATCACAGTGCCTGGAAAATGTACCATCAGACAGCAGTGTGCGCCATACGGATGATAGGTCGCTCATTCGTGGCTAAATCCACAGGGCCTAGCAGAGTAGGCGCATAAATATTTTTTGAGTGAATAAATGAATGAAGGTATAAATGAAGGTGATGCAATCCATTCTCCTCTGTGTTTAGATTCAGATATTTTTCTCTCTTAGAAATTATGACATCACAAGAAAAGTCTCTGCCTCATCCCTTTCTCTTCCTTCCCTCCTGTGTTGATGTCCCACTTGGGGGGCTGCAGCTACTTCTGGCTCAGTCACTGATGTGTTCGGACTTTAAGTTCACTGCTGAGCATCTAAAAGCTTCCACTTCTCTACTTATTTGCTCCAGAATCTAGGAGTCACCTGGACACCCCTCTCCTTATCAGCACTCCCTTCCCACCCACATCCAATCAATCTTGGAGAGTCGTGGAGAGAATCTCTTCTAAATAACTCTCAGATTAGCCCGGTCAACTTTGTCACCACTCAGCCCTTCCTTATTGCACCTTGCTTAGTGAACCAGTCTGGTCTCCCTGCTCCAGGCCCCTGCAATCCAATCCAACCTCCAGCTTTCCCCAATTAACCCATCCAAATGTGGCCGAGTCAATCCCTCACTTCAACCTGTCAAGCTGCCCACCAATCCCAGATCTGGTCTGAGCCTTTCATGGGATTCACAAACCTTCACTGCCTGCCCAGCCAGCCTGCATAGAATGTCCCCCTGGGCCCCAGTTTCCAGAATGCTCCACACTTTCTCCTGTCTCCAAGTTTTTCCAAGCCTTTTCTCTGCATCTGTGCACATACGCACATAGGAAATACATAGTGCTGCTCTGTGGTTTTAACTTTTTACATAAAAGGCATCATCCTATATGCGTGCTTCTTGCAGGCAATGGGGTATCGTCGAAATCTATCTGTCAGGGTAGTCAAACACAGATGTTGTTGTCTTGTTCTTTGTAACCACTGCACACAAAACATTCCACACACGACATTGCCATGGTTATTTACCATTCCCTAAGCACTGTGGACACTGAGGTGGGTCCCAATTTTCCACTGTTAAAAATTATCCTGCAATAAGCATCCTTGTGCATATATGAAGGTGTCCCCCCAGGACAGATGCAAAGTGGAATTGCTGTGTCGTAAGGTGTACCCATTTTTGCTCTAATGGACTCAGCCACTTGCCAGTGCCCCAAGGCCTGCACAGGCCCACACCCGCCATCAGCATCACACCATTCACCTGCACTTTCCTCAGCCCGCAGCCTGACCTGCCCTGGCTGCCTAGAAGGCCCAGCCCCCCAACTTCAGCTTAATGCCTCCACCTGGCAAGTCTTGCCAACCCTGCCCCTAGTCCTCACGCAGGTGGCTGTTCCCACCACCTGGGCTGTCCTGAGGAGGGGCACAGGGTGTCCTATCATCCCTGGGTTCCCAGCACTCAGCACAGTGACTTAGCATATCTTTCGGAAGGGAAGTGGGTGTCATTCAGGGTCACCTCTCCCTCTTCCCCCTCCCCAGGCTCCTGCCAGCTGTGTTTTGACCGCACTTCACCCAAAGCCTAGAACTCCACATCTCACTGAGCAATCCTAAAAGAATGCAAGCACCCAAGAGTGCAACGTCACATCACTAAAGATATAATCAGGGACACAGAGAAGGGCCAGTGTCACACCCCTGACAAAATCCCCCATGAACCCACAGCCCAGGTGATAAGCCCTGTGCTCTCCCCAGCCTGGCCTGGCCTCCACCACAGCCTCTCCCCTCTCTGCCTGCTCTCCTGCAGCCTGACCTGGCTCCTCCAACTGCCAGCTTCCCCTGGGAATTTCAAGCCCCCTCTCATTATTCAGAAAGATTTCACCTCTTCCATAGCTCTTACCGTCCAGCCTCCCACCTGACCTCAAGCCAATACTCAGCATCACTAAGGATGTCCAGGTACCGGGCTGAGCACCTCACTCACACAGCTCGTCAGGGTCCATATTCCAAACACCCACAGGGCTTATCCCAAGAGGAGCCGGACCGCAAAACGGGGTCGTTGTGGAAGCGAGGCCTTGGAATACCAAACTCTCTGTGTTAGGGATTTGGGCCTGGAAGGCTCCTGGCTAGGAAGGGTCTGTTCAGCCCAACAATTGAGGGGGATGGAAGGTACTGGATGGATGGGGTTGGAGTGGGTGGAGGTGGGGAGCGCCCCGCCACCCATGTCCACACATCTGGACTCCCCAGGCCGACACCTTCATCATCGAGGCTGCTGACCTGGGTGTCATCTACAAGATCAAGCTCCGCCACGACAACACCAAATGGTGTGCAGACTGGTACGTGGAGAAGGTGGAGATCTGGAACGACACCAACGAGGACGAGTTCCTGTTCCTGTGCGGGCGCTGGCTGTCCCTGAAGAAGGAGGACGGGCGGCTTGAGAGGCTCTTTTATGAGAAGGTGCGTGAAAGGCAGCCGGGGGGCTTGGTTCAGCCGTGGCCTGTTCTCCTCATACCTGGGGTGGCTCAGTGGAACCCAGGGTGCCAGAGATGTAATGGGCCTGGGTTGTGCACCTCCGGACAGGAGTACACTGGGGACCGAAGCAGCAACTGCAGCAGCCCCGCTGACTTCTGGGAGATCACCCTGAGCTCCAAGATGGCCGACATCGACATCGCCACGGTGACAGGGCCCATGGCTGACTACGTTCAGGAGGGCCCAGGTGAGTCAAGCAGAAAACTCATCAGAGGAGGAGCAGGCACATGGATGTGTTTCGGCTGTTCTTGGACAGGCCATGTGTTAAACCCCCACCATCATTTGACCTACATTTAACACTTTGTAATTTACACACAGTTTCCTCACATGTTGTCTATTTCCATCCCCACAATAGCCCTGTGAACTGAGAGATGTTGACCTAAAACAAATAGATTGCCAGTCATTTCTCCAGTGAAAATGGGTTTATTCAGGATCAGCAGAGAATTGCAACTTGGAGTCTGCATCCAGGGCAAGCTATTCCCCATAGAGCAAGAATTGCTATTCTATGCAATTCCCCATAGAGCAAGGGAAGGAGAACTCTTTTATAGAGGAGAAAATGAAGTTGGGAGGGCTGTAGTAAACAAAGAGTCTGTGGATTTTCACTGGCTGAGTTGTTGCCAGGAGAGAAGAGGAGTCTTTCTTCTTCCTGTTGGGCTCTGCCTGTTGTCACAAGGCATGAGAGCTCCCCCTTCTGGTCTCCTGACTCTATTTAACTGAGGTTTCTATTTACTAATTTTTTACATTTTCTCCTCTTGATCAAGACCTTTCTATGAAAGTATTGCTGATCAAGAGTCAGGTCTTCTGGTTTCAGCAGCTTTTTGTCCCTTAATGTCAGGAAGGGCCTTTCCTGGCTATAATGTCCCATGTTGGAGAGAAAGTGCACAGATTGGAATCCTAATGAGATCACATTTGAGTAACAAGGAGGGGTAGGAGAGAGCCCTCTCAAGCATTTTTTTAATCCAAAGTCTATGTTACAAAGATGATAGACTCTGGAGATTATCTGAAGTGTTATGTCATCATCAAATGTTTGGAAAGAAACTTCTGACAGACCTGACCTGGATATCTTGGGAAAGTTGTCTCATCAGATATTGTATGCTTCAATTCCAGGAAATATTTACTTTCATGTCACTAGATGATGTGCAAGTCCAGTCAGGATTTGGTTGCCTTCTTTGTCACATGAATCCAAGAGTCTATTCCCTGGAGATTGGCAGCACAAGTGTTGGTTAGCAGTACTTGATAGGGGCCTCTCCAGCAAGATTGAAGATAGTCTTTCTGGAGATATCTTTTCCAATAGACAAAATATCCAGGTTGTAAGGTGTGATGCTTAAGATCTTCGTCCCCAGAGAGCACGCTGTGAAAAGACTGCTCTACAAAAAAACATGATTAGTTTTAACAAAAGCAGTATTAGAGTATCTCTCCTTTTATTGGCTGTGGATCAGAAAAAGCAGAAGCCAAGAGCTTTGGGTGTCCTGTGACTATCTCAAAGGGCAAGTGTTTGTGAGTTCCAAAAGGAACGGATCTAAGATTTAGAAGGATCAATGGCAAAGCTTTCGGACAAGGTATTTGGAGGGTTTCTACAAATGTTGCCATTGAGTCTTAATAATGCCGTTAGTGCATTTGACTAAACCAGAGCATTGAGGGCTGTAAGCACAGTGAAGTAAAACCAGCCAAACAGTGCAGACTTGTCAAAGTACCTGACTAGCAAAATGAATTCCTCAATCACTATGAAGTTCGAGAGGAGTTCCTCAGGTAGGGATAATCTTTTCCAAAAGGACTTTAGCCACAGAAGAGACAGTAGCCTGTCTGCAAAGGAAGGCTTTAGTCCAGTGTGAAAACATACAGACCATGACTGAAAGATATTTATCTCCATGAGACGGAGGAAGTTGTATGAAATCCATTTACCAGACCTCAAATGGTCCATTAGGAAGTTTAAAACGTCCAGGAGCAGTACAAACAGACTTCCCTGAGTTGTATTTCATATAAGTGGAATAGTGAGGTAGGCACTTTTTGTGGCCTTGTTAATGTTTCCTCACTAATATTGATTCATGTATGCTATCTTTTTGCCAGTAGACCAATGGTTTAATGCATGTACAATGGTGATTAGTGGGAATTTTAGATCTCTAGTAGGACTGGGTTGTTATTTGGTCCAAATCAGAGCTTTCTCTTTTTATCAAACCAACAACTGTTGAATTTTCAATCTTGTTTTTCTTTTTTCTGAGGCCAATTGTTGGGCTTCTCTAGCCAGTTTCGCTATGTTATCATTTGGGGAAATATCCCTTTGGACCATGACAGAGGTTTGCCTGCTTTCAGTTCCTTTAAGGTCAGCATTCCTTGCAGAAATGTCAGCAAGGTGATTTCCCTCAGCTTCCAAAGAGTCAAGTTTAGAATACCTCAGAATCTTATCAATAGCTAAAACATTGCACCCAATAATTCCTGAACATAGGGATCATTTTAAATTTTATTTCCACTGGAAGTAAAGAAGCCATGCTCTTCCCACAACATTCCAAAAAAATCACAAGCTATTCCAAAAGCATATCTACTATCAGTATGAATATTGACAGTTTTGTCCTTGGTTAAATTACGAGCTCGTGTAAGATTGTAACCTATTGAGATCACTTTTGAGTAACCATATGAACCACAGGGCTGAAGTAGCCATAGGTAACAACATCAAAAGGAGTTGCAATCGCATACCCAGCACAATATTTGTCATTGTCACCTTCTGAATAAGAACTATCAATGAACCATGAGAAGTCAACAATACCCCAAAGAATCTCCTGAAGATTATCAGGAGGAGTCAGGAGGTGACCCATCACCATTAAGCAGTGGTGAGGGACTTCATCACAGAGGGAGAGGAGAAGAGTAGCCAGGTTAAGGTTATTACAACGTAAAAGAGTTATGTGGGGACTTCCCTGGTGGCACAGTGGTTAAGAATCTGCCTGCCAATGCAGGGGACATGGGTTCGAGCCCTGGTCCAGGAAGATCCCACATGCCACGGAGCAACTAAGCCCATGCGCCACAACTACAGAGCCTGTGCTCTAGAGCCCACGTGCTACAACTACTGAAGCCTGCGTGCCTAGAGCCCGTGCTCTGCAACAAGAGAAGCCACCACAGTGAGAAGCCCGTGCACCACAACAAAGAGTAGCCCCTGCTCGCCGCAACTAGAGAAAGCCTGCGTGCAGCAACGAAGACCCAATGCAGCCAAAAATAAATAAATAAATATATTTTTAAAAAAGAAAAGAGTTATGTGAGGAGCAGTTAACAAAAGCACTTCATAGGAAGCAAGGCGGCTGACTTAGAAATGTTGAGTATGATGAGAATTCAGGAGGGCTTCTACTTCATGAGGTACAAAAATGGTTAAAGAAGATCCCACAATGATTTTCTCAGTAGCCCTTAAACAAAAAGGCAGTGGCTGTAATGGCTCTAAGGCAAAGGTGGTATCCCAGTGGCACAGGCTCCAGTTGCTGGCTACAATGCCCTATGGGCCAATGGCGGTCCTTGTGCTTTGGGGTAAATACCCCAGGGATAGCCTCTTCCTTTTCATATACAAAAAGGGAAAAGGAAATCTGATTTCCATTTGGGATGCCCAGGGGCAGGTGGGTTCATCAAACTCTCCTTTAAGGCCTTAAAAGCTATGTAACTGGTTCTTCCCATAATATTAGGTCAGGGTTGTTATTGTTTAATACAACATACAGAGGTTTGGCCATAAGAGAGAAATTTGGAATCCAATTTTTGCAATAACAAAGTAGCCCAAGAAAACCGAGCAGTCAGTGCTTAGTTTGGGGTTTGGGGAAACTTGGGACCCCATGAAGTCTATCTGGAACTAGGTATAGCTCTTGTTCTGATATAAAATGCCGTAAATATTGAAACTAGGTTTGGACAAACTGCAACTTTTCTTTGGCAATCTTATGTCCCTTCAAGATTAAAAGCTTTAGCAAGTAGACACTGTCTTCTTATGAGGGAGCTTGAGAAGGAGAGAAAAGAAACAAATCATCCACGTATTGCAACAAAATAGATCCCTATGGAAATTTATATCATCCAGATCAGGCTTCAGGATTTGTGAGAAATAAGGACTCCTAGAAAAACCCTGAAGCATTGCTGTCCAGGGGAATTGTTTTTCTTCCCAAGTGAATGCAAGAAGGTATTGGCTAGCTTCATCAACTGGAATACTAATTGATGTACTGCATAAATCATTTACAGTCAAGAATTTGCTCCAGCGGGAATGAATATTAGTAACATTTGAGGTTTAGGAACAATAGGGTGTTGAGGGATAACTATGTTTTCTACTGCTCGAGGTCCAAGAAGAACCTCTACCCTTGACCCTTAGGTTTTCTCACCAGCAAATGGGAGAGTTACAGGGGCTAGTACAAGAAATAATGAAGCCTTGAGCCTTGCAATCTTCTATTATTGACTTTATGCCTTGAAGGGCTTCTTCACTTATACGATATTGATTAATTCTGAGAAGAGATTTTTGGGAATCTATTTGAATCTTGGTGGGAGGTACACTGTGAATTTTTGCCAGTATTGGTTGGAGGTTTTGCCCTTAAGGAAGCTGGTAGCTGATTCAATAGGGACAAATCATCAGTGTTTCCAGAATCATCTCTAGTACTGTCAGAGGTGGAACAAATAAAAAAAGTCAAAGGGGCATTTAACTCATCTGGTTGGCTGCTTTGATGACTACTGTCAAGTTCTAGAATTATTTCCCCTTTGGGGGAGAAATTCCAACATGATACTTCTCTAAGAAGTCTTGGCCTAATAAATGAGAGTGGAGGAACAAAGAAGAAAAGGGTGTGTATTTCTCAAAGGGCCTAAACAAAAGGGAATAGGTTCAGAGACAGGAACCTCTTGAGGTTCATTAGAGATCCCCACTATTTGAAGTGTTTTAGTACTCTGGGGCAGGGGCTGCTTGAGTAGGGGGGTTGAGCATTGGGAGTGTGGCTCCATGACAGTTAGGACTGGGAGAGATTCATTCCCAACCTGGAGAAATGTTTCTCCAAGCTGATTAAGAGGGAGGATTGGGAAGAGCTCCTGTATTTTCTGTGAGCCCTGTCACTGAGAACTCGGAGGACGTTGGAGGGCTGAAGGTGCCTGAAGCACTTAAATCTGTAGCAATCTCTTTTCCAATGTCCTGTATGTTTGCAATAATAGCAGAAACTAAAGGGTTTAGGTTTTGTTTAGGGACCTTCAATTGTTGGAGATGAAGAATAAGAATTTTGGTGGTCCTCCTTTTAGGTGGCTCATCTAGATTGCGAGAGAGCTGGTGTGCCAGGTTAACTAACCTGGAGTGGACATAGTTTACCATTCCATCCTGGTCCTCTTTTGCTAGAAGGGAAAGTTGCCTGTTTAGCTATTAATAAACACAGAGTTAAAAGCTACTCAGGTGGAATCAATAATCTGAAGTCAATTATAATAGTTATGAACAGGTTCATCAGATTTTTGTGTGCAAGCCTGAATTTTGTTCCAATTAACAGGCTTTGGAAAAGCCTTAGGAATTGCCCGATGAAGTCACCTAGTGCTTGCCTGAGCCTGATCATATACCTCGTTTTATTGCACTTTGCTTTACTGTGCTTCACAGATATTGCGTTTTTTACAAATTGAAGGTTCGTGGCATCCCAGTGTAGAGCAAGTCTATCAGAGCCATTTTTCCAACAGTATTTGCTCATTTCCTTGTCTTTGTGTCACATTTTGGTAATTCTTGCAATATGTCAAACTTTTTCATTATTATTATATTTGTTCTGGTGATCTGTGATGAGTGATCTTTGATGGTACAATTGTAATTGTTTTGGTGTGCTACGAACCTATATAAGATAGGTGAGCCAATATAAGATAGTGAACTTAATCAATAAATGTTGTGCATGTTCTGATTGCCCTACCAACCAGCCATTCCCTGTCTCCCTCTCCTGTGGCCTCCCTATTCCCAGAGACACAACAATATTAAAATTAGGCCAGTTAATACCTACAATGGCCTCTTGAGTGGTCAAATGAAAGGAAGTTGCAAATCCCTCACTTTAAGTCAAAAGCTTAAAATGACTAGGCTAAGTTAGGAAGGTATATTGAAAGCCAGGACAGTCTGAAAGCTAGGCCTCTTGCACCAAACAGTTGTGAATGCAAAGAAAAAGTTCTTGAAGGAAATTATTATAAACGTGCTACTCCAGTGAACACACGCATGATAAGAAAGTGAAACAGCCTTATTGCAAATATGGAGAAAGTTTTCATGGTCTGGATAGAAGATCAAACCAGCCACAACATTCCCTTAAGACAAAGGCTAATCCAGAGCAAGCCTTTAACTCTTCAATTCTATGAAGGCTGAGAGAGGTAAGGAAGCTGCAGAAGAAAAGTTTGAAATTAGCAAAGGTTGGTTCATGAGGTTTAAGGAAAGAAGCTGTCTCTATAACATCAGAGTGCAAGGTGAAGTAGCAAGCGCTGATGTAGAAGCTGCAGCAAGTTATCCAGAAGATCTAGCTAAGGTAATGAAGGCAGCTACACTAAACAGATTTTCAGTGTAGGCAAAACAGCCTTATATTGGAAGAAGATGCCATCTAGGACTTTCATAGCTAGAGAGGAGTCAATACCTGGCTTCAAAGCTTTAAAGAACAGCTGAATCTCTTGTTAGGGGCTAATGCAGCCAGTGATTTTAATTTGAAGCCAATTCTCATTCACCATTCTAAAAATCCTAGGGCCCTTAAGTGTTATGTTCAATCTACTTTGTCTGTGCTCTATAAATGGAACAACAAAGCCTGGATGACAGCACGTCGCTTTACAGCATAATTTACTGAATATTTTAAGCCGACTGTTGAGACATACTGCTCAGAAAGAAAGCAAAAAAAGATTCTTTTCAAAATATTACTACTACTCATTGACAATGCACCTGGTCACCCAAGAGCTCTGATGGAGATGTACAGTGAGATTAATGTTGTTTTCATGCCTGCTAACACAACATCCATTCTGCAGCCCATGGATCAAGGAGTCATTTTGACTTTCAAGTCTTATTCTTTAATAAATACATTTTATAAGGCTATAGCTGGCATAGATAGTGATTCCTTTATTAGATCTGGGCAAAGTGAACTGAAAGCCTCTGGAAAGAATTCACCCTTCTGGATGCCACTGAAAATATCTGTGATTCATGAGAAGAGGTCAAAATATCAGCATTAGCAGGAGTTTGAAAGAAGTTGACTCCAGCCCTCATAGATGACTTCGAGGGGTTCAAGACTTCAGTGGAGGAAGTAACTGCAAGTGTGGTGGAAATAGCAAGAGAGCTAGAATTAGAGGTGGAACCTGAAAATGTGACTGAATTGCTGCAATCTCATGCTAAAACTTCAGCAGATGTGAAGTTGCTTCTTATGGATGAGCAAAGAAAGTGGTTTCTTGAAAAGGAATCTACTCCTGGTGAAGATACTGTGAAGATTGTTGAAATGACAATATAAGATTTAGAATATAACTTAAACTTAGCTGATAAAGCAGTAACAGCGTTTGAGAAAAGTGACTCCAATTTTGAAAGAAGTTCTACTGTGGGTAAAATGCTATCAGAGAGCATTGCACACTACAGAGAAATTGTTCATGAAAGGAAGAGTCAATCGATGTGGCCAACTTCACTGTGGTCTTATTTTAAGAAATTGCCGCAGCTGCCCCAGCCTTCAGCACCACCACCCTGACCAGTCAGCAGCCACCAACACCGAAGCAAGACCCTCCACCAGCAAAGGTTATGACTCACTGAAGGCTCAGGTGGTGGTTAACATTTTTTGGCGATAGAGTATTTTTAAATTAAGGTATGTATTTTTTTTTAGATATAATGCAATTGCACATTTAATAGATTACAGTCTAGCATAAGCATAACTTTTATATCCACTGGGAAACCAAAAAATTTATGTGACTCACTTTATTGCAATATTTGCCTTATGGCAGTGGTCTGAAACTGCAATATCCTCAAGGTATTTCTATAGTGAGATAGCAGGATGGCTTCCCAGTTGTGAGTTTAGACACCTTTCAGGATTTTCCCAATTAACAGTTTTCTTTTTTAATAAATTTATTTATTTATTTATTTATTTATTTATTTTTGGCTGCGTTGGGTCTTTGTTGCTGCGCGCGGGCTTTCTCTAGTTGCAGCGAGCGGGGGCTACTCTTCGTTGCAGTGCATGGGCTTCTCATTGCAGTGGAGCAGGGGCTCTAGGCGTGCGGGCTTCAGTAGTTGTGGCTCGTGGGCTCTAGAGCGCAGGCTCAGTAGTCGTGGCACACAGACTTAAGTTGCTCCGCGGCATGCAGGATCTTCCCGGACCAGGGATCGAACCCGTGTCCCCTGCATTGGCAGGCGTTTCTTAACCACTGCGCCACCAGGAAATCCCCAATTAACAGTTTTCATTCAGTGCTGGGCCTGGCCTTCACCACCAAGCATATGAACTAGCTGATATGTCAGAGAAACCAGGTTGATGAGTTTGAATGACTATATTCAATTCCTCCTCAAATCTGTAAGGATCATTGGTTACTTTGGGAAAATCTTTGACTATGGCTCAAAGTTCAGCTTTATTCCAGGGAATATAAGAAATTAAGGATTTAGGAGGGAGGAGATCAAGATGGTGGAGTAGGAGGAGACCAAGCTCAACTCCCGCTATGAACACACCAAAAATACATCTACATGTGGAGCAGTTCTCACTGAAAATAAACTGGAGGCTGGCAGAAAGACACTTATCAACCAAGGCTGTAAAGAAAGATCCACTTGGAAGTCAGGAAGGGAAGAGAATCGATCAGGTCAGGACCTGTGCCCTAGGAGGGGACACAGAAGAGGAGGGGATTACACAGGCTCAGAGATCCTCCTTGGGGAGTGAGCAGTTCAAGTCACATACTGGACACCCTTGCCCTGGGGTCTGACACCAAGGAAAGAACTTCCCTTAACTGGCTTGAAAACCAGTGGGACTAACATGAGGGCTGTAAGAAACCTAGACTCTGCACATAGGCTTGCTTACTCCCAGGGACAAGGCAGAGGAAGCAGAATGACACTTCCCAGGACTCCAGCCTGTTTCCCACACCGAGCACCCACTCCACCCCTCTAGCTCCAGTGCAGCTCCACTAGGGTGAAGACTGTCATTGCCGAGGAAAGTGTGCAATTTTGTGGGGGACAGAGCCAGCTTGGACCTGGCACTTCATCTGAATAGGGTGAGCGTGACCATTACTGGCACTCGCAGAGATGGTGGATCAAGAGCACACTGGAGCTCTGACCGATGTACCAGGACCAGCCAGTGCATGCCCTGGCCCACACTGGGTGCCCACTCTGACCTCTCTTGCTCCAACACTACTCCCCTCTTGGACAAAGGTGCTAATGCTAGGAGGGGGGAGAACCCACTTAGAAGGAACAGAACCAGTTTGCACCTGACCCTCAGGACTTCTGCCTCAGCACCCTGACACCTGACCCCAACCCCAAGAGGGTGGTATTGGCCACTGAGCATAGCAGAAGCCCTGGCTCATAACTGGCTCTGGCTCTAGCCTCTGCATCTCCAGCCCCACTTCTCACCAAGGCGATAGCTGCCAGCACACCCCCGGGGACGACATGACTTGTGCTGACTTCAGATCCAGCTCTCTCCCAAAAGCCATTGGGCACACACGGACTGCATAGGATTGCTCCCACACAAGGACACCCCTTCAAGACTGGGATAGGTAACTGTTTTACCCAATTTCATAGAGACAGAGAAAGTTAAGCAAAATGCGAAGACAGAGGAATGTGTTTCAAATGAAAGAACAAGAAAGAAACTCTGAAAAAACAACTAATAAAACAGAGGTAAATAATTTACCAGATGAAGAGTTCAAAGCATTAGTAATAAGAATGCTAACTGAACTAAGGGGAAAAAATGAATGAACACAGTGAGAATTTTAACAAGGAACTAGAAAATATAAAAATAGAACCAATTAGAGCTGAAGAATACAATAACAAATGAAAAACACACTAGAAGGAATGAACAGCAGACGAGGTGATACAGAAGAATGCAGAAGTGATTTGGAAGATAGAGTAATGGAAATCATCCAATGAAAACAGCAAAAAGAAAATCAAATTTTAAAAAATGGGAAAAGTTTAAGGGACCTCTGAGAGAACATCAAGCACACTAACACTCACATTATAAAGATTCCAGAAGGAGAAGGGAGAGAAAAATGTCAAAAATGTATTTAATGAGAGTATGGCTGAAAACTTACTGAACCTGATAAATGAAACAGATATCCAGATACAGGAAACCCTGAAAGTCCCAAACGAGATGAACCCAAAGAGACCCACAGCAAAACATATAATAACAATGGCAAAAGTAAAAGGTAAAGAGAGAATTCTAAAGGCAGCAAGAGAAAAACAGAGTCACATATTGTAAATCAACTATACTTTAATTAAAAAAAAAAAAGTACCAGACACTGGGGAAAAAAAGAGTCACATACAAAGGAACCCCCATAAGGCTATCAGCTGATTTTTCTGCAGACACTTTGTAGACCAGAAGGGAGTGGCATGATATATCTGAAATGCTGAAAGGGAAAAACCTACAACATAGGACACTCTACCAAGCAAGATTATCATTCTTGCTGGAGAGATAAAGAACTTCTCAGACAAACAAAAATTAAAAGTTCATAAATACTAAACTGGCCCTAAAAGAAATGTTAAAGGGTCTTCTCTAAGTGGAAAAGAAAAGACTGCGGAGACTTCAAGATGGCGGTGGAGTAAGACGTGGAGATCACCTTCCTCCCCACAAATACATCAGAAATACATCTACATGTGGAACAACTCCTACAGAACACCTACTGAACACTGGCAGACCTCCCAAACACCTACAGAACACCTACTGAACACTCAGACCTCCCAAAAGGCAAGAAACTCCCCACGTACCTGGGTAGGGCAAAAGAAAAAAGAAAAAACAGAGACAAAAGAATAGGGACAGGACCTGCACCAGTGGGAGGGAGCTGTGAAGGAGGAAAGGTTTCCACACACTAGGAAGCCCCTTCGCGGGCGGAGACTGCGGGTGGTGGACGGGGAAGCTTCGGAGTCACGGAGGAGAGCGCAGCAACAGGGGTGCTAAGGGCAAAGCGGAGAGATTCCTGCACAGAGGAGCGGTGCCGATCAGCGCTCATCAGCCTGAGAGGCTTGTCAGCTCACCTGCCAGGGCGGGCGGGGGCTGGGAGCTGAGGCTCGGGCTTCGGAGGTCGGATCCCAGGGAGACGACTGGGGTTGGCTGCGTGAACACAGCCTGAAGGGTCTAGTGTGCCACAGCTATAGCCGAGAGGGAGTCCAGGAAAAAGTCTGGACCTACCTAAGAGGCAAGAGACCATTGTTTCAGGGTGCGCGAGGAGAGGGGATTCAGAGCACCACCTAAACAATCTCTAGAGACGGGCGTGAGCCACGGCTATCAGCGCAGACACCAGAGACAGGCATGAAATGCTAAGGCTGCTGCTGCAGCCACCAAGAAGCCTGTGTGCAAGCACAGGTCACTATCCACACGCCCCCTCCTGGGAGCCCGTGCAGCCCGCCACTGCCAGGGTCCCATGATCCAGGGACAACTTCCCCGGGAGAACACACGGCGCGCCTCAGGCTGTTGCAACGTCACACTGGCCTCTGCCGCCGCAGGCTTGCTCCGCATTCCATACCCCTTCCTCACCCCGGCCTGAGTGAGCCAGAACCCCCTAATCAGCTGCTACTTTAACCCCGTCCTATCTGAGCAAAGAACAGACGCCCTCAGGCGACCTACACGCAGAGGCGGGACCAAATCCAAAGCTGAACCCCAGGAGCTGTGCGAACAAAGAAGAGAAAGGGAAATCTCTCCCAGCAGCCTCAGAAGCAGCGGATTAAAGCTCCACAATCAACCTGATGTACCCTGCCACTGTGGAATATCTGAATAGAAAATGAATCATCCCAAATTGAGGAGGTGGACTTTGGGAGCAACTGTAGACTTGGGGTTTGCTTTCTGCAAATAATTTGTTTCTGGTTTTACGTTCACCTTAGTTTAGTATTTAGAATTTATTATCATTGGAAGATTTGTTTATTGATTTGGTTGCTCTCTTACTTTTTTTATATATATATAGACATATATATTTTTCCTTTTTCTCTTTTTGTGAGTGTCTATGTGTATGCTTCTTTGTGTGAATTTGTCTGAATAGCTTTGCTTTTAAGCTTTGTCCTAGGGTTCTGTCTGTCCGTTTTTTTTTTTTTTTAGTATAGTTTTTAGCACTTGTTATCACTGGTGGATTTGTTTTTTGGTTTGGTTGCTCTCTTCTTTCTTTCTTTTTTTTTAATTACTTTTTAACTTTTAAATTATTAATAATTTTTTTATTTTAATAACTTTATTTTATTTTATTTTTCTTTCTTTCTTTTTTTTCTCCCTTTTCTTCTGAACTGTGTGGCTTACAGGGTCTTGGTGCTCCAGCTGGGTGTCAGGCCTCTGCCTCTGAGGTGGGAGAGCTGAGTTCAGGACATTGGTCCACCAGAGACCTCCTGGCTCCATGTAATATCAAACAAACAGTGAAAGTGCTCCCAGAGATCTCCATCTCAATGCTAACACCCAGCTCCACTCAACGACCAGCAAGCTACAGTGCTAGACACCCTATACCAAACAACTAGCAAGACATGAACACAACCCCACCCATTAGCAGAGAGGCTGCCTAAAATCATAATAAGGTCACAGACACCCCAAAACACACCACCAGACGTGGACAAGCCCACCATTTACATTTAAGGTAGTTATCGATCATGGAGCTGGGAGGCCTCTGGTGGACCAATGTCCTGAACTTGGTTCTCCCACCTCAGAGGCACAGCCATCATGCCTGGGTGGAGCACCAAGAGCCTGTCATCCTCACGGCTCAGAATAAGAGGGAGAAAAAATAAGAAAGAACGAAAAAGGTAAAATAAAATAAAATAAAATAATTTAAAAAAATAATTATTAAAAAAAATTTTTAAGTAATAAAAATAAAAGAAAGAAAGAAAGAAGAGAGCAACCAAACCAAAAAACAAATCCACCAATGATAACAAGCGCTAAAAACTATACTAAAAAAAGGGGAAAAAATTTTTAAAATGGGCAGACAGAACTCTAGGACAAATGGTAAAAGCAAAGCTGTACAAACAAAATCACACACAGAAGCATACACATACACACTAACAAAAAGAGAAAAAGGGAAATATATATATATATCATTGCTCCCAAAGTCCACCTCCTCAAGTGTCCATCGACAGGTGAATGGATAAAGAAGATGTGGCACATATATACAATGGAATATTACTCAGCCATAAAAAGAAACGAAATTGAATTATTTGTAGTGAGGTGGATGGACCTAGGGTCTGTCATAAAGAGTGAAGTAAGTCAGAAAGAGAAAAACAAATACCATATGCTAACACATACATATGGAATCTAAAAAAAAAAAAATGGTCATGAAGAACCTAGGGGCAAGACGGGAATAAAGATGCAGACCTACTAGAGAATGGACTTAAGGACACTGGGAGGGGGAAGGGTAAGCTGGGACAAAGTGAGAGTGGCATGGACATGTATACACTACCAAACATAAAATAGATAGCTAGTCGGAAGCAGCCACATAGCACAGGGAGATCAGCTTGGTGCTTTGTGACCACCTAGAGGGGTGGAATAGGCAGTGTGGGAGGGAGGGAGATGCAAGAGGGAAGAGATATGGGGATATATGTATATGTATAACTGATTCACTTTGTTATACAGCAGAAACTAACACACCATTGTAAAGCAATTACACTCCAATAAAGATGTTTTTAAAAATGTAAATGGATTAAATGCTCCAACCAAAA
Organism: Balaenoptera physalus; assembly: GCF_965194825.1. Classification (NCBI taxonomy): domain Eukaryota; kingdom Metazoa; phylum Chordata; class Mammalia; order Artiodactyla; family Balaenopteridae; genus Balaenoptera; species Balaenoptera physalus. The sequence continues at coordinate 27,807,447 of NC_138897.1, forward strand.
GACAGAGACTGGCTGAATGGATACAAAAACAAGACCTGTATATATGCTGTCTCCAAGAGACCCACTTCAGATCTAGGGACACATACAGACTAAAAGTGAGGGGATAGAAAAAGATATTCTATGCAAATGGAAATCAAAAGAAAGCTGGAGAAACAATTCTCATATCAGACAAAATAGATTTTAAAATAAAGACAATTATAAGAGACAAAGAAGGACACTACATAATGATCAAGGGATCAATCAAGAAGAACACATAACAACTGTAAATATTTATGCACCTGACATAGGAGCACCTCAGTACATAAAGCAAATGCTAACAGCCATAAAAGGGGAAATCGACAGTAACACAGTCATAGTAGGGGACTTTAACACCCCACTTTCACCAATGGGCAGATCATCCAAAATGAAAATAAATAAGGAAACACAAGCTTTAAATAATACATTAAAAAAGATGGACTTAATTAATATTTGTAGAAATTCCATCTAAAAACAACAGAATACACTTTCTTCTCAAGTGCTCATGGAACATTCTCTAGGATAGATCATATCTTGGGTCACAAATCAAGCCTTGGTAAATTTAAGAAAATTGAGAGCAGAAGCAAGAAGAACTACAATCCTGCAGCCTGTGGAACAAAAACCACATTCACAGAAAGATAGACAAGATGAAAAGGCAGAGGGCTATGTAGCAGATGAAGGAAGAAGATAAAACCCCAGAAAAACAACTAAATGAAATGGAGATAGGCAATCTTCCAGAAAAAAAATTCAGAATAATGATAGTGAAGATGATCCAGGACCTCAGAAAAAGGATAGAGGCAAAGATCGAGAAGATGCAAGAAATGTTTAACAAAGACCTAGAAGAATTAAAGAATAAGCAAACAGATATGAACAATACAATAATTGAAATGAAAAATACACTGGAAGGAATCAACAGCAGAATAACTGAGGCAGAAGAACGGATAACTGACCTGGAAGACAGAATGGTGGAATTCACTGCTGTGGAACAGAATAATGAAAAAAGAACGAAAAGAAATGAACACAGACAAAGAGACCTCTGGGACAACATTAAGTGCAACAACATTTGCATTATAGGGGTCCCAGAAGGAGAAGAGAGACAGAAAGGACCAGAGAAAATATTTGAAGAGATTATAGTCGAAAATTTCCCTAACATGGGAAAAGAAATAGCCACCCAGGTCCAGGAAGCACATAGAGTCCCATACAGGATAAACCCAAGGAGAAACACACCAAGACACATAATAATCAAACTGGCAAAAAATAAAGACAAAGAAAAATGATTGAAAGCAGCAAGGGAAAAACGACAAATAACATACAAGGGAACTCCCATAAGGTTAACAGTTGATTTCTCAGCAGAAACTACACAGGCCAGAAGGGAGTGGCATGATATACTTAAAGTGATGAAAGGGAAGAACCTACAACCAAGATTACTCTATCCATCTAGGATCTCATTCAGATTCGATGGAGAAACCAAAAGCTTTACAGACAAGCAAAAGCTAAGAGAAGTTAGGACCACCAAACCAGCTCTACAACAAATGCTAAAAGAACTTCTCTACGTGGGAAACACAAGAGAAGAAAAGGACCTACAAAAACAAACCCAAAACAATTAAGAAAATGGTCATAGGAACATACATATCGATAATTACCTGGAACATGAATGGATTAAATGCTCCAACCAAAAGACACAGGCTTGCTAAATAGATACAAAAACAAGACCCACATATATGCTGTCTACAAGAGACCCACTTCAGACCTAGGGACACATACAGACTGAAAGTGAGGGGATGGAAAAAGATATTCCATGCAAATGGAAATCAAAAGAAAGCTGGAGTAGCTATACTCATATCAGATAAAATAGACTTTAAAATAAAGAATGTTACAAGAGACAAGGAAGGACACTACAAAATGATCAAGGGATCAATCCAAGAAGAAGATATAACAATTATAAACATATATGCACCCGACGTAGGAGTACCTCAACACATAAGGCAACTGCTAACATCTCTAAAAGAGGAAATCAACAGTAACACAATAATAGTGGGGAACTTTGACACCTCACTTACACCAATGATCATGACGGATCATATAAAACAGAAAATTAATAAGGAGACACAAGTTTAAATGACACAATAGACCAGATAGATTTAATTGATATTTATAGGACATTCCATCCAAAAACAGCAGATTACACTTTCTTCTCAAGTGCTCACAGAACATTCTCCAGGATAGATCACACCTTGGGTCACAAATCAAGCCTCAGTAAATTTAAGAAAATTGAAATCATATCAAGCATCTTTTCTGACCACAATGCTATGAGATTAGAAATCAATTAGAGGGAAAATAATGTAAAAAACACAAACACATGGATGGTAAACAATACGTTACTAAATAACCAAGAGATCACTGAAGAAATCAAAGAGGAAATCAAAAAATACCTAGAGACAAATGACAATGAAAACACGATGATCGAAAACCTATGGGATGCAGCAAAAGCAGTTCTAAGAGGGAAGTTTATAGCTATACAAGTTTACCTCAAGAAACAAGAAAAATCTCAAGTAAACAATCTAACCTTACACCTAAAGGAACTGGAGAAAGAAGAACAAACAAAACCCAAAGTTAGCAGAAGGAAAGAAATCATAAAGATCAAAGCAGAAATAAATGAAATAGAAACAAAGAAAACAAAAGCTAAGATCAATAAAACTAAAAACTGGTTCTTTGAAAAGATAAACAAAATTGATAAACCATTAGCCAGACTCACCAAGAAAGAGGGAGAGGACTCAGATCACTAAAATTAGAAATGAAAAAGGAGAAGTTACAACAGACACCGCAGAAATACAAAGCATCCTAAGAGACTACTACAAGCAACTCTATGCCAATAAAATGGACAACCTGGAAGAAATGGACAAATTCTTAGAAAGGTATAACCTTCCAAGATGGAACCAGGAAGAAATAGAAAATATAAACAGACCAATCACAAGTAAGGAAATTGAAACTGTGATTAAAAATCTTCTAGCAAACAAAAGTCCAGGACCAGATGGCTTCACAGGTGAATTCTATCAAGCATTTAGACAAGAACTAACACCCATCCTTCTCAAACTCTTCCAAAAAATTGCAGGGGAAGGAAAACTCCTAAACTCATTCTATGAGGCCAGCATCACCCTGATACCAAAACCAGACAAAGATACTACAAAGAAAGAAAAGTACAGACCAATATCACTGATGAATATAGATGCAAAAATCCTCAACAAAATACTAGCAAACAGAATCCAACAGCACATTAAAAGGATCATACACCATGATCAAGTGGGATTTATCCCAGGGATGCAAGGATTCTTCAATATATGCAAATCAATCAATGTAATACACCATATTAACAAATTGAAGAATAAAAACCATATGATCATCTCAATAGATGCAGAAAAAGCTTTTGACAAAATTCAACACCCATTTATGATAAAAACTCTCCAGAAAGTGGGCATAGAGGGAACCTACCTCAACATAATAAAGGCCAGATACGACAAACCCACAGCAAACATCATTCTCAATGGTGAAAAACTGAAAACATTTCCTCTAAGATCAGGAATGAGACAAGGTTGCCCACTCTCACCACTATTATTCAACATAGTTTTGGAAGTCCTAGCCACAGCAATCAGAGAAGAAAAAGAAATAAAAGGAATACAAATTGGAAAAGAAGACGTAAAACTGTCACTGTTTGCAGATGACTTGATACTATACATAGAGAATCCTAAAGATGTCACCAGAAAACTACTAGAGCTACTCAATGAATTTGGTAAAGTTTCAGTATACAAAATTAATGCACAGAAATCTCTTGCATTCCTATACACTAATGATGAAAAATATGAATGAGAAATTAAGAAAACACTCCCATTTACCATTGCAACAAAAAGAATAAAATACCTAGGAATAAACCTACCTAGGGAGACAAAAGACCTGTATGCAGAAAACTATAAGATACTGATGAAAGAAATTAAAGATGATACCAACAGATGGAGAGATATACCATATTCTTGGATTGGAAGAATCAATATTGTGAAAATGACTATACTACCCAAAGCAATCTACAGATTCAATGCAATCCCTATCAAATTACCAATGGCATTTTCTTACAGAACTAGAACAAAAAATCTTAAAATTTGTATGGAGACACAAAAGACCCCGAATAGCCAAAGCAGTCTTGAGGGAAAAAAGCAGAGCTGGAGGAATCAGACTCCCTGACTTCAGACTATACTACAAAGCTACAGTAATCAAGACAATATGGTACTGGCACAAAAATGGAAATATAGATCAATGGAACCAGATAGAAAGCCCAGAGATAAACCCACGCACCTATGGTCAACTAATCTATGACAAAGGAGGCAAGGATATACACTGGAGAAAAGACAGTCTCTTCAATAAGTGGTGCTGGGAAAACTGGACATGTAAAAGAATGTAAAAGAATGAAATTAGAACACTCCCTAACACCATACACAAAAATAAACTCAAAATGAATTAGAGACCTAAATGTAAGACCGGGCAGTATAAAACTCTTAGAGGAAAACATAGGAAGAACACTCTTTGACATAAATCACAGCAAGATCTTTTTTGATCCACCTCCTAGAGTAATGGAAATAAAAACAAAAATAAACAAATGGGACCTAATGAAACTTTAAAGCTTTCACACAGCAAAGGAAACCATAAAAAAGACAAAAAGACAACCCTCAGAATGGGAGAAAATATTTGCAAACGAATCAACGGACAAAGGATTAATCTCCAAAATATATAAACAGCCCATTCAGCTCAATATTAAAATAACAAACAACCCAATCCAAAAATGCGCAGAAGACCTAAATAGACATTTCTCCAAAGAAGACATACAGATGGCCAAGAAGCACATGAAAAGCTGCTCAACATCACTAATTATTAGAGAAATGCAAATCAAAACTACAATGAGGTATCACCTCACACCAGTTAGAATGGGCATCATCAGAAAATCTACAAACAGCAAATGCTGTAGGGGGTGTGGAGGAAAGGGAACCCTCTTGCACTGTTGGTGGGAATATAAATTGATACAGCCACTATGGAGAACAGTATGGAGATTCCTTAAAAAACTAAAAATAGAATTACCATATGACCCAGCAATCCCACTACTGGGCACATACCCTGAGAAAATCATAATTCAAAATGAGTCATGTACCACAATGCTCACAGCAGCTCTATTTACAAAAGCCAGGACAATGAAGCAACCTAAGTGTTCATTGACAGATGAATGGGTAAAGAAGATGTGGCACATGTGGACAATGGAATATTACTCCACCATAAAAAGAAACGAAATTGAGTTATTTGCAGTGAGGTGGGTGGACCTAGAGTCTGTCATACAGAGTGAAGTAAGTCAGAAAGAGAAAAACAAATAACATATGCTAACACATATATATGTGGAATCTAAAAAAAAAAAAAAAAAAGTTCTGAAGAACCTATGGGCAGGACAGGAATAAAGACACAGACGTAGAGAATGGACCTGAGGACATGAGGAGGGGGAAGGGTAAGCTGTGACGAAGTGAGAGAGTGGCATGGACATATATACACTACCAAATGTAAAATCGATAGCTAGTGGGAAGCAGCCACATAGCACAGGGAGATGAGCTCGGTGCTTTGTGACCACCTAGAGGAGTGGGATAGGGAGGGTAAGAGGGAGACGTGGGAGGGAGACCCAAGAGGGAGGAGGTATGGGGATATATGTGTATGTTGTATGTATAGCTGATTCACTTTGTCATAAAGTAGAAACTAGCACACCATTGTAGAGCAATTATAGTCCAATAATGATGTTAAAAAAAAAAAGCTGCAACAAGAAGTAAGAACTTCTAGGAAAGGAAAAATCCCACTAGTAAAGGCAAATAAATACTATAACTATAATAGCTAAAAGATAGACATGAAGATATAAAATATGACATCAAAAACACAAAATATGGGGGAGGGGAGTAAAAAAAATGTAGATCTTTTAGGCAGTATTTGAACTTAAATGACTACCAGTTTAAAACAAAGTAGATATAGTTATGGGTCAACATATCCAAACCGCAAGATAACCACAAATCAAAAACCTACAATAGATACACAAAAAACTAGAGAGAAAGGAACACAAGCAAATCATCAAACCAAAAGGGAAGAAACTAAAAGAAGAAGAAAAGAACAAAGAACTACAAGAAAACAGAAAACAAGTAACAAAATGACATAGCTATCAATAATCACTTTAAATGTCAATGGATTAAATGCACCAATCAAAAGACATAGGGTGGCTGGTTGGATTAAAAACAACAAGACCCATCTATACTGCTACTTACAAAAGACTCATTTGCAGAGAGGCAATTTTAGGCTTATGATAATGTTTGGAAGCCTCAAAGTACCAACCTAAATACACATTCTGTTCAGTTCTAGAAATTTTAGCACTATTGTATACCAATTTGGTTTTAAAAAAATTCAGTTTGGGCATTTCAGAAGTTCCATTTGGCCATTGATATTCTAAATTGCCTTTGGTCAGGTAGATCCATTTAGTTAGAAATGTGTATGAGGAAGGACTGAGGTTTTTACACATAAAATTGACCAGATTCCCTGTAGGAGGGGTGCCCTCAAAATATTTAGATAACTGGGATCCTATTTCTCAGAGGTTTTTCTATAGAGTAAAAGAATAATTTTTAAACAGCTTAAAAAACTCAACCATCTTACATTTTAAACAACTCAATTCAATAGCTTAAACAGTTCAAATATCTCAAACAGCTTGCAAAGGAACTGCAGGCCTAATACTAGCCAGTTCTAAGGGAACAGGTTGGTCCTGGAGGAGCCAGGCCAAAGGCTTCTCAGCCCACTTCTCATAGAACAAGCCCTACTCCAAAGGAATGGGTCAAAGGCTGAAACAGCACAGTTGCAATGAAACAGCCCCTGTTCCAAAGGGAACAGGTTGAAACCTAACCAGTTTCAGTTGAAAGAGTCTGATCTCAAAATCTGACCAAGGTGGCAAATGAGTACTCGTATACAGAACAAGGCCTTAACCAGAAAGGACAAAACCTTAAAATAGATCCCAGATAAAGCCTGGAAAGCTTCAAATGCAAAGAGAGTATGAGCTCAGATCCAGGAAAAAGACATACCTTCAAACTCCAGGGTTGACAAGAAAAGCAGTGGGCACAATGGGCTCAATTGTGGGTATCTCACCTGTTTGCTCACCAGCCCCAGACCTGTCGGGGCTCTTCTCTGGATCCCTGTACGAGCCACCAAAATGTTGACCTAAAACAAATAGACTGCCAGTTATTTCTCTAGCAAAATGGGTTTTTTGGGATCAGCAGAGAATTGCAATTCGGAGTCTGCAACCCTGGCAAACTACATGCAAGTCCCCACACAGCAAGGGAGGAGAACTCTTGGAAAAGGCAGTTGGGAGAGCTGTAGTAAACAAAGAGTTCAGGACTTTTCATTGACTGAGTTGTTGCCAGGAAAGAAGTGGAGTCTTTCTTTTTCCTGCTGGACGCTGCCATCATCATAGGGAGTGAGAGCTCCCCCTTCTGGTCTCCAGACTCTATTTAATTGACATTTTTGTTTATTAATTTTGTTTACAGAGGGCAGCAATTAGCCTCCTTTACAGATGGGGAAACAAAGGCTAAGAGAAGTTAGGATGATGATATCCTTAATCTGCTGATCTACCACCAGGAGGGTATCATCCTAAACTCTGCCCTCACCCAGACTCCCAAGAAATAGATTCAGCCCAGAGAGCCTAGGACAATTCTCATGAGACAGAAATCAAGAGCAGCAATGAGAATTCCCTGTATGTTGTTTAGGACTAGTCATGCAAATTTTAGGCATGACCAGTGTTGGGGGGTAGAAAGAAGAAGTCCTAAGCTGGTTTTTTTGGAGTTTTAAGTTCCATTTCTGGCTCTGACAAGAAAACGTGTGGCCTTGAACAAGTCACTCTTTTAGCTTCAGTTTTTTCCTGCTCCTTAAAACAATATTGTAATCCCTTGAGAAGTTCATTTTTTCCAACCAGATTTTTGAGATAAGGCAGTTGTATATTTTTCTGTTGGACATTTAAATCCACTGCTTTTCTGTTCAGTTCTCTTAGATATAAGAGTATGTCAACCACTATATTTTTCTCCAGAAGAGCACATGGAGGATCTGTGGGGTTGGGCAGAGAGAACCAATATTTTTATACTCTACCTTCTTAGACAGGACCCACAAGAAAGTGTTTCTCCTTAATTAAGCACGATGATCAACTGTGGAAAGGCCAGTGGGGCTCTCCTTGTAAAGATGAAATACAGCCATGGGCAGAAAACAACGCAGGTAATTCCAGCCAGGAAGGTCTAGTCTGGAAAATTTTCAAAGGGCTACAGATTGCATAACCGAACATCTACTACCCCAGGGCAGTGTCTCCCAAGCTATTGAGGAAGATGAACCAGGAGAAGGTTTTCCAACCTGTTTCAGTTAGTAACTGCAAGTAACAAGAGACCTAAAGATAGTGGCTTAAATGAACAAGGAATTTTTCTTTTCTTACACATAAAAATTCAAAGAGAAGCAGTTGGGAATGATATAGCAGCCCCAGTGAATTCAGGGACCTAGGCTCTTTCAACCTGACCACTCTGGCAATCTTACAAGTGGCTTCCATCCTAAAGGTTGCCCATGGTTCCAAGATGACTTGGAGCTGGATCTCCAGACATCACATCCACATTCCAAGCAGAATGAATGGAAGGGTAAGGGCCAAAAAGGTGCTCCTCCCAGTTGAGTCAGACCCTTTAAAAGAAATTTCCCAACATCTTATATATCGTGACCACCCCTAGCTGCAAGGAGAATGGAAACTGGCTGCGCAACTAGAACTCTATGCCACACTACCTGAGCAAGTTTTTATGCTGTTTAATCTGGTTTGTTTTGGAAATGAGTGCCTTCTAGAACTTTCATTTACTAGGTTACATATATAAATAATATTTTATTGTCTTCCCTAAATTCCTACTTTCCGTGAGACCTTGCTTTTGCCAACCTCATTTTTGCTGTGATAAGCTTTTCTTATCTATGATAAGCTTTTCAGGAATCTAACCCCTGTACTTGGCTAGCCATTATTGTTCTCACTCCACTTCACATGGGAGTGCTAGGTGCAACTAAGATAATTGCTCAACAGGGCTTTTAGATCTGGCAACAATGCTCTCTTTGATCTTCTCTTGGGAGTTACCAGCTCCCTCAGTCCTTGGAGGGTAGATACTTGCCAGTCTGAAAAGCTCTGTTGTACTTTGTCTCAGAGGCAGGGAGCTGAGATCAGTGCCTCCAGAGGTCATTTCCAAGTGTCCGAGCCCACCCTGGTCCACCTGGCCCGTGATGAGGCTGGGCTCCCATGATCTCTTGCAGTTATTCCCTACTGTGTGTCAGTCACCACGGGGAAGCACAAGGATGCAGCCACCGACAGCCGGGCCTTCATCTTCCTCATCGGAGAGGATGACGAGCGCAGTAACCGCATCTGGCTGGACTATCCCCGAGGGAAGAAGGGCTTCAGCTGCGGCTCCGTGGAGGAGTTCTATGTGGCAGGCTTGGATGTGGGCGTTATCAAGAAAATAGAGGTGCTGGGCCCTAGGGCCTCGGGATGGTGACCACCCCTAGGGAAGGAAGGAAGGAGCTGACCAATACACAGGTGGGAGGGTGAGTGGGCCCGACCTGAGCCCCACTCAGAACAGGCAGCAGAGGAAGAGCTCCTGGCCCCTGCCATCAACTAGCTGGGTGACCTTTGTTGCATCAGCTGCCCCTCCAGGTCCGTTTTCCACCCACTCAATGGGGATGCCTGTGTATTAGTTTTTTATTGCTGTGTAACAAATTACTACAAACTTAATAACTTAAGGCCACACAAATGTATTATCTCACAGTGTCCTGAGTCAGAAGTCCAGGTCTGAGTTAGCTGGACCCTCTTCTCAAGGTCTCACTGGGCTGAAATCAAGTTGCTGCCACAGCTGGGGTCTCATCTGAGACTTGGGGTCCTGTCCCAAGCTCAACGGTTGTTGGAAGAATCTGTTTCCTTGTAGTTGTAGGACCGAGGCCAGAGGCTGCCTGCATTCCCTGCCATGTGACCCTCTCCAAAACAAGGCAGCTTGTTTCTTCAAAGCCATTCAGAGAAGATCTCTTCTGCTTCAGATCTCTCTGACTTCTTCCGTCTCTGACATCTAGACCCTCTTTTAAAGGGTTCACCTAATGAGGTCAGGCCCACCTAGAATAATCTTTTGATTAATTCAAAGTCATCTGATTAGAGACTTTAATTACATCTGCAAGATCTCTCCACCTTCACAGGAGGGACTCTGGTCAGTGAGTGCGAAGCACATTGGAAGACAGCGCTGAGGGAGGAGGCAGAAGAATGGGGAAGCGGACGCTGAGCAGGGAGGGCTTCTTTCCCAGTTGTGCCCTGTCCTCATGGCCCCTGTGTGTCCCCTCCTAGCTGGGCCACGACGGGGCCTCCCCTGAGAGCTGCTGGCTGGTGGAGGAGCTATGCTTGGCTGTGCCCACCCAGGGCACCAAGTACACATTGCGCTGCAATTGCTGGCTCGCCAAGGACCGAGGAGATGGAGTCACCTCCCGAGTCTTTGACCTCCTGGATGCCATGGTGGTGAACATCGGGGTGAAGGTATAGAGGGCACCTGTGTGTGTGCATTGTGTGGCTAAGGGCAGTGCAGGCTGAGGTGGGCGAGAAGCAGGGGAAATGGAAATGAGAGAAGCAGCAGACTCACCCCTGGGGCATTGGCAGGGGCTGCAGCCCTATATACCAGCCAGACCCACTTTGCTAGGAGCCAAGAGAATCAAGTCTCTTCCTGTCTGCAGCTGTGTGACCTTGCACAAGTCATCTGGCCTCTCCGGACCTTGGTTTTCTCGTACAGCACATGGAAATAATGCTTCCTATCCTGTTCCATGTAAGATCTTGATGAGAACTAATGAGACCATGAACAGTCCAGAAAAGCTTTGCATGCTCTACACAGACATGCAGAGTCATTATTCTCCGAAAGATGCTCCAACAACACCAGTAGGCCAGTCATGAGGACAGATGGCATTTGGGAGACTGTGAGCCTCTGGGTCTCATAGTGTAGTGAGTGCTGTCTGCACAAGACCCCCTTAAGGGGAAAAAGCTGGAAGGCAGGTGCTCTAAGCTCCTGTTCCATCTCCACCTCTAACTAGCCAAATGACCTGGGACAGGTTGTATAAAGTCACAGGTTGGTGTCAGGCAGGAAGCAGGATGCCTGGGTGCTGGGGCCCAAGGAAACGTGGCCAGCTGGTGGCGCAGAGGCCTCTGTGTCACATGACCCTGCAGGTTCCCTTTCTCTCTGAAAAGCTGTGGGGTAAACAGAAGGTCCCAGCCCTCATCTCTCTTCCTGAATCCAAACCAATGCGCTACTAGATTTAGGTCAGAAGCCGTCACACAAAGGTAAGGAGAAATCGCTCTGGGCCTGAGCATGCCCTGCCTATATAGTATATGGAAACAGAACGAAGGGCTAAGTTATGGGCTCTAAAACTCTTGCCAGGCAGGAGTGTGCATGCCTGCCCATCCCCTGCTTGAGAGCCAGAGAGCAGAACTTTCTACAGCATCAATACCTCCCTCCCTTGCTCAGCCATCTCCATCTGTGGCCAGACGGTCAGCGTAGGAGAGCACACAATTCATCCAGGGACCCCCGTCCTGACCCAATTCCCAGCATGCACGTGGGCGTGTGTGTGCGCCACTCCCAGGGCATACGCACACCCCGCTCGGTACAGCTGCATCTCCCTCTGAGCTCTTTAGTCTGTGGAAATCCAGACCCACACCCCAGTTATTCATGTTACAAAAGAACACACGTTTGTCACTTTACAAAGAAATGTAGGGCTCTTTGGACTGGCCACCTCCCCAGGACATCTGATATCAGACTGGAATTACAAAAGCCCTGTTTCTGTGTCTCTTTCTGGAAACACACCTATGACATAAAAAGAGATGTGTCTGCATAAAGGAGAGAAAGACGGACACAGAGAACACAGGAATCTGGAGAGATCAGCCTTAAAGAGACAGTCTCCTTGGGGCCACCGAGCACTCACTTTGATCATTCTGTTTCTATGTCTGCTGGATTAGAGCAAAATAGTGTCAGGCTTCTGCTTTCATTTCTGATAGCTCCATGCCCGTCACAAATGCCCTTGTTAGGTGGTCTAAGAGGATTTTCCTGGTAAAGCAAGGTGCTCTTCAATGACTCCCTTGGCAAACATGTCCTCCTGGCCAGGCCTGAAATACTACTTCGAACCTTGCAGTAGCGTGGTGAAGATTCTAGATGCTGCTTGAAAAGGCACGACATCAGGGGCATGATCTCTGCCATGAATAACTTGGGTTATGAGTCCGAAAGCGTCTGGGTGATGGGGACCTAGCGCCTGCATGAGTGACAGCAGCCGCTGGGGAAGGGAAGGGCCGGGTACAGGTATATGCAGAGGAGATGCTCAGCCTGGCACGTCCTTGGCCATGTGTGCAAGCCTCTCCTGAACCTTCAAGACCTAATTGCTAGTCCTTGGGCACCTGGTGAGAGGCGTGGAGTAAGAAGCCAGGACCAGAAAACCTTCCAGGTCAGGGGTGAAGATGGCCCCTCTTGACACGAGGCTGCCTCTTGGAGGAGGAACCAAGGCCGGGGCCTCGGTGAGGGCACCGTCCTCGGAGTAGTAGGCTGCTCCCTCCCCCTCCAGCAGAGGCAAAGGGAATCCGTCCTCTTTGGAGCAAACCTCAGGCAAAAGGGCAAAATTCCAATCTAAAGTGAAAACCGCATACAATAGGCGGCTGTCCCACTTCACAGGTGAATGGAGGCAGAAGTCCCTGAACCATCAGACTGGGCGCGCTTCCCACTCACCGACATGCAGGGTGCGTGTTGGCTGCAACAGGAAGGAGGGAGCCCCCCAGAACCATTGCTGCTCCTTGACGCCAGGCCCCAAGGCGAAGTGTCTGTAGCTCTCGCAACTCTACAGAGTGCTTACCCCTATTTTATGGGGGAGCAAGCAGAGGCTGGAGAAGGTGGTGCCTCTGCCCAGGTCAACAGCTAGCACAGGACGGATCTGGGACTCAAATGGCGCCCTGCATGGCTCCAGAAGCCACTCTCTGGCCAACATATGCTGCTGGGATGAACAGACTTAGGTTGAGATTCGACTGACAAAGACATCGGTTAATACTGGGGCTTTTGGTCATATTCCTACTGCGCACGTGTTCTCTATCAGAAACAGAACTCCTCTCCAGCACTGAACTGGACACAGCCAGGGACACAGACGGTAACAAGGCCTAGCTCTTGCTCTCCAGACATTTACAGTTGATTAGGGGGAGGTCTCTTTTCAGAGCCATGGAGCTTGGAGGGCGTGTTGTCTTGCCCCAGTGAGAGTGAGGCAAATCCTTGGGGCTAACGGTTGAGACCAATGCCCAGGACCCACATTCCTCTCGTGGCAGGTGCTCTATGAAATGACGGTGTGGACGGGTGACGTGGTTGGTGGTGGCACCGACTCCAACATCTTTATGACCCTCTACGGCATCAACGGCAGCACAGAGGAAGTGCAGCTGGACAAAAAGAAGGCCAGGTATCTGGAAGTGGCCTGTGCCCCTTGCCCCTTTGCCCCTCCACACACCCGATCCTCCACCATCCAGCCCCATCCTGCCTTTAAATAGACTGCTCCCCTCACTCTCCCCTCAGCCCCTGGGGCCTCCATGTCTCTGTGTGATTTCTGCCTCCTGGAATGCTCTTCATCCACTCTCTCTGTCTCAAGACCCTTCTGTTTCAAGGGCTAGCTCAAATCCACCTCCTCCAGGAAGCCTTCCTGGATCACCTCAGCCCACAGCACTCCTTCCTTCCTACCTTCCGCCTTTCCTTCCTTCCTTCTGTCACTCAAAAATGTTTACTGTAAGGTCTGTGTTAGTTGATAGCGTTGTGTCATTGTGAATCTCCTGCTTTCATTCTTTGTATGGTAGTAATGTAACCTGTTCACATTAGGGGAAGCTGGGTGAAGGGAACACAGAAACCCTGTTCTATTTTGCAACTTGCCTACAAGTTCAAAATGATTACAAAAAGGCTAAAATAGTTTTTAAAATATTAAAAAACAATTGTACACCTCTGTCAGACACTGTCTCAGACACTGGAGAAACAGTACAACCGGGAAGAGGAGATGCTCAAGCTCACAAAGCTTAACACCTGAGGGAACCACAGCAACAGCATGGACCCTGATGTGGGCTTATTTTGTGCTGGACATTTTTCTAAGCCCTTTGAATGTATTGATACACCTAGTCCTCCCTACAACTCTATGAGGACCATTATTATCATCCCCATTCTATAGGTAAGAAAACTGAGGCACAGCAGGGTCAAGTCATGTTGCTCAAGGTCCCAGAGCCAGTAAGCTATGGCACTGAGCACTGCACCCAGGTGGCCCCAGTCTTAAGCATTAGGGTCTACTGCCTCTTAAGATAGTTATTAGTAATGGCAATAAAGGTGAACCTCCTGTAGTGCTTCCTGTCTGCACCTTCCATCAAATCCTCAGCTTGGTCCTGGGTTTTGTTTGGTTTTCTATGTTCAGCCATTGTCCCCCAAACCATCCCTGGCCCCTGATATCTTAAGCATCAGAGGGGAGAGACTCAGAGCCCAAGCCTAGGATTTCTACAACCCATCCACAGCCACTCACCTCTGAGCCCACACTGCTGCCTCCCCCGGCTGGAGGGCAGGATACAGAGAAGCCTCCTTTCCAAGTCCTCACAGCTCCTGGCTCTGGCCTTGCATGTAGCAGGCCTCAGTAAGTACTTCTGGATGGTGGCAGAGGTGAGGATGGTGAGGACGGTGCTGAGGATGGGGATGGCGATGCTGAAGCTCTTGGGAGCCGGGCAGAGGTCTCTTCCCAGGGACAGAGCAGTTCACGAGAGCGGGAACTCTGCTCGTCTTATGCGGCTCGCGCCTGGGGGGTCTGATGAGAACAGTTTTTGCCTGTCTTCTCTTAGCACTTCTACACTCTCATTATGCAACTCCTGTTCCCTCCTGGAATTCTCCCCTGACCAATTCTCCCCTGATGATGATTGTAACAATGGCTAACATTCAATGAGCACCTGCTCCCTGCCAGGCACCACTGTAAGTGCTTTTTAAATATATATTAACTCACAGCCAGTAAGGTGCCTGAGACACAGAAAGGTGAAGTAACTCCTCAAGGTCACTCAGGTAGTAAGCAGGGGAGCTGAGATTCGAACTCCTGAAATTGTGGAAATAGACGAAAGCCGAATGAGAACAGAGGCTATTTCTTTAGAGCTTGCTATAGCAAGGGTGTGAGCCACCATCACTTTGTTTGGCAGAGGCTAAGGCTGTCAGGAGTCTGGCAAAGCTTCAGAGCGTAGCATTACTGGGGGCATGGCGAAGCTGGAGGGGAGCTACCTAGAACTGGGCGTCTTATGCGATTGGATTGGGGAACGTATCTGGATTTCTCTGATTGTCTTGAGTCGGGAGAGGGGGCAAATCAGGGAAGCTGGCAGTCATTCCCCACATCCTGACCATCACGGGCCCACTGCTGGTGAGGCTGCAGTGTGGCTGCCTGGGATAGCTGCTGCTGCAGAGGTGGTGGGTCAGAGTTCTGTGATCATCTCTGGTCTAGCTAGTGTCTGTTTGTATCTTCAGTCTCTCACAATCTTTACCGCTATGCTTTGACCCTAATCTCCACCCAGACTCCAAATTCCTGGAATTTCTCGGATTAATTATCCCACGCCTACATTCCACCTTATTTTATAGACGTACGCAGACACAGTTGCTGGTGGGAAAGATAGATACCTCCTTTCTGGTAGTATCTAAATTCCAAAAATGTTGCTTGAAAGTCACACCGTATTGTAAATGCTTCGAGGCACCTTGCTAAAGAATTCTGGTTTTCCAAATTAAGATTTATTCTGTGAGGAGAGCCATCATTTCTTAATTATTCTGGAGGGCAAGCTCAGGGCTCTTACCCAAGACATATTTTGCTTCATTGCATTTGCAAGTGGCCCGAAGTTTGGCCTGTGTCTTGGCATCCTCATTATAGGTGTCAGCGTCTTGACTCAGGGACTTGGATAGCAAGACCCACTGGGCTTGTGTCATGCACACAGTTTACTGTTGTGCAAGGGAGCCTTTCCCAAGAAATGGCGTGTGACCAGAATGGAGGCAGAAACGTGCATGTGTCACACAGAAAGCATTGTGTGTAGGTTTGCCTGCTGCAGCGCCCCTGTTGTAAAATGCTATACCCAGAGGCCAAACTTGATAGCAATTCCCTCAACCCCACTCCCCAGCTAAAGTCCCCAACTTGTCATCTTGCCACTTTGGGGGAAACTGTTCTGGTAAATTCATTCACAGTGAGATGGTCGTGAATGGATGTGGCATTCAAAAAAATAATGCCCTCAAAAGGTAATGCTTAAACCCAAGGAATGACTGTCTAACAGTGGAATTTGAGGCAATTAGTTTCTAATGGATGTAGGGGCTATATAGATGTGGTTTTTCTCTAGAGGGAAGTAAGTGCCTGTAAGGAATCATTCCTAGGCCCAGTGGAGACCCCATGAACTGGGAAATTCTTTGGTCTGGAAGCAAACCAGATTCTCAGAGTTCTGTTGGGTTTGCCCTTCTGGATGGCCCCCCGGCTTCCACTAACCTTTAGTGCAGAGAAGATGAGAAGAGACTCAGCTCAAGAGAACGCAAACGGAGGGCAGAGCCCAGACGGCTTTCCAGATGCCATTTCAGGAGGCAGTTGGGAGCCACCAGTGACGGTGGCCTGGGCTTAGCTTGTCTGTAAGTTTTGAATCTTTCCTTCATATCTTTCTCACTTAGATCTCACACTGCCTGGTTAGTGATAAAGCTCTGAGAATGGAAAGGGCCCATCTTTGGGGACTTCATGGGCAGGGGAGTTGGTGGGGAGGCTCCTGGAGTTGGTCAGGCTTGGAGGGAGGTCTCAGGGCTGAGTGGGAATGGTGGTAGTCCGAGAGAAGAGGCAAGCGGGCTGAGTTCCAGGGACGGGTGCCTTTGAAAGGTCAGGCAGTTGGAAAGTCCTAGCACCCACTGCTGGGTGACCCCTCTTGACACATCATCTTCAGCTCAGAGGCTGCCCTTTAAAAGGACACTGGAAGATTCGAACCTGTGCTGGACCTGATCATGGCATTTGAGGATGGTAGAGACTTAGAATCTGTTTGAGATTTCTTTAACTTTGATCTACTCTCAAACCAGGGCAAGGATGCTCATGAGATATGGATGCAGACGGGTTGATGCAGCTCCCTGCTGGGCAGCAGGTTCAATGACCTTGTTGGTCCCTGAGGAGCCCGGTTCAGAGGAGCCAGGGCCTGTGGGCTCTGCCTTTTACCCCTCAGTCACATCAGCACCTGTGGACACCTACGCCACCACTGAGGCAGCCCTCCTGCTACTCACCAATGCCTGGAGTTCTCTCTGTGCTGGGTCTCTCATCTGCCCCCCCTACAGTCCCAAAGTGTACATTCTTGCCACTTGGGGCTGTAGTAGTTTCCCGAGGTTATGATAAAAACTTACTGCAAACCTAGTGGCTTAAAGCAATGCAAACTTATTCTCTAACATTGTGCTGATGAGCACTTCGGGCCTGGAGAAGAGAGGTCTGGTGGCTACTGCAAGGGCCTGGGGAGGGGAGACAGTAGAGGCACCGAGCTTGGCCAAACTGTTCACAATTAAACAATTGGCTCTTGGGGCAGAGCCGGGGCCGACTTATGAAGGGTTGGCCAATGCTGTCCTTAGAGGGACAGCGCTGCCCCCAGTTGCTGTGGGATGGAGCATGGGCTAGACGGCCACTGGTACTGGAAGGAGCTGGGTCTAACACGAAGCTACAGGTGAGCCTCTGATCCCAGCCAACTCCGGGAGCCCCAGCCCTACCTCTAAGATGCACAGAGGCAAAGTGCCTGAGCAGCTGCCCCAGGGAGGCTGGCTTTGAACCCCAGAACCTTCTTCCCTATCTTCCAGCCACCCCGTCCCCAGGCTCCCTACCCATAAATCTTCCCCAGCTTCTTAGCAATGTCTAAAACTTTTCCATTAAATACTGGCCCTTCCAGCCTAAGGCTTTGGGTTTGGTTAGCCTTAGGCTGTCCTCCGTCACAGAGACTGGTGAGTGAGTGAGCGCTAGGCCCTTTCCCAAGGACAGCCTTTGATGGGGTGGAGAAAAGAAGGAAGGGATAATAGGAAGGGAGTGAGGGGCAGCTAAAGCTGCTGAGCTCCTTCAGGTAGATGAGCAGGGCAAAGCCTGGGCCACTTCAGCAGCCCCGTCCTTCTGAGCCAGAGGCAGGGGGACCTGACTCAGAGGCTGACCACTTCTCCAGCGGCGGCCCCTCAATGTCGTGGTTCTCCCTCGTGTCAACTGGGGTGTCTTGAGGGGGTGTGGAGCAGCAGGGAAAATGTGGCTGCTGAGCTGTGGAGGAATGAAGGGCCAATGAGGGGGTTTCCTTTCGGATGCAGGCCTTTTACCCTGAGGAGAAGGGTCTATCCAGGTGTAATCGGGGTTTAGCCTTTAATGAAGGGTGAGGGGGCAACTGTAACCCAGTCTTCAGTTTTCTAAAAGAAAAGCTTATTTCTCTCTCCCTTTTTCCTTACACCTGCCCCACCATAAAATCTCCATAAAAGGGAGATATTTGGCTAAATTCAAAGGGCGAAAATTTTTTTAAAAATACAAAGCACGGATTTCTTTAGTTCCTTTGTTCTGCAAAATTATACACCTGGCAAGAGTAAGGAATCAATGAGTTGAAAGATTATTTGAGAGAATCTCCACTATGTGAGATGAGCTTGACAGGGGAATTTGTGAGCACCGCCTTTCAGTTCCCATGTGACCAGAAGGACAGACAGTTTAAACTAGAGCAGGAGGGATTTAGGGCAGACTTCTGGGAGAGTGTTTTTACTTCTAATAATCATAAAGTGCACATAAGCAAGTTATCAAAGGAATTAGGCCTCTGTTGCACTGCTGTCTTGAAGATGAGGGGTAGTTAGTTCTCAGTTTGCAGCATTTGCAGTCCCAGCTCCCACTGGCTGTGGCCTCTGTTTTTAAAAGTATGTTTTGTTCAAGGAAGCATAAAATTGCCATGCAGTGTCATATCTTCAGTGATACCTGCGTTACCACCAGGGGCTTATCAGCAGCAGCATCTGGAATCAGTGAGCAGTCAAGCAATGTCAGCACTGAAGGTCACATTTTGCATGCAGCACTGTGGGAAGAGCAATAAGAAATAAAGATAGAGTGTCTGTGAGATGATGTGGTCATTCGGTAGAAAAATAGTAATAGCAACAAAAGCAATTTTAACTGCCATTTTACAGTTATTAGTAGTATTACCCAACCTAGGGCCACTGCCTTCAGTTATGTATATTCTGTACAGAAAAATGTGAACAGCACAATCTAGAGTTGTGCAGTGCACAACTTGCCCCACCGTTCGTGGCAGCCATGTCACTCATAGAGTCTCATTTAAAGCTTTGCAGGTATGGAATTCTTTTCACATTTTAAGTTGATTTCACATCCATTTGGTCCTCATGACAGTTTTATGAGATTGCCGGGCCAGTGTCATTTTCCCTAGACTACAGATGAGGAAATCAAGTCCCAGAGAGGAGCTGGGACTGTTCCATGTGGTTAGCAGAATGAGATTAGAACCCAGATCTGGTACCTCTTGATTCAGGACCATGTCTGCCAGCAACTCACTTAACCCAGTCTTTTGGGAACACATCTGGGGTGCAAGAGACAGGCTAGTGGGGAGTCACGGGGAGCTGAGAGGCCTCTTCTTCTCTCCTTACCCTGAATCTGGTCTCTGGCATGGCCTCGCCCTCTCACCATGGCCAGCCTCCCTTCTTCACGCCCCTCCTCTCCACCCCCAGATTTGAGCGGGAGCAGAATGACACCTTCATCATGGAGATTCTGGACATCGCCCCGTTCACCAAGATGCGGGTCCGAATTGATGGCCTGGGCAGCCGGCCCGAGTGGTTCCTGGAGAGGGTAACATGGCTGGACCCTCACCCTCCCTTCCACCCACTGCCCACCCCCTTCTTCCTGCTCCTTTGGGCTGTCAGTGGGCCTTGTTGAAGTGCAAATGTCACCTTAAAGGGTTGTTATGCGAACCTGGCCCAGATAATCAATACGCCCTTTGGTGTGAATTAATCAGAGGACGTAGTTTTATTTATTTGAGTCCAGTCAAAACTGAATCAGCTGCCAGGGAATACAGCCTGCCCTGTCAGTGCAATGTGGACAGAGCCATGGTGTGGGCTTCCTGGAGGAAGCGAGTTGGGAGGGGTGAGAGGGCAGCAGCAGGAACTGGGGCGGCAAGGCTCCAATGGTGGGAACATTAGGCAGAGGGCAAGGAGGCTTCCGGTGCCCCTGTGATCACGGTTAGCCGGCTGCCTCTTCTTCCGTCTTGGGCCTCTGCTCCCCTCTGAGTCATCCTCTCATCCCTCATCCATCAAAGGCCATGTGTCCCAAATCCCCTCAGGCTCTGCTCCCCTGTCCAGCCTTTAGCAGATTTTTCTTGAGCCAACAATATGGTGCTCCCACCAAGGACAATCTGGCAAACTTGGGTACACAGTTCCAGGGGTCTATGGCTGACAGTGGTTTGGTTGGTCTGTTTTTCTGTCATTCATTCAGCAAACATTTCTCATGCACAGTGATGGGCACCTCTCGGAAATATATTTAGACGAATTGTCCATTTCCAACTCCCCAAGTGAGGGTAGACTTGGCAGGGGCTTCAGACCCTGTGCCAGGCCCGCGGGGCAGGGTCTTTTCCTGGAGAGGACCCTTTCCTCATGCCTCGAGTCTAAATCAGAAGAACTTGTCTCAGGCCTGGGATCATGGGTCCTGGGGGTCCAGATGAGGGGGTTGCATAGCGGGTGGGCAGCTGGCAGAGGTGAGGGAGGTTTTCCCACACTGGCCCCTCTCCCCCAGATCCTCCTGAAGAACATGAACACTGGAGACCTGACCATGTTCTACTACGGAGACTGGCTGTCCCAGCGGAAGGGCAAGAAAACCCTGGTGTGTGAGATGTGTGCCGTCATCGACGGGGAGGAGATGATGGAGTGGACTTCCTATACCGTCTCAGTGAAGACCAGTGACATCCTGGGTGAGTCAGTGGGTCCCTTCCTTCTCCTATAACCACCTGCCAATAACCCTGCCCCTTCTTAAATTCTGGCTCAGGTCCTGGGCTCTGGTCAAGACATTTTTCTCTGGATGGCCTACCAAAAGTTAGTTAGGCCAGTTCCTTTCCACAGTATGCCATCTTCTACCTGAACAAAGTATTCCTGCCAGTGACTGACTTGGCTCTGTCCTTCCTGCCTCAGGGAAGTGGGGGAGAACATCATCAGGCCGTATCGTCAGCACTTTTGAAAACGGTGCAGGAACTTGGCTCAGAGGCCCTCTGTCCTCCTGCTGCCTCCTGACACCCCTCACCCAGGGGCCATGCATCTTGGATGCCCTTGGGTTCCTTCCCACATCCCTGTGCCTGGCCACCATCTGCTGTGTGCCAGCTTTGGCCTGGGGTCTTAAGATGGGATAAGTCCCTGAGCCCGTGTGTGACTGACATTCGAGTGCAGCAATGACAGTGAGGCTGTGACAGAAGTTGGCACAGGTGCTGGGAACCCAGAGGAGGGCACCTTACCTAGCCTGAGATCAGGGGAAAGGGTCATGGAGAGCTTCCCAGAGGTGGTGCCAAAGTCTGGCCCAGAAAGACAAACAGAAACCGGTGAGGCAGAGGGGACACCAGAGGAGGGGCCTTCCAAGCAAAAGTATGAGCGTGCTCAAAGGCCTGCAGCTGAGAGGAAAGCAATGCCCCCTGCCTCCCCTCCCCTATACCAAGCCTGTTCCCCAGCAGCTGGTGCAAGGAATCTGGCAAACTCACTCACACTACTTACAAATGGCTAGTGAGAGAGCCCCTTGTTGGCCCTGGTAGCTTACATTTTCAACAGAGGAGCATTCAGCCAAAGAAATGAAGCATCTCCGGCATACGTGATGGGTCAGGACAGCTGGCAAAGTTTTTTTTGGCACCTCCCTTCTTCCTTTCCTCCTCAGAGTGAAGCCTTCACTCTCTTCGCTTAAAGTTCCAAGTGTTCACGGTTTTCGAGTCCCTCATCCCTACATGATGTGCTCTCAGAAAACAATAACTTCATTTTTAACCACAGGGTGTGTATCAGAAAATCTTCAAGGAGTGACCTCTTCCAGAAGCCTTTTCTTTTCAACTGGGGTCAATACCTCTATTTGTCTTAAGCAAATGATGTGAAGCTCTAGTGTAGAATGTCAACCAGAGGCAGATTTGGGAACAAGGAACTTTCACATTGTACAGGAGGGAGTTTATTTCTAAACTGTAAAGCCAGTCTACACGGCACATGTTTAAGTATGGGTGTATTTCCCCCAAACTAGGTGAGTTCTTGTACCAAACCATTCACACTTGCAAACCGGGATCCCAGTGAGCCCAGCAGCATTTACAAGCCACAGAGGTGAGACGAAGGATAGAGTTGTAGACCTGGGAGCCCTATGACACTGACCAGCCCTTTCCGACCTCACCCCTGGCCTCGATGACTCAACTTGCCCATGTGCCCCCCCTGGCTCCTCCCAGGATCCCGAGAGTGAGGCCAGAGCAAGAGAGCTATGATTCACAAAAGCCAGCACCCAGAGTCCTTGTCTTGTGCACCCCAGGAGCGGGCACTGATGCCAACGTGTTCATCATCATCTTTGGGGAGAATGGGGACAGTGGGACCCTGGCCCTGAAGCAGTCGGCCAACTGGAACAAGTTCGAGCGGAACAGCACCGACACATTCAACTTTTCCGACATGCTGAGCCTGGGCCACCTCTGCAAGCTGAGGGTCTGGCACGACAACAAAGGTAACTCAGGCTCAAGGTCAAGGTGGGAGGGAGGGCAGGCGTCAGCTCTCCACCTGAGCCCCACCCTGTCTCCCTGACTGCACGTGGACCCTTCTACCCCAGGGTGACAGGGAACCGAAAGCAGTTGATTGCCACCATTTTTTTTAAGTTTATTTATTCATTTATTTATTTTTGGCTGCACTGGGTCTTCGTTGCTGAGCCGGGCTTTCTCTAGTTGCGGCGAATGGGGGCTACTCTTCATTGTAGTGCGCAGGTTTCTCATTGCGGTGGCTTCTCTTGTTGCAGAGCACAGGCTCCAGGCACATGGGCTTCAGTAGTTGTGGCACATGGGCTCAGTAGTTGTGGCTTGCAGGCTCTAGAGCACCGGATCAGTAGTTGTGGCGCACAGGCTTAGTTGCTCTGCGGCATATGGGATCTTCCTGGACCAGGGCTTGAACCCGTGTCCCCTGCACTGGCAGGCTGATTCTTAACCACTGCGCCACCAGGGAGGCCCAAATGCCACCATTTTGACTGTTCCATCAGTTAGAACAGCCAACGTTTCTGGGCAAATTTTAGTTCCTCCTGCTCCCCCCTGTCCCCCAGGGTGATGAGTAGCCCTTAATTTTCTGTGATGTCGGGATATTAATTCTACTTAGTTCAGATATAAAAATTAAGAAAAAAAGGGCTACATCACCAAATTCACTTCCCATGGATTTTCTATAAAGGATTATATTTGTTTATTTATAATAGCAAGTCTAAAATTAGTGAAATTCACTTATAAATATGAATGATGGGATAGAATATAAACCAAGCAAGAAATTTATTTTTAACTTCAAAATACCTAAGGAATACTTTGTCATATCTGTAATTGTGCTGAAGTTCATGTTCAGTGTTTTTTCATTATCCTTTTGTTGTCTTCAGGCCACTCTGAACATTGTTTTCTGGCTTTGGGTCTTTATGTTATACATTATATAATTAGAAAAGAGTTGTTAAATACTAAATTTCACCTCCTTGAGACACATTACTTTCTTAATTTATGTGTTCTAACTCACCCTCTTGTCTTCCATTGAAACTGGCCTCAGCAAAGCTATTCACTCAAATCCTTCTCCAGTCTTTCCTGAGTTTCCCCCATGAGAGGCCCAGAGGTGTCCTGAGTGTTGTATTTGTCCTTACTTCTTCCACATCCTGACAGAGGACCAATATGTCTGTCATGGTATCTGATGAAGCCCAACTTGGCAGCTTTAACATGGGTTAAACAGTAAAATTTTTTCAATAACATGGGATAAGCTCTGATTAAGCACAGAGAAAGTACTCAGTCTTCAGAGCAATAATCTAATGAAGATTTGCACAGCTCTCAGTTTTCAAACCTCAGTGTACCCATTCAGTCATTCACTGAGCGAACATTTACAGCATTCACTATGGGCCTAGTGCTCTGTTAAATATGAATGATACAAACATTTGACCCTTAAACAATCTTGTGAATTCCTGCAACAAAAGCACTGAATCATCTCTCTTTTCTACAACCAAGGAATATTGAGGCCCTGTGAAGTTTGAACAACTTACTCAGAATCACACAGCAAGAAAGAGACACAGCCAAAACTCAAATCCAGGTCTTCTGATGCCTGTTCTGGGATACCAGCCCATCCTGCCAGTTCCATTCTGCACCCTCACCAGCCACTGTGCCAACAGGTCAAAAAAGAAGATGAGGAGACGAGGACAGCTTCTTCTACCTCTCTTCACTATGTCCCCCATACATGTTTATTGTCAGGGTATAGAGGGAGGATGACTTCTCCAGAAAAGTGAAAGGGGATGCTTATTCCTCTCCTGTTCATTCTGTGTCATTGTAAGTCTATGGAAAGAAACATACTTGCAAAATATTCTCAAAATATCCGTAACGAATCTCTACTCTTTCCCAATAAGGAAACAAAACAAAGATCCCTGAATTCTTTCTCAGTCTCTCATCATCCATTATGATTGTTTTAGAATTAGTAGAAGGTTGGCCAGTGGTCGAAAGTCTGGCTTAACAACAAGAGCCAAATTATTACGATCATCTCCTGCCCCAGACAGTTCATAAGATCAAGATGAGCCGCTGCCCATGACACTCCACAAATGGATCACTCAGTCAAGACAATCACTTCAGTGTTTGAGCAAGATGCCAGGGGCTCAGTAAAAGCACTGAGCTCCATTGTGTGTGTCACCACAAGCCTAATTAGAGTGCTTTGACAGACCAGATTGATGGGGGTGGGTGGGGATGGGGTTTGTCTACCCTAATATCCATGCAAACAGTTTCCTGTTGCAGTGTCCACGCCAGACGCAAACCATAGTTTAGGAAGTATATTCCTGGGAAGTGTGCCCCTGTCCTAATCAGAAAGAAGCACATTTTATCTCTGGACTGCCAACACACCCTGGCAAGGCATTACTCTTGAGAGTAGAGACCATGGCTCATTCATATTTATTTTCATAACTGCCTACAAAGGTGCCTGTGGCATAGTGGAGACTCACTAAATCTTAGCTTAGTTGAGACTCCACCACCTCCCCCACTCCCAGGAGAGAGCTGAGAAATATCAGGGCCTTTAATTCTGTTCTTCCACAGCCCCTACCTCAGAAGCAACAGAGAAACAAAGGGACTAAAGCCTTGAGGAGGAAGAAATATTATTCCCAGCCAGTCTGAACAATCCCCTTAGGGTTCGACCACATGACGGGATCAGAGGTCAAGGGGCTCCCTGATCACCTCCTGGTCAGGTCAGAGAACTGGACAGGGAAGAACTTCATGTAGACCGTGATGACCTCCATCCCTTTTCCAAGAAGAGAAGACAGTGTCAGGGCCATTTTTAATATGAAGGTTTCACTCACGGGGTTGTGAGGGTGGAGGGGATGACCAGAAAGACTGAGGATGCCCATGTTGAAGACCACAGTTCTGGGTAAACACGCTAGAGCCTTTGGAGCTGTGTAGCTGTCCAGGGTACTGACTTCTCTCTGGCGTCTCTCAATTCTGGACTCTGCCACATGTTTCTAGGGTTTCCACCTTTGAGGCTGACTATTTTCAGCCTGGACTGTTATAGACTTCCCTCAGCTTGCCAAAATGGTTCAATTTACCATACGTCTCATCCTCAATTCAGAGCAATAAAAGACAGATAATTGCTGATCCAAGATCAGAGTTCATCTCTGTTTCCTGCCTTCAAAGGCTGCTATCTTGAACTCCATCTAATCTAACTCCACCTGACTAAATACCTGAAACCCTACTGGTTCTTTGTTCCTTGGATGACTTCTCCTGTTGCTACCACACCTTCAAAGTCTGCCTTCTCCTTCCATCCTAATCTGTTTCTCATCACAGACTTTCCAGAGTCCTCTTAGGCATTCCTGCTCCATGTGGTATCCCTCCTTCCAAACTATCTAGGAAAGCAAAGGCTCACATATTTGAGGAGAATGTTCCAGAAAGTCAAGCAGTACCATTCCAGGAGTCAGGGATAATGTTTGCCTGTAGTGATGTCTATGTTTCCCCCTTTCTTGTTTTTCTCTTCCTACCTGACATGTCCTCTTCCCAGACAACATGAGCCTTTCAGTTCCTCTACTACTGTACTCCTAATGATTCCTAACAGTCCTAACAAGTTTTTATATTGATTTCAGTCAATAAATCAAATATAACCAATTCTCATTATCCACAGTAGTTTTGCACTCTAAAGTTGCTGCAAACACTGAACCACTGCTCCTAGGGAAAATACAAGATTAGGTTCCTGCAGGCCTCTGGTCATCAACCAGTCAATACATAACTTTGTTTTATGTGTGTTCCTGTTTAAAGACACCTCATCTAATATATATTCTTGATTTATTAACAGTGAACTCATGGTCATCAATACTATAACTCATGCCTAAAGGAACATTATGTGACAAATCTATTTTCTCTGTAAGGCACATCACAGCCTTGTTGCACTTAGAAACACTAGACAGCTCTCTAGCACTATGCTTGGGGGGCATTTAAAGCAGCAAAATTACCAACAAAAAGCATAAAAATGTAAAAAGAAAAAACCACAGCACTAAATAGACCACACAAAGGACACTTATTCATAGTGTGGGAGCTGAAACAAGGAGGCAGAGCACCATCTTGTTTAACCTCAGCTGGCAACATGTGCATCAGACAGCTCAAATTTTTTGCCACTCTGCACATGTCCATGAATAACTGTGAAAGCACTGTGAGTATTGATTTTAGGGTTACAAATAAATTTTAGCAAGTAGGTTAATTTGTAAATATGGATAATACACAAATAATAAGGTTCAACTGGATCTATCTTTGAAAAGGTGATATTTAAGCTAAGACCTGAAGTATTGATAGGAATAGACATTTGGTGAGGTGTGGTGTTTACCAAAAATGAAGCATATTTGAGTCAGAGTGAATAGAAAACATAAAAGCCCTGAAATATAAAAAATATTGATATGTTCCAGAAATGAAAGAAGAGTTCAGAATGACTACAAATTAGGGAATGGGGTTGGGAGCTAGCAAGTACACTGGAATCAGGCTGTGCAAGGTATTATAAGCCATGTCAAGGATTGGGTCTTTATCCTAATTGTCCTGAGAAGCCATCAGGGGATCTCAGAACAGTAGTCACATGGGGAAGATTATCATCTTATCTGTGGGGGATGGGTTAAATGGAAAAGAAAACAAAGTTCAAAAGACCGGCTAAGAGATGATGGGAGATAATGATGCTTTGCACAATGATGGTAGCAGTGGGGAATGGAGAAAATGTAGAAAGATTTGAGAAATGTTTAAGGCCGAAAGCTTATTAAAGGTTTGGCTAAGAAGGAAACTTGAGCAAGAATGATGAGGATGCTTGAGGAGTTTCTTCATCTTCATATGTTTAATTTAAAGGTCTGGAAGACATCTAAGAGGTGATAGCTAGTAACAGTAGGGTCTGGAGCTCAGGAAGAAAACTAGTTGGGAGATATTGATCTGAGATATTGATCTAAGAGTTGTTAGTGCAGAGACATTACTGAAGCCATGAGAGTGATAAAAGCATTTGTGGAGGAAGTGCAGCTTGAGAAAAACAAAAGTGGCCGAGAGCAGATTCCTGAGAATTCCAACCTTTGAGGTTAGATAATAGAAGGGAAGGAAGAGGAGGAGGAGGAAGAAAAGGGAAGGAAAATGGATTGCCTCAACATTTTTTACTTCCAAAGGGGAATGTGTCTGGGGAGATGGACCCTGTCTGGGGAACTCTGTAATGTTGAGGATTGTTCACTGGCCATGAAATCCCAAGAAGTGGTGTGTTGGTTCATGATGCCATAGTTTCCTGGGCATAAATTTAATAAAGGAAATATGAAACCACATTCATTTTCAAATAGCAAAGCAATTTAAACTATTTAAAATGTTTATTTCTCCCTAGCAAATTCCCAGAATCCCTTGATGAGAAATTTTTTTATGCAGCCAAACATTTAAATCACTGTAACAAGGGAAAAGGAGGGGAAGATAAACAGCCTTCTGTCATTTATGGATTCATGTTTATAAGACAAAAATGTTCGTCATTGCCTCCTAAGTACTCCTCCCTCTCCCCCCCCCAACACACACAGATTGTCAGGGAAACTTTCTCACCTAGCCTCACCCTCTCTGTTTTCTTGTCCTTTTTGTAATGTGGAATTGCC
This sequence comes from Balaenoptera physalus, assembly GCF_965194825.1. Taxonomy (NCBI): domain Eukaryota; kingdom Metazoa; phylum Chordata; class Mammalia; order Artiodactyla; family Balaenopteridae; genus Balaenoptera; species Balaenoptera physalus. Next base: position 27,835,884 of record NC_138897.1, read on the forward strand.
TTTTGATTCCTGGCTGTTCCAGCCCATCCAGTGAATGGTGTGGTACATATGAATTTGCAACAATGAGAAATCTCTAAGATGAACTTCCATTAAAAAGGTTTTCTCTTCTCTTCACTCTCTTCTCTTTCCTAGCTCTCTGAACTTCGAGGCCAGCCCTTGTTTAAATTTTACCTGGCAGGAAATAACTTACATCTTTGGCCAAGCTAACAGTTATTCATAAATAGATACCCAAGAGATGAGTTTTCACCTAAAATTCTCTTCCCCTGATAAATTCTAATGCAGCCTTCAAACTCCAGATTAACTACCACTTTTTACATGAAATGAAATTAGATGCTCCTTACTCGATGCTCCCGAACTGTTCTGTTTACATATCTCTATTCGTAGCTCTTACTGTGCTGAATTGTAATTGTCTTGCCAATTACAACTGGCAGATTTTGAGTCTCTAAACAGTAGGTCTCTAACTTGTTTGATTCAACTTTGAATTCTCAGTGCCTTGCACTTGGTAACTATTTAACAATTACGTGACCAAATGACTAAATTCATGTCAAACATCAGCTTGTAGCAGCTTCTTAAGCCTAAATGGATGACTCCAAATGCCATCCTTTTCTGGACTCCCAGGGAAATCTCTTTCTCCTCTCTAAGTGTTTGAGAAGCCTCCAGGTGTAGCACATCCTATCAGACACTCCTTCAAAGCATTTGTAATTCTCCAAAGGCAGATTTAGTGGGCCGAATGTTCCCCCTGAATTCTTGGCCACCTAGAACCTCAGAATGTGACCTTAATTGAAAATACGGCCTTTATTAGTTAAGGATTTTGAGATGAAATCATCCTGGATTTAGGGTGGTTCCTAAATCCAACGACTTCTGTCCCTATAAGAAGATGAGATGACACAAAGAGACATATGGAGAAGAAGGCCATGTGAAGATAGAGGCAGAGACCAGAAATAGAGAACACAGCTCAAAGACATTGAAGGCCAGGGATTGCCAGGATCTACCCAGAGTTAGGAAGAGGCCAGGAGGATTCTTCCTTGGAGTCTTGAGAAGGATCATGACCCCACTGACACCTTGTTTTCAGACTTGTAGCCTCCAGGGTGGTGAGAGGATAAGTCTCTTTTCTTTTTTTAAGCCATTAAGTTTGTGGTAATTTGTTACAGCAGCCCTAAGAATTGAACACGTAAGGAAGAGGCTCTTCCAGGGAATAGTGAAGACTTCCTGAGGGCTCCAATTCAATCCCCTCTCTGCAGCAAAATATCTGCCTCAGGATTTGCTGCTGGATAGAAAAATATTCAAGGCCATTGGGCCAAGATAAAATGCACCAAATCAGAGTGAAATCCCATCAGAGAGCCTGAAGTCAGCAAGGTTAACTGCAGCAGCTTAAAGTACAGTGAGGTGGTCCAGAGCTATAATTCTCAAGGTGGTGTCAAGTTGGGATCTGCTTGACAAACTCATTGCTCTTAACTTTTGCAGCTGGGGTCTCCTTAGCCCTGCAGGCAGTTCAGTGGTAACTGGGCCTCAGAAACCAACTATTCTTCTAAGCAGGAAAAAGAGGAAGAATCTAGAACTAAAAGGCATCAGACTAGTTTCTGTTTCTCCTATGTGCTTGACATTTAATTCCAGCCCCTGAGACTTCTGCCTTGTGATCTAACTCCCAACATGCACCCTGCCATGATTACATCTCCCTGTTTATGATTAACAAACTCTCTTATGTACTAATCTCCTCACTGTAAGTTCTTCCTATTGCCTTACCTTACTTAAACCATCCCCCAGAATAGTCATTATATTTGTAACTACATGCTTAGTCTCTGTCTCCCTTACTTATCAGCTCCAGGAGTACCATTGTCATATTCATTGCTCTTTCCCTAATGCCTATCACACTGCCTGTAATATAGTAGGAACTTAATATAGAATTTATTTATACCTCTGTTTCGGTCCCTCTGATCATTCCTGTCTTTTTATGCCTCCACCACAAGGAACCCATATTTCTCCCAAATCAGAATTTTTCCTTGTGTCTTAGTACTTTCAAAAATTGAGTACTGGCCATGAACCTCAGGGTCATCACTAGGTCCTCTAATAATGGCTGTCCCCACTCCTTAGACACTATGCACATATCTAGACTTTCTCAGTTTTCTCAAGAAAAAAACTGCATTTTTCTGCATTTTTCTTCTATGCAAAAACTCTGCATTCAAATTTGTCTCATCACTGTCAAAACCTTGAAAGAAAAGGGAGGCAGTTCAGCACCTTGGACAGCTCTAAGCCATCCTATCGATTGTTTGTTGCTACTACTTTGGCTCTTCAAAGAACTTGATGTCACCCTTGGATAATTGCCTTTGGCCCCATAATGGCTCTTGAACTTAAAGAAATCCCAAGTCATTGATGTTAATCTCTTCCCTTTGTAAGCAGAGAAGTGGCCTTCTCCTCTCCAACCAGACTTTGGATCTGAAAGCAGGATCCTATCATCGGCAGGGAAAGAAAGATTTTTGTGTCTTCATTGAGCCCAAGTGGTTGGGATACTAGGGTCAGGAGAGGAACAAGGTTTTGTGCCTAACTTCTTCTTTATAGTAACTTTCTCTTCCAGAGATGAAAGTTTAAATATTAAGTCAAGACAGCTAGATATGTATAATGAACTTCCACATACCCATCACATGGATTCAACACATGATTTGTCACACCTGCTTTACCCTTTTAACCTTTTTTTTCTTTTTTGGTTTCTTTTTGGTTGCTGAAAGATATAAAATCAAATCCTGAACCTCATGTCATTTCACCCAAACATATTTAGTATGCTTCTCTTTTAAAAGTAGATATTTTCTCAATGCCATTATCACACTTAACAATGATTTATTTATGTCATCCAATTTCCACTCCATATGCAAATTTCCTTAATAACATAAAAAATGTCTTTGTACTTTTAGTTTTATGTGAATCAGGATGCAAACAAGGTCCACACAGCATATTTAGTTGTTATGCTTCTTTAGTCTCCTTTAATGAAGAGCCATACCTAATCCCTTTATTTTTTCATGCCATTGACTGTTGAAGGAACTGGGTCCAATGATCTATAAAATTTCCACACTCCAGACCTGCCTGTTTGCTTCTTCATGGTATCATTGCTTCCTTATGCCCCATATTTCCTACAATCTGGAGGTCAGCTCTAAAGGCTTGATTAGCTTCAGGTTCAACATTCTTTGGCAAGAATGCCTTATAGGTGGTATCAAGGCTACTTTAAAATGGGACCTGTGTCCTTCATATTGCATCACAGCTGTCTCAGTCTTACTGATGCTCACATCTAATGGTGGATCCAGGGGCTGTCTGCTTGATTTCTCCATTGTAAAGCTCCCCCCATCACTCTTCATCTAATGGCTTCTCCCAGTGATGATCAATTAGGGTTACAAATGATTTTCTAATTGTTATTTCTTATCCACTTATTAGCTAGAATTCTTCTGTAAAAAATTGTCCCTCAGGCTATTTGATTACCATGAAATATAGTTCATAGATGAAAATCAAGATAAATGATTAATTCTTCCCCTTAATTCCAATTACCCAGATAGCTTTTACAACACTGAACAAATTATAACAGAGTGTTTATTTTCTAATTCATCTTGTTCTTCTTGCTTGCTTCCTCTGAAAACTCTGATGAAGAATTTTTTTTATCACAGAATGAATTTATATATTTTCTTTTGAATAATATAAGTTCATAGAAATATAAAGGATCACAGAAATCACGTACTTTAACCCAGTCACATTGCTCAAGTAAGGAAACTGAGGCATGGAGATATTATAATACGTTCAGTATGGTGGGTGTACTGAGAATGCAGTCCAGATTTGCCGAATCCATGCATGTCATTCTGGGCATCCTAGTTTGGATGATGTACATGTGAAAGTGTCTGTGGAAGAATAATAGCTAGATTCTTGTATTCTTTAATAGCTAGGACTGTGATGGTTCCATATCTCATTTCAAACCATCTATTTATCTTGTTTAAGAAATTTTGTTTACTCACATGGACCTTAGCTTGACAAAAAAAAAAAAAAAACCTGAGAGTTCACTATAGAAAGTAAATATAATTTATCAATTCTATGTTTATTGAGCATTAAGTCAATATCCCTGTGATGCAATCAAGAAGTCATAAGACCTGGTTCCCACACCTTAAAATCTAACTGGATAGGGAGGGTGGGAGGGAGGGAGATGCAAGAGGGAAGAGATATGGGAACATATGTATATGTATAACTGATTCACTTTGTTATAAAGCAGAAACTAACACACCATTGTAAAGCAATTATACTTCAATAAAGATGTTTAAAAAAAAAAATCTAACTGGAGAAGTCAGACACACAACATAAAATCACCATAAAAGAGTTAGTTCATGTTCATGACCTCAATAGCAAAGATTTCCCAAGCCATCTGTGTTCATAGCCAAGTGAATGGACAGATGATGAATGCTATGGGACTGGGGAGTTTGGAGGGTTTCATGGAGGAGGTGGGGCCTAAGTTGTCCAGAGGATAGGTGGGAATTTAGGGCAGGGAAATAGCTTGGAGCCTTAAGGAAGAGGAAGGAAATGCTAAAGTGGTGCTGAATAAATCTATCTAACTGGGGTGGAGGATTTGCATTAGGGGTCTTCCTTTTTGAGGTAAGGAATGAAGTGCATAGAGACAGGGTGAAGAAAGCCCTACATATGAAAACACAGAATTGGGCCCTTTTTTCCCATCAGGTATGGAAGGCCACTGAGGAATCGCAGGTAGTAGATGGCATGATGAAATCCAGGAAGCATGTAACAGTCAGTCTCGCTCCCATTCAGAATCTGCCCTCTCCTGGCTGGAAAGATTGGGACCCCATGCTCATTCAGTTTTTAAGCTTTTTTCTTATAGTAAACCTTAGGACATTTGGGATAAAATAATCAATTCTACTAGCGCAGGCCACTGCTTCCTGGTGGGGCTTTGAATTATTTTCCCCCTCGACTCACAGAATGTTACCACCAGTGTCCTTCTTCCTTGTTCTTCCCTATTCACTAATAGTGCACACTCATGCATTCAATAAACATTTGTTGAATAATGTGCTAAGCATTGCTCTAGGCACTAAAATATAGTGGTGGATATATCAGGCAAGACCCCTGCTTTCATGAGGCTTACAACCTAGTAAAAGATAGACAATATATAGACAATGTGCAAGGAAATAAAAACAAAATTATTTCAGATTGTGAAATGGGTACATGTTGATGTGATGGCAAGTAATTGAGGATGAGGAAACCTCTGCAAATAGTGTGGTTAGGAAAGGTCTTCCCAAAGACAGGACATTTGATCTGACGCCTCAGTGATGAAACACTATGGGCATTCAGAGCCTGGGGTATATGGTTCCAAGCAGACAAAAAAGTATACACAAAGTTTCTAAGGCAAGACTGGATTTCATATATTAAGGTACCAAAAGGCCAGTGTAAGTGAAATATAGTAAGTAAAATTGCAAGTAGTATGAAATGAAATCAGAATGGAAAGGGACAAAGTCATGTCGATTCTTAGAGTTGTTAGTGAGCTGTTTGTATTTTATTCTGAGAGTGCTGGGAAGCCATTGAAGGGTTTTCTATGGAGAAGTCACAAAATCCGATTTATGATTTTAAAAGATCACTATGATGCATGTAGAAGTATAGTAATTATACCATTGCATATAGAAGTAAAAGTCTGGTTAGCAACTAATTATCCATCAATAAGAACAAGGTAGAAAATTTCTTTTGTGTGCATACAATGGAATACCATGCAACTGTGAAAAAGGATGGGCAGATATTTATGTACTGATATAGACTGTAAGTGAAAAGGTAAGATGTCAGGCAGTGTGGAGTGTTTGCTATATTTGTGTAAAAAAATAAAGTAGGACTCTAAAAGAGGAGACTTTGTAAAGAAATGGATTCTCTAATGGTGCGATTCAGATGGTTCCCTATTGGTCTATGGTGGAGACCATCCAGGTAGTGCTGGACACACAACTAGCCATGCTATAACTGTGGGTCTGTCAACTTCTCTGGTGTCTTCACCAGCAGAACCCAGCCACATGGCATCAGCCCGCCCAGAGCTGCCTGTTCCCATGTTTGATAGGTTATTAGTCTAGAAAGTTGTGGTAGGATCCCTGTTAATCACATCCAACATTTCCAAAACAAGGCAACTAAATACGCAGTGAGCATGAAGCTGAGAATGAAGCTTCTTTATCTCAGAATGGTTGGGGTTAGCCTGCTATTTACCATGGAAGAAGTTTCTTTGCAGAATCAAACTTGAAAAGAGAACTGGGGATGGGGTGAGACAATGCCATGCTTTCAGAGGAGAGAGGACAGGGGGATGCAGAGGGAAGGGAGCAACCTGCCAAGAAGCAGCAGGGCAACCCGGGCCAGGTAGGCTCCTCCTCTGGTTGTCTTCAGCCACACACTGGGGCACTGGATTGCCTGTGGATAAAGTCAAAGCCAGCCCAGAATCCACCCTTCCCATCAGCCCACTGCTTTCCTCTGTCACCACCCTGCCTGGAGCTCAGGAAGTGTAATTCAGGAGTCAAACCTGCCCAGGATGTAGAGCAGGGTGAAGAGTGCATTCCAGCAACAGAAGTGATCTCATGATGACCCACCTCTCCGGTTAATGTCATCCCCCTCCACTAACACTCACACACACTCATGCACACACTAACACAAAATTCTCATTGACTCCCATTGATCATTACTGCCATGATATCATAGAAAGACCATCATCCTGGAGGAGAAGAGATGACTCTGTTACATTAAGCCAAGGTGTGGCTCTGGGACCAGCAGAACCAGCAGCACTGAGAACTGGTTAGAGAAAGAAATTCCTGGACCCCACTACAAACCTACTGAACCAGAATCTCTGGGGGTGGGGCCCAGTTATCTGTTTTAACAAAGCCCTCCAGGTAATTGCGATGCAGGCTCAAGTTCTCAGCCTTGGCTACACATTGGAATCACCTGGGAAGCTTTAAAGACTGTTGATGCCTGGGTCACGCTCCAGAGATCCTGTAGTAGTTGACTTGGGTAAGGCCTGGACAGGGAATCACCTCATTCAGATTCTCTGTCTCTCTCACACACACACACACACACACACACACACACACACACACACAGGGTAGGGGGTTGGGGGAGAGCAAAGAATGTCTTCCACTGGGACATCTTCCAACAGGACCAACGATTTGTCTTCTCTTCCTCTGCCTCCCTCTTCACTCCCTCTTCCTTCCTACGTTCTGCTCTCGAAGCCTGTTAGGACTGCTTCCATGGGTCTGACATGCACCATCTCTAGACTGAATACTTCGAACCTTATTAAGCAGTTTAATTAGTGTATGATAGTATCAGGAATCATCTCAGAAAGCAACCAATTTACAAACTTACAGATGGAACTGGTCCTAATGCAGGAAAGTAAATATATTTATTGAGTTTTAAAAAGTTTATCATGGGCTTCCCTGGTGGCGCAGTGGTTGAGAATCTGCCTGCCAATGCAGGGGACACAGGTTCGAGCCCTGGTCTGGGAGGATCCCACATGCCGCGGAGCAACTAGGCCCTTGAGCCACAATTGCTGAGCCTGCGTGTCTAGAGCCTGTGCTCCGCAACAAGAGAGGCCGCGATAGTGAGAGGCCCGCGCGCCGCAATGAAGAGTGGCCCCCACTTGCCGCAACTAGAGAAAGCCCTCGCACAGAAACGAAGACCCAACACAGCCATAAATAAATAAATAAATAAAATTAAAAAAAAAAGTTTATCATAAATACTGACATTTTAAAATAAAGCACCTTAAGTGTCTCTAACAGAATGTAAACACTCGAGCAGTTTGATGCCCACATTTATCCACTTAAACGAATACCCAGACTGTTACTAGTCAAATATTTTACATCATTTCTTAATCTTTTTGAACTTATATTCTATGTGATTCTGAAAAGATGAGGAACAGGGAGGTGGAGTAACTTGCCCAAGGTCACATAGCATGTATACGGCAGCTCTGGGTATGAATCCAGATATCTTGCTTCGGATTCTGTTATTTCAATTTATTACTAACCATTTGTTATTTACATTTTGAATTTAAATAAAACTTAAAATATGCATGCCAAAAAAATTTTGTTGATAAAATAACTCACCACTTTTTAACTCGACAGAACTATTTTAAAATTTAACTTGTTTTAGGACTCGCTGTTTTCCACTTTCAGTAAAGATCTATGTTTTAAAACATATGAAGTACTTTTTACACTGGGAATGAAGCTATACTAGGACTGCCAGTATGTATGCTCTGCCCGTGAGCCTTAATATCTACTCCCTGTGGACTGGGCAACTGGAAGTGTGTGTCCATCTTTGTGTGTCTCTTTGTGTTTATAACCCTTGAGACCAATGGCAAGATCTAGAGTTGTTGCTTTGAGCAGTGTCTGATCCTAGAGAATGGCTTTTTGGTGGGGACAGTGGGACTCCCCCATGGCCCCAGGTGGCACGAGAAGGCAAGATGTGAGAATAGAATATATACATGCCTTCCTTGTAGGGTTACCTTGTGGACATACTATGGGCATATACATATTAAATGACATACACGGACCCTCTAAGAGTTCATGAACCCAAGTTAAGGATTTTGCAAGAGAATTATAGCCTCTGGGCTAGAAGTGTCTCAGAGATAATCTAACCCAACCCTTCATTTCATCAACAAGTAGACAAAGGCCCAGGAGGACAGAGAACTTGTCCAGGGCCACACAGCCAGTGGGCAGGGGGAGTGGAAGTCTAATAGGGGAGGGAGAGAGAGCACGTTCAGCTCCCAGTCTCCATGTCTCTTTCCTACAGGGATATTTCCTGGCTGGCACCTGAGCTATGTCGACGTGAAGGACAATTCCCGTGATGAGACCTTCCGTTTCCAATGTGACTGCTGGCTCTCCAAGAATGAGGGCGACAGGCAGACGGTCCGCGACTTTGCCTGTGCCAACAATGAGATCCACGATGAGCTGGAGGAGACCAGTACGTGGGGAGACCGGTGGGCCCTGCTTAGATTCAGCCTGGGCTGAATCTTCAGTTAAACGAGAGTTAGCTCAGGAGGGAGGTGGGAACAATGTTGGAAAATCTAAAGAAGGAACCCTTACAGCTGCAGGGGAATCAGATGCCCAATGAAGGAAATAATATTGGAGAGGTACATAAGTAAGCACCCTAAATGTTGTTTCGTGGACCTGGAACAGCCAAGATACTGGTACCAGCTCATGGTCCCAAATCACAGGGACTAATTAGGTAGAGGGAAACCCACAGGGGACAAGCTTACTCTGCCCTGAGGGCTGGGCTGGGCTGGGCAGTTTGATGTGATGCTCCCTCTTGTTTATTTTTTTGTCATGGACTCTCTCCAACTGATGTCTATGACAACAGCCACCAAATCAAGCCTTCCCAGAAACAGAATGGGCAGGGCAGCCAGCTTCTCCACCAATCACTTTCTCTTTGGTTCCTTCCTCAGGGGATGTTTAAAGGGAAAGAGTAATTGGTCCCTAAGGTGGATGGCCATCCAGGACCAGGGGAGTGTTTCTTTCATACGGATGCTAGTATCGGCGTCCAACAGATTTGACAAAGGCTTATCAATAGCACAGCCTGATGTGAAGGAAGGATTTTCCAACCTTAGCTATTAAGGTAACACTAGCTGCATGAAGACATAAACCCCCAAATCTCAATGGCTAAATACAACAAAATTTGTTTCTCACTCACGTAATAAACTGTCCAGTGCGAGTGTTTGGCAAGAGGCCTTCCACACTGTGATTCAGGGACCCAAGCTCTTCTCATCTGTCTGACATTTTCAACACGTGACTCCCACATTCCTTGAAGAGGGAAGAGAGCATGGAGAAGGCACACTCCCCTACCTTCTTATATTAAGTCACATTCTATTAGTCATGCAGCTCCACCTAGATGGAAAGGCATCTGGGTAATGCCATACCTGGCTGGACAGTCACTCCCTGGCAAGCACTGTACACCACGTGGCAAGGGAAGCATGGATCCTTGGTGGAAAGCCACTCAGCCTTCTCCACCATGCCGTCCAAACTACCCAATGATGGACTTAGCTACTTCGAGAGGTAGTGAACACTGATGTCCCTGGGAGCATTCAAACAAGGGCCAACTACTCATCTGTCAGCTTTACTGCATGGGGATTCCTGCCCTAATTCAGAGGGTGAACTCTCAGCTTCTGTAATTACACTTACTGGGAAGTTACTGGGAGCCCAGGTTTATTTTAGATGCTAAGTGCGATGCACACTGCTTTGTGATTTCTTGTTTATTTGTGTTGACCTTTGTCCATGTGTAGTTCTCCCTACACAACTGTAAGCTTCCAAAGGTCGAGGACAAAATCACTCATGTCTGTAGCCCTCTGCAGCTCTCTAGGCTTTGGGACGTAGTAGGTGCACAAGTCGTTAGTGCTCAGCAAATGGAAGAAGATGCCGTCAGTCGTTTTCCTTAGAGCCTCACAATCTCATTAGAGGGAGAGGCGAATATACAAATGCCAACACGAGCAATAGAGGCTCCTTGGGCCATTGGTGTTCAGGGGAGAAGAGATTCGTGAGGCTGGGAGAATAACCACTGAGCTTCCTTCCCAGATTTCCTGCCAAACAGCTGCTAAGACCTACGGGATTTGGGTTGGCAGGGAGATTGGCAGCGGGAAAGCGGCACTTGCATTATTTCCAGAAGGATGTGTGTGGGCCAGAGATGGGAGGGCAGGGACACAGAGCCCAGGAGATGGCCTGGATCAGTCCGTCTTTACTAGGAGCCTGCAGAGGGCAGAGTGGCACCCTCTAGGCTGCCCACAGGGGGACAGACAGTGACACCCATGTCCTAAGATGGAGGCTTATCCTGGGGAGAGCCAGGGACGCAGTTCAAGCCAATCATTTCAACCCTCAGCTAATTTTATTTAACCACTTGGCAAATACTTATTGAAAACCTACTAAGTGCCACGGCCTAGTGTGGGTTCTGGGGACACACTAATGAATAAAGCAGAGACCCTGCCCTCATGGCACTTACATTCTGTGTCTGTGTCCCCAGGGGCACCTCTGGGCACTTGGCTTGTGAGAATAAACATGCTCTCATACTTGAACAGAGCTTCACGTGTGGGAAAGCATTCCACACATCCCCTGCTCTCACCGGGTCCTCGCCACCCCACTCCCACCCTATGAGCTAGATAGGGGGCAAATTCACCCCTCTATATCATAGGTAAGGAAAGCCAAAAACCAGAAGGTGAAGTGACATGTCTAAGGCCAACCATAGCTATTAGGACGCATATATCCTGATTCCTAGACCAGGACTCATCGCACCACCGCAGCCTTATTGGGCCTGGCTGGTACTCCAGACGGATCCATTGCCCCACCTTGTTTAGCCTCCTGTTTTCTGCCTTCACCTCCAACTCTTGTTAGCAGTTCCTGAAGCTGCTCCCCATCCTCTGCAAGCATCTGCTTCTGCAGGTGATTCCAATGTGCAGGCAAAGCTGAAAACCATTGGCAGCCTTCAAATAATACTGATGTCTGAGTCTCACCCCAGAGATTTTGTTGTAATCAATCCAGGCTAAGTCCTGAGCAGTAGGATCACATGCTCATATGTGCATACACATACACACAGCACACACACATACATGCACACCCTCATGCATGCACACACACACACACACATGCATACACACATGCACACCTGGGAGGACAAAAATCTCTCTCTCTCTGGAACATCCTCCAACGAGACCAATGTCTCCCTCTTTACAGCCCTCCTCCTTCTTATCCACCCTCACTTGAAGCCTTTTAGGGCTGCTCAGTCAGCCTTATCTGCAACATTTCCAGCCCAAATACAGTCTAACTTGATGGCCAACTCCCCAAGGATGGAAGACTCACTGCTCCACAAGGCAGCTCTGTTTTAAAAAAAAATCATCTTTATATTTATGTTCTTGAAGTTTCTATCCCTTGGCAGTCCCAATAGGATGGGGTCAAACAGAAAATTTCAGGAGTGGTCAGGACCCTTGGTTGTACATGCCTGAACCCCAACCCTAAGCTGGCTCCAGCAAAAAGGGAGCATATTGGTTCCCAGAACTTGGAAGTTTCAGGTGGAGCTGGCTGGGACTTGGCTGTCTCCAGAGGCTACAATGGTTTTAGTATGTTTGTCCCCTTTTTCCTCTTAACTGTTTCTTTCTCTACATCATGAGAAGATGGCAGCTGGTATCCGCAACCCCACAGCCTTCTAACTTAACAGCTTCTGTGGGAGGGAAGAGAGCGTCTCTTAGGGAATAATTCTGACTGTCCAGGCCCAGGACTCTCAGCCCCATGCAAACCACATGGTAGGAGCTCGCCAGAGAAGGGTCCTGACAACGTGAGGTGGGGAAGGCGATGTGGAGCAGTAAGGTCCTGACCCCCACCAGATGCCCAGGCGTCCTCTGGTGCGCCTCCATGGAATCACGTGCCCCTGCAGTCCTGGCCTCAAGGCAAACACCTGTCTGTTCAGGAGCTGCTCACCTGATGGGATGTTGGATCCTCTCGGTGCATCCTGGGTTGCTGGTTCATCTCCCTCTGAGGGTGCCACGCCCAGAGCCCAGGCAAGATGTCAAAAGTGGCCAGATCTCCTCTCTCCTCTCCTGCCACCTGAACCACATTCACCACATTCACTAGCTTTGCTGGTGGCCCCTTCATGTGAGTGACTTGCACGGTGGCTGCTGAGCCTCTTTCTCCAGCCGGGCTGGTCCTGGGGGGTGTTGGCCCCGGGGTGAGCTTCATACGGACCCCTCCTAGGCTGGGCTCCTACCGGCCCCACTCTTTCAGGTCCCTGGTCCTCCTCTGTCCTTTCCTCCCAGCAACCTATAAACAAAACTGAGAGTCATGCCTTCCACATTTTTATCAAGCCATTGATGAAATGACTTTCCAAGGTGGACATATGCTGATTGAAAGACCGTTGGTGCAGCTGGCCACATTTGTTTCTAATCTGTCTAAATGTCCTCACTTACACACTTTCCTTCTCTACCTTCTCCCCAGTGCCATGAGGAGAGGATTGCTTATGGTCCACATGCGCTGCTTCTCGAATGTTCCACTTGAGTTGATCGTAGAGAGCAAGCAGGGTCCTAGCGCTCCCTGCCTCCTCTCCTGGGCGCTGACAAACCATTTCCTCTACAATGCCCAGGATCCACTTTGAATTCACAGGTGTCTGGTTTGCAGCAATACTTTACCGGCTGCTGGGAAAGCAGAATGGCAGTGGGACCACCGCCTCCTTGCAATGGCTTCAAGCCGCGGGCAGTGGCTCAGCCATTTCACGTCCCTGGGCTGTGAACGGCTGGGCCTTCAGAGCCCCGCTCTTCTTCCAGAGCTTGTGCTGTGGATCTCTTCCCCTATGGTGGGCATTTTTGCCCTGATTCATTCTACCTGTGACTTGAGAGAAGTCACAAAGGCAACAGTTTGCTGAGAGGCCGGGATTGACGTTACACTGAGCTGTAGGCACAGCCATCCCTTCTAATTATCTTTATCACATCTCTGAGATAAAAGCACAGAGATCAAGCTCTCCCTTTGGATCCAGAATCCCAAATCCTCAATGATTCACTTACTGCAGCAAGAGCTGTATGCACAGGGAAACCTCCAGACAAGTATTGTGTCCTCCTGTGTGCCAGCTCCATCCCAGCCTGGTCCCTGGGGAGTGGGGCTGGATCATGTGGATTTCAAGCCCCTCTCATGCCCCTCAGTATCTTTGCTTATGCTGCTGCCTCCTCCTAGAGCATCCCTCGGTTTTCTGCTGATCATAATCATGGCTCTTTTTCAAGGCCAAGCTCATATGCCATCTTCTTCATGCAGCTCACTGCGATTAGCCCAATCATTCATTGTTCACTCAACAAATATTTATTGAGTGCCTATGTGCCAGGCACTGTTCTGGGCTCTTGGGATCTATAAGTGAGCAAAACGAAGACCCCCTGCCTTCATGGAGCTTACATTCAAGTGGGAGGGGGGAATACAATAAATGATAAAATAGTAAGTAAACTCCTTAGCATGTTAGAAGGTACTAGGTGATAAGAGAAGATAATAGAGCTCAGTAGGGCCAGCGCTGGGGAAATCAGGCAGGAAGTGTGGTTAGGGTGGTCTGGCAGACTCTGTGAGAAGGTGACATCTGAGTAGGGAGGAAGGAGGGGAGGGAGGGAGTCAAGCCAACATGGGTTGGGGTGGGGAGAGAAAGGGGACATGCTCAAGGCAGAGCTCTAAGGCCGGAGTGTGCCTCCAGTTCTGGAACGGCACGGAGGCTGAGTGGAGCGAGCAAGGGAGACAGTACTGGAAGGTGAGGCTTGAGAGGTAATGGGAGCCTGCTTTACCCTCCCTCCCATGCTATTTTGGCCCTTCGTTTAAGGTTATTCTGTCCTGTGGTGCAACCGGTGTTTCTGTCTGGGGCTAGAGATGAGTTCTAGTGTCGCCCAGAGTCTAGCCCAGTCCTGACACTTGGCAAATGCTGACATGCTTGTGGGAACTGCGGGGGAGGGAGGTCGTGATGCTGAGCATGACACCGGAGTGAGAGCTGAGACAAGACAGGGAATGAGACTGCTTGCTACAGAAAGTTCGAGGCAACTGGATCTTCCCCTCCCCTTTCTGTAGCTGGGCCCCGCCTCTCCTCCCTTCTCTTTACACACCATCGCCACTTTGCATCTCATAGACTCTTCCATCCCTGAGAACCAGGCCCCAGCGTCTCTCCAAAAACTCATCCCCACCTCATGGATCCTGGAGGCAGAGGCGTTTGGCCCTTCACTTCCAGTGGCTCCCATGCTTGCCAGGCAAAGAGATTGCTACTATAAATAAAATGAGGACACCACTCTAGACCCCAAATTGAGGCAGGTTCTATTTATAGTGCCTCAGTTGTAGCGATTTTAACCTGCGCCCCGCCCCCCCATTAAGGCTGTGATCTAAGACCAGGTGTAGGACCTGCAAGGAGTGGCCAGTTTGCTCCTGCTCTGATGGTGGGCACTGCTTCCCCTCTGCTGACCCTCTCTCACCTTCTCCACCACAGCCTATGAGATCGTCATAGAAACCGGCAACGGAGGCGAAACCAGGGAGAACGTCTGGCTCATCCTGGAGGGCAGGAAGAACCGATCCAAAGAGTTTCTCGTGGAAAATTCTTCTAGACAGCGGGCCTTTAGGAAGTAGGAAGAGGGGTGCCCACAGGGGAATGTGGATGGGTGGGGCGGGTAAGAGAGCGACCCCAAGAACCAACCCTTTTAGTGGGGGCCATAAATATACAAATGGGCCTAACCAGCAAGAATTTATTGAGTACCTACTGTGTACCCACCCCATTCTAGCTCCAAGGGATGAAACAAGGAGATTTAGAAGAGGGAAGAGAGAGGACTGTCATTTAAAGAGAGCCCCCTCTAAGAGACTAGAATCTATATTATTCCAACTACTGGAAAGAAAGGATAATTATGTAATATGATAGAAGTGCTAATTATGGCTACAATGGCAATCACAGTACAATATATAAATGTTTCCAAGTAACATGTTGTACACCTTAAATTTACACAATAGTGTATGTCAAATGTATTTCAATTTTTAAAAAGTTAATGGAAACTACAACAAAAATCAGTTAATAAATTAATTAAAGCAAACCCACTATGTGGCAGGACCGGGAATCACACAGACATTATCCTGTGTCCGTGCAGATGAGGAGCTCACAGTCCAGTTGAAAAGGGAGACATTCACCCATAAGAATGCAAAAGGATCATGTAAGACAGCGTAGACTTTTAGGAGGGAGGGAGGGGAGAGCCTCTAAGATGCTTTATAGGAAAATCAAAATTGGGTCTCGTGTAACAGGTGCCTCTGCTCAGCACTCCCGGCTGTCTGCCACACGCCGGAGACTCTCACCTCCTCCTGCACATCTGAGCCACCTCTGAACTGTTCAGAAGCCCCCTTCATCTCCCCGCTCCCTCCAGAATTGCCTACATAGTCTCCCCCTGCCATAACCCCACTGTACCTTCTATTCAAACCCCCTCTGAGTGGGGATGGTCGGAGCTGACACCCCCCCGCAGACTGCCCCTCCCCCTTCTTTTCCACTGCCCTTTCCCTCACTGAACCCAGCCAAGTCAGCACTCCCCCCCAGAAATGTCTGCACCTCCAATCCCACTGCTCCCATCCCTTGACTTTGCCAAGTCAGATCTACATCAGAGGACTCTTCCCTTCCCCCGCCTCTGCTCTCTGAATCTCATCACCTTCTTCAACCCAATGCCCAAGGCCCAGGACCTCACCCACCTCCAACACCATCCGATATTTCCAATCATTGATTCCGTGACCAAGTAGCCAGAAGGGCTTTTTAATGGTTATGATTGTCTTGTTCCAAAACTAGACTGAACCCTTAAGCAGTGGAGACCTGACATCAGGTCTTGCTTGCTATTCTATCTCTGTTCTTCAGACCAGTGCTTAGGCTACAGTTGGCACTCAGTAAATGCTTACTTCCTTCAGTGGGCATGAGCAGTTCTCACTGGCCATATCTTTGCATCCTGCAGGGGGACCACAGACACATTTGAGTTTGACAGCGTCTATTTGGGAGACATTGCCTCCCTCTGCGTGGGCCACCTCGCCAGGGAGGACCGGTTCATCCCCAAGAGAGAGCTGGTCTGGCACGTCAAGACCATCACCATCACCGAGATGGAGTATGGCAACGTGTATGTTCTGGGCCTCTGCCCTCTTCCCCAGGAAGTGCCACGCCCTTAGCGGGGAGGGCCTGTGGCTGGACCAGATGGGAGGGTGTGAGGTGTCCCCTTCGAGGCTGAGGTCACCTCACTCAGGAGGCATATGAGGCAGGAAGGGAAGAGGCAGCTGTACTGGTTCTGGAGCTTTCTGAACCAGAGGCTTACCCCAGAGGCAAGGAACTAGACTGGATGACCTTGGGTGCTCCAGTGATGCTTCTTTGGAAGGAAAGAAGAGCCAGTCAGACAGGGCCAGACAGCTGAGTCTTTCCTTCCCTTCCCCCATTATCACTGTATAATGATAAAGAGATACAGCTTTGAAGCCTGCTGCTCCAGTCAGAGTGAAAGCCCGTCATTCCTGTGGGCAGAGTAGAGACCAGCTGGAGTAATCCCATGGCCCACCGGCCCTGAGGACCCCAGATAAGGAGATTTACATTTCCCCCACCAAGGCCTTCTGGGGACTCAGGCATTTCTGGAGGATTAAGGGTCTTAGTTACCTGGGTAACAGTTCACAGCCATCAGTTTTTCTAATTAAAACCACTTGGTAACCACGTTGGAAGACAGAAAGAGCCCTGAGGCTCTGGAAGGCAGGAAAGACACTAAGAAGGAACCAGGAGATGAGGAAGGGGAGGCCAAGGGCAGTGCATGCCTCGGGGAGGGTAGGCCCAAAGAGCAACTAAGGCAGTTGGACATCCCCCCAGAACCACTGCCGGCCCCTCCGAGCTCCCCTCGTGCCCCTCCCGGCCTGGCCCTGCTCCTGGCAACGCCTTTCACAAGAAGCGCATGGGACAGAAGCAGCAGCCCTGCCTGACCAGGCGGGTCCCAGCTTCAGGCTCCAGCCTTCAGGAGCCCAGCTTCTCAGAGAAATGTCTGTCCACATTCGACCTGCCACCTTCAGGGTCCCTGGAATTGACTGCCTCTGACCAAGCTTCCACATTGGGAATTAAGCAGGAAAGGTTCTCCCATTTGAACTTCTGTCTTAGCCATCTCAGGCTGCCATAACTGAATCTACAGACTGGGTGGCTCAAACAACAGGCATTCTTTTCTCATAGTTCTGGAGGCTGGAAGTCAGAAATCAGGGTGCCAGCAGGGTTGGGTTCTTATGAGGCCTCTCTTCCTAGCTCACTGTGTACTCGCATGGCAGAGAAAGAGAGAGGGAGATCTGGTGTCTCTTCCTCTTCTTATAAGGGCACTAATCCCATCATGGGTCCCCACCCTCAGGACCTCATCAAAACCTGATTACCTCCCAAAGCCCCCATCTCCAAATACCATCACTTTGGGGGTTAGGGGCCTCAACATGTGAATTTGGGAGGAGAGGATTCAGTTCATAGCAGCTTCCCTCTCAGGCTGCAATGTTATTTATTCCTCTTTTTGAGAAAAGAACAACAGTAAATCCTGTAGGAGTCGCTGGGTGTGGCTGCTAGGAGCAATACTGATGAGGACTTGAGAGCTGGGATACAGGGGCCTGGAAGAGTTCCAGCTCACCCAGCGAGCCAGGGCCAGGTCAAAGCCCCTTCTGCAACCTGAACTGTCTCCCTGTGGCAAGGAGCGTGGCTGCTGATACTGCACCTCTGCAAATGCCCAAAATAAACAACACAATACAATACAAGAATAAGTCACCACCTGAGTTAGCTTTAAACCCACAGTGTTGGCTGTGAGAGAGAGAGAGCCAAAGATTCAGCACCACTCGGCACCTTCTAGTGTCAGGAGGAAGGGGGTGAAGAACTTCCCATCCCACAGTCTTGGGGCCGTTATAGGATTTTTCATCCAGTGGAAAGAATCTGCCACTCCCAGTGAAACATCTTTTCCTACATTCTCAAGAGTGTGGCCTTTTGTCAGCATGGTGCTTGGGCTCGAAGGGGAGGGAGGGATGTCCATGGGGTGGGGATCTTCCCAAGGGAAGTGGGTGCAGGGAGTGCAGACACCCAGATGCTAGAGCTGTCACGGATCAGCCGTGTAGCCTCAGGCCATAACCCAGCACCTCTCAGGGAAGAGAGCTGGATGCCCTCTAGAGACGGTGGGAGGGGAAGGATGGCGGGGGTTCGTCTGGAGGGCTCTCAGAAGTCATACTCCAGTCTACCTACCTGCGCTGGTCTCAAGCCTGTGATTCCTGGTGTATGAGAACCTCCCCCCAACAAAATATCACCTCTATACAGAGAGGGGACAGTACAGGGGTGTTCCATCATTGTGGCTATTTACATGTCACCATTCTAGAACACATTTAAATTCTGCCATGTAAAGGCCACTTAAATAGCACTGTATATGGATCCACAGTTCCTTTCTAACCAGCATGTTGGACCATAATATTTGGATTTCCATGAAATGCAAATTAATTTAATCTCAATCTCATAAACACAGCAATCTCAAATTTTTATGTTGCAACCGATTCCAGTCCTGACTCTTCTTCTTCAGCGTTTCTGACCAGCTCTTTTTCGTCACTAATATCCTCAGGACCTCAGTGGAAGGACACACAGAGAGGCTTTTGTTTCTTTTTTTAAAACCCAATGTGGAATCGTTGTTTTATCCCATTATCATATATAATACATAATCATTTTAAAATTCAAATAAGGCAAAAAAGTGTGTAAAACAAAGTAAAAATTCTCTAAAACCCTACCCATCAGAGATGGCCATCTTGAGCATTTGGTGACCCTGTTCTCTCTGGCATATTTCTAATGTCTCACACACACACTCTGTTCACAGAAGTGTGATCATATTCTACTTGGTTTTTTTAACATGTTCATTTTTTTGTTTGTTATTCTCTGCCTTGCCTTTATTCTCGCCCATGACCCTACCCCCATTGCCAGTGGGAACAGCCTGGCATGTTCTTCTGCAGCTGGAGTCTTAACTCCACAAAGCCCTGAGGTCCCACATTTTGGTGATCTTATAATTACGTCTATTAGGAAACATTTCCTTATAACTACACCAGTGAATATTTTTCAGCCATTGAAAACAACAAATTAGGTTTCCCTGGTGGCGCAGTGGTTAAGAATCTGCCTGCCAATGCAGGGGACACAGGTTCGAGCCCTGGTCCGGGAAGATCCCACATGCCGCGGAGCAACAAAGCCTGTGCACCACAACTACTGAGCCTGCACTCTGGAGCCCGTGAGCCACAACTACTGAGCCCACGTGCCTAGAGCTTATGCTCCTCAACGAGAAGCCACGGCAGTGAGAAGCCCGCGCACCGCGATGAAGAATAGCCCCCGCTCGCTGCAACTAGAGAAAGCCCGAGCGCAGCAACGGAGACCCAACGCAGCCAAAAATAAATAAATAAATTTATTTTTTTTAAAAAAAAACGAATTAAATATGTACCAGAAGACTTGGAGCAATTCCCAGGAAGTATTGTTGAGTGAGAAAAGTAAGATATGGGAAAGAATGCATTATATGATCCATTTTGTAAAGGGAACACTGAAGTCCCGAATGTGTCTGTGTCTATGTGGGTCTGTGCGGGGTTGGGTGAAATGGAGGGAAATTTGGCAAGATACATCTACAGCTGTTACATGGGTTATCTGAGGTGAAGGCGAGATGCAGGAGGGGTACGGAAAGAGAAAAAGGAGATAGAGCCAAGCAAAAAGGAAGAGAAAAAGAATGCATTTAGAAGAACACCCATATGATCATAGGATTTTTGCATTTATATAGAATTATGTATATTAGTGCATTTGCATAAAGAAATACATTTTAAGTGAATGTTTAAGCAAAGAATGCGATTATATCTCCCTCTTAGAAAGTATGGTATGTAACAACAATCTAGATTTATCAAGTGACAAGTTGGGGGCAGAGAGATCTCAAGACAGAATAATGATTTCTTGTGAAGTGTCTTTAAATGGCTGGCTTGTCAGGTGGCCAGGCAGGCCGTCTCTGGGCCCCAGCTCTGTGTCACCTTGTGCAGTGACTTCTCTTCTCCAAGCCTTCATTTCCTTTCTGTGAAATGGGAAGACAAAGTCTACGTATGACTTAGGGTTGTTGTGGGAGTTGATGAGATGCACGAATGCAAAGCCCAGGCATTTAGTGAGCATGCAGAAAACCAAGTTCTTTTTGCTGTTATGTATTTTCATCTAAAAATTGATTTTGCACCACTGGGCACGCCCTTTCAGGGCTGCGTTCCTGAAATCATTAGCCAGTGCCAGGATTGCTTATTTCCAAAGCTGTTAAAATATTAGCAATTTGGATGGGAAAAAAACCATGGCAGTTGTTCAGTCCAAACCTCTAGCACTGCCAATGGGAAAATCAAAGTCACATAGGTAGTAGGTGGCAGGGCTGGGGCAGACCCCAGGCCCCCTTACACCCTATGCAGTGTTTTCTCGCCATGACTTCTTCCTTGGTAATTATTGGACTCACTATCATTACCCAGAGGTTATCATTGGGGGTGGGGGGTAGAGAAGGGACTTTTTGGTCCAAGACCATTTCTCTTGGCCCTGGACTTGCTTCTGCTTGTGGTAGCTTCTTCAGTACGTTGTACTGAAGTACTCTGCACCCCTTTGTACTATGTTGTCCATGAGCACATGCGTGTATGTGTATGCACACGCAACACACACACACACACTCATAGTTCAACTCAGCCAAGTGCGAGGGGTTTGGGAGCATACATTTCACAGCTACTTTTCCACTTGGCTTTGCCTGAGATTGTTGTTCTGGATCCCATAGCTCTTCTGAAGGTGACAACACTGGGTAAAACCATTCATCAGTCCCTTTGAAGGGGCAAGGGGATCAGCCTGGTTGGCGTGGAGTGAGCTTAGAGAAAGGCAGACAACAAGTCAGAAAGGTCAACACCGGGAGGAGGGTCAGATCATGTAAGGTCTTGCAGGCCTTTGTAAGGTGGTGATTTTTAATTATTCTGGGAAGCCAGTGGAGGGTTCTGAGCAGGAGGATGACGTTCTTGGGCTTACACCTCCACAGGATCACTTGGATGCTGCGGAGAGGATTCACGATAGGTAGCGAGAAGCAGGAAGACCAGTTAGGAAGCTGACACGTTCCAGGTCAAAGATGGTGGTGACTTGGATGAGAGGGGCAGCAGGGCGGAGAGTGAGATAGCGCCTACTTTTTCAAGTGGGCTGATTCTGGACGTATTGTGAAGATGGGGTCAATGGGAATTGCTGGTGGATCGGATGTGGAGTGTGAGGAGAAAAAGAAAAGGAAAATCAAGGAGTAACTAAAAATATGGAGATGTCACTCACTGTCAATTTTCAGATAAACGAGACCCATCTTCACATTTTAATGCAGACATTTCCCGCCCTAAGATCCTGTCACCTGGGGAAGGAATCACTTGTGGATGCCCAGGGTCCTGGGGGAGGGCGTGAGCCTTGGCTGGTGCGCACTAACCTCCCCGATTCCCCCCACCTTCCAGGTACTTCTTCAACTGCGACTGCCTCATCCCCCTCAAGAGGAAGAGGAAGTACTTCAAGGTTTTTGAGGTCACCAAGACTACGGAGAGCTTTGCCAGCAAGGTCCAAAGCCTGGTGCTGGTCAAGTACGAGGTCATCGTGACGACGGGCTATGAGCCAGGGGCGGGCACCGACGCCAACGCCTTCGTGACCATCTTTGGGGCCAACGGCGACACGGGCAAGCGGGAGCTGAAGCAGAAGATGCGCAACCTGTTTGAGAGGGGCAGCACCGACCGCTTCTTCCTGGAGACACTGGAGCTGGGCGAGCTGCGCAAGGTGCGGCTGGAGCACGACAGCAGCGGCTACTGCTCCGGCTGGCTGGTGGAGAAGGTGGAGGTCACCAACACCAGCACCGGCGTGGCCACCATCTTCCCCTGCGGCAGGTGGCTGGACAAGAAGCGGGGCGACGGGCTCACCTGGAGAGACCTCTTCCCTTCCGTCTGAGGGCTAGAGGCCCTCGCTCCCCCGTCCCATCAACTTGTCCCGACCACACCCGCTACCCCCGACCTTGGCTTTCAGTAGTCCTTTCCTCAAAGCCTCCTGGAGCTGGGACTGGGGGCCAGAGCTCCATGGTCCTTCAGAGACCACTGTGGGCAACGGCTTGTGGGGTCCTCCACCTTCTCGGGTCTCCTAGATCCAGATGAATCCATCAACCTGTGTCATAATCCATTGCTGCACAAAAATAACTTTTTGCATTTTCTTTTTCAATAATAGCAGTGACCAGGCTGAGGCTTGCTGCCAGGCGTGGATGGGAAATTGGGGCTTCACCCAGGGGATAGAAGTGGGGAAGAAGAGGCCATCAAGATGATGTATTTTAAGCAAAAACTAATTAACGCTTTTTTCCCAGAAAAGCTGGGCTAATTAAATTATTAGCAACCACACCCTGCAAAGGACTCATCTGGGCATCTGCTCACTTAGATATGCATCCTGTTTCCCAGTTTCAATAAATCCAGTGGCAAACAGAGAAAAGCATCAGGAGGAAGAATTTTAGCTGGAAGGATCTATGACCCTGTGAACAGGTACAGGATTCTTTCTGTCACTTTACAAAGGACGCATTGCCAAGTACCGGCTGGCTGCCCCAGCCAGTGATAACACAGTTGAGAGCCGGAGACCTGAGCAGGTGATAGGGTGCAGGGAATAGGGGGAAGAAGGTGCCTGGAACAGTGCCTGGAACCGCCTGGTCCCTGATGCACCCGGGCTTGGAGGGGAGGAGGGCATCGTTGGTGTTTAGCACGTGTCACCTATGGCTCGCTGTGGGCAATGTGGACTGAAAGCTGAGAAGGGATTGGAACAAAATGAAGATGTGGTCTCTGCCCTCGAGGGGGATGTGACCCTGATGGAGAGGCAGCAAGAGAACCATATATTCATGTGTGTGCACAGATGTGCACATACACACACACACACACACACACACACACACATCCTGATCAACAATCACAGCTGGAGTGCAGTACAACTCAGCCCCTGACTTCTGATTTTCCTGCGGAGGCAGGGGTGGGACTGAGCAGAGAGGTGCATCAGGCCAGGAAGTCTTCCTGTAGGAGGTACCCAGTACCAGGGTTTCTGCTGTGTCACCATGGACCCTCTAGCCCAGACAGGTGTAAACTTGGTGAGGCTTCATGGCTCTGAGCTCTCGGAGACCCTTGGAGAGAGGCTGTGGCAGTAAGCACAGGCCCGGAGGCAGCAAGAAGCAGTCTTGAGTCCCAGCTGTTCCTTTTCCCTGCTGGGAGAGCTTGAGCACATTGCCTCATCTCTCAGGCCTCAGTTTCCTCATCTGTCAAATAGGATGAATGATAATACCAACCCTGTAGGCTACTATGAGGACTACGTGAGTTAAAATGCAGACAGTTAATTCAGCGCCTGCACTGAAGGGTTTGTCCATCATGTTAAACAAGCAGGACTTAAGGGGGCTGGGGTGGGGTGGGGGAGAAGTAATCATTAAACAGCTTTATTTGTATCTTTTTCTGGAGCCGGTTCTTCCCTTGTCCCTGGATGAAAATTAAGGCAAGCCTCATAACTCTTCTGGACTCTCATAGGTAATAAAACGTCCAACAACCACTTTAAAGTCACGAAGTCCATCTCAGTTCTGTAATTTAAATGTGTGGCTCCAATACAAAGGCCAAAACATTCCACTCAGAGTTGAGTCTCCTCCCATCCCCCAGTTCAGTCCTATCACAAGTGGTAACGAGAGTGAGTGAAGAGCGAGCGTGTGGGTGTGTCAGTGTGCACACGTGTGTATGTGTGTGTATGAGTGTGGGGTCAGCCTCACCTCTCGTCCCCACCTTGCCCTTTTACTCCTGTTCCCCGCTCTAGCTGACCCCGGTTTCCCACCCCTGGGGGGGAGGGAGGAGAGGTGATGAGGACAGCTTCCTGTTGGGGGCGCTACTGTGGTCAGTGTCCTTTCTGGACCGGCAGCTGTTTGGAGCCTTCCTCCCATGAGCACTTGGGTGGGTTCTATCTCAGGCCCTTCACCACCCCCCCACCCTGTCTTGCTTAGGATCTAAGACACCCAATAGGAGGTCTTCTGGCATCCTTTGCTCTGACAGACTCTGGGCATTCAGGCCACTTGTCTCTGCCGTCAGCGGCAGGTCAGCCCTTCCCTCATCCCCACGCTTTCTCTGGACACATCCCTCTCTCCAAATAGCCCCACTGAAACCCCAGTCACTAGCCTTGGGCAAAGGGCAGCCAAATGGAAGGGAGGGAGGGAGGAAGGAAGGAAGGAAGGAAGGGAGGGAGGGAGGGATACTCCCAGCCCACCCTCAGCTCTTTCTGAAAATCCTGCCCTCGTATATACGGCCCCTTTCTCAGGCTCTCCATCCTCTGTCATACCTGGAGGACGAGGCTCAGCTCAAAGTTAAAATCGCTTTCTGCCGCGTCCTCTGGCAAGTGCTACTCAGTCTCACTATGGAAGGTATCATCTATTGTCTTGTTGAACCAGCCAAGATTGGATGGGAAAAGCCCCTTGTTTTGTCAGTTGCTGATGTGCTCAATAAATGTTGGCTCACTCTTACTGGGATAGGGCAGGTCTGGTCTGGGGACATACCCCATGACCTGAGTCAACTTTCTTTCCATCCCTTACCTTCCCTGCCTCCTCTGCTTCCTCGCAGGGGACTTGTTAAGATCAGATGAAACTACTGCTGTGAAAGCCCCTTTGAAACTGTTATGCCTTCCGTTCATCCAGGTGCACTTCATCTCACACAGGGCACCCCCCACCTGCCTCGTTCCCCAAGTTCTTGGGGCCTAGGCTGGTTGCCCACAGCTCCACGTCCAACATGTTACCTTCCAGCAAGGCCACACCCACCGTCGCCTCTGCTGTGCCGCCTCTGGGGCTGTTCCTTGTGCTCTAAGTCGCCTCGCCACCGTCCACCCCTCCCTCCCACCCTGTTCTGAGGCCCCAGGCTTGGAGGGTATAATAGTCAGTAAAAAAAGTCAGACAGAGAAAACAAATATGGTATATCATCACTTAGGTGTGGAATGTAAAGCAAACAAACAAACTGTTGAATACAACAATGACAAAAAACAGACTAGACCAGTCTAGCCTCCCTGCTTTGTAGGGGCGGGAACTGAGGACCAGAGTGGGCCTCTGACTCACCAAGGGTCCCACAGGGGCAAAGCTGCAATTGCACTCGGCTATCTGACGCCCTTCACACTCTGCGGAGGAGGTGGGGGAGATGTGCACATCGGTGGAGCGGGGAGTCTTGCAGAATCCACGTGTGTCAGATCCCATCCCCACAGCCCTGCGTCTTTGCGCTGGCACTGCCTTTCCCTTGGGGCCCTACACTTCTCCTTCCTCCACCCAGGTTGCAGGCAAAAGTCGAGGGAGACCCACTTCCCAGGGTGTTGGGGAGAAGGGTAGAGAAAGGAGGAGCCCCTGCTGCCCTCTGCTCCCACCTGCTGCTGCCCCCGAGCCTGCCCTCTGCCCTGAGGAAGGGGTGCCAGACACCCAAGAGAAGCCCCCAGGGGAGGGCTCCCTCAAAATCTCACCCCGTCTGCCTCTGGGCTGGGCTTTACCTCTCAATTCCTGCCTCTTCCTGGCAAGCCGGCACAGGAATCCCCCTTTTGGCAGGGCAGAAAGGAAAGCTGGGATTGGGAGAAACAAGCAGACAGCCCAGGGTGCAAACTTGAGGGAGGCGCTAGACCTCAGGCTTATGCAAAGGCAGGGCTGGCACCCGAAGCTGGGGCTTCCTTAAACGTTGCACCCAGGGCATCTCTCTTGCCTCACCCTCAGCCCTGGCCCTAGAAGAAGGACAATCTTCTACCCAAAGCCCCCACAAAGCTCTGTACCCCAACAGTCCGAATTCCAAGGCTGAGACCCAGCAACCAGCCATGGGGAAGATGATGACATACGCTTCTCTTGGGAAGGTCCCTCCTGAATCCCTCTCACCCCAAGGCCCCTGCTGCCGACGTGGCCCGTGGTCATCACTGGGGTGGTCAACCATGGCAGGTGGCCCTGGATGCCACCTCTCCTCCAGCCAAGACCAAACCCTTCACCAGGGCTCTGGGTGAAGAAAACAAAAGAAGGAATGGTCTCCTTCTCACCTGCACCTCTGTTCCATTTCTATGGTCCTCACCAGACCTACTCATTCCTTCCCCAACCCTACCCCACCCTCACACTGACAGCTCACATTACTAGAAAGTTCTTTTTTATAAGGATGGCTTCTTGAGAGCCAAGGTTTTATATCAGTGTGATCTTTCCTCACTTGATTTAGAGATAAGTCGGCATTAAAGAATATTTGGAGAAAACCTTAAATGTAATGCTACAAATACAAACAAAGTACTTCCAAATAAATATCCCGGGGGTCCACATTAAAGAAAAAAGACTCATTCTCAGTTAGCACAAGCTACTTACACAGAAACTGTTGCACCAAAGTCTAAGAAACACTTGCTCTTAAGCAGGTTAAACAAAAGCCTTCGATCTTATTTCCTCAGCTCTTTGGCTGAACAACACTTTTCTTCCAAGATTTTGATATAAGTACACTCAGCCCAGTTCAGATACACCCCTTCTGAATTCTGATTATGTGGGCTCCGATGGCATGAGGTCAGAAGTCCTATGGGTGCCCCACTTCCTGAGGACCCTTAGTGCTGTGTGTCTGTCCTGAACAGGGACCCCCATTAGTCCCAGCCCCTTGACAGAGCTCGGCACCAGGCATCACTCACCCACAGACACCCAAATGCCCTGAGTGAGGGCAAGATAAAGCTTCCAGGGACAGGTGGGTGACCTCAGCCCTGGACAAAGGGAGTAGTGGAGCCTAGAGGAAAGGAGATTTGACATGATGGGCCTGAGTGAATGACTTTTTAAGGGAGGAAAGAACATTTTACCCTAAATTTAAAAGGGGAACTTTGGGCCCTGGGATGGTGGAGGTGGGGAGAGGCAGTGTTGCTAAGGAGCTGGAGGGGAGATGCTTCAGCCTTGAGGCCTCCATGTGGCTTTTCTTCTAGAATCTCCAGCTGAATGTGGAAAAGACTTTTAATGAAGCAGCGATTCCTGGTGTCTTGGTGTTGAGGCCTCAGCCACCAGCCCTCCTACGGGACAGACAATTACTAGTGGCTGACCATGGCGTGGAATGGCCCGAGGGGAAGAGCAGACATTGATGGGGCCTGGGGAACTCTCCAGGAAAAGGAGACGGAGAGAGGGACAAGAGGAGAAATACTGTGGAAGGCAGGGATCTAACAAAAAACAAAACAACATCACCATCATCATCTTCTACACGGCTAATATTTATAGAGCGCCGACTATATTCCAGTCAGTGCCTTACACACGTGAGCTCATTAAATCCTCAGAAAGACCTATGAGGCAGGTGCTATTGTTATCCCCACTTCATAGATGAAGAAACGGAAGCACAGAGAGTGTAAGTAACTTGCCCAAAGTCACACAGCTAACAGGTGCCACAGGAAGCCCAAGGGCAGGGGTTCTCCTCAAATGAAATGTTAGCTGGAAGCTCGAGGTATGTAAAGGTGGAAGAACTTCAGCTGTGGCTGGTTGGGGGCAGGGAGGGTTCTGGGACAGAAAGCGCTCAGGAAGTGCAGGCCCCGTGGGAAGGAACATTGCTTGCAAGTGAGGCTACTTGCAGGGCAAAGGGGAGTGCGGAAAGGAGAGTGCCTGGAGGGGAAGGCTCTGGTTTTCTGCTTCCAGGTAATGGAGCGTGCAGGGGAGAAGCCAGGGCCAGAGGCCAGGTGTCATCTTGGGGCCATGCAGTGTCTGCTGGGGTGCAGCAGCTGGGGAGGCCTGGGAGTGAGGCGAGGACAGGGTGCAGGTTAACTTGCTGTGTCACCTTGACTGGCCACGGGGCGCCCAGATTAAACATGATTTCTGGGTGTGTCTGTGAGGGTGTTTCAGATGAGATGGGCATTTGAACTGGTGGACTCAGTAAAGTAACCAGCCCTCCCCTGTGTGCGTGGGCCTCATGCAATACCTGGAGGGTCTGGATAGAGCCAAAAGCAGAGGAATGGAGAATGTATCCCCTTCCTGCCTGCCTGCTTGAGCTGGACATTGGTCTCCTCCTACCAGTGGGACTGGAATTTTCCCCATCGTTCCCTAGCTCTCAGGCCTTCTGGACTCAGACTGAATTATACTGTTTGCTGTAC
Source organism: Balaenoptera physalus (assembly GCF_965194825.1). Taxonomy (NCBI): domain Eukaryota; kingdom Metazoa; phylum Chordata; class Mammalia; order Artiodactyla; family Balaenopteridae; genus Balaenoptera; species Balaenoptera physalus. The sequence continues at coordinate 27,864,468 of NC_138897.1, forward strand.
TGGGTCTCCAGCTTGCAGAGGGCAGATCATGGGACAGCTCAGCCTCCAGAATCATGTGAGCCAATTCTTCCTCAAAATAAATCTCCACATATATAATATACATATGATATATTCTATCATATTATATATGATATATTATATATATCATATCCATCCCATTGGTTCTGCTTCCTCGGAGAGCCCTGACAATCACAGCTGGACTCTGTCCTCCTTAACCTCCTGAGGGTTATGGAGACTAGGAGTCACGGGCAGAGCTTGGGTGTTTTCTGAGAAGTCTGTCCTCCTGGGCACTGCGATAGGAGGTGGGAGAGGGGTGGAGATTCGCAAGGCTGCCCTTTGGCCCACGTGTTGGGTAGGCAAAAAATCCGAGGAAAGAGAGCCACTCTCCCAGCCCCAGAAGGCCATGACCCAACAGAGATTAAGTAGAGGTAGTCCAGGGAGATGTTGGGGGAAGGAGCCTGGTCTGCCGTCCACATGCTTACAGTTGGCAAACCAGGGACAGGGAGTGTCCACACGGCTGGCTAGTGGCGGGGCAAGGACTAAGAAGCTATGGTTCCTGAAGGAAGAGACACAGATGGAACTGAGTGGAAAACGACAGACAGCATTTTGGATCATCTCACTCTAAGGAGAACTGGGGATTCATTAACCTAATGAAAACCATGGACTTTAGTTAATAATAATGTATCAATATTGGCTCCTCCACTCTAGCAAATGCACCTAACCAAGGCAAGATGTTAATTACAGGGGAAAACTGGGTGGCCATGAGAGAACATATGGGAACTCTCTTTATTTTCAATTTTCTGTACACCTGAAACTGTTCTGAAAAATAAAGTCTCTGACTTTAAAAAAAAGAGTTCATTACTATGGGTTCTGCTCGCAGTTTATGAGAGAAAGCCATCTTCCAGTTCACTGACCCACACTTTTCCGAGAATAGACTCTAGACACCGCAAAGAGTGTCTGACTTTGGGCTCTTAGGAAGGAATAAAAAATCCACTCCAACTTTCAAAAATCAAATTCCTTCTCTCCTGTGGAGAAACTGAGGAGCCTCCAGTTCAAAACACAAGAGGTTACATTTGAAATTGATCACAAATGGGAACTTTCCGCTTTAAAATCCATAAACTAAAGTTCAGGAAACAGTTTAATGAGATGATTCTTCACAGAATAGAACAGATTCTTTGAGAGATAAAGAGGTAAAAGAAAATAATAGATAAGAGAGGAGGAGGAGGGAGAGGAAGGGAGTTGGGAGGGGGAGAAGTGGGGAGGCTGAAGGGGGCGGGCGGGAGAAGGGAAACAGGTGAAGGACAGGGAGAGGATGAGGAGACAACAGACACTGCCACGTGTCCTGGATGAACACAGGTCTGTGATCGGCTTTCTCTGGACGTTTCCTGGGTGTGCACAGAAATAAGCACCCTCCACGAGTGAGGTGTAGTTAGCAATGCAGTTCATTTTTATTAGTTATAAATAAAGTACAAAAAATCCACCAAAAGTGAATCTAAGCATTTACACAATTCCTAATGTCTCCGCCTTTTCATTGATGCACTATTGCTTTAATATTCATAATAAATATTCTTCTAGCTTTCTGCTATAAAATAGTCTATGTAGCAAAATGTTGCACAGCACAACAGAACAGAACAGCAGGAGGATTACAAAAAAGGACAATCAACACTGAGGATAATCCTTTCACTTACCAGGGGCAACCAAATTACCCCCTCGAGGGCCTGGTGTCGCTGGCTCCATAGCTGGGAAATGAGCCACTGCCAAGGCCAGGGGTGGGGCTGGGGAAGGGGAAGGCGGGGGTGAGGAAGGGCGGGGGACAGGCCAGCCAGGGCAAAGGGCACTTCCCACTCCGACCCCACAGAGCAGCATAAGGCATGTCTGTCCAGGAGCCCTGCCAAGGGGCAGCATCCGCCAGGCCCCCTGCCAAGGGGCAGCGTCCGCCAGGCCCGGCAGTGTGGTGGTTATGCCCCAGTGGGCAACTCCACAGGCTGCCTTCACAGAAAGCAGGTAAGCACGGCTCCAGGGTGGAGGCAGAGGGGAAGCTGGGCAGGCAGCAGGCCGGAAGCCCAGGGAATGGGACCCACAGTCCAGCCAGAGCAAAGTTGGGGCTTAGGCACCCTGCACGGCCCAGCCACTCTTACAAGCCTGGCCAGGCAGCGTGGTGAATCTGGGCCTCCGCTCCCTTCCCAATCAGCACCATCCCAGGGGCCTCATGTGGAGGGTGGATTTCTCCACCACGCAAAGGCAGTGATGTCAAGAGGCAAGAGGGAAGGATGAGCTGGAAAGAAACGGGAGGAGGCGAGGCGGGACGAGGCTGACATGCAGAGTCGGAGCAGCTCAGAGGCTGCCCCTGGGGACAGGGACCTCCTCTTTCCCTTTGGCTCAAAAACTGCTGGGCTCACCGCTGTGCCAGGCTTTGAAGCTACTGCTTCCTCAAACTCTCCCCTCCCACTCCTCCTGGGGGGCAGTGAGATTGGAGGCCCACACCCGTTCTCCACAGCAGCCCCTCCTGCCCACAGCCCCTTTGGAGCAATGGCAGAGGGTGAAGGAGATGCTGGGAGGAGAGACCATGGGTCCAAAATCTGTGCCCCAATCTGCTGTTAAGGGCGATGCCCCAACAACAAAGCCTCCTGGAGAGGGTAGGATGGGGGTGCCAATCCCAAACGCCATAGTCTGGGGCTTATAGTCTGCCAACACCGTCCCCATATCTAACAAGACACGGATTTCAGCTCACTCTCCAAATGACCACTAAACCTTGTGAAAGCACATGTCCAGGGATGTGTCCACCCATCTTGCTGCATGTAAGAGGACAGACATCCTTCCAGGTTTCTCCTTTGAGCAAATCCGCTGGATAAATTCTCAGTCCACTCTCTTCCTCTCCTCACCTCTCCTTCCCTCCTTCCCTGCACCCTCCCTTTCTTCTCTCCTAAGAGGATGACGGAGCACAGCGTGGTGGGCTCCCACCGGCTCTGTGTCATATTCTATCCAAGTCTGAGGGACCCTAGAGAAACCCTCCAGTTCACCTTCCTCACCCCAGCCCAGAAAACTGAGACTCAAGGAGGCCAAGTGACTTGCTCAAGGTCACGGGGAAGTTTGCAGAAGAGCTGCTGAAAACCCAAGCCTCCTGACCCCTGGTTCAGAGCTCGTTCTAATAAATCAGGCTTTTGGCCCTCAGACGCTCCTACTGGTAATGTCCAAAGGGCCCAGTTCTGGAACCAGAGAGATTTGCAGCCCAGGTGGAGAGAGTGCCCCCGGACCTTCCTCAGAGGATGGGGGCAGGGTGGCCTGAGGTGTGGAAACGGGGAGAAGGAGAAAAAGAACAGGTTAATGATGGGGGGTTGGGGAGAAGGGGCAAGGATAGCAAGTGAAAGGCTTACCCCAGTCTGCTGACGAGTGCAAATTATATTTATATATGTGCTAAATACAGTCACTATATTGGAGTTTTTCACTAGGATCACAGCATACAGAATCAAAGGTTTGCATTTCGTATGGAATGTATCCAAAGAGGCCAGCACCACAGTAGGACAGCTTGCAATCACACACCCTGATAGTCTGGACGAAATAAAGTTCGCGGAATTTTATTTAAGTTTTTTTTTTTTTTGTATTCGTAGTTGTTTGTCGTCGTACCAATGCATGCAAAGCATTCCACTCCCAGAAACAACGCCAAAATGAGGTAATAGGAGTAATAAAAAAAATTAGTATCCTTTCTAAATAAATAAATTATAATTAAAAATGCAAAACAACTATAAAAATAATTAAATAAGAACCCACGATATCTACAAGTTAGTCATAAATTATGATTGTTAAATATAAGGCATTTAAACTCACAAAACCCTGTAAACTAGCAACGTGCCATGTTTTTTGTTTTTTGTGTTTTTTTTTTTTTTCATTTTTGTTTTTCTATCAGCTGAAATCGCTCTAGCATTTGCTCTACGCGCGCGCAGGAGATGAAACACGAGGGGGGGACCTGACAGACGTTGCTACAGCCCCACACGGGGAGTGTCTGTCCCGCCGGTAGGCGGGGGCTTGGGGGATTTCTTCAGGAAAAAAAAATCTGGTGCTTTTTCTTCACCGTTGAAAAAACTGTGCTTGTTCATTAGGCGTAAAGAGTTAAGAATACTTGCACGGAGGCTGGAAACATTTGCAGAAGAGGAGCTTGAGTCCCGCCACGGGTAGGGGGCGAGGGCTGGGCTGGGCTGGGGGCCCAGCTGGAGGAGGAGCCCAGGCTCCGCCCCCGCCGCGCCAGGTGGCCTGGATTTGTGGGTTTCGAAGATTGGCGTCCTTGGCGACCCGCTGCGGCCAGGGCTGCGCTGCGGCTGGAGGCCCAACTGGAATCCTGGGGCAGCTCTCGCCCCAGAAGGCACTCATGCGTCTCAGTCAAGAAAGGGTCTGAGTCCCTTGAGTTGAGCGGAAGGAGGACGACAGGGGGCTGAGGCCGAAGCCTGCCTCTTCTCCAGTCTTCCCAGGCTCCCGGACGTTGGGGGGAGGGGGCCTCGAGGGAGGAGAAGCACAGACCGCTCTCCTCTCTTCTCACCCGGCCTGGCTGCCGGCTGAGGAAGCCGGGGGCTGGGAGGTGCCCACCTGCAAGGTAGGAGGGCCCCAGAGAGATGGGCATGGGGAGCTCCGGGATCTTCCCCCAAAGTCAGAGCTGACCTCTCCCCTCTGGGTGACCTTCACCCCAGTCACTGCCTAACGTTAGCCTGGGGCACTCAGGGAGCCTGCAGAGAGCTGGGGGGAGGAGGGGACCCATCCCACTCTCAGCCTAGGATACAGGCGTTAGTGCCTTCGGGGAAGGGTGTTGTCAACAGCTTGGTGGGCACACAGCTCTCCCACCTTGAAAACTGTGTTGCTGTTAGGGAGGATCAGAGAATGTGACTGTTGGAAGGAAATTTAGCAAGCATCCAATCCAACCTCTTTGTGTGCAGCTGAGGAAACTGAGGCCCAGAGAGAAGGAGGCAGGTTCTAGAGCTGCCCACTTTGTCAGTCAAGAGCCAAGACGGAAGCCAGACACCAGCTCCCGTTCCCTCCAGCCTCCCCACCAACCCACCACCTGCTGGCCTTCCAAGCCAGCCTGGGAGAGGAGAACAAAGAACTGAGACTAAGTGGGGAGTGACCTTCCCTGGACCACCCTGCCTACCTCTGGGTCAAAGCAGGGTAGGGAGAGTTCCCAGCTTCCCGGGGCTGCTAGTAACCAGCTCTCTCCAAAATCCCGACAAGTACTTTCCCACTCATGGGCTCTCCAGCCGTTGGCCCTGGAGACGCTGTTCACACACTGGAACCACTGAATGGGACAGTATAATGCTCGTGCCATTAACCTTGGATCAGACTAGTCACCCTTTGTGCACTATCGCCTTGGTTCCTCAACCGGACTGTAAGCTCCTGGGGACCGCGGATGCTGTCTCCCTGGCTGTTGTCTCCTCCAGCACCTGCACTGGCAGGTACTCGGTACAGATGCTCTTGGTCTGAGTGAGATCCTTGAGTCACCCTCCTTCCGGAAGCCATGACCCCCACTCTCTGCCTGCAGGGGTCCAGAGCAGCCATCCCTCCACCTGACAGCTCCACGTGTGCTAGAAGGTTCTACCTCAAGCCAAAATCTGCCTCCCCATCATTTTTACCCATTGGCCCTGGTTTCACCCTTTGTAGCAACAATGCAGACTCAAATTTTCTTAACCTTATGGAATTTCTTCATATATAAGTATCCTGTTCCCCTTAGTCTTCTCTTATTGATATAAAGGCATTGAGACTGGGTCAAGGGGTGAGGGGAGGGGGAGGCTTTGAGGGCAGTGCAAATGAGAGAGAGAAGCAGTGAGCAGGAGGGGCAAAGGAAGAGAGCAGAATTCTAGCTGAGCTGGTGTTTTCCACAGATGGACAAAGAAAGTTGGGTTGGGGTTGGAATTTGGTGGACTTTCACATCTCCATTCTCTTGTCCTCCCATCTCTCTGCTCCCTTTGATTCAGAAAAATTAGGGAGTGGTTCAGAAAAACACACTGTACGGTGTCACTTGGAACTTCCAGGTCTTGTCTCCCACCACCCCCATCCCTAAACCCCAAGGAGGTTCCCAGGAGAGAGCACAGAATGCGTTGGGCAGAGAGTGTTAATCCTCACAACATCTAGGTGAGGTAGAAGAGGTGGAAATGGGGGTGCACTGTTGTTTCTCCCCACTGTAAGGAGAAGGAAACTGAGGCACAGAGAAAGAAAGGTTATCAAAGAGTCAGAGAAAGAGCCAGAGGCTAGGAACGCAGGGCCTCCCAAACCCAGCCAAGGTGGTCTCTGGGCCAGGGCCATCTCTGAGGGACTCCATCAGGATTTGAGACATTCCAAAGGAAGCTCAAGATCCTCCTCGAGGTCCACGGTGTTTGACCTCAGCCCTTGCGTGCTAGCTGAGAGCACTTTGGCCAAGACCAGGTGTCCATCACCTATGCTACTTTATCTTTAGCATCTGGTTGATTTTTTGCATTAGAGAGGCAGTGGCCAAATTGCCTCTTTGTGACAGGGCATAAGCACAGCCGAAAGGAAGAAGCTGGCGTGAGCAGGGGTATCCTGGCTCCGAGGAACCTGGGGCAGCTCTAGCTGAAAGCTGACGCCTCCTGGTTCAGTGTGGAACTGGGGGGAGGGGGGGATGGTTGGAGCTAAGTAGATGGGCTCTGGAAGTGGGGAGCCCTCCTTCAAGACAGACTTCTCCCCTTCGCCTACTCAAATGCTGCCTTCCCAACCCCGGCTGAGCCCCTCAGAGGCCCATCTAAGTCCCCATCTGCTCCTTTTCCAGTCCTCCTCTTTCCTGGACGCCCCTCCACGCTCCGTGCACTGTAAACATGAGAAAAACAAAAGCCAAGAGAAAACAAAAACAAATACAAAACGAGAATCCCCTCCCGCCTCCCAACCTGGGTGAAAAAAAATCATCCTTTTTCACCGTAAACAGGATTTGGCTTTTTTCTTCACCTTTGATTCCTTTTTCCTTTTCTCTCGTAAAGACGGGAAGATTCGGGCTGTCGTTGGTTGGTTCAGTCAGGCACCAAAACAAGAAACTCAATGAGAACTATTTGGTGCGGATTCGGTAACAGCGACATGTCCACCACAGATGACTAGAGCACCACACACGACATTTTTCTTAAGCTAACATGCTCTGGCTGCCATCCACAGAATTAGCTAGAGACCCCTACATGGTTTCTACGTGGTCAAGAGGTATATATACAATCCTTCAAAGGACAGGATTGAGGGGCCGGGCTATCAGCTAGGACCTGCAGGATCACATCTAGATTCTCAGCAGCATGGGCCCCCCCTTCCCACCCCTGCTCCGGGCACTGCCAGCTCCCTCCCTCCCGCAAAGCAGGCGGATGGACATGGACGGACGGACGGGGCAGTCACCACTCTGGACAGGTGGGCTTCCCCCACCCCCTCCTTTCCTCAGACACGGATACCACCAACTCCTCTTTCCACAAAATGTGCTTGCAGGCTTATCCTCTACATCAAATGGCTCAGAAGGCAAAGTTTGGCTGCAAGGGCTATGGCCGTGGGGGGACCTGGTGAAGGAAAATGGGGCGTCCACTGGCTAATTCCTCCCTCAGCTGTCAGCTCCCAGTTGTGTCTCAATGTCCACTCGGCAGATGGGGCATTTCTTGCTCATGGCGAGCCACTGGTCCACACACAGTTGGTGAAAGAGATGCATACAGGGTAGGCGCCTGCAAGAGAGGAGGGTAAGTCGGAGGAATGGTCAAGGAGAAGGGCCCCGGGCTGTGCCAGGAGCTAAGGGACACTGACTGCTCGTGGAACCAGGAGACTCACTCCCAGGACCACTGGGCGACCGGCCAAACAAGGTTTTGGGGGCTCTGCCATGGAGTGAGGCTGTGGCTGGGATGGGAATTCATGACAGGAAGGAAAGCCCCAAGGCCCTCCTCCTCCTGGTCCTCCAGATCAACCTGAAATGAAGCCAGGACTTTGTCTGAGATCCATTCAGGCCAAATGTCTCTCTGTTCTCCTAGCTTTGTGTCCGGGAGTCCACACCATGGGCACCACACATCTAGAATGTTCCACACCCCACCTTCCTAGGTTGTCCTTCCTAGGACAACCACAGAGCACACTGTGCACACTTGGCACGTTCACACACGTGCACAGGCAAACAAGCACCCCTGACACACGGTGCAGGACTGATCACCAATCCCCATGAAGGAAGAGGGGGGACTCAAAAGGCGGGGCTCCTACCTCACATCTTCTCCATCTTCCAGCAGAGACAGACAGATTGTGCATTTCTCATCTGTGTCTGACTCCTCCCCCTCTTCCTTCTTGCCCTTGCTGTCCTGGGGTCTTCGCTGTGTGAAGCAGAGGAAGAGCACCGACTCACCTGGTGGCCCCTGTCTTTCATCCACAGCCTCCCCCTCCCTTTCAGCCTCTTTTCCCTGTGAGTCAGTCACTTTTTAAGTTCTGAAGTAACACCCAGACTTCTGTGCGCTTCCCAGACCCTTCTCCCTGCCTCCTCCCCATGCCCCCTCCCTGCTTCAGGATACAGAGTGCAGGGGTGGAGCAGAGGAAGAGGCCAAGCAGTTTTTGTTGTTCCAGGCAATTTATGTCCCAGGTATAAACTTTATAGTGTCCTAGAGGCATAGAGTTTAGAAAGGAATTGAGTACCTAATGAACCAATCTTTGGAAAACTATGGCTTGTGCATAAACAGCTTCCCCTTCTCTAGTCCCCTCATGCTGTCCACTCCTCCTTACATCCTTTCCAGCCTATATCCTTGCCTCCAGACTTCTCCCTCCACTTTCAGGTTCAGCATGCTTCATCTATCCATCCGTCCATCCATCCTTCCATCCATTCATTCTTCTTTCCCTTCCTCCCTCCCTCCCTCCCTCCCTCCCTTCCCTCCTTCCTTCCTTCCTTCCTCTCTTTCTCTCAACTAATGTCTATTCACTTATTCATTCATTACTAGATAAAGGCAGATTTCCTCCACTGGGCATTACCTCCTATAATTTTTTTAAAAAGGTATTAATTTTTAAAAAAGGTAAGCACTAGTTCTAATACCATGTTAGACATCATGCAAGCACTCTGTTTATACTTGTTGACTTTAATTGTCCTGTTTTAAATTCTGTGCTAATTATTTGAAGATAGTTAACTACTATGTAGAAAGTTCCAGGTTCTTAAATGGTGTGGACCATGGCTCACCCTTCTTTAGATACTGCCCCACACTTGGTCAAGTACAAGGCACATCATTGGTGCTTAAAAAAAATATTCTGGGGAGGAAGGAATCTAATCAGTGAATGGAATCAGCCCACTTTCTTGTTCCCATCTCCATGCTATGCAGTGAAACATTCTGATAATACCCACGGGAGGAAAACTAAACCTTTTCTCCCCTCTCCAGGGATAAGCAGACTTAAAGGTCATTTTGCCAAGAGAAATCTGAAGAGTCACAAGATAAAGACCACCCAGAGAGTGACTATGACCTTCGGGCCAGGCCTAAATGCCAGGTCTCCCCAGTCTGGTCCCTGGTCCGCAGCTCCGGAGTCTGAAGTAGTCTGGGGAATTGTGTAACCTCATTAGAACATACAAGAAAATCTATACCTTCTGCTCTCAGCCTCCCTGTGCCCTATACACCCCACTGCAATAAGTTTACCCTTAACCAGAAAATCAGAATTACATCCATAGTCCCATATAATTGTCATGGGTTTGGAGTGTGAATGGAGTCATGATGATCTGCCTGCATAAGAACCCAGCTCTGTTTGCTGGCGGAGTGGCCTTCTTTTAGTTGGCCCTTTGAGAAAAGGGAGTTCCATAAAAAATACCATTGAGACTATTTTCTATTGTTTTCTCCCATCATTATTCAGGATTTCCTTTTTTTTTAATTTTATTTATTTATTTATTTATGGCTGTGCTGGGTCTTCGTTTCTGTGTGAAGGCTTTCTCTAGTTGTGGCAAGTGGGGACCACTCTTCATCGCGGTGCACGGGCCTCTCATTATCGCGGCCTCTCTTGTTGCGGAGCACAGGCCCAGCAATTGTGGCTCACGGGCCCAGTTGCTCCGCGGCATGTGGGATCCTCCCAGACCAGGGCTCGAACCCGTGTCCCATGCATTGGCAGGCAGATTCTCAACCACTGCACCAGCAGGGAAGCCCCAGGATTTCCTTTTTATAGTTAATAATTTTAACTTAATAGTCCTACCTTGTTTTACTATATCTAATCTATATTTCTTTAAAGTATATTGTCTCTTTTCAAATCTTATTCTATTTCTTCCTTTGTATTTTTAATCTTTTAGGTCTTCCAGTTTTTGTCTTCTCTTTTCAATATCTATGTAACTTTTATTTTAACTATAAGTTTCTTCAGCATTTTAAATTTAGTATGTATTTTAAAGGTTCCCACACAGAACCTTATGTGAGAACTGTCCCTTTTGCCCTTACCTTCTCATTTTCATTAACATTCCGTTTTCACTTTGATGTTATTGACATTAATTTTGTATGTAATTTTCATATCTTTTCCTAATTCTTGTTTTTTTATATTTTCTTTTTGACTATATTTTTATTTATTCTTATCGTATCATTGCTATTTTAAAATATCCTTTTTTGTTTTATATTATTTTACTCTCAGTTTAAATTTTTTAATTTTTTTTTATATTTTGGGGGATCTTAAATGTTATCATTTTGCATTTTTAATTCTTCTTATTCCTGTTTTTATAATATTTTATTCCCCTAAGTCTCCTTTTATTCTCATAATTTTTTTAGCTCAACTCTTTATCTCATTGGTTCAGTCCATTTTCCCTTTTCATTTTTAGCATTAGTTCTTTTCCTTATCTCCTCTCGGCCTGTTGAAGTAATGACAGCTGAAGTGTGCATCTCTGGCAAGAGTGAGCCCACCCTGGTCAGGAAGGTAGAAGTTCTTCCCGGGCTCCTGAACGCACCTCACTCCCTTCCACGTCCTTCTCCAGAAGCTTCAAGCTCTCCCTCCAGAGAATGATCATTTTCTCCATGCAGATGACACGCTTAATTACTGAAATACTGTTGTTTCCTCTATTAACATACTATCCATGACTGACACATAATAGATGTGTCAGTAAATGTTGATTGGAATCACTGATGGATAAATCCAGTGCCTCCATGAGGAGCTGCATAGACCAAGGTTCATGTCTTTGACATTGACACCATGGGTACCTGGGCAAGCCTAGAATCAAGGTGAGAGCAGCTCCCTACTCCTGAGCACTCTCCAGGTACTGGGCACTGTGCTAAGCCGTGTATACGCACTGTCCCACTGAATCCCCAGAGTCCCCCTATGGCAGCTACTAACATATCTTTCCCATTTTGCATGAAAAAGGGCAAGGGAAGGGCCAGAAAAGCCAAGTAAGTTGTCCGGAGTTACATAGCTGTAAGTGGTGGTTAGGGACTGAATGTTTGTCCCCCTCCCCCAAATTCATATGTTGAAGCCCTAACCACCCCTCCCAATATGATGGAGATGGGGCCTCTGGGGGGTAATTAGGTCTAGGTGAGGTCATGAAGGTAGGTCCCCCATGTTGGGATTGGTGCCCTTATAAGAAGGGGAAAAGACACCAGAGTTTCCTCTCTGCCACGTGAGGACACAGCAAGAAGTCAACTGTCTGCCAGCCTTGAAGAGAGCCCTCACCAAGAACCAAATCTGCCAGTGCCTTGGTCTTGGACTTCCCAGCCTCCAAAACTGTCAGAAATAAATGTCTGTTGTTTAAGCCACCAAGTAGAAGGTATTTTGTTATAGCAGCCCAAAGACAGTAGTAAAACTGAAATTCAAAACTGGCCCCGTCTGTTTCCAACATCTAGTGCTCACAACCATTGCAGCCTATGGCCTCCTGAGGGGGTGAAGATGGGCTCCGGCTTGACCACCGGGAGCATTTTCCTGCTCCAAGTTTCTCAGTGCTTGTCAAGCTTTTAATTCCTAAATTTTAAAAAGTATTTATTTACCTGTTTTCATAGCAGACTTTATTTCATAGAGCAGTGTTAGTTTATTCGAAAACTGAGCAGAAAATACAGCGTGTTCCCTCTCTTCCCCTCTCAAAACTCACAGAGTTTGCCCTATTAGTATCTTGCACTAGTGTGGTACATTTGTTACAACTGATGCACCAAGAGTGATACATCATTATTAATAAAGTCCATTAATTTACATTAGGGTTCTAAGGGTTTAACAAATACATAATGTCATGTCGTGTCCACCATTACAGTAGCATAAAAAAATAGTTTCACTGCCCAGAAGTCTCCTATCATCCACCTATTCATTTGCCTATCCCTCTCCTAAAGCCCCTGGCAACAATGGATCTTTTTACTGTCTACTCTTACCTTTTCTAGAAAGCTGTGTATTTGGAATCATACAGTATGCAGCCTTTTCAAGTCAGCTTCTTTCACTTGGTAATATGCATTTAAAACATATTTTCTGCATCACATCTATTCATGGCTTAATAGCTTATTTTTTTAAATCATGGAATAATATTCCATAGTATGGGTCTACCAAAGTTTACTTACCCATTTACTTGTTGAAAGACAGATTGGTTACTTCCAAATTTCTTATTTATTTGAATTTTTTTATAATTTAACTCCAATTCCTGGGCTCCAATCCTACTCCAGAGTCTTGAGCAATGACCCTGGAGAGTCTTCCTCCACAGGCTTAGGGTAGAGCCTGTGAATCTGTGGCTTTAAAAGCAGCCCACGTGAACCTGACGCTCACCGAGGATTGGAAACCTATGCTCTGAAGCCTTAGCCGCCTGTTTGTCCACATGCGAGATTGGACTTGGAATCTTTTCTAAGGCAAATCTTAACCTTCAGTGCAGGTGCTCCCTTGGCCCTCCTCATTCAGATACAAACATTCATCTGCCTGTACACCCACTCACAAGTCCACATGCACACACACATACCCAGCTCCCCTCCTGGTCACACCTGGCAGAAGCAAGGGAGAAGACCCTGGGAAGGTAGCAGAGCTTCAGAGCATCTAGCCAGAGCAAAAGCTTCTAGATTTCGGACCGTGCCTCTCGGTGGAAAGCTGGGCCAGGGTCAACTAGATCGTCCCCACCCCAACCCCAACTACGCAGGCTGACCTGCTGGTTGGCTCACCTTCTTGTACTTGTGGGGGAAGGTGAACCTCTCAATGGTGTTCTGTACAGCTCCCCGAGTCACATTTCCCAACCTGTCCTCGAGCTGCAGCAGCTCCTACAAAGAGAGAACATGTGGATGTGTGCATTCTGCACGTGCAAACACGCACATGCACTCATGATAAGGAGGAGGGGCACTGACAGACTTCTGCAAAGCATTCACGTCGTCGGGAAGAACTTGTCAGATGCTCAAAGACTGCGAGATCTCTACTCACTCTCTTTTTCTCTCTCCTACTCTCAACCCTGAGGCTACGCCTACCACCCATGCCCTCACCACCAGCCAGGGAAGGAGGGGACAGTGGCATCTCCACCAACCCAGCGGGAGCCAGGCTGACGGGAGGGTCCCCAGACAGAGGGGCGGGGCGTACCTCATAGCTCTCCCGCACAGCGGAGGTGTGTCTGCTGGCGTTCAGTCCCTGGAGAGCAAGGAAGTGAAGCTGAGGGTAAGGGTAGTTTCGGATTTCATGGACGACCTGTTGGAGAGAAAACGCCTCAGACAGGATTCCAGGCTCCAAGAGCCCAGCTTCTGACTCCCCCTCCTGTAGCCAATCAGCACACCCCTGAGACGTTGCGGTGTTCGGAAGCGCTGTGTTTCCTCCTCCTGTGTCCCCCTCTCCTCATCAAGAACCAAGCCTGGGCCGAACCAGCCCCAGAAAGAATGACAAAATCAGTAAAGTAACAACTAGCCTGAGTGGGCATTTATTTCATGGCAGGCACTGTTAAGCCTTCAAACGATTAATTGAATCATCTCACCTGATCTGTAACCTGGGTGCAATTACTATTCCCATTTTGCTGATAGGGTAAGTGAGACACAAACGGATGAAGTAAGTGACAGAGCCGTGGTTTCAAACCCAGGCAGTCGGATGGCAAAGTTCACTCCCTTCCCCTCTGCTCTGTACTGCCCAGAACAGGGTGGGGCAAGTGAGGGCACAAAATTTAAGAAGACACCGAATGACTCGGTAACCAAGATAAATAATACTTTAATGTAGTATTTTTAAATCAAAGTTAATGCAAAAAATCCATAATGAACAAATTATCAAAATTTTAAATAAAAACAGGATCTGATCCTTTCCTTGCACGGCCCTGCCTCACTCGCCTCACCCTGACCCTCACCCTGTCTCCAGCTGTGAGTCAGACCTCCTCAGCTTACTCCTGCACGATCCTGGACTTAATCTTTCTATGCCTCAGTTTGCCAATCTGTAAAACAGGGATAAAACCTTCTGTGTGGTGTTTTTGCGAGGCTAGTGATTAGAACAGTGCCTGGTATGCAGTGAGTGCTCAATAACCACTAGCTTTTATTCTTGGGAGATGGTGCCTCATAAGGCGAACCTTAGAACTTCCGAGCTGACAAGGCTTCTGGGATTATTCATCCAAGCCTCTCATTTTACAAATGAGGAGACTGAGGTGCTGAGTGGTTAAAGGGCAAAGGCAAGGGCTGGAAGGGCCGAATTATGCTCTAGGGCAGCAGCATGAAGAAGCTGTCTGGAAATAAGATTTTCAATCAGCCTTTCGCTGCTTTAGTGGACTATCTTCACCTTCATTCCACACAGCTCGGGGGGATGCCAGGTATGTAAAGGCCCCAAACCCAACCGGATCCTCCCACAGTCGCCTCACCCTGCAGCGCTGAAGGCCGGCCCCCTGCACAAGGCAGCACCAGATCAGCAGGCAGCCCCAGGGGCCACTTCTGGGGTCTCTTGTGTTCCCCACACCAGGCATCTTCATCCCATTTCACAGATAAGTAAAACCAAAGCCCCGGGAGAAGCTGACCCAATAAATTAACTAAATGAGGCCACATGGGGTCCCGGGACTACGCTGCTTGCTCTTAGCCCTGAGCCTTCCCCCCCCCATCCCTCACTCCATCCCCCACCCCCCCAGACCGGGGCCTGCCACAGGGCCCCTTGCTCCACCCCCAATGCCCCACCTCCTTTCAGCAGCGCTGGCTTCTGGTCCAGCAGCTTTGCTTTCTCTCGCCTTCAAGCCCAGTTGGGAATAGGAGCTGGGAGGGGAGGGGAGCGGCTGACCTGCCTGTGCTCAGGACACAGCCGGGCAGGACACAAGGGAGCCACAGGCCTCAGCCCACCATTGGCACCAACAGGCAGCAAGGGAGTCAATTTCCTGGCAGAGCCTCTCACTCACCATCTGCGTGGAGGAGGAGTTTCGGGGAAAGTGGTGCATTCGAGGAGGCGCTAGGTAATGCTGATAGTGCTGAGGCGTGGGCCGCACCTGGAGCTGAGTGTGACTCAAGCCGGTGTCCGCACTGAGATCCCTGCGGGGACACAGCCACGGTGAAGCACGGGTGATCCGGCCGTCGGGTTGCAGAAGGGACCTCAGACACCAAGCCCGTCGAGTAGAATCAGAGTCACAGACTGCCAGAGCTGCAAGGGATTCAGTCTCGCCTAGCCCTGCCCCTCTCTTTATGGCGTAGGGAACCGAGACTCAGAGAAGGAAGGGCTCTGCTAGATGGAAGGAACTAGAATAGTCTGGGCCTCATACTACTTGAGACTAGTGCACCAAAGCTCCCTCCCAAGACAAAGCCCATCCCTGAGAGAAATGCTGAAAGAGGAATCCAAATAAGCCGATCACAGATACAGAGCAAAGGAATGACAGCTCCAGATAAAGTGGAGGGGGGAAGAGGCCATACTTTTACCACTTGGAGAAAATAATAGGAGAGGGACCTGCAGCTGTGAGGCAGGAAAGCTCTCCTGGACCACCGTCCCTGCTCCTCACCATACAGGAAACTCATTTCACTTAAAAATCAATCAACTGAAAAGGATCCAGTGTTCCTTGGAAAATGGCTAAGTTCCAGTCTGAGACAGAAAAAAAAAAAATGTGCAAAATGAGATTGAAACATCTTGTCATAACTAAAAGCAAGGAAGTTACCAAGGTCAAGTCAAAAGGATTCGGGAACCATCAGATTGAAACATCTTGTCATAACTAAAAGCAAGGAAGTTATCAAGGTCAAGTCAAAAGGATTCGGGAACCATCCTGGAGAGGCTCCCACTGGCAGAGTTTGGGCATTTTGTATCAATGAGTGTAACTGCAATAGACTGAAATACATCAGATAGGTTCCAATCCATGAGAATGAAATGATGCTAAAGAAAGCTGGTCCCCTTTGAAGGAGGCTAGGGAACCAATGCTTCATTTTGAAAACTAATAAATAAAAGGGAAGAACCAAGCATTTATCCTGCCTTTCCTCTGTTAACTGTACTTCAGGGTAACCAAATCGTGGATGAAGGAAAATTGCTCTTTATGAAAGTTTTCTAGCTAATAAATGAATAAGGAATGACAATTATTTGTCACCTTCTTTCATCCCCTAAAGAAATAAAGGATCTGGGAGAAGATTATCAATTGCTACTAATATCACACAGGAGAGACAGCCAGCTATCTGCTGGAAGAACATAGCACCTCGTATGAAGTGTTTTTTGCCAAAAAATGCAAGCTGAAGCTGAATCTGCTCAAGTTGCAACCTGGGTGCCAGTGTAGAGTGAGTTTAGCAAACCAAGGGGCGTCTGAGGTGACACCTCCAGAGCGTAACCAGCAAAATCCAGATGAGGGGAAACTACAGGAGAAAAAGCCTGATTCAACAAATACATTTTTTTTTTTAATATGAGGAGCATTAAAGGAATTTCTGCTTCCAGGTGTGATGTCTATACAGCATGACATATATATATTCCTACATTTCCTCTCTATATTAGCCCACATCCCTGGAACAACTCCGGATGAGTCCGTCACTTGGGACATGAGGTAACTCTTGGAGCCAGTTGGAAGCAAACTCAGAAATTCTCTTAGTCCAGCCCCTCACTTTTGCAGGCCCAGCGGAGGCCTGAAGAAGGCCAGTGCCTAATCCATGGCCCCGGGCTAGCCAGTTAGGGGCTCCAGGGTTTCCCATCCTCGCCTGGGCTCACCCCATGACCTGCCTCGGGGAAAGGAGTTCCCCGGGGCACCTCACGTGGCAGAAACTCTGACTCTTAGCACCTGCCCAGCAGTCCCAGGGAATCCAACAGATTCAAAGTAGCAGAAAGATGTTCAGGGAATTCTACCAAAAGCAAAGTCCCAAGGAACTGGGAACAGAATCCCTCCAATTCTAGGAATGCTGCGTGGAGAAGCAAAAGGCACCTCAGCCCTCAGATGAGAGGCGTGATCTGCCCAGGTTGGGCCTGAGCGGGCTCTGGGATTCCCTTTTATCTTCTCATCAAAAATCCCTTCCCAAACCCAGGATCCTCGAACAGGGCTCCTTTGCTGAGGCCAAGCTGCTTGCAGGGGAAGGACGGTAGGAAGCTCTCACCCCTACCCCCCCTCTCCCAGGTGCCCAGGCAGGGCTAGGGCTGGGTGGCCGAGAGGGCTGCCATCTGCACTGGGGGCAGAGTCAGAACTGTGAAGCCAGGACTGAGTCAGAGGAGCACGACGAGGACGGACACACTGGAGCAGGGCTCAAGGTCAGGGTCAAGTTATCGGGCCCAGGTCAGAAAGGGGGGATTGGGGGGGATTTATCCCCCAAGGCCTGCTGCTCCCACACACCCCCAGGCCAGGATGCTCAGTGAGAGCAGCTGCTTGGGTAGGGCTAGAATCTCCTAAAGTAAGGCGGGGAGGGCCAGGCAGCCTCAGGCCTGGGGCTGGCCGAGAGCTGTTGGGGCATGCCAATTCCTGGAATGACTAGGGCAGAAGTCAGTGGTTTCTGATGATTCTCTAAAGGAAAGGGGGGTGCGCAGACAGACTCCCCACCTCCTTCCTCCCAGGGATCCTTGCAGAGGGTGAGAGCAGCCCCTCCTATAATGCATTTCCTGTCATCTAATTTCCAGACCTCACATCTCCTGGCAGAAGAGGCCTCCCTGGAAAAGAGGGGTGGGATGAAAAGCCCCTCGTCACCACTTGGCTGGCCCTTGCTGGAGCAGAGCTGATTACAGGGAGGAGAAAGGGCCTCCTACGTGGGAAGTGGGGACAGGACAGGCAGAAAGGGCCCAGGGTGGACCCGGGCAGGACTCAGCCCAGGGGCCTCCCAGCATCCCCTGCTGGGGCACAGGCCAGCCTCTCAGGGCCCCAGCCTCTATGTTTCTCCAGGCAAGCAGGGATCAGGAATGCAGAGCAACAGAAATGAGTGAGGAGCACAGGAGATTTGGCCAAGCTGGCGGCCTAACCCGCACCGCCCCTCCTGCATCTCAGCAGCAGCCCCCTCACCGCGTCTCCCATCCCCTCCCACTTGCCACGCTGGACCTTGTTCAGATCCCTCAGCCGTACACAAGGACCCCAGGTGCTCTGTGTGCTGAAGAGAATTAAACTGGATTGACTTGCCTGCTGAGGGACAGAATTTCATCCAAACAACGATTAAATCTTCCTAATTTGAATCTGCTAATTAGAAAAAGGCTGGGCTGAAGCTGGCCGTGGTGCAATCTATCTTTTAGGAGAACGGTAAATCTAACAGAGAAAACCTGAGAACTACCAAGGGCTGGAGACACGGAACCTGTTAAAGCAACAATTTCCTGCACCTAGAAGCGCCTTTAAGCGTCCAGTCAACCAGAACTACCCTTTTGAATCATTCCTGGGTGTCCGGTCCTAGGCTGCTTCCAAAGCAACCCTTGCCCGCACCAGTTTGCCTGACTAAATGGCTGAGTAATGACACTAATGCACGTCTGTTTTTTAAATAGCCCATCCCTTTCCGTTGAGGTTTTTTGTTTGTTTTTACATTCTTTAAAACACACACACACACACACACACACACACACACACACACTTTTTTACCTCAAAGTTGCAAAAAAATTCCTGGATACTCTTCACTCAGATTCCCCAAGTGTTAAAATTTTACTACCTTGCTGCATTTCTATTTCCTTCTCTCTCTCCATGTATATATCCGTACATACAAACACACACACAGAGTTCTCTGTGGATTTTTTTCCCTAAACTATTTAAAAATAAGTTGCAGGCATGATGCTCTTTACCTCTAAATACTTTAGTGAACTACACATCTTTTTCAAGTGTTCAGGTGTTTAGATCCAACCCTAGTTTAGGTCAGCCCTCCCCTGAGCTATAACCTGTGAGTAGTGTGGGACCAAGTATCCAAAACAAAGCAATACTGCATCCCAGGGCAACAAAGACCTCTGTCCTGAGTGCAGGAGACTGTGGGAAGACTTCACAGGGGCCCGCTGCCTACAAAGACACCACAACCAAACCCTCAACCTCTCCCCAGCCAATCTCCCCAGTCCTTGCCTCCAACCCAGCTGGCTCTATCTCCATGAGCCTGTTTTGCCCTGGCACTTCTCTCTGGACTCCTCAAGTCCCATGCCCTCCAGGAAGCCTTCCCTGACCATGCTAGTTCCTGAGACTCTCCTTTCCGCCCCCCTCCCAGGGACCACTGGTTCACAGCACTCCCTGAGCTTGGGAAATGCTTTGCATTCGTGTCCCCTCCTCCCCTGCAGTACCATGAGCACTGAGCCCAAGGCTGGGCACATGATGGCACCTAGCCACATCTGAGCTCATTGCTGGAACCAGGACCTTGGGGGGCCATCTGGCCCTGAGGGTGGACAGGGCAAAAGCTGGGGCCTGAAGACTAGCACTCCGGCATCATTGAAGTGAAGGAAACAGGAATTCCATGGATCAAACAAGACCCTCCTCCCTCCCTCCCCCAGGGACCCCACTCACCAGTCAGTGCCCTCAGCCAAATACCTGGGCTGAGGTGTCTGTAGTTGGTGGCCGAAGTCGAAGCTGGGGTGGAGGCGGTGAGGGTGGACAGACACTCGCTCCTGACTCCGCCTGCACCGGAAAGGAAGGAGGAATCCAGGTGTCAGGGCTGCCCAGGGCCAGCCCAGCTCCCAGAAGTGCTCAGCAGCCCCAGCCCACAGCCTGCGTATGGAGCAGTGGCCTTCAGCCCTCTTCCCAAACTCCAAGGAAGCTTCCTGGGCAGCAGCGAATGACTCAGAAATTCCTGCTGTCTCTGGGCTGCCCACTATACTGAGCCTCTCCCTGGGTGTGACTGCTGCAGGTCAGCTGTCTCACCCGGTCTCTTTGGCTCCTCTGCTCCTTCTCCTACTACTCCCCTCTGTCCTTGGTGGGATGTATTCAGGACACACAGACCGGCCTCCCGTAGGCTCTCCCACCTCTGTGCACCCCCTCTGCTCCCACCATGCTCTTCTCCTCTCCTCCACCCTCTCCACACTCTTCCCAGTTTTCATGGCCCAGGGCAAAGCCACCTCCTCCAGGAAGGCCTCCCTGAACACTCCAGATCATGGTGACCTCTCCTTCCTCTGACCTCCTACAGCACTCACCTTCTGTCCCAGGCACCGCAACCTCTATAGACATGGACGCTTGGGGCCTTAAAGATCATCAAGTCCAGAGGTGCTCAAAGTGTGCTCCAAGCACCCCTGGCAGTCCCTGAGACCCCTTCATGGGGTTTGGGAGGTCAAAATGATTTTCATAATAATACTATCATGTTATTTGCTTTTTCACACTCATTCTCTCACAAGTGAACAGTGGAATTTTCTAGAAATTACATGACATGAGATTCTGCCACATTTGAGTGCAGAAGAAGACTTGAGAACACAGCCATCTTCTATTAAGCCAGGCATGAAAAAGATTTATAAATATGTATTTTTAAAAAGTCACTCTTTTCACTGATTTAGATGCCAAAAATACAGCTATTTTTTGAAAAACATAATATTGGTGTTAACATATAACTTTGTTATTGTTATTTTTAAATGAATTAATAAGTATTTTTAAATTTCTCAGTTTTAATTTCTAATAGGGTAAGTATCAATAGTCATAACCCACATAAACAGAAGCTTGCTGTAATCCTCAGTAACTTTTCAGAGTGTAAAAAGGGTCCTGAGACAAAAATGTTTGAGAACCACTTAACTTGTACAGCTCCTTCTCTTAACAATTGAGGCTCAGAGAGGTGAAGTGACTTGCCCAGGATCCCACAGCTACTTCAACCCCATTTGATTAGTATTGTCTCATTTTACTCTGCACTTGTTTCATAGCTGGTCTCTCCAACCAGACGGTGGGCTCTTTGAGGGCAGGGCTGACCCAGCCCTGTCCTGATGTATCCCTTAGGGACCTCCAGTGTTAGAATCTGGTGGCCATGAAGTTTGAGGGGACGTGAGGGGTCCCCTAGTCTAGTCTCCCACAGCGTTGAAAAGTCCACTGTGAGCATCCTAGCCCACCACTTACCCAGCTCCTGACCAGTTACCTGGGCGATATGACAGGGACACACACTAGCAACAGAGGGAACCCGTATCAGGTTAAGGCAGCGCTCACTGCCTGAAACAAATGCCTCTAAGTGGAGCAAAAGCCGCCTCCTACACAGAGACTCATTTGGTGACTGACTGCTGGCCAAGCCTGGCAGGGCAGAAGCCAGGGGTCCAGCGCTCGGCCCCGCCCCGCCCCCGCCCAGGTAGCACACACACCTGGGGTGCGAGAGGAGCCTGCGGTGCTGGGCTTCCAGGAGCTGCTGCTGCAGGAGGTATTGCTGGTGCAGGGCCTGAGGTAGGAAGGAGGGACCTGTGACGTCCTGGAACTGCAGGGTGGGCAGCGGGGTCAGCGACTGGTGCAGGGCGCCGCTGTGCTGGTGGGCCGGGGCCATGTGGGCGCTGAGGCCCGGCTGCGACTGCACCGGGTGGGCCAGGGGGAAGTCGGGAGTGAGCTGCTGCGGCTGGGGGGGGCCCAGATGGAAGTGGCGGCAGGAGGTAGCGTGAGGATGCTGAGACCTTTGAAAGGGGGCACCTGGAGAAGCAATGACAAAGACTCCATGAGGACCAGCCCTGCTCCCCTCTCCCACAGACCCCGTCTCCCCCTACCCCCAAGCTGCAGTTGGTGAAACTCGAGACCTTCATTAGAACACACAGTGTCATCACTTTTGTATACAAATGATCATCGGTGCTCCCTAGTAAAGGCTCTGTGCAGTATGTGTTGGAGAGGGGGGGGAGTATTTTGTTTAATAAATAGATAAGCATCCTCTTTTAAATTAACACACTTGTTAAAGGAATTTTAAGGTCCCTGGAGGCAGTTTGGCTTTCTTGAATTTCTCCCATGCAACCTTATTGACCCTACTACCTTTTTAAATAGATGCCTAGAGAAAATTTAGTCCAGCCTAGTCAAGCTCTGAACTTTACTGAAGACTTGGCTAGCCAGGACCCAGCCGACAGGGAGCCCAAATTTCCAAAGAGAAAACAACCAGAAGTTGTTTTCCATGCAATTTTAAGAAAAATTAAAAAACTAATCCCACAAAATTTTTAAGTAATAATGAAATAATTTGTTATAATTTATTTAAAAGCAAAGATTTCCAGCAATAAGCTGGGCTCACGCTGCATTTAATCTAGTCTCCACTACCTTCTAAATAACATTGACCTTGATGATGACAAAGCCTTACAAATTTTCCATAAGCAAAGATCCAGCTCTCAGTGCTGGAGTCCTTTAATAAGGAAGTGGACTTGGCACCTCAGGAAGCTTTACAGAGGCTTCCTGCTAAACATGGCAGGTTCAACATATATCTGCTCCTTCCCAAACCCCACTGAAATGAGAGCAAAGGCATAAAGAGAAAATAAACAGACAAGGACAGAGAGAACAGGAGAGGTGACATCAGCAGGCAACAAATGTCAACAGATTTTTGGAAGGTGGAAAGCAGATGGAGGAATTAGCAGAGCTGAGGAATTGGAAACCAAGCACCTAATGAAGGCGCAGTCAACGAGAAGCGGACAGATCTTGCCACACGTGCTGGAAGGGTCAGGACAACTCCTGTGGTGGCAGGAAAGATGGCGGCGCTGAGAACAGGGAGGCTGGTGGCCAGTCTGTATGAGGAGCAATTCTGCCCAGGGCATCTCCCCTCTCCCATGCAGGGCAGGGACTGCCGCTCCCTCGCCCTGGCATTTTGCAGGGAAACTGAGCCAGAAAGGCTCCAGTAGAGGAGGACAGGGGTGCAGCACCGTGCTCAAGCAGGGGGGGTTAAGCGAAAGTCTTATACATGGAACTTTGGAAACCCCTGCTCCCTTCTGCCACTTGGTTCAGAGGGTGCTGCCACTCAGGTGCCCCTCCCCTGCACACCCCACAGCCCCAGGCTGGAAACTGGCCCCAGAAATAGCTCTACAGTTCCTTCTGGTTGGGAGTACCCCGTAAAATGGTTGAGTTCCCAACTGGCGACTCCATAATAAAGCCCATAAGTTGAAAGGTCCATATCCATACACACACACACACACACACACACACACACACACACACACAGATTCTGGAAGTTATTAGTGAACTACTCTTCAGTATGAACAGACAGCCAAGGATGACCAGTCTCTTGAGGAAGATTACAAAGTGAAAAGAGAGAAAGAATACACTAAATTAAAAAAAAAAAGAAAAAGAAAAAGAAAATAAACTCAGAGGAACAGAAGTAATGCAAGGATCCGAAAAAAATAAACTTCAAAACACTTTAATTAATATCCTCAGAAAAATGATGTTGGATCCATGAGACAACAATAAGCTCCTTTAAAAGGAGCGAAGAAAAAACAAGAGAGCTCTTGGAAATTAAAAATATGAGAGGTGAAATTTGAAATTCAGCAGAAGGGTTGGAAGATAACGCTGGGGAGATTTCCCAGGAAGCAGAACAAGAAAACAAGGAGTTGAGGAAAAAGATGCCAGCGTTGAAGGATGCTGTCAGAAGATTCCACAGTTTTCTAGTAAGAGAGAAAGAATGGAGAAAATTATGGAAAAAAATTATTTAAAGTATTTCCCAGAACTGACGGTCAGTTTCTAGATAGAAAAGGCCCTCTGAGTGCCCAGCAAAATGGGGGGAGGGGGAGAAGAACCACACACCAAGGCATCTCCCTGGGAAATGTCCAAGCAGTGGGGCAGAGAGATGATTCTGACACCTTCCAGAGAGAAAGCAAACTGGTCCCATTCGAAGGGTCTGGAAGCAGGATAGCACCAGATTTTTCAAGAGCAACATTGGAAGCTTGAAAACAGTAGAGCAACTGCTTTCAAGGTGCCAAAGTGGTGTCAGGGGAAGATTTTCAATCTAGAATTCTGTGCCCAGCCAAACAATCAGGCGTGAGAGTAGAATAAGGCCATTTTCAACCATGGAGGGTCTCAAAAAAAATTAATCTTCTCACACCCTTTCTCAAAGAACTACTGATACAAACCAAAAGAAAGGAGCAAAGAAATAGGGGGTGACCCCTGAAAGAAGGGGCTTTCCCAAGCACGTGGCTATACAGGGCCTCCAGCAATCATTTCAAGGTGGGGAGGAGGGAGGGCGCTCTGAGGGGTAGCTGGGGGGTGGATCAAAAATATAACATTACCATCAGATTTGGCCACATGAAAATAGTATTTGAAGGAATTTTCCAATTTTGTAGAGCATTTGGTAAGAATTTGTAAAAATGTCACAGAAAGCAGGCACTTATTACCTCTAGGAAGAGAAAAAGTTGTTCAGAAAGTGTAATTATTACATACTACTTGGTTCAGCAGTGAACAATATTTATATATTAATAATACAACAAGCATTAATAAACTATTTTAGAACAGAAAAGGACATTTCTGCCATAATAAGAAGAAAATAGACAATGTCAAAATTGAAAATTCAACAAAGAGCAGTAAAAGAATTTATTTAGAAGTTTACTTAGTAATTATGTATTTCAGGAAGTAAATACTTGAAGAAGAGTTGGAAATGTTGAGCTTCTAGTGGTGGGACTAGGGTGGGGAGGGCAAGGGGCAGATAATTGCTGTTTTACTAAATGTGTCTTATATTGGAGCTATCTGACTTTGTAAATGACATGCATGTCACTGATAGATTTTTTTTAAATCTTTTAAAAATAAATATTTGCAAAACAAAATGGAAATAAAATGTATTTCTGGCTCACTGCAAGTGAGCCAGAAAAGAATGATCTAGAACCTTAATTCCCACAAGCATTCCAGATCAGTAGGGCCTCCTCTGCCTGGTGAATTCTGGCTTCCATGAGTCCAGGGGCTGTAGCCTGAGCAAGCAGTCTCTGGATTCCCCCTTCTCCCTCACCACCATCTATCATACCTTAAAAAAGGAGGAGAAGGTCCGCATGACCAAAGGAAGGAGGGCAAGAAGGGAAAGGAGAGCTGTCAAAAGCTAACACAGTGAAAGACAGGCATGACTGCAGAGGAAGGGAATGGGGTTTTTAAAAAAAAGATATTGTAAAGACTCCAATCCAGCACTATCTATTAAATTACAATGTGAGCCACATATGTAATTGTAAATTTTCTAGTAGCCACCTTTAAAGAAGTAAAAAGAGACAGGTGAATTTAATTTTAATAGTATATGTTATATAACTCAGTGTATCCAAAATATTGTTTCAACATGTACTCAATATAAAAAAATTATTGAGGTATTTTACATTGGGTTTTTCTTCATATTAAGTCTTCAAAATCCAGTGTACATCTGGCACTTACAACACACCTTAGTTCGGAGAGCCACTTGTGGTTAGCGGCTTCCGTGTTGGACAACGCAGCTCCAAAAGGAAAAGACCAACTCCATACATAGAGCAAAGAATTTTAGCCAAGTTTGCTAACTGGTCTGCCTTCGGAGGGGGAGTCCCCATTGCTTACTGGTGAGACCCACACCCCTTAGCCTGATCCTCAAGCTCCATCCCCCTGATCCCCACCGCCCAAGCCCTCCCCAGCATCAAATCTCCAGACACTCCAGACATCAAATCTCCAGACACTCCGTGCACATTCCCACCCCGGGGCCATTGCTCATGCTGGTTGCTGCCTTCCCTGTCTTTAAAGGTCATCTCTCAGCAACTCAAGAAATGCCTCCCCTGCCTGCCAGCCCCCAGGGACGCCTTCCTCCTCTGCATTCCTGTAGAAGGCCCTGTCACTACCACTCATTTGGCACCTGGCAGTAGCTACCTTGAGCTGTTTCTTCACACTCACCGCCCCCAGCTGGCTGAGCTTCCTGTCTTGCTGTTTCTGGATCCCCACGCACCTCCCTGGAGCTGGCACTCAGTAAATACCTGGTTGGCTGACTGCTGGAGGGACTGAGGGAAAAGCAGTGGCTCGAGGGGACTGATGCACTGGGGCTGGTTGAAGGCAAACTGATTTGAAATCGAGAGGGAAAGAGAGTGGCAAGTAGGCCCCAGTGAGCTCCAGGTTTTAAAGCTGCAGTGCACAGGGGCTGGGCAGGCAGAGCAGGCCAGCGTCCTCCCCCTCGGGGGCTGGTGAGGCCTCTCCCACCACCAGGAACAGCAGCTGCCTCCCTCCCACAAGCCCCTCCTGCCAGGAGGGCGCCCACCCTGTGAGGGGGGCCCTTCCGGTTTCTATGGAGGCCCATTAGGGAGAGGACCGACCACCACCCTGGAGAGGTTTCCACTCTCCTGTAACCTGTGTCCTTCAACTGACGCACTGGGCAGTGAGAACAGCTGGCCTCTCTCCTGGATGGGCAGCAAGAGAAAAGTGAACAAAAGGATCTATATGTCTCATAATATTTCAGGCAATTTCTACCTGCAAAATTCCTTTGACTTCTGTTCTGGGACTTAGTGCCCCTCTCCCGTGTCATCTCCATCCCCAGAGGGTTCTCAGTCTCATCAGCTCTGCTCAGAAGGGCATTAAAGGCAGGAGACATCCGTTCTGGGGCCCCTGACTCTCCCCAACCCTGTGTGCTGTAGGGTCTGTGAAAGTAGCAGCTGCTGTATTCGGTCTCTAAGACCAGAGGAGTGACGTTCTTAGGGTAGACTAGTCGGGCCCATGACAACCCAGTGACCAGTGACAGCTGAGTAACACATCCCCAAATGCCCCCATCAACAAACAACCTACAGTTTTTCCCATTAGAGTTACTCCTTTGGGTTAAAAAAATAATCTCCAGGTGTCCTTGAATATATTATCCATTTATCTTATTTCCCCAGGACTGAAATGCCATCAATTGGAGGATTCATCATGAACTAAATAGCATTCTTAGGCAGTGAGGAGAAAGAGGGGTTACATTTTTTAAAAAACACCACATGAAAGAAACACAGCAAGTGTAAGACGCAAATTAGTTTCAGAAATGTGTAGAAAAACATGTGCACCTTAGAATTCTGGAAATTGATGCTATAGGACCCCCCCGAGAGCTAGCTGGGAGGACCCCCGAGAGCTAGCTGGGGGGACCCCCGAGAGCTAGCTGGGGGGACCCCCGAGAGCTAGCTGGGGGGACCCCCGAGAGCTAGCTGGGGGGACCCCCGAGAGCTAGGTGGGGGGGCCCCCGAGAGCTAGCTGGGGGGACCCCCGAGAGCTAGGTGGGGGGACCCCCGAGAGCTAGGTGGGGGGGCCCCCGAGAGCTAGCTGGGAGGACCCCCGAGAGCTAGCTGGGGGGACCCCCGAGAGCTAGCTGGGGGGACCCCCGAGAGCTAGCTGGGGGACCCCCGAGAGCTAGCTGGGGGGACCCCCGAGAGCTAGCTGGGGGGACCCCCGAGAGCTAGCTGGGGGGACCCCCGAGAGCTAGGTGGGGGGGCCCCCGAGAGCTAGGTGGGGGGACCCCCGAGAGCTAGCTGGGGGGACCCCCGAGAGCTAGGTGGGGGGACCCCCGAGAGCTAGGTGGGGGGACCCCCGAGAGCTAGCTGGGAGGACCCCCGAGAGCTAGCTGGGGGGACCCCCGAGAGCTAGCTGGGGGGACCCCCGAGAGCTAGCTGGGAGGACCCCCGAGAGCTAGCTGGGGGGACCCCCGAGAGCTAGCTGGGGGGACCCCCGAGAGCTAGGTGGGGGGGCCCCCGAGAGCTAGCTGGGGGGACCCCCGAGAGCTAGCTGGGGGGACCCCCGAGAGCTAGGTGGGGGGGCCCCCGAGAGCTAGCTGGGAGGACCCCCGAGAGCTAGCTGGGGGGACCCCCGAGAGCTAGCTGGGGGGACCCCCGAGAGCTAGCTGGGGGACCCCCGAGAGCTAGCTGGGGGGACCCCCGAGAGCTAGGTGGGGGGACCCCCGAGAGCTAGGTGGGGGGACCCCCGAGAGCTAGGTGGGGGGACCCCCGAGAGCTAGCTGGGGGGACCCCCGAGAGCTAGCTGGGGGGACCCCCGAGAGCTAGGTGGGGGGGCCCCCGAGAGCTAGGTGGGGGGACCCCCGAGAGCTAGCTGGGGGGACCCCCGAGAGCTAGCTGGGGGGACCCCCGAGAGCTAGCTGGGGGGACCCCCGAGAGCTAGGTGGGGGGACCCCCGAGAGCTAGCTGGGAGGACCCCCGAGAGCTAGCTGGGAGGACCCCCGAGAGCTAGCTGGGGGGACCCCCGAGAGCTAGCTGGGGGGACCCCCGAGAGCTAGCTGGGGGGACCCCCGAGAGCTAGGTGGGGGGGCCCCCGAGAGCTAGCTGGGGGGACCCCCGAGAGCTAGCTGGGGGGACCCCCGAGAGCTAGGTGGGGGGGCCCCCGAGAGCTAGCTGGGAGGACCCCCGAGAGCTAGCTGGGGGGACCCCCGAGAGCTAGCTGGGGGGACCCCCGAGAGCTAGCTGGGGGACCCCCGAGAGCTAGCTGGGGGGACCCCCGAGAGCTAGCTGGGGGGACCCCCGAGAGCTAGCTGGGGGGACCCCCGAGAGCTAGGTGGGGGGACCCCCGAGAGCTAGGTGGGGGGACCCCCGAGAGCTAGCTGGGGGGACCCCCGAGAGCTAGGTGGGGGGACCCCCGAGAGCTAGGTGGGGGGACCCCCGAGAGCTAGCTGGGGGGGCCCCCGAGAGCTAGCTGGGGGGACCCCCGAGAGCTAGCTGGGGGGACCCCCGAGAGCTAGGTGGGGGGACCCCCGAGAGCTAGCTGGGGGGACCCCCGAGAGCTAGGTGGGGGGACCCCCGAGAGCTAGGTGGGGGGACCCCCGAGAGCTAGCTGGGGGGGCCCCCGAGAGCTAGCTGGGGGGACCCCCGAGAGCTAGGTGGGGGGACCCCCGAGAGCTAGGTGGGGGGACCCCCGAGAGCTAGCTGGGGGGGCCCCCGAGAGCTAGCTGGGGGGACCCCCGAGAGCTAGCTGGGGGGACCCCCGAGAGCTAGGTGGGGGGGCCCCCGAGAGCTAGCTGGGAGGACCCCCGAGAGCTAGCTGGGGGGACCCCCGAGAGCTAGCTGGGGGGACCCCCGAGAGCTAGCTGGGGGACCCCCGAGAGCTAGCTGGGGGGACCCCCGAGAGCTAGGTGGGGGGACCCCCGAGAGCTAGGTGGGGGGACCCCCGAGAGCTAGGTGGGGGGACCCCCGAGAGCTAGCTGGGGGGACCCCCGAGAGCTAGCTGGGGGGACCCCCGAGAGCTAGGTGGGGGGGCCCCCGAGAGCTAGGTGGGGGGACCCCCGAGAGCTAGCTGGGGGGACCCCCGAGAGCTAGCTGGGAGGACCCCCGAGAGCTAGCTGGGGGGACCCCCGAGAGCTAGGTGGGGGGACCCCCGAGAGCTAGCTGGGAGGACCCCCGAGAGCTAGCTGGGAGGACCCCCGAGAGCTAGCTGGGGGGACCCCCGAGAGCTAGCTGGGGGGACCCCCGAGAGCTAGCTGGGGGGACCCCCGAGAGCTAGCTGGGGGGACCCCCGAGAGCTAGCTGGGGGGACCCCCGAGAGCTAGGTGGGGGGGCCCCCGAGAGCTAGCTGGGGGGACCCCCGAGAGCTAGCTGGGGGGACCCCCGAGAGCTAGGTGGGGGGGCCCCCGAGAGCTAGCTGGGAGGACCCCCGAGAGCTAGCTGGGGGGACCCCCGAGAGCTAGCTGGGGGGACCCCCGAGAGCTAGCTGGGGGACCCCCGAGAGCTAGCTGGGGGGACCCCCGAGAGCTAGCTGGGGGGACCCCCGAGAGCTAGCTGGGGGGACCCCCGAGAGCTAGCTGGGGGGACCCCCGAGAGCTAGCTGGGGGGACCCCCGAGAGCTAGGTGGGGGGACCCCCGAGAGCTAGGTGGGGGGACCCCCGAGAGCTAGCTGGGGGGACCCCCGAGAGCTAGCTGGGGGGACCCCCGAGAGCTAGCTGGGGGGACCCCCGAGAGCTAGCTGGGGGGACCCCCGAGAGCTAGCTGGGGGGACCCCCGAGAGCTAGCTGGGGGGGCCCCCGAGAGCTAGCTGGGGGGGCCCCCGAGAGCTAGGTGGGGGGACCCCCGAGAGCTAGCTGGCAGCACCTCTAAGCAGGGGTGCTCCCAGGGGGCCTGAGCAAGGCAAGGCAGGGCTGGGGCAGGGGGAGGCCACTGTGCGGGGGCTTGCCTGACGGCCACCTGGCACACGCAGGCGCTCCACAAGAGCTGGTGGCTGATTCGTGCCTCATGGGCAGGGAGCCAGAGAGGCTGGCAGCTGGAGAGGGGGCGGAACAGCAGAAACCACACAGCCCCATGAGGAAGGGAAGGTAAAAGAGAAGCGGAGGACGTGGGGGCCAAAGGCTATGGGCAAGGTGGGTGGAGATGACAGTGACAGAGGTCTCGAGTCTCTGGAAGGTTCATTGACACTCATCTGGTAAATGACAGAGCAGAGATTTGAACTGAGGTCTTTCCTGAAAGCCAATTGTCAATGGGAGGGAGGGGCAGAGCCAGGGAACTAGAAGGCTTGATAAAGTGAGGGGCCCTGCTAAGGAGGAGAGCAGGGCAGGAACAGGGCCTGGACACCCAGAGGACACTCTGGGCCGGTCCAGGTTTCCTGGGGACAACGGGGATGGAGACAAGGGGGCCAGAGGAGCCTCAGAGTTGGGCCTGGTTGGGAGCTGAGAGGAGCCAGGCCAACAAGTCAGAAAGCCAGAAACGTCAGTGGAGACAGCAGAGCCATGTGGCCTGATAGGCTTCTCCGAAGCAGGCAGCATCCTGAGCTGGAGGAATATTCTAGCTGTATTCTAATCTGCACCAACTTGGTCACCTCAAGGTAACGCAGCTTTCATCCTTTAGACTCCAGGGCTGAGAGGCACTGCCTTCAAACCCTCAGGTGAAGAGGGAAGGGGAAGAGCAGGCAGTGCTGGGGGCAAGGACCAGGGGGGGCCTGCCTCCCACCCCAGTGCCCCAGGTAACTGCCTCCTGCCAACGGGGGCCTCAGGGACAAGGTTGCAGACCCACGGGCCAACCAGGCCGAACGTCCCCCACTCCTCCCAGGGATGCAGGACCCTGGGAGAATAGGATGGGAACCAAACCTTTCGGCATCTCCAGGGAATCTGGCAGGTCCCGTCCTCCCCAGGCCAGTTCTCAGGTGTCAGATTCCCACTGTCCTCAGGTCATTGACCCGCATCACTCTCCCTGAGAGGTGGGGGCAGTACAGGAGGGCGGGGCCCACAGCAGAGTCACAAGGGAGGGGAGGGCCAAAGAGAGCCCCTCCCAAAGGCCCCGGGATGGAGGCCAGCCAGCCAGCAGGGACAGGAGGCTGATATTTGTCTCTGCTGAGCACTTCCTTGAAGCTGGGCTGGAGTCAGAGTCTACTCCTCTCTGAAAAGCCAGCTCTCAAGCAACAAAGAAAACGAGTTTTTTGAAAGCAGATTTCTGCCCACAAGAGGCCAGGGAGGAAGGCCTCTGCTACCAAAGAGGCTTTCAGAGCCAGGCAGAGTCACCCGGTGTAAGGGCTCCGTCTTAGAGGCCTGGGTGCCTCCCCTCGCTGTCAAACCGGGCGGGACACTGGACTTCTCTGGGCTTCAGTTTCCGAGACCGTGACCCACAATGATGTGCCTGATGCTACACACCTGCTAACATCTCTCCGCTGAAGGGGCCACAGGCATCTTCCTGCCTGGCCTCTCCTCTTGCTCGTGGGGAAGCCAAGTAAGAAGCACAGGAAGACCTTGCGCACTGAGTGTTGTGACCGCCCCCGGAGTCCCCCAGCAGGCCAGGCCAGACCCAGGTCTCCTGCCCCCCCTCCTGTTGGGACAAGCCTGTGTATTCTGTCCCATGTCCAGCACCGGAACTGAGCTCAAAGCAGGGAGAGGCAGGGTAGACCGGTGCTGAACTTCTAAATCCATCTTCCAATGGCTGCCACATCATCCTAAAGCCAGTTCTGAGTGTTCCATCCCTTGCACACGCCCCTTCTGGCCTCTCTCTCTCACTGCGCCCTGTGACCTTCCCTCTCACCTCTCCTGGACCCCCAGGGGTCTTACCTGCCCCCTGGCCCCGTACCCTACCTCCCAGGGCTGTTGCATTCTGTCCAACCTAGACCACCCAGGGCAGATGTTAACTCTGGGATGGAATCTCCCAGCAGATGAAACTCTTCTCTCCATCAGATTTGTGGCATTTGCCTATTATACTTGGCATTTTATTTCTGGACAAATTTTATCTCCAATAATCAGCTGTAAAGTGAGTGATTTCAGGACAAATACCATGCAGTAAACGTCCTTTGTTCTGGGCTTCCCTGGTGGCGCAGTGGTTGAGAATCTGCCTGCCATTGCAGGGGACACGGGTTCGAGCCCTGGTCTGGGAAGATCCCACATGCCGCGGAGCAACTAGGCCCGTGAGCCACAACTACTGAGCCTGCGCGTCTGGAGCCTGTGCTCCGCAACAAGAGAGGCCGTGACAGTGAGAGACCCGCGCACGGCGATGAAGAGTGGCCCCCGCTTGCCGCAACTGGAGAAAGCCCTCGCACAGAAACGAAGACCCAACACAGCCAAAAATAATAAATAAATAAATAAAATTTTAAAAAAAAAATGTCCTTTGTTCTTAGAAGGATTAAGGAAACTTCCAAGAAGTGAGAGAGAGAGAATGCAAGAAAGTGAGAGAATGAAAGAGAGAAGGAAAGAGAAAGAGACAGGGAGGCGTGAAGAAGAGAGGGAAGAAAAGAAGAAGGAAGGAAAAAAGAGAAAAAAGACCTTCGTTATCTTGGAAAAGTTAAGTATTAGATTATTAGCTAGCAAGGAAATACAGTTCCTCATGGAATTATCGAATATTCAAGCTAAATGAGGCTAAGAGATCATACAGCCTTTGATCTACAGGATGAGAACCCCGAGGAGGCTGGAAAATGGGGGGTGGCTTGTCCGAGGGCTCCCAGGTCGTTATGGCCGAGTTGGGACTGGAGTCCAGGCCTCCTGAGTCCCAGTACAGTGTGCTCCACCTTGTGCTGCATTTCAGAGTCGCCCTGCCCAGCGCCCAGCTCCTCATATGCCCACACCCAACCACACATGCTACCCCAGAGAGAGGAACCCGCCTGCCCAGGCCCTGGTGGTCCCACCTCCCCTCCCCATGCCCATCTCCATCCCAAGCTCCCCCAGGAGGAAGTCTTTCCTTCCTAGTAACCATGAGATAACGAGGGACCAGCTGCTGGTGCCCATGGGGAAGCAGTCTGAACCTCTGCTGTGAGAGATGCTGGGAAATGGCCGTGGTGGCTGACGTCGCGTAGGTTCGGCCCAGTCCACATTGACCAGCAGCCCCAGGCCTCTTCACTGGCCTGAGAAAATGCCAAGGACAAGCCCCAACTTTAATGCAGTAGACCCAGGTCTTTCCAGCCCATTGGATGCTCCTGTCACAGGCAACTCCTGCAGGGTCCCTGGAAATCCTGTGAAAAGCTTTAGATCATACAATTCATAGGGTTTAACTGATAGAGAGGGATGGTGGAAAATTCTGGGGTCTTGGCACAAATTCTGGGCACCTTGTGTTAACATGGATGGGGATAAACTGGAGTCTGATGAGGAGACCAGGGTTGGGAGGGGACTTGAGTTGTCTAAGAGGAGGAACAGCTGAAGAATCTGGGTGTGAGCAGCAAAGAGGAGACTCAGGGTCAGGTAATAGCTGCAGGCAAAGGGATTAGCTCTTTCTGGTAGATCTGGGTCAACATAGGAAGACTTTTCTTAGAATTCACTTTGTCCTCCAAGGTTCCTCATCACTGGTCGTGTCCATGCAGAGGCTGGCTAGCTGCCAGCAGAGAAGTGTGAACACTGGAGGGGGAGATGGCCTGGAGCACCTCCAGGGTCCCTTCTGTGCCTACCATGAGATGACGCAAATTCACTGCAACATCTACCCCCTGCCTGAAGCCAAACTGGTCTTTGAAAGCACAGAAAGGCTGGTCTGGGTGATGGGGAAAGGAGGAAGGAACATGGCAGCAAGCAGAGAGCACACCCGAGTACTCAGGGCCCAAGCCTGCAGACGCAAGGAGGAGAAGCAACCCACAGGCAGGCGTCCAAAGACAGACTCCCTCTTCTATTCACCATGGCCCCAGGAGCCTCCTCTTCCGTCTGCACTGATACCGCTCAGAACTTTGTTTCCTGCATATTCTGAGCCTCCCAGCGGCCCCCACCAACTTCTCCAGCTTGGGACACGTTCAAGTTTCATGTTGCTAGGTAATGCATCCTTTGTGAACCACTCAGATGCCGGATGGTTAGAGAGGTGGTACAGGAGAGATGGAGGAGGGGGCAAATTGTGGGATGTCTGAATGGCAGGACCAGGGGCTGGGGTATACCTCGTGAGCTAACTACTTGAGTGCAACCCAGAGAAATCAGAGATGAAGAATATGGAAAGTGGGTCATCTGCCCAGAACCCAGCTTCCTAGACTGTTCTTTCTGGCTTCCTTCCTTACTCCAGGTAAATCGAATTAACCTCTTTTGCTCCAGTTGACCACCCCAAAGAAGCCTATTCCCTGGCTCAGTTTCTTGGCTGCCAGAGGTCTGCTTTCCTCCCTCTGCGTAGTTCGGTTCCCTGACCAATGGGAACAAACGGCCTAGAAAGGAAGTGATATGACCAGAGGGATTCTTTACAGCTGCTTTGTGAATGCTTCCCCGGGGCCAGCCTTTGATCTCTAATGAAAAGCTCAGCTTCTTCTGAGGAACTGAATTCCTGGCTCTCAAAGCATTGTTGGGAGGGAACTTTCCATCCTAAGGAAGTCTACTTGCTCATGGGCATGAGACAATTAAACAGCAAACTTCCAGCAAGCAGCAAAGGACCAGTTCTCCAGTTGTGGTTGCAAACCAGGGATAAGGGAAGGGAGCCCAGGAGCGGGAGGTCAGCTAGAGACAGGATGCAATTACAGAAGAGGAAAGCGCCTGTAGGTAATGGGGCAGTCTTCTGGGCATCTTCCATCCCAGAAGATCCTTTTTTCTATCTAATGCCAAGGAGCTCTATGAAAACATTCCCCCTATAGTCATAAAAGGGCATTTTGTAGAGGGTATCTACGGTCAGAAGACCTCACCCCATGAGGGCAGGACCTGGCTCTATCTCATGCACCTGTATTCCTAGAGCTTGGCACAATCTTAATACGTAGTAAGAACTCATGGAAGGAAGGAAGGAAGGAAGGGGGGAGGGAGGGAGGGAGGGAAGGAGGGAAATGAACTGTTGAACATGTAGGAAGTAGCATCTTGCTAAAAGCCTTGGGAGTGTGCAAAACAGCTGCCTCCCAGCATTTCAGCACTGGGGGGGTTTCATGGTAGCAGAGGAACAAATGTGACTCAAGGAGGTAAAGTGTAACGTAGAAAGACTGATGTGGGAGACACTGCAGACAGAAAGACTGGGAATTCTTTCAGCAAGTCTAGGGATCCAGTTGCAAATCCAACGTGGACTGGGGTGGCCCAGCACACCAGCTGGTCAGTGTGAATTACAACCAACGAACCCAGAAGAAGAAGTGCTTTCAAACCCAGAACAGAAAGCCTCCTGCCATTCCTGGCCAAGGAAGGAGGGGTCTGCACTGTTGACGGCACTGGTTAGCTTTCTTGTAAACCATATGTAGTTCGTCCTAGGTCATGAGTTTAGTTAATCTTCTAATATTCTTGATAACAACTCAAGTAAATTAAAAAAAAAACAAAAACCCAAGCCTCAACAACTTTCAAGAAGTGTCAGGGCGGCTACCTGGGCCCATCTCACATTAGCATTGCCTGGTATCCAAAATAGGCAGACCAAGTTCAGAAAGCCAGTTCAACTAGGACTCTATTGAGGTTTGCAGCACACAGGTTACACCCACACAAAGGCCCAGCCCTAGGACTATTGTGGGCAGGACTGAGGGTAACATCATTCCTCAGCCTCCCATTTCCCCAAGGAGAGTTCTGTTCCTTCTGACTCCGTGTTCTCCTGTGCCTCCTCCGCCCTGCTGCCAGCCTGGCTCTCAGGGCCCGCTCACTGTGATGGGCAATGACAGATGTGCAACGATGGCTTTCCCCAGGAGCAGTCATGTTTTAGCAAGGTCACATCATGAAGTCCTAATGGTGGGATTTCAGATGACAGCCAGTGAGTCTAGGCACAGGGTGTGGGGGGCTCCCGGCCTCCCCGTGCCCTGAAATTAAATTCCGCCAGCGGGTGGGGTGTACCTGCTTTCAGAGTGAGCCAGAGGGAATTAAATTAGATTCCCAACTGTTACTGCCCATGGGTACCTTGGTCTGGCACCCTGGGATGCCGTGTGTGTGTGTGGGTGTGTGTGTGTGACGGGGGCGGGGAGGAGGGAGGGAGGGAGGACGTTGGTTGAAATATATGAGAGAGGAGAAAGGAAGGCAGGAGAGTGGCTGTAGGAGAGAACAGGAAGGGGGACGTCTAAAAGGAGAGAGGGAAGAGACAGGAGCGCAGGAGGGAGACGATGCCTGGAAAAGACCGCGCTGTCACCATCTCAGAACTAGCAGGCCCCAGGTACCGAAAACAGCAAAGGCCCCTCTCGGGTCACCACAGGGGACTCTGTTGGCCCTGGCTTGGCCTGTGATGGCATCTGCTTCCACCAGCATGACCGCCCCCCACCCCAGGCAGGCCATGTCTGGCTGTGCCCATGCCCACTCGGCTCATCGCCTGGTGTCCTGCGTAGGTATCACCCCGGGCCAATGTCCCTTTGACCAGGTCCCCCCAGTTGGACCAAGAGTCCCCACAGGCCAAGACTGTGCCTCAGGAGAGCAGCTGAGGCACTTCACTTCCTAGCTCTTCACTGAGCTTTCTGATATGCAAAATGAGTGCGTAGTGGCTCACCTGGCCACCTGACAGGGTGACTATAAGACGCCAGCTGTGACAGTGCCTTACAGAGGACGAGCGCTTCTCACCCTCCACTGGGCTGGCTGCAGGGAACAGGCTCAGGGAAGACCTATGTCTTCCCAGTCCCTCCTCTCCCCATCAAGCCCCAAGCACGGTCTACAGTGAAATGGCAGCCAGAGGCCAGTGGCCAGGGCACCCAGCAACCAACCACCACCCAAGACCTCCCTGTCAACGGAAGCACCCTGGCTGGCCTGCCGCTCCTGGGGTGAACTTAGGACACGAGAGATAGTCATGGGCCAGTAACAACATTCCCACTGGAGGCAAAAATTCTCCAGGAGGGAGTCATTGCTTTGGATTAAGCATTACTCTCTCTCACTCCTGCTTTTAAGATACAAACGTCCCCAAGAGGGTATCACATTAAGTCTTTAATGTTGGGTGTGGATGAACTTGCAAGGCTTTCCCTCTGTCCAGAAAGAATGGAAAAATCATGGAGATGCTGCGTAAGGTGGCAAGGCTGGGAGAGAAAGACTGACTTTATCTCCTTCACAGCTCTGCCCCTGCAGCCCTAAGGATGAAGACAGCCAGACAACAGGTCTTTTCTGGGTCTAATGCTGTCTGGCCACATGCATTTGATTGGCCAATTGCATTTGACTTTAAACTTGACTTATCCACTCACCAAATATTTACTGCATGCCTATTACTTGCCAGGCACTGTTCTAATGCTGGGATTAGCCGTGAATAACAGTCAAAAACGTGTGCCCTCATGGGACTGTGATCTCGTCCTGCACTGCCCTGTGTGGTCACCACATGTGAAAGTTCACCCCGTGAAATGTGGCTAGTCCAAACTGATAAAGGCTGTCAGTGTAAAATAAGCACCAGACTTCAAAGGTTCAGTACCAACAAAAAAATGTAAAAAATACTAAAAACTTTGCAAATGACTTAATGTTGAAATGATAAGTTTTGGATATATTGAATTAAATAATATATATTATTAAAATAAATGCCATACTTTTTAAAATGTAACTGTTAGAAATTTTTAAATTTTATATTTCTTACATTGTATTTCCATTGGACCATGCTGGTCTAGACAGTAAGTAGGTATAAAAGAAAATATGTCATTTATTGATGATGATAAGAGCTAGGGAGAAAACCAACAGGGGAGGAGGATGAGTAGGCGGGGGGTTAATTTTTAGACAGGATGGCCAGATAAGCCTTCACTGAGAAGGTGACTTTTCCATAAAGAGCTGAAGGAGCATGAAGATATCAGGAGAAGAGTTTTCCAGGCAGACAGAACTGCAGGTGCAAAGGCCCTGTGGTGAGAGTGTGCCTGGCATTTTGAGGAACATCAGAAGGCCAGTGTGGTTGAAGCAGAGTGAGATAGGGGAGAGTGGTAGGAGTTTAGGTGAGATAAATATTGGGAGCTCAATAAATATTGAGATCATGCAGGACCTCATTGGCCATTACAAGATGTTGACTTTTACTCTGAGTGAGATTAGAAGCCAAAGGAGGGTGTCTGAGCAGAGAAGTGAAAAAATTTGACCCCCTCTGGCCACCATATTGAGAACAGGCTACAGGGACAAAAGGGCAGAAACAGAGACCAAGAAAGAGATGATGGTTCCTTGCACGAGGGTGGGAATGGGGCAGAGAGAAGAAGAGGCAGTCAGATCCAAAACATATGTCAAGGGTAGAGGTGACCAGATTTGGATGGATTGGACATGGAACATGATAGACAGAGGACAAGGACTCCAGATCTTTTGTCCTGAGCAACTAGAAGGATGGTGTGTTAACAGTTTGCAAAAGTGGCCCCAATCCTTCCCTCCTGGTATGCACACCCCTTGCAAGGTGACTTTGTAGCCCCTCCCATCAAGAGGCGGAATCTATTTCCCCACCTCTTGAATCTGGGCTTCGCCATATGACTGATTTTGACCAATGTAGTGGAAGTGGCATCATAGCCAGTTCTGAGCCTGGGCCTCAAAAGACCTTGCCGTTTCCACTCTCATTCAGACTCCCATATGACCAAGCCCAGGCTAACCCACTGCAGGATGAGCGAGCATGTGAAGCAGAGATAAGTTCCCAGCTGAGGCCATCTCAGAGCAGTCTGTCCCAGCTGATCGTAAAACTATAAGTGAACCCTATAAGACCAAAAGAACTCCCAGCTGAGCCCAACCCACTAAATTGTGAGCTGAATAGATGGTTGTTGTCTTAAAGCCGAGCTTCGGAATGGTTATCATGCAGAAAAGTGCAAACTGATACAGACGATGTTGCCATTTATTGAGGTGGAGACTCAATTTTTTATTATGCTGTGATTGTTTTGGATGTGAGTCTGGATGCTTACAGAGCAAAAGCCTTGTCTTCTCTCCCTGCAACACTGAGAGCACCCTCAGGAAAGGGCTAGATGGAATCTGGTGAACGGATGGATGGATGGATGGATGGACGGATTCATTCGATAGCTGACTTATTCATCGGCTCCCTAAGCACCAGCCAGGTCCCCGATTTACCCTTCTCCTGACAAAGCCAGAAGAGCTTTAAATGCCTCTCCTCCTCCCCGCCACCCGCCTTCTACTCTGTCCAGAGTTTGCGGTTGAACCTCGATTTCCTAGAGCTTTCATCAGCGATAGCAACAGAGAATTGAAACCCACAGATCCGTGTGTTTCCTTGAGAACCTGAAGCACTGATTTCTAGCCTGTTTTGACCTCCCACACCCAGCCTTTTCCCAGATGTGCTAGCAAATAACAAATCAGTTGTTTTGAGTTTTTCTTTCTCTCCACCCCCATGACATGTTAATTAGCGAGGGAAATGCCAACAGCAAAGTCAAAAGGGCTGAGGACAATCCCCGGCCCTGAGTAGCCAGCTGGTGCAGCACTGGGCGTTCTGACTTTCTACCCAGGGCTGGTGTCCTTTTCCAGGGCTTCAGGCACTGTTTTCTGCTTCCCTGCTTGTCTTTCCTCCACCCCAGGTGCTCCAGGTCCCTCAGGAACCCCACACGGGTGCCTCTGTGATGGTCTCAGTAATGCCGGTGCATCATGTCACCTCTTACAAAGCATTTCCCAGATGCAGCCAGCCCCACAGCCATCCAGCTCGGTGAATTATGACACTATCCCCATTTTAGAGATGAAGGAACTGAGGCTCAGAGGGTTAGGCAGACTCACCCCACATCATTTGGCCCAGGGCTGGGAGTTTGGAGCCTGGTTTTCTGATTCCAAACCTGTCTTTCTTTCACTGTCAGCACCATCAAAGTATGTTCTCAATAAAGGGCCAGATACACTGAGGAGGCGGGGAGGGGGGCTCCTTAGGCAAATTGCTGGTAATTTTAGGTTAGGTCTCCCATGGGCATTTAGCTGATGTCAATCTCTGGCCGAGGTCATCCAGGCCTGGGGTGGGGGCACTTTGAAGAGACACGGGGTCTCTCCCAGGCCCTGAAACTGCACCAGCCTGCATCTCTGGGGCTCCAGCTGTCCTCTGAAGCTAGCGGGGTATCCAAGAGCCGAGAATAAAGGCCAGTCGCCAGGTTCTTTAGAGGCCTCATGGGACTTGTAGCTCCAGTCAAGCCCTGATCCCATCCACAGTCCCCATTTGTAAGGCTGTGGTGGATGAAATGAAGATGTTTATTGGAGGCAAGCTGGCCCCCACCAAACCTAACATGGCCTCTCAAGAGACCCTCCCCAGCTACCAATGCACCTCTCCCTCTCCGCCAGGGCAAGGGACTCCACATGCTATGTGCCCTTCTTGAGTCTGGGGGGAGGCATGTGGGTGTTGAGTGTATGTGAGTGTACACATGTATCCACAACCTGCCCCATGGCCTGCTGGGATTAGTCAGGCCTGCCTGTTGGCAGTGCCTACACACAGTCCAGGTTTACCAGGTCAATTATTTTTTGTTAAATACCTGCTCTATACCCAACACAATATGGGGGAGTGAAGTATTTTCCCTTAAGGGAAAGGCAAGTTGCGTTTAAATGGGTCTTAATCACTCACCCGCTGTGTGGCCTCAGGCAAGTAGCCTAGCCTC
This sequence comes from Balaenoptera physalus, assembly GCF_965194825.1. NCBI lineage: Eukaryota > Metazoa > Chordata > Mammalia > Artiodactyla > Balaenopteridae > Balaenoptera > Balaenoptera physalus. The sequence goes on from NC_138897.1 coordinate 27,905,269, forward strand.
TCTGAATCTCCACTTCCCAACCTGCAAAATGGGCATAAGGATATTGCCATCTCTACCTCCAGGATTGTCCTGGATTCATTTGAGATACAGTGGGGTAAAACACCTTGAAAATTGTAAAGTGACTTACACATAATGAGGCCTAGTATCAAAGATGTTACAACAAGCACATAGATGGGAAGAACCTGAGGATGTTGTAACAGTTTGAATTACATTGTGTGGTTTAGATTTCAGCACATGTGCAGCAAAAGCAAATACTCAGATGATTTCTGGAAGGATCCATGAGGCCTGGCAACAGTGGTTCCCCACGAGGAGAAACCTTGGGTGGCTGGGGACAGAAGAGGGAGGGGAATGGGGTTTTATCTGTTTGCATACATCATTTTGTGCCATATGATCTTTGTACCACGTGTATGTATTTTGTGGTTGTTAAAATACAGAGTAGTTTTAAAAATAAAATAATAAAGAAATGTCCATATAGCAAAATAGAAAAGGTGGTCAATCTTCAGGGCTGTTCTGCCCCCCTTTCTCATCCTCCCCTTCCTTCATCCCAGGTTCCCAGGACCTCCCACAACTGTCCCCCATTCCTCTCCCCAAATTTCAACTCTTTGTCTCTCCCCACTTAAAAGACAAGCAGGCTGAAGCGCAAAGAAAGTAAACACCTTGCTGTCACACCTCCCAGGTGGCAGGGCTGACGCAAGGTGGATTTGATCTCAGTTCTGTGGAGCTTCTCTGTTCCACAGAGCGCCCACCACCCCCGATCTGAAACTACAACTCAGATCTGCTGAGAAAGCGTGGGGAGGCCCTGTAGCCGTGAGTTCAGGCCTGACACCCACAGCAGGTGTACTCTGTGGTGGAAAGGGTCTTTCCAGGGCCCCTCGCATGTCACCACATATCTACTTCAGGTTAAGGCTGGGTTCCGGTGACGTTGCTTTACAAAAGGTGCTTGGGGTGTGAACTTGGGAATCAGGGCCGTTGGACAGGGTCAGGCAGCTGCCTTATTCTAATTCCACTCGGGAGAGAAGAGGCCTTGGCAGGCTTCCCAGCTTGCAATGTTTTAACCAAACAATTTTGAAAACTGAGTTCAAGACCTGTCACCCGAAGCAGCAAGCTCTAGCAGAGTGCCAAGGAGCCTAGCTCCCCCTGGCTAAGGCGGGAAGGCCAGGAACACCTCCAGCTTCTGAAAGAGAGGGAGGTATTGAACGTGAGGCATCCCTCATTTGAAGCGGCCCAAGGCCTCGGGAATTCTGTGGGGAGTGGGGGAGTTGAGAATACTTGTCAGGGACAGGGAGGACCTGCCGGTGACCTTGGCCAGGGGCTACACTTTGGGCTTCTGTGGCCTCATCTGTAAAGGGGCACAGGGACGCCTGGCCCACAGGTGTGACGCCGGGAGCATGGAAGGCGTGCACTCCATGTTGGTTGCTGGCAGTGTCTCCACTTCCATGACAGCTCCTGCAGAGGCGGCCTGTCCTCCTCCGAGAGTGCGGGGTGGTCAGGCCCTTTGGCAATTGCCATTCCTGTCTGCCCTGCCTCCTCTGGAGAGGGAACGTTTCACAGCCAACGTGTGTCTCAGAGACCCGGCAGCTGGGGGAGCTGGGGAGAGGAGCGCGGCGAGTGAGTGAGAAGCAGCAGACAAACGAGGCAGCCTCCCGGGCAGCATGACTGAGCGCCGGCCTCCCAGGAGCCCTCTCCACACCCTGAGCTGCATCAGATCCCAGAGGGAGGTTTGGCAGGAGGGTGCCTGCTCTCTGCTCTGACTCCCGCTGTCTTCAGAGCCTGACAGGCAGCTATGAGCTGCTCCTGAGAGTCAAAGACAGTGGCAGACAGGCAGGGACATGTTTGCCAGCAAGCTCAGTGGTGAGTCTCTGAGGCTGCCAGGCAACCAAGAGACCAGGGTTGCTGGCTTGTCTCCTGCCAGCTGAACAGTCAGCCCAAACCAGGATGTGTCTCTACAACCCTGAGGCCCCTGGAGTCCACACTTTCCCCAACCAGGACACGCGGTCGTGGCAGGGTTCATGGACAGTTGCCCAGTGTGAGATCTGATTTTGAAGGATGGGGGTGGGGAGACTCAAGCTTGGGGGCAGGGACTGCGCTTTGATTCCCAAGGCTCTGAGATGAGATGAGCCGTCCTCTCCTGCTGAGCTTGAGATCTGCACTTGGGGAAGAGAGGGCGTTTAAAAATAGCATGACTGACTTGAATACCTCTGCTTCCTGCCTGCTGCAAGTCAGATCCAATTACTCTGCTGACAAGAGGCTTTTAGCCCAGGGAGCCCGGCATCCTGGGTGCCACTCCAGGGTGCTGGACACCATGGTGCCCTAGACCCTCCCCTCCCAAAGGGCATCCAAGGGTCCAGGAGAAAGGAACCAAGGAGAGGCAAAGGTCACATACACACATGGCCCAGCCCAAGGTCATCATTAGGGCACATCCAGCTACTTGATTGAATCTGGTTTCCTTGAACACCCTCCAACTTTTGTTCACATTGGGTGAACAGTCCTAAATATCTGACCCATGCCTGAGATTCCACCAGTAGAGCTCCACCCTTTCGGAATCCCTCTCGAAGATACAAGTGACCCTCCCCGGGATAGGTGCTTGCTCAGAGTTGAAGACACACATAGAATGTCAACTCCATGAGGCAAGACTTCCACGGTCTAGTTCATTGCTGGCACACAGTCGGTACTTAACAAAGCTGTGTTGAAATGAATGGATCAGTAGTAAAGGGGATTTGGCAGGAAAATGCAAATGACTCCATGCAACCCCTCTTATTGCAAGGGTGAGAAATAATCAACTGACCCAGAAATACGTGTCCTATTAATCATGGCCGCATGGCATCACCTCATCGGCAAAGGCCTAATACAGGGGCCTCTAGGAAATGTGTCTCTTTCCTTTCTCCAGCTAATGTCACTACATCTTGCAAACTCACCCAGCCCAAAGCAACTTGCCAGTGACCCTGTTAAACCAGCAAATGCTAGAGCTGCGGCTCTCCCCTGCCAGGCCTCACCCCACCTTCTCCATGGAGTGGTCCTCTCCTTTCTACTCTGGTTCTCTCCCTTCCTTAAACTCTCGAAATTATTGGATGCTTGGGGAAGGCAAAGTAAGAGAGCTGTCACTAAGTTGGGGATGAGGGTGCCTGGAACCATCAGGCATGTGTTGCATGTCTTGTCTATGACACTTGTCACTTTCCACCCTATGTTTGTCACAAGGAGCCTTGTCTTAGCAACTTCCCCAGGGTAGAGGCAGGGTCTTGGTCATCTGCCACCTACACACAGCCAGCACCTGGCACACACTGGTGCCCAGGAGATGTTTAATTAATGAGTGTGTATGGAGGGGACCCCGGGGGGTCCTGTAAACATTACAAAGGCACATGTAGAAAATCAAGGGATTACTTGCTGACCACTTTTATTAGCCTGGACAATTGAAGAAAGGATGCATAAAGCGAGTTCACCATGTGCCACGTCAATGATGAAAACTGGAGGACGGTGGCACTTCCACTCTCTGGGTCTGTTTACACTTCCTCTGTGATGGAATTCCACTTGTTTGTCTGTCAGGGAGGCCCTCCCTCGAGCTAAGCCCATGGACGGTTATTGGTGACAGCTTTGAGTGTTTCCGGGCAGGGCTCCAGGTCACAAGCAAGATCTAGGCCCCAACACCTCCCAAAGTTAAAATTCCACCAAGAATCAGGAGTCTCGTGAAGCTATTCACCATAGCACACACAGCCGGCTGGCCAGCTCCTCCTCCGCCTCCACCCTGACTCTGGGGAGCCAGGTGTGTGGACACAGAAGTTGGAATGATGACAGTTGCTGGCATATCACAGGTGAGACATTGAGCACCTAGAACTCTCTCTCATTCAATCATTCTCATTCTCTCTCTCTCTTTCACTGGGACCAGCTGGAGAGCAGAAAAGCATGGTGCGAGGAGAGGAGCATGAAGCCAAGCCCAGCTAAGCTTTTGGTGCCTTAAGAAATGCAGCAGAGGCAGAGCAGGACCCTGCCATGTTATCTTAGAGGTGGAAGGTGTATTGGAGGGATCGTCAAGACCTCCCGCCCACCACGCTCGCCACATCAGTGAAATGGCAGGGCCCACAACTTGGCAGTAGGATTCTAATTTGGTGCAACCTCTGTGGAGAGTTATTTGGCAATGGCCATGAAAATCACAAATGCACAACCCTTGTCAGCAGGTAACTCCACCTGGTATCCTACAAGTAAACGCATACATATAAAGCTATGTATGCTTTATACACAAAATGTGCACCATTTCTCATAAGAAGTGCAAAAGACTGAAACAACCAAATGTCCATCAATAGTGAACCGTGTGTTCAGGGAACATTGTACAGTCATGAGAAAGAAGGACCATGATCTCCAGGATGCCTTGAAGTGAAGAAAGCAAAGACTCTGAAAGGCCCTCCAAATCCTTCACTTATTAATGGGAAGGCTAAGACGCAGGGTGAGGAATGAGTTGCAGAAAGCCACCCCTGGGCTACTAGAAGCAGTTCTGTGCTGGAACCCAGGCCACCTGACGCCCAGTACAGAAGTCCCGCCACTGCACCACAATTTCCACCCTACTCAGATGTGGCCAGGAGTCCACAGCCTCTTAGCCTCCCCACCCCGATACTTAACGACCCAGAGTCGAACTAGTCTTTCTCTATGAAATCCAAACTTGTAGTGTCAGTGCCTTAGTCCCTTCCCTCCTGTTCTGTCCTTGACTAAACCAAGGAAGAGTGTGTCACCCCTTTTCCCTGTAGATGTGCCCCAAACCTCAAAGCATCCTTTGATCCCCTGCCTTCCCGCCTTCTCAGAAGATGACACCAGTCAAAGAAGATTGTTTATTCTAGATTGTGGCGGCTGTTCCCTAGAACACCATCCCGTTTGGTCAAAGTATCTCATATCAACGTGTCCTTTTTTCCCCCCTTAAGTGGAAAAAAACCTTGCAGGCTATCTTTTCTTTTGGGGCAGTGGAGCCATCAACATTCTTTTTCTCAATCTCAAAGGCTTGTGGTTATAATGATGGCTCACATTTATATTGGACCCACTGTGTGCCAGGCACTGTCAGACGCTTTACACATATTGACTCCTGTAATCCTCAGGACTCCATGGTGTAGCTACTGTTATTATCCCCTCTTACTCAGTGAGGAAACCTAGGTAGAGCAAGGGCACATAATGTGCCCACAGACAAACTTGAAGTAGGAAATGGCCCTGAGGGCATCTAGGCAGTAAGTAGAGAACTGAGACTTGAAACAGAAACCACAATTTGCAAAAAGGCCTGTGCAGTGACTCATAAAACAGTTAAATGGCACAGCACAGACTATCTAAGCTCAAATTCTTTTGACACCAGCTCATTCACACCCATATGTTCCAAGATAAGACCACAGACAAACTGATCTGACAGCAATTCCAAATAGGCTTGTGTGTTCTAAAGATATGACTTCTGACTGTTCCAGCAAGGCCCTAGTTTAGCAACTCTGACCAAGACCGTGCTATAATTAACTCCAGCCCCCAAACTCCATAAGCGCCCCTTCTTTAAGGCCCCCTTTTGAGGTGCCCCGCAGTTTCCCATGGTGTGTGCTCTCCCTTGCTGCATCAGGCTGATACGCCTGACTTTGTTTGGCTACGGGTATACTCTTGGTGGTCTTGGTTGGTGGGCTTTAATGGGATAGACCTGGAATTTGAACCTAGGAAGTCGGTCTGTGTGCTGAGTGTTCCACTTCTATAGGTGTTCTACACTCCAGGCTGTCATTATAGATGCCAGTCATATTGGCCCAAGATCAGCTCTGGCTCTGGGTAGGAGGGAGGTTGGGCCAGGGATGGCAAGGCAAGGCTGCTCCTTGGCAGATCCCCCCTCCATCTCCTGCGGCCTCTTCACTGTTCCTTAAAGCAGACCTGACATTCCTCCTGCCCACCTTCCCCTGAATCGGCAGCCTCTGTGGCAGCATCTTTATCAGGCACCTCCATGGTTCCCTACTCCTTCCAGGGCAGATGCTACCCTTCACATCTGCCTCCAGCCTACTACCCCTGCCTGCCCAGCTACTTCCAGGCCTCCAGACATGCTGGAGCTTTCTCACCTCCAAACATCTCCCCGGGCTGTTTCCCCAGTCTGAGATACAACCCCTCCCCGAACATCCATCTGCAAAGACTTCAAAGCTCAGCCACAACCCCGCCTCTTCCAGAAGGGCTTCTCTGCCTACCCCACTGGGCCTTCACCACCCTGGATTCCTGAAGACACCATCAATCTCTGTGCTTCTCAGTAGGCAAGGCTCTCCCAAGCAGCCTGTGACATTTGTGATGACACAATACCCGTGATGTCAACCAACTTCCAACTCCCCCCCCTCACATGGATCTTATCACTTCAAGTGGAATGTATGCTCCTTCCAGGCAGAAATAACCTGACATGCCTCAAGGCATCAAGCCCAGTGCCAGCTCCCAGCAAGTGCTTTCCTGCTCTTAATTTTAAAAATCCAGCTATGAATAGCAGCTGTGATTCATTTTTTTTCCCCATGTAAGCCATGGCTAGAGCCGCAGGTCTGGAAATGGCATGTGCAATATAAGGGATTAACCTTCAACTTAAAAAACAAAACTAAACTAAACAAGACCTCATCTGCTCAGAGAGAAAATCTAGAGGGAAGTGCCAACAGGTTAGGCATGGTCCTGTTGAATGATGGGATTAGGAATGATATTTTCCAAATTTATTGTTACATGAGTTTATAATGGCAGAAGAAATACAGCCATATAATAATAATAAAGACAATATGTACTAAAGAGGAAGCACAGGTGAGCAAGCAAGAAAGAGCTAATCCCCACGCCAGCTGTCGGCCACAGAGCCTGGCGGGCATGTCAGGAGATTGGCTTGGGGAGGTGGGTGGGGGCTTGTACCTCCAAAGGGCTGGGTGGGTCTGCCGCCGATGCCTGGGCCAGAGCTGGTCTCCCACCCTGTGGGGTGAAGGTCGCATGTGCCCTGAAAAGGGAGGCAGCAGCCCTTGTCACCGATCCCCGTACTTCAAATAGATCTCAAGCACAGGGGAATTCGAGCAAATCAAAGGAAGCCCAACTGTATGAGGTAGGATGCAATTTATAGTCCTCATGTCCCCCCAAGAGGTGGTAGAGGCAGGGGCAAAAGAAAAGTTCTAGAAGGTTTTAGATAACTCTTAAATAAGAGCTCCATAAATAGTCATTTTTAAAGGGAAACTAGGCTGTTTGGGGACAGAATGAGGATGATGTCAGGAAAGACAGCCCCGCTCTGCCTACCCTACCCCCGGGTGTTCCCATCAGCGTCAGGATTCCGGGCTGGGCAAGCCAGTGCCTGGAGCTGTCCGGGCCCAGGTGCCAGCCATGCCCTGCCCCAGGGAGGCAACTCCCATGGGACAGGACAGGAGCATAAGAGCCCCCGACATGTGACCTCGTTGCCGACGGGGTGCCCTGTGGCCAGCCTCAAAACTTGGGCTCACCTCTGATCCTTCTCTGGTCACCCTTGTCAGCCAGGGCGCACTGAGAGCCCCCTGCCCCAGATCTTGGTGCTCTAGTCCCTAACCTGCCACCAAGGGCAGGGTGACCCAGGAAAGTCAGGCTTCTCATGTCCAACGAGCCAGACAAGAAGCTCATGACGAACTCTCGTTTCGACCCTTGGTTCCACTCCAAGGACACCCTGTCTCGTGTTTCCTGGAAGCCTGGAATCAGGAAGGACAGAAGGGCTGCAAGTCCCTCAGGGGATCGGCCTCAGTCAGCCAGCCCCAGCAAGCACCCTAGCCAAGAGCCCGCGGGGTTGGTGGCAGTTAGGGGGTGGGAGTCACCCCAAGTGGGGCCCCCTGACTGTGGAGCCCAGCACTCAGTGTCCTGATGGCAGCCGCCCCCAGGAGGACGAGGAGGGGCCGGCTGAACGCAGCCTCGTGGGTGGGGGTGGGGATGAGTAAGGGCAGCCGTGTGCGAGGGAGTGCACGAATGTGGGCAAGTGAAGGAGTGAGGGTGAGTGTGTCAGGATGATGGGTGTGTAAATGGATTTCAGGAGTGCGTGAGTGGGTGAGGGTGTACACGATACGTGTGTGTGCTCGTGTGTGAGTGTGTGTACAATGGTAGTGTGTGTGTCTGAGAGGAAAGTGGGTGTGGATGTGTGCAAGGGTGTACACTGTGTGTGTGAATGTGTGAGAAAAGTGTGGGCTGAGTGTGTAAAGAGGCACAAATGTGTGGGTGTGTATGTGAGTGTGTGGGTGAATGTGTAAGAGTGTATGGCTATGTACACATATGTGAGCGCATGTGTTCTGTGTGTGGATGCGTGTACAAGGGTGCATACATGTGCACAGCCCCAGGGAGCAGCTCACCTGGGAGGCAGGAAGGGAACATCGGTTCTGCAGGGAAGTTTATTGCAGGGAAGGTCATGCACACAAATAACTGTACGAAACAACAGTAACCGTCCTCACAACAGTAAACCCAGAATCTCTCCCACCAGCCCAGACCGTAAGAAGCTCTTTGTCTGGGTGTCCCATGTACACTTCAGACTCAATTCATCCAAATCAAATTGTTTTCCCTTCCTTCCCACCTGTTCCTCTGCCCTGGGGGTGTACAGAACTCACCGGGACCCATGGCTGGGTCCTGGGAACCTTCCAATGGTCTCTCCCTGACTCTCTCTCCTCCACCCTTTCTGTCCACTCCCTCACGCACTTCTGTGGTTCCCGTCGCCTCTACAACTACCGGCCCCCTCCCACGGCCTCAGCTGTGTCTGCTGCTCTCGTTGTCCCCGCCTGGACCACTACTCTGGCCCTCGCTGGCCCCTCTGCCCCTCGGGCCTCCACTGCCATGCACACTCCAGCCAGGCCGTCTTCCAGGAGTCAGCCCATCGGCTCGCAGAGCTCCGCGCCTCCCAGCAGCTGCTCCGACTGTGTCCCTGGCCACAGGCACTCCTACTGCTGGGGAGCCTCGGAGCTGAAGGCGAGCTCACCTCTCAGCTAAAAAGTCCATCACGGGACACTCAACAAGTCACTCAATTTCTGTGTCCCAGAGAGAAGCAACCCAGTCCGCCATGCTATACACAGTAGATGGGTTCCAAAACGACAAACTCATGTGATGAATCAGCTCTTACATCAGAAGGAATTCTATGATGAACCTCATCCCGCCCCCAAAAAAATGGGTTTTGCCATATTAGACTTAAAGTAAAGCTTAGCTCTGCAGGACGGTAGAAAGAACACAGACTTTGAAGCTAAACAAAGCCAGATGTGAATTCTGCATGTATCACATAGCCATCCCAGCTGTGTGACCTTGAGCACCTCCTTTAATGTCTCTGAACTTCTCAGCCTCAGTTTCTCCAACTCAAAAATGGGGCTCTACGTCATCAAGTTTGGTGAGAGTGAAATGATATAATGAATACTGAATGCATTGCATGTCTGACACAAAATAAGTGTTTAATATCTGTTACTCTCCTTCCACCACCCTTTCTCCTGTCCTTGACCTACATCCATCAAATTAGTGAGAATTCATTGGATTAAGTTCAAAAGAGTAAGGGAGCCACTCAGCCCATTCACTGAACTACATCTTCCAACTACATTAAATTACAGCGCAGGACAAACAAGGAACTTGCCAATGGGACCCCAGAACTACTGTGCAATTTTTGAGGAAACAAGAATCGCAGCAGAGGGGCAGACGTTTCAGACTGTAAATTGTGTTTAAATTTTCCCACAAGGAAAAAAGATGAAATCCAGAAATTTTAAATTAGAATATAAAACACCTTGACAAATTTTTAACGGATTTTAAAATGGTTTGTGATGACTTAAAAAGGGAAGGGGGAGCAAGAGGGGACTGATAATCACCAGGGACCAGCAAGTTCCCTAAAGAATGAGCTTTTGTGATGGGGTCACCTGGGCTGGGAGATGAAGAACACCAGAGTGTAATGGATCTGATTTTCACCAGGCATCTGACAGATTGCACAAGGAAGCATGCAATAAGTATCCACTGAAATGAATGAGCGAGAAAATTGAATTAGACTGTTATGAATGTTTGTAGATAAGAATAGGAAATGTCACGTGGGTAATAGATACTACACTCAGACGAGTTGGTCCAATGAGCGTTATTGTCAACCTGCAGGAAGGGAAGAGGGGAGCAGGAGGGGGCGGGAGGGCTCTCTCCAGGGCACGCCTTGGGCATCTGTGCTTAGGCTTGGTCTGTCCACATTTCCACCAGTTACTTGACTGAAGATCTACTGTCAGATTTATCAGGTATGAATATATTCTAACCTGGGAGGGATGGAACTTTTGCTAGGTGACAGACTCCAGCTTCCATGACATGCCAATGGCCTAGAAGCATGAATAAACCAACAAGATGAAATCTCATCGGCATAGATGGAGAAGCCAAGGCTTTGTTCAAAACCTCTGCCTGAGGGCTGGAGGGGAGGCCTGCCTGATGGCACCAAAGTAAACATGAGCCGTGAGTTTTTGAGTGTGACGAGCTCAACAGGAGCCATGGGACTTGACTGGAAAAGGGTCACACAATCTTAATATCAATAATTAGACTCATGGCACTGAGACCAGAGCAAGCGCTCTCCAGCGCTCTGAACACCAGGAAGGTTCAAAGCACGTGGGAGCACTGGGACCCATCTTCAAACACCAGAAGTGCTGTCCCAGGACAGAGAACATGTGAATTCTATACAGCTCAAGTGGGTAGAGCTTAGGGTTGCCAGTTAGCAAACAAAAATACAGGCTACTCAGTTAAATCAGAATTTCAGATAAACAATGAATGATTTTTGAGTATAAAAATGCAATATTTGGGACATACTTATTTAAAAATCCATTCGTTGTTTGTCTGTGATTCTAATTTAACTGAACATCCTGTATTTTATCTGGCAACCCTAGCGAAGCTGGGGTTGGAGAGTAGAATTTAGAGGAAGGCAGGTTCTAACTGAATGTAAAATTGTTTAACAGCCCATAGCATATAGTACATGCTCAATAAGTACCTGATCTAATAAATGAATTAAGTGATCAAGAAGAGCTAACCAACAGGGAAGAGATGATTTCACAGGTATATACATATGTCCAAACCCATCAGATTGTACAGTTTAAATATGTTCAGTGTATTGTCTTTTTTTTTAAATGGAAGAGGGAAGACTGGATTGCCTCACACATGATGTGGGAGACTTTTCCAAGACAAAGTTCAGCCCAAAGCCTCTCGTTGGGTAGCAAGAAGAGGTTTTCTGAGTTTGCATCAGATTTATGGTTTCCGATTTCTTTTCTGTGTGAATAGATCTTACTGAGAGCCCCCCCCACCACGCCCAGCATAGAGTAAATAAAAGCAGATGGCTGCTCCCACAGTGTAAAGCCCCCCACTTTGGCAGGAGACGCTTGTCATCAGCTGGACTCCTGGACCCTGCATGGGTCTTCCTGCCCTATTTGAGGACCATAGGAGGCAACACCTCCAAGGCCTCCTCAACTCTAAGGTCCCAGGTGCCAGGAAGCTCCACTAGGCTGATGCCATGATTTGTCACTTAAAGGGCAGCCCTGCTGGTGGCTGACATTTGTTAAACAGGGTTTAGTGGGAAGGGCAGAGGACGGGGTGAGACCCAGCTCCCTTCACGTGTGCCTTCACTGTCGTCTGACCCAGGTGTGGGCCAGGCCCTGCTGCACTGAGTAACACGGTGACCCCGGGCCAGTCACTTTCCCATTCAGAAGGGGATGAGGCACTTGCTTAGGTCCTTTTTGCTCTCGTGCTCTTGGATCCATTATAGAATTTAAATACAAAGAACCTTCATTCTTAATTAAGGGACACTGAGATCTGGAAAATTCCACAATAAGGAAAAAATGTCCTTGAGTGACCCCCTGTGGTTGGAGAAGTGGCAGCGGGGGAGGAACGCTGCTTCATGGTGGCCTTGGACCACCTCGGCTGGAATCTGCTGATCTGCTGAGTTTTGTGTGGCCTATAGAGCAACTGGGAGGCCCCCAGCCAGGCCTGGGCTGCTGTGGCAGCTGAAGTGGCTCCCTGGGAAATGGACCCACTTCCCGGGTCCTCGCTCTCAGACAGGGCCTGGTAGCAGGCTTTGCCCTCGCCTCTGAGCAGGACCGAGCAGGCCCCTGGGGGCCTAGGCCCAGTCTTCCTGCGCCCTTGCCTTCCCCTGGGTTCTAGGCTCATGTCCCATGGCACTAGGACTCTCAGCCTACACAGTACGCCCCTCCTTGCCTTGTGGGGATGTCTGACCTTCCAGCATTTCCAGTACAAGGCTTAGCTTTGATGGTGACAAGCTTTGCCTCTAACGGCTTCAGCCTCCCTATAGCCCATTCCCCCCCCACACACACCTTCCACCTGCCCATCCAAAACCCGCTCTCCCCAATAATCCCGGGGCGGGGTGGGGATTGCAAATGTCTCCAAGCCTAATCCTGAGCCCCTAACCAGCATATTTTATTCTAACAGAAGACCAAAGAGGGAAAAATGCAAATGGTGGAGGGGCAGGATTTAGCCTCACAAGCATAGTGACAGGGCTGCTGACAAGCTGGCACAATCTGGGCTGTGTTCAGACCGAGGGAGACGACAGCAGCCCTGGCAGACCCAGGCCGCACACCAACAGACACAGGGGCGCCCCGTACAGCTGCGGACCACGCGAATAGGCGCGGTGTTCCAACTGCCTAGGAACAACACTATACAGGCGATGTTTTCCCTATTTCTGCGCGTCCACAATCTAACAAATTGCCCATCAACAGACCGAAGGTCCCCATTTGATCTGAGTCAGAGAGGGATGGAGGCCGTACAAGCACTCCTTTAGCAGGCCAGGAAGAAGCTGGCAGAGTCCTTAATAAAGTCAGAGCTATTTGCCAGGAACCTGCTGGGTGGCCCATCCCTCTTCTGAGGGACCCAGAGAAGTGAGCAATCATGTCTCTGCCCTCCATGCAGACACTGGCCAAGCCCAAGTATAAAGATGTGGTCAGAGTAAAAGGCTCAGAGGAGAGAAGCTGATGAGAGGGGAGAAATATCCGGCCCATTCTCAAAAGTCAGGGCTGGAGCTAAAGAGCAAGGCCAGGACATCCAACCACAAGAAATGAAGCCAGCTGAGGGTAAGCAGTGGGATGAGGGTCCCATCTGAGCTTGGGGGTGCCCTGTCTAAGAGCCATAGTGCCCAGCATTCCAGGGGCCTGAAGACCAGAACACTGAGTCTGGGCCTATATCTGCTCCTCACTAACCCTATAAGCCTCAGTTTCTTTACATGTAAAACGGAGTGAGGTCGCTTGTCCCAATAACCTTCCAAGAAGGTGTACACAAAAGTGCTTTGGAAAAGCCAAACACAGCGTAGAATGTGAGGGGTCAGTATCAGGGAATTCGAGAGAAAATGAGAGTAACGGTCAGAGACCGGTGAGAAGAATAAGAGTGGGGCCTGGACCCGGACGCTGGATGAGCGGCTGTTGAATCTGAAACACAGAATCTGAGCACGTGTCCTGAGGTGTCGTTAACCAGGGCGTGGCCTCGGGTGAGTTAATTCCCCGCTCTGCATCTCCACATCCTCACCTATAAAACGAGATGCCTTCCATTTGAACAGTCTACGACTCCAGGGACTCTGGTGGCCTTCCCGGAGGTAAGAGAGGAAGAAGCCAATACCTGCCTCCAGGACAGGCCGCAGGCCACACTGGACACTGCCATTGTCAGTTGACCCTGCCTTTCATTGCTGCCCCCTTCTCTTCCTTCCTATCAACGCCTACCCATCCACATTAGTTAATCAGATAAAACAGGTCTCCCCAGGGAGTCACATGCCTTCCCTTCCCTGCCCACCGCCCCCCCAACCCCCGTTCAAGTGTACACATTCCCAGGAGGCCTCACTGCCTGATCCAGTCTAGTGGGGGTGTTTGATGGAAAAGTGCACCCGAGTTCCACTACCTATTTACTGCCTGTGTGACACTGGGCAGTGCTTCTCCTCTCGTGCTCCACTGTTCCCATCCAGAAAATGGGCACAGGTATCCCTACTCAGCCAACCCCATAGGGCAGCAGAGAATTCTAGGAAAACCCTGTAGTTGAAGGTATTGCACAATCATAAAACAGCAAAGCAGTTTCTCAGGTCCTCCTGGGGACTTTGTTAAATGCAGGTTCCCAGGCCCCGTGGCAGGTTTGCTGAGCCAGCATCTCTGGAGCCATTCCCAGGAGCCCACACCTCAACAAGAAGTCGCTGGAGCTGCTTTAGCACGTGCCGTTTCAGGCCCACTGCCCTACGCGTGTGTCCTGTGCGGCTACTAGATGTTGGTGACATGTCTCGTGTGAGATGGGGATCCAAGGAGGAAGGACAGAAGCCAGAGAGAGAAAGGACAGGAAGCAGCCACCCACCCCGGAGCGCTGAGTGGAGGAGGGAGGAGTCACAGCATTCAGGATATTCGGCCTCTCCTGTCTCAGGCAGCAGACCCCTTGATGGCGGCAACTTTAAGGCCACTAGTCTCCATAGAGCCCCTGGGGGCTGGACTGTGGGCTCTCAGTTCAACAGCAGGTGGACCCCCTGCAATTCAAGGCTCACCAAGCGCACAGTGCCAGTCCAGCCCAAACCATCCTCTTCCTCAAACTTTCCCTGACATCCCTCCTCTGTGTCCCTCCTACCCCGAAGTCCCGGCCACACCATCTGACACTTCGTGGGACACTGTCCATCATGGCTGGCCAGTGGTCTCCCCTGTGCCAGATTCATGGCCTCAACAGTGATGGGCACCTTGGGGGCAGGTGGCTGGGTTTATTCTGCTGGACCATCCACAGCTTCTGGCAAAGGCTCAGGCCACCAGATAGGCACTTAACAAATGATACCGGGTCTCCTGGTATTTGTTCTTCCCTCTACCTACCTCCTTCCTCCCCACCCAACCTCCTCCCTATGACACACAAACACACACACACACTCCACACATACTGCCTCCTCCCCATCACACACACACACACTCCTCCCCATGACCCACACAAACACACACACTGCCTCATCCTCGTGACAACACACACACACACACACACCCTCCTCCCCATGACCACACGCACACTGCCTCCTACCCTTGACAACACACACACACACACACACACACACACATCCACACACATTGCGTCCTCCCAATGACCACACACACACACACACACACACACACACTCCATACACACTTCCTCCTCCCCATTACCACACACACACACACTCCTCCCCATGACCCCCCCCACACACACACACACACACTGCCTCATCCCTGTGACAACACACACACACATCACATCCTCCCCAGGACTAGACACACACACACACCCTACTCCTCATGACCACACACACTGCCTCCTCCCATGACCAGACACACAAACACCCCACACACACTTCCTCCTCCCCATGACCACACACACAAACACCCCACACACACTTCCTCCTCCCCATGACCACACAGACACACACACACTCACATTTCATACTCCTCATTACCACACACATATACACACACTGCCCCCTCCCCATGATGACACACACACACACATACTCCACACACACTGCCCCCTCACCATTACCACACTCACAAACACACTGCCTCCCCCCATGACCACATATACACACAAACACACACCCTCCTCCCCATGGCCCACCGACACACACACACACACACACACACACACACACTGCCTCCTCCCCCTGACCACACACACACACACACATACACTGCCTCCTCCCCATGACCACACACACACACACACACACAGCCTCCTCCCCATGACCACACACACACACACACACTGCCTCCTTCCCATGACCAGACGCAAACACACACACAAACTGCCTCTTCCCCTTGACCACACACACACATGCACCCACTCCACACACACTACATATACTCCCCATGAACACACACACACACACTCCACACCCACTGCCTCATCCCCATGACCACACACACACACACATTCTCCTCTTCATGACACCCTCCCACACACACACTGTCTCCTCTCCATGATACACACACACAAACACTGCCACCTCCCTGTAACCATACACACACACAATGCTTCCACCCATGACCAAACACACACACACACACACACACACACACCCTCCTCCCCGTGACCACACACACACACTGCCTCCTACCCTTGACAACACACACACACACACACACACATCCACACACATTGCATCCTCCCAATGACCACACACACAAACACACACATTTCCTCCTCCCCATAACCACACACAAACACACACTCTACACACAGTGCATTCTACCCATGACACACACACACACACAACCTCCTCCCCATCACACACACACAAACACTCCACACACAATGGCTCCTCCCCAGGACCACACACACACACACACAACTCCCCACTCACTACCACCTCCCCATGACCACATGCACACTCACACTGCCTCCTCCCCATGACCACACACTCACACACACACACTCCAAACACACTGTCTCCACCCAATGTCCACACACACAGACACACAAACACTGCCTCATTCCCATGACCACACACACACACGCACACACACCCTGCCTCATCCCCATGGCGACACACACACTCACACACTGACTCCTCCCCATGACCACAGACACACAACGCATACACACACACACACACACACCCTCCTCCCCTTGACACACACACACACTCCACACACAACGCCTCTTCCCCATGACCACACACTCACACACTGCCTCATCCACATGACAGACACACACTGCTTGCTCCCCATGACCACACACACAAAGTCCACACAAAATGCCTCCTTCCCGTGAACACACACACACACTCCACACACACTTCCTCCTCCCTAGGACCGCATACACACATGTTCCACCTCCCCATGACACACACACACACACACAAACAGCCTCTTCCCCATGACCACACACACAGACACACACACACACACATACACTGCCTCCTCCTCATGACCATACACACACACACTGTCTCATTCCAATGAACACACACACACACAGACACTGCCTCTTCCCCATAACCACACACACACACACTCCACACACAGTGCCTTTTCCCCGTGACCCCAACCACACACACCCTCATCCCCATGACCACACACACACTCCACATACACAAGGCCTCGTCCACATGCCCACACACACACGCACTCCACACAAACTGCCTCCTCCCCATGACACACACACACACACAGACACACTGCACACACTGCCTCCTCCCCATGACACACACACACACACACACACACACTCCATACACACACACTCCACACACCCCTCCCTAAGTCTGACATGGTGATCTCTGCTCTTGGTCACCACTGAGAAACCACACACACTGGTCTGATTATTCTCTGATCTGGAAGTAGTCCCACTTGACCTCCCACCCACAGGCCCCACTCCTGACCTTGGGAAAGGCTGAAGGTAGAGATGAGGGAGAGGAATGACCTCTAATTAACGTCCGTTCCTTCCTCTTCCAAGCCGGAGGGCAGGAAGGAAGGACACCTCTGAGGCGAACCTCCGTGACTCCTGGCAGAAGGCAGCTTCCTGTTTCTAACAACCTGGTGTTTTGAAAGGCTTCTCCTCTCCCAGCCAGCCTTACACAGACAGCATTGCAGGGAATCTCAATTACAGTCTCAGATTTCCCTCCCAGAGCTCTCAGGCTTTCAAAGGAAAAGGGAAGCCAGCAGGCTGCTGAGACACCTGTTGGATTTGACTAAACTGAGCCTTTTGGAAAAGCAGCAGAAAATCCACCCGATCCGCATGGTGCCAAGACTGGGAAGAGCTTCCAGAGCCCCTGGCATCCACCACACCCTTGCTTGGATGGCCCAGGCTGTCACAAGGGTGCGGTTTGCAAAGGCAGCACTTCTAAGGCTGTCTGGATCCCTTCTCTGGATCCCCCATCAATCATGCCGACCTTTGGTCATGGTCCTAATGTCCAGGCTGAGAACTGGACAGCCTTCTGACTCTCTTGGATTAAGCAGGGTTGAGCTCAAGAGGTAGTAGGTACTTAATAAAGACCAGTGAAATCAAGTTATGTTGAATTGAGTTGAGGAAAAGTCACTGAATTAATTTCATATTTAACAACTATTAGCTGAGAACCTACTGTGTGCCAGGTACATGCTAGATTCTTTGAACTCAGGGGTGAACAAAGTCCATATCCCCAAGGAGCTCACCATCCTGAGAAGTGCATCCAGGCAGCTAGAATCTCTGCAGAAGCCTGAACCTGCTAGCATTCCCCTTCCTCTCTCACTAATGGGCCTGCGCCTGCAGAGACTGAGCCAGATGCCAGCCGGAAGCCAGCCAGATGCCAGCTGAGCACCAGGAGAGGAGGAAGACAAAGACGGCCTCAGCTGCCCTCCCCATCTCCACTCCCTCACAGTGTGACATTGCAGCCGCTCCCAATAAGAGGAAATTCTAGATTTCCTCATTCTAGAATCTGGGCTGGCTTTGTGACTTGTTTCGGCCAACAGAAGGCAGCAAAAGTGGCTGTTCCAGTTCCAAGCTTGGGCCTCAGAGAACCTTGCACGTTTCCTCTCTCTGTCTCTCTCTCTCAGGTGCTTGCAAGCCTGAGCTAACCTGCTGGATGACGAGACGGCAGAGAACAAAGCCGAGACAACCCAGCCAAAGAGCAGGAAACTACACATGCATGAGCCTCCCTGAGCTGCCACGAGGTCAGGCGAACTATTCAGGTGTCCCGGAGAACTGTGAGCTACAATAAATGATTATGTTCTCAGCCACTGGGTGTTGGGTGACAGTACGCAACAGACTGTGACTCTAGATATCAGTACAAACCCCTCCAGCCAACCTGCTGCAGACGGAAAGCAGGTTTACCTCCCAGCTACTTCCCATCCCCACCTGGCCCCGGACAGCCTCAGAGAATTCAGAGAATTCAGGGCTGGGACCCTTGCATTGAGTGCTGCCTACTAGCTCACTTCTCTGAAAACCCCAGCTTGGGCATGTCCCCAGGTGAACACCAGGTGAGATCCAGGGCTCCTTGGAGCTTCAGTGTGTGACCTAGATGTCATCCTCTGCGGCAGGAATCAGGGTAAAATCATGGACTTTGGTGTCAGACAGACTCGGGTTTGAGACCCGGCTCTGCCATTTACTAACTGCAGGTAAGTTACTTAACTCACTCAGCCTCGGAGAATTCATCTGTAACGTGGGGATGACGATAAAGTTGGCTCCTCAAAGGACTGCTGTAAGGATTACATGAGATGACCTGTGTAAAGCAGCAGTTCTCAAGTGGGGGCGATTTAGCCCCTCAGGGGACATTCAGCAATATCGGGAGGTACTTTTGGTTGTCACAAAGTGGGGCGGGGCGGGGAGGGGGCGTGGGGCGGACAGGTGCTGCTACTGACATCTAGTGGAGAGAGGCCAGGATGGCCCCCACAGTAAAGAATTATCCAGACCCAAACGTCAAGAGTGCCAAAGTGGAGAAACCCCGGGCACAGGGCAAGCCGGCAGCAGTGGAGATCATCACACAGACCTCTGGAGAAGTGGGGCTCCAGGACCCCTGCACCCTTCCTGGGAGGTTCAGGTAAAAGCAATAGCAAACTGGGTGCTGACAGTAGCCGGCCCACCTTCCATCTCTGAGCCCATCTGCCCTAAAGGTCTGTAAAATGGGAGTCTAGCTAGTCTTGACCAATATTAAGTGTCAGCTTGAGTTCCAACGGGGGAAATGACATTTCTGAGTTTCTGGCAGTTAAGATACTATGGCCCGAAGGTAGCCATCTCCACAGGGTCAGGGAGGCTTTGCGTGGGATTGGTAGCACATTTGGCACAAAGCCACACATATAGGAAAGTTCATGTTAATTGAAGGTTGCAAGTTCACAAAGTTACCCTGCATCCTCTACTAGGGGCTTGTTTTCAAAGAACTAGCCTATAATAAAATACACTGGAATCTTCCATTGTTGATTCAGAGGCCTTTGGTCCTGCAGAAACAACCATGGGGCCATTTATTAGGACGCATGGTTGTCCGTGTGCAGTACCGGGGACGTGAAGGGACAGCTCTGCCTCCTTGGATTCCTGTTTGTTTGGATTTAGGGTAGGTTGTGGAGAGGCCTATTAAACCCAAATTAGAAGTAAGTAGGAAAAACCCACCAAGGTAGTTAGCTTGTTATGAATACACTTCAAACCAGCTGAAACTGCATTCCATTTGATCAATATGAGTCTCTCAGAAACCTCCTCCACTACCCACATAATCAAAGGTCTTGGAGGATCACTTGGGTATCAGTCAGCAGACTATTTGGGAGGGAGGGGGGAGAGGCATGGCCTTCCCAGGAGTGAACAATCCAATGTCAGGAACACCTGGCAGGCTGGCAGGAGCGCTGTCTCAGTCTTGGGTTGTGAGCTAGTGCAGGGGCTGGGACACGACTTCGATGGCCAGGCCGGGGCTCTCGCAGGTGCCCCAGACAGATTGTGCTTCCACAGTGAAAGCAGGCACGAACTTGATCACTTTAGGTTCATGTTTTCACCCTGCTTAAATTCTGTTCTCTGTAGGAGGGCCCCCATCTGTCTCACCACCCCTAGTCATTTGCACCTTTCTGGAGGAAGGAAATCAGTGAGGGTCTGGTTTGTAGCAGGGAGTGTACCCCGCCTCCCCAGGCAGCAGGAAGCCAAAGAGGAAGGCTGGGGCTCCTGAGACAAGCTCTCCCTGCTTCCCAGCAGCCAGCCCCACTGGAGCCACCTGGATCCCTGCCAGGCAGTGGGCACCTGATCTCTTCCAAGCCTCATATCAACCAAGATTCAGAGGGGTTAAGTAACTACACAGCTAGTAAGAAGCAAAGACAGGCTTTGAACCCTGGTCTGCAGACTCCAGAGCCCGTGTGGGCAAGATGAGTTCTCGTGACTTCCAGGCTCCCCACACCGTGACTCCACGGTCCTTTCTACTTACTGGACCATCTGTCTCCCTACTGACCTCTGCACAGTAGCTAATGCCCCTGGGGATTGGGACATGGCTTCCCTGGGTAGAAGGTTCTAGAACCTGGAGGATACATCAAGGTTTAAGAAGCATTGGGAATGAAGAGACAACAGGTCTGAGACCTCACACTTTGATGAGTTAAACCCTAGGGTCCAGGTCTAGTCCTGCCTGGAGGGCAGAGGAGGGGGCCCCGGCCCAGGCAGAGCATGAGGCTGCGGAGGAAAGAGGAGAAAGCCTCCCAGCACTGAAGACTGGGTTTCTAAAGCCCTGGGAGGGAGGGAGAAAGGGAAGGATAACAGTACAGCCTGGGGTCCACCCTCCGGAAGACCCCGTTTAGGCAGCTGTTGACAAGGAGGAAGATGTCACCTGGTCAGGTGCAGCCTGGTCAACTTCCCAGGCCGTGGCCCAGCCCTGTCACCCAGGACTGCCCTCCGCCGCCCAGAATAAGAGCTGGGAGGATTCATGCAGAGAAGCTCTCTCAAACTTAACCAGATGCTGTCAGGATGATACCGTGGGCATATCCTCTAGACAAATACCAGATTTCATAGCCCAGGGCCCTTTCTTGGTGCCGTGTCCACCTTGAAGTGAGAGAGTGCGGGAGCCAGGCTCTGTGCTCCTCCCTGAGCCGCGATGTCCTTCCCACTGATGGACCGCAGACACGCTGCAAGTTCATGACGGCGCTGCCTCAAGACTAAACAAGACAATTTGCGTGAATACAACCCCCGAGGAAGCGGTTGTGAAGAGTAAACTGGAAAAAATGAACAGAGAAGCGGTGGCCCCCATTTAGGGAGGCTTGACTGGCACCGTTTCGTCCTCAGCCCTGTGAGCTAGGAGCCCCCATGCGCAGCCACCAGCTGGTGAAAGCTGAGCTCGATTCCAACCCAGTCCAGCACACTTCCAGACCATCATGAAACGGGAAGTATTTCCATCGTGCTCATTGCTTTCAAGAGTTTCAGGGACGCTTTCATAAACGGTGGCGGTTCAAGTCAATGAAGATCCCCTTTAGTAGAAAAATCCCTCCCGTTCACTGAAGGCTTCCTATATGATTTACGTTCATTGTCTCCGTTGATTCTTGTGGCCCTGCGAGGCATCCATGTCCCCCTCCTACAGGAGAGGGAAATTAACTACCAAGCCCCAGGGCTCCCAGCTCAGAAGTGGAGCAACAGGCCAGTCTGCAATTCCGAGCTCCTCTCTCCCCGTGTTCCCTTTGTTCCTCCTTAGTCTTCACTTCCACACGCCATCAGCGCCCATGGATGGTGCAGATGGACTCGTTGTCCTGTACGGGGGTGGGGTGGGGGGAAGAAGAGAGAAACTGGCCTATTTCCAGCACTCAGAGAAGGGTTAGTGTTCGTTTCACAGAAAGCTTGAGGTCCACATGCTTTACCTTCGAGTTCCACTGAAAATAGAATATACGTGCCAGAGCTTCTATGAAACCAGCCACACCACCTGAGGACACAGAGGCAGTGACCCATCTCCAACCGCTGTCATCTGCTGTCAGACGAGTGACAGCTGATGCAGTCGTTTCCCAGAGAGACCCCCGAAGCCCCACAAGGCCCCATTCCTGTGCCAGCTCCACCCTGGGGAGGTGAGGGTGGGGCAGGAAGAGGAAAGTGAGTCACAGGGTCTGCAGATGCGAGGGAAGGTTGAGGGGCTTATTGGCTGAGGGAGACAGGGGAGCCTCAGACTATTCCTGCCTCCAGCAACTGAGCACCTCTGACTGGGTGGCTCCCTGCCCCCCGCTTCTGTGCCTACAAAACACACAGCTTGATCCCGATGACTCCGACATGCTTTGTTTCTTATAACGTACGATGTGTCTGTCTCTTAATGTGACCCATAGGAATTTATCTAGAGTGTTTAGAACTTTCAGTGATGTTTCGTTTATCAGCCTTGTTGAGAAAGATTCACATAAGTGAATTTTCCCCGTAACAGAAACTTATCCATTTAATCCCCATCATTTAGTATGGAAACCTTTCCTAAATGCTCACACACTTAGCTTTCCCAGCTCCTTAAACAGTGACTAAATGCAATGTACCCCTCCCTATTTCCTTGGGGTCAGAATCACCTAACGGTGAGTAAAGGGACAGGATAACTCTGTCCCCATTCCTTCCCCGAGCCTGTCTTCCCTCTTCCCATTGGTTGTTTCCAATCCATTGTGGACTATAAACTATATAAACTACAAAAGAAATCCAAGAAACTGGGCCCCAGAGTTAAGTACATGAGCTCCATGATAGCTGTTTCAGTGTTCTGTATCTTTTTTTTTTTCTTTTTTTCACCCCTGTGTTCTTAGATCTGTTTTTGACCACCCTGAGTGGGGTGTTAAATTTTCACTCATACCTACCTCTCCACACAAACACGTCTCTTGGAGTTCTCTAGGTTTACTCCTCACTCCGGGAAATGTAACTTTCTTTTTTTCCCTAAAACCACCTTCCAAAAGAGCTGCTTTTTCTTGTTGGCTAGGATTTGATAGGCTCGTTCATGCCCCCGCCACGCCCCCCACACGCACACACACTCCCCACCTGAGAAGCCTAAATCACCAGAGTGCAAAGAAGCCATAAAGGCCAAGGACCACACAGACCCCGACCAAGGGCAGGTTTGCGTAGCGCCCAACCCCTGCTTCCCATGCCCTCCATCACGGCTGAGGCAGACCCTGAAAGCAGAGTGCGGGCGTCTCGCCGCCTCATTTCTTTCTGCTCATCCTGCAGGTCCCAAAGTGTGTTTCAGAAACAAACTGTTCTGCAGGATTGAGAGGTTTCTATGACACAAGAGGGTCCCAGGACTAAATGCATCTAGAAAGCAGTGGGTTTAAAAAGGTCCAAGCCTGTAATATAACAGTGAGTGGTAAACTGTGATGGGATACACACAGGATATGTCAAACTTACCAAGCCAGGACCCAAGCACCCCTCAACAAGGCCACCTTGCTACGCGGCTACCTCCTTTCACCTCCCAGCAATAATTCTATTAACCACTGAGCAAGCCTCTCTCCCTCCCCCGGCCGCATGTTCTTCACGTGTCAAGTGGGGGACTTAATCTAGATGGAGAATGGCAAAGAGGCTTGTATGGACTTCACATGCCAGCTAGGATCTTAGAACGTCCTGGCCTGCAGTGCTGGGTTAAGAAGAATTCTGACGCTGCCTCCAGGCTTGGGGCGAAAGCTGCCATGGTCAATTAAGATATCTGCCCCCTGTCCCGGAGACAGACTGGCATCCTGCGTGCCCCACATTGGCTGTCCCTGTAACTAGACAACACCTAAGGTCACCTTCGGCTTCAAGAGTCTGCTTTTGGGGCCCTGAGCCTGGGGTTTCAGAAGTCCTCGATAGGAGGACTGCAGAGTGGAAGGCTATCCCTCAGCCTTGGCTGCCTCAGTGGAAGTTGCCTGGGTTTCTGTCTGCTTCCGCTGGTGGGCCCTTGCACGGCCCATCGACCCGCTTGCTCGGCTCCGGACCACCCCCGGTTCTGTGATGCTGTCCTCACTGCCCACCTTCTAGACCTGCACTCAAGTGGAATTGGAAGCAAGGAGTTTCCACGTTTTGTACAGCCTCAAGGGGACTTTGGCACTGAAATTTGGACAAATTTCTCCCCTACAAGTCCTGGAATCCTGCAAGTTCTGTACACATTCCCTGTCCCAGAGCTAACTGCTGTTTTCGTACTGGATTCGCTTCCAAAGATGTCGACTGTCCTAAGGAAAGCTGTCTTCCCATCCCCAAGTGGCCCGGGAACGCTGCACTGGAAGCACGGCATTGGGGTCAGGGGAGCGGCTTATTTTAACACAGGGGCTTGTGTTAACCTCTCACGCCCACCATGGGACTCTCTAGAGATGGCGGCTGGTTATCTGTCTTTTTTCACATGTGCCTCGGCTGGACACTGAAGGTGAGAACCACAGGGCATCAGGAAATCTGTCTGCTGAGCTGGCCAGACCAGGGCCCTATGCTAACAAGGCAGGATATCACTGCAGGAGACCACCAGGTACCACTGTCTCCCTGACTGGTCCACTCTCAAGGAGGTGGTGAGAAATAAGCTGTGTTTGCAGAGTGCCTGGTCCGGGGCAGCGCCCAGTGGTGCCCATAAACATCAGTGTCTTTCTTCTTCTCTGTTAGCGTTTAGCTGCTCCTCTACCACCCAAACCCTGCTCACCTGCCAAAGGTTCTAGAAATCAGAAGCTGGAGGGCTCCCAAAATGACCTAAATCCAATCTGCTGTGGACAGAAGGAAGGATGAAATGTAGGAAGGGAAACAAGATCCTCCTCTGAGAGCTTCATGTCCAGACTCCCACTCCACACCCTGGATCTTTCTATCTACAGAGAAGAGAATCTGCACTTAACTGGCAGCAACTAGGGGCAGGGAGCAGGTCTGTTTTTGTTAACTACTCTACCACTACTACATGCTTGGCATGAAATGGGCTTTTTGTAATTATCTATTGAGTGGATGGATGGATGGATGGATGGATGGATGGATGGATGGATGGATGGATGGTTAGGTGGTTGGATGGATGGATGGATGGATGGATGGATGGATGGATGGAAGATGGATGGATCTGAGATCAAGACAAAAGATACCATAGAAAGAGACCTGAATTCTAGTGCAGGCCCCAGTACTTACTGGCCCTAGAAGAAAACTGATATTAACCTCTCTGAGCTACTGCTTCCTATTAAACAATGATGGTTACATCTGCCACAACCCCATCCTAGTGGGAGTTTGTGCCTCTAATAGGATGACTACCTATGGTGGTGCTACTTGGTAGGCTATCAGATTACACAAATGCCAGAGGTGATGGTGATTATGATGCTAAGGCTCATCAATACTTTAAAGCGTAGCTAGGGTGTCAGAGTCTCCAGATCCTCATACAAGGATAGGAAAGCCTTTTATTTCAGTTGTTTCACCAGTGTGGGCACTGAGGCAGCCAGGAGAAGGAGGAAAAACCCTGGCACCATGGTTACCCATTTCCTTCTCACCCATGAGAACCTTCCCCTTGAACTGATGGGCCCAGACATTTGCTGCCAAGGCCCCACAAGGCTGTGGGTAGACCCCAACACCTCTTTTTGGCAAAACAACTGAGAGGCAGGCCCAGATGGCAGGGAAGCTCCCTCCTGTGAAGGAGAGGGGTCCAGTGAGCCAGAGTGTCGGAGCTGGCAGACACCACCACGAGGTCATCTAGCCCCATCCGCTCATGTTATAGAGACAATATTACAGTCTTCTTGGCACATGTTAATAACAGCAACTCCTCCAGCCCCAAACTCCTCGCTGGGATCAGCTGAAACACTTATTACTTACAGAGGGGGGGAAAAAATGACTTTTCCAAGAGGAAAGCAAACACTGATTTATTAACTAATTACCTCCAGGAGGTCCTGCCAAAACTGCAAGAGTGGAGCGAGAGGCTGGGGGTTGGGGGGCAGCGGAGAAGCTCGCGGAGAAGCTCGCGGAGAAGCTCGCGGAGGAGGTGGTGGGTGCGCGGCTCACACGCCAGAGGGTGAGAGCTGACACGTTCCCCTGAGGGGCTGTGGGACTTGTATTTAGGTGTTCTCTCTGTGCATTTTAAAACAAGGCTCCTCTTCCTTCCAGCCATCATCAGAGAGGAGCAGTTCTCTAAATCTGGGGGTCTAGAGGCTCTAGGGGCAGTAGGGTCCAGTAGGGTCAGCAGAGCCAACATGGAAAAATCCCAGTCTCAGTCTCAATGTCCTTGTACAGCACTTCCTCTGCAGACCCCTCCCTGCACACGCACACGCACACACACACACACACACGCACATGCACAGAATCTTCTTAGAGCCCTCCAGACCAGACAGTCTGTCAGCAGTCATTTACACCCAATTGTGAAGATACGTCACCTCTTTCATCTCCCAAGAAAACACACCATGTTACTCTCATTTCTGTGCAATTTAATCTAGAGTTCAGGAAGAAACTGTAATTGGTGGGGTAAGGTGGGCTCTCCTGGTCCCTGACATCACATCACCCGGGCAACCACAGTCTCCAGCCTAAGAGAACAGAGCTGGCACCAGTGTGGTGAGCAGGATCTCAGGGAACATATGCCAGTGTGGGTTGGACTATCTCCCCGTTGGGACTTCAAAAGGTGCACCAACCAAGAAGGTGAAGGGAGCCCTGGAGACTACTCTGGAAGTCTCCGAGGAGGAGGGAGTGGGGTCACTATATGTAGACGTGCCATCTGTACCAGGCACAGAGATGTCCTGCGAGGGGGTGAGTGGGGCTGAAGCAGCCATGTGTGCCCTGGCACCCGCTGCAACTGCCAGCAGTGGGAGAACCATTTTCTAATTCATGCAAAGGTGCAGAATGGGCTAGCCTTGGTCCCAAGGGGAAAGAAGTAGAAGGCAGAGGTAGGCCGCCTCTCTGCTGGAGGTTGTGCTGCCTCACAGGGCATCTAAGTGATTGTGTCTACTTATATAGGAGGTGTTATGTGTGGGTCTCTGTGGTGGGGGCGGGGGGTAGGAAGGGTAATATGTCCATGGGAAAAATTCAAAGAAAGAGCAATGGATTTGGGAGAGGATGGAAAATAGGGACCAAGAAAGAAGAGGTCCTCAAGCCCCAGTTCTGGGCACAGCCCTGAAGGAGAAAGTCTCTGTGATGAAAGGAAGTGGGATCCCACGCATACGCACATACACACCAGCCTGCAGGTCCCTGGGGAGACTGGGCACCTATGGGAGCCCCAAGTGAGCTCTTAGCATCCCCAGTCTCCCGAGACTCATGTCCATCATAAAATGCCTAGGTTGTTCTAATAACCAGAGTGGGGTTCTAGATGGAGGAAGAGTGGGGCTGGGTCCAAAAAAAGGGTAAAAACCCTGGACGGTAAAAACCTGCCATGCCATCTCTGTCTTGGGCTTTCTCTGCTGCAATCCCTCAGTTTTACCTTCTGTTTCTGTCTGCCATAAAGGAAAAATATCCAAAATTTTGAAATACAGCAAAAAGAAGACTGTGCGTCCTTTCAAAGTCATACTAGAGCACTGTCTAATAGGTCTGCCTAAGAGTCATCTGGCTTTCTAGGGAAATATAACTTTATTTGACTTAACTACTTACTATTGGTGGTCTAATCACTGTAAAGTTAGACATTACCATTAGGAACCTGATATGGGTGCAAACGATTTTTGTCCCATGGAGAATACCAGTTTTATCTCTAATGTAGAGATATTATTTCAGCCTTCTTTTTTCTCCCGTTAACATGTGTGTGTATATGTCATGTGTGTATGTGTACCATCCTGCTGGTTCCCTCATTAATGACTTGAATAAATCTTTGGCTCATGCTCACTGTATATTTGTAGGAGAATTATGTTTTTAACATTTTGTGAATTTGATTTCGACGCTATCTTGGGCTGACCCTCTGTCCTCAGCCCCCAACACCAACTGCCTCCCAAAGCTCGACGGCGTCTGACCGTGTCTCCCTCTTGGGCAGCCATCGTCTGGCCCGAGTCTGTCTCACCCACCGCTCCCATCCCAGCCTGGCCTGAACCCGGCCCAGCACAGTGAGAGGAAGG
Organism: Balaenoptera physalus; assembly: GCF_965194825.1. NCBI lineage: Eukaryota > Metazoa > Chordata > Mammalia > Artiodactyla > Balaenopteridae > Balaenoptera > Balaenoptera physalus. The sequence goes on from NC_138897.1 coordinate 27,933,549, forward strand.
AGGGCACGGGTTGTGTCCCCTGCCCCGGCCAAGCTGGCCCAGCAGGTGAGAGTGTGCGTGAGTTTCCAGACCTGGGGCGGAGAGAGTGAGATATGTCAGGCTCTGCCCGGGTCCGCTGACCAGCACTGAAGCTCCATGATCCTCTTCCTTTCCCTGCACACAGAGGAAATCATACCTCCCAGGGCTGTGGTGGCATCAGAGGAGTTGGACTATAGATGGAGGGTGGTTGGAAACGCTGGAAACAAGATATGCAACTGTCCACAGAGCCTGCCAGGATTCACGGGTGGGTAGGATCTTACCTTCAGCAGTAGGCGAAATAAACATGGGGAAACAAGAGACTGACACCAGGTGAATGTATTAATTTTAAAACACTAAATGACATACAAGGGGTGGAATTCCTCTTTGAAAAAAAAAAAAAATTCTCATGTCATCTTAAAAAGCCACAGCTTTGCAGACACCCAGCCCCAGCAGGGGCCCAGCCCAGGGCTCTGAGCTGTGCAGTAAATCTGAAGCCAGACAGAGCCTGCGGGGTGAGGCCCTGACTGCAGCGTCTGACTTCCTCTCCAGCTGTGGCCTGAGGGACCTCTGCCTCCCTGGGGCCTGCCCCTCCCAGGAGGAGGGGAAGATAGCGGTCCAGGAAGGATCCGTGATGTCAGGGACCCAACTGCTCAGATGCCAAAACTTGCCTTTGAAATCCTCGCAGCCTCTTATTTCAAAACCAGCCCTCCCAGAGCCGGCCGGCTGCACAGACTGAGGCTGCGCTGAGGAGGCCTGCATGATTCCTACCGCTGTTTCCCAGGGCCTCGGAAGCTGAGCTACAGGGCCCTTCGGGAGCACCTCAGCCGCGAGGCCTGAGGGAAGGCGAGGCACTGCCGGAGCCTGAGCTGAACCTGCGGCTGAGCCGGAGAAAAGCACATTTCTCCAAAAACTCCTTCTCACCGGTGGCACCCGAAATTCCACCACAAGAGTTTTGTTCCTGAGAGTCTTAAAGGATATTTTTCCCCTCCAGGAGGCCTCTCTGGAACTGGGAGGACCCTGAGAGGGGCCAAACCTTGATGCAGTCAGAGCCCAGGGAGCTCTGGGCGAGGGGCAGCCGGGGGAAGGAGGGAGGGGCAGAGAAGCACAGCATTGCCTGACGCAGGTCACTGGTTCCCGGGGCTGGCCCTGCCCTTGTAGCCTGAGATGGGAGAGCCTGTCTCCTCAGAGACAAGAGCCAGAGCAGCCAGGTGTGGATGGAAACCTGGCGGCAGCTGTGGACGGCAGAACACATGCCTGGCCTGGCAGTGACTTCTGACCAGCTTGGCCTCCCTCCTCGCATTCTATGGGGAGGGCAGAGTGATAGTACTGTCCCCTTTTTACAGACGGGGAGACTGAGACCCAGTGACGTGTCAACCCAAGGCTTCACCACACTCCCACACATGGCCAGAGAAACCCAAGAGTCAAAGATGTTCTCTACAAGTTGTTTCAGAGAGAAAGAAATCCAAGCTGGCTGGGTTATGTTCTGTGTAAATCTCACTCCGTCCCTTTCCTTCCTTCTCCACCAAGGGCCTGGCTCTGGGCTTTCTCTGATTCTTTGGGGAGGAGGGCTGGAGGGAGTGTGATGGGGACCTGACCCAGGAGACAGCTCTGCCTTCCAGCCTCTGTTTCCCCTTAGCTAGTGGGCACCACTCACAAGCACTAGCCCCAGGTACCAGGCGGGGTTCAGAGCTCCAGGACCCCAGATGCGTGGAGTGGGGGACCTCAGAAGTCACCAACTCCCAGCTCCCACCCACAGGAGATTCGCCAGCACCCAGCAGCAGGCAGCACGTTCAGAAGCATCCGGCCTGAGGAATGACAGTCCCCTGGGGCCAGAGTTCACAGTGGTAAAGCTCTGAGAACTGAGGCTGGCAGGTGTACACTCCACGCAGTGTCCGTCAACAGGATGGCACTGCTACTGGTCGTGATGTGTGGCCATCACCGTCATCACTACGTTTCCTTCCCTCTCAGTGAAACCTGAGGCAAGGTCTTTTGGGCCTCGTCCAGTGGATGTCCCTGCTCAGCCCTACCCTGGTCAGCGGGGGAAGAAGGAAGGCTGCCCAGGGGACATGCTCCTCCGGGGCCCACCTCCAGTCCCATCCCTGGCAGCACCAGATTGGCCACAGGTTGGTCAGGAGGGTAACCCTGACACCAGAGCCCTGCCCAAGGGCAGCCCTGCCCAAGGGCAGCCCTGCCCAAGGGCAGCGGTGCGCATGCACACAGGTCCCTTGAGCGTTTCCCATACTTCCGATGATGGCCTCTTCATCTCCTTGGGAGTCACTGAGTGAGGGACCAGTAGAGCTGAAGGCAGTGGAGACACCCTCCAGCCCCACTCTTCTATTTTACAGGGGAGGAAACTGAGGCCCAGAGGTGTGGGGTGGAGAGAGAGGTGAGGTTCAAGGCCCTTCCACTCTGCCCCCTGCAGGGAAGGGGTGGCTGGGATCAAGCTATTTTTAAAAAGCTGTAGCAAGCACAGATCCTGGATGAAGAGAATTTGAGATCAGTGGTCAGGAGGAATTTCAGGGTGGGCGTGGCCTTCGCCTTTGGACCCTTATCTCTTCTTCCCTCACATTCCAGTTCCATTTGAGACGAGGTCAGCAAGCAGACTTAGAGGTGAAACCAAGCAGGACCCTGTGGGGCTCCTGGGCACGGAAGCCTTTCTGGCCCCTGTTTCTTGTTTGTAGGGAACAGACTCCAGACTCCATGATCTTCCCTGAGTTCCAAAGGGCAGATTCAAACAGTTGCTGATCAGGGAAGGGAGGGGATGCAGAGACAAGGGAGGAACAGCCAAGACACAATAGTGCAGCCTTGGAGCAGGGTCCTGATTCCCCCTAAAGAGATACACATAACAATATCTTTAAGGTCTTACAGAACTAAAACCCCCAACAAATGGAAGATGTCAGCATTCTTCATTCCAGAGAAGACCATATGAGGCCAGATTAAAGGAACCAGAGAAGCTCATCAAAAGATTACCAGAGTAAAGGAGTGCAGGCCCTGCACACACCCTAATTTTATCAGCAACCCCACCCTTGAACTATTGTTATAAAACTCCTCACCAAATCTTCCTGGGCTGGGACACAGTTTTTGAGGGCAGGAGCCCACTGTGTCCCCCTTTGCCTGGCAAAAAGCAATAAAGCTACCTTTTTCTACTTCACCCAAAACTCTGTCTCCAATACTCGATTTGGCATTAGTGCACAGAAACTGAGGTTTTGGCATCAGTGGCAGGAACTTCCCCGTGGGCCAAGGACCCCTGGGGCAGAACAGCCCCTTCTGCAGTTTGCTCAGTAACTACTCACAGGGCACCATCTTGAAGCAACCCTGAAACAGACCCTTTGCATCAAGCTCCTCCTCCCCTTCTGTGTCCTGAGTTATATCCTGTAGGTTCAGAAAGCTCATTAGCTCCCCAGGGTGGCTGATCAACTGTGGCCACCCCTAGAAAGGCCAGACCTTTGCAGTTAACAGGGAGGACACTGGGCAAGGAGAAGAATCTGGAAGGTGGCCTAAAGGAGGAACCTTGCCCTGGGGGCCTGGTGAAAAGAGACGGCTCAGGAGAAGATGAAGACCAGTGCTGTTGTCCAGGCCCAGAGGCCAAATTACTGTGTGACCTCAGGCAGGTCACTCAACCTCTCTAGTTTCATTCCCTCACATGTAAAATGGATTATTGTGGGGGGGGAGAGGTGCTATGGGACATAAATAAGAAGAGGCCTCTCAGAATCTGGAGGGATGAGGTATCAGCCCTGAAAAGAAACCAGCACTTTGTCCTATGAGACTGATTTGTTCTCTCAAATTTCAAGTTAAGTTTAAAGGAGAGGGTATTGTGTTTGTCAAAGTGGGAACAAGTGGGGTCAACAAGCTTAAAATCGTCTGGACTAGATGCCCCCCAGAAGGAAGATAAGAGGGTTTTCCTTGGCCGAGTGACTCGCCAGGGCCTTTGCATTTCCAGGTCCCCCTTATCACAGGGTAGGGCGGGGGGACTGGGCTTCCAGCAGGGATGTGAGGCCCCAAAGCCTCCTCTTTCCTTCACCACCTCCGCCACGCCCATGGGTCCTGGGGACCAGATGCTGCTGCTGCCCTTTGGTGCCCCGCTCCCCTCCCCACTCCAGTCCTGATTAGGAGCAAGTGAGCCTCGTACAGGCACCAGGGTCCCTCTGAAACAGGACGGAAGGAGGCAGGGCACAACCTTTGAAAGAATGATGTAGCCCGAGGACATGACATAAATTGATTAGAACCAAATGGGTCCAAGATGGCAGACAAGTTGACTTCCACTAGACCTTGAGCCTCAGTATATGCTCACTATAACACATCAGCAAGCTAAATGACACACCCACAGGCACCATGACAGTTCCAAGGCTGACCATAAGGATCAAAATGTGGGTGGTGGCCCAATTCCTGGAAATCCCCACCCCTTCCCAAAATAGCTGGAATACTCCTCCCACTCATTAGCCTATGAAATTACCCATCCCTATAAAAACTGATAACCCCATACCCTGGTGCCTTTCTCACCTTCTGAGATGGCCCACACTCTGTCTGTGGAGTGTGTTTCTCTCTAAATAAATCCACTTCTTACCCATCACTTTGTCTCTCACTGAATTCTTTCTGCAGTGAGACATCAAGAACCTGAGCTTCATTAAGTCCTGAAACCAGGTGTGTGATCTCAGTTGAAAGACCATGGGTTTTGGCCAGGTTCGAGTCCCAGCCACATGAGCTCAAGTCCCAGTCAGGGTTTTGGCTGGGTTCAAGTCCCGGCCGTGTGCGTTCAAGTCCCAATCTGGGTTTAGGTTGGATTCGAGTCCCAGCACATGGGTTCAAGTCCCAATCTGAGGTGCATGGTGTCACCTCCACTTGACATATGGTTAGTTTCAGCTGTTTATCCACCTGAGCAGTGCTAGGGGAAGGGGATGGGGAGGGAAGTTAGGCACCCGGCAGCAAAGACACCTCAGAGCTTCCCCCCAGGCTCCCTGAAAGCTTTCCAGTCTGGGTGGTGATTTAGAGAAAGAGGTGCAAAAGGTCACAATTTTCACCCTTACCCCTCCCACAGAACATGTTCCGAGGGATGAATGTTCTACAGGGTGTGCCCCAGGAGCCTGACTGCTAGGCCTGGCGCTGACCCTAACTGCTATGTGGCCTTCTGCAGACACCCAGCCTCAGTTTTCTCATCTGTAGTATGGGCAAAGGGAGAAACTATTGTGTGGTACTGGGTAGACTAGAGCTAGGTGGCCCAAGGGAGTGTGTGGAGTCCTTATCTCACTTTCAAACACCGCACCCTCAAACCTGCTCCCTCAATACAAATTGATAAATGGCTGGGAGCCCCTTGGAGCATTAATGAAGTCTGCACTGGGACCTGGGAAAGCAGTTAGCTAAAATGAAACCCCAAGGCCATCTTCCACTGGCCTCATCTCTCAACTACTGAGATTCATCAGCTGCCAAGACCCACCACCCTCTTCCCAAAAGCCTCTTGAACCCACTCTGCCTCTCCATTCCTGTGCCACCTCCCTAATGCAGCCCACCATCACCTACTAGCAGTCCTCCCACCCCAGATCTTCCTCACAGAGGCCTGACCATGCCAAGTCGCACCTTCTTGTACCTTTTGCCCTAGACATGGTGTCCTGAACATCACAACCTAAATATACCATTCATTGTGTGTCTAGCATATAGCAAGTTCCAATAAATACCTGTTGAAGGGAGGGAGGGAGGGAAAGAGAGAAGGAAGGAGAGAGGGAAGGAGGGAGGGAGGGACGACATAAACTATAAGTCAAATTTCCAGTCTCAGTTTTATGAAACATTCTTCTTTTCATTAAAAGTTATCTACTAAAGATGTAATAAAATGTGATACAGTCTGTATCTTCTTAAGATTGTCCCTATAAATATATTCACAGTTTAAAATAATCCATTGTCAGATCACATGCTGACTTGAACTTTGGATGCAATGGCCACACTTGAACTTCTCTTAGTGCATATCCAGTATCCTGCCGCCTCCTTCCAGTAGCCTAGATGCTCGTAGGAGCAGGAGTAGGTTGCGCATCTTTGAGTCTCTCCCAATCCCTGCGCTTAAAAGATTCTTAACTGGTGCTTGCTGAATTACTTCAGATGAACTGGATTGAAGCCTCAAAAGAAATTCCTTTTCAAGTCACAGGGCCATGATTCTGCAACATTCCACAAATTCTGGTCTAATATTCCAGTGCACAGGTGAGGTCCCCCAACTGGGAAGCTTCAAAAGACCCTCCCCTCCAAGGGGCTGCATCTACTGTTTCCTTCATGCCTGTGCTCCTCCTCTTCACCTGCCAGGAACAAAGTTCAATACTGGGCAGCCTGGGCCTGACTGTGGCCTTTGTCACGTCCTGACCACGCTGTCCTGGGTATGCTCTGAACCACCCCTAACCTCAGTATCCTTGTCGCTACGTTCGGCATGCTAATGCTTGCCTCACAGAGATTCTGACACAGAGAAGGTACCCAGCTAATATCAGTTCCATCCCTATTGTATGTTCATTTTAGAAAGGACAAAGTGGATACGAAGCGCAGGTGACAGCTTTGCCGTTTGAAGCCAGGGGCCTAACAGCAGTGCATACAGGAGCCTGTAGTCCCCTCAGCCACAGGCGAGGGTGATACTCAGAGTGACCATGGCTGTGACAGACTGTGCCCGTCCCTCCAAAGCACTCCACACGCTCCATCTCACTTAATCCCCGTACAACCCTAGGAGAGATTACCACCCCATTTTACAGGTAAGGAAACAGAAGCAAAAGGAAATGAAGTAACTTGCCCCAAACCACACTCTCACTGAGGGCAGAGTCTAAGCCTGTTTGGTTGTTACCGCTGCACTTAGCCCAGGACCTGGAGCGTAGTAGGTGACCCATACACAGCCGTATGATGTAGCAGAGTCACTGGTTGCCGTGATGGATTTCGGGATGTCCAAAATGTATTCATTCTACTCCATGTGCTGCTGCTATCCCAAAATATTGCCCCCACCTTGCCTCTCATGGGGTCTGAAATTCTGTGTGCTCTGGACCTCACATAAAACTGCAGGGAACCAACAGTCATCTGACAAATGTAGAACTCCCCAGAGCGCTTAAATTCATGCAGCAACTAATATTGCAGTTAATACTGCAGTTAATTAATACTCACAAGATGCTAAGGAAATGGAACTCAGGACACGTAATATTTGGGGAAAAGGAAAGGAACTGTCTAGAGCCAATATCTAGATGAGGCCAGTGGGAGCAGAACAGAATGGGGCCACGGCAGCCTGGAAGGAGCTCGAAGACTCTGAGGGCAGGGAGAAATGGGAAGATACAAGATGTGAGTGGGGGTCGGAGGGGAAGGGAGGCAATGGGCTTCCATCAGGTCCCGGAAGAGACTCAGACAGACAGATGCAGATAAACCCAGCCTGGGGAGGTTTGCAAGAAGAAACTCCAAATCCCCCAGGCAAACGAGGTCTTTAACTTTCTCTGGTTCTTCACTTGTGTTGGAAGAGTCCTGGGGTCCTGGCCCAGAGACATGAAGAGGCAGTTAGGAGGAAAGCAGAGGAGGCAGGAGGGAGTCCAGGTCCCCAGTGCCAGCATGTGGGCCCACCGTCAATCAAATTGTCACCCCCTGTCTGGGACATGCAGGTCCAGCGGGGGCAGAAGCCCTGTGGTGTGCCCAGGAGCTCCCGGAAAGGATCTTCAGGGATGCCAAGGTCAGGCTGTAAGGTCCCCTGTTCTCCCCCTTGTTCAGCCAGAGCACCTCTGCTTTGTGTGCCTTATTTACTAGGTCTCCAGGCAAGATTTTGTTTGGGAAAGAAAATAGCTGGAGGAAGATTCCATTGCTTTGTTTCTTTGTTTGTTTAAAAACCAAAGAATTAGAGCAAAAGAAAAGACATAAAACTTCCTTTTCCTGTCTGGGGAAGGAAATTCTGACACATGGTAAAACATGGAAGAAACTTGAAGACATTAAGTGAAAGAAGCCAGTCACAAAAAGACAAATACTGTACGATTCCACTTATGTGAGATTCCTCGGTAGACAGACTCACAGAGACAGAAAGTAGAATAGAGGTAGCTAGGGCTGGGGGAGAAGGGGCTGGGAGTTAGTGTTTATTGGGAACAGTTTCGGTTTGGGAAGATGAAAAACTTCTGGAGACGGATGTGGTGATGGTGGCACAACACGTGAATACTTAATGCCACTGAACTGTGCACTTAAACTGGTTAAGATGGTAAATTCTATATCATGTGTATTTTACCACAATAAAAATAATTAATTAGCTAATTAATTAATTAAAATACAACAATTTTTAAAAAGCTGCCTGGCTGGCGCACAAGCTGCCTGAGCCCCAGTTTCCTTGTTTGTGAGAAGGGCTCCATCCGGGGACACTTGGTGGGGAGGGGAGGCGGGGGACCAGGACGACAAGAATGTCCCAGCCTGGCCATGCTCACACGGAGGGGAGAAAAGCACACCAGGAGTAATTAGAAACATGAGGGGCCTGAGTTTGCCATGGGAACCGCAGCACGGGCGCCACACATCCCTTTTGTGGGCGCAACTGTCCGTCTGCTTCAGGAAAGCAGGCAGCTGCCAGGGGCGTTCAAGGCCACGGGGCTGGGGGCTGAGCCCAGCTTCCCACATGCGTGATGCAGATGACAACTCCTCCTACGGCCCGGATCCCGAGGAGGGGCCAGTCCGGGGAAGAACCCAGAGGGCTGGGTACACAGGGGTCTGCTCGGGCGGTCACCGCAGGCGGTCCTGGAGCCCATGAGCCACTGCAGGAGAGCTCAGCCCCATCTTCGGCACCAGCAGTGGTTTATTAAGCCCTCCGTGTCCCCGGCACTGTGCTCTCTTTTGTCACGTCACTGTCAACTGAGTGTCATCAACAGCAAGAAACAACACTGCGGTGACAAGCTCTGTGGCATGCAACCAGTTCGGCCAGTCCTCCCAGCCACGACAGGATCGGCCGCTGGGGAGTCAGGAGGTCTGGACAGAGCCCCCCACTGGCCACTCCCCACGGTCCCTCAGGCCCCCTGGGCCTCACTTTCCTCACCTGCCTAGTGGGCCAGCCGTCTTCACAGGTGCTTGTCAGGATGAAGGAGTAATAATGGAAGCTTAGAAAGCTCGGTTGAAGCTCTGAGGAAATGTGAGCTGCTATTATCCCCAGGCTCTGGCTGGCTTCCCCACCCCCCGAGACTGAGCATTCGCCACACCAGACCCAGAGCCTTGCCCCTAGGAGACCACAGCCTTGCAGGGCCCCAGTGAGTGGCAGAGGGCTCTTCTGCTCAGTCTAGTGTTTGTGATGAGAAGGCACATCCTCCTACACACACACACGCATGCACACACACACACATGCACACGCACACACACACACACACACACGAGAGCTGGTGGTGCAGTTGGGAGGCTATGGGAAAAGAAGGGAGAGGTGGAGGTTGCAGAGGTGAGAAATCTCCTTTTCTCTGTGCCCCAAGGCTTCCTGGACACCACGCAGTCCTTACATAACAGCACTGCAGTGTGGTTAGAATAAAGGAAACACACAGATTTTGTCCCTTTCAGGTTTTAACAAGTATGGATAAAACAGCTCAGCCAGAGGCAGCAGAGCCCTTGGTTCCTATCGCCAGAGCAAGAGATGTCTCGCTCCCCAGCCCTGTCTCCCCTCCACCAAGTCCTAACAGGAGACCCCTAACCCCTCAGGCTGGCCCCTCCCAAGGCTCTGTCTTCCTGTTGCCATGGTGACATGGGCTAGTTCAATAGCTGGTGACCCTCTCCTCCAGGACAAAACAAGCTAGAATGTGGGGTGAATGAGAGTGAGCTCACACAAGTGGCCCACACAGGGATGGTGGAGATGACTACGATACTCTCGAGGTCAAAGAGCATGCTTTCTAGTATAGTGTCCTGTGCACTATTTTTCTGGGTCCCCACCTGGGCTTCTGGGAGGGACCGTGGCAGGCTTATGGCTCCCAGCACTGGGGCATGAAGAAATGAAATGACTTGCCTAGGGATACACAGCAAGAGAGTAGTGGGGTCAGCATTAAACTTAGCTCCCCATTCTCCAGCCAGGCTCCCTCCAGAAAACTATGCTGTCACCCTGATCAGCGTGCTCTGAAGGACCCCATGCAAGGCCTGGTGGGTTCTAGAGCACCCCTGGACATGGCAGACAGCCCAGCCGGCGAGGACCTGCCAGCCAACTCCCAGCCCACCAGCACTGCCCCCATGGCGCACTCCTGCGTAGACACTCCCTTGTTCTACCCTAGAAAAACTCTACCTATTTCCCAGGACACCTCCTGACATGGCCTGTCCAGGGCTCTGTTCCCAGTTCTCAGAAATGACATGTGGCCAAGTCCAGCTCACTGTGAGTAGGTATTTAATAAACAGCTATTGGTTGAATGGACATGAGTAAACAAACATGAGGACATGGAGGTTCAAAGAGGTTCAGTGACTCGCCCAAGGTCATTCGGCTGGTGAACGGCAGAGCTGGGGTTTGAACCCAAGCATTCTTGCTCCAGACTGTACTAGACTCTCAGCAGAGGCTGACTGCTTCTTTATTCATAGCCAGGCCTTGGTCCATGGTTAGCGCTTCATGACCCCTGTGTGCCTGAAAAGACTCAGCTCCATGGAGTTGTCCTGAAGGGAACAGGCCTGCAGACCCAAGTCACCTCAGGAGAAGGTCAGCTGTCTTCTCCTGGACAGCCGAGGGCACCAGGGACAAAGCTCGCACCAAACTGTGACCAAGGTGACCCGGGTCCCCCTGGACCCCAAGGAAGCTGGGGACACTCATGGGCTTCTCCCTGCTCCTCTATCCCATGACTAGGTCCTGTCCCAAAAGTCTCAGTTTCCCACCCAGTGGCCCTGGGGTTTAGGTGGTGATTTGGGCAGGGTATGGGGGAGAAAGGAGGCAGATTGGGGAGAGCGAATGATCTAACCAACATTATCTGTTCTCTGTTCAGGACCTCATGCCCCAAATCAGTCTCAGCCAACACCAGACAGGCATAACCTACATCTCCAGGGATGAACCCTCAGTGAACTTCCAATAAACTTCAGCTGGGAAGGATTTCTTTGCACGAGCACAAGGGTGCGTAGAGGTCCAGGGGAGCAGACAGGGCCTGGCGCAGTGGTTCTCCGCCATTTGTGTGCATCCGAATTACCATGTAGATTCTCGTTCAGTAGCTCTGGGGAGGGGGCCCAGGAACCTGCGTGTTCAACGTGCTCCCCTGGTGAGAGCACTGCTGAGGGGACCACAGTTGGAGACTTGCTGGCCCCAAGTTCTCAACCCTAACCAGGCATCAAAATCAAGTAGGGAGTTGGTTAAAATATACAGATGCCTGCCCCGCCCAGACCAGCTGCAATAGATAGCAAGAGAGCCCAGCAGTCTGCTTTGTTTAAAGCACTGACGACAAGCTGATGCTCAAGAAGGCTTGAGAAGCCTACCTCTGATCTGCTATTCAGTGGAGCTGGGATCTGGTAATGACTGAAGCACAAAGTCACAGGCTGCTGGTGGGGGAAAAACCAAGGCCATTTGGGTAGAGTGTGTTGCCAAAGGTTGTACAAACACATCTTGCTCCTTGCTGGAAGGTTTATGCAACGTAAGTTTTAAGGCCCAGTTTGGGGGCCACATTTTCATTGAAACTGCCGAATTATGGGTCCAGTAGACCCATCTGTCATTCAAGAACCAAGACCTCAGAGAGGATCAGCATAAAGCTTTGGCTCAGATGCATGGAGCAGAGAGCCACTTTTCTTCTAAGCAGGAGCCCACTTCCTTTCCAGGTCACTACTCTGGACAAGTTGTTCCCCACCACCCGAGCTGAACATTAATACAATTCTTCAATTTGAGCTCAGATCCTGAAAATCCCCGAATTGCTGAATTTTAAAGCAGATGGAGACCTCAGGGGTCATCTGGCCTACTGTACATCTGGAGAGGGTTGAATCAGTTGAATAAGAAGCTAAATCCCAAAAGATCCTTGGAAAATCCCCAAAACTCGGCATCTGTAAGGAGAGATTCTACATCCCCCAGCAGGGCAGCCTGGAAGGAGTCTTTCATCCACCCAACCCCAGTGTCTTCCTGTTGTGTTTGCTTTATAAGGCCCACAGTGTTGTTTTGCTTGGTGATTTATTTCCTTTTTCTTGGAAATTAAGTATATGATGAATTTCCTCTTGGTGTGAATCCCAGAAGCCCAACAGGAGGACTGGGCCCTAAGCCAGTTCCAGCAAATCCATTCTCTCCAGCAGGACACAGAAAGCCTTCTGCTAGACTTGCATTTTCACTCTCCAAGACGGCTTTGTTTGCTCTTGTTTCCCTTGCCCTTAGCACCGCGCCTGACAGACAGTGGACAACCCATGTGTGTGTAAGTAAATGAATACATGAGTGAATGAATGAATTTGACCTAATCTCAGGACTAGGAAAGGTAGAGAACCGTCTCAAGGCAGAGCTGCACTTTAACCCTTGCAGAAAGAAATACCTTTCTCCCAGTCTAGAAGCTTTTCAGAAATCTGACTCTTCTTCCCAGTCAGGACTCCAGGGTTTAATAACCATTGTGCTGTCAACATATCATTGATATCAATGATATCACTGTGCTATCAAGTTCTCCCCCAGAAGGCATTGCTGGGTACTCCATTTACTCAGAGCGTAAGGAAACCAGGCAGCAACTCTCCATCACCCTCACCAAGCTCTCAGGGGTTTCTCATAAAATGAACTACAGCGTCTGAGGGGCACTTGGGAAGAACCTGATGTCCTCCAGGCTGGGCTGGGCCTGGGGAGCAGGAGGTGGTAACACTGTCAGTTGTTCCCAGCTCATCCCCCCTAATCTTCCAGAGGCCTTAAGTCTTTGTCACAAGAGTTATCTCTTAGTTAGACCCCAATGTGTACCGATCCCCCTTTGTTTGGTCACAAGGTATGACCTTTCCTTTGCATATGATTTTGACTTCCTTCAGGGCGACCCCCTTGCTTTATACCTCTTTTGCCATTGTGTCTATCCCTTGCTCACACCCTGCACTCTCAGGAAAATCTAGCCATGGAGTTAGAGCTCCCCGTTACTGAATGAGGTTGTGGAAGCCCAGGGTGAAGTGAGATATCCGAGGTCACAAAAGAGAAGTTATCCAGCCAGATTTTAAGCTTGGAGCCCTGCATATCAAGGGCCCACATCCTTGTGAAGAGACAACTACATGTGTTCACTTAGCATAGAAAAGTCTCCTCCAGAGACTTCTGGAGACAGACATCGGTCATCCCAAAACAGAACCCCTGGACTCTTGACCCTACGTGACCCTGAGTCAGGGGTGTGGGGTGGGTAACACAGACAGGAGACGGGTTCTGGAAGAGTCCACATTGGAGCCTCAAGGCCTAGGCTCAGGCCACCTGTTATCCAAGCCCCTTCCCCTCTCACCCAGGTCTGGTTCCAAAGAGAAATTCCCCTCCCTCTCCTCTGACAAGAAGGCAGGAAACTGCCTGGAGAGAACACGGCAGGAGAAGCAGGGGAAGGTGATAAAGCAGGAGTACCTGGAAGAACTAGAGACTTGCAAGGCATTAGAAGCAAGGGGAGTCCCAGAGACCCCCAACACAGCCACCCTTCTCTTGTCAGAGACAGAAACAGACCCCCAAGAGCCAGGGAGGGACGTAGCAGGGACCAGAGGGCCCAGCTCTCCTGAATCCTGACCAGGGCTCTTTCTCAACTCCTGAAGCACCCTGAAGGCCCAGGAAACCAATGAGTCCCCTGAGCCTCCAGCCTGCGGCCCAATGAGGAGGTGCAAAGAGGGATCCATTGGCCTTTGTTCTCCTGGTGTTTCTATGCTCCTGGGGGCCCCCCAGCCAGCTCAGGTTGTCAGAGGGAGCCAAGTGCAACCTTTTGAAAGCACCAAAGGAGACTCCATGGTACCTCCAGCCTCTCCTTTGGCCTATTCTGAAGAAAACAAAATCCAATTGTAAACCAATCCTAACATCTAGGCACCAAGCAGTAGATGGAGGAGGACGTCTTACAATGAGGGGTGGAGATGACCTGAAATCACAGGCCTGGGTGGTCACCTCACCTATGCATGAGGGGGCATCTCCAAGGGCCCTCTAGGGACCCCAAAAAGTGAGCTTCCCTGAGGTCACGTTAGAGTGTGTGTTCTATGTCCTTGCAGCTTTTTCTCTGAAGCTTTCCTAGACCACGCCAAAACACACGTTGGGTAATTCTTGAGGATTTTTGACCAAACAAACTTCTGGTTGGGGAAGAAGTTCATGGGTACAGGGTGGAGAACACACGAAGGTCCTGAAAGATCGCTTGTCCTTAGGGAAGCGGTTCATGGAGAAGAGCCTGGGCCTCAGGCCCTCTGAGAGGTGAGTCCAGAGGTCACCCTCTCACTGGTGGCCTCAGCTACTTCATGTGACCTCTTCAACTCCGCTCAGAAAGTCCAAGGAGACTCAAGACACAGAGGCATGTTCCCTGCCCTCAAGGTCAGCTCATCGTGGCAGTGAAAGGCGTAACTCCTTGACCCGCTCCTCACCCCCAAAGAGGGCTGGGCTTCAACTTGACCTCCTGGTCTCCCCACATGAATCAGGGACCCAGAGAGCAAAGGTGAACCCTGATTCATGGGTGCCTCAAGTCGGGGAGCAGCTAAGGCGCTGAGAGAAGCCAGGCAAAGGCACCACTTCAGGGCTGGCACGGTTCCCGTGAAAACTTTGCAAAGAGAAGATCTGGCTGGGGGACTGCAGTGTGTTCCTTTCGATCTTTTTAACACCTAGAAAAGAGCCACCTTTTCTGCTAGGATAGAAGACTTGGCCTTTGCTTCCTCTGTGGCCAAAGGAGATAGAAGAATTAAGAGTGCTCATCTTCGGGGCCACATTCAAAGCCCAGAGGATGAGGGATTTTCCTGGCTGACAGCACAGCAAAGCCACATCTATTTAAACCCTGCTGATGTAGAATGTGTTGTAATTCCTATTTATTTGGTCAACGAATACTTATTGAGCACTAGCTCTATGTCAGCCCTGGGCCAGGCACTGGGGATACAATGAACAACTGGGCAAAGCCCAGGTCCTCGCGACCCCCATCCTGGGTGCAGTAGAGGCCGACCTCGGTTTAACTCTGTGCTCTTTCTGCAGGTGTGGAAAGATCTCTGTGGGCTCCGCACAAGAGCCCTGGGGTCTGGCCTTCCCTTTGCTACTTATCTCATCCTGTGATTTTCCCCTTCGAGACTCAGTCTCCACCTCGGTGAAATGCAGGAGCTGGGCAAAAAGCTCTCTGAAGTCCTTTGGGCTCTGATGTGCTGAGCTTTGGTAATTTAAGGAAAAGGACCGGAGGGGGACTATCGGAAAGAGCTTGTCAAGCACTTCGAACACACCGACTTATGTACCATTGAACTTGGTGTGGTTGTCACAGATCCCTCTTATTTGTTCACCGAAGCAAGTTCCCAAAGTTTCATTGGCCAAGGCCATGTGACCCTGTGTCTGTAAGCAGCAAAGCTTTGAGGCTCTCCCTGGTTCACATGAGTGAGGCGTGGCTGTACCACCACTACCTGGGCTGCTTCTGGGCTGCGTTCAGGGTTTTCAAGAACAGAACACGAGTCACAAGGAAGAGACAGAGGACGGAGCCGCAGGCAGTCCGAGTGAGTGGGCCAAGCCCCTGGAGCCAGAGCGACCCTCCACTCACACCAGCCCCCGCCCACTCCTGGAAGGCAAGCTTCGTGGGGAAATTCTGTTATTCCTTTTAGGAGCGCCCTAAGGGACTCGCCCAACTGGCTCTAAGTTAAGAAAACCCAGGCCTAAAAAACTGTGGGTAGAAACCAATTTTTTCACAAAAACTTGACGGGAAAACCTGGCCTCCTCAAGAATCCATCCCAAGGGCTTACAGGGTGCACAGCACGGCCTGGTGGAGAAAAGAGTGGCCTTGGAGGGGAAGCCACTGCCCCCTGACCCCCTTGTCACCTTGGACCTAGAGCCTGGGGCCTCCCCTCCACACCCCCATTTCCAAGCGGGGAGAGGGTGGGAGCGGGGCCGAGGGCAGGCCAACCACAGCTGAACTTGAGCGGCATTTTGCTCGCACACTGTAAACTCCTTTGAAATCCTTCGGGGCCATAAATGAGCTATTATCTTCAGTGCTGCCCTATTTCTTAATTTCTTTAAGTGGGGAAACGGGGCATGAAGTAGATAATAGGATCGTGGAAATTTGAGCTGAAAAGGATCTTCAAGAGCATCTCACCCAACCCCCTCATTCACTGGTGCACAAGACTGAGGCCTGGGGAAGGTCAGAAATTGGTTCCCACATGAGCCAGCTGGGGCGGAGGACAGCGGCCTCCAGAGCCTCCCCGCTCGCACCTGCAGAGGCTCAGGCCTGGCACCCAGGCCGCTGCTCTACTGTGGGGCCTCAGCGAGTGACGTGGATCTCGGGCGAGTTGCTGTCCTCTTCCTGCCCTGTTCCCATCAGCTGCTCACTGCGCGGCCGGCCAGCGTCCAACGTTCTCTAGTTACAGAGACCTTCCTTCAAACGAAATGTCTGTGGGAGCCCACTTTGAAAGCTGATAGGAAGTCGCCTGCTACGGGGCCGAAGCCCAGCCCCTGAGCTCCTCCACAGCCCTCCTCTACAGCTCCACAGTCCCCACGGGTCCCCAAGCGCAGCTTGAACACCCCAAGGCTGGACAGCTCCCTCCCAGCCTGAGTGCTCTCGTGCCTGACCCTGCCTGGCACCACCCCACGCGGAATTCCACACCCCGCCTCGTGTGTCTGGGAGAGGCAGCCCAGCGGGCAAGGCGGTCTTCTCCCACCACAGCCCCGCCTCCTGTCCCCCAGGGGAGCCCTGACAACCTTCCTAACGCAGGGACCTTTTGCCTGGTGCTGCCTGCTGCTGCCTGGTGCCGCCTGGCTCTTTGGTCCCAAAAGAGAGAAGAGGAAGGCCAGGCTGGAAAGCAGGGATTGCCATGGACATGTCTTCGAGAAAAGGACACAAGCCACCTGGTCTCAAGAGTTTGTAAACAAGTTGTTTGGAACTCCACTTGTATTTTCCCAAGGAACCCGGGGCTCCCGCCGAAGCAGGAAGACCATTTTTCCAGTTGGTCTGACCACCAACCTAGTCCACTGTCTGTAGAACAGCTTCTGTTCCTCCAGGACTAGTCACAAACACACGGTCCCTCCTCCTGCCATTCTTGCAGCAGTGAAGACTTCCCACAGCTTCAGCACCCACGGTGGAGAGCGCGGCCCATGGAGGAGAGGAGGATCGCTCTGATGAAGCAGGTTGGTGGGAGGGAGGAAGGCTCTATCTGGAGGAGTGAGGTGGAAGCCCCTCGGTGGAGCCAGCACATGGGTTCATGAGGCATCTTGTGATATTCTGGACCTAGAGTGCCCTCATCAACTGAACTACTAAACATGGTGACTATGGTGGAGGCCATGAGTTATCCCCAATAGCCAACTGCCTCTCTTTCCATAACAATAGAGCCCCTCATACTTAGCTGGCCCATGGCTGTCTGGAATAAAGACACTTCCCCAGTTTCCCTTGAGGCTAAGTGTGACTACATGACTAAAATCTGTCCAATAGGATTTAAAGGGAAATGGCGTGTGCAACTTCTAGGAAGTGCCTTAATTTGAGAAAGCATCCCCATCCCTTCCTCCTTAGTATTTGCTGGAATGCAGACACAAAGGCTGGAGCTTTAGCAGCTGTGTTGGGCTATGAGTGACTTTGGGAATGGAAGTCAAGAATGGCAGAGCAATTAGAAAGAGTCTGGGTCCCTGACACTATGGGGCACCACACCAGCCCTGGATTATTCCTGCCAGACTTCTTTTAGACAAGTGAGAGAAATAAATAAACTGTATATACTAAACCAAATAGAATGCTAACTAATACAATAGCCCTTCCACTGGAGTCCATCTGGTCTCTCTGGCCTCAATTCTCACATACCCTTTGCTCTCTTTGTTCCAACCACACCAGACTGCTCTCTATTTCTAGGACAGGCCGTGAGCTCTAGCTTCCAAGATGCTATTCCCTCTGCTGAGAATTCTTCTCCCACTCTCTGCCTGGCTAACTCCTCTTCACAGGCCACTTCCTCAGGAGGACTCCACTGACCCTTGAGCCAGCTGAAATCCTAGTCATGCCTTCTCAGAGCTCCCTGCACCACACCTCCTTGTAGTGTTTCTCATTTTGTGAACTCCTTACACATGATGCATCCCCTCTGCAGGCAGGGTGCAGCCTGCCTGGTCCACCCTGCATTACCCAGCCTGGCATAGGGCTCAGATTACAAAGCAGAAGTGCAGATGGTCGGGCTGAAATAAATTGCTCAATTCTAGCTTCGTGACAGCTATTCACATGTAAGCCCTGCGAAGTGGGTACTACCACCTCCATACTACAAGGAGGGCTACTGAGGCCCAGGAAGGGGAGGTGCCTCTCCCAAGCATCAGCTCAGCTCAGTGGCAGTGGTAGGACCTGGGTGCAGTCCTCCTGGCACAGCAGTGTGTGTGAAGGGCTGGGGGAGCTGGGTCTCTGCAGGGACAAGATCTAAGCGTGTGACTCTCAGGATGCTCTCATCTCATTGTGGTTTTTCTTTAAGTCAAAGAATATCTCTTGCATATGTGCTCCGAGCAGACCCTCTCTAGACACTGGGGATACAATGACAACAGGGTGGGGGTCAGCCCACACACAGGTTTCTCCCTCAGTGTGAGAATAAAAGGGATGGAGGACTTCCCTCGTGGTGCAGTGGTTAAGAACCCACCTGCCAAAGCAGGGGACACGGGTTCGATCCCTGGTCTGTGAAGATCCCACATGCCATGAAGCAACTAAGCCTCTGCACAACAACTACTGAGCCTGCACTCTTGAGCCCACGAGCCACAACTACTGAGCCTGTGTGCCACAGCTACTGAAGCCTGCGAGCCTAGAGCCCATGCTCCGCAGCAAGAGAAGCCACCGCAATGAGAAGCACACGCACTGCAACAAAGAGTAACCCCCGCTCGCTGCAACTAGAGAAAGCCCGCACGCAGCAACGGGGACCCAATGCAGCCAAAAATAAATAAATAAAATAAATTAATTTTTAAAAAAAAAGAAAAGAAAAGGGATGGAAAAAGAAGCTGGTTGCTGTGGGCGTAAGAATGAGAGGAACAGACAGCCTTGGGTGTTTGGAGCATGTCATCAAGGGCCAGAGGCTATGAGCTTTGCGGACATGTGTTAGCTCATCCCAGGAGACCAGGTGGCAGTCACTCCTCTTTCTGCAGCCACCACACCTGAAAGCCAGAGCCAGGGGGAAAGAAGGTCACAGAGGAAGCCTGAGGACCCCCAGGGCCCCCATCACTTCCTGTAGGGGAGAAACAAATGGGTTCCCTTTAGGATACGCTGAAGACTATAGCTGGTGGCCTCATCTTGCTGAACTCACAGTTCTAGAAGGCAGCTCTGAGCAGGTCCTGGGAGCCTCTTCCCTATGGCTGTGTGTGCTTTGTGCATTCCTGCCTCTGCAGTCTTTTACTCATTCACTTGTTCATTCTCAGTCCTCCTCCCCATGTACCTGGACCCTCAAACCCTGGAGACCTTCCCTGAATCCTTGCAGCCCTCACAGGCTGTCCCGCTCCCTGGGCCTACGTGTCTCATCCTTGTTGCGGATTGAGTTGTGTCCTACAAAAAAATACGTTGAAGTCCCAACCCCCGGCACCTTATTTGGAAATACGGTCTTTGCAGATGTGACCCAGTTAAGATGAGGTCATCCTGGATTAGTGTGGGTCCTAATCCAATGACTGATGTCCTTATAAAAAGGCCACGTGGAGACAGAGAGACACACAGGAAGAGCACCACATGATGACAGAGGCAGAGATTGGAGTGATGGGTCTGCAAGGCAAGGATTGCAAGCAACCACCGGAAGCTGGAAAGGAAAGATCCTTCCCCAGAGCCTTCAGAGGAAGCACGGCCCTGCCAACACCTTGATTTCAGTCTCTCAGCCTCCAGAACTGTGAGGCAATAAATCTCTATTGTTTCAAGCCCCCCATTTATGTGTCACAACCGCCTTAGGAAACCAATACAATCCTTATCATGGGTGATGTCCTGTCTCCCTAAATGGATGGTGACTCCCAAATGTCGGGAGGGGTCTTGCTCCTCTCTGTACCCCAGACATCAAGTGAGAAGTGAGTGGAGAGGGTCCTGAGAGCCTCCCCGCCTCCCCCGGCCCCGCCCTGGCCAGCCCCACCGAGGGTTCCTTCAGAATCCCCTGAGATTCTGGACAGGAGATTGGGAAGCCTCATTCCATCCCACCACCTCCTCCAGCACAACCCACCAAAATGAGGTTGTTCCTGCTATTCTGCCCCCAACACCCCATTCTGATCATGCCTAGTCCTTGTCACACTTCATGATTATGCATGTATTTGTGGGTCATTTGTTTATTCCCAGTCGCCTCCACTAGACCATAAAGCTCCATGAAGGCAGGGACATACAGGTTCTGTTCAACACAGTACCTGTGTGCATGTGTGACGTCTAGTGCAGCGCTTGCTACTATATCAAAGGTAAGCATTACAGTCATTGCCTCTGGGGAGGGGCCTGGGGACAAAGGCGAGGTCGGGGAGCGGGAGGTCGGCGATGAGTCTTCCACGCTGCTTACACTTTCCCCACATGCGTGTCTTTCCTCTTTAATGGCAAAACAACCAGCTTGTATTTAGCTTGTATTTAAAATTCACAAATCCGTATTTTTATAGATGTAGATTCCTATTTCAGAAAGTTAGCTCTGCCTGGGGGGCTGGGAATATGGATGTTTGCAAGCTCCCCAGGTAACCCTAATGACAGATAAGAGAACTACTCAAAGTCAACACTGCAGCTCAAAGGCAAAGAATGTTGCCTTTCCGACGGGCTCCATCTGGCTCTGAAGGAGCCCACTAATCTTTCGGGGTCTCAGTTTTCCCTGAGTGTAAAACCTCGGACACCTGCACCATGACTGGATGTGACCAAGGTGTAGAACAGAGGCAGGGAGTCAGGGGGCGGAGAGCTGACACAGTGAGAAGAGCAGATGGCAATGCCATTGAGTGTGGCAATGCCTGGGGTGTGGCAGAGCCCTGGAAGGGGTTGCTGAGACCCCGGGTGCCCTCTCAACCCTCAACTGCCCGTGTCTCGGATTTGATTCATGGGAGTCCTTGGTGGAATCTGAATATACACACATGTGCACGCATGTGCACACACCTTCATACGCAGAATGTGCACGCACCGATACACACACGTGCCCACACATGCACACAAAGACACGTGCATGCACATCCACGCACACACTTTGTCCTCAGAGATGGTCCCCAGAATATGGACAGACCCATTGTGCTTCCACCTCCTCCCACCCCCAACCATGCCCCTGCCACGAGCCCTGAAGCTTCCGGGCAAAGAAATCAAACAAAGGGAGGAGAATGAGGGAGAGAGTCCTTGAACCTCTTTGGTCATTAATTAGTATATGGTTTGAGCAAGTCAGTTCCCCTCTCTGGGCCTCAGTTTCCTCATGTGTAAGAGCCACAGCAAGACGTGCACTGAGAAAGGTTTGGAACGCCATGCCGGGTGCCACACCCGCCAGTCAGCACCCCTGCCGAGGGATGAGGGTGGGGGAGGCAGCTGTCTGGCCCCAGGGCTCAGAGAACCACTGGGTCCAGGGGTGGGACACAGATATACAGCGGCCAGTGTAGCAGAGTAGACATAGGTCAGACTCTGGGGTCTCCTGCCTGGGTCTGAATCCTGGCTCCACCCCTACCAGCTGTGTTACCTTGGGTGACCTCTCTTTGCCTCAGCTTCCCCATCTGTAAAATAGGGGTAATGACAGTCTCTACCTCCCAGGAGTGAGGACTGTGCTGCTAGGGTGCCTGGTACGGAGCAGGTACCAGCAGTGTGGGCACCCTGTCCTGATCAGGAGGCAGGAAGCAGCCAACCCCACCCATAACAAGGGAGGCAAGATTCACCCCGTTACATCCTCTGGGTTCCCTCTCTCGCTGCCCTCAAGTTTCGGGCTCTGGTAAGCATGGCAATGCCAACAGGGTTCTTCCTGAGTGTGGACATGAAGTGAGCACCTCCTGCCTCTGCCCCACCCCCGCCCCAGCATCACTGGCCCCCTTACCCTGTGCTATTTTGCACCCTAGCCCCTGTCACCCCCTACATGCTGTCTGTTTACCTGCTTACGTATTTGCTGTCTGCCGTCGTCCCTCCCTAAATCCAGAGGAGGGGTCCTGACTGTCTTGTTCACTGCTGTGTCCTCAGTGCCTGGAACATACCTGGGACAGGGTGGGCCATTCAATCAACATTTGTGGGATGAGTGAATGAATAAACAAACAGATGAAAGGAAGGAAGATAAAGCAATTTTTTTCAACTTCTGCACAGACTCTGGGGTCCCCTGCCTGGGTCTGAAGCCTGGCTCAGCAGTTCCTGGCACAGAGTAGGGGCTTACTAAATATTTAAGTAATAGATAAAGGAGAGAATGAGAGAGGAATGGTAGAGATTTGGACCGGCATTGAGCCAACCTCATCCTGGCCTAGAGCCAAGGGCCATGAAAACCCTGCCAAGGACCAGCCCGTGGCCTTGACTCAGCAGCCCCCATCACCTGGCCATGCCTCCACCGGCACAGAGGTCCTTCTGTGTCATCCTCGTCACGTCCTTACCATCCATGGCAGTCAGATACCCCCATGCGGTGGGGCTGTACTGGGCATTTAGGTACAGGGGTCCTGCAGGAACAGTGGGGCCATGCAAGGCTTTGGATCCTGTGTACAAAGCTGGGCTTAGGGAAGGTCTTGAGGGGGCAGCTGAGTACACGGGGTGGGGGCGGGGAGGAGAGAGGGAGCGGGGAGGCCAGGCAGGCACCGAATGCAAGGGCGGCAGAGGCCCTAGGAAGGGACATCCCAGGGCACTGGGAGACTGCAGCTGCTGGAGGAGTGGGAGGAGGAGGGGTCAGCATTCCAGAAGGGTCACCTGTGTGTCTAGAAGATTGGTGGTCCTCAGATAGGCACGGGAAGAGGGCTTGGACAGCTGGTTTGGGGAGAGAGGGAAGGTAAAGGAAGTTAGCATTTTTTCTAGAATATTAACTGTAGGGCATGTCTGTCCTTTGCAAAGCTTTTTAGACAGAAAGTTTCCCTGAGGTCCTCACCAGCCCCTGAAGAGTGAAGCAGAAAGGATGCTCTTTCCCTTGGACCAGCAAGGAGCCCAAGGCCCCCAGAGAGCTTAACAAAGCTCAGAGAGGTCCCAGGACTCCTATCTCCAGATTCGCTGCCTTCTGGTCCTCCGGGATGTGTTCATCCTCCTGAGTCCTTGGATGTGAGGGGTCGTGAAATGTTAAAAACAAGGTAAAGGGGGATGTTTGTGGTGAGAAAGAAACCGAGGTCTCGTGAATCACAAACTTGGCACTGAAGTTTGCCTTTGAGGGTTTTACAGACTTAGCTGTGGCCCCCAAATCTTTGTGAATGGGAAGCATTAAAAAGAATGCTAAATTTCAAAGAGGCCTTCAATTGCACAGTGCACCATCACTTTATGAACCCCCAAAAGATTTTTAAAAGGCAATTAAACTGGGACGCACGGGCATCTAGAAAAATCACATCCCAATTTCAGAGACGGGAAATGTACAAATGTACAAATGCACCTTAGAGCTTACTGACTGATTGTAGTGGTGTGTTCTGTGAAACCCTGAAGTGTCAGGCAAACGCCCTGGAAATATCGTAACCAATTATTGAGATGCTTGTAAAGATTTCTCCTGCTTGTCCTCTAAGATATAAGTAGACCCTGTATTGTCAATAGCACTGTTGGATTTGGATGCCTACGCTCCCTCATCAGCCCTTCCCGTCCTCTGCTTTGTGTATGAGAACCTCATCTTTTCAGCCTGAGTGAACGGAACCTCGCATCTGAATGGCCCCGCATAGTCTACAAACTTATGTGGGTTAATCTCCACCCTAACCTTGGCAGCGGGTCCCATTTGCCCACTCTCGCCCTCAGCACACACCAGTGACCCTCGGGACTGGCATCGGAGCCCAAGCCCCATCCCTGACCCTGCGACGCTCCCTCCACATCGCAGCTGCTCCCTTAAGAGGTCGTCCCTGGCCCCTGCAGGTGCCTCTGCTAACATGCCTGACCCTCCCTGGCCTCCCACAGACTGGACATGAGGACTGCACTGGGAAGGAATGACCTGATTCACAACTGGGAGCAGAAGGAAGAGAAGAGAAAGAAAGTGGGACACATGGAGCTTTGTGGCCCCTGCCCTCCTGGTCCAGGAGTGAGTGGGGGGGGGGGGGGGTGGGGCATGGGTCTCCACCCTGGCTGGGTGCCCTTGGCCACGTACCCTCCTCTCTCTGGGTATCTGTTTTTGCAAAATGGGGCTGGTTGGAAGGGGTGGATATCTCTGGGCTCCCTTCCAGCCCTGCCTTTCCAGGCTTCCAGTAAAAACCCTGAGAGCTGGGTCTTGGTGGACAGGGTCCAGCCAGGCCCCCAGGTCTGCGGGCCCTCGACATGGGATATCCGCGTCCGGTTGCTGCTTCGGGAACTCAAGCCTCCTTTCCGTCACCGTCCTTCGGGGAGGACCTGAGGTAGGAGCCTGGGGCGGTGGGCAGCATCCTGGCCTGAGCGGCCAGGGTCCTGGGCCTCTGCCTGCCAGCAGCTCGTGTCTCCTTGGCCGGTCACTTCTGCTCTGATTCCCAGAGGCCTCCCCCGCCTCCACCCTCCATCTGGGGGGGATGGGGTGACACCCTTTGCCCATGGCATCAGAGAAGAGGACAGGGGACAAACTAGCATTCACGGAGTGCCCACCCCTTGCCAGGCACTGTGCTAACGCTGTCCGTACCCCACATAATCCTCACAGAAACAACCTCTCCGGAGAGTGCTAAGCCTCACTCGCTCCCGGCAGCCTGACCTGGAGCCTATGCTCTTGACCCCCAGGCCACCCCGCTGCTGTGGCAGCTTCCGTTCCTGCTCCAGACGTTGCGCCGGTGCTGCCTGTGGACTCTGGCTGAATCTCGCCCACAACCAGGGGCAGGTCATGGTTACATCCCCATTTCTCAGATGAGAAAACAAAGTTCCAAGAGGTTACATACCTTGCCTGAGGACACACAGCTTCTGTTGAGGGTCTGTACACCACACCCCTGGCTGGGCACTCACAGTTATGACCTCCTTCTTAGCTCACACATTCTACTGTATTCTTGTGGACAAGATGGAAAAGGCAACCTAGTCACCAGGGCAATGAGGAGAATTTGTAAATAAATGAATGAGCACATCCTATCAACACAGGTCAGTGGTTTGACACCAACCTGGACAGTGGCTTCTCACTTCCTGTCTTGATGTCTGGTCCTTGCCTGTTAGGTGAAGCCATGGCGGGCATGTTAGCCCCATCCACCGCAACACTCAACTGAGAGGAGTGGACACAGACAATCTCTTTTTAATTTCCATAGGCAAGGAGTTTGCTTGTGAGACCATAAGTTTCTCTCATAGGACAGTCTTTAAATAGGATCAATGTAAGGCTTCATCTGTGGGTACTAAGAACCAACTGAGGCAGAGGTGATGAGCTGTCTCCCAACATCTGTTTTCTCCTTCTATGGTAATAGAACCCTCAAATTTAGCTGGGCACATGGCCTTCCAGAATAAAAACTACATTTCCCAGCCTCCTTTGCAGCCATGTGTGGTCACGAGACCAAGTTCTGGCCAATGGGATACAAGTGGAGGTGCCAGGCGGCAATATATCATTCTCTTCCTGCCCTTTCTCTTCTTCCTCCATCCTGCTGCTTAGAAAGTGGACATAGGGTGAACTGTCCTGGACACGCAGAAAAGGGCCATACCCCAGGGAGGGTGGAGCAAGAAGAGAAGAGATGCCTGTGTCCCTGACATCAGCACCTGCCCAGGACCACTAACTCCAGGCTGATTGAGATAGTTGGTACCCCCTTTAAGCCACCTTTATTTTGAGTCTCTGGCACCAGAGCCAAACTAAACCCTACCCAATAAACCGACTCCACTAGGTGAAAACATAAGTGTCTCCAAACAGGTGTTATCAGATTCAAGAGTTCAGGTCTGCATGAATTAAGCTCAATAATAGGGTGACGTGTACTCAAAACATCTGATGCAAACTTAGGCTACGTTAAAGGAAGCATAGATTTTTCAACGAAGGGAGGGCATCTGATGGAGTCCATACTGGCTTCCTTCTCATTTTATGGACTTTGACCAGCTGGAGTTCATCAAAGTCAGCATCTGGATGGAACCAAAGGCACTGGAGGAACCAGGGATGCTTGGCCTGAAGGATTCTCAAAAGTGCCTAGCAGAGTCCTGCAAAGGCTGCCAAGAGGAAAGTCGGTGGTGGGAAGGAAAGGCCAGGGCCTGGGAGGCAGAGGACACAGGCTAGCATCCTGGGACAGGCTGAGGAAGTGCAAGGAAAGGCAAGGGGCAAGGTCGCTGCCCACGGGCCACTCACTTCCATCAAGGCAAGTCAGGGGCCATGTGTGTGAGTCAGGCCCTCCTGCCCCACAACCATGTCCCCCACCGACCTGCAGTGACAGAGTCTGCCAGGCCACGAGTGGAGAAAGATCTGTTGCATTGGGCCCAGGGGCCCCAAGGAATGTAGCCCCCATCGGAGAGGAAGACTGCTCGGGAGCGGGGGCATCTCTTTAACACCTCGAGTTCTCATGGACCCTGTCCCCACACACCCCGTAGATTCACTGTCTGCTGAGGGATGCAAAGTCTGGTGTGTGCAGCCCTGCCCCCGGGGTAGGAATACTGCCTCGGGTCATAGAAGGGACCAGGTGTCCCAGCCTCAGTTTCTAGGCCATGAAATTTAAAACCACCTCATACCTTGCCTGGGTTTTCTCATCTCTCAATGGGGTTTAATAAAGGGTAACCCAAAGATCAACATAAGAAGACAGAGAGATGGTGCCTGTAAGCCCCAGCATGACGTTCATGAGCTGATGCTTCTCTCCTGCCCGGCAGGAGGGGCTCACAGCTGAGGCGTGACAGTGCTGGGGGCTCCATGGCAGGAAGGAGACAGCCTTTGCCGACTTTACCATCCTGCTCAAGACCCAACGTCTTAGCTCTCCACTCAGCGCCTATTTTTTGCCAGCCCTTCTCCTGTGTCCTTCTCTTCAGACACCCAGGGAAGGGAAGCCACGCCTGGAGCAGGGGGAACCTGGAGGGGCCACTTAGCCTGTTCACAGGCCAAGGCCTACCGAGGCAGGCCTCCTCCGAGAAAACTGCAGACTTGGGAAAGTCAAAAGCCCCACCCCCCAGAGGTGGTGACTCTGTAGGGCTGGAAAAATCTGTGTTTTAACAAAGTTCCAGATGATTCTTACTTGGTGTAGACTCTAGAGTCTGAAGGCTGCTTGGCCAGGTGATGCCCCAGATCTCTCTCGCAGCAGGGATGGTGTGCCTCCCGCCAGGCTCCATGGGTCTACAGACCCGCCCACCTGCCGGGACATGCCCCTCCAGCACGTGGCCGGATCGGGCAGCTCCCGGGCCTCTGGGCTCAGCGCTGCTGGTGCCTTGCGTGATTTATGGCTGAGGCTCCCACACACACTCCAGGAACAGGAGAACCCAGCACACCATTCACAAATTAAATCCAGCCCTCCTCTCCTCCCAGGTAGTGGGCCCATCTGATGATAGAAGCGCTTATGATCAGCTGTCGTCAAAGTAATCTCAATGTCAGAGAAATAATAGCAGCCGTAAATAAGACTGAGTGTGCCCGGCTCGCCAGCTTGTTAGGGCACTTTATAAAACAGGGCAGCGCCATTCATACCGCACGGTCTGTTTAATTCCCCCAGCCACCTGCGCAGAGGCTGAGCACCGGCTGAGGAGTCTCCCAGGTGTCAGGACCAGCACCCAGGGTGGCGGGTGGAAACCCCAGCCGAGCAGGGCTGCTGGCCGTTTCCTGGCCCCACTGCTTCTTCTTCCAACTCTGCCCAAACTATCCTCATAACCGCTGCCAGGGTTCTCAGGGTTGAGGGGCCACCAGCCGTGCTCAGTCCTCCCCGCGCCCCTCACGCGGCCTCCCACCTGGGTGCCCTCCCCTTTCTCACCTCTTACTGACTGGGACCTCAGCCTTCAACACCAGCTCTAGGCCCACCTCCTCCACAGAGCCCACCAGGCCACATAGCATCCCAAAGGAGCTGGGCGATGTTTGTCTCATCCATCACCAGGCAGCTATAGCAGAGACCACGGCAAATCAGGGGTGCCCCCCTCAGTAGCCCACACAGGCCACTGCCCCTCCCAGGCCGCAACAAGGCCTCATGGAGACAGTGGAGCCCTGAGGACGGTGACAACTGGGGGCCACAGGCTCTGCTGGGGCACGTGGCCATGCGCAAGCCCGGTGGCGTTATCCTGGCTCAAGGCTTGTTGGGATATTAATTGTGTGAATCCAGTGATGGTGTCCACCTCATGGGGTTCAGGAGGCATGTCAGTGGAAAGAAGGGGAAGCGGACATTTAAGTTGTATCTCCAGAGATAACGTGCGTGGGTATCATGGTGTCGCCGTGTATACTCACATGTGTGAGCAGCAAGTGGCTGTGTGCATCTATTGTCACCTGTGCATGTGACTGTGTAATGTTCTGTGTGTACAGATATTTATGAGTGTCGATGAGTGGACTGCTGACGTCACGCAGGTGTGTGGCCTGTGTGCGAGTGTGTAAATGTGTATGACTCGGGGACTGTGTACAGATGGGCATGTGTCAGCCTGAGCATCCAGGTGCACTATTATGTGCACGTCACGTGCTAGACGGGTCGTGTGCAGTGTGTCAAACGCAGCTGTGGGTTCCGGGGAACAGGGGCTCACAGGTGGGTAGGGAGAAAGCCCAACCCGAGGAACCTGGGCAAGGTCATAAATATAAGAAGGTGGGAGGAGGTCTTGAGCAGAGTCGGATACAAGTCCCTCCAGTGGCCAGGAGCTCCCTCCGGGGCCACCTCGGCTCCCTGGCTGCTGGCAGAGCTTCCCCGGCTAGCCTGCAAGGGTGGCACTGGGAGTGAGTGACCGGCTCCCCACTGACCTTCTGATCTTAGAGTATTCTCTCGAGTAGGTAAGGATGGCACTCCCGGGAGGAAGACTGGGCTGGAGGGGGTGGGTACTTAGAAAAAGCAGTCACCTACTGATGAGCCATCTTTTGCAGCCTTTTTCTCAGTCTCCATTTCCCCTCAGTATAAGGAGTTGCTTTTAGCCAGTCTTGAGCTAGATGACCTGGCTCCCAGGCCAGCATTTGCCAAACTGTGCTCCATGTTCAAGACATATTTCTAGGAGTCACACACACACACACACAAACGCAGACACACACACAAACACAGACACACACACAGAGTTCTGTGTTCAGATAGTTTGGGGAAATGCTACTGAAGCAGAACCAAAAGGGGGTTCTTTATTACAGGACTTATCAGAGCCTTTAATAAGCTAATAGACATAAGACAGGGGTATAGTGTGTAGCATTTTTTCAAATTGTTGGAACACATAACCCTTTTGCATAAACAGCTTTTAACAGCTCAAGAGGTCCCAGGATTTGGTTGGACAGTGTGTTCGGAAATGCTGCCCCAGACCCCTGCTTCAAGGGTCAGCTCAATCCCCACATTTGCCAGGTCTCCCAGATACCACGTTCCCCTCCCCTTCCCCTCCTCTGAACTGCTCCATCTCAGCAGTAGACCATGATAACATTATTATTATTATTATTATTATTATTATTATTATTATTATTATTATGCCCCATTATTATTATTCTGGGGGTCTGTCAGGATTCCAGCTTGTTTTCTGGACCTTCAAAGGCATCGCCCAGGTCTCACCCTCAGCCCTTATTTCATACCGGACATACCAGAGCTCCGCGTAGACCGTGTGCACTTCATTCTTGACAAAGGCCAATCAGCCACCAGCAATGCTGATTAGCAGGCAACGCTGATATGGTGACAATTCGGAGTGACAAGGGCCCAGCTGCCCCACACGACATTAGCCTCCTCCCACGTCCCCTCTGCAGTACTCTGCTCCTCAGCCCACCCTATGCCTTGCAGTCCTTGTGCCCTGCAGCCCCTCTGCCTGCAACACCCTGCTCCCCAACTCCCCCTGGTCAGCCCCACGCATCTTTTAAGACTCAGCTCAGCCTGAGCTCCTCCTGAGAGAGCACACAGCATGTACCTTGAACCACACTTTCTTGATTGTTCAAGGGTCTGTTTCCCACGGGACGACACCCCTAGGGCAGTTAAAATGCTTAGGAGAGCGCCTGGCACAGAGCAAGTGCTATGTGAGCATTTGCTGATACTCATGTTGTTGTTATTGTCGTCGTGCCTCCAGTGCCTGGCAGGGCACCTGGTCGAATGCCGACACAAGGTACACATCTGTGTGGTCAGAGATCAAATCTGAGCCTCATTATAACCCTGTTGCAGGGGTTACTACGATTGTCCCAATTTTACAGATGAGAACACTGAGACTCAGACAAGTTTTTCCCCTACGCTTTGTTCCCCTTACCAAATTCAAAGTGCCTCCCAGGAGCAGTCAGGGGATCCTGTACGTGGCAACTACCTAGCAGGTAGCCGCGTATAACGATAAGCGTAGCCCCGTGCTCTGTGCCAGGTGTCATGGTGCGTGCTTTCTATCCACCGTCTCATTTGACTCTCACTCAGCCTGGCAGGTGAGAATCGTACCCAGTTCTGCAGGGAGAAGAACCAGTGCCTGAGAGGGTTGCCCACTTCAGAGGAGGCCACAAACCCTCAGCTCCTCCAGGCAGCATCCCACTCTGTGTGGCCCTCCCAAGGGGTGGCACGTGGACCCATGGGAGCACTCAGGCAGTCCAGCTAGGCAAAGGGGTGGGAGGAGGCAGGGGGTTACAGGGGAAATGGCTGGGGCTGGGGGAGAGCAGGGAAGAAGGGGACTAGCGTGGGTGGGATGACAATGAAATGAGAGGGCCCGATGCTCCAGAAAAGAAAAAGAAAAATCAGACAAGGTAACAGCCACAGGACTCTGAACATTCACCTCTTGGATCAGATCTGGGCCTATGTGGGAGAGGGGCAGGGGGCGGGCAGACCTGATAGCTCCCCCAGGCAGCAAGCTGCAGCTCACTCCCTCCTTGGGGAGCAGCTCCAGTTCTGTCTTCTCCAGGAGGCCCTCCTGACTTACCAGGCCTCAGTGACTTCCCATCCCGGGCAGCAACCCTGGCCAGCTGCTCCAGGCTGGGCCACACTTTCCAGCCAGCATGACCATCGGCCTGGCCCTCAGTGTAGCCCAATCTGCGTTCTCCACCCCACTCCAGGGGTGTTCGGGGGTCTCCCCAGCTAGGTTGTGGGCCAGACGCTATCTGTGCCTCGGTTGCTCACAGCCCAAAGTAGAGTCTCAGTAACTGCTTACCCAGTGAAGCTGAAACATGCCAGTTCTTGTCTGTTCCCTTTGCACTCCCTTTGGACCCCTTAGACTGTTCCAGGCCCAAACAAACAGGGATGTGTGTTCAGAGGGGACGGGGTGAGTGAGGAGCTGAGAATGACCACCTTTTGCTAAGCACTTCCCGGAGGTCCGTGTGCTTGTACTTTAAATGCATCATAACTCTCTTTCACCCTCACCTCCCCATGACACTAGTATTAATAGCAATTATCTCCATTTTTTTCTGATGAAGAGACTGAGGCTCAGAGAGGTCCAAAGTCACCCAAAGTAGGTGGCAAGCCCAGGCTTGAACCCTCCCTGAGGCCAAAACCTGTGCTTTCCTTGCTACCGCTTAATCTCCCCCACCGTCCCGGAGGGGGCCCAGCAAGCACAGCTTGGCCCTGCCTGGGAACAGGCCTCAAGGTCAAGGGGGCCCTGAGTTTCTGTTGGGGGTAATGAAAAAGTTTTGGAAGTAGAGAGTGGTAATGGTGGCACAACATGATGGATGTACTCAATGTCACTGAAGTGTACACTATAAAATGGTTAAAATGGCAACTTATATGCTATGTATATTTTATCACTGTAAAAAAAAAAAAAAAAAAAAGAGTCCTTACAGTATCATGGACAGCCCTCTGCTGAGTGTCCCCCACAGGAAGGCCCTCCTCCCGCGCCAGTTCATGGGGTTGTCTCCGTCTGCCGCCCTCTCCTCTCAGACTGTGGCTCCCACTCCTGGCCTTGGCTCTGCAGACTAGGAGTATATGTGAATCGGCCACCATGTTGAAATGCCACCCTTCTCCCTCTGCCCAGTTAAACCCCATGCTGTCTTCAGCCTTGCCCAGTCCTGTCCCCCACAAAATGCCCCTTGGCCATCCTGCTGGAGTTACTGGAGCTTCGGCTGCCTCCAGCTGGCCTAGAGTCAAGACCCGAGAAGAGCGCTGGCCCACGGGGTCAAGCGGCCCGGGTCCCAGTCCTGACCAGGCCCCTTGGGAGCTGGCTTAGCTACTCCAGCCTCTGGACAGGCTTGGGTTCCCACTTCCGCAAAGAGGAGGCCTTGGATTACCAAGGAGTGCCCCTCACACTCTTCCCCAGGAGGGCCCAAATGTCAGAGGGGTGTGAAACGACCCCAGCCCCCCAGCCGTAGGGGTATGGACTGGCCTGGAGTGCGTGAATGCAATATGTCATTAAAGTCCTATGTTTTCACTCAAAAGTCCATGCAAAATTTGTAACTGGTGGCATAAGAGTTCCTTGCTTAGTTTAATATAAAGATCTCCTTTTATCCAAATTTAGCAAGAAAACTGAAAACCACCCTGTGTTTTTTCTGTGGTGTGGCAAGGCCCTTTTTTTGACCCAAGTCAAGGGTTCTGCCCTTTGCCCGTTGCACACCTGTCCAGTCTCCCGTCTAGTCTGGTGGGCAAGCCAGGCCCACCCACCCAGGCGAACACAAGGCAGGACTCTGCAGGCACCGGCACAGACTTAGCAAGTACCCAAGAGATGGGTGCTTCCTGCTGAGAAGTGAGGCTCAGTGACGAGACAGTGCGTCTCTAACTTCCTCCTCCTACCCTCTCTCCTTCTCACTCCTTCTCTCCTCCGCCTCTCTCCTGCGGGAAGCTTGGGCTGGGGGGGACCCTTCAGGATGGGATGGGGACGGGCTGGGCAAACACCGTCCCAGGTTCACGTCTGGGCTCCTCCTCCGCCTACGCCATCACACTCCCAGCTCACCTGCTCAGGTGGGGGCTCATGGCTGTGGCTCCCTTTACACCCACGAGACCTCTCTTCCCCTCCCGCCTCCTGCAGCCCCATTCCTCCCGGTGGGGAGAAGGCTGGATTCCGCAGGTGCCAGAGGGTCCAAGCTCCCTCTCGGGGCCTCCTACTACCTACCTTCCCCTCCCCCTCCAGCTCCGGCTGTGGCTCTGTGGCCACCCTGCTTCCTGGCACCGCTGCCTGGGAGCCTCAGTTTCTCCTCAGCCAAAAGCAGTCAGGCAGGAGCCGCCTCCCAGGCCCAGCTTCCCTGTGGACCAGCTGACTGAACTCCTCTTCATGCCTGACTCCCTCCTATGCCCCGAGGGACTTGAGTCCACCAAAGGTGAAGCCAAGGTTGGGCCTACCCACCCTGGTGTCCAAGAGGGGCTCTGGCCACCACCAACTGAACCAGGGCCAAAGTCCTGTCCAGCTACCTCTTCTGGCTCCCCCCCTCAGTACCAAGTGAGGCGCACACGCCGCTGGGCCAGGGGTGACCAGCAGTTCAGGGAGCCTCGAGGGAGGGAACCGGCCCGTGGACCCAGGTCTTTCCATCACCGCCTCCCCATCCCCAGAATTGGACCTCTCAGCTCTGGGCGGCAGGGCCGTGCTGGAGGAGGAGTAGGCCCGCCCAGGCCAGCTCCCCTTCCAGGGGAGTGCCAGGGAGACTGAGGGCCCCACGGGAAGGGCCACCCTCGGCGGAGGGAAGCCCGGTGCCCCCTGCCCCGGCCGGGTGGCCACAATCACCCATTAGCACCCTCAGAGTCATTGTTGTAGGAGGCAGCACGATGGTCCTGGGGGCAGGCAGCATGGAGGGGCCCCTGAGCAATGGGGAGGGGGTGGCCTGGAGGCCCTGGCAGATGCGGGGAGGAGCGCTGGAGCCAAGCAAACAGGCTGTGGGGGGACGGGGAGCCCTGAGCGGGCCTCCACCCCCTTCTCTCCCACTCGCAGCCCCAGAGAAGGAACAGCAGCTGCTCCAGAGCTTCCTGCCCTTCCTTGAGACAGGTGCTGGCTGAGTCCTCACTTCCTCCCAGCCTCGGAGAGCTCCTCCGCCCCCTCTCCTCCCGCAGGCTGGTGCTGAGTCAGCAGCCGCCACTTCCTCTCCTCCACTCCACTGCGTCCCCACCTCCTGGGAGGCGCAGCTGAGCCCTTCCACGTGGGCGACTTCCCGGAGGGCTGACTCCCCTGCTGCCCCGAAGTGGCACACCTCAGGGGGAGGTTTAAAGGAAAGGATGGCAAGAGGAAGCAACGACACCCCAGGGAAGTTCTTGCTCACAAGCCGAACGAGAGCAGCAGCCCAGGAAGCAGGATGGAGCCCAGGCTCAGGACTCCCAAGGGGAGAGCTCACGGGAGTCCCTGCTGCCCCCCTGTCCCTCCGAGGGCGGCCGGTGGGAGGGCAGGTGCCTGTCTACTGAGCACCAAACTTCATGGCTGCTGCCCAGTGAAAAGGCCAAAAGACAATGGAAATGTAAGTTACTCTCATCAAGAGGAAATCACAGCTTTTTAGAGCAGGAAGGGGCAATTAGGGGCAATTATCTCCTTTGGCAGATAGGAGGTACAGACCCAGAGCAGTCAGACTCGCCAGCATGTCACACGGGGGGTTACTGGCAGGGCAGCCTCAAAGCAGGGCTGCGCCCACCGTCCTGCACAGCCTGTCTGAGCACTACCTCCTGAATAATGGGCCATTATTGTTACTGTTGTCTCTGGCTGGCTTCTTCCTTCTTTTCACGTGTATTACTTCACGTGACAAGTCCTGTAAGGCAGAAACAATGGACCCATCGTCCCCATTTGACCGATGGGGGAACTGAGACCCCATGAAGGAAGCAGACTTGCTCAAGATCACAGTGGACGTTTGCAGCAGAACAAAGACCAGAACCCAGATCTCAGAAGAATTTATCCAAATCTTCCTTCCCCACACCCTCTTTCCTGACCTTCCTTCCGCCTCTTTGGGCCCATTGATGGAAGGGGCTGATGGTGAGCAGAGAGGCCTGGAAGCTGTCAGATTCCACTAACCCCCTACCCTCCAATGGCCAAACAGCAGCCCGCGGGAGGTCACAGGTAGACCAGCAGGAGTGGCCCGTGACCCAGGGCCATTGGGTGCCTCACAAACCACCAAGCCCGAACGCAGAGCCACCATTCAAGTGGAATATGGTGAAGCCATTCAAAGTGATGCTGGTGAAAACAGCTTAGCAAAACATGAAAAGGCTTTCGATATGTTAAATTTGAAAAACTGGAGAATGCAGAAGCATATATTACTGTTTACAGCTCTACAAAAAAGACGTATATGAGTATGAACAAAAATGTGGAAGGCCTTTCACTAAAGTGATCACAGAGAGGTGGACTCCTAAGAGATTTTTTTCCTTTTGGTCTATTTTCTAAACTTTCCAAAATGTGATTCTACTACCTGATGATATAACATAGACAGAATCTGCGAAGGCATCGCAATGACCTAAGGAAGCTTGGGAAATGTGCTCATGACTTGGGAGCCAAAGTCCTCAAAGGGCAACACCTGGTTATTTAGGTGGCAATCAGAGCAGAGTGCCCCCCAGTTAAGCCGGCCAGGCCTCCTCCGAGCCAGAGTCTGCAGGCTGAAGGACTCACCAAGGAGTTCCAGCCCCTGCTCATTCCTACCCAGGGGTCTCTCTGGTCCACTATGCACCTTCCCTGGCTCTCAGCCTCCCCTTCCAGGAGGAGAGCTCGAGGTTGGGGACTTGACCTGCCTCACAGCATGGTCGTCTGCGAGCTGGACAGAGACCTCTCCCAATGCGGACAAATTGATGCCCCCAGACATGGAGGAAAAGCAGGGATTCCTTCCCAATGCTTGTCTTGGTTTCCAGAGGTTTCCTAACAGTGTACA
Organism: Balaenoptera physalus; assembly: GCF_965194825.1. Taxonomy (NCBI): domain Eukaryota; kingdom Metazoa; phylum Chordata; class Mammalia; order Artiodactyla; family Balaenopteridae; genus Balaenoptera; species Balaenoptera physalus. The sequence goes on from NC_138897.1 coordinate 27,969,327, forward strand.
GGCCATGGAGGCAGTGCAGGGAAACACAGCCGGCCGGCTAGTCACCTGGCATCCACTTCTGGCTCAGCCATTTCCTAGCTGGGGGTGGGCAGGGATGGACTTTCCCCACCCTTGGCCTCAGTTGCCTCCTCTGGCCCCCAATTGCCTCCTCCCGGGATGTGTTGAGGAGGAAATAAGATAACAGAAGAGAAAGAGCTTTGAATTAGGGAAAATCCACTCTCTGCAGACAGGACGAATCCTGAAGTCGGAGCCCGGGCCCCCCCTCTCACGCCCTGCCCTTGTCCCCAGCTGCCAAACCCCTGCCCCATCCTTCTCCCCGACTCTGCTATCCTCCTCACGTGGGGAGGGCCGACCTTTTCTGCAAAACTGTGGAGGCAGTGATCCTGCCACCTGCCGGCCTTGGGGTTCTCTTTGCTCAAGAAGGGTGAAGTTTGATAAAAGTTGTTCAAACTGAGATACGGGGGCACAGCTCCCTGAGGGGGTCAGTGTCGGCAGAGAGGTTGCTGAAAGTGTGACCTGCATAACTAAAGACGCATCTGTGTAGCCAAATAAGGCACGGAGGGAGAGTTTTTTGAGGGTGTGTCATGTAAATATGATACATTTTTATCATCAAAATTAATTTTCTACTCCATCCGGGTACTAGAAGTCTCAAATCCCAGGACATTGCCATGGTCCCCTTCCCTCTGCCACTTTCTGCACCTCAAATTCTATTTATCTGCACGCTGAACTAACCTATCCCCCAAATTGACTGTTCCTCCCATCTTCCCTGTTTGTCTTCATGGTCTTACATTTTCCCAGGCACCCCCGGAACTCCCGCCCCTGAGCCCCTCCCCATTGACTCAGTTCTGCTCACTTCCTCCTATGGGAAGGCCCCTCTTGCAAGCCCTCCTCCCCCGGAGCCCTGGTTTGGGCTTCCAACAGCCCTGGATGCCCACCACGGCCTCCTCCCCGGCTCAGCCCCCTGGGCTCACCCCCTGTCATCAGTTGCCAGAATAAGAAGTTGTTGAAGCACCACTCTCCCAAGACAGCCCCCAGTGGATAAAGGAGCAAGTCCAAACTCTGCCGGAGCTTCCAAAGTTCTTCAGAAACTGACTTCAAAACATCTTCCAGCCTTTTCTCCCTTATTCTCCCAACCTCATGTTGCTTATCCCCTGGAGTTGTGCTCTCAGGAGAACCATTCAAAGACAGGACAATGGTCTCAGTGCATCCCGAAGATGTGCAAGGCAACAGGTCTGCACACATACCCCAAGACACACACACACAGACACACACACACACACACACACACACACCCCTCCTCATAAGCACTTTCTGTTCTTGGCAAATCAGCAGAGCCACTTGGCCTTGGCCAAAGTCTCACTCCATTCCGGTCCCCACCTGGAGCTGTCGCTCCTCTTCCTCCTGTATACATACCAACCTTTGAGGCACATCTCAACCCCACTTCCTCAGCAAGTCATCCCTGACTTTATTTGATCCCTTGGCCAGTAAATTCCTACAGGTGTGGGGGGACGGGGGCAGCCACCTAGCATGCCCTAGGCACCCGCTCTGTGCCAGGTGCCTTTGAAAAGTCTGCACACCACACACCCTATCAGGTAGGTGTAATGATAGGCATTGTTTAGATGATGCTCAGAGCAGTGGCCTAAGTTCACCCTTCCCAGTCAAGACTGGCGTAGGACTCGACCACTGGACTGCTCCAAGCTCCTCCCACCTCAAGTCAGGACGTTCTTGCCATCCGTTTGGGTGCTGTGGCACAGAACATCTCAGCGTCTGGTTTCCTAAGCATTCATCTTCCAGCCTCAGCATAAGCCTCAGGAGGGCAGGCACCCAGGTCCTACACTGCTTCACTTGGCCCCAAGTAGGAATTCAATGAACACTCATTAACTAAATGAACAAAGAAGTGAGTCAGTGATGAATGAATGACTGAATACATGAAAATACAGGCATTGCAAGTGGTTCGGCTGTGGGGTTCTGAATGTTTGCTTTTAGTTTTTAAATCATCCAGAAAATCTGAGCCTCTCTAAGGTAAGCTTTCCCCTCTGATTCTCTTAGAAATATATTGGTTCATCTGTGGCCAAACCATACCATACTAACAAAAACTAATTCACATTCATATTATGTTAAGCCAGGAATTTTTAAAGAGCTATTTAGATTCAAAGAGAAACCAAGGCACAAGTGTCTTGCACATTTGAGCAACCGTGGTCAGCTAGGACTGAGACATCCAAAGCACTCCCTGAGTCGGAGTCAAGGGCCTGTGTCTCCTGGCCAGGAAAGGGGTTTCACATTGCACTTGGATCCAGCACAGAGCTGTTGCTTCCCTAGCCCAGAAAAGCATTAAGGTTTCCAATGGACACCCCAGGCTGCTTATTTAAAGATGGGAAGGACATAGTGGGTAGGGCAGGAAGTGAACAAACTACGAAAGGAAGAGAGGTGAGAGGTGGCCCAGTCTCTGTTATCAGCATATTAGGGCATGGAGACTCTTGGTGGTCTTTTCCCCTAACCTTGAGTGATTAATAGTATTTGCTGATTTATGAGAAACTATTATTCAAGTAAGCTCCTCAATTAGGTGGACCTTATCTGGTGCTAGTTTCAGGAAAGAAGTTCTCTTATTCAAAAGGAAAAGCCATAAACAAGAACTATGTTCCATCTTATTACAAAGTTCGGTGTAGGATCTATGGAGCAGAAGACTTTTCCAAAATCTTTTAGAGTTAAACTTTATTACAACAGGTACACATCTGTTGGCTGAGAGAGTAGATATAAAGTACAATGGCTTTGTAATGACTGGATCATCCAGTCAGAGGAAAAGGCTCCTTCAGATAAATATGTTTATTCTGACAATCTGGATGAAAACATAGTATGCATTTGATAAATTGCTAAAACATGACTTCCCACTAACCCACTAACTTTCTTTGTTATTACTAGGTTACTAAAGCATCCTCAAAACGTATTGACCAAATAATTCCAACATACATAACATTCACTTAAAGAAATAAAATCTTAGAGTTGCTTAATAGCAATCTAATGAACTACTGCTCTCTAGGACAAAAATGACAGCAATCACCTGAGTTGGGGTAGTTTTCCTTATTGTTGAGGTTGGTTGGAAGATGGTTTATTTTGCTTTCTCAAACTAGGAACAAAATTAAACATTTCATTAAAACCAAAATAAAATGAGAAGGAGAGGAGAAGAAGGAGGGGGAGAAACAAAATCCTTGAAGACTTGCATATCCCTTCTTACAAAAACTACAACATGAGCCTCTGCTGGGAACTTGCATGTGTGTCCATGTGTCACAGTAAATCAGCTCAGCTTTCCCTTCTGGGCTGGAGAGAGCATGAGAACAAAGGGCCAGAGCAGAAAGGGCAGCCATGGGGGGAGAGGAGAGCCGCACCAAGCCACAAAGAAGGCAAGGAAGCGCTGTGGTCAGGCAGGGGTGCGCCTGCCTGGGAAAGGAACGCTGGCAGGGGGCAGAGGCGGGCCAGGAGACAGCCCACAGGAGCGAGGAGGAAGCACGTTGGCCCAAGGAAGAGCGGCTCCAGAACGATGACCCTTTGAAGGAACCGTGAATTTCTTTAATCAACTAATTTCCGTGGTGACTAAAACGCCTCATTTGTCAAGGCTTGTTCTGAGCTGAAATTGAATAGGTGTAATTGACAAACGCTTGAATTTGGGTTCCACTCTGGGGAAAAAAAAACCTCTCCACTGGCTCCTCAAATATAATTATGGAAAAAAGACATATTTTAAGGGCTCTTCTTCCAATTCAATTTGGGGTAAGGTCATGACTTCCCTCCTGATCTCCCCAACACACTCTGACAATGGCAGAGACCTGGCTTTCTTTCTCAGGACGGACACTACAGCCACAGATGAGGCAGCTGTCAGGAAACTAGGCTGTGATCAGCTTTACCTGGCTCACAGCCTACAGAGGGCACAGACCCTCTTATTCCTACAGTAACAGGTCAGGCTGCTGGCCCTGGGATGAAGGTGGGAGTGGTCTGAGTTGGTTTCTGTTTCAAACATCTTCCTTATGCAGGATCTCAATGTAAAACTTACATCACAGGTCCCAACAATTTAAATATGCACACAGAAGAGGGTACTTTAAAATTCCAGATCATGGCTTCAACTGCATGTAACATGTCACCCCCAGCATGACTTATAAGGACAGTAAATCAATAAAACAGTAAAAAGAAAAGTTAAAACACAACTGAAAATGGGTTTTTCAGGCGAGTCTGAAATGCTACAAGATTGCTAGTTAAGAACAGTATCCCTTTTCTCAACCTAAGTGTTACAGCCCCATCTCTTCACCAGCATCATAAACTGAGTGCCCATGTAACTTGGAAACTGAGATGAAATGTGGAGGCTATTGGGTGGGTACACAGGTAGCCAAAGATAGGAGTTCCTTCTATGCAGTAGAGCTATTTTGGTGTGACAGGACAACTGACCCACCCCCGCATTGCCCCAGACATCTACTGTAGAAAGATATGGACTAGATGAGATTAAAGTCACCATATCTGTACCACAAAACAAAACAAAACAAAAGTTAAAAAAAAAAAAAAAACCAGAAGGCATTCACTCAAATCTTACAATGGGAGGTGGGAGTGGTGGGTGGGTGGGTGAGGGTGGGGATAGAAAAGCAAGGGGGAAAATCTAAACAGCAGGATACAACAATAAATGGGAAAACAGCAAGAGAAAAAGCACACTAGGTTAATATAGGAAACTAGTTCTTTATTGAGAGATTGTATATTAGTATTAGTGGATTCTGTGTGTAACAATGTCGTCATGCACACGATACAAAAAAAAAAAGGCTGGGCCCACCATGCTTCGGAAGGGCAACAGAACAAAAGCAGCGTACAATGAGCAGATGGCCCGGGCTACACGAGCACAGTACGTTTCAGCAGGGTAACATCTCTAACCGAGCGCTGTACATTGTCAACTGGGGGATGTAAAAAAATACAGATCATGCTTTAGTTTTAGTACAAGAAAAGGTGAAAAAGATACACAACCGAAAGGATATTTGATACAGAAAAAATTACCCACAAAATAAGAACAGGAAGTAATTCAGCACAGCAGAACACGCTATCCCTGTTTAATGGAAAACCATTTTGCTGGGGATCCTTTTTCTTTTCTTTTCTTTTTTCTCTTCTCTTTCTTTTCAGATTGCCAAATGGCAATCTGGGGAGGCCACTTGGGACTTTATTTTGGAAGGGCCCTCGAAGTAGGGGCCTTATTCTTTATTGCTGCTGTTTTGTTTCAGTTTTCAAGCAGGTCTGGCCAGCGAGGCAGCAGAAGGGAGCCGGCTGTTAAAGGGGCAGCTCTGAGGGCCAGGGCGGATGTCCAAAGATGCTCTTGACATTGTACAATTAAACAATTAAGACACCATGGCTATGGCTCCCCCTTAAGTCAAGGACCTTGCTACACCAAATTTTCAGGGTAGCAGCAACTGTCATTTCATCAAAATTTTTCATATCTATATTTATTATTTTTTGCCTCTGACTAATTGTAATCTCTTCACTTATGCCTGGGTGCTACCAGGAAGCTAGCTGATGGCCACCCAGATAAGTGGGAAATGGGGTGCTACAGCCTCCAAGCCAAGGCAAAAGGAATCCACTTAACAGGGATTTACAGTGCAATGTACTCGGCTAAACAAGATGAGATACAAAAATGGTTATTTCTCTACATCTATTCTGAAATGGCCTACATCCTATACTACTACAATGGAAACTAAAAGGAACAGATTTAAGCTGGCAAGCTATCTAATAGTTTTACAAGAAGATTGTGGTTTAGGACCTTGTTGAGTTAAGCATTAGTATCCTCTATCGGAAGGTCATGAATTCTTACCACATTGTGCTAAATTTTACTCACAGCCCAATTAACCCTCAGCCCTTGAATTTCCTATGGGCGTGTTTGCCATGGAAGTAAACTTTGACTGACTGGCAGAATTTGTTTTCTTGGGTGTTTTTTTTTTTTTTTTTGAGGGGGGGGTGTATTAAAAATAAAATTTAAAGGCAGCTGAGCAATTTGAATTTCAAAACATGGAATCAGCATCCTGCAATGGTATTTAGAGATTGGTGGTATTAATGAGGATGATAATGATTTAATCAGGATAATTATACTTTCAGGCTCAACATCCTTCTTAATCATTTTTGAATTTCTGCCTAGTGTAATGTTCCACACCCGTTTTAAGAGGAAATGCCAAGTAATAAGATATAATTGTGTATTGGGGGAGGGGTTGGCATTTCAAGGGAGATCTCACCCAGCCCCCCCATTCCTATTCTTCACACACCCACTCCACCACCGCCCCCCACTGCTAGGCTGGCCTGAGATAGGGGATACTGCCGCTTAAATAGCAATGCCTTCCTCAGATGGAGACAGGAGATGGTTAAGAGGGGTGTCACAATACAGCTAAATGCGGAGGCAGAAGGGTCACAGCGCACACAGCAGCGAGTTGACCATTCACTGAGCTACACAATGAAGAAAAAAAAAGATTTGATAAATGCAGAATGTCATCATTCTATCATCACACGAAAAAACTGTGGTTCAAACAGGCCTAAGGGGGCCAACCTTGCCTTTTAGGTTCTGGGGAGAGGCTGGGGCTGGGGACAGCTGGGCTGAAAGAAGGAGGGCTGGGCTTTCATTCTCTTGCCCAGTCGGGCCCCTGGGGCGCACTAAAGCGCCGGCTTGCGACGCCACCCCCCACTCTGACTTGGTGGAGCAGCCCTGGCCGCAAAGGGAAGACATCATTCTGAGCTTGAGGGAGGGGGAGTGGGGGAGGGCCTCAGCCAGCAGGGATTTAAGCAGACGTGGAGTGGGAGAGGATAGCAGAAACATTTCCAAGAAGAGAAATGTTGAGTCCAGAGGCAGAGTACAAAAAGAAAAAATAATAATAATGAATCTAAATGCATCTCGGATTTGCTTTGGGAGGTGGGAGTTTCTGATTAAAAGAAAATGGAAGAAATGTGAAGGGAGGAGAAGAGGGGAAAATCAAGCTATTGTTGTAGCAGAATGTAAGGGAAAGGGGATGTGGGGCAGGGGACCGTGCAAACACACCCCATATATCACAGTTAAAAACAAAGCCGGCGCCGGCCTGCTGCTTTGTCAACGCCTGCCCGGGGCAAAGGCCTGGCTTGGGGGCAGCGTCCCACCTCATCCTCACACACAGCGCAACAGCCAAGGGCCGGCACCCCGCTCTGGCCCGGCCCAGGGGTGCACAGCAGTGCACGTCTGACTCTCCGAGGCGCGCACACACTTGCACACACTCACATACACACACACACACACACACACACACAGCATCTTGAACCCATAAATGCAACTGTCATACAAAGACCATGGGGTGGGAGGGGTAGCACAAGGGCGATACACAAAAAGGGTTAAAGGGGAGGAAAAGATGGGACGGGAAATCGTGCAAGTGCCCACGAGAATGCGGGGGCTGGGGCATGGCATAGGGCAGATGGGAGATGCAGATGCCAGGTCCCAGCTAACCAGCCATCGGTATCAACGACCAAATGATGGAGAAACACAAACAAAAATGACACGAAACACACACACACCTCAAAAAAAAATCACAGGAAGCCAAGTACGCTTACACACACAAACACACGCGCGCGCGCACACACGCAGTCCTGTATCTCTCTCCGTCCTTCGATCACACAGGGCTAGGTATTGGGGGAAGGGGCTATGATTTGGGGGAACCGGTCCGCCGCAAAGAATAAATAGTGGGGCTGGGGAGGGAGGGAGGGAGGGAGGGACTCAAATCGCCAAATCCTAACTTCACTGCAAAAGCTCCCACGAGGGCAGCCACCTCCACACTGGGGGTCCCCCCAAAAGGGAGAGGGGAGAAGCCACCGCTCGCCCCGCGTCCTCGCGGGTGTGCCCTGAGCCCTCCGCCGCCCTCGGCGCCCGCCCCCACCCCGGTGCCCGCGGCGATCCACGCTCCGAAGCGGACCCCGAAAGGAAAAAGCGATACCTCTGTTTCGCACAGAGCCAAACACTGGAAGCACGAAATAGCCGACGTGGACCAGGACCATCCTGGCTCCTCGCGCGGCGGCGGCGGCGGCGGCTGCGCGCGGGCCCTTTGTGGCGCGGCTCCGGGGCGCGGGCGCGGGCGGCGGCGGGGCTGCGGGAGCCGCCGGGGCGGGAGGCGGAGCGCGGGGCGCGGGCGGCGGTGGGGCGGCGGCTGGCGGGGAGACAGATGGCCCATGGAAAGGCTCCCTTCCCGGCCCCTCTCGACATTCAAAGGCGCTGGGGCCGCAGCTGCCGCCACACAAAGGCGCGCGCAGCCAATGGGAGCGGAGCGCAGCGCGGCGCGGCCTCGCCGGAACCGCGGGGGACAGCGGGGACCGCGGGAGCGCGGGTGGCGGGGGGAGGGAAGGAGGGGTGACGGCTGAGACGGAGCGGGCGGCCAATCGCGGTGGCCCGTGGCCGGGCGCGGGAAGGGGGTCAGCCCCGCGGGTCGCGTGGAGCCCCGCGCGGGTCCCTGGTCGCCCGCAGGCCGGAACGCGCGCGCGTGGAGCGCCCAGCACACAGACACGGGCGGCGTGCACCCAGACATGTGAAGGTGCCTTCGTGCGTCAGGAGAGACAGGCTCGAGCGCTCCAAGTGCACACGACCCGGAGGTCCTTGCACAGCGCTCCCGGGTCACTCGGGGACGTGCGCATGGAGGCTGGCACACGTGCAGAGCCCGACTGCGGGCACAAGTGGAGCTGGAAAGAGAGCAAGCGCGGCACACGGGACCCAGGCACTGCCACACAGACCTGCACACACCGAAAGCCTTGTTAACCAAACACGTGCCAAGAACGCATTCCCAAAGACACACAGGGAGGACACACAATGCAGATATGTACCCTCCCAGGCTCCTTGCCTTCGCACCGCTTTGTTGCTTCTGCAGAGCACAAAGCTCACATTTATTTGCCGAATTGAAAACCGCTCGTACACTGAGGTGTGTGCACACGTTCTATAGAGGCACGCTCACCCAGAAAACCATTCGACCACCATTCTCCCCACTCGGACACAGGCACAACCAGCCATGTGCACAGACACGCCCACTTCCACAGCCCACAGGCACATATATGACATCAGGGCTAGGAGGCTCCTCAGATTCACACGTGGAGGCACAGCCACTGTGTCTCGCGTGGCCTGTGACTGGCCTGCCAGGTACAAGCAAGACAGAAGCAAAGAGCCTTCACCCCGCAGCCCAGTTGTCAGGTGGACTGCTAAGACCTAGTTCCTACACACTTAGCCCACCTGCTGTGAAAATCCCAGCACGACCCTCAGACCAGGCTCACGGTCCTCAGCAAGACCAGGGTCTGCTTGGCATCCACACGCAGAAAGACAGAGGACATTTCCTACACCGAGATTTGCCTTCAGTGGCTCCTTTATTTAATGAGTCTGGGAAAACTAGATGGTAAAATTGCAGTATGTGGAGCTGGAAAAAATCTAATCAACCAAACCTGCCTCCATTTTTGAGATAAGGAAAAGGTGGCCCATTCAGTGAATACACCTTGTGTTGTGTTTGAGGCCCCAACGCTTGCAGCCCAGAGGGGCCTCAGAAATGGAAGAGATGGGTATCAGCATAGGGTGCTGGGAAAGGGGACAGCTAGGAGGAGCACCTAGCTGAGTAGGTGGGAGGTAGGGAGGGCAGTAGGAGTTGACTCCAGAAAAGTGACTTTTAAGTGCAACTTGAAGAATGAAGAATGGGAGAAGTGAGGTCAGGGGAAGAAGAAGACAGCAAAGGGAACACTGCAGATTGGCTTTGCCGAGACACCTACCATATTCCCAGTGGGCACAGCAGGGCAGGATCCCAGTGCACGCATATCCCTCAGACCTCTTCCCCACCCCGAACACCTCTGCTGCCCTCAGAGAACTCAAGGATGAAGGCAACTGGAGGAACACACCAACAGTTCCAGGCCCCACTTTTGACAATCCTGTCAACCCACTCCTGCCCAGCTCTTTCCTTTCTTCATTATCTATCGAATAAACATAATGCCACCACTAATGAAAAATCTTTTAAATGAAAAGAACTTAAACACCTAACTACTAGAGTTTTTTCCCGTTCTGTTTCAGGCTTTGCCAGTATGCTTATATATGAGTTTTGTCATCATAATCTGCATATTTTTTACCCTGCTTTTTAGACTTAACGTTTTATCAGAAACATTTTCCCATCCTTCTACATAATTCTTCCTAATTTTCATTTTAAATGTTTTCATAGTATTCCAACAAGTGAATGTACTGTGAAATTACTTAATCATATTCTGTTCTTGGGCACTTAATTTGCTCCCAGTTTTCCATTACTGCAAATCATACAATGAACTTTCTCATGCCTCTAGCTCGTTGCTTTTGTTGAACTATAACTTTGAATAAACCTCTAGGATTGGCTGGCATTCTTAAATAGACAAGTATGGAAAACTTTTAAAAGCTGCCTGCCACACATTTTAAAAGCTTTATAAAACTCATTGTCAATGCTACCAGCAATATATAGTGTGCCAATTCCTCTGCAACCTGGCTAGCTTTGGGTGGGCATTCTTTTTTTTTTCAACATTTAGTTAATTATTTTTTAAATTTTATTTATTTTTGGCTGCATCGGGTCTTAGTTGTGGTATGCGGGATCTTCATTGTAGCGTGCAGGATCTTTCCTCACGGAGCGCAGGCTTCTCTGTCTCTCTAGTTGTGGAGTGCAGGTTTTCTCTCTCTAGTTGATGCGCGTGGGCTTAGTTGCCCCGCGGCATGTGGGATCTTAGTTCCCTGACCAGGGATCGAACCTGTGTCCCCTGCATTGGAAGGCGGATTCTCTACCACTGGACCGCCAGGGAAGTCCCTGGGTGGACATTCTTTTTTTTTTTTTTTTAATTTTTGAATTTTATTTTATTTATTTTTTATACAGCAGGTCCTTATTAGTTATCTATTTTATACATATTAGTGTATATATGTCAATCCCAATCTCCCTGGGTGGGCATTCTTTATTTTACTTTATACCAGAGCAGCTCACAAAGGCTAAGACTGCCCAATCTGACCTTGACAGCAGAGTAGTTTGGGTACACACTCCAAAATCAGATTGCCTGGCTTCACATTCTGGCTCTGCCACTTACTAGCTTGGATAAGTTATTTAACTTCTCCAGGCCTTAGTTTCAATAGCTGTAAAATGAGCATGATTATAGCAACCTTCCTCATAGGATTGATGTGAGGACCAAGTAAGTTAATACTTGTAGAGAACATAGAATGGTGCCTAGCTCTTCAGCCCTTAGTTCTTTCCCCTTTACTTGTCCATCTCTCCTTGCCCACTACCTCTTGCCCTCCTGTTGTTATTTATGAGTGCCTAGTTAATGTGTTTAGTGGACATTGTACCATAACATGGAACATCCATCAGACGAAAGCAATCATCAAGGAACAGACCAGCACTATAACTAGGGAAATCCACCTACTAACCATACCCTTCATACCTGCATATTCACACATCAGAGAAACATAACAGGCAGATGCCGCCATTCACCAATATACCAACATTCCCTCACAGGCCTACGTCTCCTGCTAAGAAGGAATCACTGTGCGTCAGGAAGACAAGCTTCATTTGTAATGAAACCTACCATCTCTCAGCCTCAATGCACCCATCTGTCTAATATGGGTAATAATAACCCGCATTAAAGGTTTATTGTGAGGATCAAAGGAGAAGATAGGTATGGATTCTGTAAATAATAGAGAATTCTAGAAGCATAGATACAGTAGTGTCTCCAAGAATGAAACTTGATTATTGTCTTGTCCATCTCCTTGTTATACAGATGAGGAAACTGAGGCTCAGAAGTGGGCTTATGAACAAGGTCAGAACAATTCAAGGCTGAGTTACAACCAGAATCCATTTTTCCCAGCATACAGCCTAGTACTGTCCTACTTCCCATTTTCTTCCCATTATGCTGGGATGACTGTTTTCACTCCCCCTCCCATTACATAAAGTCCACAAAAGTACAGTAAAGCAGGTTCCTAAGAATAGAGAGATTTATAGAAATATTTCATTCATCGTGGTTTTTTCTTTCTATGTTCTTCCCACCCACTGCCAAAATCAATACCTAGAGCATGTTTGCAGGCTTAGCATGTAAGACTCAAGAAGAAATATTAAAAATGAAAGGTGAAGGTCAATCTATAATTCCTGATCCAAAATGGAGAAACTTGACTCTATAAAGTAGAAATAGCACTGTCACTTTGAACCTTGACCCACACTTTGATTCCTCACTCTCTCGTTTCCACTCTGGCCACCTGCAGAAAGGGTTCTATAGAGCATCATGTTTCTGGAGCCCAGAAGCATCTGTTTCAAGAACTACTCCTTTGAAGCCCAATATCAGATCTGGGTTATGACCACCACTGCCGTTTAGTCAACAAATGAAAACAAATCCACCTCTTCAGTCACGTAGACATCAAAAATTTTCCAAGACTGATGACCAGATTCCTGCTCTTCTCCAGGTTGTGTTGGCAACAGGTAGACACAGCTTTCAAAATCTGTGCACAACAGCAGTGCCTCAATCAATGCACCCCCATGATTGGTGACACAACAGCTCCTGTGCCGAACAAGGCAGGAGGTCTAGCTAGATGCAGCCTGCTGGGGACAGAGGCATGGCCCCCGGCACTGACGATCAATGGGGGGATCTGGGCATAAACACAAGAAAAGAAAGGGATCCAAGTGGGGCTTAACCAGGCATGACAGTGAGTCAGATGGAAGTCAGGGTGGGCTTGAGTACTCAAGGAATCCTTCAGGATAGAGCAGGGAAGGAGAGGACCCTAAAGGCTGGGTCCATTTCCAACAGGCTGAGAAAACTGGGGAGGCATTGAGTCAAGGAGGCAAAACAGGAACAAAGGCCAGAAGTAAATGCAGAAGAAGGAGCTGGAGATGGGGGAAGGGGAGGGAAAGAGAAGGGGAGAAAAAGGAGGAGGAGGAGAAGAGGGGGAGGAGGAGGAGAGGGAGAGGGAAGGAAGAAGAGGAAGAGAGGGAGGGGAAGGAAAGGGAAAGGAACAGCAGCAGGAGGAGTTTGGGGTGAGTGAGGCTGCAGGAGGCAGCTCAGGGCCTGGCTGAATGGGAAATTGGGCGGTGGGACAGATAGGACCGGCGGGGACTGAACCTGTCACTCCTGCGCTCCTTGCGCACTCACTAAGTGCCAAGAGCATGTCTCAGCCCTCACACAGGTGGAGCCAATGGGAAACACAGACAGGTACCCAGGGTCCACAGCCCCCCTCTCCATTGTAACAGGGAAATTGTCTGAGCACCAGCTGTCCAGGTTAAATGCTGAAGATCCCAGACCACCTGGCAGGGAGATGGGGTCCTGTGACTCTACCCTGGGGAAAGGGATGGAAGCAGGGATGGCTTTCTTAGAAAACAGAGCTGATTTTGAGGATGCTAGGAAGCCATTTTAAAAAAAACCAAACAAATAACTGATAAATAGAAAGAATCAAGCATCTATCCTACCTTTTCTTCTATGAACTCCATTTCAGGATAATGAAAAATTGGATGAGGCAAGCTTCTCTTTATAGAAGTATTGACTAATAAATGAAGAAGTGATATAATGAGAGTACCATCTTAATGAAACAATAGTTCTACACAATGACCATCAACAGCTGTTAAAATCACCAAAAGAGAGACATGGGACATGACTTGCCTCCTGATAAAAGAACAGACCACCACTCATAAAGTAGTCCTTCCAGAAAATGGAACCTGAGCCGAATCAAACCTCTAGGTCTAATTTCCAATTGATATGAAGCCCCGGAAACAGAGAAACATATTAAAAGATACTATAAGTGTGCACTTAGCAAAATCCAGATCATGGAAACTCTATGGGACAAACATTGTGTTCAAAAAAAAATTATAAAGGGAAAAAAGGAGATGGAGGGGGGCCCTATAGAGGCATAAGGGATATATCAACCAAATGCACCATTTAGACTTTCATTAGATGTGATGAACAAATAAGCTATAAAAATAATTGGGGAAATGCAAACACTGACTAGATACTAATGATATTAAGGAATTATTGGGTTTTTAGATGGAATAATGGTATTGTGGTTGTGTTTACACAACGAATCCTTATTTTCAGATGCTTTACAGATATATTAAATGATATATCCCAGGGAGAGGGGTATAGATGAAACTAGATTGGCATTGAGTTGATAACTGTTGGAATTAAATGAAGGATACATGAGGGTTCATTATATTATTCTCTCTACTTTTGTTTATGTGATGGTTAATTTTAAGAAATACACAAAAAGACAGCAGGCACACATCCTTCACGCTGCAGGCACACAAAAAGATGTTTCTTTGGGTTGGGCAAAGTAGAAAACAGTGCTTTTTCCTCATACGCCTCACAGCCCTAGGCCAGGAGCTCGGGCTGAATTTCAGTTCACACACCCATGGCAGCTGTGGACAGTTTACCTACTTCACAACCATCGTATGAGAGAGAAATAAACTCCTGTCTTGTTTAAACCACTGTTTCTCTGGGTTGTGTTCACATCCAAACCTAATTCTTGCTGAAGGTAGAAGTGATTCATACAAGAGGCACCGAAAATACTGCAGGGGTTCAGATGAGGAGAGAGGTATCTAGTCAGGTGGATGGGCTAGCTATTGCTACGATAATATTACATGATACACACTTATAAACTTGCAGTGGCGGACAGCAATAAGCATTTATTCTCACATACGTGCGGGCTGGCTGGGGACCGGCCTCACTGGCCAGCTCTGCCCGTGCGACGAGGCAGCTGCGGTGATGCTGCTGGTCTGTGGGTTGCTGGGAGCTCTGCTCCACGTGTGTCTCATCCTGCCTCAGCCAGCCAGGACCTGGTCTTCTCCGGCAGTGGCAGAGGGAAACGCAAAGCCTCTTAAGGTACACCAGCTATGAGAACAGCTTACATGGAGGCCAGAGAAGCCAAGACACTGGGTTAGTTAAGGAAACAGCCAGAGGGTTTATTTGATGGGAATAGAGTCGCGGAGCGGGGGTGTGCACACCTGGTGAAGAAATCAGGAGTTTATTTGGTAGGCAGTGGGGAACACTGGAGGTTTCTGAGCAGAGGTGTGAGCTAATCAGGAAGAGTAATCTGTGCACAAAATGAAGAGGTGTGGGTAGATTGGGACTGGGAAATCAGTTAGGGAGATAAATCATGGGGTGGGGTCAAAAGTCAGACTTCAGAATGGCACATTGATCCAGAAGTGTAAAGGAGGAACAGGGGACACTCCTGAAATTTTTAACCAGGAAAAAGAATGTTCTATAGGCATTCCCTCCTTTATGAGGATGTAAGATTCCAAAGGTGGTTCCCAAGCCCAATTGTTCCTAAATCCAAAGTGATGCCATTCAAGGAATCTCATATACTCATCTCTGAAAAGTTCCGCTTTGCTCTCATTCCCTTTGTAATTATCTGATTCTAACTCTTACTCACTGTTCCACATTTTCTCCAAGTTTGCTCTTATTTGCATGAGGCAGTCATATATATTCATAAATCAACTCAAATGTAAGGACGACCACAGCAAACATGCCTCGGGTTGAGGAGGACTACAATGGTGCTGCAGAGTGCTAGGTGCCCCCATTGTCTGTGTGACTACGTTCTGACCAGTGAGATATAAGCAGAAGTTCATGTATGATTTCCAGAAGGTGTTAAGGCGAGGAGGTGTGCCTTTCTCCTCTCCTTTATTATTTGCACTAACTGGAAGATGATGTAAGGGCAGGAGCTGGAGCAGCCATGTAAGACCATAAAGTGGAAAGTACATAGTGAATCTCATGCAGATGGTGTAGAAGCAAGTTTGAAAGAGCCTGGACACTAGATGCTTTCATAAAACCACCCTACCAGCCCCAGATGGCCTCTCTGTGACTTCTTTAAAATAAGAAAGAATTAAATTTCTATATCATTGAAGCCATTGTTATTTTGCAACTTTCCCTCACTTTCTCCCACATACAGCCAGGTGTAAATTCACCACGTGACCTGTGATTCCTGTCTACATGGGTACAGACAGAGGTGAGATGTTTCTCCTGGGATGCAAGAATATGTTCAGGCTTCTGGACACGTGTAAGCTCTAAGTTCCTAAATAGAGGCACTACTTCCATGCACGTCAAGATGCAGAGAAGAAGGGAAGGAAATGTCCAACGTAGTCAACGAACGTTAGGGCAGATGGAACAAATTGAGTGTGAGGGGATGAAAGAGTTAGCCTGCCCTTGAGGCAACGGGGGTGTTAGGACTTTTCTTAGTTCCTTGGTTTCCTCATTCTCCCTCCGCAGTGTCCACCTTGGTTGGTGGGGTGGGCAAAGGGTGGAAATCCATGTAGGGGGTGGAGGCCAGTCCCTAGAGTCACCATCCGTAGGGACTGCTTCTTACACTTCAGTGTGAGTAAGAATCATACGGAGATGTCTTAAAAGGTAGATACCCAGGTCCCAGTCCCTGAGATTCTCAGGAGGCCCCAGGGCCGGGCCTAGGAAACTACATTTTAGCCAGCCCCACCTCCCTTCCCTGGTGAATCTCCTGCAGATGGTGAGGGGGCATTTGGGAAAAATCCAGATGCGAGACCTAGACCACCCGCCCCCGAGGGCTTTGCTCTCCTCCATGTGCCCAGCACCCAGCACTCTGCTGGCACCAGGGGCTGCTCCATGCTGTTGACAATGGGGAACCACGAAGTGATCTTGGACAAGAGAGTGACTTTAAAATCACTTCCGCTTCTCCTGACTCTGCCTCTCTGAGCCTGCTTCGAGAGAACAAAAGAAATTTTTAATCCAACCGGAATTGAGGATTTTCTTTTCTAAAAGAATCAGACTCTCAGGCCAGCATTTTGATCTTCAACCTAGTTTCTGACTTTGCAGCCGTTGTGTGATCGGCCCACAAGGAACTCTGGTTAGAATGAGGTGATCCAGCCTTTAAGAGACTGGAAGCAGGGCTATGGGGGTGAGGCGGAGCTTGGGGCCTGAGGCCTCCCGCTTGCACAGCCTGCCTTCTCTGTCCTCACAACTTCTCACACTCGCTCCTCTTCCCTCCCTGCAAAGGACGGCGTGGCTCAGCTTGTCCTCATTTCACAGCTGAAGACACGGAGGCTCCCAGAGGCCAGGTCGCTTTATCCAGGTCAAGGGCACAATATTCACACCCAGGTGTGCCGCCTACCCCTGGTGCTCCCCTCCACCATGAGATTCTGCTCTAGTTGTCAGCGTGTCACTCTTGGTCCCAATCCCAAGAAGCCAGGCTGGCCCTACACCTCATTAGGTATTGGCCTCACTTTTCAGAGGGACTTGAGGAGCCCAGAATTCCCACCCATCCCCTCAACACTTCTCCCCGAATCTATCACAGAGCCTTAAAATGCCACCATTCCTCATTGCTTTGGCTTAAGGCATTGTCCCTGCTGAAAACCTTTCCTGCCTTGGAAAAAAGCAGTAAATGTTCAAGTAAATATATGCACCAGCCCCCTCTGACCTTCAGCCTTCTAGAAGTTGAGTCTTCCCACAGCTCAGGAAGCACTGCTCAGCCCTCCTTAGCATATCTACCATGGGAGCTGAATTTCCCTCCAGAGCCTTTGCCTCCCTGTCCCCTCTCCTGGGGCTCCTGTCCCCGCTTCTCTAGGTAGTCATACCCTCAGATTCCAGAAATGGACTTTCCTTTTAGGCCTGGCAGAGAGGTGGATTTGAGGTCTTGGAGGCTGATCCTGGGGATGTGGAAGGCGGAGGGAAAGGTTTAGGGCAGGGACCCAGCCTCTACCCCCTAACTGGGCCTGGAGGGAGGTGGGAAGAGGTCAGAGGCCAGCCAGACCTCCCGGGGCTGTCCCCCTGAAAGGCAGTTGTGGTCCAGGCTTCGCCCCACATGTGTTCAGGTTGCGTCATTAGGGCTAAATTGATGGTTGATTACCAATAATAACTGCTCCAAAGCAAAGCCAGATGGGGAGTGTTCAAATTGAATGAACAAGGAAATGAGCTGCCATCCACAGGGAGAAGGGCTTCGTGGGGGGCCTGGGATCAGGAACTCTCAGAACCAGAAGGGATGGTTTACAAAGTCCAATCCATCCACCATCTCAGAAGGAGACTCCTCATTGTAGCGTCACCCACGAGCGGTCACTCAGCCTTTGCAAGAATACTTCTAGTGACAAGGGGCTCCCACTTCACATTTCTGTCCTTCTGGGTCCCATCTTCACATCTGTACATCGAGGGGTTCATTCAGATGCTCTGCAGAGTCCCTGCCTCCTCCAGCGCTCTCTGGCCCTCAGACTCTTAACCCCTTTTGGGTTTCTGACCCAAAGGACTTGCCCTCATGCCAGCTTATAGCAGTCGTGGCTGAAGGGAGAATCTGCAGTGTGGAGCCAGGGTCTGCAGCATATTCATCCTAGATGCTTCCGACTGACCATGAGACACCTGGACACTACCCGAGGTGACAGCACAAGGGACCCTCGGCCATTTCCTGGCAGGTCACAATCTGGCAGCCACACAATGTTCAGGCCAGCAGATGTGGGGGCTTTGGTGGGTGATTGTTTAGCCAGCAGAGCCTTGGCTGTGTTT
Source organism: Balaenoptera physalus (assembly GCF_965194825.1). Lineage (NCBI taxonomy): Eukaryota > Metazoa > Chordata > Mammalia > Artiodactyla > Balaenopteridae > Balaenoptera > Balaenoptera physalus. The sequence continues at coordinate 27,987,798 of NC_138897.1, forward strand.
GGTTTTTATTGCAAACCTCCTCACTCCACCACATAACCTCACTCCCTATGGTCTTACTCCCTACCCAGCCTCACACGTCTCATTTCATTACCTGCCCCCGCTGAAGGCGCTTGAATTTTCCATTCCTGGTCCATCTCTGCCAGGATAACCTCCTAGATAAACACCTCCCACAGCTGGCCCTCCCCTGCCCCCAGCATGAGGCTAAGCCCACCTTGGGTTATTATTTTGCATGTGTTCTTAAATCCCTTCATCTGCCCTGCTTCCTCCAGGCCCAGGCCTCTCTGTATCATTTTTATTTCTCTACCTAAATCAGTGCCTGGCACACAGTAGGCACTCAATAAATATTGAATGAATAAATTGCTAGTTTATCTTCAGTTACCATGAGGCATAGCTTTTGTTAAAAACTCACAGTTTGTGTCCCCCTAAAATTCATATGTGGAAACCCAACTCCCCCACTTAGTGTGATGGTACTAGGAAGTGGAGCCTTTAAAATGTAATTATGATTAGATGAGGTCATGAAGGTGGGGCCCTTGTGAATGGGATTTGGGCCCTTTAGAAGAGTTGCTAGAGAGCTTGCTTTTGCTCTCTACCACAATGAGGATACAAGGAGAAGATGACAGTGTGCAACCTGGAAGAAGGCCCTCACCAGAACTTGCCTATGCTGGCACCCTGACCTCAGACTTCTAGCTTCCAGGATTCTGAGGAATAAAGTTCTGTTGTTTACAAGCCACCTGGTCTATGGTACTATGTTATAGCAGCCCAAACTGACTAAGTTTTTTTCCAGGCACCAGAAGAATCTGAGACCAGAAACATGGTCTGTGAGTGTTAATAGTCAGGCTTCTTTTAACAGTAATGAGCAGAAAACCTTATTTATGGAGGCTCAAACCATGAGTTCATTTATTGTTTCTGTTTGTTTTTAAAATAAATTTATGTATTTATTTGTGGCTGAGTTTGGTCTTCGTTGCTGCCTGTGGGCTTTCTCTAGTTGCGGTAAGCGGGGGCTACTCTTAGTTGCAGTGCACGGGCTTCTCATTGCTGTGGCTTCTCTTGTTGGCGGAGCACGGGATCTAGGTTTGCAGGCTCAGTAGCTGTGGCTAGGAGGCTCTAGAGTGCAGGTTCAGTAGTTGTGGCACACAGGCTTAGTTGCTCCGTGGCATGTGGGATCTTCCCGGACCAAGGCTCGAACCCATGTCCCCTGCATTGACAGGCGGGTTCTTAACCACTGAGCCACCAGGGAAGTCCCCATTTATTGTTGATTTGGCAAGTCCCCTGGTGGGAGTAAATGGGGTATCAGGATGGGTTCAGAGGCTCAACAATGTAATCAAGGTCCCATACTCTTTCTACCTGTGAGTTCACTAACCACAGTGTACAAAATTTACTTTTCTGGGTTCATTGCCTCATGGTTGTAAAATGGCTGCCTAGCTCAGGCATCATATCCTCACATGATAGAGTTCAAAACAAGAAGGAAAGGAAGGGGAGAAAGGCTTCATCTCTGGGCAACTCTCTTTTTCATCAAAAAGGAAAAATTTTCTCAGAAATTACACCACACACTACACCATCCCCTAGCCTAGCCCAGACACATACCTCATTGGCCAGAACTGGGTGGCATACCCACCCCTGGAAGTCAAGACACAGGGGAATGGGATTTCTATGACTGGCATTGACCCCACATGATCCACCCTAGGGTTGGCATGACCCCAGCCGTACCAATGAATATTCTGTTAGGCAGGAAGAGAGGCTGCAGCTGTTGGGTGGGCAACAAGAGTGTCCCATGAATTGCACTGCAGACTCCAGAGCAAGAGCTGCCAATATATGGGAGGCTATCATCACCAGGAAGGAGTTATCCTAACAAGCAAGAGTCGGCCCCAGTTCTGAACAGAAGGAGCCTGGACCCCCAAGGTGATCAGGCTTCAGAAGGCAAGCATTTGAATGAAGAGCGGAAAGAGCAATGTCAGTGTCCTTCCAGTGTGCGGTGCATCCTCTCTGCCATCCACAGCATCCAGCCATGTGGACCTGAAGGCAGCTGTGCTGCCCACCCAGGCTATTGGGTTGGGTTGTCCTTGGCCACACCTGACTGGACTCCACCCCTCGCACAGAAGTAGTCACCAATGACCAGGGCCTCCCTCCCTCCCTCCCAGCTCTCTGTGAAGGAGCTGCAGGTCTGTGGGGCTCTGAGAGGCCTGGACAGGTTGGGGCTCTGTCTCTAGGGAACTTGTCTCCGCCTCCCAGCTGCAGCAATTTGAGAAGCAGCCCATGGGGGCCTGGCCTAACTGCCAGGTGACAGACAGATGAAGTCAGCAGGACTGAGGCTTCTAAAAGGATCTGATCACTTGGTAGGATAATTAGAACATAGTGAGAGAGAAGGCAAAAAAAGCAGATTGAACACATACCCTGACATTCACTCCCTTCCAAAATTCACTAAAACTAATAAAAAGATTTGTTTAAAGACATAAACCTACAAGGACAGGGAAGACAGAAAAAGAGATTTCAGCGAAAAGTTTGAGAGGCTGGAAAGCAAATGGACAAATGGTAACTGGAATGGGCAGGCCTAAGGGAGCTGAATACGAAACAAATGGGAAAAAGCTGAGAAAGGATCCAGTTCCACTGAAGAATTCTCAAAGAGCTCAAGAGCTGACCTCAGTGGTACCCTTGGAATTGGGAGTAAGGGACTGACAAAAATTAGACTTGAGAAGTGGCCAGATTCCCTAGGTCCCCTTCCCCACTCTACAGTGCTGGGGATCCACCCCCTTCTCCATCGTGACAGGGGGTCTGGATGTTTATTCTCTGAAGAAGATAAAGCAGAATCTTTATCTCTGTTTTAGGGGAGTTAATTAATGTTCCCACACCTCCTCCCCCTCAAGTTCTCCTCCCCAAATCAGCATCCACAACACTGGCAGCAGACCTTTACCCTCCAGACAGGAGATCAGAAAAGAAGTCTCCGGGCATCCAAGAGGAAAGATCTTCCCCCAACAAAGGGCTAACCAGGATCACCCTACAGTGAAGCTCAAAGACAAAGAGCCCCATCCACCGCTCAGAGTTTCCAGTCAGTATTTTGGTGCCTCCCTGCCCACCACTGCACTTAATCATAAGCAGACAACCAAAGGTTACTGAACTTCCCATTAAAACCTCCAGTAATGAGTATAGAGACCAAACAAACTGGAGGCAGCAGAAACTATCCAGGAAGAAGGAAAAAAGATTTTTAAAGATCATTAATATCCCCAGAGAAATAAGAGAAGATGCTGCATACCAAGAACAGAATGCTATTTTTTAAAGAATATTCAGAGAACAAAAAAAGAGTTCTTGGAAATCAAAAACATGAGAGCAGACACGTGAAACTCAATAGAAAGTTTGGAAGCTCAACTTGAGGAAATCTCCCAGAAAGGAGAACAGAGACACAAAAAAACCCTGGATACTCCAGGGTCAGAATAATAGGGGAGGGAGAGAGAGAAAGAGACAGAGACAAAGAGACAGAGAACACAGAGAAAACAGAGATAATGAAATCATTCTCAAAATAATTCAAGAGTATTTTCCTATCCAGAAGAACAGGAGTTACAGAGCTATTGTAAAAATGGGTCCTTCAGGGTCTTCACCTCTGACCTGTGTCAGGCTTCAAGGAGAATTTCACAGCATTTCTCAGTAAGTGGTAAGGAATAGTCTTTACTGGGGAAAGAGAAAGCCACAAGCCCAGGGTCTGTACGAAGAGACAAGAAGACAAGGGGTGGCAATCCCTGAATCTGCCATTATTTCACAGGGAGGTTTGTTGGGGCCATGGTGCTGCTTGGATGCAGTATGGGTCTGGTTCCAGTGGAGGGACCCCATCCTCACTGTGGGTCTCCCTTGACAAGACTGCTTTCCTACAGTTGCCTACAAAAGGGAGACCCAAAGTGAAAAAGCTTTTAGGGAAAGGTTTTTTAAAAAAGGGTGATGGAAAAAGTAGTGATGTGTGTGATCAGCTTGTGGATATTCTTCTGATTGGTTGGTGGTGAGGTAACCAGGAGTCAACATCATCAACCTTCTGGTTCCATCTTGTCTGGGGTTTATGTGCTTGTGGTCAACATATAGTTAACTTCTTCTACCTGGTTGGGGTTTCAGTATCTACAAAACAGCTTAAGGACGTGGCTCAGAATATTATCTATAGCCTTTGAGGAGGAACTAAATGTCCTTGACTTTGTCTAATGGCTAAACTATTATTATTTTGTCTTGCTTGATTTTTCCTTTGTTTCTGCATTTTCTCACTTCTCTGATTAAATTTATTCTTTGGAACTTGGGGAAGGCTTAGGATGCTAAAGTTTTTCTACAGACAAGAAGCAGGTGGAAGACATGGGAGTGGAGTGTGGGTTTCTGTCCCGGGAAGGTCCCTAGGGTCCTGTGTAGTTACAGCTATGCTTAGACATAGCTCCTCCTACCAGGAGATAGGGATCCTGGAGCCAAGGTGGCTTATGTCTAGGCAACCCAGAGTAGGCTCCAGGGTCTTTTAAATCATTCTGCACCACGAAGACTGAATAGCCCACTGAGCTGCCAGCATAGCAGCTGAAAACAGTCCCACTCTAATGCATGACAATAGGAATTTTCAGAACACTGAGGATAAGGAGAAAGTCCTGCAGACTTCCAAGAAGAAAAGCACTGGTCACATATGAGGGGTCAGTGATCTCAAAGGATTTGAACCTCTCAGTGTCCAAACTGGCAGAGAAGACAATGAAGCAAGCCCCTCAACATTCTAAAGGAACATGATTTCCACCCCAGAATTCTATATCTAGACAAATTATTAAGCAGGTGGGAGAGTGATATTTTTCAGCCATGCAGTCTCCAGAAAGCACCACTCCAAACTCTTTCGCAAGAAGCTACTAGAACTTGTTCACCACTAAAACCAAGAAAGAGGGACACAGGAAACAGGAGATCCAACCAAAAGCCAAAGGAATTTCCTGGAGGATAGTGGAGGGACACCCTGGAGAGCAGTCAGTCCAGACTGGAGCAGTAGTTATCAAGACCTTTGCTGCTATAACACATAGTTCCCCTGATGATGTGCTTTATGAAAGCAAGGGAGTAAACCAAAGAAGAGAAAGCCTTGAGATGCGGGACATATAAGCACACACACCCCCCAACTCAAGAGGAAAGCAAAGGAAATTTTACAGATGACAGCAGAAGAAAGTCCCAGGATGACAACTGGATGGCAGGCCTAGAGGACAGCAAGTCCAGCCTGCAGAAAAATGCAAGTCTCCAGGAGGGACAACTCCAGGAAAAAAAAAAATTGGAAATGATAGATTACCGCCTACGATTGACCTTATGGAAAAGTGTACATTGGAGGAATATGCATGCGATGGGTATAAAAAAAGTTAAGCAAATAAAAGCAACAAAGCAATTATTAATTTGGGGGGAAAACAAAAGCAAAAAAATAAGAAAGGAACAATAACATGCATTATAACGCTCAGCTGTGAATAATTTTTACCTAGGCATAATAACAGAGTCTCTGAATGTTGTTTCAAGAAAAAATGTAAAATAACCATATTGGGAGGATGGAGAAGGGAAGGAGAGAGGATACTGGTGTAAGAGCACTAACCCTCATCTGTCATGATAAGAAAGCAGTTGTATATAGTCAGAAGCAGCCGCATAGCACAGGGAGATCGGCTCAGTGCTTTGTGCCCACCTAGAGGGGTGGGATAGGGAGGGTGGGAGGGAGGGAGACGCAAGAGGGAGGAGATATGGGGATATATGTATATGTATAGTTGATTCACTTTGTTATAAAGCAGAAACTAACACACCATTGTAAAGCAATTATACTCCAATAAAGATGTTAAAAAAAAAAAGAAATCAGTTGCATATTTACAAATGTTATATCCTTTTGTTGAATTGAACCTTGTATCATTATATAATGCCCTTCTTTGTCTCTTATTACAATCTTTGTTTTAAAGTTGATTTTGTCTGACATAAGTATAGCTACCTCAGCTTTCTTTCATTTTCCATTTGTATGGAATATTTTTTCCATCCTTTTATGTTCAGTCTGTGTGTGTCTTTATAGCTAAAGTGAGTCTCTTGAGGCATCATATAGGTAGGACTTGTTTTTTCACCCACTCTATGTCTTTTGATCAGAGAATTTAATCCATTCACATTTAAAGTAGTTATTGAGGGACTTCCCTGGTGGTGCAGTGGATAAGAATCCGCCTGCCAATGCAGGGGACACGGGTTCAATCCCTGGTCCAGGAAGATCCCACATGCCGCGGAGCAACTAAGCCTGTGCGCCACAACTACTGAGCCTGTGCTCTAGAGCCCACGAGCCACAACTACTGAGCCTGTGTGCCACAACTACTGAAGCCCATGCTCCACAACAAGAGAGCCCATGCTCCGCAACAAGAGAAGCCACCGCAATGAGAAGCCTACGCACCACAACGAAGAGTATCTCCCACTCGCCGCAACTAGAGAAAGCCCACGCGCAGCAATGAAGACCCAATACAGCCAAATAAATAAGTAAATAAATAAATAATTTTTTAAAAAAATAAAGTAGTTATTGATAGGTATGTGCTTATTGCCATTTTGTTCATTCTTTTCTGGTTGTTTTTACAAACAAATTGGACTTACGAACATACTCTCAGAACAGAACTCATTCCTATGTAGGGGACTTACTGTACATGGGCAGAAGACATAAATAGACATTTTTACAAAGAAGACATACAGATGACCAACAAGTACACGAAAATATGCTCAACTTCACTGATCATTGGAAAATGCAAATCAAAACCACAACGAGATATCACCTCACACCTGTTCAAATGGCTATTCTCAAAAAAGACAAGAAAATAACACACGTTGACGAGGTTGTAAAGAAAAGGGAATCCTCATGCACTGTTGATGGGAATGTAAACCGGTGCAGCCACTATGGAAAACAGTATAGGGAATTCCCTGGGGGTCCAGTGGTTAGGATTCAGCACATTCACTGCGGTGGTCCAGGTTCAATCCCTAGTTGGGGAACTAAGATTCCGCAAGCTGCGCAGCACGGCCAAAATAATAAAAAAGAAAATGGTATAGAGGTTCCTCAAAAAATTAAAAATAGAACTATCATATGATCCAGCAATTCCACTGCTGGATACTCATCCAAAGAAATCAAAAACACTAGCAAAAGATACATGCACCTCATGTTCATTGAGCATTATTCACAATAGCCAAGATATGGAAATGACCTAAGTGTTCATCGACAGACGAATGAATAAAGATGTGGTGTGTGTATACACACACACACACACACACACACACACACACACACACACACACACACACACACAATGGAATACTACTCAGCCATAAAAAAGAATGAAATCTTGCCATTTGCAACAACATGGGTGGACCTTGAGGGCATTATGCTAAGTGAAATAAGCCAAGACAGAGAAAGACAAATACTGTATGATCTCACTTATATATAGAATCTAAAAACAAAAACAAAAACAAAACTAAAAGCCAAGCTCATAGATACAGAGAACAGATTGGTGGTTGCCAGCGGCGGGTAGTGGAGGGTGGGCAAAATGGGTGAACAGGGTCAAAAGGTACAAACTTCCAATTATAAAATAAATAAGTCAAGGGGCTGTAATGTACAGAATGGTGACTATAGTTAATAACACTGCATTGTACATTTGAAAGCTATTAAGAGAGTAGATCTTAAAAGTACTCATCACAAGAAAAAAAAAAAGGGATCAATTGATAATGCCTTAATGTGACTTCACCACTCTTCCCATCCAGGGGTGGAGCAATCTGCTCCGTGGATCTGACCAGCCTTGGGAGTTGTTTCAACCAATAGAATATGGTAGAAGTGGCATTGAGTGAGTTCCACAGCCTAAGCCTAAAGAAGTCCTGCGGCTCTGCCTGTGGTCTCTGGGAACACTGACGGACCGCCTCACAGGAATCTGGTTTATCCTACAGGAGGATGAGAGATCACAGGGAGGGAACTGAGGCACCCAGCCAGCTACCGGGCATGTGAGTGAGGCTGTCTTAGACCTTCTATCCTGCCGAGCGTCCAGCTGAATGCAGCTGCAGGAGGGAACCTAGGTGAGACCAGCAGACCACCAGCCAACCCACAGAATCATGAGAAATAAAGAACCATTATTGTTTTACACCATGCAATTTTAGCATGGTTTATTTCACAGCAATAGATAACTCATATCAAGCGAGTTACCACTAAGGGCAACTGGAGCTCAACCCTGCTGGGGAGCCTGGGAGACAGTATGGAACATGCCTCAGAGTCATCTCAATTGAGGGAAGGGGTAGCTGAGATATTTATTTGCCAGCTTTCCATCTGTCATCATTTGAGAGCTGCTTCCAAGGGCACGAACTCTCCAGCACTTTCCTTTGCCCTGCAAACAGGCCAAGCATGTTCCCTGTGGCCAGAGATCTATCCACTGTGGCAGTAAGCAGTCTTCAGTGTGTGGCAGTGAATGCGGGGGTCTGGGAAGGGCACTGACAGAGCTCGCTACAGCGTGTAAACCAGCGTGCTTTTCAGAAACTTCTTTTCTGTTTGATCGGCTAGAGTCTATGCCTGTTGCCCGCATCCTGGGCCCCTGACTGATGAGTGTGTGCCTCTAGCCCAGTCCTTCCCGCTGCCAGCTGACCTGCTCCCTCTCTATTCCACAGTCCAAATTCTGGAGGCAGCCAAGTGGATCAACTCTGCACACCTCCATCACCCCTAACGAGCAGAGCTCTTCCCTCCACATGGTCACCAAGTGGCCTGCACATGGGCTGCCTGCAATCAGGGGCCTACCTGGACCAGTCAGGGTTCAGTTACTTCTTTGATCAGGGCCACTGAGTGTGTGCAGGCACCATGACTGATCTGCTGCAACAAGGTGGGAGAGGCATTTGTGTCTGAATTCCTGTCCCTGCCCAATCTCACCATGGGAACTTGGCCCATTGTTTCCTGATTCAGAACCTCTGGGGCATGGAGCCCTCTGTCCACTGTGGGGGAGAAGTAAGGAGTTTCTGGTACCCAAAATACTCACCCCATCCCCCGGTCTCCCTAAGGAGCCCCCAGCCCCCTGATGCCACCTAGAAGTGAGATGCACGCCTGCACTCCAAATGGGAAACTAAAATGCATTTTCTCACATAAGCCACACTATAAATGGTGACCAAGTGCAGTTAACATTGCACTGTTAATAATAAACTTTAGGAACATTATGAATTAAATAGAAATTTGTGGACTGGCCTGAAAAACCAACCACCATTTATAACTTGGTTTCTATGGGAAAATGCATTCTGAGTTCCAAACAACTGGCTCACACAGAGATTTCTGGAACACAGCCTGGTCACAACGTTGGGAACTGTAGGTGGCTTCTCAGTATACCCAGTTAACATGGTCACTGTGGGTAGTTAATAGTGGCCTTTTGCTCCAGGCTCAGAGAGCCCTGAAGAAAGGTGTGGGATACTCTGGGCAACCTTGTGGGGCAGCTCATCCCTTCCTTCTGGAAGCTGATGGGAACCACAGAGCTGATGGGGAGAGCACAGGACACCTAGTCTGGCACGCTCCCCAGGGTAACACTCCTGACAGCCTCTGCTTATATGCTCGCAAGAGCAAGGAGCTCATTGCTTCACAAAAAGAGATTTTATAGCGCCAACTGTCACTGCTCAACAATTCTTTCCTATATTGAGCTGAAATCTGCCCTCCACTTCCTCCCACCCTGATTCCACCCCTGCAATTTCTACTCATCCTTCAAACCTTGCTTGAGTTTTAACTTCTCTATGAAACCTTCCCTAACCCCACCCTCCTCAATGCTAGAGTAATACTAGCTGCTGTAACAAGTAAACCTCAAACGTTTCAGAATATGTCTCTACTTATCAAAAAGTGGGTGTCTTAGCTCAGGCTACTGTAACAAAATACCATAGATTGGCAGCTTAAACAACAAACATTTCTCTCTCACAGTTCTGGAGATTAGTTCGTGGAAGTCCAATGATCTAGTGCTGGCAGATTTGGTGGCTGCTGAGAACCTGCTTCCTGGTTCATACACAGCTGTCTTCTCCCTGTCTGCTCATATGGTAGAGAGAGATTGCCTCTCTGATGCCTCTTCTAGTAAGGGCACTAATCCCACTTGTGAGGGTTCCACCCTCACAACCTAATTAACTTTCAAAGGCCCCATCTTCACATACTATCACATTGGAGATTAGGGCTTCAACATATGAACTTGGGGTGGGGTGGGGGCATAGACATTCAATCCATAGCAGTGGGTGTTCCTGGCTGGCAGGCAGGCAGAATTTCCCATCTGGTGATTTAGGGTCCCAGGCTCCTACCAACCTGCCAACTTCCCCTCAGTAGGTGGGAAGGAAAGCAGGGAGAAGGCACACCTGCTTTTTTTTTTTTTTTCTGTGCTCCTTATGTACATAACGTACTTGTTTATTTTATTTTTTTAATCAGTCATCAATTTTATACACATCACTTTATACATGTCAATCCCAATCGCCCAATTCAGCACACCACCATCCCCACCCCACCGCAGTTTTCCCCCCTTGGTGTCCATACGTTTGTTCTCTACATCTGTATCTCAACTTCTGCCCTGCAACCCGGTTCATCTGTACCATTTTTCTAGGTTCCACATACATGCGTTAATATACGATATTTGTTTTTCTCTTTCTGACTTACTTCACTCTGTATGACAGTCTCTAGATCCATCCACATCTCAACAAATGACTCAATTTCGTTCCTTTGTATGGCTGAGTAATATTCCATTGTATATATGTACCACATCTTCTTTATCCATTCGTCTGTTGATGGGCATTTAGGTTGCTTCCATGACCTGGCTATTGTAAATAGTGCTGCAATGAACATTCGGGTGCATGTTTCTTTTTGAATTACGGTTTTCTCTGGGTATATGCCCAGTAGTGGGATTGCTGGGTCATATGGTAATTCTATTTTTAGTTTTTTAAGGAACATCCATATTGTTCTCCATAGTGGCTGTATCAATTTACATTCCCACCAACAGTGCAAGAGGGTTCCCTTTTCTCCACACCCTCTCCAGCATTTGTTGTTTGTAGATTTTCTGATGATGCCCATTCTAACTGGTGTGAGGTGATACCTCATTGTAGTTTTGATTTGCATTTCCCTAATAATTAGTGATGTTGAGCAGCTTTTCATGTGCTTCATGGCCATCTGTATGTCTTCTTTGGAGAAATGTCTATTTAGGTCTTCTGCCCATTTTCGGATTGGGGTGTTTGTTTCTTTAATATTGAGCTGAATGAGCTGTTTATATATTTTGGAGATTAATCCTTTGTCTGTTGATTCGTTTGCAAATATTTTCTCCCATTCTGAGGGTTGTCTTTTCATTTTGTTTATGGTTTCCTTTGCTGTGAAAAAGCTTTGAAGTTTCATTAGTTTCATTTGTTTATTTTTGTTTTTATTTCCATTACTCTAGGAGGTGGATCAAAAAAGATCTTGCTGTGATTTATGTCAAAGAGTGTTCTTCCTATGTTTTCCTCTAAGAGTTTTATAGTGTCAGTCTTACATTTAGGTCTCTAATCCATTTTGAGTTTATTTTTGTGTATGGTGTTAGGGAGTATTCTAATTTCATTCTTTTACATTCTTTTACATGTCCAGTTTTCCCAGCACCACTTATTGAAGAGACTGTCTTTTCTCCATTGTATATCTTTGCCTCCTGTGTCATAGATTAGTTGACCATAGGTGCGTGGGTTTATCTCTGGGCTTTCTATCTTGTTCCATTGATCTATGTTTCTCTTTTTGTGCCAGTACCATATTGTCTTGATTACTGTAGCTTTGTAGTATAGTCTGAAGTCAGGGAGTCTGATTCCTCCAGCTCCGTTTTTTTCCCTCAAGACTGCTTTGGCTATTCGGGATCTTCTGTGTCTCCATACAAATTTTAAGATTTTATGTTCTAGTTCTGTAAAAAATGCCATTGGTAATTTGATAGGGATTGCATTGAATCTGTAGATTGCTTTGGGTAGTATAGTCATTTTCACAATGTTGATTCTTCCAATCCAAGAACATGGTATACCTCTCCATCTGTTGGTATCGTCTTTAATTTCTTTCATCAGTGTCTTATAGTTTTCTGCATACAGGTCTTTTGTCTCCCTAGGTAGGTTTATTCCTAGGTAAACACACCTGCTTTTTAACTTCACTTCTTGCCTTGGAAGTGAGCCATCATTTCTACTCAGTGCCATTGGCAAGAGTTCATCACATGGCTCCACCCAGATGAAGGCAGTGTCCTCCATAGCTAGACAGGCATTTCTAGTGAGAAATGCAGAACAAGGAAGCAGAATTGCAAAGTTCTGATGGACATCAGCTTGTCTTTTACCTATTACACACACACACACACACACACACACTCATACACACTGCAAGTCAGCTCCTGGCAGGTAGATTCCCGGCCAATCTACAGGTATTAAGCTGTACGCTGAGCTCAGTCTTACTGGGGCAAAAGTCCAGACCAATCCCCCTGCTCTAAACTGATCCATGTGTCCCAAGAGTCACAGGATAACAGGAGGGGAAAAAACTCAATGCTCCAGGAAACCCTTGCTCTAGTTGGAGGCACATGGGAACAAAAGACTAGAGCTGGATCTACTTGCAAATGCACAAGCTTGAGAGAGGCCCTGAGAACTCCTTGTCCCTAAAATATTCCCTATTGGCAGAACATCAGCAATTCCACCATTAGAGCAGCGAGGCTGAGGCTTAAGGCACTGCACATGGATAATGGGCAAACTGTAATAATCTCTCCCATTTAGTGAGCACTTACTATGTGCCAGCATTGTTCTGAGAACTTGATGCTATTAACTCAGTTAACCCTCTTCCACCCTATGACTGAGTTCTATTATGCTGTACTTCAGAGAGAGGGATGCTGAGGCACTGAGGTTAAGTCACTTGCCCAAGGTCACAGAACCAGGACGTGGTAGAGCTAGGCTACATCCCAAACCCTGGGGTAGAGCCAGGAGTTAATCACTGGGCCATACTGCCCAGCTGGAAGACAGGAGACCCTCAGTCCTTGGCACTTCTTTCTTTGTAAAACCATCCCAGCCCCTTATATTCGGGGGGAAGGCGGAGAGGGGAGGGAGCATGAAGACTTGAGCTCCTGACTCCACCTGGGTGCCCCACTTCGGGGTGGGGAGAGAGCAGCATTCATGTGGATCAGGGGCTCTGAGCCCTCCTCACCCCAGTCCCCTGCCCAGCCTCCCCAGTCAGCCACCTGTTGCCTAAGCATCGCTGAGCAGCTGTGCCTGAAGGCCCCTCTGGCCCCTCGCAGTGAAGAGGCCCCAAGGCAGGGGAGGGGAGGCCAACCAGCCCTAATGGGCTTTTCTGCTGGGCTTGCAGCAAATCCTCCAGCCCAAGTTCACCAGGAGGTCGAGAGGTACTCCTTCCACCCCCATTGCCCCACCCCTAATCCCCGCAGCCTGGCTGAGACCCACAGCTCCCATGGCAGAGAGACCAGAGAGTGTGGGTTCCACTGTCCCAGGATGGGAGGTACCCCAAGCCACAGCCTGAGGATCAGAGATGGAGACCCCCAGGGGAGCTGCCTCCCAGAAAGGACTCCTCACACAGGTGGTAGTGGAGAAGCTCAGAACACTTGGATTCCAAACTCCTCTGTCAATGACTGAAAAACAGCTTAGAAGGCACATTAGCATTTGGGGGTCTCGTTTTTCTCATCTACTAAATGGGCTTCCTTCCCTCAGTCTAAGTCTCCTGGGGTTTCGCACGATGTCAGATTCTTACTGACCTGGCGGCCCCACAACACCCACCCTTAAAACCCTTTGTCACTGTAGCAAAAGAACAGAGCTTTTTGTGTATGACATTCTGCAGCCAAGAAAAACACTCCATATTATGCAGAAACGGATACTGTATATTGTTGAATGAAAATGACAGTTTACAAGGCAGTAGGTTCATATGATCCAAGTTTCATTAATCTAGATATGACATATAAACAAATATAAAACTTGGAGATAACTACATACAGATATATAGATATATAAACTTGGAGAGAGATATATACCATAATGCTAACAGGGTGGAATAATTACCAGGAAGTTTTAATTTTCTCTTTTGTGCTTTTCAGCTTTTTAAAGTGCATTTTCTACAGGTATTCGTTACCAGATTAAAAAAAAAATTCAGGTACCTAACACTTTAATTTTGCCCTGTTCACTCCCCTGCTCCCCAGCACACCAAAGGCTCCTTCCAGTCCACGTAATTAAGTTAGTGAGAGACCTTCCTTGCTGGAAGCATCTGAGGCAGTGATTTTTAACTCTTTGGGATCCACCTACCTCTTAGAGAATCAGATGGAAGTTATGGGCCTCTCTCCAGAAAAATACACATAGATGCAAACCTTAGGTGATTTGGCAGGAGATTCTTGGACTCCATGAAGTCTGTCCATGAACTTCAGGTTAAAAGCTTCTGACCCAAGACTTCCCTGGTGGCTCAGTGGTTAAGAATCTGCTTGCCAATGCAGGGCACATGAGTTCGATCTCTGGTCTGGGAAGATCCCACATGCCGCGGAGCAACTAAGCCCACGCGCCGCAATGAAGAGTAGCCCCCGCTCCCCGCAACTAGAGAAAGCCAGCACGTAGCAACAAAGACCCAATGCAGCCTAATTAATTAATTATTTTTTTTTTTTTAAAAAAAAGCTTCTGATCCAAGTAAATTTCAAGCCAGGAGAGAGAAAGCAACTTACTGAATGTTGCCAGCAGGCTAGTGGCATTCAGGTTCCTTTAAGGTTGTCTACAGTCTGACCCCCATTAACCTTCCCAGGTTTATCTCCCATTTTTGGCCTCCACTCAGCACACTTGGCCTTCTCCAGGCTTTTCCCAGCCATTGCTCTCCACCCTTCTGTTCAATGCCCTTTCTGCTCTCTACCTTCCAAATCCTCTTCATCAGTATCAAGGTTGGCTTCAGCTGCATTTAAGTGACCCCCATCCTCCCCCAATAAGAGTGGCTCAAACACCCAAGGGTATATTCTCTCTGGGTAAAGTTTAGAGGTGAGGGATCCAGGGCTGGTAGGGTAAATCCATAAAGTGTCAGGAAGCCAGGCTCCTTCTGCCTTTTTTGCTCTGCCATCCTCAGTGTGCACAATCAATAACCAATGTTGCCTCAGGGACCAAGACATCTATCTGAAAGCAGAAAGAAGGAAGGCAGGAAGAACAATAAAGGCACACCTCCCTCAAGTTTTCCTTAAGAAGCTTTCCCAGAAGTCCCAGGCACCACAGCGGCTGTATCTCACTGATAGAAGCTAGGCTCCTGGCCACGCCTAACCACAAGGGAGGTTGAGAAATGTAGTCTTTCCCACTGGGCACTGCGCTAGGTTTCTGTCACTAGGGAAGAAGGGTGGGATGGATATGGGCCAGGCAGTCTTCAGCCTCTGCCGTGTCATGTATAAGGCACATTTCATTTGTGCAGCCTTGCCCACCCACTCCAACTGCCAGTGGTCTCAGCTTCCTGCGCAACCTTCTAGTCTGTGTCTAAGCCTTTTATTTTCCAATTCCCATCTCCAGCTATTATTTAAATATTTTATTGCTACCAAATTTGGAGGACTTGATACATTGTAAACACTATATACATTTGTAACATTAATGCAACTCTTTTTTATAATCTAAAATCTATGTTCCAATTTTGTAAATTGCCCCAGTGCTCTTTTTTTTTAACATCTTTATTGCAGTATAATTGCTTTACATTATTGTGTTAGTTTCTGTTTTATAAAAAAGTGAATCAGCTATATGTATACATATATCCACATATCTCCTCCCTCTTGCGTCTCCCTCCCACCCTCCCTATCCCACCCCTTTAGGTGGTCACAAAGCTCCCAGCTTATCTCCCCACGTTATGCGGCTGCTTCCCACTAGCTATCTATTTCATATTTAGTAGTGTATATATGTCCATGCCACTCTCTCACTTTGTCCCAGCTTACCCTTCCCACTCCCCGTGTCCTCAAGTCCATTCTCTACATCTGCGTCTTTATTCCTGTCCTGCCCCTAGGTTCTTCAGAACCATTTTTTTTTTTTTTTTTAGATTCCATATATACGTGTTAGCATATGGTATTTGTTTTTCTCTTTCTGACTTACTTCACTCTGTATGACAGACTCTGGGTCCATCCACCTCACTACAAATAACTCAATTTCGTTTCTTTTTATGGCTAATATTCCATTGTATATATGTGTCACATCTTTATCCATTCATCTGTCAATGGACACTTAGGTGGCTTCCATGTCCTGGCTATTGTAAATAGAGCTGCAATGAACATTGTGGTACATGACTCTTTTTGAATTATGGTTTTCTCAGGGTATATGCCCAATAGTGGGATTGCTGGGTCATACGGTAGTTCTATTTTTAGTTTTTTAAGGAACCTCCATACTGTTCTCCATAGTGGCTGTATCAACTTACATTCCCACCAACAGTGCAAGAGGGTTCCCTTTTCTCCACACCCTCTCCAGCATTTATTGTTTGTAGATTTTTTGATGATGGCCATTCTGACTGGTGTGAGGTGATACCTCATTGTAGTTTTGATTTGCATTTCTCTAATGATTAGTGATGTTGAGCATCCTTTCCTGTGTTTGTTGGCAATCTGTATATCTTCTTTGGAGAAATGTCTATTTAGGTCTTCTGCCAAACTGGGTTGTTTGTTTTTTTGATATTGAGCTGCATGAGCTGTTTCTAAATTTTGGAGATTAATCCTTTGTCAATTGCTTCATTTGCAAATATTTTCTCCCATTCTGAGGGTTGTCTTTTCGTCTTGTTTATGGTTTCCTTTGTTGTGCAAAAGCTTTTAAGTTTCATTAGGTCCCACTCATTTATTTTTGTTTTTATTTCCATTTCTCTAGGAGGTGGGTCAAAAAGGATCTTGCTGTGATTTATGTCATAGAGCATTCTGCCTATGTTTTCCTTTAAGAGTTTGATAGTGTCTGGCCTTACATTTAGGTCTTTCATCCATTTTGAGTTTATTTTTGTGTATGGTGTTAGGAAATGTTCTAATTTCATTCTTTTACATGTAGCTGTTTTCCCAGCACCACTTATTGAAGAGGATGTTTTTTCTCCATCGTATATTCTTGCCACCTTTATCAAAAATAAGGTGACTCTATATATGTGAGTATATCTCTGGGCTTTCTATCCTGTTCCATTGATCTATATTTCTGTTTTTGTGCCAGTACCATACTGTCTTGATTACCGTAGCTTTGTAGTATAGTCTGAAGTCCAGGAGCATGATTCCTCCAACTCCGTTTTTCTTTCTCAAGATTGCTTTTGCTATTCGGGGTCTTTTGTGTTTCCATACAAATTGTGAAATTTTTTGTTCTAGTTCTGTGAAAAATGTCATTGGTAGTTTGATAGGAATTGCATTGAATCTGTAGATTGCTTTGGGTAGCATAGTCATTTTCACAATGTTGATTCTTCCAGTCCAAGAACATGGTATATCTCTCCATCTGTTTGTATCATCTTAAATTTCTTTCATCAGTGTCTTATAGTTTTCTGCATACAGGTCTTTTGTCTCCTTAAGTAGGTTTATTCCTAGGTATTTTATTCTTTGTGTTGCAATGGTAAACGGGAGTGTTTCCTTAATTTCTCTTTCAGATTTTTCATCATTAGTGTATAGGAATGCAAGAGATTTCTGTGCATTAATTTTGTATCCTGCTACTTTACCAAATTCATTGATTAGCTCTAGTAGTTTTCTGGTAGCATCTTTAGGATTCTCTATGTATAGTATCATGTCATCTGCAAACAGTGACAGCTTTACTTCTTCTTTTCCAATTTGGATTCCTTTTATTTCTTTTCCTTCTCTGATGGCTGTGGCTAACACTTCCAAAACTATGTTGAATAATAGTGGTGAGAGTGGACAACCTTGCCTTGTTCCTGATCTTAGAGGAAATGGTTTCGGTTTTTCACCATTGAGAACGATGTTGGCTGTGGGTTTGTCATATATGGCCTTTATTATGGTGAGGTAAGTTCCCTCTATGCCTACTTTCTAGAGGGTTTTTATCATAAATATGTGTTGAATTTTGTCGAAAGCTTTTTCTGCATCTATTAAGATGATCATATGGCTTTTCTTCTTCAATTTGTTAATATGGTTTATCACATTGATTGATTTGCATATATTGAAGAATCCTTGCATTCCTGGGATAAACCCCACTTGATCATGATGTATGATCCTTTTAACATGCCGTTGGATTGTGTTTGCTAATATTTTGTTGAGGACTTTTGCATCTATGTTCATCAGTGATATTGGCCTGTAGTTTTCTTTCTTTGTGACATCTTTGACTGGTTTTGGTATCAGGGTGATGGTGGTCTTGTAGAATGAGTTTGGGAGTGTTCCTCCCTCTGCTATATTTTGGAAGAGTTTGAGAAGGATAGGTGTTAGCTCTTCTCTAAATGTTTGATAGAATTCCCCTGTGAAGCCATCGAGTCCTGGGCTTTTGTTTGTTGGAAGATTTTAAATCACAGTCTCACTTTCAGTGCTTGTGATTGGTCTGTTTATATTTTCTATTTCTTCCTGGTTCAGTCTTGGAATATTGTGCTTTTCTAAGAATTTGTCCATTTCTTCCAGGTTGTCCATTTTATTGGCATATAGTTGCTTGTAGTAGTCTCTCATGATCCTTTGTATTTCTGCAGTGTCAGTTGTTACTTCTCCTTTTTCATTTCTGATTCTATTGATTTGAGTCTTCTCCCTTTTTTTCTTGATGAGTCTGGCTAAATGGTTTGTCAATTTTGTTTATCTTCTCAAAGAACCAACTTTTAGTTTTATTGATCTTTGCTATTGTTTCCTTCATTTCTTTTTCATTTATTTCTGATCTGACCTGTATGATTTCTTTCCTTCTGCTAACTTTTTTTGTTCTTCTTTCTCTAATTGCCTTAGGTGTAAGGTTAGGTTGTTTATTTGAGATGTTTCTTGGTTTTTGAGGTAGGATTGTATTGCTATAAACTTCCCTCTTGAAACTGCTTTGCTGCGTCCCATAGGTTTTGGGTCATCGTGTTTTCATTGTCATTTGTTTCTAGGTATTTTTGAATTTCCTCTTTGATTTCTTCAGTGATCTCTTGGTTATTTAGTAGCATATTGGTTAGCCTCCATGTGTTTGTATTTTTTACAGATTTTTTCCTGTAATTGATATCTAGTCTCATAGCGTTGTGGTTGGAAAAGATACTTGATACGATTTCAATTTTCTTAAATTTACCAAGGCTTGATTTGTGACTCAAGCTATGGTCTATCCTGGAGAATGTTCCATGAGCACTTGAGAGGAAAGTGTATTCTGTTGTTTTTGGATGGAATGTCCTATAAATATCAGTTAAGTCCATCTTATTTAATGTATCATTTAAAGCTTGTGTTTCCTTATTTATTTTCATTTTGGATGATCTGTCCATTGGTGAAAGTGGGGTGTTAAAGTCCCCTACTATGATTGTGTTAGTGTCAGTTTCCCCTTTTATGGCTGTTAGCATTTGCCTTATGTATTGAGGTGCTCCTATGTTGGGTGCATAAATATTTACAATTGTTATGTCTTCTTCTGGGATTGATCCCTTGATCATTATGTGGTGTCCTTCTTTGTCTCTTGTAATAGACTTTATTTTAAAGTCTATTTTCTCTGATATGAGAATTGCTACTCCATCTTTCTTTTGATTTCCATTTGCATGAAATATCTTTTTCCATCCCCTCACTTTCAGTCTGTATGTGTCTCTAGGTCTGAAGTGGGTCTCTTGTAGACAGCATATGTATGGGTCTTGTTTTTGTATCCATTCAGCCAGTCTGTGTCTTTTGGTTGGAGCATTTAATCCATTCACATTTAAGGTAGTTATCGATATGTATGTTCCTATTAACATTTTCTTAATTGATTTGGGTTTGTTATTGTAGGTCTTTTCCTTCTCTTGTGTTTCCTGCCTAGAGAAGTTCCTTTAGCATTTGTTGTAAAGCTGGTTTGGTGGTGTTGAATTCTCTTAGCTTTTGCTTGTCTGTAAAGGTTGTAATTTCTCAGTTGAATCAGAATGAGATCTTTGCTGGGTAGAGTAATCTTGGTTGTAGGTTTTTCCCTTTCATCTGTTTAAATATGTCCTGCCACTCCCTTCTGGCTTGCAGAGTTTCTGCTGAAAGATCAGCTGTTAACATTATGGGGATTCCCTTGTATGTTATTTGTTGTTTTTCCCTTGCTGCTTTTAATATTTTTTCTTTGTACTTAATTTTTGATAGTTTGATTAATATGTGTCTTGGAGTGTTTCTCCTTGGATTTACCTTGTATGGGACTCTATGTGCTTCCTGGACTTGATTGACGATTTCTGTTCCCATATTAGGGAAGTTTTCAACTATAATCTCTTCAAACATTTTCTCAGTCCCTTTCTTTTTCTCTTCTTCTTCTGGGACCCCTATAATTCGAATGTTTGTGTGTTTAATGTTGTCCCAGAGGCCTCTGAGACTGTCCTCAATTCTTTTCATTCTTTTTTCTTTATTCTGCTCTGCGGTAGTTATTTCCACTATTTTATCTTCCAGGTCACTTATCCGTTCTTCTCCCTCAGTTATTCTGCTGTTGATTCTTTCTAGAGAATTTTTCATTTTATTTATTGTGCTGTTCATCACAATAAATGATGCTCTTTAGTTGCTCTTTAGTTCTTCTAGGTCCTTGTTAAACGTTTCTTGTATTTTCTCCATTCTATTTCCAAGATTTGGATCATCTTTACTATCATTACTCTGAATTCTTTTTCAGGTAGACTGCCTAGTTCCTCTTCATTTGTTTGGTCTGGTGGGCTTTTACCTTGCTCCTTCATCTGCTGTGTGTTTCTCTGTCTTCTCATTTTGCTTAACTTACTGTGTTTGGGGTCTCCTTTTCACAGGCTGCAGGTTCGTAGTTCCCGTTGTTTTTGGTGTCTGCCCCCAGTGGCTAAGGTTGGTTCAGTGGGTTGTGTAGGCTTCCTGGTGGAGGAGACTGGTGCCTGTGTTCTGGAGGATGAGGCTGGATCTTGTCTTTCTGGTGGGCAGGACTGTGTCCTGGTGTCTGGTGGTGTGTTTTGGGGTGTCTGTGACCTTATTATGATTTTAGGCAGCCTCTCTGCTAATGGGTGGAGTTGTGCTCCTGTCTTGCTAGTTGTTTGGCATAGGGTGTCTAGCACTGTAGCTTGCTGGTTATTGAGTGGAGCTGGGTCCTAGCATTGAGATGGGGATCTCTGGGAGAGCTTTCACCTTTTTTTTTTTTTTAATTAATTTATTTATTTATTTATTTTTGTCTGTGTTGGGTCTTCATTTCTGTGTGAGGGCTTTCTCTAGTTGCAGCAAGCGGGGGCCACTCTTCATCACGGTGCGCGGGCCTCTCACTGTCGTGGCTTCTCTTGTTGTGGAGCACAGGCTCCAGACGCGCAGGCTCAGTAGCTGTGGCTCACAGGCCTAGTTGCTCCGCGGCATGTGGGATCTTCCCAGACCAGGGCTCGAACCCGTGTCTCCTGCATCGGCAGGTGGATTCTCAACCACTGCGCCACCAGGGAAACCCGAGCTTTCGCCTTTTGATATTACATGGACCCGGGAAGTCTCTGGTGGACCAATGTCCTGAACTCGGCTCTCCCATCTCAGAGGCACAGGCCTGACACCGGCCAGAGCACCAAGACCCTGTCAGCCACAAGGCTCAGAAGAAAATGGAGGAAAAAAAAGAAAGAAAAATAATAATAAAATAAAGTTATTAAAATAAAAAATATATATTATTAAAAATAAAAAAATTTAAAATTCATAAAAAAAGGAAGAAAGAAAGAAGAGAGTAACCAAACCAATAAACAAATCCACCAATGATAGCAATTGTTAAAAACTATACTAAAAAAAAAATAAAAGAACAGACAGAACCCTAGGACAAATGGTAAAAGCAAAGCTATATGGACAAAGTCACACAAAGAAGCATACACATACACACTCACAAAAAGAGAAAATGGAAAAATATTTATATATCTGAGACAGTCATAGCTGTTTTTAGGATTCCAGACAGAGATTCAGGGAACAATGCAAAGATGGTGTGCTCCATCCAAGACAATCTCCCCTTTGTCCTGAAGCCATCTGTAGAGAATTACTACACCCTGGTAACCGATAGCCCTCTGGTGGTCGCCTTGGCATCGGTGTCATCGCTTTTCCTCTTCTTGGTGCTGGTGTTCATTGCGGTGCAGCTGGGCAGGCCCCAGTGTTCTTTACACCACTACAAAAAGTAAGTTTAGTAAGAGATTAAGACATTTCTTGTTCTTTCTGTCTGTAGACTGAGGGACAAACGACTCTGTTCAAAAATTACATGGATTACTTTTTTTCTTTCAGTGTGTTTATTTATTTGAAATACAGTTGGACTCATTTCCATTTGAACTCAGTTTTACAGCTCCCTCCATCCTGGTTGATTTAATACTATTTTTTTAATATATAGAATATTAACATAATTCCCACTCAGAGAGGCATCACTTTCCTAAACTTGCCTCTGGCCTCCCTCCCCCACCACCCCTTTGTAGATAACCAGTTTCAGTAGTTTCTAGTTTATCTTTCCTTTGTGTCTTTTGAAAAAAATAAGCAGATACCATTATGTTTTCTTTTCCCTTCTTTCTTACATAAAATGTAGCATACTGTATGCTCTTTTTTGCATTTTGCTTTTGTCACTTAGTGCAGCCTGAAAATCTGCACTAAGTGCAAATTTCACTAAGTGAAAATCTGCAGTTCAAAGAGATGTTCCTCACTCATTTCACTGTTGCGTGGATGTGGATCCACTGGATGGATGTTTCCGAGTTTATTCAACCAATCTCTCGTGCTTTGACAGTTAGGTACTTTCCTATATTTTGCAGTCACAAATCATGCTGCTTTGAACCATGTGTACTTATGTATTTCCATGTGGTTGAGGTGTATGTTCAGGGTAAGTTCCCGCAGTTCAGTACTGGGTAGGGGGTAAAAATGTAGGTAGTTTTCTTCGGTGTGACAAATTCTCCTTCATGGGGTATTGCGTCCTGCAATCCCACCAGCAATGTCTAAGACCGCATATTTCCCCACAGCCTCATCAACAGAACAGATTATCAAAAGACTGGATTTTTGCCTGATGAGTGAGAAATGATATCCATATCTCAGTGTAGTTTTAATTTGCATTTCTCTTAATACTTTCACTTGTTTAAGGGCTATTGTTATATCATTTTGTGTATGTGAATTGTCTGTTATATCTTTGGCACATTTTTCTACAGAGAAAAATCTTCAAGAATTCTTTTAAGATTAAAAAAATTTTTTAATATTTTTTTCTTTCTGTTTTTATTCTTTATATATTAGGGATATCTCATTTTATTATTGCTGTGTAGCAGCTACCTCCTCTGTGCCAGGCAACATACAAGGGACTAGGAATCCTACACCTCGATGATCATAGTTTAGAATGAGAGAAGAATTTGACACAATGTCCTAAGAGTTATAATAGAGACATGAAAAGGGTGGGAGGAACTTCTGTGCCTGATGAATCCAGGAAGGCTTCACAGAGGAGGTGAACTTTAGAAAACTATCAAGGAGGAACTTCTGTGCCTGATGAATCCAGGAAGGCTTCACAGAGGAGGTGAACTTTAGAAAACTATCAAAACTCCAAAACCTAGAAGGGCAAACAGACACAGGTGGGGAAAGACTGGGGGAGAGGAGGGCATGGCCCAGGCTCCAGGGCCCTTTCCAGCACCTTCTTACCCCCTAGGCTTGGAGGGTGAGCTCAGACCCCTCCCACCCAGCCCTCTTCCTGGGCCATCCCAGTGTCCTTCCATGAGTCATAGTTCTGCCAGCTGCCACAGCTACTCTCGTGTACCCAAGTTGGTTACACTAGTTGGGGCGGGGCGGGGGGTGGAATTTTGTTCTTTACCTCTTTAGACCCAACTGCTCAGCTGTTTCAGGCACAATTGGCCTTGCTGCCTTGTTTGTGGGCCTGAAGACATCTGTGTGTGTGTGTGTGTGTGTGTGTGTGTGAGAGAGAGATGGGGGGGGGCACATGCCCAGGAACACCCATGAGGAGTGTAATCTATTACCCAGAGGTCATGTTTCCTCCACATGCCTACAACCTGTGGGTTTGTAGCTAAAATTAGGACTCGCCTTCCCTCTGCCACCTGAGACTCCCGCCATCCCAAGCTGGGGAGGGTTCACATTCCTGTCTCCCCCGCCTCTCCACCCAGGAAAGGGAGGGGACTCATGGATTCGCTGGGCAGGGAGGGACAGTCTATCAGAGGCTTGACCTGAAGTGGTCAGGGAAGGCTTGCAGGCAGTCACGGGGTCTGAACTAGACTGTGAAAGACAAGTGGGATTTAGAGAAGCTGGAGAGGCAGTGGGAAGTGTGAACAACCCGAGGAAAAGACCTGGATCCAGCGCCCAGCACAGAGTGCACAGCGAGGAAGGTCCATGGGAGCTATGGAGATGGAAGGTGAGACAGACAGCAGCAGGTGCAAGCTGCTAACGCTGGGAGGGCAGGTGGCCTGCGGTTATAAACTGACCTGAGATGTGGAGGGGCTTGAACACAATAGAAATCCATTTCTCCCTCTCTCTCTCATCTCCTCTTGGTCCCACTGCCTTCTCCCTCTGTCTCCTCTGCATAGGACACCTTTCTAGCAGATTTCGTATTTTTTACACATGTACCTTCTTGTTTGGGCCCCATATAATTTTAATGACTGCAAATGGGTTGTGTTACGGATCTCCCTCTCCGACTTTTTTCTCTCGGCTCTGTTTTGAGCTCCTCCGTTTGGCTATCTGTACATCAAACCTGTTACTCGTGGCTGCCGCGTGCAGGGAGGCATCACACACATCTGAGGATAGAACAGGGAGCCTGGTGGCCAGCACACAGGACCTGTGAGCGCCCAGCGGCGGGGTGGGCGCGGGAAGTTATCTGAAAGGGCGCAGCCCGGAGGCCCTTGGACATCAGACTTGTCTCATCTAATCTCCAGGAGGGTGCAGCTCCTTAGCCGCGTTACCAAATGGCTGCTGTGGCTGCCGTGTGTCCAAGTCCATCGAATTAAGCTTGGATTGATTTCAGAGGTGTTGGCCTTCTGACCCCAGGGTGTGGGGCAGAGAAGGCCTGGCGCTGGGTCCACGTCCAAGCAACCAGGAGGGCCTCACAGGCCAGGAGCTGCCCGGCAGGGTGGGCATCGAAGAAGGCCATGCCTCAGTCCCTACTGCCCACCTGCCAAGGACCCAACAGGAGTAGGGGACAGAGTACTGATCAAGTGCTGACTCTGCCCTCCCTGACTGGCTCCAGGAGGGGAGGGCGCAGAGTGGGCCTCATGGCTGAGGAGACCTTCCCTTGTAGAACTCGCTTCCTCAGCCCTAGGGGCCCCCAGAGGCACCACGGGGAGGGTACCAATCCCCCAGTCCCTCCCCAGTCTGAGCACTTGAGTGAGAGCATTTGAAGAAAGGGTTCTGCTGCCATCTGAAAATCACTCCAAGGCATCGCCTGGTCTTAGATGAAATGCATCTGGTCCTCGACACCTTCATGAAATGAGTTTAAGCCCCGTTCCTCCTGAGCGGGCACTTTGGTAGTGTGCAGACCTGAGCACCTGGGGGATCAGGGCTGCCAGACAAGAGGGAAAAGGGGAGAAGGGGACGCCTGTGAAGAACCGCCTCCTTCACCGTTCCCACCGCCCCTCACCCCCCAGCCCAGGTCCCTTCTCTGGCTCCAGTCTTCCCACCTGTTCCGGCCGACAAGGGAAGACTGTCTGGGGGCTCTCCCCACTCCTGGGACAGCCCCCAGCTGCCCACAGAAGGGATGGCAATGGATGACACAGAGAATCATCCCCCAAACCCGTCTCCCCAGCTTCAGACAGGAGGGTGGTCCCAGCAGAGCTGAAAGGAGAGTCCAGCTGGACTGGATTTCAGGATGAGCCTCTGGCCTTTGGCATCTTGCCTCCTGCCTCCTCGGTGTGAAGGAGGGAGAAGAGCCCGCCACTTACACCTTTCTCTTCACCCGTGGCTGATGTCAACGAAGGAAATTTATGTTAGCGAGGCTAACATTTTTGAGCGGTATGTGTCTAATTCTTTAGGTGCTAAGTGCTTTATGTCCATTATCACATTTAAGGTAAGGTGCTTCGATTATTTCCATTTTTTAGATAAGCAGGCAAATTCCAAGGTCAAGCGACTTGCCAGGGTCAAATGGCTAGCGAGGAGGTGGGTCAGCCGTTCACCCCAGGCGGCCTGGCTTTCAGCTCTACTCCATGCTCCTCTAGGGGCGGGTGGCTCCATTCAGTGGTGAGCAGGTCTGGGCCCCCCCGCAGGCTCCCAGTTACTCCCATGAGCCCCTCAGGCCATGGTTCTCATCCTGAAAGTGGGTGGGTATCAGATTTGCCTGCGAACTTTTCCAAAATGTCCCTGTCCTCTCCCTTCTCCGGCTTGTATCAGGATAGGCTTGCGTGAGGTGCACAGCACATAAGTGGCAAAAGCTCCCCCGGTGATTCCAGTGCTGTCCCTGCCGGTCCCCAGGCCTGCCGCCCGGGGACCTGTGCCCATCAGGCCCCTGGGAGAAGCAGCCTCAATCCCATCTCATGTTTTGAAGGAGCCCCAAGGCTGCTGCGGCTTCTTGCACCTTTCCCATAGACCAGAGGTTCTGCCCATTTCCAAGCCAGGCAGAAGTGTGCAGACGTGACCACATAATCACACATGCCCAGCACCAAGAAGCATGGGGCAGGGGGTGCAGAGAAAGAGGATTCAGCCTGCAGAGATTTAACTTCTGGCCCCCATGCCTAGCCCAGCGCTCCCCTCACCTCACCAAGCCCAGCCCATAGCATGGACTGGAGTTATTCCACCTACTTGTGCGTAAATGTGAACATTTCCATAATTAAAAATTGGGTTTTATTCTGAATGGTTTGCAGTAAGGATCAGATGAAATACTGGATGTCATGTGCTTTGCCTGTGCAGGCGTGAGGCCTGACGGCCAGATTATCTGGCTCATCTCTTAATTCTCCCTGGAGGAGTGTCTGGTGGAAGCTCAGGGCAACAGCCCTCACTGGGAGGAAAGACACGGAGGCCCAACGAGAGTCACAAAGTCATGCATCTGTGGGGCAGGGACAGAGGGGCCTGAAGCTTACACAGGGTGGTTATTTTGTTAGTTTGTACGTTTGTTTTGGTTGAAGGGGGGGCTCTGTAAGAAAAAGAATACAAAATAACAAAAACACAATTAAAATGAGTACAAACCTGAAAATTTATCTAGAATGAGGGAAAAAGCATACTAAATTACAAATATTAAAAAGCCAAGAGGGGCATCCCTGGCGGTCCAGTGGTTAAGACTCCATGTTTCCACTGCAGGGGACATGGGTTCGATCCCTGGTTGGGGAACTAAGATCCCCCATGCCGCATGGTGCAGCCAAAAAAGAAAAAGGAAAAAAAAGCCAAGAAATACCACAAATATCACAAAATCCAGAAAAATAACATAACATTTTAATTAATTTCCAGCCCAATCCACCTCTATTGTACTTCTTTTTTTTTTTTTTTTTTTTTTTTTTTAATTTATTTGGCTGCGCCGGGTCTTAGTTGCGGCACGCAAGATCTTTAGTTGCAGCATGTATGCAGGATCTAGTTCCCTGACCAGGGATCGAACCCGGGTCCCGCTGCGTTGGGAGTGAAGAGTCTTAACCACTGGACCACCAGGGAAGTCTCTCTACTGTACCTTTATCTTTTTTTGGCTGTATACTCCTTGAATACCTCTTCCTGAGACAATTCTGTAACTGTTTTGTTTTCCACAGAGAAAATGGAAAGATAGCCTAGTCTCTCCTCTAACGTGGCTGATCCAAACTTGTTTTTTGATTATGCATAGCTTAGAAAATGTTCACATTCACAAATTATTATTGGTATTGTCATGTAAATGTTGGGATTGTTGCTAAATTTGGGGAAAACCTCTATCAGCTTCTTTTGTATGTAAACTATAGGAATTCAGGGCATTTCAAGTTTTCTTGCTCAAATCAGCCAAAAAATTAAACACAAAAAATCTGATGAATTCTATTTCATGTGATTCCCATTTTGAAAAGGGGTGTGTATTATGTTAAAAAAAAATCATTATTCATGAAACTTGTTAAAGATGGTAAGGAAGACTTTATTCAAGGGGGGCTGGCTACTACAATGGGGTTGACACACTCATTGTGATACAATCTCTGGCCCTGCACCTTTCACAGCGAGCCATAGGAATATTCCCAGTAGCCATTTCTACACCAGCATGACTAGCAGTAAGCTAACTACAGTCAGTCCTCCATATTCTCAGGCTCCACATCCTCAAATTGAACCAACTGCTGATCAAAATATTTGAAAAAATTTCCAGAAAGTTCCAAAAAGCAAAACTTGAATTTGCCACACACCCAGCAACTATTTAAATATATTTTATTCACAACTATTTACATAGCATTTAAATTGTATTGGGTATTATAAGTGATCTGGAGATGATTTAAAATATATGGGAGGGTGTTCGTAGGTTATATGCAATTACTACACCATTTTATGTAAGAGATTTGAGCATCCCCACGGATACAGAGGGATGACTGTATACATGAAGTGACTGCAAGCCCTTCTTCCGCCACATTCTCATTTACTTGCCACATGTTTGTTGAGTGCCTGCTGTGCACTCTGCCCTGTTCAAAGTGCTGAAAAAGACCCTTAGTGCAACTGCAAGGCAAGCAAAGACTATCTCTAAGTATCACTAGAATTTTGATTCTCACCACCCCAACTCCTGAGACTCAGAACATCTCACCTAGATTTGCAGGGACCATCTAATAGGACATTTTATCCCCATGTTATCTTCTAGTGTGTCCTGCATTCAGCTCTCAAAGGACCTAATTGCGTCAGGCACATAGCACAGTGTCTGGCATACAGATAGGGCTTAATAAATGATACTCGACTGAATGAATGAATCAGCAAATGAGTGTCACTCCCTTAAGGACTCCATAAGGCTTCCTACTGTGATAATGCTTTTCTGTGAGTTTTGCAGTTTCAGATACTGTATTCTGTCCTCTCATCCCCACAAATAGGCTGTTATCTGTCCAATTATCAGTCCTAGTTTGGCCCAGCAAATAATCATTTGCTGACCTTGTCATTGCCATTGTAGTGACCATCAAACCTAAACAGTCTTCCTGACTTTCAAGGCCTTCTACAATCAACCCCGCCCTAAATATTTATCTAGACTCTTACCTCTTACCTCCTCCCTAGTTTACTGTTTCAGTAAAGAAAGTAGCCTCGGACTTCCCTGGCAGTCCAATGGTTAAGACTCTGTGCTACCAAAGTGAGGGGCACAGGTTTGATCCCTGGTCAGGGAACTAAGATCTCACATGCTGCACGGTGCAGCCAAAAAATTAAGAAAAAAGAAAAAAGAAAGTAGCCTCACACATGTAAGAGACACATTTACTGTACTTTAACATGACATTGACTGTATTTTAAACAGGTCAATTGTAGAAAAGTTGGGAAAGCCAAAACAAACCAAAGCACAGTACAAACATTAATGTTCATTTTCTTGCCATCTCTTTTCAACGAACACATGCTTAACTTTCTTCTTTCAACGAAGTTGAGAGCACAGCATTTTGCAACATGCTCTCTTCTCTCAGTGATAACACATTTCCTTCTGCCTCCATGTCTTCACCTCTAGACACACAAATCTGAGAGGTGAAAGGGACCAGAGCAGGGCAAGGGGTCTTCGTTAACGTTCAGAGAAGAGAGTGCCTAAAAACCAGCTTCCGCTTAAATACTCCCGATGAGCGGGAACCTCTCCCTCCCAAGGCAGCCCGTCCACTGGGGGGCGCTTCTTTGACAGCGCTTTCATTCTTGGTGAGCAGAGATGGGCTTCTGGGAGCCTCTGTGTTCTAGTTCTGCTCTCTGGAACACTACAGGAGAGCCCACACGTTCTTCCTGTTAGCCTGTCCACACTTCAAAGACTGATACAGCATGAACCCTTTTCTAGGTTCAACAATCCTGAGCTCTCCTCATCTTAGGTATCCCCTGAATTCCCATTCTCACCGTCATTCTTCTTAGTCATACTATTAAACTATGCCATTCAGGGAAATTACAGGTATCTTTTAGGTACATCTTCCTGATCTTCTATAATTTCCAGATTCTCTACCATGAGCTTATATTATCCCATTAGAAAAAAACATTTAACATAAAATGTGATTTCTCTGCTGTTCTGCTATTATTTTTTGCTCCTAATTAGCTGAATCCTGAAGTGCCACAATGACTCTACTGTGTCCTCCCTCCCACCACGTGTTCCTCTGGCTCTTCAGTGGCCGGACCAGAGCCCCGTGGCTGCCACCGGGGACAGAGCTCCAGGTTGACAGCCATCCACTGGTCCAGCTCTTGGGGCAAAACTGTTCATACTGTTACAGACCTCACCTCACTCTGCCTCACCTTGCTCACGTGTCTCTCTCATGTCCACACGGACAGCAAGGGAAGCTTCACTCAGTGCTTGCCAAGATAACCTTTGCTTTTCCTAACATGCTAACAATGAATATGTTGAATGATTGAAAAAAAATCCTTTGGTAATGGGGATTTGGGTTTGACATGATTTAATGAATTAATTCTGGAATGAGTATGGTTCTCTGTAAAGTGCTCCCAGACCATCTGTTTAATAATTCTAGAATGCTGTTGAGTGACATTAAGCTTATGTCCCAGGAACCACATTATTCTCTTTTTGAAAATCAGGACATTTTGCTCCCTCTGGCTTGTCAGTCCTTCTTCTCTTCTCCAACCCATCCTACAAGTCCTGCCTCTTCAGGCCATTCAGGATCATTCAGTGGATTCGCCCTTTCCTGAACTCCTGTAGTGACTCATAACCAGAAGGAAACAGCAGCAATAGCAATAGCTACCACTTGTTAGAGCTTGTTCTGTGCCATACACTTGGCTAAAAGACTTTACATTCTTTATCATGTGTATCAATTAATCACTGTATCATACTTTTGAATATATATAATGAAACTTTTAATCACCTGAATAACAGGTGCTATTATCACCCCCATTTAGCAGATGAGGAAACTGAGATTTAGAGAAGTTTAGGTTCCTGTGTTGCTCAGTATCCCTTAGCTGGTGAACAAGCTCAGGTTTGTCTGGGTCCAAAGTCTGAGCTCTCACTTCCTATCCCCCAGGTATTAGCATCTGTGTTACACAATTTAGCTCTTCACTTTGTACCATTCTCTTATTGTTTCTGGAACTTTGGTCTTAATATTTCTGGCACCTCCTGGGCAGCACCTAACATGGCCTTAGGCACAGTCAGTGGGTCCTTAGCAGCTAACTGGTCTTTCTTGAACACTGCCCCTGGTTCTGTCCCTGGCTGGGAGCTGGCAGCATCCATCACCTCCATGGCCAGCAGCTGGGAGAAGTTGCCTCGGAGGGGGCTGGGCAGGGATGCACCAAGGGCCCAGATGTCTCCACCTCTCACTTCAGGATGAAGAAGGGACCACATCACAGAAACCAGAGGGATGTGCCCAGCCCCCTAAGACCCTAGGAGGATGACACTCTCAAGTTTCCGCCTTCTGTCTCTCCCACTGAGCCTCTAAGGGCCCGAGGCCTCAGCTGACAATTCTGATAATCTAATTCTCAACAAGGCCTTCCTGGCCAGTAACTGAATTCTGTTTCCAGTGTTTTCCTCTCAACCCAATCAGGGGGCCTTACCCGCACATCTGCTCGGCAAAACACTGGGCCAGTCTTGGTGGGAGAGGCAGAGGCGTGCAGACCCTCCTCAGACTCCAGGTGCCTCTGTTTCAGGTGCCACAGGTGCAGGCCTGACAACAGGACTGAGTGGCACATCTGGGACGCTGTCCTTTTCAGGACAGTCTCTGTGCTTAGGAGGGCTTCGAGGACGCAAGCCCTGGAGTGTGTCTGTGGAGGAGGATGGACTGAAGGCAGGATTCTGAGAGGGAGGAGAGGGGGAGGCATGGGCCGCGGCCTGGGGGTGGGAACATGCATGACACATTCAGTGACAAGAAGTCAACCCGCCTGGATGGGCCTTCACGGCCTTCAGCCAAGGAATGACTCTAAGATGCCCAAACCGTTGTCAGGAAGTATGTGTGTGGTGGGGTGGAGAGGCAGGGGGCCACGGTGTCAAAAGGCCCACTCTGACCATGCCTATCTCCAGCCCTCCGTCTACAGAACAAAGAGGAAGCCTAGTGGTAGGGCTGGGTGTAGGGGGTTCCCCAACTCTGCACACGGACCACCCAGTTCGTCAAGCCCAGAAATGGGCCATTTCCTCACCTCCAAGTCCTGCCTATTTCACCATCTTGACAGGTCTTCTATCATCCCTCTGGCAGGCGGGCTACCGTCACGTCTGATCTGTGTGGTGGCGACGAGCCCCCTCCCTGACCACTCTCCTCCAGGCATGTTGTTCTCTAGCACATTCTCCACACACATCTCCACACGCCTCCCCTGCACTGACACTCTCCAGTGGCTTCCCAGGGCCTTCAGGTCAAGAGCATGGTGATAGCGCCTTCTGTGGCTTTGTTCTCCCATCTCTCCAGTGTCACATCTTGTCACACTAAGCTCCCAAGATATGGGGTCGCTGTGAGGATTAAGCACATACAAGAAACATCACTTCGTACTGTTGGGATGACTTGCCTGAGGTCACGCTAGCCAGTAAGTGCGCAGTGTGATTCACACCCAGATGGCTTGTCTCCAGAGCCCAGCTTCTTCAAACTAGATTACGGTCCCTTTGGAAACTTCTATGGGCACCAGGAACCCCCATCAGCCCTCCATCCCAAGTTTACACACAAGCCCCCACTGCATTTAAGGCTTCTGCCTACGTGGCACCCCCTCCAGGAAGCTTTCTCAGATGCCCCACCCCATAGGTTTGGCTGGGGGCAGTGGTTGCCCTGCTTTGCTACACATTGGAATCACCTGGGAATCTTTTTTAAAACTACTGATGCCTGACTCCCACTCCCAGATGTGATCAGATTGGTTCTGGGTGCCCCCAAGATGACTCTAAGGTGCAGCCAAGTCAGCTAACTACTGGCAGTCCTTCTCAAATTGGAATATGCACCAGCATTGCCAGGAGGGCTTATTAAACAGATAGCCAGGCCCACCCCCGCTTTCTGATTCCATATACCTGGGTAAAGGCCTGAGAATGTGCATTTCTAACAAGTTCCTGAGCTCTGCTGCTGCCCCGGGATCACGCTTGGAGAGGCCCTAAGCTAAGGAGTCCTCCAGATACCCACGTGTTCCCAGAGTGCTCAGTGCTCATCACCACCTCTGCACCCATCACATCTGTTGTCATCGTCTGTGTGCTTCTTGGCCACCGTGGCCAGGCCAGGAGCTTTCTACTCCATTATCTTCAGTGACAGGTGTCAACACATGTTAAATCAATGAACCCACGAGACACCGGGCAAGCTTTGACTGGCACTCTGCAGCCATCCTTGTTTCTGAGTGGGAAAGGAGCTGTTATTATAACCAGTGCTGTCTTTTACTGAGCACAGAGGGGTGGAGTAAGTCATTCAGGCCACAGATGGAGAAAAGGGCAGAGCTGGGATCACACGTGGCAGCCCCAGGCCCACACTTTCAACGGCTGTACCGAGGGGTCCTTTCCTAGGTGACCCCTAATCTCCCCACCCCATGCTGTCCCCACTCCCCCATCTTAGATTCCCAGTGAGTTTCAGAGTATTGGTCTCCATCGATTGGTAGGTGTGAGTGGTATTTTTCAACTGATCTAATCCAGGACAGAACTGAACAAACTAGATCAGAATGCACCCAGGTAGTAAGAGTAAGTATTGTTTAGCAAAATACACGTGTGCGCAGACCTATGCTGGGTCGTGAGGTAAAATGCATGTCTTACTGTGGATCATGGTCCAAACAGTCTACAAAACCCTTTCTTAGAGGCAGAGTCTCCGTCAAATCTCCGTCTGCGGCTCTCAGCCCGAGAAGAGCTAGGCCGGCCCCTGCTGGGCACTGCCAGTATTGCACCAGGAGCCTCCACCTCCGTGAGGTTGGGGGTGGCCTGGCCTTGACTTGGTGAGTAGGTGTGGAAAGCAGCGCCTATTGCCTCATGGGAGTTCAAAATACAAAAAAAAATTTTCAATAAAAAATTTAATGAAATGTTATCAGTCCCATACTGTCTTCCCTGTGCTCTGACCGCTCTCATCTCCCCAGGGAGAGCGGAAGCTCTTGGGGGCACGCTGAGATCTTGCGTCCCACCCGAGAGGAAGTTGTCTAGGGTCACGAAACACTTAGCTAATAATTCTGAGCACCCAGGCAAGAAATGGATTGCAAAAAGCAGAGGGAGACGTGGCATCTAGAACATATTAAGTAGCTGCTATGAGGCAGATAGTCATAGATCCTATTTCATCAAGTCTTTGTTCCTCCCTTATTATCCTCACTTTACAGACAAGAACACCGAGGCTTAAGATCACGAGGCTGATGAGGAACAAGTTCCAGAAGCTGGGCCTGCTGACTTCTAGGCCAGCACTCTGGAGACAGAGGAGGAAGTCAAGGTAATTGGGACCCTTTTCCCAGCCGGGCCTCTTCTTCGCCTCTAGCTTTGCTCCTGCACTGTCGCTGGAGGAGCTGATACCTTACAAGGTGACACAATAGTCTTGAAGAATGGGGCTTTCCTGGTTTAGAGTGAGTCACTGTCGTGGGTTTGGGCATAAATCTTAGCGGTCCCCAAACCCTCTAAGACTGAGTCTGCAGTCTTACAGAAAGCACATTTTCACAATTTTAAGCCATAACCATTTTCTGCTGGAGGATGAATCTAAAAGAAGCATTCTTGTCTACCGTGCACCAGGATGATCTGAGCTACGCCTGCTTGGGAGCTCAGGAGGGCTGAGTATACAGGGCGAGAAGGATTTGGAGATGAGGGCAATTTTCAGGAGACAGATGAGGAGCAGGGAAGGGAAGAGGAAGCGCAAGGTGCTTACCAAATGGCGCAGGTGTGGGCACTGCAAGAACCCAGACGCAGCCACACGCCCAAATGTTTGGTGTGGGGTGATTTCTGTAGAATGAGAGAAGGAGTTCATGTTCAAGCTTAAATCCATGGCAGAACAGGGCGTGCACATACAGACACAGGAACCAAGAGACAGAGGTGACCCCCAAAACCTAAAACCCAAGTCCGTAAACATCTTGAAGGGAACTTGGGATTTCCACAGGCACTCCACAGAGGACGGGCTCAGCTGACATCCTGGGGGAACCTAAGTATCCTCAATAGCCTTGTGCTCACCTCTGAAAAGTACCAGGCAAGAAAACAGACAAACACCCCAAGGAGACTTTTTTTTTTTTGGCTGCACCATGCGGCTTACGGGATCTTAGTTCCCTAGCAGGGATCAAACCTGTGCCCCCTGCAGTGGAAGCACGGCGTCCTAACCACTGGACTGCCAGGGAATTCCCCAAGGAGACTTTCGGGAGAGCAGAGCAATACAAATCGCAATGCACTAAATGACCGTATATAATCAATCAACAAGTAGTTATTCATAGCCTGTTACCCCACTACCTCTCCCCTGCAGATGGCCCTTTCCAAATCCCTTCTTGTTCTTTATCATCAGCATCTACAGGGTGTTTGTCTTTCCAATATCTTCTTATAGCTCTTCCTCCACTCTATAGCTCCTTGTGGCTCATCCCAACACCCCTTCCTTTTGTTCATCTCAAATCTCCTGGAAAGAGTCTGTCCTTGTCTTCACTAACTGCCTTCCAGTCCTCCTTCCCTGACTCCAGACTGACCTCTGCCCCCATATCGCTGATGAAACTACATTAGTAAATGTCCTTGTTGCTAAACTAAATAGACAATTATCAGTTCCTACCTCTCCTGTCCCTCTGTAGCACTGACCTGCTGGCCCTTCTGGCTCTAGGAAGCTCTGGCTTTCACAGCACTGCTCTCTCCTGGTTTTCTTCCTACCACAGCTCCTTTGCAATCTTCTTAGAACAGTTTCCTAACCTCAGCACTACTGACATTTGGGGCTGGACCATTCTTTGTGTGCAGATCTGACCTACGCATTGCAGGATGTTTAGCAGCATCCCTGGCCTCTGCTCACTAGATGCCAGTAGTAGCATCGATCTCCCATCCCCCACCCCAACATTGCGGACAACTAAAAATGACCTCAGGTGTTGTCAAACGGCCCCTGGATGAGAACCACTGCCCTAGAAGGGTGCCTTTCTTCCACTGGCCTCTTACTTTTTTTTTTTTTTTTTTTTGGAGGAAGGGAGGGGTGGCTGTGGTTTTTATCTGCCACCGTATGCTAATATGTAAGTCTACATCTCCAAAAGTCATACAGCCTCTGCCTGATGCCTATTTCCACTGGATGTCTCTACAGCATGTCAAGTTCAGAGTGAACTCAGCCTCTTCCTCCCTATCTTAGTTTAGATTTCTCCCAGAAGCAGAGTCTGAGATAAGCACTCAGGTGCAGGCAGTTTAATTAGGAGGTGGTCTCATGAAACAGGAGGGAGGAATGGAGGAGGGAGAGCAAAGGAGGAAAAGCCAATACAAGGTCCAACATCAAAGTCACTGCTGTGAGCAGTGGGGGCTCAGTTCCACTGGGCTCTCCTAAGAAGCATGCGGAATGCCTCCCAGAATTGTCTAACCGCCACCGCAAAAAATGTGAGGCTGGGCATTTGTCCCCCACCTAGGGCAGGTGAGGAAGGAGCATCCCCCCACTGGCTCCCATCCTCCACGACAGAGGGTTGTTCCAAGGCCATTAGCTCCCCCAACTTCTGGGCTGTGTTTGAGCTATGCAAGCCAAACAGACCTCTGTGGCTTTGAAGAAGGCTCTAGAATAGATATCAGAATGGTGCACTCATGTGCTTAAATTGGGGGTGCTGTCAGCATGAGTCTAAGCTCACGAACTATCACGGCTGCAGCTAAAATCAGAGACTGATGAAGGGGATGCGATGCAGGGCACCCCAAATAGTCTATTCCATCTGCCCTCTGCACCAGTCGGATCCACTTATGCCCCCACATTAAGTCTATTCAGTCACTGAGGCCTCAAGGTAGTGGCCAGCCATAATTGTTCCAATGAAAATGCTTTGTGCAGGAGAGTTAGTGGGACAAGTTACAACCCAACTCACAGCTGCAGCAGACGCTGCTGATCATTATCTTCCTTCTCCACTACCTATTCCAGATTTTCCTCATTGTCAGCTGGTCTAGGTTGCTTGCCTGATGGGGTGACTCAGATCTACATCCCTGAGAGGGCTGAGACCTCAATGGACTTGGCCTTGTCAGGCCATAGTTGTTGCAAGGGCCTATTCTTCTGATGTCGCCCGGCATGGAAGCCCTGAGTTCTAGACATATTCCTGAGTGAATCTCCTGAGTTCCAGACATTCTCTCACCTGGTACAAGTGGACCACTGAGAGTGATGGGGAGAGGGACCAATTCTACACCCACCTTTGATTCCTGGACCTGTGTATGCTAGCAACCGGGGACACAGTGCCATAGATCAGCTCTATTCTGGGTGACAGCACCTAACCCTAGTGTCATCCTTGAGCTGGGACATTAGCTGAGTTTTTTACAAACCATTCCATCATCCTATTAGGTCCACGGCTTCCAACGATTTGGTATATACCAGACCTGTGGATTCTGTGATCACGTACCCGTTGTCACACTTCCTTTGCTGTAAGATGGGGCTCTTAGTCAGATGTGATGTTATGAGGCAACATATGTAAATAAATCAGGTACTTTGTGAACCCTCAGATGAACGCTAGAATAGGTATCAATCCCAGGAAGGTGGATTCGCTGCTCTTTCCAAGGTGGAAGGGGCCAAGTAGCTGGCTGGTCAAGGACCCAGGGCCTGTGTCTGTGCTGACAGACCAGTCAGCAATGGCAGTGACCAGAGCCACCTTGAGAGGGAGCTCACGCTGTTGGGCCCATGCCTCGCCTCCATGCCTCGCCACGGCTACCCTATTCGTGGGCTCATCGTGCAAGCCCCGGCTGACTGAGGACAAGGCTGACCTCCACAGGGCATCATGCTGTTCAGCACCTCCTCTGTGCTGGGTGTTCTCTGACAAACATTAGCAGTAACATAATAAAGACCCACACGCTTTGTGCCCACTCCCATAGGATCACTCACATGCCGCTTCCCCAGACCTCCTTGTCTCTCTTCTCTTTTTCCTTTCAGGCCTGACCGACCAACCAAGCCCTTTGTCACTGCTCAAAACACATATCCTTATGGAATACAGACTTCTCGTTCTAGACCACACTGATGGACAGGTATACTTCTAGAAGTTCTGCCCACTGCGAGAGGTTCCACTAACCACTGTCCTTCAGGGCTACCCTGACTGGGGCTTTAGTGAAACCAGCAGTCTGTTTTTGGCTAACACCAACACATTGAACCAGGCCTGGGATCTTTCTTCCTCCAGCAGCTGGTCACAAGAAAATGCTTGGTGTGAACTGTGGGAGAGTCATCTGTACAACAGGGGGGTTGCCTTAGAGGTCTGAGGAAGAAGCCTGTGCAGCTAGCCTATTTGTGCAGCTTACCTGTGCCCCTTGGCCTTCTGCCCAGTCCTAGATGCACTACTTCCACCTAAGATTGGACTGCATTGGGCCTGCCTGGATTCATAATGTGAATGGTACAAGACCCAGCTCATGATGGGCAGCTGATGTTTTGGTCACTTGATGTTGCACGGTCAGGGCCCAAGAGCAAGCTGGGAGCTGCTTTTCAAATGGTGAATAGCTCGCTGCTGCAGAAGGCATAGCCTTGCTCCAAAGCCTGTAGGATCCATAATACACCCCTCCTACGGGGCTTGCCAGAGACTCGGCACTGTGCTCTAATCCACCAGGAGTGCCTCTAGCACCACTGGATTTGCTGTATCATAATGGTCCAAGCAGCAACGCAGCTTGCATTGTAGCCTGGGTTTGCTGCAGAGCCCTTCCTTGCTCTAAGTCGTTCAATGAATGGGCGGGCACGGTACTTCCAAATATGGTATGTATTGTGTCCCAAAGCCAAAGAGGTCCACCAAGTGCTATGTCTCCTTCTTGAGGCAGAGAGTACAAAGTGCAGTAACCTGTCCTCATCTTAGAGGTCTATGACATGGGACACCCAAAAACCTCTGCTACATTCTCCACACCTGATCCCTTTTCTGCATTTCCTACTCAGTGGAAGTAATAACCTGGGAGCCTCTCTTCCTGACTCCTCCTTCCTCACTCACATGCTGAGTACCCCCAACACTCTGTAACCAAGTCCTCCAGAGTCAACCTCTTAAATTGATTTTTTCATTCTGACCTCTCCTCCCTTTTCTCCTTCCCACCACCTGATACAGCCTTGTTCTCTTATCTGTTCAATTCCTGCGGAAGCTTCCTAATCATATTCCCCACTTCCAATTCCATTCTCCTCTAATTCACTCCCCATTTTACTGCCAGGAAGAGCTGCTCTTATTCCTCCCCTCCATACAATACTTTAGTGTTCCCATCATTCCAGAGGTACACCTCCATTGCATGTATGTGTTTAGATGTTCATTTTCTGCCTCAAAATGCAGGCTTTTACAGAGTAATATACATGTTCTTTTAGCGGAGACCAACAGCTAGAGCATCTGTGAGATGTTAGTGAGGCATTCAAGGCCCTTTGCCTCGCGGCTCCCAACTATATCTCCAGCTTATTCCCCACCATACACCCCCTTTCCCCCAAAATGCAGTTCCTCTATGAGCCATGCTTTCTCACTTCCATGCTTTGCCTGAGCTTTGGAACAGCACCCACCCACACCCTCCACCTTCTACCTCCCCTGACCTCATAGTTCCTACCCATCCTGCAAACTTAGCTCACCATCACCTTCTGCAGGAGCTCTTTCTCCATTTGTTCACTCCACTCCAAAGCTGGTTCAGGGAGCCTTCTTTTTGTTCCCACTGCATTGAGCTCTGTCTCAGCACTTGTCAGGCTTTGTGACAATGGTTTGTTACACCAGACAAAGTTACTTGAGGGTGAAGACTGACTTCCAGTCACCTTTATGTCCCTGGAGTCTGGCCCAGTGCCTAGCAAATAGCAAGTATTTTGTATTTGCTGAACCAGTGAAATCTGCATCGTACAGAGGCAGCAAACTGGCAGCCTGCAGGCTAAATCAGGCCTGCAGGCTAAATCAGGCCTGCAGACAAGTTTTATTTGGCCCACACAGTCCCTGGCTGAGCTAGATCAAATAGGATTGATTTAGGTTACAGGGCTGGTGAGACTGATGACACAAAATTGGCCTCTATTCTCTTCAGTTGACTGTCTAGCCAACCAGAGAGATGAGCTCAGGCAATGCACGACACCAAGGATGGGAAGTGACCACAGCTCCCTGAGGTATCCTCTGTCCCTCACAACAGAGATGCACCTGGAGCTCGGAAGTCTCAGCAGCCTCTACAAAATAAGGGTCAGTGCACTGGACCACCCCGGGCTTGTCACATTTTATCCCATTCCTGAAGGACGGAGGGGAGTACTCCTGTACCAAGTTGTATTCAAGCTGTATACTCAGGAGGTCCGACCATGGCCACACAAGACTGTCTATAAATCAGAAATTTCACATATACGTTTTTAAAATCCAGATGTCTTCTCTTAAAAAATCCACAGATCTGGCAACATCAAGCCTGTATCCTCTCATGACAAGTCACAGCTTTCCGCTTTGGACAAAGCATATGCTCTCTCCAGTGTGCCACAGTCCCCCACTTGTCTGGCCCAATGTGCTAACTTCCATTACAGCCTTGCTTCCACAGTCATTTGGGTCTAAAACTTCTAAAGTGCTTTGAATCATCCTATACTACTCTATTACCTTATTTCATTGCCCCACCCCACCACAGTGGTAGGCCTGCAAGTGGCAGGCCCTTCAGAGGTGAAGAAGTTGAGATCCAGAGAGGAGGATGACCTTGGTAGGTCACACAGCTTGTTAGCAGTTAAGGCAGACCTTGGGACATTTTATTTTTCACCACCCCATGCCAGTTATCACATAAACAAACTGCTGATTGCTTTCTCTGAAGTATTTCACTTCTGAAAAAAATGCTGTTAAGGGTTTAACGTTGCTGCTGTAAGATTGTTAGTAGCCTACAGACAAGTTTAATTTGGTCTACATGCTTCCCGGCTGAGCTAGCCAAACAATGTTGACTGGTGCAAAGCTGGTGAGACTGATGGATGGCGTCGACTGATGGCCCCCATTCATTTACTCCTTATGACAATCCCATAAGGCGGGTACTCTCATCCCCATTTTATGAGTTAGGAACTCGAGGCACAGACAGGTTAGGTGAATGCAAGACTGACTCTCTGACAGTATACACTACTTTGGTTCTATCAGTTGTTAAAATAATGCCACATTTCCAATCACAGTTGGCAAAGAGCCCCTGCCCAGAGCTGCCTGGAGTGCCCTTCCCACCGCCCTGGTCGCTTCCCAGGGTCTGCAGTCTAGCGATGAGAGGGTAAATCCTGTACCTGCCACAGGAGCTTGTGCCAGCCCTACTTCCAGTGCTAATTCTGATTGGTTGGTGCCTGTGCTGAAGAGTTTGCATATTTCACCGCTGAGTGAAAGGTTCACATTTTCAATGGTATACAGTTTTAATGTCACAACAAACGAATGGACTCTGCCAAGAGCCCAAAGAGCTAATCAGTAGAATTCAGCCATCTACTTTGGGAAGTGGAAAATTACCAACTTGATGTAAGAGGAGAGGTACTACCCAGCACTGCATAAAACGAAGGTCCTAACATGTTTCCTGCCCCAGCACCCCTGAAGGACACCACAAACTCTCAGCAGTGACAGTGACTCTCAGGAGCTGGCAACCAAGAGAGAGCGTGGAAGTAGTTCCAGCAGAGTCTCCCAGGGGGCAGGGGCATGTCCAGCGAGACACTGCCCCCACTCTAACCCCATGTGACTCACCGCTCAAACGATGCAGTCAGGGCCACTCTAGCAGGATGTCAGCTATCAGAAATGGTCTCTCAGGGTGGCTGTAAACTTTCTGGGCAAAAACCAGGGGCAGGTCCCGGGAGCTCACAGGAAATGGTCCTGACCTTGCCTTGAGGGCAAGCACTTACATTTCAGTGGGGAACGGTTGGTTTCTTTCTGAAAAATCTTCACCCTCAGCAAGCCACACCTCTCTCCACGGAGGGTAGATCCCCTCCTAAAGTTGCATCTCAGGGTCAGGGCAGGCCACACCCAGTGAGAAAGTTGGTCATGCCTGGCTTCAATTACCGTCATGTTGGTCTCCTGAATCCCTTTTCATAGCTGGGTTGAAACTTCCTCATTATGCCCCAACTATCTAAATCCATTTTCTGCACCGTGTGGCACCCATTCATGCCACGGTATTAGCAGCTTAAAGCATGGTACCCTGAGGTAATTGGTAATTTTTTTTTAGTAACAGCTTTAGTTAGATGTAATTCACATACCATAAAATTCACCCTTGTAAAATGTGTAATTCAGAGTGCTGCGCCATCACCACTATGGAATTTTAGAATATTTTCTTCACCCCCAGAAGAAACCTCTTACCCATTAGCAATCACTCCCTCCTTTCATCTCCCCCCAGCCCCTGGCAATCATTATTCTTTGTTCCTATAGATTTGTTTATTCTGGACATTTTCTATAAACGAAAGAATATGTGGTGGTCTTTTGTAACTGGCTTTTTTCATTTAACATGTTTTCAAGATTCATCCATGCTGTAGCATAAAGCATCATCAGCTGATAAGACATCTGGGTTGTTGCCTCCTTTTGGTATTATGAATAATGCTGCTATAAACATTTGTGTACAAGTTTTTGTGTGGACGTATGTTTTCGTTTCTTTTGGGTGTATACCTAGGGATAGAATGGTTGAGTCACACGGAAACTCTATGTTTAACCATTTGAGGAACAAATCATTTTCCGAAGCGGCTGGACCATTCCCACCAGCAATGTATGAAGCTTCTGATTTCTCTACTTCCTTACCAACAGTTGCCGTTATTTGACTTTTTGATTCTAGTTATCCTGGTAGGTGTGAAGTGATATCTCATTGTGGTTTGGATTTGCATTTCCCTGATGACTAATGATGTTGAGCATCTTCTCATGTGTTATTGACCAATTGTGTATCTTCCTTGGAGACATGTCTACTCAGATTTTTTTTAATTGGGTTTTTTGTCTTTTATTATTGAATTGAAAGAGTTTTATATATTCTAGATACAAGTCTCTTATCAGATATAGGATTTACAAATATTTTGTCCCAATTCCACAGGTTATCATTTTACTTTCTTGATGGTATCCTTTGAAGCACAAAATTAATTTTGTTAAAGCCCAATTTATCAAATTTATTTTTTGTTGTTGCTTATGGTGACATATCCAAAAAGTATTGAGGGCATCTAAAAGGAATCAGCTTCAGATCTTACTCATTTCCACTAATATCATCTGGAACGTCATAAAGAGCTTTTATTCCTTCTGCTTGAGACAGAGAACAATTTTTATTATGAAATATTTAAGATATACATAAAGGTACAAATAATAACATACATCTGTGTCCCCACTACCCAGCTTAAGAAATTTTGCCAGTAAAGTTGAAGTCCCCGTGTCCCCTCCTTACCTCCCTCTCCAGAGGCAAACATTACTCTGAATTTGGTGTTTATTGTTCTCATGCATTTCTTTATACTCTTATTATGTGTGTATCAATTTTTTACCAATATGTAGTATTGTTTTGTCTTTTTGAACTTCATATAAATGGCATCATGTAGTACAGATTGTGCAACTTG
Organism: Balaenoptera physalus; assembly: GCF_965194825.1. Lineage (NCBI taxonomy): Eukaryota > Metazoa > Chordata > Mammalia > Artiodactyla > Balaenopteridae > Balaenoptera > Balaenoptera physalus. The sequence goes on from NC_138897.1 coordinate 28,031,257, forward strand.
CTTTTTTTCCACTCCACAGTGTTGAGGTTTATCCATGTTGATATAACTAATATAAGTGTATAAATATTGCTCTAGTTCATTAATTTTCACAGTGGCTACACCTTCTATAAACACAATGTTTATCCATCCTATAGATGAACATCCATGTTGAAATAGCCAAAAACTGGGGAAAAATGACACTAAACATTTCTGAGCACGTAAACCAGTTTCTCTAGAACCAGGGCTTTCCATATCTTTTTACTGCAACCCACAGTAAAAATAAATAAAATACATTTTATATCTTGACCCTATGCACACATACATATGTTTGTGTGTAGATGTTTATCAGTATATAACAAAAGTTTCATGTAACAATATTGTCTCCTGTTATTTCTATGTTGTTAATATTTCCTTAAATAAACAAAAGATGGTTTACAGACACTGAACTGATTTCATGACTTCCCTACCTAGGCTACCACCACAGTTTAAAAGTTGCTCACGGGTATCATCCCAGATAGTGTAACTGCTGGGTCATGGGTGTCTTAGTCAGCTCCGGCTGCCACAACAAAATACTACAGAGTAGATGGCTTAAACAACAGGCTTTTTTTTTTTTTTTTCCTCACAGTTCTGGAGGCTGCAAGTCCAAGATCAGGGCGCCAGCATGGTCTGATTTGGATGAGAGCCCTCTTTCTGGCTTGCAGACAGCTGCCTTCTTACTGTGTCTTACATGTAAGGCTGAGGTCTCCTCCTCCTCTAATAAGAGCGCTAACCCCATCATGGGGGCTCTGCCCTTAGGATCTCTTAATTACCTCCCAAGGGCCTTACCTCCAAATAACATCACACTGGGGAGCAGAGTTTCAACATATGAATGGGAGGGAGGGGAGACCCAAACCTTCAGTCCATAGCTTGAGGTATACACATATTCAGCTTTTTACTAGACAATTCCACTGTTTTCCAAAATAATTGTAGCAAATTATGCTCATACAAGAAGACAAGTGAATTGCCATTGTCCTGCCTCCTTATTGTATTTAAATGTATTCCTATCTGATTCTGCCTATGTGAAATGGTGTCCTGTAATGTAAGTTTGCATTTCCATAATTAGTAGTGAGCCTGAGCATCTTTTTTATGTTTACTGACCATCCACATTTTCCTGTTCCATAAACTATGAGACAGGGAATCTATCTACGGGAAAAGTTTCCAAGGCCATTCCTGAGTTGAGTTGAGAGGCATATGCAGGTGTGTGGCTCTGATGTTTAAATCTGTGACCACTTGCCCAAGAAAAAAGGGAACCAATCAAACATTACCTTCTCAGGAAGGCTTCTTCCAATTCTTCTCAGGCCAGAACAAAGTAGAATCAGCAGCAATAACAATGAAGGAAAAAACAGGTGGAAAAAAGAGGTTTTGTTTTTCTTAAAGCTAAAAAGTCCTAATTTGGACCATAGAAAAAATCTACTCTTGCTAAGTCGAGCTATGTAAATCTGGATATGTTATTCTTCTGTTCTCAGTCTTCCAATCTGCAAAATCAGGATAACAATCTGTACCACTTCTTACCCCCATGTGAAAATTTTGAAATACATATTCTTTTAAAACTTTGAAAATAAAGAATTTGTAGAAATTCAAGGTTTTGTGGGCGTTAGTCATCCAACGCCTTCCAAAAGCTTAAGTGAGATGATAGAACTGTAGTCCTTTAAACAGCTTTCTGGAGTGAGCCACTCTCCTCAATTCCTGCCTGAAAAGCGACGGCTCTGCAGAACAATGAATTATTCCCTAAAATAACACAGTCCTGTCTTTCAGTCTCGGAAAATAAATCTTAGAAATTCTCCATTTTAAGGCATAGAAATCAAATCCCTTAGCGGTCAGATAGTCTTTCTCTGGAGTCTCCTCCTCTCTGGTTCAGGCTTCTTTTTTTTTTTTTTTTTCCTTTTTTTTTTTTTCTTTTTTTTTTTTCTCTAGATGTCTCACTGCATGGTTTGTCTCCTCAGTCATTGTCCACAGGACTCTGAGAAGCTGTAGGAATATGCAGGCGCGGACTCGAGGCCCGGCTTCATCTCCAACGTTGTGGAAAGGGACTGTACATCATGGGGCAGAGCCCTATGCTCCCCTACGCCACCAGGACAGAGCCCGGGGAGTGACCTCCCGGGGTATCCACGTTGGAATGGTTCAGGCTTTTTAAACATCAGTCCCTCTACCCTCTGGTCTGATTTCCCTCCTGTTGCAGATGCCAAGATCCATCCTAAAGTCACACTTGCCTGCTTTAGACTCAAGCACAAGAGTGAGGGCTCAGTGGTCCACAACACTTCACCCTCCCACTCTTAGGACAGAGCAGCCATGGAAAGGAAACAAATGACTCCTTCGAGGTGTCAATTATCAAAGCACAAAGGAAAAAACTGGTACCAAATAGTTTCCTTTACCAAAGAATAAGAAGTTAGGTCAACAGAATTTACAACCAAGAGGTGTTCCCACCCTGAAGGCCAGGATCTATGAGCAGATCACACAAGCTGCTGCCGCCACCTTCTTTCTGAGGGTTGACTTCACTGCCAGCACTCACTCTCATCCTTTACTAACATCCACCTACCAAATGGGATCTCAAGGCTTGGCAGAAAGGAAAGAAAGAAATGGTGAATCCTCATCACACAAAGGGATCCTTGCCTAAAGCCATCTCCACCTAGAAGGCATGCTACCCGCAAAGTAGTGCAACGGCAGTGGAACTGAGCCAACAGTGTCACAGCCTCTGTTGGGCTAATGGATGCTCTTTCCACATCACTATCATGTTCATGACCATCACCCGCATCTTTTTCTGAGCACATTGCTCCTTCCAATATTTGACACTGCCTTCTTTTGCTCCAGGCATATTCTCCCAGCCAAAGCTCCACTGTATAGCCCAGGAACTTCTCTAATTCTGTAAATCAGTGCTCTCAAACACTGAGTCAAGAAAGTAAAGAAAATCATAACTACCAGTGACCTAGGAGGATCACTGCACATAGATCAGCAATATGGTTAAAACAAAACCTAAACCTAGAAGAAATTCACCTTACTTCAATTGCAAAATTGGAGCTGAAGAGATGTTTATATATTTTGTAAAGATTTATGTAATTTTTCTGTTTGGACTAAAGTTATAAATAGCTGTCATCTACTGTGAAAAACATACAAACAAGGGAAGGCAAGGCCAAAAGCCAGCAAAGAATAGAAAGAGGAAGCCAGAATGAGATTAAGTACTAGCCACAGATTATTTTACTTACTCATGCTTTGTCTATTCTTCAAAAGCAGCATCCAAGGGCAAAAGGGTTCAAAAACAAGACCCTAAGTAAAAAATTTTCTTCTAGAGCCCAAGAAAAGAAGTTTCTCATAGGCACTAACATGTCTAGGTCTCAGATACAAAGTAACATAAAAGAACCATTTCCAAAAACTAAAAACACTTCCTAACTGTTAACAGTGTACTTCCTAATTGTTAACAGATCTCTGTCCAGTGCAGGTAGGACTAAAAATTTGATGAACATAAAGAGATCCAGGAGTGAGTATTTTAATAAACACAGGCTTTACTCTGTCTGGTTCCTCATTCTCCTTTACATGAAGTAAGTTACAAAAGTCATGAGATGTTAATGCAGTAGTTCCTGTCATTTTGATAACCAAATAAAAAACCTGAAAATAGAACCAAATTAGGAGGAAAGTTCTTTGGGCTATTTTTGAAACACCCTGTATTTGCTTCAACCACGAGCAAAGTGCACACAGTCACAGCATCTTACCCTGGCACGTTGGTCTCTGGGAAGTAACTGTCAGCTGAGTTTTGTTCCCAGGAGCAAAGCGGCCTGCCTAGCACTAGGGAGCCTTTCGCCAGCTTTGAAATCTCACTGGTTCTAACTGGAAAGGGAAGTGGGGGCTACAGGAAAGCTAATGCAAAACTCTTTTTATCTAAATCTAACACACCAAAGGCCACCTGCAAAACATTCTAGGAGTAGGATACAGCTGTTGCTTGGAAAAAATCAGGCAACTTTAACAATAAGATCTGATAACAAAATATAATTCACTTTCACATCCAAAAGCTAACTTGGGAGCTGCTCCAGGCACCATCTAATTAACTGAAGCAGATAGAAAAAAAAAATCCTCAGAAATTATCTTTGTTTAAATACACTCTATTTTATTTTGTCTTAAAATAGTTTAACCTTTATGCTACAGACTTATTTCAAAAAACAGAAAATCTTATCTTGCACCAAAAAATATATATATAACACTCTGTTTTATTATTTTTTTTTCTCCAAAGACCATTAAATACTAAATGGAAACAAAAACTAAATAATGAATGTAAAGAAGAACCAAATTTTGTTTTAAAAACTAGAGTCACACATTTTAAAACATTAATTCTAAGCAATGATTTGTCGTCACTGCATCAAGTCCACGCTCACACTCCAGCAACAGCAGATCTGTTAACCACCAAGTGCATTGGTTCCTAGCCATACAATGGCTAACATTTCATTTTCACGGTAAGAGGAGCAAAAGGCTTCAATGACTTTTGTACTCTTTAAACAACAAAAATATTTCCTAGTTATCCAGTGATTTTTTTATTTTTAAGATCACTACCCTTTAAAACTTGTTAAAAGAATAAGAAGTATGTAGTGTTTTAAATAAAATGAAAAAATACAACAGCATTGGACTAAAATACGGGATTATTTTAAACAAACAGTGCACAATCTGAGGAAGTTTGGTTAGGGCGCAATCATTTTTATATATACATGGAAGTCGCATCATACACATACTGAAAAACAGGGATGAAGGGGAGCTCTTTGCCTTTAAAAAAAAAAAACCTTTAAACTGAAAGACAATACTGTGTTCCCAGCTTTTTCAAAAACCTTGTGACACAGTATAAAAAGCAGGCAACAAATTCATTTTTAAATTGCCTATGGTGCTAATCTGCTAAAAGTAACAATGAAAAATTGACTAAATTAGCAAATCAGATGGTTCATATTCACAACTGATAATAATAAAAGCAGAGTTTATGGGATGCTCAATTGTTACGAATAATGGAGTCCATTCAGTCCGGCCCCTTCCGTCAAAATGAAGAGACAACTACTGGCGAGCAACAGCTACGTATCAATATTGCTGTACTGATGCAATAGCTAAGTTACTGCTCTGTGGTTTCAAATTGGGGGAAGGGGGGCACTTAACCAAGTTAGTGCCATAAACCAATCTGCGACCCAAGTGTACCATTTTAGTGGAGATATTACTTTGAAGAGACGGTGAAGCATAAAGTGTCTATGCTACCAAATGCAAAACTTTGGTTAAAAAAAGACCCCCTTAAAAGAAACTTTAAATGTCAGAATTTTAAATTTACCACAGAATTTTATCATTAATACCTTGCCAGAAACCACATCCCTACTCTCCTGGATCTGGCAATGAAAGAAGAGTTGAAACATAGTCTCTCTATAGTTAGTTAGTAGGTGGAAAAGTCCCAACCTAGTAGGGAGAAAAGCTATCTCTACCATCCCTTCCCCTCCCCGCTTTTTGCATATTAATTTTTGTTCTGGTGCATCAAGCCAGATAGTCAGGGTGCTGGAAAAGGGACAGGTGAGGGCAAAGTGTAACCCAATATAAAAGCAAAAGGCCAGAAAAGAGCTTGGTTACAACTCCGCTCTCCGCTCCCAACCCACAGTGCACACAGCACACCCAAAGAATTCTCCTTAGAGGATGACTGTTAGGGACTAAAGAAAATATGTCCTGGGAAATCCCCTGCTATACGGAATTGGACAAAACATACTGCTAACGTAAGAACAGGTAATGCAAGAATGTTCTTTAAAATGGGGCTCTGCCCTGATAGTGGGGGGGAAAGTAAGCTGCAAAAACTTCAAGTCATATAATCCACTCTATTCTTTCCCTAATGATTTTCCTGGAAAATATAGACCAGAAATTGTACATTTCTGCTCTGTCTAGCATTTTAATTCAAGTCAAAAACAACGTGTAACAGTAAAATTCAATAAATTAATCCTAAAGTAAAATGTGAAGGTCCAAGGATACACCAGTAGTGAATCTGCAGAAGGTCCTATTTTGCTCTGGCCTCTGGGTCTTTGGTTTTTGTCTAGAATTGTGGCCACGTGACAGACTTGAGACATGAGGTGCTAAAACTAGAGATTCACGATCTCTTTAAAAGCCTGATCTATTAAAAGCAGAATGATAGGAAAATTAAAAGTTGATGAAGAACAGAGGCCAGATCAAATGCGATGTTATCAGAGAAGGTGAAAGAACACATCCTTAAATACACTCCCATGGAAGAGGGTACGGACAAACTAAAGCAGCAGGAAGAAGGGTAAAGGAATAAGCGAGTCTTTACACACACAGGAGACAAGGCCAGGCAGCTGGAGCCAGGCAGCCGGACTCACGCACATGCGGTGGGTGTCCTGTTCTCTGCAGCAGCCCCACAGCACCACCACAGCGCCTTAGGCAGAACAGGCACTTGGTATAAATGTGTGTCCGCTGAGTGGAAACTGAAAATGGTAGTTCTCATGCTCTTATGATAAGGAAGAGCCACCAAGGCATTTGGGAAGGGAGGCAAAGGGCTAGAGCCCCATTATATGGTAAAAATGGAAACAAAAGCAAACAAAAAAGCAGACAAAAACTGTGGAAAAACAAAAAGTGAGGTCTTCTAAGCCAGCATTACTTCACTCCTCCCTGTGCACAGTACATAGTGTTCTAATTCTAGGTATTGCTTGTAAAATAATTCACTAGTAACTACAATGTTATAGTAAAAAAGGTAGTAACTAATGCCACAAAACTCCAACACCGGCATTTCCTGAATTCCCTGATGCTCCTACTACCCTTTGTTATTCCTGTTAGATACTGTAAAACCTACAGGGCCATTAATGTGTTTTGCATCTGGTTTCTTATGATGTATTTTGAATTTTCCACTTTTAGAAGGTAGAGGAGAAAAATACCCAAATATAGCAACAGGTCAACTTCAACTCAAGTATCAAACAGTTGTCATTACATCCTTTATGGAGAGACCAGCTATAGAAGAAGGCACTGCCCTCTCAGATTTTTCAAGTGCCCATAGCCTTAGAAGCCACACAACTTTTCATATTCTACCTAAGTAACAGGTTCTATGTTTCTCCCATTATTTGAAGAAACCAGGGGGAGAAAAGGGATCTCTCAATACTCTCCTCAGATGCCCAAACCTCATGGTGGGTTATCTATCTGAAATGCCTCTGCCCCACAAGGAGATATTTTCCAGAGTTATGAATTATTGCAACAAGGAGATCAACTAAGTCACCTTAGCAGTATTTATAAACACAAAGGGTCATGTCAATTATTTGTGTTGTGGGAATTCAGCCAGGAGCAAAGTCAGGAAAGAAGGCAGAAGACTTAAGCTAAAAGAAAAGTAACACTTCTGTCTTCTATTTTTAAGGACAGGTTTTCAATGCACATGCCCTACTAGGTGCCAAAAAGGACCTGACTAATATGTGTGCAAATGCCCTAAGGTAGGAGTGCCAATGGGTGGGCTGACAGTGGTCAAGTCTACATATTAATTTTATTACACAGAAAAATAAATACAAGATTCAAAAACTGAAATCCATTTCACCTGGTAATTAAAATATCATTCTAAAAGGAAGGCAGTTTCCTAAGATTGAAAGTCACCAAGTAAAATGAAGTTGTCTAATAAAATTCATCATTCTCAGATTCCTACTGAGGGAAAGAAGAAATTCTTTTCTCTGTGATAAGTTACTTTCCTAAGTGACTTCTTTTAATTTAAAAAAAAAAAAAAAAAAAGGAAGGGGGCAATTTTCCATGAGTTTCAATTATACAAATGCCACAAACAGCTTCTGAAGCTGAAGCTACTATGACAATGAACTTCCATGTCACAAAGAGGAGGAGGAGTAAGTGGAAGGGAACAGTGCAGAGGAAACACAGTGACATTGCATTACAGTAGGTATTTACGTCTGCTATCCTCATCCAATGTAAGGTCAACAACTTCTGCAGGTGACGCCCAAGTCTGCTGGGGAGTCACAGCAGTCCATGACTGTGTTTGCCGGGTGCTAACATACTGCGTGCCAGAGCCATGCTTCCATGAAGAAACACTCTGAATCACACCTCCTCGAGGATGAACACACCTGCAATTGAAATGAAGAGCAAAAGCATGGTTAATCCTACAGAAGGCAATATAGCTTCAGTTGTACTGACCAATACTTTTACTAAGATAAGCCTACTATGCAAGTTCATCAAACCCATAACCAATATCCTTCCCCCTTTTCCTGCTTCCCTCTATGTCTGTCTGTCTGTCTGTCTCCCCACCTCTCTCAGTTTAGCCTTAAAAAGGCCAAGACTCTTGTCTCAGCCACAAAGTCCTGAGTTATGTCTAGATCTGTTACTGAAAATGGATAAGATGATGCTTCTCTGAATTCATTTAAGCCTCTGGGGTCTTCAGGATAGGGCAGCATATAAATCCTGAGCAAAATTAAGATGCCCAGACAATCTTAGTCTCAGCTAATGAAACAGTAAGAAATACAGGTGAAACTTGTTCTTAAAATAAGTTCTGTCCCATATTTGTTAATAGTACTTTCAAAAACAGAAGTAGTAATACCCCTTTTACAGATTAGATGTCTAAACGTCTTTAAGTACTAGGTCATGAGTTAAAGATCAATTTCCCTCAACCTGAAGGTGACAAGAGAAACACCTGGTTAGTTCATCACAACCACTTATGCTTTAGTTCAGTGAAAATAACAAGGCTGAAATACTCAGTTTAGATTCTCTAAAAGTATCCTATAAGAGGGACAGAGCTGCCTTGCTGACAAATCTCATGAGTTCATTGTTTGGGAGAGAACTGTTTCAGAAATATCTACATGTTGAATTCTACATTCCAGTCAAATGATAGAACTGTGAACCTCCAGGATGAACCACTGAGTAAGTTTTGATTCATATGAGAGGAAGGCAGGCAGCTCAAGCTATCACTGCTCCTGATGTCCACACATCTAAATTATAGACCTGTCTCCATGCAGCATATGTGAGAAGTGACAAGTGGCATGACTCTAATCACACAAACTACTACAATGGATCATGAGCAGCTGTTCTGACAACAGCTGTATATGATGAGTGATGCTGAATCACCTAAGAACTCCAGCTTCGACCCCATGCTACCTGAACCTCTAGGTTCAAAAGAAAACATCAGAGTAACAACAGACAAGGCTTAGCTGCAGAACTGCCCTTAAGGACCCTTAAGCTTATGGAAAGAGGCCCTGCTGCTACAAAGGCTAGCCTGAAAATGACTCCCTTACCAAGAGAGGTGCCGAAAAACAGATCCCTTGGGGCCAGAGTAGGGGTAGGATGCAGATTTGTTACAGTACCAGAGGGCCATCATCTTTTCAGAAATGGGCTAAGAGTAGCTACTAACCCAGAGGTGACCATATTTTCAAAATTAGCTAGTAAAAAGCATTAAAATAAGACACACAGGGACTTCCCTGGTGGTGCAGTGGATAAGAATCCGCCTGCCAATGCAGGGGACATGGGTTCGAGCCCTGGCCCGGGAAGATCCCACACGCCACGGAGCAACTAAGCCAGTGCGCCACAACTACTGAGCCTGCGCTCTAGAGCCTGCGTGCCACAATTACTGAGCCTGTGTACCGCAACTACTGAAGCCCACGCGCCTAGAGCCCGTGCTCCGCAACAAGAGAAGCCACCGCAATGAGAAGCCTGTGCACCACAACGAAGAGTAGCCCCCGCTCGCCTCAACTAGAGAAAGCCCGAGCGCAGCAACGAAGACCCAACGCAGCCAAAAATAAATAAAATTAAACCTTTAAAAAAAAAAAAGGAAAACACGTCCAAAGTCTAATCCAAATCTGTCCACCCCTTAAATACACTCAGATTAAATGACCAAGCAGTCACGGAACAATGTCAGCTAAATGAGTCCATCCAACATTTTAAAGAAACGGTTTTGATGACTGATGACAACAGAATACTAAAATTATTAAGCAGTTTCTCCTCATTTGACACGCCCGACAGACCTATGAGGTAGATGTGGAAGTTCTTATCCATACTCTGACAGGGAAACTGAGGATTAAAGAGGTTACATGACTTGCCCAGGGTCATACTGTTTGAAAGTATAGGCAAAGGAACTTCAGGCCAAGTCTGATTTCTGGTCCAATGCTTCCCACATCATGTTGTTGCTTTACAAACGTGTGTATTAAATGCGGTAAGGAAAAACATGGCAAGAGTCAGCAGAGTGCAAAGACAGGCCCAGAGCAACAATTTAAAAATATAAAGTTCTTCAACAGTTCAAAAGCTCATCTGTCAAGTAGTTACTGAAGTAAAGTTGGTTAGAAACTTAGAAAAATCAGGGAATGAATGACTACCAAAAAAAGTCAATGTAATCATTGACAGAATTCCTAGAAATAACTCTGAAATAAAAGCAGTATTTAGTCCCAATTGTTACTCTGCACTGCTCCTTAAGTAATCATACAATGTAACATCAGGACATCAGGTAGTGGCTTTAAAAGGGATCTAATCCAATCTTCCCATTTTACAGAAGAGAAAACCAAAACCAAAAGACAACTGCCCAGGGTCTTAAGAAAGTAAAGCATGGAACCAGAACAAAATCAGGTCTCCACTGGGGAGTTTATTTCCAACTATGTCTTTCTCAGACTGCTCCCAAAGTACTATACACTATGTTTGATTGTAAGGGGAACTGCCTAGCCCCTGGGGGTAGTACAATAAAGAGCAAAGCAGATTCTAGAAAGTGTCCACAGTAGGAGAGTGAGAGGTTTAGAGATGGTATTTACTAATGAGGAATGGTTGAAAGAGGTTATAAATAGTTCCAGTTACTGGAAACCAAACTGGGCTACGTTAAGCAAAAAAGAAAATTTACTGGAAAAGCACATTTACTTGAGTACCTCAAAGAACCTAACGATGCTGGAACAACTAGGCCTCATTCATTTGACTCAAGCCCCAATCCTTAGTCTGTTTCTCTTCAAAATTTTAGATTCTCTGGAGAATGTGATGATCCTATCTTTGGTCAAAAGCATTCCTGTCTCCTATTAACTGCAACTGGAAGGGCAATTGCCAAAGAAGTGAGAATCATCATGGAAGGCAGCTCCTTCACCAGTACAGAGATCTTGAGAGCAGAATAACAACCATGAATCAGTTTCTAGAAGGCAACTTTTGGATGATCATTACTACACAACAATTACAGCCACTACAAAATAGAATAATCTGCCTTTTAAACATTCAAGCAATTGCTGGGGCATCTGTCAGGAATGTTAATAAGATTCTGAATACAGGCAAAGCTATCCTGTTAGAAGTCAGGATAGTGGTTACAGGAGGCAAGGTGGAGCCAAGAGGGACTTCTGTTTCTTAATCTGAGAGCTGGTTACTTGGGTATGGGTACAAAAGCTAAAGCGTACACTTATTACTTTTCTGTGTGTGTTATAAGCCAATAAAACATTCAAAATTTTTTTTATGATTTAATGACCTCAGCCACCTTGAATAAAATGATAGCTAGGAGATGGATGAGGACAGAACAAGGCTTTTAACACATTTTTTTTAAGTACAGGGGAAAAAAGGTCGAGCTCTATTTTATAAGATGGTACATTACAGAATAACTTATACCAGATGCAGAGGGGGAAAAAATTTCAGGAGGAAATGGGACTACAACAATTGTTATAAGCCCTACAGAGATGCCCTATAAAGAAGGATGTGAGAGGCTCAAAATTTTGTAAGGCAACTAACAAAGCACAGTTTCATGTATTATCACATATCCTTTTTCTATTATGAAAGATATGGGGTGGGAACATACTCAGCTGTTTTATAATTGGTCCAACAGATTCTAGTGCAGACGCAAGCTTTTTTCTCACAAAGCATTTAATCTGCATATGACTGGCAATAGGTTTGCACAACTAGAGTCACATTTTGAGTACTATACCCAAGAAAAACTGCTTAGGCCTCACTTCCATAGACCACCACCCCCATCCACTATTTATAAACAATAAGTTTTGATAGAATAATTTCCTGCTCTTCATATATTAAAACCAAAAAAAGGAGACTTCAGAGTAGAAAGGAAGAAAAACACAAAAAGAGGGCAGGCTCTGATGATCAGCTGTTGATACAGTTAACCTACTATTCTAAGAAAACAACATTAAAAATTAATCACTTTTGTTCTCATTTACAGATTCTGAAGGTGACCTCTTGGATAACATTCCTACTTATTTTTCCTAACTGAAGGTAGAGTGAATCCTTGTAGCTTCAGGGAAATGCTTATCTGCCTCCCTTGCTTTTTTTAGGGTTAATGTTAGCAATTGGTTCTAAGCAGCAATCAGTCTTAAATGCAAAAGCCTCCCCACATCAATTCTTCTGCAGAGGGGTGAACCAACATTAACCAATGGACCATAGGACCATGTGAAAGGAGGTAAGGGTCTGATTATTCATAAAAGCTTCAGAGAACAGGTACTGAAAGAACTGTTCAGCACAGTTCCACAACATAAAGATACATGCATTCATCTTCCTAGGGCAATTACCAATGAAGCTTGCAGAAGAAAAGAAGGAAAACGGAAAAAGGATAAAGAAAAATATTAGCAACAGGGTCATAAGTTAAAACTTATGGCAAAATTAAGTGGGCACAGAAGAACTAGAGATGATGGAAAAGTCTCCATCTCACTGGCAAAGAGCATCTTGTGAAACTGGACTGTCCAAAAATTAACACCTAGAAATGACATCTAGGTAATGACAGGAGTTCATCACAGCAATCCAAGGCAGCCATAAAAGATGCGTTCAACCATTAGTTAGGAAAGCATGCCTTCTAGTTTATGACTAGAAGAAACACAGAAGCTAAGTGAACATATCAGAATCTAAAAGAAAAGAGCAGGGGAAGATGTTAGCATGCAAGAAAAGAAAAACAACTGTTTAACAAAAAAAAAAAAAAACAGGCACATCACAACTAGAATTACTGATGTAAAGGTCAACAAACCGGAATGCTTCCAATATGGAAAAATGGCACCCAAACGCAAGTCAGAGCAACCACAGTCCCCAAGAGAACAACTCAAGAACCAAGTCTGAGTTTTTTAAAGCTCTCAGAAAGCCCACAAGGTAGAATACCAAAAGGAAAAATAAGAACAGGACAACTAAATCCAAACAAAACATCTATGCATGCAAATCGAATTAGAACAAAAAGATGCGGATCAAAACCTAAAACCTTCTTCCAAGCGATAACCCTGCCAGAAGCCCATCAATACTTCATAACTGCAACCCTAGACCTGTAAAAGAAATAAATTCCAGATGAGACACAGGCAGCTAAAGGGGCAATTCCGAAGCAACCAACAAGAAAGGCTCTCCCCCCGACCTGCTTCTCAGCTTTTTAATCTCAATGTTTGAAAGATTATCATGCTTCTGCTGAAAAATTTTTCAGAAAGACACAGCAGAGTCAGTGAGATCCTACTCAGTCCTAGACCCAAGGGCCAAAGTATAAGATCCCCTCAAAATGACACAAGAGTCCATTCAAAGTACTCCAACAGAATTTGTCAACTCTACATTCCATTTTATGGACAGTTATTAACCACCACTGAGATTTCAAGATAGATCTGTCACCTCCAAGATATGATTTCTCCAGGATTCAAATTAAAGGATCAGAACTAAAAAACCCAAAAAAACACATCTTTATGCTTCAGAACCTGTAAGAAAAAGTCCTTGAAAGTAATGTTATAGCATGTTATTTAAGATGTACCCAAAGTCACCTGACTTAGTTAAGAGTGAAACAAAGATGTTTATAGGGTAAAATGACAATCTGGATAAAAGACTTTAACAAGTTCAGAGAAGGGTGTACTAGAGATAATCTGTGTGCATGTGTGTGTGCTGGAGGTGAGAGAAACTTGGAATTTAAATTTCCAAGTTTTAATAGAAATATAATAATTTCAACTCCAGATAACAAAAATATTGGTAGACAAAGAAGCTCAAGATATCATTATGGCAGGAAAGTTTAACAAAGAATCTGTAAAGAAGGGTAGCTCACTCTGTAACATTTCTAGGCACAAGGAGGCAATAAAGAAGGGCGAGTCGGTAGGAGTTAATAGAGAACTGGACCATACATATCACTGATATGTCTCAGAACAGAGTAAGAGATTAGACAGACAACACAGGTTATAACCTATTCTTTCCTACTTAAATAGGAACACATGAGTAACACTGAATTAAAATTTGAAAAGTAAGTCAAGAGGAAGTTGGTAACTGGATAATGTGCTCCTGGCACAACTGAAGATAATTTACCTACATCATCTATCAGTCAATATGCAGAATAAGTTTTATAGTACACAGTCTGAAATGAAAAATACTGTCATATTTTAGAAAGATCTTGGCATGGGGCTTAAAAGTATACTAATGTCTTCTATACTTATATAATGCTGAAATAAAATAATGACAAACGTATACTGAAGTAAAGGAAAAAAACAAGAGTTCTATCTTCTTCATCTCATGGATAAGTCAGCTTGAAGGAAATAGATGGGAAAATGAAAGAGAACTTAATAGGAAAAAGTTTTTGACTACGGCAGAAAAAAAGAGAAAAAAGAATGAGGTAAAGGAAAGATTAAAGAATGAAAATTCTTTCCCACCAGAATAGGGGAAATAACCACTTAGAAAGAAAAAAGGAAGCAGCTATGCAGGCATACTTACAGCATAAATATAGGATAGAGGATGAAGTGCTGGGACAATACTAGTTCTGATAAAGAATTAGCCACTTCTGGGGAGATGGCATGTTAAATTATGACTTAAATCTACATCCTTAAAGTCCCAATTGTTTAACTAAAAAATGCTTTCAGAAAGTATAATCAGTTCTCATTAGAAGAAGGCATCTTCAATCTATGTGCATGTGTATTTTGCCCCCACTCTCCACTCCTAAATTCACCTTTTAAATAAGCAACAGAAGAATGCTGGTGAATGTCTTATTACCTGCCTAACCAAAGATTAAAATCAGATCTAAGAATAAGGTAAGATACGATGTTATATACCTACTTGAGGAAATCACAAAATCACAACTTAATTCTTGTGGCATAGGAGAAAAATTCTACATAGAATACAGATTTTTCCAAAGACTAGATTTTGTTGTGTATATATGTGTGTGTGTTAAATGTTCCTCAGGTATACCTCTGAGAGGGGTGTAACTAATTCTTAGGACTGTATCTTAAAGCAAGAGTCAGTAAATTTTTTCTGCAAAGAGCTAGACAGTAAATATCTTTGGCTCTGCAGGCCCTAAGGTGTCTGATGAAACGTCTCAATTCTGCCACTGGAGTGCAAAACAGCCATAGACAATACGTAAGTGAACAAACATGGCTCTATTCCAACAAAACTTTATTTATGGATAAATAAATTCTATTTGAATTTCATATAATTTTCACATCACAAAACATGTCTTCTTTCGATTTTTTTCCCCCAACCATTTAAAAATGTAAACACCATTCTTAGCTTGAGGTCCACATAAAAACAGGCAGCAGGCCAGATCTGGCCCATGGGCTGTAGTTTGCTCACCACTACCTTAAAGAATGACAAACCTTATAAAATTATTTCCATAATACTGTACACTAATTTGATGTCTTGTGGCTTTTTTTAAAAATTCCTAAGAAACAAGATTCCCTAAATCACACAAACATCACTAGAAATACACTATTAGGAACTGACCAAAGTAACTTGCAACCTTTCATGAAAGATAAAGAGAGGTGCTCTACCAGGACATGGAAGCAACCTAAGTGTCCATCGACAGATGAATGGATAAAGAGGATGTGGCACATATATACACTGGAATATTACTCAGCCATAAAAAGAAACGAAATTGAGTTATTTGTAGTGAGGTGGATGGACCTAGAGTCTGTCATACAGAGTGAAGTAAGTCAGAAAGAGAAAAACAAATACCGTATGCTAACACATATATATGGAATCTAAAAAAAAAAAAAGTTCTGTAGAACCTAGGGGCAGGACAGGAATAAAGATGCAGACGTAGAGAATGGACTTGAGGACACAGGGAGGGGGAAGGGTAAGCTGGGAAGAAGTGAGAGAGTGGCACTGACATATATACACTACCAAATGTAAAATAGAGAGCTAGTGGGAAGCAGCCGCATAGCCCAGGGAGATCAGCTTGTGCTTTGTGACCACCTACATGGGTGGGATAGGGAGGGTGGGAGGGAGACGCAAGAGGGAGGGGATATGGGGATATATGTATACATATAGCTGATTCACTTTGTTATACAGCAGAAACTAACAAAATAACGTAAAGCAATTATACTCCAATAAAGATGTTAAAAAAAGAGGTGCTCTAGGAAGAGGTATGATGTCGAATGCAGATTTCTCAATTATTTGCTCCCAATATATTTCAAGATAAAGTGAAAGGCAAGAAAATATGGATTGGGGGTGGGGGGGAGTACGGTGATACTTATGCCATAAAAGAAAACTCAGTCAAGCCACCTAGACATTTGCTAAAAATAAGAGACAAACATTAGTTCTGGTTCACATACATGTTTGACCGAGATGTTCTTGATATAAGACAATATGCAACACATTCTGAAGCTCATACGTGTCTATAATCAAAATGTATTTCTTAAACCACAGGAATTTGCAAAATAGCCCCACCATTCATGCCAGCCATGCCATGGCATGCCATACCATTTTCTTCTCTCTAATTAATATCCTACCTTGCATGTTCCTGAACTCCCACAATCTCCACTTCACTATCTGAAGAAGCAATATTAATTTCTTCATTGAGTGGTGCATTGCCAGCAGACGTTTTGTCACTTGCTAGGAATCCTGGATCCAAATGACCTGAGAGAGAAAGGGAAAAAAATAAGCACTACATTTTGACTCCTTATAAGCAGCAGGAACAACTCACTGACAGATTTCTCCTCCCAGTTTAATCACTGAAACAGAATCTCCTCATGAAAGCTTGCCTCCGTGAAACTGTTACCCATGTCAAGGAAACTGGGCAGTGTTCTGTTAAAAAAAAAAATTATTAAACAGAATACATGCACATTGTTAAATGAATGTTGAAACAACATAGACGTATATAAAAGTAAGAACTTCAAGTTTCTCACTTTCTACTCGCATCCCTTAGGAGAAAAAACTTTGGAGTACTCTGACAAATATGTATATCCAGCTATAGGTATATATAAACTGTAATTATACTCTACTTCATTCTGTAATGCTTTTTGCATTCAACTCTAGTCTGCTTTTAAATGACCTGCATATGACAGGTTTGCCACCACTTAGAGGTGTCAATGGGGTTCTCTACTGCTTATCATTTTAATAGAACAAAATTCTAAACCAGAAAAGCTCAAAAGGGGACTTCCCTGGTGGCGCAGTGGTTAGGAATGCGCCTGCCAATGCAGGGGAAATGGGTTTGAGCCCTGGTCCGGGAAGATCCCACATGCCGCGGAGCAACTAAGCCCCTGCGCCACAACTGCTGAGCCTGCGCTCTGGAGCCTGCGAGCCACAACTACTGAGCCCGTGTGCCACAACTACTGAAGCCCGCGTGCCTAGAGCCCATGCTCCGCAACAAAAGAAGCCACTGCAATGAGAAGCCTGCACACTGCAACGAAGAGTAGCCCCCACTCGCCACAACTAGAGAAAAGCCCACGCGCAGCAACAAAGACCCAACGCAGCCATAAATAAATTAATTAATTAATTAAAAAGCTCAAAGGCACAAATGGAGTAAATAACAGAATCATTAATATCATATTTATACTGGGATGCCTTATGAAAGACTTTACAATCTTCTCTCAATTTTAAACAATTTTAACAATTTTCTCTTAAGGAATGTAGATTTGACAAAATCGGACCCAAGGGAGTTCGCTGGCAGTCCAATGGTTAGGACTCCAAGCTTTCACTGCTGAGGGTGTGGGTTCAATCCCTGGTTGGGGCCAAAAAAAAAAAAAAAAGGGTTAAAATTCAACCTATGTACTCAGCTCTTGAATGTTCTGACTTAAAAGGATGAATTTTAGAATATCTAGGAGTTAACATGGAATAAACAGAGTTGCAACAGGTATAAATTTTCATTTACTCTTTAAAGGCTATTTTTATTTGAATATATTGTCATCTGATACAAAATTATTTCTCCCTATTTAAAAAAATAATCCCTTGTGACACATCATAAAAGCTAAACCAATATAAATAAGATTTTATGTACACAACTCTCTCTTCCGCTCTCACCTCACTCACTTCAATGCTTCAAGGTCATTAAGAAACCTTGTACTTTCATGCTCCTGCCAACTTCTAGCATAACCCTTTTGGAAAACCACGGACATCCCAAAGCAAAAGCCTTACAATTTTTACACTCTCTGACCCTATAATCCCATCTCTGAGAATTTAGCCTAACAGAAAAAACTTTAAATAAGCAAAGTGTCATGAGGTCAAATGATAGTCACTGGAGTGCTATGTAGAAATTTGGGAAAAGTGTATGTACAGCATACAAAGAGTTACATATAACAAGATAAAAATATGTATGGGCTAGTTAAAAGCTATGAAAAGTAATCAAATTTGAATATGATTGTGGGTCTTTTTCACAATTCTTTAATATTATTTTTACTTTTTTTCTTCAATTGAAAATGATGCACATGAGAAAACAGAAGATTAAAAAGGCTTCTAGATACAACTGGTGATTGAGATTGTATTACAGTCTGCATAGGCTTGTTAACCTTCTGTATTAAAAAATAATCTAGATAGGATTCTACGCGGTGTGGGCAGTGGTGTTGAACCCTACAAGCATACAAAAGGTGGCATCCACCAGACAAAACCCAGTTTTGTTAAATCTAGGGTGGTTACTTAAGTGGAATTGGTTAAGTCTGGATTTGGTATACCTAGATTCTTGCTGTGACTCCAATACTTTGCTTGCGGCCAAGTCTTTTATCCAATTTCTACTTCAATGTTGTAGTTAAGACTGTCGCCATGCACACGGTTCCTACTGCACTGCTATGGAGGAATACAAATTGATAGACTCCCTTTTTCCCAAACCTTCAACCTGTCCATATTCAGTATTTTGAGCAGCCTTGCTTTGCACAGCTGTAACAGTCTACTTTATCTATTTGTTTCTAAAATAAATGCTTGTTTGTGATATGCTGTGCACTGTGCTCAGTGCCAGGAATACTACAGGGAATAAACAAGGGAGGCAGTTTCCACCCTCAACGAGCTTACAATATAGTCAGGGAAAATAAAAAGCAGTCCATTGCATTATGGCTTGAAAACTAGTCTGATAGGGAGGTAAATAATAATGCCCTGGATGCACAGAGAAAAGGAATGTTTCCTGGACTTGAGGATAATCAAGGACACTGAGCTCTCGGGGAAGAGTAGGCACAGGTGAAGGGAAGTACCATAAGCAACACTGTGTGCCCTTGAGGGTACAGAAGTTTGGTGAAATTTGGGATAATGGTAGTAAAAAAAAAAAAAAAGTAATGAGAAATGAGCTGGCAAAGTCAGCAGAGGTCAGATCATGGGTAAGGAGCCTGGACTTGACCTTGAGAAGTAGGAAGCCAATGAAGGATTTCAGCAGAGGAATGACATGATCTGATTTTGTATTTTGAAATTTTTCCTTTTGGAGTATGGAAATGGAACCAGTAGCAGGGCAAGAAATACTAGAGGCAAGGAAAACAGTTAGACTGCTATAGTTTCCGGGGTGAGAAACGACTATGGCTGAACTAGAAAAGAAACAAAAGGAGGAATATTGTGTTTCTGTAAGTACAAAGGGTGAGTAATGTTGGGAATCAGGCAAAGTAAAAACGATGCCTAGGTTTCTGATTTAGGTAACTGGATACAGTGCCATTCAGTGCACCAATGAACATGTGAGGGTGGTTGCTTAGGATGATGATGTGCTTTTGAGATGTCCAATAGGCAGTTGAAGGTACTACCGTTCTAAAGCTCAGGTCAGAGGTCTAGAGAGGAAATAACAGATTTGGTAAGTCCTCCCAATAGGTGGGGAGATAAAGGTCATCCAGAGGAGTGAAGGGGGCTTAGAACAGAACCTTGATAAACACCAATAATTAAGGGATGGGCACAGAAAGAGGAGCTCACCAAGGTTCAGAAAGAGACAGAGAAAGAAAATCTGAAGACATGAAGCCAGGGCACCATAAAAAGAGCATTTCTAGGAAGAAGTGCTTAACAATGCCCAATACAGAGGCACAATAAGAGGAGGAACTAAGTAGAGGCCACTAGAATTGGTGATAAGATGATCATACATGACCTTGGCCAGGGGAACCTCAGAGGAATGATGGGTCTGAAGCTAATGTAGCAAAGCAAGCCGAAGAAGGACGGAAGGGAAGGAAGAGCAGACACATTTTAAGAAGTCTGGCTATGGAGGAAAAGGCAATAGATGGTACTGAGAGGAATATGGGTTTGAGGGAGGGGGATGCGTATGTGCATGTAGTATTTTTACTGGCCATATTTAGAAAAAAAGGCAGAGAATAGCTTTGATGGCAGAAAGCTGAGGTAATCTTGATCTGTAAAGAATATAGAAAGGCCATCTGCAGAGCACAGGCGTGGGTAGGACAGCAGAGTCGGTTTAGAAAAGTGAAGTAGCCACTGTGAAGAAAGAATGCTGCCTAAGGAAAGGGGGAAGGTGCTGGGCAGCACTGAGAGCCAGGATGAGATTGCAGATTAAGAAGTTAATATGACCCACAACTTTCCAACTACATGAAAAATCATCTCCAGTGTGGATAAAGGCTGTGAGTGTGCATCCAGAGATCAGACGTGGCCAGATGGGTACAACAGGAAAGCCAACTATACGAGGAGCTGAGGATATCAGTAAAGGAGAGTTAGGCTTAACATATGCTAGATAGGGAAAGAAATGCAGCTAGGGGGAGCTGAAAAAGGACTGGGTGATAGGTTCAATGAGGTAGAGGAATAGTGCAGTGGGAGTAACAGTATGAGTCCAAAAACGCCGCCAGTGCGAAATGAGAAAGCATTAGGAAGAGGTAGGAGGAAAACCAATGGTTATGAGAAGTAAAACGTACTTCCACCCTCCTCGCCACCCACAAAATATACAACCCTCTAGGACCATCCATTTGTCTGTCTTGTCCCCTACTCAGTTGTTATCCTCCTTTGCTCCAGCCACCTACTACTCCCCTTCCTACAATTTTTCCACTCCACTGCCCTCTGGAATGCCAGCTCTATGGAAAACGGCACTGAACCTTCTCTTCACCTCCTTGTGGAAACCTGACTTTCCTGAAAATGCTGCCTCCCCTGCAGGCCTCTGACTCCTACACCTCAGGTTGGGGATCAGGATCACTTACAAATTACTGTCCTCCATCCTCATGTACCAACACCAGCAGTTCTTATCTTCCAAGAAGTTTTCCTTTCACTCTAGAAGTTTCACTCAATGTGAAACATTATTGGCACTTAGTTTCTTTCTTTCTTCCACCTCTCTCCTTCCCCTCTCCACTTTAAGTCCTGCTATCACTATTACTCATTATTATATGAATGCTCATTATTTGTCTGGACAGCCACCCCCAAGCTCTCCATGCCTACTCACTAAAGCAAAGAGTAGAGAGCCCCAAGAGACACTTAAAACCCCCTGTGGTAGACTCACAGCAAGGGGCTCAGCCCTAACCAGCCTAAAAATAAAGAAGCTAATTGAATTAAACCAAACTAAAAAGGCAAATTGTAAGAAGTCATGGTTGCTATAAACAAACTCTTCTTCCTTGATTATTCAATGCTTTTAAACAACAGAAATTAAGAAAACACAACAAGAACATGACAGAATTAGTTAATTCCTAGTAGCTCTGTGCCCAGCTCTATTTCCACAGTTCTAATTTATAATTCCAATGTGTGGAATGTTCTGTGAAATGTCTCAGTCATCAATATTTCCAAATAACGAGTCTTCATTGATTAGGCCCCTCATCCTGACCCTATCAACTACATAGCCTCATCTCAGATCAGGAAGTATCATCACTCTGCCTTTTTCTTTTTTAAAGAGGGACAAAATGAAAAATTACGATGCTACTTTTGCTCATAATTTTATATCTTAAGAAAAGCCATCCCTGGTGGCGCGGTGGTTAAGAATCTGCCTGCCAATGCAGGGGACATGGGTTCAAGCCCTGGTCCGGCAAGATCCCACATGCCTCGGAGCGACTAAGCCCGTGCACCACAACTACTGATGCGCTCTAGAGCCCGCGAGCCACAACTACTGAGCCTGCGTGCCACAACTAGTGAAGCCCACGTGCCTAGAGCCTGTGGTCTGCAATAAGAGAAGCCACTGCAATGAGAAGCCTGTGCACCGCAATGAAGAGTAGCCCCCGCTCGCCGCAACTAGAGAAAACCCGCGCGCAGCAACGAAGACCCAACGCAGCCAAAAAATAAATAATAATAAAAAAATAAATATTTTTTTTAAATCTTAAAAAAAAAAAAGGAAAAGCAAGTTAACTATCACCAAAATTTAAGATTCTTCTAATGTTATTCATCCATTATGTATTCAGAAACTAATAATTTACATATTGCTTTTACATTATCAGATCAATCCAAACCATTTTGGCGGTGCAATTTTGGCCATAAAATTTATAATCCAAACTTGTTGGCATTTAGTTTTGTTAAAGAACCTGTATGATGCTCTAAAACTGATCACTTAAAATCAGGGTCTGCTCTTCTAGCCATTATCTTTATTGCTTGGTCTAAAAGTCAGTATAAGATAAAACAGGGGAGGCGGGCAGGGCGGGGGGTGAGATGGAGTGGGAGGGTACAAATTTCCTGGTGAGTGTTAACAACTCTAGACTAATGGTGTGAGTGTTCTACCACATTTCCTCTCAGAGTCATTAAATAAAATGTGCCACTCAGGTAACAAGTCAGCTGGGATCCACACCAAATCTGGGGGATCCCATGCTCTATAAGAGACACCATGGCATTCTCCAACAGCCAGGAATGCATCCCCTCCTCTATTTCAGAGCCAGGACAATTAGTCCTTTTCTCTCAATGTAACCCTCTTCAGCAAGTCACACATTCTTTTGGAAGCTCTAGTGCAGAGCCCAACACTCTTCTGGCCTTTGGGCCATACCCACACTGCACCAGCCCCCCTTGACCTCAAAGGAATCCAATGGCAGAGCAGTGCCTAAAGCATACACAAAAGCGAGTCAAAGATGTTATAAGGTTCTTCAAATACTGTCAGTGGTAGCAATCTACTCCTATTCTAGAACAAGAATAAGCTCTCTAGAAAAAGTGTAAAGGGGCTTCCCTGGTGGCGCAGTGGTTGAGAATCTGCCTGCCAATGCAGGGGACACGGGTTCGAGCCCTGGTCTGGGAAGATCCCACATGCCGCGGAGCAACTGGGCCCGTGAGCCACAACTACTGAGCCTGCGCGTCTGGAGCTTGTGCTCCGCAACAAGAGAGGCCGCGACAATGAGAGGCCTGCGCACCGCGATGAAGAGTGGCCCCCGCTTGCCACAACTGGAGAAAGCCCTCACACAGAAACGAAGACCCCACACAACCAAAAATAAATAAATAATTTAAAAAAAAGAAAAAAAGAAAAAGTGTAAACACCACAATTACCATATATTAAACTGAAAATAAAGCAAAGGATTTATATTTAGTTATTGTGGCAGCTGGTTGTCTCTGTGTAGGTCTTTCCCTGTGTAGCTCTTTGGAAAGATAACTGCTTTCACTCTATAAGAAAATTCTAAATTTTTGTCCTCCCACTACAGATCTTTTCAACACATAAATAAATCAAAAAGTAGAAAAGGTAGTGATTAAATTATCACGGCAAACATTTTCTTTTTAAATCATATATCTACTAAGAACTAGTCCTAAGACTATTTGAAGTATATAAAATTACTACATACTGGATGACAGTGGCATGCTAGCTATAAAAAAGATTACTATCTTAAATCACTACTCATTTAGCTTTAAAGCAAACAAATTATTACCGTGTGTTAAATTTTTTCAACAAAAATATTAAAAACTTTAAAAAGTGGGAGAAAAGGAGATCAGAAATCTAAAATCTTACAGTCCACATGTGCCAGCTGAAAAAGAGGAAACTTGATCTCCTGCACAAGACTTGATACAATGATTTTAAAGTGCTAACAATAGAGGGCTTCCCTGGTGGTGCAGGGGTTAAGAATCCGCCTACCAATGCAGGGGACACAGGTTCGAGCCCTGATCCAGGAAGATCTCACATGCCACGGAGCAACTAAGCCCATGCACCACAACTACTGAGCCTGTGCTCTAGAGCCTCCAAGCCACCACTACTGAGCCCGCATGCCACAACAACTGAAACCCGCGCACCTAGAGCCCCTGCTCCGCAGCAAGAGAAGCCACCACAATGAGAAGCCCGCGCACAGCAACAAAGAGTAGCCCCCGCTCACCGCAACTAGAGAAAGCCCGCGTGCAGCAACGCAGACCTAACACAGCCATAAATAAATAAACAAACATATTAAAAAATAATAGTGCTAACAATAGAAACATGGTCATTCTGGTCTGACCATAAAACGCCCTACTCTAAGAACAGGAAACCCAAGACTTTTTTCTCTTCACTACAACTAAGCTTGTATTACGGACAAATCAAGATTACCAGACCTATTTTAAGGATGGGGAAAATGCTCATAGTCTACCTTCTTAATAAGAAGGCTGATGGAAAAAATGAGATCATTTGTTTAGAATTTTTAATTTCCAGGGAGGGAGGACCTCTAAATAAATTTAGTGTAATGATTATAAGCCTTCCACACCAAGAGTACTTCAGACGTCTGCTTCTTTTGGCCTCATCTACATTTATGTTTACAGTGAGCTATTATTAGCAATAAACAAAAATTAAGCTATTTTCAGATATACTGGTACAGTTTCCTAAACATGTCCGATGCAAAAGTTATTAATAACAGATTCCCAGACCCCATTTCAGATCTATTTACAAGATTTTCAGGGAGAAATCTAGGAGTTTGAATATTTATAAGCACTCCAGGTAATTTCTATGCTCAGGCCAAAGTTTAGGAAATACTGCAGCAAGAGCAACTCATTCCAGGGCAGGAGAATAAATTAGAAATCCACTGACTGGGTCCATTAATCACTTCCTTAGTCCACTTCAGCCTAAATATATTAACATAATGCCAGTTAGCATTCCTGAGGGCCTGCTGTGTACTTCATCCTATACGAAGCACATTATATGTTATTTCACGTAACAGTATAATAACCTCTTGGGGTGGATACTAGTTTTATCCAAGTTTTGTAGATAGGGAAAACTGAGGCTCTACATAATTTACCTGAAGTCACACAGTGTGCAAGTGGCTGCTGGTTCAAAATCAGGCTGTTTGCTGGCAGCAGGCTGCCACCCACTATACTGTCCACTTCTAGCATCAAGTGAGAAAGAGTAAACATACGGCAAGAGCTGAAATGGAAAGTTCAGAAAGTTTTCTGGGTCAGAAAGATTTCTTGACCAATGGCTTTCCTAATTTCAACTCTTTTTCCTTGGTTGAAACTAAAACTAAACACTAAAAACTATTTTGCATACAGGAACATCATCTAATTGCTTAGAAAAAGAGATAAGCTACTCTATCCCTAATGATTGCTTATGTGATTCTAAATGGAGTGGGACCGTAGACCCGGTCTGAGACGCTGCTATCAATTAGCCACTGCTGCTATTAATTAATTAGTTCAGTGACTGGGTTTTTATTTTATTGGGAGGGAGAGAAGGAAGACTCGGATTAACCATTACAACATTTATCTTAAACTCCAAACTCAAGAATGACCATCTAATTGATACTAATACTCCAAGTATCAAAACTATAAACTGGCAATTGAGAATAAATTCTATGAACATTTTGTTATGATATGGTTAAGTATATTCAAATTCACAAAATGGGTTCCCACTATGACAATTACATCAAGACTACAGTGTATTATTAAGTTTTATTTATTACTCACAGACCTGCATGTTAGATATAAAAAAAAAAAAACTTTGAATGAGCCAATAAATGGCTTCATAAGAAAATATCATGGGGATCTCTTGAACAGTGACGTCCATGTCCTACAATATACAAAAATCTACACATGATTTGTAATATATAGAGAAAGCACACACATGTGCTTTCTCTACACATGTACCAAGAGACATGTACAGGAAATGTCAATGGCAGCATCATTTGGAATAGTACCCTAAATGTCCAAGAAGAGATTGGGTAAGTCTATTATGATATAGTCATACACTGGAATACTAAATCGCAGTAAAAAGTAAATGAACTATAGCAACACATCAACAAGAACAAACTTCACAACATGTTGAACTAAAAAAGCGAGTTGCAAATGATTACCTTCTATGTAATACTAATTAGTATTAAAACATGCTTGTTTACAGATACAAAACAAATGCAGTAGAAGTATGGAGGAATACACAGGAATACCAGACATTAAATAGCAAATTCAGGGGAGCTTTGGAGTAGAGAGGGGCTGTTTCCCTCCTCAAATATTTTTGCCATGTTTCATTTCTTAGAGCTTAGAGCTAAGCACCAAAGCCTGGTGGTATTTTTAAATAATCAAGCTAACAATTACTTGAATCTGAAAATGTGATGCTCCCCCCACCCAATGCTAGTGACTTTAATGATACTGTAACACCCCAAACCTTGCACTTTTAGGTTAACTCATATTAAACTGCTAAATTTGTTGTAGATGAGAAAGTCAAATATTAACAATCCTATATAGTTCAAACTAATATTAAAATTCTCTGTATGAAAAGAAAAAAACAAAAAGTAATTGTTCATATTTTTCCTAAGAATTTACTATAAAGTGGTCTACATCTCATGGCAAGACTAAGGAAACAGGGTGGTAAAATTGAAGTAGAAAGGATCACTTAACTGTCAATGGATGAAAATTAAGATAAACTACTCCCCTTTGATATAAAGTATTACTACTTAATTCTTTTCAAAGTACTTATACACATTAATAAATACTTAAAAGATCCTTGTTGGGCAAATTAAGTATTTATACATATAAACACTTAAGTCCAGAGGAGAATCACCTTATCCAAGGTTAAATAGGCAGTTAGCAGTCACAACACAGTTAAAACTAAATCCAGGTCCTGTTCCAAAATTAGTCACAATAAATTAATCAGAAGCTCAACAAATAAGAGAAACTTTTTTATTCAGTTTCAATCAAAGATTATGAAATGAAGAATTAACGACAATGATCTGTGGAGTTCTGTCTCCCCTTTTACCCTAACAATTTCAATATAAAAAGTTCTAAATTATAACCCACTGTTATTTTTGTAATACAAAACTCATTTCCCATAAAAATAATATTTTAGGTAGTTATTAAGCCAACACAATTTATAATTTAACTAGAAAACTATAATCTTTCTATGACACTAAAGAAAATACACACTACATGAGCAGTCTGTCTCTCAATCCCCTCTACCTCTTTTCCTAAACTTTTCTAAAAGCACTAGTACTTTTAGAAAAAGGTTTAAATTAGAAAGAATGTTGGAAGAAAGAGTTTTGAGGAACATAATGAAGGAGACTTGGAGGCACTGTGCAAGGTTTTCAAAGGTAACAGCAATAGGTTTCTTATAGAGAATAAAATATCACTCTTAAGAATCATCACAGAAGCAAGATAAACAATGCAAGACGGAGAGAGAGTTTCCTGAGATAACAGAGACAGCAACGGAAAGAAAGGAGTTGGAAAAGACAAAATGAGAACAACTGTAAAGGAATTAACAGGGACACTGCACACTGAGAGGCAGAAGAAACAGTGCAGCACTGCACTGCAACAGCCTCACAGGGCAAATTGTAACAGCTCCCTCCCCAAACTACAAGGTCCATAAGCGAGTGAAACCACTGAGAAGTGGGGATGGGATTGCGGGTGGGGGTGGGAGGTAGTATCAGGTCATCTGGGTAATTTTTACATGTTAGGCATTTTTAACTCAAGAAGTACATATACTGAAATCTACCGATGCCTACAATTTGTCCTAGATATTCTCATTTTTGCTTTCTTGTGATTAGGAAAGACGAATGACATGCTACCCAAATCTTTTCTGTTATAAAGGGCACCCTGGAAGCCACAATCATCTAATGCCAGATGTCTCTTAGCTGGCCTGCTCTCCTCAGCAAGGAAAATAGCTGCCAGGACACATGCATACTATACCATCAGAGAAAGGGGTGAGGGGGAAGGGAGACCAACCTGCCTCCGCATTCAGCTCCTCTAGAAGCCCGCTGGTCCTCCAGGTAGCTCCTGTGTCCTGGCCTCCTACAGAATTACTGTGCTCTTGAACTACTGCAGCCGCCAATAAATTGTCCACATTTACCACTTCTGGCTCAGAGCTGGTGTCAGACATATCATAATGAGCTACAACTGGAGGTCCATCTAGGGAGGAAAGAAAATGTATACTTGTATCTAACTTGTGGGGTGAAAATACTTCTGCAACTAAGAGCCCCCTAAATGCCAGTTGTCTTTATCTTATGATTCTACATGGTCAGAAAAGCTGCACTTTATACAATCTAATATTTTGTACATGATATGAAAATGAAAGAGATAACCCGAGCTTACAAAGATGAGGGACACATTTGGGAAGAAGGAAAAAGGGTGTTATTATGAAGAACAAAGACAAGACTATACTGAACAAAAGTTACACTGAATTCCTGTCATTCTCCTAAAGAGCAAAAGATTAAGAAAAAGGGGAAGACTCTACAGAGAAAGTGAAACTGATTTTTTAAAGAAAAACACTGATGCAAACTATTAAGCTCAATTTATATTTTAAGAGAATGAATCTAGTTTCTTCCTCTTAGTAGCTAATACTAGAAGTCCCTAATAGATTCAGAGAAGAAAATCAAATATATATTTTCCTACTTTAAGAGCTCTACTTGACTGACATCTATTTCCAGTAAAGCTCTTTTATAATAATAGGGATGTTATGCATCTTACAATATTCTACAAAAAGATAATGCTCATGAAATCCATCTTCAGGATTTTGCTTTGGATGTCTTATGAGGGATATTTCTATTTTCTTTTCCCTGAGAAAAACAACCAGCTCACACTCCAAGGAAATGATACACAACCTTATGGGTTATTTGAGAGGAAGATATTAAAATTCTTAGAAAAAAGAGATCCCTTCTACCTCCAAATCACCCTAGCTAGCTGAAAATGGCAGCGGAGCTCTGAAGTAATTACACTGCAGTGATTCATGCTAAAATAATTCAATATTCATGCTTGTAGAATAGATACATGCTTTAAAATGCTACCCTTTTCTAATATAAAAGCAAAAATAAAGTTTTCAGTCAACTATGAAACACATCCCTTACTACTGCCATTTTAAAATAAAATGCTTTTCCTCCCCCAACAGCTACTTATGAAGTGCAAGCAAATCACTTATTTCCATAAAGATTTTTTAATATCATCCAACAAATTAACATTAAACAGACCTATTTTATTAAACTCTTGACTATGAAGGAATACATATGCCAACGAATCATTAAAATAGAACAGAATGAAGGATTACTGTTTTAATACAAACATCCATTGTGTAAACTGTCACTAAACAGAACATGGAACACACACTTGGGGTACTTATCCCTTAAGACTAAGTTCCCAAACCATAGGTTTATGTAGCAACATTTTTAAAATAAAAAATGACCAAACATAAAAGTAAATGAGTTGTTAAGTGCCACCGTATAAGGAACAGACATATCACAATATGAAATTCTGACGATCATGACAATTTCAGTTGACTACTTAAGAATAATTTCCAATTCCCAAAAGGGTAAATCATGTTCATAAAATTCAACAGTGTGGCCTCAGTATCAGTTAGTAATGGGTTTTAGATCAAATAGCAGAACACTGGTTCATGTCTGAGGTTTTTCTTTTCTAAAAAAGAAAAGAAAGCTGTAACATTTATGGAGTTCTCGTCAGAGTTCAAAATGATTATTATGGAATCAAGATACTGTGTGATGTCCAAATATTTGGTTGCAGAAGATATGAGGGTCAAGTACAATATTGACTATTTGACCAAATGTTCTATTTTTAAAAGGGCTTTATTAAGTGTTTTGTGTTTGAAAAAAAAAGTGATTTATTTTAAAATTTATATCACAAATACCATTCACAACCTCTTGCCCTCACATTCCCCCCACCACAACCACCAAATTGAGGCAACAGGTCAACAGTCAAGTCAAAATTGTACCACTCCTACATGTGAAATCATGCAAAAAGTATAAGTGTATATGTACATGCAGAGTAACATCACCTACCCATGGAAATAACTTGTCTGAAAGTCTTCATCAGTAGGATATACAAGCATAAACTTGTTATCTGGCTTCATTCTTGTATCTTCCATATTTCCAAACAGCACACCTTATAGCTTAGCTTAAATTTAGTATTCATCATAAACAAAGACAGTAATATTTTCACATTTTAATTATACTTAAAAATTAAAATAAATTATCACTGTCAATTTTTATATCTAGTATATTCAAACAATGACAAGTCAGTACTAAACCAACTTTAATAAAGTAAAGGAAAGGTTGCCTTTCCAACTCTGCCTTCCAACAAGAAACCACAATTAAGGATCTTGTTTTCCAAGGTCACCTTACACTTATTATTAGCAAACCAAAATTAAATAAGATATGTTTAAAGCACTTAGCCTCAGGGCTTGGACTTTGAACCACTAAGTGTGAATATTAGCTAACTGATGGGGACAATTTATGATATTCTTTTAAAACACGATTCTTGCTACACAGCAGAATTAAGAGACAGGTAAGATCCTTTTAAAATAAGTATCTCTTGAAGGAAAAAATAAAATCAAACCACTGAGGAGGAGCTAGAAAAACTCAGCATATTAATAACAGAAGCAGCTATCTACACTTCCAGTTTGACTCTACCAATTCATTACAGGATGGAATAAACATGAAGCTACTGTGTCCTTCCTCTCGCTGATTGTTAAAACAACTGCGCCGCTACTAAGATTATTTTGACTTTCAAAAACATCAAAATAGTCACTTCAAGTAAAATTACACATGGAAACATTTCCAATTTAAAATGTAGTCACTAAGCAGTCCATGTTTACAACATAAAAGGTTATCCAAACCGTACATTCTCCCATTTGGTATCTGTCAATCCTACAACATCAATTTATAATGATGAACTTACTAGTTTTTCTATAGTCATTAAGAGCATCTCTCTATAAAGGTAAATTTAACACAATTATTTAATAACTACTTGGTCTGTAGTTAATCCAAGTGCCGTTTCTTCTCCTGATTGAAATATCTTGAAATTTTTGCTGCTCATTACAAGGGAAGAAAAATAAAAGGTCAAGCAATCCACCGACTATGTTTTATTTAAGAACATCAACTTGTCTATATTATGCTAGATAGGTTTGTGTCCTCTCTCTGACCTCCTAGTCTATAAACAGGTTCTAACTTTTCAAATACCAAAATACAGATGTATCTGTTCATCACACATTCCTGATACAGTGAAGTTTACCCCTGTGTGACTTTAAACCTTCTGTATTATTATCGAGAAATGTTTAATTTTATGAATTAGTTTCCTTTTATTCAAATATGTTCTCTTCTAAATCTCATGGAAAAAATTTGAATCACAAAAACAAAAAAACAAACCAAAACAAAGCCTAACATCCTCTACTACGTTTATCTCTGACAAATCCCTCTTTTCAAAGTTAACAACAAAAAGCACAGAATTTTAGAACTATATAATACATAATTTACCAGTCTCATTTTACAGATGAGAAATTTGAGTCCTCAGTAGCTGAAACCAGAATAGTTTACAGTTGTTATCAGTGGTGAGGGAATGGGAAATATACAGGATGAGACTGGGAGCAGCATAGGAAGTACACCGATTTTTGGCAGCAAATACGTAAGTTAAAGTCCTGCCTACTTCTTAACTGTATGACCCAGTTTGTTCACAGGGTTATGGTGAAGGTTAAAGACATAACACAGAACACAATAGTTCAAATACTGGTCCAATGCCCCACCTTTCCATTATAATTAGCACCTACCCTACTTCATTATTTGCTTGCTTATCTTTGTATGTAAACTCTGCTGTACACAGCCTGCATGCAAGAAGCTTTGAGAACTCATCACTGACTGGGCTGGTGCCTTCTATCGGTCATAGATTAACCCACTTGTTAAGTAAATGCTTTGCTGGGATTAATGAGGTCATCACACATGTGGCTTTCGTATTTTTATTTTTGTTTGAAGTGAAATGTCAGCTTGGATGTATTTATATGAAAGTGTTTCAAAGCCAAATAGAGATCATTTGGGATTATTTCATATTTGGCATCATTCTTGCCTACAGAGAGAGCCCTTCCACTAACACAAGTTTTGTCAGTCTCCCAGTATGAAATCTAATCAGATCTAGGAAACAGGAATTCCTCTTGTATCCCAGAGACATCTGGAAACATCACTCCTCCTTCTCTCTCTATTGCTAAGTCTTAGGCCCAAGAAAAGATGGGGCAAATGGACAAATACAGTGTTTGCTCATTCAATTCCCATTTCAATGGCTATAGTAATATACAATAAAACCCAGAATAAATTCCTTCTCTCCTCTTTACTACAGCCAATCTCCCAAAACCCCTCACTAGGAGAGAAAAAAAATCGACCTTGCTGCAAAGGACCCCATAGAGGTTCTGTTGCCCCAGTCATTAAAGGGCCTAATAAACCCAGTGCCATTATCTACAACATCTAGAGAGAGTGGGAGGGGGTGGAAATCACACTCAGCCTCAATCCAGATAGTGAGATTCAAAAAAAGTTACATCTGAAAGAAGAGTTCTTAGAAATTACCTAGCCAAGGAGTCTAAGAAGGAGGAGCATGTGTGTGGTGACCAAGTAAGGAAAAGAGGTGTAGGGGAAATAAGGTGTGGGCCTGAGGGACTGAGAGAAAGGGGAAAACCTCAAGAGTTGCAGAAGGGAATTTGCATTTTGGTAGAACCCACCCAATAAGAAAACAGCTTTTTCATTACACATCTAAATATTTACCAAGATGAAAACTGATTATTTTGCAAATGAGAAAAAATACTTGAGAATACATATGCTGTATTTTATTACTATCAACCAACATATATATTAATATATATACACACATGGAGAGAGAACAATTTGAATAAAAAGAAAACAGTCATTTTCAAAGCGTCTCTTGGAAAAGATAACTACATCAACCAGAAAAGACAAAAAATCTATATAGAAAAGGGCCATCTCTAGAAAAACAACTTTAAATACCAAAAACTGTGTATCTTTTCTTTATAATAGTATCATAAAGCTATTTTAGCAAAAAGAAAAATAAGAAGATAGTGCTAAATGAAAATGAAATGCAGCAATATGCACTGAAATTTTATGTTTAAGAGTTAAAAAAACATTTTAAAAATAAAACCGAGTCAATAACTATTCTGTACTTTTCGCATTATATTCATCTCAATTATTAAAAATTTAGATGTTATAGTTTCCAAGGGAGGAATAAAGTTTTAAGGATTACATCTGTTCTTACATCATACTGACAAAAAACAGGTCATTTTGCCCACCCAGAAAAGTTACCTATGATACTGATGAAGAGTTAACTTTGAAAGTATCAAAGAAGAGGTAAAAGGAAATATTCAAGATTAAATACAGAAAACAGGGCACTTGAAGAGGTCACCATCTTTCAATTTATCTTTGTATTTCAGGGACAAATCCACAACCTACTGCTTTGAGGATTCAGATCTATAGAGAACAAAACTAAAATATCTGCACTACATACACGAAGGAAGAAGATGAAAATTAGATATGACTTTAGCTACATCCTCATGTCTACGTACCCTGCAAAAGACACATCCATTCCGGCTTTTTGATTATTCCTCAATGTAGTCTAAATTTTGATATTTTCTAAATATTCCTCAATTTTTAATAGGATAACTTAGAAGGACATATAAAAGAGAAGAATCTCCACCTTTTATGTTAACACTGGTATTTTGTTATTTTCTTTTTTGATATACCAACTACAAAAAAACCTGAAAATTATCCGAAAAACATCATGTAAAATCTATTATTAGTGATACCTACAAACTAATGCCATTCATTTCTTATGGAAAAGCAGGTTTCCTGACTCAGGAACACCTAATGTGAATTAATTAACTGGCAGGGAATCACTATAACTAATGTAATATGATCCTAAATAGAGTAACAAGAAACATTTCTTTTTTAAAATTTTTATTTATCTAGGTTAGTTGATACACTTCAAATGCAGAGATAGGTAAAAGATATAAAGAAAATGCAATAAAAATTAAAATCACAGTAATTTGATAACATTCTTCCCAAATCTTAAAGTTATAATATGAATACCTTCATTACCAAAGAATACATTTCCTCGTGGATTATTATTCCTTCATTTCTTAGGATATCTTCTACTTTAAGTTGTAGTAATTTAAGATACCATGAAAAGATCTACTCATTACTAGTAAACTAACAGTTTGGTTTCAATCCCCACTAACTTTCCTAAACTTCAGAGAAATTAAAAACAGAAATCAAGAAAAAAAATGAAAAGTATAGAACTCGGAAGTTACTCACGTTGATTACAATTAATGTACTCATACAACTGTTCTAGACAAATTAAAAAGACAAGTTTCTTATCTGTACAATGATTGAGGGCATATACACCATTTTTAGAGAAGATTTTGAAAATTATTCTTTGAGAACAATTTTTATTAGAACAAATTTAATATAAATTAATAAATTTTCAGTTTAATAAATTTGCTAAAATTGTTTTGATACTGTATTTTCTGACATGTGGAACTCCACAAAATCTGTTTCATTGTGCCCTCACTGTACTGTTTAAATAATACAAACGGAAGAGAGGAAATCAATACAAGTTAAACAAAATATAACAGGTAATTATTTTTAAAAGTCACCTTCTGTGAAATAACTTGCCTGTAATATGTTACTCTTAACAAATGATGATACATAGCATGAAGTCTACTCACCATCTTTCCTATAATTTTCATATAACTGTACCATCAGGCAAATTTAGCTGTATATTAAAAATGAAAATTATCAGTAATATCAATCTGGGTGCTTTGTTTTGCTCAACAAAAGGAATCACTATAGCATTTCTTTCATTAACAGCAGATTTAATACATTTAAAATGACTTCATTTCTAATATTCTGACTTGCATACAAATTTTAAGTAATAAATCTAATTAAATTGAGCTATACCTTGACCCAGAGACCAGAGTCTCTGCTGTTAAATATACCTAACACTAAGGAATGACAAAAGCAGTGATGCAAAATAAACTAGTTCATGTATATTCTTTTACTCAGTCGGCTAATGAAACAAATAAGCAGTCCAAACCTTTACTTGATTTTCCCTCTAACTTTATCACCCTAACTAGTATGTGGGCAACTTTTTTTTAACACACATTTAGGAAGCAATAAATGGATATATTAATGACCTGAATC
Organism: Balaenoptera physalus; assembly: GCF_965194825.1. Classification (NCBI taxonomy): domain Eukaryota; kingdom Metazoa; phylum Chordata; class Mammalia; order Artiodactyla; family Balaenopteridae; genus Balaenoptera; species Balaenoptera physalus. Next base: position 28,066,557 of record NC_138897.1, read on the forward strand.
CATTAAAATCCCTGTAGACTATTGCATAGTTATGTCTCCAGCAACCTGCCAACTATAACATTAATAAAAATACAGAATTAATTATTTCAAAATTCTGAAGGTGGGTACACATACACGAGCACGTGCACAAACATACCCTCTTGAGACTAGGCTTATTCCTTTGACTTGGTAACAAAAAACAGGCTTTTCTCTTGGAGTCCCAAAATGACAGAACCTTTATTCTAAATTAAAAAAAAAAACAAAAGAAACACTTCATGCAAAATATTGTTTTAAGATTTTAATTTTACTGAACTGTGTTCTAAATTAAAATTTTATTTGAGCTCTTATTACACTCAAGTTTTAATAAGCACACAAAGTACACATCAATATAATTAAAAGTTATCATCTAATGAGTGGCTCGAATAACCTGATAATTCTAACTTGCTGATTAAATTCTCTTAAAATGATTAGGAATCTAACGTCCTAGAACACTGAACTAGTATAAACTAGGCAGAAAACAGTCTATAGACAGATTATTAGAAAACACATTTATTTTCACTGCCCCCCCCCTTTTAAATACCAGCAACTAAATTCCATATGTACCCATTAGAGATGACATAATCCAGATACGGGATTATATTCTTAAATAAAAAGCATTTGGACCATGTCTAGATTAATGCTATAAGTTGAAAGAAGTTTCTGTCCAGCATTAGCCCTTTATACACTACAGAAAGTCCAAACAGGATATATTTCTTACCCTTCTTAAAATTCTAGGAAAATTAAGGGAATTAAAGGGAAGTTAAGGGAAGACCACTAGGCACTTCTAAAACAATACCTACATAAAAATGCCACCACATAATCCAAAAATAATTCCCACTTCTTTGTATTAGTACGTATAAGTACTATAATCTTAGGAATACAGACTTTGCCTCAGTGAAAGAGAATTCAACAATCCACAACAGCAGTCAAGTTTTTTAAAAACTATTAAAACTACTTCAAATACTTAATACTTCTTTGTCCAAAATACAAAAAACAAATTTTTCTGAAAGAAGAATTTTTAAATTGTGCAATCTGGAAAAGGTATAATCAATCACTTTAAAGCACAGCTCATATAAAAAAAACTACTGTTTTTCAAAACAATACTCTTTAAGACAACGACACATTTTCAAGGCACTGTGAGAAACTGAAAATCAGGGGGAAATCTGTATATATGTTTCTGCTATAGAATTATTCTTAAGGTTAAACTCTCCAAACCACAAAATGTCAATTTTTACTTCAGAATAAATTTTAATATTTTGGCATATATTCTATGAATTAAATCAATATATTCTGGTGTTCCTTTTCTTTCCATCAAAACCTCTCTTTCCACATCTTTATCCAAAATTATGTAGAAAAGGCTTCCCAAAATTATTAACACCTTCTCAAATATTCAAAATATTATTTTTACCTTGAATATCAATTATTAAAACCTATGTTTGATAATTCCATTCAATTCACATTTTTCTCTAAAAGGCAAAAAAAATCTGTAGACCTCCTACTCTGTTATCTAATAACAACAAGAATTAGAATATATCCCAGTCAATACTAGGAATATGTCTATATGTTATTCTTAAAGGATTCATTAATTATTTTCTATTTTAAAATTAAAAGGCATTCCACTACATGCTTAATATATGAAATATTAAATCATGAAACAAAAAAGAAACCTGTTAAGTGCCTGAAGCAGTTTATACATGCATAGAAAAGCAGTCATGTTAACATGCTGAAATTAAATTAACATTTTCTTATATCTAAGAGTCCATGTCTAGTAAAATCTGTGATCCCAGGGAGAAGTTGAAGACAGAACAAACTTCCCTGAAAACATCTCAACTACAAGTAAAGATTACAGATTAGTTAAAAACCTGTCAGTCACCCAAAACCAATCTGTTCTTCCTGTTGACATAAAACTTAATTAAAAAAAAAATTGGCTGAAGTAGTTTACAAGTGTTGCACTATCATTTCAGAGAAACTCCCAATTCTCATATATCAAGTTCTAAAAAGAAAAAAACCACAATAGTCATTTTTCACTTCAAAACTAGAAAAGCAAAATAAATTGACTCAGTCTATTACAGTTAATTTACAAGGTATAAATGTCTGAATACAGAACTAAATAGAAAAAGTGGTGACAATTTTTCTGAGTAGTTACTGGTAAATTACCGAAATAAAACAGAGGTCTTTATTGTTTATACAGTTGACCCTTGAACAACACAAGGGTTGGGGCTCCCACCCGCTGCACAGTTGAAGAAAATCCACATAAAGTGTTACAGTCTGTGGTTCTGCATCTACGAATTCAATCAAGCTCAGATCGTACAGAACTACAGTACATATTTAGTGAAAAAATCTGCATATAAGTGGACCTATGCAGTTCAAACTCCTGTTGTTCTTGTGTCAACTATACATGAAACTCCAAATATGCCACCTATCTTTCCTCTTGCAAAACACAGAATTAGATTTTTTCCAAAGTTGCAACTACATTAAATATTAAAATAATTAACCTTACTCATATTGAGAAGCTATTAAGTTATAAATTTGAAGGGAAAGACTACTAAATTTTTATTATAAGTAAACCCAGTAGAAAGTACAATTAAAAGAAAACAGGTAATGTTAGCAAAGTTATATATTCCTACTGAAAATTTTCTTCCTAATTTAGCTTTTTCTCACAATATTCCTACCAACCCAGAAAAGATAAAATACCAGTATCTCCCAGTCCTAGGCCACACATTAAAAATCTATCATGTTGCAAAACCTTTCAATGCTGTGCTATTTTCTCCCCTTTGACACACTCCATGGGCTCTTTAACATGCCATTTATTTTCAGTCCAGGGATTGAAAACAAAATTAAATTGGTAGTACATTAGCCAATACACTTAGTCACTAGTAATTTAAAAACCCATTCAATACACACCCTTAATAGAGTGACCATTTCATCTGTATCCTCTAGAGGTACCCTTTACATCAGAGTACCAAACAATTCCACTGGATGATGTCTGCCAGGTTATTGGCTCAGGCACTGAGCTTTAAGTTAAAGCTCAAAATAAAAATTTATCTATGTAACAATGAAAACTACTACTTTTCTCATGCATGAAATCAAACTCCTTTCTAATCCGCTTTCCCTACAGTATCTTGCATAGTAGGTACACAGCATTAATTTGCTCGAAAAGTAATTCATTCTTCCTGCATACAAAGGCTATTTAATATAATTCATTAAAGACTAGCAACAAATTAGTTCATTAAATGACATACGAAAGAATGATATAAAAATGTTCATGCAATATATTCACTCATGACCTCCAGAGTGGGATTAATTACATCATTCCTCCTATTGGAATCAGAAGGGAGTCAACAGTGTTTGTAGAGAATAATGCTAAGAGACTCTCAGGGAATTAACTACTTACCTACCGTGGATTCACTAAGATTCCCTATTTTATATTTTATTTATATTTTTGCATGAAAAAAGCATAAAGATGAGGATCACTTCTACCATCGTATAAATATGGTTCTATGTTCCAACCACATGTAACAAAACTCAAGCTAGAATTTATCAAACTCTGTTCTGAATATCTAATTTTTTAAAAAGAAACGGTTTAGTATTATAATTTTTAAAACATCATCAAAAGAAACTTACAATGGGCAAAAGCATATTCTTTCTTACACAATTCAAAAAGCAGATAGTTAACACAATTTTGCGATAGATTCAAAGGTTGTTCTGTAATATTCCCATTTTCAGCAAAGTTAGTTGGAAAACTGTAATGTCTTTGAGAACTCTAAAGTACTGTCAACACTGTGACAAGTCACAAAGGGCTGCTGTGGCAGTTCTTGGGAATCAGGCATCTGCATGTAAGCACCTGATTGGGTGACAGGGGAAATTCTTTGGCCAACTAGTTGCATTTTAAGTTCCCTGGGTTCCAGTAGCTGCTTGTTCTCTTCGCCAGTGTCAAGTAGAGTTAGCTTTTCCATCCACACTAGGAACTTCTCCTCTTTCTGCCTCTGCATCTTGGAAGAACAGCTCATGGCCTCTTCTAGGACACTGCCTATGCAGCACCTATCACACACAGCACCCCTGTCAAGTAATCCTGGAATTTCCCTGGGCGCTCCTTCAGACCTCCCAGCACAATTGAAGTCAGCTTTAAAGACATTGAGGCCATTTGATAAAACATCGTTAAAACAGAAAACTGTATTTTTATTAAGACATGCTTATTCAGGAAAATGGCATAAGCATTACTAAGAACAGCCATATAGGTATAGCACTCATAAGGGGCACTTAAATTAATTAACCAAACAAAAGTAGGTAATTCTGAGAAACAAAACATGATACTACCATTTTTCATAGCTTCACTGAATCTGTGGGGGATTGTGTATTCTGTTACTATACAACTAACTATTAATCTGTAACAGTGGTTTTCAACCTTTGCTGAACATAAAGACCTGGAATGGTTTAACAAATACCAAAACCTAGGTGGCTCCCAGACATTAGAGGTTTGTTTTGTTTTAAGCTCCCCAGGTGATTCTAATGTACAGCCTTGATTGAAAACCACTGCATCCCTGAATATTTTCACTATGACTTTAAAATTCTAAAAGTTGTTTTGACAGCTGACCCATAATAAATCAGTATACAATAATTGTCAGCTAATTGATTTTTATCAAATGCTCTTGTTTTAAGCTAAAAAAATTTTTTTCCTTATGGAAAAACCACATAGAGGGGACTTCCCTGGTGGTCCAGTGGTTAAGAATCTGCCTTCCAATGCAGGGACATGGGTTCGATCCCTGGTCGGGGAACTAAGATCCCACATGCTGCAGGGCAACTAAGCCTACGCGCTCTAGAGCCCACGCGCCACAAGCAGAGAGCCCACATGCTGCAACTACTGAGGCTGCGCACTCTAGAGCCTGAGTGCCAAAAGGAAAAATCCCGCTTGCCACAACGAAGATCCCATGTGCCGCAACTAAGACCTGACTTAGCCAAATTAAAAAAAAAAAAAAACCCACAGAGGATATGCATAATCCATGTATACCTCTGGGTCAGTTTTTTATAAACCCTGGTCTGTGCAAGGTGCTAAAAGGTATGCCTCAAAAAAAAAAAAGTTTTGTGGTTAAGTTTGGGATACACTACAAATCATATCCTCCCCACTTTGGAGAGCACATTAACGGCTCCGAGTTGTCCTGCAGTAAAGAAATCTCCTTCCACATGATCCAGCACTTTCCAAATGTGTGAATAGTGTACAGCTATTAATAGCAAGTAGAACAGTGGTTTCATAGGATTCTAGTTTTAGGATATGCTCCTCTACATACAGTGTTTTATCCTTGAACTAGGCCAGATCAGCTTTGGTTTGGGTCCCATATACTTCGGGTTTCTAATAAAACTAATTATACTGAACTCTTCATTTCTTCAGGGAGCTATTAAAAATGTCACCTCCTCAGACCACTCTTGACTACAATATCTAAAATAGCTTTTCTACCCCATCCTTAGTCCATCTTTATCTCATCTCTTATATCCTGCTTTATTATCATAGTGTATATCCCTACCTGATAGCATATGATGAATTCATTTATTATCTGTCTCCTCAGAAAAGATTAAGTTTCATGAGGGCAGGGACTTTTCATTCACTATTGCATTCCCAATGCCGCATAGTAGGTGCCCAAATATTTGCTGAATGAATGACTGATGGAATCAATCAATCTTGGCCTTATACCATCTACCTATACCAAGAAGTCTTATAAAGAACTACCCTATGGGGCTTCCCTGGTGGCGCAGTGGTTGAGAATCTGCCTGCCAATGCAGGGCACACGGGTTCGAGCCCTGGTCTGGGAGGATCCCACATGCCGCGGAGCAACTAAGCCCGTGAGCCACAATTGCTGAGCCTGCGCGTCTGGAGCCTGTGCTCCGCAACGGGAGAGGCCGCGATACTGAGAGGCCCGCGCACCGCGATGAAGAGTGGCCCCCACTTGCCGCAACTAGAGAAAGCCCTTGCACAGAAACGAAGACCCATACACAGCCATAAATAAATAAATAAATAAAATTTAAAAAAAAAAAAAAAAAAGAACTACCCTATGAAATGCTCTGTTGTATTTATCTCAGGGTATTTCTGAAAATATGGTTTACTTTATCTCACAGTGATTTTTTTATGAATAGACAAAAGAAAAATTTCCCAGGTCTCAGTATCAAGAAAAGAAGTGTTTCTCCTAGAAAATGAGAACTGCTTATGTCATGCCACCTCTTTTCAATGCCTAAAAGACTATGGGACAAATTTTTAGCCCAATTCTACCTAGCAAACAAAAACCTCATGAAGTTTATTGTTATCAACTTTCCCTCTAACTTCATTTCATTCCTTCTCCCCTGATTACTCCATTCCATCCCCTTTCTTCACATTAAAAAAAAAAAAACAAGGGCTTCCTTGGTGGCACAGTGGTTAAGAATCTGCCTGCCAATGCAGGGGACATGGGTTCAAGCCCTGGTCCAGGAAGATCCCACATGCCACGGAGCAACTAAGCCCATGCGCCACAACTACTGAGCCCGCACTCTAGAGCCCATGAGCCACAACTACTGAAGCCCCCGTGCCTAGAGCCCGTGCTCCGCAACGAGAAGCCACCGCAGTGAGAAGCCCACGCATCGCAACAAAGAGTAGCCTCCCCGCTTGCCACAACTAGAGAGCCTGCAAGCAGTAACGAAGACCCCAACACAGCCAAAAATAAATTAATAAAATAAATTTATTTTTTAAAAAACCACCTTATTTATAAGTAAACTTCCTCAAGGAGGGCATACCTTTCCCCAAAGTGTAACATATTTAGCTTACGGAAAGTCTAAATGGAATTTAAAGAACACTAAACTTTCTTTAAACAGTTTATCCCCATTATAAGTGCTGGGTAAACTGAAGTGTACAGGACAGGAAATGATATGACTACTTTGATGTTTCAGATTCTGGTGCTGCTTATTTTTCAACAAACACTGGAAAATGAGTATTTAAAAGCTGAATTCAAAAAACTGGTGTGAGAATACTTATGCTAAGGACAGTGAGATAAGTTGCAGCCTCATAAAGATGACTACCAGCAATAAATACTGAAAACAAGACATTTTGAAGTCTTAAAAAGAGGACCCAATTATACGTGTCAAAACCCACAGAATGCACAACACCAAGTGTGAACCCTAATGGAAACTGTGGACTCTGAGTGATAATATGTCAATCTAGGTTCATCGATTATAAGAAATGTACCTTTCTGTGGGGGTGTTGATAGTGGAAGAGGCTGTACACATTGAGGACAGGAATAAGTGGGAAATCTCTGCACCTTCTGCTTAATTTTGCTGTGAACCTACAACTGCTCTAAAAAACACATTAAAAAAAACAAACAACAACCAGGGACCATATTCTCACCTTAAACACACATATGTCCTTTTATTAACACTAAAATATATCCTACTTTGAGAAAGACATCAAAAGCAAAGCTTATGCTTTTGCATACACAAAGTTTTTAAAGGCACTCACTTTAGGAAATAAGCTAGGAAAAGCAGGCTGAAAATAATACCTTGGTGCTTTAACGTTAGAGATTGCCAAAGGATACCCACCAGTAAGATTTCAAAGCTTCTAAATTTAAGGTAACATTATCCAGACACTGTAGCATAGAGAAAACCACATTTAAACAATGCATGCTTTTAAAATAATCACTTAAATGGAGTAAAATTTAAAGGTGCTTATGTTTATTAATTACTAATAACATATTTAAAAACTAGATGCCACTGTTCAGAACTTAACTGAAGCAGACTACCAGTTTTACAATGATTTTTAGCTATGGGAGACTTAACATATCACTTTGATTAACTGCGTAGTTCTCAGCCTGGCTGCCCACTGCCATCACCTGGGAGCTTAAAAATGCTGGTGCCTTTATGCTAAGTGAAATAAGTCCAAGAAAGACAAATACTGTATGATCTCACTTGCATGTGGAATCTTAAAAAAACCAAACTCATAAAAACACAGAGCAGTTTGGTGGAGAGTACGGGGTGCAGCAAGGATGAGTGAAGGTGATCAAATAGGACAAACTTCCAATTATAAGATGAGTAAGTTCTGGGGATGTAATACAGCATGGTGGCTATAGTTAACAATACTGTATTGTATATTTGAGAGTTGCTAAGAGAGCAGATCTTAAAACTTCCCAACACACAAATTGTAACTATGTGAAGTGAGAGGCGTGTTAACTAACCCTACTGTGCTAATCATTTCGCAATATATACATTTATCAAATCAACACGTTGTATACCTTAAACTTACACAATGTTATATGTCAGCTGTATCTCAAAAAAGCTGGGAGAAAAATGCTGAAGCCTGGGTCAGATCCAGAGATTCTGATTTAATTGGTCTGCAGTGGGGTCTGGGCATCATAAGTTTTAAATGCTCCCACTCCCCAACAAGTGATTCTAACATATAGCCAGACTGAAAACTGCACAGATATTACCTGCTTTGTTTGCATTTACTAATCACTTTTCAGGCAGTCTTCAACTGATTACTCAGTCTCAGTGTCTTGTTATCAATGTATTTAGTGAGTCCCCTAAATAGCTACCAAAATACAATCAGATTACAGAGGCTTAAATTGGGGACATGGGGCTTTTAGTCACTTCATATTCAATATAGGAAAAAGGTCATGGAATTCCTAACATGGGTTTGGGGGTCTTATCTTCTACCATGAGTTGCTACTGCTTAAATTAATAATAATATTTTTCAAGTAATTCAATCCCCAGTAGGTTAAGAATCCTCACAAATCAATTAAAAAAAACAAGTGTAGCAAGAGGAAAATGTGCAAAGAACATGAATAGACTGTTTACCAAAAGAATACAAATGGCCAATATGATTTTTCAACTTCATTAGTGATCAAAGAAATGCAAATTAAAACAAAGATACAATTCATCCATCAAACCAGCAACATTTTTATAAACACTCAATAGAAAGAATATAATGCAACAAATACTCAAGCTCCTGGATGGAATAAACTTAATAAAGTATTAAAAAGTAGTTTGGCAGTATGTGTCAAGAGCCTTAAAGTGTTCATACCCTTCCTCATAATAGCAAAAACTAAAAACAGCCTAAAGGGCCAGGAGTAGGGAAGTTATTTTATAGTTAGCTAAATTATTCAAAATCCATACATGGTTTTAGGGAGACTATTGTGTTTTGGTTAAAGGCTCAAAATGCAATGTTAGAGGGAAAGAAAGAAGTATACATAGTATGATAAATTTTGTTACATATTATGGAAGGCAATATACTTAAATGTTAACAAAAGCAGGATTTTAATCTTATACATCACATTTTTCTATTTTCAAAATTTCCTACAAAGGATTTACTAAAGAAATTTTTTTCATTTCCAAGTAAGAGTTAATTGATCAAGCGTAGTAAGTCTCTACCTCAGAAAAACTGTAAGGTAAAATGATAGCTTATCATGAGGAATTTCACTGTATAATTGTGTGTGGTGAGTAGTGAGTGCTGAGATCCTAGCTTCAGTAGGACTGAGCTGCGCCTGGCCACATGGATTGAGGATTCAGATGATCTTAAACAGGTGTCCTCAACAGCCTCCCTGACATTCTCCAACAAAGATCGATTAGATTTTCTAAAATGCAAACCAGCCAAGACAACTGACCCTTACCTACCAAGGTGGATACTATTTTTGGAACCTCAGTCTGAGTGGGCACTTGCATGGTGGACTATTAAACCACACAAAAGCAGGTCATTATAGCCAAGACAAGATGAAGCTACCCTGAGGTTTATTCTATGCTAAATATTTATGAAAAACAACGGTCACTGGAAAAACTCTTCCCTGCTGCCCACCTACAATGATTCATGTAAGCTGGTCTGTTCAGAGAATTTTTGAACTGAAGTCTGATGTCACAGACTTATTCACATTCACTTAATCAAAATTCCCTGCAGGGAATTCCCTGGCAGTCCAATTGTTAAGGCTCTGAGTTTTCACTGCTGAGGGCCCAGGTTCAATCCCTGTTCGGGGAACTAAGATCCCACAAGCCGTGTGTCATGGCCAAAAAAAAAAAAAAAAAAAAAAAAAAAACTCCCTGCAAGAGCAGCCTTTACAGCTCTAGTCTCAAAGTGATTTTACAGAAAAACTGACCCCTCAACCCCCGAAGAAATAATGCTCTAATAATAAAGTACGAAGATTAGTAATACAAAAAGATCATCTATAAATGAGACACTCAATAAAAGCCTTGAATACTCAAGACTACCACATAGTATTTTCACGTTAATATCCACTACAAAATACTCTATTTTTGCTCATCTCTAAGTCCCCCAAATGAAAGAACTGCCAGAATTATCTTGATATGATACCTCCAGATTCTTAAAAGAGCAATATAGTTTCAAAAACTTCAAGGAAAGAATGATCTAGTGTGGATACTAAGCTGCCTGTCAGTTAACTGTTAACTAAAGCAACAACAAAACCACTTCATAAACATCTACTGTCCAAATATCAAACTCAATTATTAAGCATCACCATGCACTATATAAGTCTGCAGCATTAATTATTTCCACTCTATAAAAGAAAATGCATTAATTGTTCAACTGTTTGGCATAAGTGAATATTTAGCAAAATTCCTTCAATGTTTAAGCTGCTGCCAAACAAAAGTTTATAAATACAGCAATTCTGAATTACTAAATTAGTTGTACCTTGATGAAAGCATATAGCAAGAATCTCAGTTTTTACTTTTCCTCTTGGTTTCCATTCTGTATAAATAGCTGGATTCAAATTTCAAATTCCAAGAGATTCGCTGTTAGGTACATCCAGTTTAAGTTCACCTGAATGTCCATGGTGTTGCACTCATGTTCTAAGTCAGTTCACAATTTATCCTATCTTTACAATCTATACAACTTTTCAACAACTGCCTTGCTATAAGGTAGAGTATATCCCCTCTGCCCCAAAGTTATAATGTGATTCAAGAAACTGAGGTATACATAATTATGACATCAGAAAAGAAAAATGTCAAAATTTTTCAGGGTAACAATGTGGATAATTGAAGTGAACTTCCTAATATTTAAACTTAGGATATTCTATCTTTGCTGCTTTGCATAATTCCAGGAAAGACCATTCACAGCTCCTTATGTGTACAGCGCCTTCTGAAACTTTGTGGTGCACAGCCTAGGCAGTTATATACAGTGGCCCTGCAGCTTACCTCCCATTTGATTCTCCACGATTACCTTAGAAAACTCTACATATTTTCAAAATCCACCAACTTATTAAGTGTTGTGCACAACAGAAACTAAATTACAGATTCAGATAATTTACTTTGGTGTTTTGGTTAGTATACAATTCAGAATAGACAAGAAACAGAAGACTGATGTTTTAGAAGTTTCAGACACTGGTCAAGGTAGTCAATTAGCAAAGAGGTTTGGAAAATATGAACAAAGCACACCTAACCTATTTAAGCCAAACAGGGAGAATGCCCATGAAGATATTTCTCATGCCACCTCTACAATGGGGTCTATCTTCAAAGAGCACTTTGTTCACCCACCTTCTCCCTTTCCATAAAAAGACAAAGTATTGGGCAGTTACATAAAAATCTATTTAGTGAGTGGGATTAAGTAAGCACTATATCAAGAGATCCATCATGATCCTGTTTAATAGATTAGAACAGGACATAAGACTGCATAAACAATTGTATAGGTGTTAATATAGCTTTCTTTAAAATATTAAATGTAAATCTGAAATACACCTAGAACCTGCCTTAGAACAACCCCAAAGTTTGCTTCTCTCATGCAGTCATCTGATGAGCTTCAATTAAATCCCCTCCCCCAGTAATTTTAACATAAGGAACTACCAAAGGAATTCAATAGACATTAAAACAGTAAGCATTTCTAACGATTGTTAAAAACTCATATTTAATATACTATATGGATGATGCTTTTATTTTAAGTTGAACACCTATAAAATCATTATTGTTACTGAGTTTCTGTAAGTTTGGTTAGCTATAGGTTTAATTAACCAATATGATTTTTCTTGAAATATTCTTTGTATATCAGCAATATGCTGACGTATAGAAAAAGAACCATTTCAGAAAACTAGGAGGAAAAAACACAGTCACCCATAAAACTTTGAAAACCAAAACTTCCCCCTTTAACGTAGCAATAAATAATGCTGTCATGATCTATTAAATGCCACGTACTTTACAGAATGTTCCTAATTGAAAGAGTCTCTTCAATAACGAGAATTCACCCAAGAACCATTCAGACCTCATCTTTCTTCCACTATGAAATCTCAAGACTGCCTTCATAGTACATACAACAGTACCAGACGTAGTAATATGGAGAAAGCAGATGTGTCAAACATGTAATAAATTACAGACTCTTATACCAGTAAGAGGTGGAACAGCAGATTTTTCTGTACTTTTTAAACTTGGGGGCGTTAAGGGGGAAATTTTGCAAAAAACATTCCTCTCAATGCAAGTGACAACTAGCTAAACATGCACTGAATTGGGGGGGGCACATAAAACTACTGTTTTAGGAGGAATAGTTATTAGAAACCTTTAACGAAAGGTAGAACATGTTATTTCAGACACCATAAGCTCGAGTGCAGTGGCTATATAATAAAGGAAGGTGCCTATTCCTGAGGAAAACGTACTTAGTAATAATGCTGAACAGTTGAGTGTTAAATCTAAGTAGTGCTAGAAAGGCAATGATGGGAATTCAGGTAATGTGTTACAGAGAGAAACTTGTGAGAAATTCCATTACTTAAAAATAATGCTGTCCCTATTATTAAGTGTTTTTTTGGCTGATGTGCTAAAGTGCACTGGAAACCTCAGAACAGGTTTTTAAATTGGCCATGTCTTGTTAATACACTGCAGTCTTCAAATTTACACAGAGCTGCAGGTCTCCTGGATTTTTTCAAGTGTCACTCATCTAACTGAGCCTGAGAGCTGAGAAATGCCATCAGGTGCTCTACAGTCAGTTTAAAAAACATCCTCTACCTGGTATCTCTGCAGTGATTGTCTTGCTGCTCCCTGAAACTTCTTCATCATCATCTGATGAGCTCGTGCTTGAGTCACAAGTCAGGTCACTATCACTGGTACTACTGTCCTGCAACAAGTTGTATTTCTTTCGTGCAGCAGCCTCCCGTTTCTGCCTCAGTAGCCTGATTCTCTCCTTGTGCTTTTGGCTCCGATGACCTTTAACCTTGGCGACTCGGCCATTCTGTTTATCACTGGATTGCCGGTTTTTCTTGGCAGCCATGGTGGATGTTTCACTTTCAGATCGGGAGCGGCGAGACTTGCGCCCAACTGTGGCACCAGACACTCCAGAAGGGTCTCCTTCTACCGCGGTTTCTGCCTGGGAGGGTTCATTCTCCTCTGCAGAAGACAGTGTATCTGAATCGGCCAGGTGACCGCTAGAGGAAGGGGAAAGCATGCAGTGGTTAGAGGAGTCACTCTCATAAACTCGGCCAGGTGTCGGCTTGTCACTCTCCGTGGATGCTAACTGAGACTCAGAAGAGTCCCTTCTCAGTTCCATCAACAAGCAGGGCATTGAAGAAAGAACTGTAGAATCCACCACACCATCTTTCAGAACTTGAGATTCCAGTTCTACAGATCCATCTTCCTCCTTAGCTGTCTCTTGTTCAGATGTTTTTGGTGGGACTTCAGACTCAATGAGTTCTTCAACTTTTCCCACTGCCTCCTCCATCTTCATGTCAGACTTTCAAGTTAAATCATGGAGCAGAGTCTAGGAAACTACGTCAAAGATGCAACGGGAAAGCAACCTGTACAAAAACACACAAAAATCAATAAACAGAAATGGCAGATTATTTAATCAACACAACATTCCTACCTTTCTAAGTGGGCAGCAAAAGTTACCATCATATAGGCCTTTAAAATACATGTATCTATTATTTGCTTGAACAACAGTCAAATTCAGAGGACTTAATACGACCAAAATAGTGGCATACACAGCTACTAAAAATGGCACAATATTAATCTTCTATTACTGAACTTGCAAGACCAGCAAGCAACCAAACAAGGATTTTCAACTTTAAAACTTTATTTAAACTGTTCAAGAAAAGGATCCTCAAAACTTTGATATAGTTAGCATGTATGTTAACTTTAATATAAATGAAAAAGAATGCTCAAAAAAAACTGGTCTACAACAAGTGAACTGGAATGATTACTTTTACATTCAAATCCTCAAAGAAAGGAAGCAAGGGAGTGAGTTACAGTGGAGTGACATCAAATGTACACTTATGTTAAAGGGAAGAAAAAACCCATCAATTACGTGCATTTGGCAAGTGAGCAACAAAAGTAATTACATGCATCAAAGCTGTCATTCCTCTCAATAGGAGTTGCTCTAGAGGGGCATTAAGAAGAAAAACCTGAATCTGCTGTTTCCTCAGTTCTTCCTAATTCCCAGAAACCTCTCATCATGCTGAATATGATGAGTCTAATGTTTAAACATATGTTTTGTTTCATAAACAATAGCCACTAAATATAGATTAACTACTTTGTGAACCCAGAAAACCTAATACTCTCTATTCTGTGAATGACTTAAGGGGTTTAAAAGAAAACCCCCCCCCAAAAAAAAAAAAAAGAAAACCCCCTACACACATTCTCCACCTCCTATGCTAACTTTAGAACCTAATATCCTTCCCCCACTGTGTGTGCTACAACTCCACTTAATCACAGAGAAACAGGACATAATCTTTAACCACAAGAGTTGTGACCTATGCAGTGCAAACTGGTGGTTTTTTAAGAGGATGCTAACAATGTGCAAAGCAAGTAAATACCTCACCCTGAACAACTGATGTTAAAGAAGGCAATGACCATAATGTGCCATAAGTCACAGACAGACACAAACATTAAGCTAGATGGTATGTCAGTAAGGTACAATAAGACATCTCCGTCACTTCATTCCATCAAGTTACTTAATAGTTCACTATATGATAGACAGCAACTAGAAGATATCTGAAAAATCCTTTTATTGATCTAACATGACAAGCCTACATTTTTGCATACTATAAACATAAATGTTCTATATATCTGGGTTTTTTTCAGGTCCTGTTCTCAGCTGCTGATAAAACAGGCATTCTGATGAAGTTTCCTTAACACATTCATGAAAACCAGAACATTCATGGCCACTGGAAACATTAAGTTAAAAACAATCTCATGGAGCTTCCCTGGTGGCGCAGTGATTAAGAATCCGCCTGCCGGGCTTCCCTGGTGGCACAGTGGTTGAGAGTCTGCCTGCCAATGCAGGGGACACGGGTTCGAGCCCTGGTCTGGGAGGATCCCGCATGCCGCAGAGCAGCTAGGCCCGTGAGCCACAATTACTGAGCCTGTGCGTCTGGAGCCTGTGCTCCGCAACGAGAGAGGCTGTGATAGTGAGAGGCCCGCGCACCACGATGAAGAGTGGCCCCCACTTGCCGCAACTGGAGAAAGCCCTCGCACAGAAACGAAGACCCAGCACAGCCATAAATAAATAAATAAATAAATAAATAAAGAATCCGCCTGCCAATGCAGGGGAAACGGGTTCGAGCCCTGGTCCGGGAAGATTCCACGTGCCACGGAGCAACTAAGCCCGTGTGCCACAACTACTGAGCCTGCGCTCTAGAGCCCCCGAGCCACAACTGAAGCCCGTGCACCTAGAGCCCGTGCTCTGCAACAAGAGAAGCCACCGCAGTGAGAAGCCTGCACACCACAACGAAGAGTAGCCCCCAGTCGCCGCAACTAGAGAAAGCCCGCACGAAGCAACGAAGACCCAAGCAGACATAAATAAATAAATAAATAAAATTAAGGGGGAAAAAAAAATCCCATGTGTAGTCTATTTCATAAGCGTATTTGTACCATTACTAATTTTTGAGCTAAAAGAAAATAAGCATAAACGTCATTCCAAACACCATTCCAAAAGGAATGGAACACCACTGAAAGCCAACAGACGGAGTAAAAGTTAAACCAACAAACTGCCAGTGTCTTAAATAAAGCATGCTGACAACAAAAAAAAAAAAAAACAGGAAATAAAATATTCGTAGATATGCAATACCCCCAGGTATGAGGAATAAAACAGATTTTCTAACTGAATAAACATGAGAGTTGATTCTTTTGTAGAGAATGAAGTTATATTCTGGAATAAAATTTTTCTTAAAGCTGAAATGTCTGAGAAATGTACTCCAATGAAAAATTTGTTAAAATGATCCTTAAAACTCTTGTTTCTTCAACTAAATAAATTATGTGGGTAGCACAAACGAATCTAGTCTGTTTTTCCTTTAAGAAAACATGACAATTATCAATGTCTTTCAATATGACACGTCAATCGATTACCTTTCAACTTCCTTAAATTTAAGTGTTGAGATTTACAGTGACTTCTGCTGCCTAAAAAACAACCAGTATTGCAGTCAAAACCACTTAAATATGCCCATATCAATCACAAACACTGGCATCAACCATAAATAGGACATCAGTTAGCTCATCATGGTATGCCCATACTATGTGGCAAAAAAGAATGAAAAGGTTCTCCATATACTAATATGGAGCAATTTCCAACACAATGTTAAATGAACAAAAAAGATACATTATACCGTTTGTGTCAATAAAGAACAAAATTATATATGAGTTTGTCTATAGATGCACAGAAATCTCTAGGCGGATACTTAAGAAAATGGTAACACCAGCTGCCTTGGCAAGGAAAGCGAGTGAATGAAAGAACAGGAGTCAAAGACTTTTTACTGTATATAGTTTTGTACCTCTTGAATTCTGTATCCCGTATAAGTTATTACCTATTCAAAACTCCATTCTAACATAAAAGTCTTCTGAAGAAAAAAGGAGTTGTGTTTTTTTCTGCTCAGGACAGCAACTACTATTTAGGTCAAATTTAGTCAGTGAATTCTATTAGAATTTCCCCCCATAGTGGAATTTTGTTGTAATTCATAAAACACAAGAAAAAAAAAAAGTCACAGGAAATAGAAATACAAGCTCTGACAAAACTCCCTGCAATGGAATAAAAATGAAGTACAGATTAATCTTCCCAAACAATCAGATTATGTACTGCATATATTGTTTTTGATCAGGGGGAAAAGTGGGATGTTCCTGGTAGAGGTAGTCAAATGTAGTTGGCAGTAGAAATGATAAAACTATCAAATGGGAGCTGCATCCTTGAGATAAAAGTCTCTCAACCCTCTGGTTTAATGTTCACAGTGAATTTACATTCAAGTATGAAATATACAAGATAGCATTTATCCTATTAGAACAGCATTTCCTGCCATGCTGTTCTTCCCTCCAATCTAAAGGCAATCCCCTTCTGTGTATATGTATATATGTGTACATGTATATGTTAGTACAACTCATCCCCTCATCTCCCTAGAACCTTACATTATTGATTATTTCTTGGCACTCATCAACCTCTCACATTCATCTAGACCATCCATTCATTCATTCATTCACTCACTCATTCATTAAAAAATTTTTTAAATCCTCCTTCTATCTGCTACTTCAACCTCACATCTCCTCCTCCGGGTACTATTCTCTTCTTTCACAGCCACCCTTATTAAGAGAGTTGTCTAACCTCCCTTCCTCTATTTTCTTACCTCTCACACTCCCTCTCCAACCAAATCCCACCTGACATCTACATCTATCAAACTGGTAACACAGTTCTTACCAGGGTCATTGATGACTCCCATATCTCTAAATCCAACAGACAGAGTTTGGCCTTCATCTTACTGAATGTCTAAGCAGCATTCTATGCCTAACCACACTTTCTCCTCCTTAAACTGTCTTTCTTTGGCTTCCAGGTTTCCCTATTCTTCTGGCTGCTCTTTCTCAGCCTACTTTGTAGGCTTAACACTCTACCAAACCCCTCAGTAGTTAGTCCTTGGGCTACGTCTTCTTCCCACCCACCAAAGTGATCTATTCTCCACTCACAGTTTCCACTACCATCCCTATCCTAGTGATTTTGTTTCTCCAACTTAGACTTTCTCTGAGCTCTATACCAGTCCACTCAAATATCCACTTGATGTCATTTAGATTCACAGACAACCAATTCACCACATCAATCTTTGAACTACCCCACTCTGCTCCTTCTCTAGCTTTCCCTAGCTCAGTTAATAGCACTACTATTATCTCAGTTGTTCATGTCAAAAACCTAAGGGTTATACTTGACAATGCCTTCTCCTTTCCTCATTGCATCCCATCAATCACTAATTCCTATCAATCCTATGTCCTTAGATTTCTAGCTTGTCCACTATTCTCTATCTCCACTGTCAACCACTCTAAACACAACCTCCATCACTTATTTTTCAATGGAATGACTGAGAGTCAACTCCTGTCTCTCTATATTCAGTCTTGCTCCTACCCACCAACCTGTTCTCCATAGAACAGGCAGAACAATACCTTTACAAGGCAAATATGACATGTTTATATGAGAAAGTATTTTTTTTAAGACTTCACATACTTTCTGTTAAGTATTTTTAA
The DNA here is from genome assembly GCF_965194825.1 of Balaenoptera physalus. Taxonomy (NCBI): domain Eukaryota; kingdom Metazoa; phylum Chordata; class Mammalia; order Artiodactyla; family Balaenopteridae; genus Balaenoptera; species Balaenoptera physalus. The sequence continues at coordinate 28,084,992 of NC_138897.1, forward strand.
AATGTCCTATAAGGTTGGGGGTGGGGGTTGACCAAGAGGAGAGAGTAGTTAAAGGCAACTTGAGGGCTTCCCTGGTGGCGCAGTGGTTGAGAATCTGCCTGCCAATGTAGGGTACACGGGTTCGAGCCCTGGTCCGGGAAGATCCCACATGCCGCGGAGCAACCGGGCCCATGCGCCACAACTACTGAGTCTGCGCTCTGGAGCCCGTGAGCCACAACTACTGAAGCCCGTGCACCTAGAGCCCGTGCTCTGCAGCAAGAGAAGCCACCTCAGTGAGAAGCCTGCGTACCACAACAAAGAGTAGCACCCTGCTCGCCGCAACTAGAGAAAAGCCCGCATGCAGTAACTAAGACCCGATGCAGCCAAAAATAAATAACTTAATTTAAAAAAAAAAAAGGCAACTTGAGCTTTATCTGATGTTTTTCTCTCTCCCTTTAAAAGAATTATATGCAGACTTCCCTGGTGGCGCAGTGGTTATGAATCCGCCTGCCAATGCAGGGGACACAGGTTCGATCCCTGATCTGGAAAGATCCCACAGGCCGCGGAGCAACTAAGCCCGTGCGCCACAACTACTGAGCCTGCTCTCTAAAGCCCGTGAGCCACAACTACTGAGCCTGAGCTCTAGAGCCCACGAGCCACAACTACTGAAGCCTGCGCCCCCCAAAGCCCATGCACCACAACTACTGAGCCCACGCACCACAACTGCTGAAGCCCACACACTCCAGGGCCCACGTGCCACAACTACTGAAGCCTGCATGACTAGAACCCATGCTCCGCAAAGGAGAGTAGCCCCCACTAGCCGCAACCAGAGAAAGCCCGCCACAGCAATGAAGACCCAACGCAGGGAAAAAGAGAAAAAAAGAATTACATGCAATAATTTTCAAAACCTGGCTGTCAATTCTGGACAATGAAAATGCAGCGTTTTATTAGTCCTGTAATAATTAAGAAACTAAAACAACAGAATTTGAGGACAGGAAGAAAAGTTAAACCATGGTAAGGAAGCAGTACACTGCCTGCTCTGAGGAGATAAGGAAGTGGTAAGTATAAGAGTAAATTAGGCTACTGGGAAAATCTGGAGGGAGTTTGTATCATATCAGACCTCCTTCTTGGTCAGCAAAGCATAATACAAGGTGAAAAATAAGGCAGGTTTGGGGGTTTGTGAAAAATGGAAAAGGGTTTAACATACGCTACAGAAAATCTGACAAAGAATAAAACTGCTAAGTACAATGATTTACACAGGGTTAAAAAGAATTCACAATACTCAATTTCTAAACTATGTAGAAACCATTAACAGAAACTTGAGGTAAAATGTGATTGCTCTTCCCCGCTCAAAACCTCTGTCCACATCTCTAGTTTCATCTTGGGCCACTCACACCCTAGCTCTCTTTAGCTACAAAAACTGTCACAAAAACAATTTTTTCAGATCTCTGGCCTTTCACACTCATTTTGTGCCAGACCTCTTGCTGGCTACTCTTTGCAGGTTATCAGAATAAACACTGCTTCCTTGGGGGTAGCGTGGGTACCTTACAGACTAATAAGATCCCTGTTATAAGGGAGATCAGCTCGGTGCTTTGTGACCATCTAGAGGGATGGGATGGGGAGGGTGGGAGGGAGGGAGATGCAAGAGGGAAGAGAAATGGGAACATATTGTATATGTATAACTGATTCACTTTGTTATAAAGCAGAAGCTAACACACCATTGTAAGGCAATTATACTTCAATAAAGATGTTAAAAAAAAAAAAAAAAAAAAAAAAAGTTCTGTTATTTTAAGCAACTGAAAAAAAAAAAAAAAAAAAAAAGATCCCTGTTATATACATATTACACACCTATTTTCCTTCAGGACACTTTGCATAACTGTAGTTAAGTAATTGTGTCATTGTTTAATGTCCATCCCCCATACGTAAGGACATACAAAGGTTTAAAGGAAAATAACAGAAAATTATATAACCACTCCCCCCCCCCCAACTGATTTGTCTGTATGATTAACAGGCAAAAGAGACCTTAGGGCTTCCCTGGCGGCGCAGTGGTTGAGAATCTGCCTGCCCATGCAGGGGATGCGGGTTCGAGCCCTGGTCTGGGAAGATCCCACATGCCGCGGAGCAACTAGGCCCTTGAGCCACAACTACTGAGCCTGCGCGTCTGGAGCCTGTGCTCCGCAACAAGAGAGGCCGCGACAGTGAGAGGCCCGCGCACCGCGATGAAGAGTGGCCCCCCACTTGCCACAACTAGAGAAAGCCCTCCCACAGAAACGAAGACCCAACATAGCCAAAAATTAATTAATTAATTAATTTTTTTTTTAAAGAGACCTTAATGCAAAAATTATCATCAAAACAAAAGGTGTCATTCTAATCTTGCATGGCCCAAAGATAAACATAATGGGAATCTGTGGAAGTTTTCTTCTGACTACAAGTTTCTCAAGAAAGTAGAAAGCAAGGTCATCAGTTAAGAGTGAGGATAAGTAAGATGGTGGTGAGGCTGATCAGAGGACCAAGTGTGAAACAATAGTGAGAAAGTGAAGAAACTAGGCAAGTACAGTATATGATTTCCAGACAATAATAAGGGCCCACTCTAAGGGCTATAGCCATGAATTTAAAGTGCAACTGGTATACATGGATGTGTCTCCTCCTTTCAAGTTCAGCTGTATAAGTCCAAGTGCAGAGGAGGTAGACGCTGGATTTAACCTGAACTGTAGTTTTGCCAAGCAAGTAGAACAAAGCAAGAAAAAGCAAGTGTGTACAAGAATATGATTTAAATGATCACATTAAGAAGGTATAGGGTAGTGAAAATGTGGTAGGACCAATAGAATGGACATCCCAGTGGAGTAAGGGTATACACTGAACTGGAAAGATAGAAGGTGGTAGAGCACTGTGAATGAAACTGAGATTACAGAAGGGTTGCAGTTACTGGTAACTAACAAGATCTAAAATAGCACTCAAAGTGCTATCCTTGAATGACTGCCTGCAATGAGGGAAGTGTAGAAATTAAGAGTAATTAGAAATTTACAGCAATTTGATATTGTCCTGACAACCAAAGAGCATTTCGATTTCCTAGTATCTGATTTTGACTGTATTTTGCCCAAAAAATCCACCAACGATGGATTGTAAATAAAAATATAATGGCCCTTTACAACAGACAGTTCGAGAAACATAGGTTAGAGTATGACTATGGAAATACGTGGCTGAGGTAGGGAAGAGAACAAAACCATTATGGGAACTGAGTGGGCAGTGTCAGAAGAAGCATCTGTGCGTATATTGAAATGACCAAGAATTAAGACAAAAGTAATAATGGACAAAATGACACTAAGCAAGAAACAAAAATCATCACAATATAAGGGGTCAGTGGCGGGACTTCCCTGGTGGCACAGTGGTTAAGACTCCACGCTCCCAATGCAGAGGCCCCGGGTTCAGTCCCTGGTCAGGGAACTAGATCCCACATGCATGCCGCAACTAAGAAGTCCGCGTGCCCAGCCCACATGCCGCCAACTAAATGATCCCCCAGCCGCAACAAAGACCCGGCACAGCCAAAATAAATAAATAAAATATATTTTTTAAAAAACAAAAACAAAAAAGAAAGCACAGCCACCCCTTGCAAGGTGAAGCAGTGCCCTCAGGGGAAAGCCAGACTGTTATTAGTATCAGAAGATAAAGGGAAAGTTCAGAGAGGAGGTTGAGAATATTGGTGACTTTGCTGATGATAAACCAAAGTGGAAGGAAGCTGAAGACGGAGGGGAAGAAACAGAACAGGGAATGTGCAGTGCTTTCTGGAGATTAGAGTGCAGGAAACGGGGTGACTAAGAAGTCTGGAGCTTCTTGTGATATTCATGAAACAAAAAACTTATGTAAAGCACTCAGATATTTTCTTTCCATTCTATATAGTTAAAAAATTTGGTGCTGGTCATGACTCAGTAAAATGATTTCACAACTAATAGTTGGCAACCTGAAGCTTGAAAAACACTGTCTAGAGAAACATATGTGTCATAAAAGCACTGTTTTGTGATAGACAAAACAAAAACCAAACATTTATTAACAACAGAACGGTAAAATAAATTGTGGTAAATTCCTCCAATGAAGGAGCATATATAGCAGTGAAACAAATAAAAGACCACTACACAACTATATCAGCATGGATGAATATCAAAAACAACAGTAAGCAAAAAAATAAAAAAGGAAATTGCAAAAAAAACTTACAGTATAATTCAATATATAAAGTGCAAAATTAGACAAACTGAAATGACATATTATATATGGATACTTAGTTGTGCAATAAAACTACTTTAAAAAGCAAGGTAATTGTTACCAAGATATCAGGACAGTGGTTACCTCTGTGTGAAAGAGATGTGATGGATTATGAGTACAGAGTTTCATAAGTATTGTTAGGGCAAGACTTCTGGCTATGTGCAAGTGATGGGGTCAGCAAATCTCCCCAAAATAAAACTATAAAGCAAGACAAAATTGACAGAAACAGCCAATTCAGTGCTCTGGAAGTCACTCAAAAAGCATACACAAACCAAAGTGTTGATGCTTGAAAACCTGCAAAATTTCAATTAAGAACAGTGAAAATCTGTCTTGCCTGAGGCTGCTCCCATTTCCCCCCACCTCCCAGCTCAGTAGGTTCTACCGATTGAGATGGGGCATGCCCTGAGGATCTGCCAGTTTGCACTAACAAAGGGGCCTCATTCAGTTTGGAGTGGATGGCCACACTATGCCCTGGGCATTGTAGGTGCAAGTGACAATCTCAGCAGCAGGCAAGCAGGGCAGTAATGGGTTCTACTAACCTGAGGATGTAGTGATAAATGAGTCCAGCATATTCTTGGCTGAGGCTGCATGATTATGCAGAGGAGATGCCAAAGGGTCCAACAGAAAGTAAAAGCCCAGGCAGACTTGAAAATGGCCTGAACTTTAAAATGCACTCCCCCAACCACATACAGATCCATCAGTAAAGAAAAAAAATCCTTCCTGGAATTAGGTGTTTGAGCACAACTCTGCCCAAGCATTAGCTGGCCAATAAGCTATGCTAGAAAGGACAAGAGCAACCACTAAAAGGCCAGGCTGTAAATTTTAAACAGGAAAAAACAAAAACAAGAAAGCAGAGACATAAGCAACAACACACTGCAGGAGAGACAGATTTCACAAATTTACCCCAGTTATCTAAACAAAGAGATAGCAACATTTTCAAAGAGAAAAACAATCAGAATCCAAAGTTGCTACAATATTATCTAAAATGTCCAGTTTTCAACAAAAAATGAAGAGACTTTCAAAGAAACAGGAAATGTGCCCCATACACTGGAGATAAAAAGTCACTAGAGGGAATTCCCTGGTGGTCTAGTGGTTAGGACTCGGTGCTTTCACTGCTGGCCGGATTTGATCCCTGGTTGGGGAACTGAGATCCTGCAAGCAGCGTGGTGCAGCCTTAAAAAAAAAAAAAAAAAAGTCACTAGAAAAATGAGTGTCCCCAGATGTTGGACTTAGCAGACAAAGGCTTCAAAAGTTATTTCAAATATGTTCAAAGAATTAAAGAAAAATATGATTTAAAAATTACAGGGAAGGGGCTTCCCTAGTGGCGCAGTGGTTAAGAATCCACCTGCCAATGCAGGGGACATGGGTTCGAGCCCTGGTCCAGGAAGATCCCACATGCCGCAGAGCAACTGAACCCGCGTGCCGCAACTACTGAAGCCCACGCTCCTAGAGCCCATGCTCCGCAACGAGAAGCCACCGCAATGAGAAGCCCACGCACCACAACAAAAAGTAGCTCCCGCTCGCCGCAACTAGAGAAAGCCCACGCGCAGCAATGAAGACCCAATGCAGTCAAAAATAAATAAATAAAATAAATAAATTTATTTTAAAAAATTACAGGAAAGTATGATGACAATGATTCCACAAACAGAGAACCTCAATAAGACAAGTCATTGAAAGAGAACCAAATGGACATTTTGTCCATTTGAAAGGAAAAATTCACTAGAAGGGCTCAACAGCAGATTCAAGATGGAAGAATAAAGAATCAGTGAGGGGCTTCCCTGGTGGTGCAGTGGTTAAGAATCCGCCTGCCAATGCAGGGGACACGGGTTCAAGCACTGGTCCAGGAAGATCCCACATGCCGCAGAGCAACTAAGCCCGTGCGCCACAACTACTGAGCCTGCGCTCTAGAGCCTGCTCGCCACAACTAAAAAGTCCACGCACAGCAACAGAGACCTAACACAGCCAAAAATATAAATAAATAAATAAATTTTTTAAAAAATCAGTGAATATGATGAGAGCTCAAAAGGAATTACACGATTTGAAGAATAAAAAAGATTAAAGAAAAATGAACAGAGCCTCAGAAACTTATGGGACATCAAGAATGCCAACGTGTGTGCAATAGGAATCCCATAAAGAGAGTAAGAAAAAGATAGAAAAGATATATTAAAACATAATAGCTCAAAACCTCCTCTAAATTTGATGAAAAACATTATTCCACACATCCAAGAAGCTCAACGAATCTCAAGTAAAATAAACAGAGGTCCACACAGACACATCATAGTCAAACAAGTGAAAGAGAAAAATACTGAAAGGAGTACAAGAAAAGATAACTCATTATATATACAAGGAAACCACAATTAGATTAACAGTTGATTTTTCATCCAAAGATCTGGAGGCCAGAAAGTAGCAGAATAATATTCAAAGGGCTGGGGGGAAGTGGGGGAACTATTAACTAAGAATCCTATACCCAGCAGAACTATTCTTTCAGAATGAAGGTGGAGCAGGGGAGGGAGGGAGGGAACAAAGAAAATTCACAGATAAACAGTGACTAAGAGACTTCATTGGTAGCAGACTTGCTTTACAAGAAATAATAAAGGAAAGTCTTCAGACTGAAAAGAAATGACACCATACTGTGACTTAAATCCACAAAAAGAAATTCGGACAATGAAAAGTGATAACTATGTAAGTTAACATAAAAGGTTCTATTGATATAAATAATGTTTACTTCTCTCTTACCTTCTTTTAAAAAATACAAGACTGTACAAAGCAATGATTATAACACTGTACTGCTAGATTTATAATATACGTAGATGTTACATGTATAAAAATAATAGCATAAAAAGGAGGGAGGAGATGGAGCTCTCCTATACTGGGGTACTGTTTCTGTATATTGTTGGAATTAAATATTAATCTGAAGAAGAATACAGTAAATGAAGATACACATGTTAATCCTCAGAGCAACCACTAAGAAAATAACTCCAAAAATAGTTTAAAAACACCCCCCCCCAAAAAAAAGCAGTGAAAGTGGTACAGAGGACCAACACCACAAAAAGGAGACATTAGAAAATAACAAAATGGCAAAAGTAAATCCAACCATATTAATAGTTACATTAAATATAAATGTCCTAAACACTCCAATCAAAAGGTAGAGATTGTCAAACTGTATAAAAAATATCTAATTTTATGCAGTTTGCAAAAGACATATCTTAGATTCAAAGATATAATAGGTTGAAAGAAAAGAATGGAAAAAGCTATACTATGCAAAGAGCAAGCATAGGAAAGCTAAAACATTAACAACATCAGACAAAATCGACTTTAAGATAAGAAATATTGCAAAAGACAAAGAGGAACATTTCATAACAATACAAAGGAAATTATACCAGGAAAATATAAAAATTATAAACGTATACACTACCTATAAATATATATGCACTTAACAAAGGTTCAAAATACACGAAGCAAAAACTGACAGAATAGAAAGGAGATAATTCAACACTAACAGCTGCAGATTTCAATTCCTCATTCTAAATGGATAAAACTAGACAGAAAATCAGCAAGAATATAGAAGTTTTGAACATTATTCACGAACTCAACCCGTAAGACACATATAATACTCCACTCCTTCGGTGGTTACTGGCATATACAGCTGGGTACAGGGTAACCCCCAACTAAGACGCGGGCTATACGAAAAGTAAAAAGAGAAGTAATCAACTTTGATTTGAATTAGATAATGCTCATAGGAATACTGGTCTCAAAGAAAAAAAAACAGAAATACAAACTTGGACATTATCAATATATGCAGAGGAGATAGCTGAATATATCAGCTCATTCAGGGAGAAAACAGAGTGAACAGAGAAGAGACTTTAACAGTCTTTTTTAAAAATTGTGAACCAGGGGCTTCCCTGGTGGCGCAGTGGTTAAGAATCCACCTGCCAAGGCAGGGGACACAGGTTCGAGCCCTGGTCCGGGAAAATCCCACATGCCGCGGAGCAACTAAGCCCGTGTGCCACAGCTCCTGAGCCTGCGCTCTAGAGTCCGTGAGCCACAACTACTGAGCCCGTGTGCCACAACTACCGAAGCCCTTGCGCCTAGAGCCGGTGCTCCGCAACAAGAGAAGCCACCGCAACGAGAAGCTCACGCACTGCAACGAAGAGTAGCTCCCGCTCGCCGCAATTAAAGAAAGCCTGTGAGCAGCAAAGACCCAATGCAGCCAAAACTAAAATAAATAAATATATAATTTTTTTTTTTAAAAGTGTGAACCAGCTGCTTTAGTCTATAAACTGGTAGGTAAGAAATATATCTTTGGAAGAAAAAAAACCACAAAGACAACCATAAAACACACAGGAGAAAGTCTTCCTTCTTGCAGTATATTCTTGGATGTTTAACAACTTCCAGTACACTTAGAGTTGTGAGAAAGGGCCATGATAAGTGAGGTCTTATCTAAGATGAGACCACTATAGGGAACCCTCCTGAGGATTTTGACATAGCTATTCATAAAATCATTAAGCACCTAACATAAGAAGGTCTTGCCGTTCATACTTTTCAATTTAAGCCCTGTGAACAACCATCGTTAACCATTCTTTAACACCACTGCATGAAATGACACAAAAATGAATGAATAAACTGACACTGTATTGTCCTTCCTGAAACGGCAAATGCAAACTGAAGTCATTTGCTGTTACAAGTTTACTGTTACTAAAGGCACTTTTTCCGTTGAAACCACAAATTGACACAAGCACAGCCCACTAAGTGAAACTGCTTCTAGGCAAGATTTTGCTCGACAGTCTACAAAATGGGGAACTCCTGCATCAGTTTATTTCATATCACCACCCTAGAACTCTAAGAAACACAAGCAGGTAATGCCTCAAACATGAGCTAGATGAACCAGTTAACTTAAACTGCGCTTCCTGACATGTACAAGCCATAGCATTAGATAATTCATGAATTCCCACTTTGCTCTCTTGCACAAAACAAACAGCTTTCTATTTAGACAAAAAAGCAACTTTAAAGAGGGTTGTTTCAAGTTTGTCAATGTTTTACTGACAAAAGAAGAATTCTTTTCTGCCCATTTGAGTAGAGGCTATAATATTTTCCCTGTCACAGAAATTTAAGTTTAAAACAAAAAGTCTTACAACTGATCCTGTCTATTCCCTTGCAATGCAGGATTGGTCCAAACAGGTGACCTATTGTCTTATCTAATCTAGCTTCAAGTACCAAGTGATAGAGCTTATACCAACCTCCCTTGAGAGATCACTATGTTCCAAATAGAATTTATAACGTTTTCTTCCAAGATTTAGTCTACTGCAGCCATTCATTTTACTTAAAATTGATACTAAAAAGCTATCTATATCAGTGACCCAAAACCACCCAACATAAAAACAGTCTACAAGAAACACAATAAAGATCAATCTTCATGTCAGTCTGCTCTTAATTTCAATATTTAAATTTTTTAGTCATTTCTCTCCCCCCCAAAAACATCTATACCCACAAATTTTCAAAACTAGTACACAGGCATCAGACCACTAAAAAACAAATTTGGGTACTGGGTTCTCCGCTCTTTAATTCAAAGCAGTCAGACTCTCCTCTAAGTTTCGGGGCTTTTTTTTAAAGAAATATTTGATTGAAATATTTCCATAGAGGAGTGTACACATAAGAGTGCAACTTGAATTTTTACAAAATGAATATATCCATGATCACATACAGAATATTCCCCCAATCCCAGAAGCCTCCTTCATGCCACCATTAGTCATTAACTGCCCCCCAAAAGTAACCATTATTCTGACTTCTATCACCACAGATCAACTTTGCCTGCTCTAAACCTTTAGGTGATATAAACAAATGGGGGAATATTCCATGTTCGTGGATTGGAAGACTCATTATTGTTGAGATGTCAATTCTTCCCAACTTGATCCACAGGTTAAGTGTATTCCTTAAAACACAAGCTATTGTGTAGATATTGACATATTGATCCTAAAGTTTATAAGGAAAGGCAAAAGACCCAGAATAGTCAACACAATAAATAAGGTTGGGGGACTGACATTGCCCAACTTACTATAAAGCTACAGTAATCAAGATAGTGAAGTACTAGCCAAAGAAGAGATACATAGATCAATGGAAAAGAATATAGAAAGTCCAGAAATGGACCCATACAAACAGTCAACTGACCTTTGACGAAACAGCAAGGGCAATTCAATGGAGAAAGAAGTCTACTCAACAAATGGTGCTGGGGAGGGATAAATTGAGAGACTGGGATTCACATACACACTACTATATATAAAGTAGATAACTAATAAGGACCTACTGCATAGCACAGGGAGTTCTTCTCAATACTCTGCAATGACCTATATGGGAAAATAGTCTAAAAAAAGAGTGGATATATGTATAACTGATTCACTTTGCTGTACAGCAGAAACTAACACATTTTAAATCAAGTATACTCCAATAAAAATTTTTTTTTAAATGGTGCTGGAACAATTGCATATCCACATTAAAATATAGATAGATACAGAACTTACACCTTTCACAAAAGTTACCTCAAAATGGATCGTAGACATAAATGTAAAATGCAAACCTATAAAACTTCTAGGTGAAAAAGGAGAAAATATAGGTGAACTTAGGTTTGGCAATGAGTTTTTGTTTTTTTTATTTTTTAAATTTATTTATTTTATTTTATTTTTGGCTGCGTTGGGTCTTTGCTGCTGCACGCAGGCTTTCTCTAGTTGCGGCGAGCGGGGGCTATTCTTTGTTGCGGTGTGCGGGCTTCTCATTGTGGTGGCTTCTCTTGTTGTGGAGCACGGGCTCTAGGCATGCGGGCTTCAGTAGTTGCAGCACACGGGCTCAGTACTTGTGGCTCGCAGGCGCCACAGTGCAGGCTCAGTAGTTGTGGCACACGGGCTTAGTTGCTCCATGGCATGTGGGATCTTCCTGGACCAGGGCTCAAACTCGTGTCCCCTGCATTGGCAGGCGGATTCTTAACCACTGCGCCACCACAGAAGCCCTGGCAATGAGTTTTTAGATACAACACCAAAAGCACAACCAATGAAAGAAAAAAATTGATGAGTAGACTTTATTAAAATTTAAAACTTCTGCCCTGCAAAAGACATACTACAACTGCAGCCAGAATTGTTTTTGTTTAAAAATGAAAATCTGATCTTGCTATACCTCTGGTTAAACTCTTCAAAGTACTAAAACCATTTTTAAAAGACGAGGACAGATGTTATTTAATTCAGCTAATATGTATTAAGTACTTATTGTGTCAGGCAACATGCTAGCTTTGGGATTACAAAATGAAAAAGTCATGGTACTCACACTCAAGTGTAATCAAAAATAAAGATCTGGGGCTTCCCTGGTGGCGCGGTGGTTGAGAGTCTGCCTGCCAATGCAGGGGACACGGGTTCGAGCCCTGGTCTGGGAAGATCCCACATGCCACGGAGAAACTAGGCTCGTGAGCCACAATTGCTGAGCCTGCGCGTCTGGAGCCTGTGCTCCGCAGCAGGAGAGGCCGTGATAATGAGGCCCGCGCACCGCGATGAAGAGTGGCCCCCACTTGCCGCAACTAGAGGGAAAGCCCTCGCACAGAAACGAAGACCCAACACAGCCATAAATAAATAAATTTAAAAAATAAATAAAAAATAAAAAAAAATAAAGATCTGTTGAAAACCTACTATTCAAATGTTTCAGGGCAATTAAAGACAGTAAGTAGTTCACACAAATGAACTGGCTGAGTACAAGTAGGACAGAATTAAGTAAGTACTACAGGAAAGTATAAAGAACTCTGGACATTCATAAGATCAAAACTAGAAAAAGTGTCTACAAAGAGGATCATAATTTAACTGGGTTGGAAAAATAAGAATGATTTCAATAAATAAAAACAAGAGGGTTTCCCTGGTGGCGCAGTGGTTAAGAATCTGCCTGCCAATGCAGGGGACACGGGTTCAAGCCCTGGTCTGGGAAGATCCCACATGCCACGGAGCAACTAAACCCGTGCGCGACAACTACTGAGCCTGCACTCTAGAGCCCGCGAGCCACAACTACTGAAGCCCGCGCGCCTAGAGCCCACGCTCTGCAATAAGAGAAGCCACCGCAATGAGAAGCCTGCGCACCACAACAGAATAGCCCCCACTCGCGGCAACTAGATAAAGCCCACGCACAGCAACGAAGACCCAACACAGCCAAAAACAAATAAATAAATTTATTTAAAAAATAAAAAATAAAAACAAGAGTAAAAGGGCTACTACAAAAATCTTAACCTAAATTCCATAATGAGAGACATGAGGAAAAAAAATCAAAGGAAACAAGAAAGGTCAAACTTACTTGACTTAAAACCCAAGAAGGAACTTCAAAGTTTCATTTGAGTTACCTTAAAAGTTGATTACATTTAGATGACAGGTCTATTCTGGCAAAGACAGTAATCCTACAGAAACAAAACTGCTGCCAGTTTTCATCAATGTCACTCTAAGCACTAACACAATATGGTAATAGTCATGAGATATGGTGATCCAATGTCTTTCAAAAATGAAAATAAAAGTTCATAAAAACACCAGTCTTAAGGTGAGAAAAGGGAAATGCTGTGTCCACTGGCAAACTACTGATGTTCTCTAACATTGGTTTTCCTTGTTTGTAAAACTTCAGTTCTTGGTAGGATGAAATAAATGACACTTAAAGCACCTAGTACATAACAAGCACAAAGTCAAATTTCAAGAAATAGTGTTTTTTAGTATTTTTATTCTCTCTTCTTCCTCTTTACTTCAAGTCCATCACAGAACAAACAAGTCACTTCTCTACAACCAAAGTCATGAGGATTCATTCAGGCTTTCAACACATATTTATTGAGTACCTAGTGTTAGCTACTATGCCAGGCACTGGGAAATATATGGTACATTCCTAATGGAACTTAGAGCCTAAGGGAGAGACAATCAAATAATCACACAAGTGAATAATCATGCAAATATTAAATTTATTTCTGCGGTAAGTCCAGCAGAGAAAAGGTATGTTGGCACCATGAAAGGAGAAAAAGAAGAGGAATGTAACATAGACTAGGAGATCTAGGAAGGCTTCCTGAGGAATAAATAGGAACTCACTGTTTCAAATAGGGAAGGCAGACATAGATTTAAGCTGATTTGTACTTTAAAAAGACCATTCTGAGTTAAGAATCCGCCTGCCAATGCAGGGGACACGGGTTCAATCCCTGGTCCAGGAAGATCCCACATGCCACGGAGCAACTAAGCCTGTGCACCACAACTACTGAAGCCCACGCACCTAGAGTCGGTGCTCCGCAACAAGACAAGCCACCGCAATGAGAAGCCCACACACCACAAAGAAGAGTAGCCCCCGCTCGCCACAACTAGAGAAAGCCCACAAGCAGCAACAAAGACCCAACGCAGCCAAATAAATAAACAAATAAATAAATAAATATAAAAAGACCACTCTGGTTACATAGTGGAGAATGGATGGAAAAGGTAAGAGTAAATGTCAGCTGAACAATTCAAAGGCAAGGCTAAAAATTTCAGTAACTCTAGACTGACTGCAGTGGCAACAGAGAGATATGAGTGAATATGAGAGATCACAGAGCAAATACGGGAGGTGAAAAAGGCAGGTATCGGGACTTGCCTGGTGGCGCAGTGGTTAAGAATCCACCTGCTAATGCAGGGGACACGGGTTTGAGCCCTGGTCTGGGAAGATCCCACATACCGTGGAGCAACTAAGCCCATGCGCCACAACTACTGAGCCTATGCTCTAGAGTCTGCGAGCCACAGCTACTGAAGCCCACACGCCTAGAGCATGCCACAGAGCAACTAAGCCCGTGCGCCACAACTACCGAGCCTGTGCTCTAGAGCCTGCGAGCCACAGCTACTGAAGCCCACATGCCTAGAGCCTGCGCTCTGCAACAAGAGAAGCCACTGCAATGAGAAGCCCACGCACCGCAACAAAGAGTAGCCCTCGCTTGCCGCAACTAGAGAAAGCCTGCTCACAGCAATGAAGACCCAATACAATCAATCAATCAATCAATCAATCAAGGCAGGTATCAACGAAAAGTCCTTGGTTTCTAGATTCTGCAACTAGACTGATGGTAGAACCAATCACTAAGGGAACATGAAAGACCTGTGTAGTGAATGGAGAGGGGAAAGGGACATCAAGACTTTAATATTAGGCATAGGGAGTTTAAAGTTTCTTTGATATGGAGGTTCTTTAAAAAACTAAAAAGAGACTTACCATATGATCCAGCAATCCCACTCCTGGGCATATATCTGGAGAAAACTAATTCGAAAAGATACATGCACCCCAATGTTCACTGCAGCACTATTTACAATAGCCAAGACATGAAAGAAACCTAAATGTCCATCGACAGATGAATGGATAAAGAAAACGTGGTACACACACACACACACACACACACATATACACACAAATGGAATATTACTCAGCCATAAAAAAGAATGAAATAATGCCATTTGCAGCAACATGGATGGACCTAGAGATTATCATACTAAGTGCAGTAAACCAGACAAAGATAAATATCACGCGGTATCACTTATATGTGAAATCTGAAAAAAAAAAGATACAAATAAACTTATTTACTAAACAGAAATAGAGCCACAGACACAGAAAATAAACTTATGGTTACCAACAGGAAAGGTGGGGGAAGGGATAAATTAGGAGGATGGGATTAACATATATACACTACAATATATAAAGTAGATAACCAACAAGAACCTACTGTATAGCACAAGGAACTATACTCAATATTTTGTAATAACCTATAAGGGAAAAGAATCTGAAAAAGAATAGATATGTGTGTGTGTGTGTGTGTGTGTGTGTGTGTGTGTGTGTGTGTATATATATATATATATAAAACTGAATCACTGTGCTGTACACCTGAAACTAACAAGACATTGTAAATCAACTATACTTCAATTTTTTAAAAAAGTACCTTTGAGACATGTAAAGAAATGCTGAGGAAGCACTAAGATATTTAATATTTAGATCTAATGCTTGGGAGAGGTACGGATGAATTTTCCTGCCAATAATACTAAAATATCCTTGGCATTCCTAAGAAAACATGAAACAAAATCATGAACTGGAAAAATTCAAATCTTTGAGAATCAGTACCATTTTCTTCTATTTCTCTGCAGCTGACTCTCATCATACTTAAAAGTAATGACAGATGAAAAATAAAGGCAGCAAAGTAGAGAAGAAAAATAATTTAAGAAACTTGAATTCTAATCTTAGGTCTACCATTAACTGCATAAATAAGGATGAGTATCTTTTTTTAGTTCCTAATCTACAAGCCTTAAAAAAGAAAAAAAGAAGAAGTAGGGAGTAAGGATACAGACTCTAATGGTTATTAAGAGCAACAAACATGTACACATGACAATGTTTACAGAATGCTTTAAAAAGTCTAAAGCACTACACAGCTCAGACACCTCTCAATATATACCCTGTATGTGTGTAGGAAAGCAGAACAGTTGTTTTAGTAGTATTTTAGTACTAATCTTACATTCTTGTAAAAATAACTGCAAATAATTCAGCCTTTGGCATGACTGGATCGACTGATGGCCAAGGATACAATGTATCTGTGGGGGGTGGGGGTGTGGATGTGTGCATATATGCTCAATAACTATTAAAATCAAGCACTCTCTACTCTCTAGAAAATCAGCTAAGCATTTAAATGCATAACCCACCCCCAATAATTCTGTAAGGTAAATACAGTTGACCCCTGAGCAACAGGTTAGGGGTGCCAACCCTACTCGCAGTCAAAAGTCCAGTATAATATAGTCAGCCTTCCCTATACTCCTTTCTTCCATATCCTCGGGATCTCCATATCCTTGGCTCATGTAGTACTGTAGTATTTACTACTGGAAAAAAAAAATACCCATAAGTGGACCCACACAGTCCAAACTCATGTTGTTCAAGGATCAACTGTACTATTAACCCATTTTACAGATAGGTACAAAGTTAGGCAATTTGCACAAACTCACAGAGCCAATACTGGAGTCAGAATTTTAACCAAAGCAACTCCAGAGTCCAAGTTCTTCCCTACTCATCACTCCAAAGTATAACCCACCTAGCACTATACCTTAAAATAATATGCTGTTCAATAAATATTTACTATTGGTGATAGTAATAATCAAAAAAAAAAGGGTGCTTCTGCTATAATTCTACTTTTAACACTGATTTTCAGCCAAAAATGCTTAAGAATATACTGCCAAAAACTGGAAGCAACCAAGACATCCTTTAGTACAGGGGTCCCCAACCCCTGGTACCGGTCCATGGCCTGTTAGGAACTGGGCCACACAGCAGGAGGTGAGCGGCAGGTGAGCGAGCAAAGCTTCATCTGCCGCTCCCCATCGCTCACATTACTGAACCATCCCCCCCACAATCCCATCAGTGGAAAAACTGTCTTCCACGAACCAGTCCCTGGTGCCAAAACGGTTGGGGACCGCTGCTTTAGTAGGTGAATGAATAAATTGTTACATCTGGACAATGGAATATTATTCAGCACTAAAAAGAAATGACCTCTCAAGCCATGAAAAGACACTGGAGAAACTTAAATGCATATTACTAAGTGAAAGAAGCCCATCTGAAAAGGCTACATAGTGTATAAATCCAACTGTATGACATTCTGGAAAAGGCAAAACTATGGAGAGATAGTAAAACCATCAGTGGTTGCCAGGGATTCGGGGTAGGGACGGATGGATAGGCAGAACACAGAAGATTTTCAGGGCAGTGAAACTGTAATTGTGGAAACATGTCATTATAAATTTATCCAAATCCATAAACAACACCAAGAGTGACCCCTAACGTCAACTATGGACTCTGGGTGATAATAATGTGTTAATGTAGGTTCCTCAGTTGTAACAAATGTACCACTGGGGGAGCGGGGGTGGGGGGAGAACGTTGATAATAGAGGAGACTATGCATGTATGGGGCAGGGAGTACATGGGAAATCTCTGAATTTACATTCAATTTTGCTGTGAACCTAAAACTGCTCTTAAAAAATTAAGTCAATTAAAATAAATAACTAAATAGTCTGTTTAAAAACAAAATCAGAAGTTGCCAGAGGGTGGTGGAGAAGAGGGAGGAATTAATAAGAGGAGATCTTCAGGGAAGTGAAACTATTGTTAGATACTATAATGATGGATAGGCATTTGTCAAAACCCACAGAACTGTTATTTCGCATTATTCAACAGAGTATCTCTTTTTCAACACAGAGTGACCCCTAATATAAACTTGAACTTTAACAATGTATCAATATTAGCTCATCAATGGTAACAAATGTACCAAACTAATGCAAGATGTTAATAAATAACAGGAGAAACTGGGGAGGGGGGTTAAAGAAACTCTCTGTACTTTCTGTTAAATTTTTCTGCAAACCTAAAACTGATCTAAAAAATAAAGTCTATTAGGTTTTTTTTTAATGCTGAGGAAACTTGTTGGCATGGAGGTGCTGGGGGGTCCAACTCTGTCCTCATGAGAGGAAAGCCTGGCTGGAAACGAAGCCCACAAAGAAAAGCAATAAAGAGCCAGTATACAAGAGAGAAAAACAGTGCCCAGATGACATCAAATGAACTCCTAGATTCAGCTAGGCCAGCTGCACACTGGAGTTACCACAGTTAAATTAACCTATTAAATCTCATTTTTGCTTTTTAAAAAATGCGTATGATCACACACACATGTTATAGTCATCTCCTGAATAAACAGCTTCATAGGAACTAGGGTCACAGCATATAGAAAACCCTGTAGTTAGTGGCTCTCCTCGTAGACTTCATGGAAAAGTTAACATGAGCGCAATCTGCATTACCCTGGCCTTTGCTTCTCAGCATCAGAAAACTAGTGCCTCCAAGTGGCACTACGGGTGCTGCTGGTCAATTTTAGCCACAGCATAAAATACTCAACCATGAATTAGCCAAGACCTCAATGTTTTCAAAAAGTTTCAAGGATTATTTTAAAAAGATAGAGTCAATTCCATTTGAAAAACCCACTAAAAGAATGTTTCTTTCAGTCACTAATGATTTTTAAAAAGAAATTGATAAACGTTTTATTGCTTATTTGTAGGCTTTTATAAAAGCTGTAATTTAAAAAGATACACACAGAATAAGTGGTCTACCCACACTGACAACTTACCTAAACAATTCTATTTAGGTTTTCAGAGCATTTTAATTATTTTTATTAATTATTGCTCATAGTTAACCTGAAATGTATAATCCTCATTTCTAAGAAAAGAATATGTAGGTCAATGGCCAAGTTATATTTAGATATATTTAGACAGATATATTTAGAACTGTTTCCAAATTTCCAACCTGCTTCTTAACCTAAGACTAGATCATGCTACACAAGTAGCCTCCTTTAACCGAAATAAAAGTTCTGAACACGTGGATCTTTACAAAAGATAAAGTAGGTTATATATTTAAAAGATAAGGTTTTAATACAGATTCCTTTAAATCAAGTTTTTGTAATATATTTGAAGTCTGATATTTAAAATTCATTTTTTGTTGCTAAACCATTTGTAGATGACCTGTTTCTGGGCAGCCAGAAAGGCCACCCATCACACACACACATTTGTGGGGAACCTGGTGCTAAAATTTGGTTTTGCCCACAAATATACAAGAATATATCTCCTGCGTAAATCAAGGCACATCTACATTTTACACTGGAGAGGGTAAACAAGACTGCTCCTTGCTTAGACCCCCAGTTTCTTTATATACATTTCCTTACGATTAGAATAAAATTTGAATTTTTTTTTGAGGCTTACAAGGTATGTCTTGCTCAATCCTCACTTCAGCATCATTTTGTCTCTTTAGGCTCCAAAATCTTCAATTTTTCTGATTCAGGGTATTTTGCACTTGCTGTTCACACTGCCAGGAAAGCACTCCCCTAGCTCTTTTTCAGGCTGGCTCTCATATTTCAGGTATCAATTCAAATTGACATTACAAAGGTCTTCCCTGAATGCATTAAGTGCATCCTCTCACCATACCCCATTATTCTTTTTTTTAAGTGTCTAAAATTATCTTGCTTATTTATGTGTCTAGGTTATTGCCTACCTGCTTCATAGAATATAAGACACAAGAGGGCAAGGATTTTGTCTCATTGATTACTATACCAGCACCACTAGAAAAATACCCAACACACAGTAGACACAATATTTCTTGAACATATACTTTTTTGGGGTGTGGGGGCTGTGCCACACGGCATGCAGGATCTTAGTTCCCCAACCAGGGATCGAACCCGTGCCCCATGGAGTAGAAGCGCGGAGTCTTAAGCACTGGACCACCAGAGAAGTCCCGTTCTTGAACATATACTTACAGTCAGTATTTATTAAGCAAAAGACATTTTGCTAGGCCCTGTGGATAAGTCCCATATCACTTAAAAATTAAATGTTTTACTAAAATAGAATCTTAAGGACATCTTAATTTTTTTTTAAGTGGACATTTTAAAATCTCACATATTTGTTAATAACGTCCAAACCATTTAAAAATTTTAAGTACAAACTCTGCTACAGTGCAGTTACTTCAGCACTGACTTTCACTACAAACGCATCATTAGCATAGCATGTGTCCTTTCAGATATGCATAATAATGATACAAGGCTTTAGAAATGATTTATTTTTTCAAAACAGCAGCTACCAGATATGCAAATGCATGCCATATCTTTGCTTAGATCTATGGCTCAGTTAGTACAAGCTAGAAATATTTAAATAACAAATACCAGGAATTCCCTGGCAGTCCAGTGGTTAGGACTCTGAGGAACTTCCATTGCAGGGAGCACGAGTTCCATCCCTGGTCAGGGAACTAGGATCCCACATGCCATGCAGCGTAGCCGAAAAAAAAAAAACCCAAGCCACTCCATAATTTGGCTTTGCCCACAAATATACATCTGTTGTGTAAATCAAGGTATATCTACATTTTACACTTAAGAAGGTACACAAGACTGCTCCTTTGATAGTTCTCCCTAAAAACAAAACATCCATTGTTTTGATTCATCTTACAGAAACCACACAACCACCATTTCTTTGGTATCTTTATATCTGAAGAAAATGGTATAGTTTTCCATACGCATTTACTTAACGTTATGCCCAATGATGTGAAATGGTTAATCAATGAAAGTAAAAACTATGCCATGTAAGGAGGGAAAAGAGGAATTATGAAGCAAAGGAGTTGCAGTTTAAATAGCCTCACAGCAATCTAGTCTAAACAAATTTTTTATTTATTTATTTTTTAAAATTTATTTTCTATTTATTTTTGGCTGCATTGCGTCTTCATTGCTGAGCGCGGGCTTTCTCTCATTGCGGTGAGCAGGGGCTACTCTTCGTTGCGGTCCGCAGGCTACTCATTGCGGTGGCTTCCCTTGTTGCGGAGCACCGGCTTTAGGCATGCGGGCTTCAGTAGTTGTGGTGCACGGGCTTAGCTGCTCCATGGTATGTGGGATCTTCCCAGACCAGGGATCGAACCCGTGTCCCCTGCATTGGCAGGCGGATTCTTAACCACCGCGCCACCAGGGAAGTCCCTACTTTTATTTTTTAATTTTTATTTGGCCGCACTGCACAGCTTGTGGGACCTTAGGTCCCCTACCAGGGACTGAACCCAGGGTCACAGCAGTGAAAGCACCAAGTCCTAACCACTGAACCGCCAGGGACGTCCCTAAACAAGTTTTCTAAATTTTTTTTTTTAAATAGGCTTAGCTTCAAAATCTAAAAATTGTTAGCTGCCTTACAGTTCAAATATTCAACTATGCATGTTTATTACTGAACTTACGATTCAAAAATGATGCACTCTCCCAGCAGTAAAAATCAAATCAATTGGACTGTTTCTATACTTTTGTTAAAATATTTACTTCTTATATGGATGAGACTTAAAGAAAGTCATGAAACCACCAATAAGAATGTAGCTAACTCTAAGATAACAGAAGTTCCTGCTTTCGCGACAGTTATGATATGAAACAGATTATAGCTTGCGTCTACTGCTAACTCATTTTTTTAAGCAGTAGTAACTTCCCTAGTATGTAACTGGGACCAAGGTTTAAAAAAAAAAAAATCCATGACAATCAGTCATGGGTTTTTAAAACCACTCTCTTAGGTTTTTGTCAAAATTTGCCTACTCTACACCAGAAACTTAAAAAAAAGTCCTGAAGAGTTCTGAAGTTTTGCTTGGTTTTGTTTTTCAAATATAAACAAGAACAGGAGACCAGGACCAGGACAAATTGCAACCTGTGAAGATAAAACTAGAATGAAGCAAGGCTTTCAAACAGTATTGTGTGCCTACTTCCTGCTGGTATGGGCAACTGTCACAGAAAGATTATAATATTATTCTACAGTGTTAGACAAGTTCAATATCAAAATAGACACTGTGACAATCTAATTCTAATGGTGGGAGAGAATCACAATACCAGTAATCATCAAAAAAATTAGCACCTAACAATTATTACCTGAATTTTCTAACTGTGGCACACAAATACACTGCTCTAAGAGGGTGATTTTTAAAGCAAACCACACACACATACACACACACACACACACACACACACACACACACACACACAATGACTGAGAACATTTAACCCCAAGAAATTAAGAGCTAACCTTATACATGAGGGAGAAGGGAAACAACACACCATGAGGAAAGCAATTAAAAAGATACAACTTATTGGTATAAATGTTTTACTCACCCTCCTCAGCCCCATTATAGTACAATCTTCTTTGAAAACAGAGATTATGTTTATCATCTTCGGTTCGCTCACAGTTCCTAACACATAATATTTAACAAATATTGGTTGAATTGATGAACCGAATCATTTTTAAATATCACCAAGACCACTAACGAAATACATACCTTGTTTGCTTAATAGTACTAGTGACTTGTATATAAAAATATATTCCATTACAGGGACTTCTCTGGTGGTCCAATGGTTAAGACTCCGTGCTTCCACTGCAGGGGGCATGGGTTCAATCCCTGGTGGGGGAACTAAAGATCCCGCATGCTACGTGGCAGCCAATTAATTAATTAATTAATTTAATTAAATAGGGAAGTTTAAAAAATATATATATTCCATTACATAGAATCAGCATGATTTCTGATAGAGTAACTCCCCTTTTATCTTTCCAGATAAAAACATAAGACAAGGGCTTCCCTGGTGGCACAGTGGTTGAGAATCTGCCTGTCACTGCAGGGGACATGGGTTCCAGCCCTGGTCTGGGAAGATTCCACATGCCACGGAGCAACTAAGCTCGTGTGTCACAACTACTGAGCCTGTGCTCTAGAGCCCGCGAGCCACAACTACTGAGCCCACGTGCTGCAACTACTGAAGCCCGCATGCCTAGAGCCCATGCTCCGCAACAAGAGAAGCCACCACAATGAGAAGCCTGCACACTGCAACGAAGAGTAGCCCCCGCTCGCCGCAATTAGAGAAAGCCTGTGCGCAGCAACGAAGACCCAACACAGCCAAAAATAAGTAAATTAAATAAATAAATTAAAAAAAAAAATCATATGACAAAACAGACACAAATGGGCTTCCCTGGTGGTGCAGTGGTTGAGAATCTGCCTGCTAATGCAGGGGACACGGGTTCGAGCCCTGGTCTGGGAGGATCCCACATGCCGCAGAGCAACTGGGCCCGTGAGCCACAACTACTGAGCCTGCGCGTCTGGAGCCTGTGCTCCACAAGAGAGGCGACGATAGTGAGAGGCCTGCGCACCGCAATGAAGAGTGACCCCCGCTTGCCGCGGCTAGAAGAAGCCCTCACACGGAAGCGAAGACCCAACACAGCCAAATCAATCAATCAATCAATAAATAATAATTAAAGGTGCTAAAAAAAAAAAAACAAAAAAACACAGACACAACTGCTAACAGCCTAGTAAAGCTGCTTCCTTACATTGAGAACACTATATAAAGTGCTTGTATATTTATAGATGCAAAACCAGAAACTATCTTAAGCTACATAACACAAGTAATGTAAAAAGCAGTATCTTATCAAAAATCAAAATGAAGCCCCCTCTCCCCAGATATTCAGTTCTAGGAAGAGATTCTATGCATCTTTAACAGTGATGCTCTCAAACCGTCTGAAATAGAAAAATTAACCTTTTTTCTAATTTGTATACATAAATACTAAATACTTTGATGACAACAGTATTCTTATCTTAAATAAGCACCATCTCAAAACATTCTGCTTTCGAAGGTCTTCTTTCAATTATTTGTCAGGATTCAGGGTAAGTTTTTCCACTGAGAAGTTGTAGCATGGATACTGTGGACAATACAGGAATCAAAAATTGAAACAAATAAAAACATCTACAGAATTACAGTACAGTGGAAATAGCCCTTTTCTCCACAGCAACTCATCTCTTCCTTTTCCTTAGCTCTCAAAAGGAAGAGACTGAAGAGGCTATAACTATAAACAAGATAGAGTATAAAAGACTCAGAACTGGGAATGATGAAAGGCATTCAGAGTAAGGAATGATGAGTAATTAATTAATGGAGCAAGGCAATGAGCATCATCAGCTGCTAACATCACAGAGAACTAAACATTATGTGCCTTCTGATGCAAGCACTCAGCATCACCTATAAAGTATTTCTGCCCCCTCAAAGAAAAAAAATAAAAAACGAGAGACAATACATTATAGAAATCAAACCTGATCAAGCCTCTAAACCTAATGTCAATTAACAAGAACCCCAGGAGACTGGTACACCACTAGCAATGTTAACTGGAAATCCAAACTGTGGGAAAACTGTTTCTTCAACAAATAATTTGCCAGGAAAAAGAAATGGGGGTGTCACCTATACATTACAAAACAATGCACAGACCTTATTTGACTCAATCTGAATAACTGTAAAAACACATTTATGAGATAGGAGAAATGTGAACATTGAATATCATATGCTATTAAGAAATTATTGCTAATTATTTTTCAGTGTGATAAGTTATTTTGTTTTTTCCTTCAAGAGTAAAGCTGACTAAGAAACTGGAGTGCAGGGCTTCCCTGGTGGCGCAGCAGTTAAGAATCCTCCTGCCAATGCAGGGGACACAGGTTCAAGCCCTGGTCCGGGAAGATCCCACATGCCACGGAGTGACTAAGCCCGTGCGGAGCAACTAAGCCCGTGGGCCACAACTACTGAGCCTGTGGGCCTAGAGCCTGTGCTCCGCAAGAAGAGAAGCCACAGCAATGAGAAGCCGTCGCACCCCAATGAAGAGTAGCCCCCGCTCGCTGCAACTAGAGAAAGCCCACGCGCAGCAACGAAGATCCAACACAGCCAAAAATAAATAAATAAATAAATTTATTTTTTAAAAAAAGAAAGAAAGAAACTGGAGTGCAAAAGGGTTGGAGTACAGAAAGGGAACACTAAAACTTAATGCAGATGAATAGATGTGGCCTACCTGGAACTGAAATATAAATTGCAAGACTGCAACCACGGGAAGAGAGCAGCTCTGCTTGCTTGCCAGCCAACCTTTTCTCCACTGATATAAGCTCTATAAATAGGCCACGAGTGATAATGGCTGCTCAAATCACTTCATGTTGCGGATATTACTACTGACGAGTATCTGGCCTAGCACCAGGGCTGTGAATAAACTAGCATCAAGTAAGAAGTCAAGGAAGTTACCAAATGCAAAAAATGCACCGTTGCTAATGAGAGACTCAAAAGCACCATCAGTGTAAATCAAGAATAATTTAAAACACAGGTTCTAGATTTCCTCCAAGATTTCTCTCTGGCCATTTTCTATCTCCCTCAGAAGACATTACAAATAAAGAGGGGTCACCACATGCTGGGATCTGAGGTCCCCAAAATAAATATTGCCAAAATCCTATCCACTATACATGCCCTCACCTCAGGCTCATAGCAAATTGTTTAGTGGATCGCAGTGGACATAAATAATGGGAAACCCTTGATGATATAATGCTCTTTTAAGACTAAACTATGCTTCTATGCTAGGTTAAAACTAACGCAGACAAGATACTGCTTAAAATCCTAACCACATGAGGTTTTTGTTCTCAGTACAGAAAGGAAAACAGTCCTGTTTTCCTAGAGTTTTAGTCCATACCCAACTTCCCTATCCCCAACAATACCTTTCTCTAATTATAAGGCACCTAACAAAATGCTGACTCTGAACATCATAGAAGTTATTTTTTTTTAAGCCAGACAACTCAGTAAAAAATAACTTCTACCGATCCTTTTTGTCAGTAGCTGGTTTCCCTATTGTTAACCATGCTAATGAAAACTTGAATTTCTAGATTAACTAAACACAATCCTAGTTTATCCACATTCTTGGGAATGGCTGCTATAATAAGTTCTAACATTTAATCTTGTTGCTCTTTGGACAACAATCAGAACTAATTTACTAATACATGGACTTGTATTCCAGGCAGAGGAAAAAGTTATTTCATACATGAACTGGCAGTACAAAAATGAACATTCAAGTCTCCAATCATTTTCTTTTAATCTTAGAGACCCATTTAAGAAAAAAATGCTATTTTCCAATACCTAATTTTAAATTATTTTATAAAGAAAACAACTAACTCCATACTCTAGTTATTTTGTACAGTACTTTTTGTCCTACAGCCTACTTTTCTTCTCCACATTTTAGAGCCGGAAAGAAACTTAGAAATCATCTGGTTCCCTAGATTTGAGTTCCTTGAGCAGAAATTTCTTTTATCTTTGTACCCATCTCCACCTGGGCACCTGAGTGCTCAGTAAATGGGTTTTTATTTAACCAGGTATAACTGCCCCCACATACAAATTAAGTTCTTCGGATAAATTTCTACTTTTGATTAATCTTCACTTAACTAGAAAATACTCATCCAGGTAGTTTTTAAATTAAATAAAGTCAAATTAGTAACTTAGGACTTACACCATCTATTGGCTATTTTAAGTGACAGAATCTGAGCAAAGAGGTATGAGGTATCTATTTGGAATAAAGACATGAAAGAGAATAGAAACAAAACTTAAAACAAACACTGTAACAGAGAAAACAGACTTGTGGTTGCCAGGGCAAGGGGGCAGGAGGGGATGGAGTGAGATTGGGGTTATCAGATGTCCGCTAGCATATGTGGAATGGATGGACAACGGGGTCCTGCTGTATAGCACAGGGAACTACATTCAATAACCTGTGATAAGCCACAGTGGAAAAGAATGTAAAAAAGAATGTATATATATGTTCAGCTGAATCACTTTACTGTACAGCAGACATTAACACAACACTGTAAATCAACTATACTTCAATAAAAAACACTGTAAATTAACGCCACAAATTTTAAATAAGACAACCATCAAACCTGAGTCATACTGGTCACTTTACAGCATTTTTAAATCACAGTTACTATTATTGGCTTCTACTAATATGATAAATATGTACAATATATATAATACACATTTTCTCTCCTAGCAGTTTAGGAATATAAGAGAGTAAAACAAGCAAGATAATTTTAGTTTCACCCTGCTCCTTCCTTTCATCACAAGGACCGGTAGGCTGTGTGTGAAAACTGACTGAACATCAGTCCCACTTCTGCTAAGAGAAGGTGTCCACAAAGAAGCAGAAAACATTTACTTCCCTAAGTTCCATCATTAGTGCTGAAAGAGTAAGGTAAGTAGTTTCAATTAAAGATAAAGGCTGGGACTTCCCTGATGGTTCAATGGGTAAGACTCCGAGCTTCCAATGCAGGGGGCCCAGGTTCGCTCCCTGGTCGAGGAACCAGATCCCACATGCATGCCGCAACTAAGAGTTCACATGCTGCAACTAAGAAGTCTGCATGCCGCAACTAAGACCCAGAGCAGCCTAAATAAATAAATAAATATTTAAAGAAAAATAAATAAAGGCTAAAATAGGATTGAGAAAAGTTTCACGACACCAATCAAATTTAAACTTAAGACTGGAATTTGACAACTAAAGAAAAATAACTATCAAATTACTTTAGTCTGGCTATCAAGAATCAACCCATAATAAAGAAATAATACCAACAAAACTTCTACTCAGTGAACTTAAGGATAAAGAAAAATCTTTCAAAGAATGTCTACCTCATCCTTCATATTCCCCTTAAAGAAAAAAATTAATAACTCACTAGCAGACTAAGGTACTTTTATAAACCTGGCCCTACCTTCCTCTACCCCACAGAGTTTACATCTATCCCTCTGTAAACTCAAACACCATTCAAGATCACTGATACTCACAACTTTGCTTAGGCTGTTCCCTAGCCTGGAATGCCCACATGGAAATATATCTCAACCTCCAGGTTTAAATGTGTAAGTTTCTTCAACCAAGATATCCTTCAGGAGGTGAATAAATAAATAAACAGTGGTAGATCCAGACAATGGAATATTATTCGACACTATAAAGAAATGATCTACCATGCCATGAAAAAACACAGAAGAAGCTTAGATATGCATTACTAAGTGAAAGAAGCCAATCTGAAAAGGCTACATACTGTATGATTCCAACTATATGACGTCACGGAAAAGGCAAAACAGTGGCAACAATGAAAAGATCAGTGGTTGCCAGGGGCTGTTGGGGGTAGGGTGGGGTGGAGGAGCGAAGGACAGGCAGAGCATTTTTAGGGTTGTGAAAATACTCTGTATGATACCATAATGATGGATACACGTCATTACACATTTATCCAAACCTACGGAATGTCCAACACAAAGCATAAACAGTAATGTAAACTTAAAATTTTTTTAAAAAGTGTAAGTTTCTTTAGCATCAAGACCTGACAGTCATATTCACCACTAGAGCAGCAGCAACTAGAGCACTATTGGCACACAGTAAGCAATCAATCAATTAGTGTTGTGAGAATAAAGAAGTTCCACCTGAATGTTTTGGTCTGTTTTCTCAATAGTTCTTCCCCTCTTCTATAGTCTCATAGCTTTTTACTCAGTTATCAATACGTCTATTTCGTTTTCACTTCTTAAGTACACAAGAAACTTTATTTGGCCCTAAACTCTTTTCTAAAATAATACAGAATACTGAAATCAGTGCGGTTCAAAAGAAAACACAGTAATAGTACAAGATTTTTCACCTTTTACAGATTTTCTTAAGTATTGTCAATTCAGTAAACATGAATATACACTGTTTTCATGTTGCTAGTTACCTGGAGGAAAATTAAGATGATTTACCAAAGTTACAAACATACGGTCTCAGTCTCTACTGTGTGTGTGTGTACACACACACAACCAGTTCCAAGCTTTAAAAAGAAAAAACAAAAACATTCTAATTGCCCATATGTCAACTCTATTCATGCACAC
Source organism: Balaenoptera physalus (assembly GCF_965194825.1). Classification (NCBI taxonomy): domain Eukaryota; kingdom Metazoa; phylum Chordata; class Mammalia; order Artiodactyla; family Balaenopteridae; genus Balaenoptera; species Balaenoptera physalus. Next base: position 28,113,441 of record NC_138897.1, read on the forward strand.
ATTAAAATAAAACCATAAGACTGAAGATCCTGGCAAAACAACCCCTTGAATGAGTAACTACACCACCTCCCAGAAATTACTAGTCATACACTAAGGACACTTAAGGTACCAATGTCATATATGAAATAGAAATCTTTGAAGGACAAACATTGAGCACTCAGTTCTCTTGGAACTGCATTAAATTAGAATCTAAAGCTAAACCTATCTTTAATCATGAAAACTATAAAACAAAGAGCATTTATGACACTTTCATAAAAGCAATTAAGAGTAATATAAACTGAATTAGTGAGTAACATAACAACTACACTGTGAACTTAATATGAAGCTAACAGTAGGGTAAGTTTCCAGTTTAGTCCATCTCATTTTTCACAAAATGATGTCAGAAAAAAAAATTTTCCATTAGGAAATCATATTTAGCTGATACCTCAAGTATAATTACCTTGAAGTTTCTCCCTTCCTTTCATATTTTATCACCTATTTGGAAACTTTGTTAACATTACGAAAAAGATATGGTTTGAAGTTTTAAGATTACTGAAAAGTACTCTGAAGGAGTCTGATTTAGAAATGTCTAAAAATATTTTTATTTCTCATTTTATGGAACTGCATGAAATTTCATTAAGGTTCTTCATAAAGTAGCATACAGGTCATCACAGTAAATACCATCTTAGTCTCCTGATTTCAAATTTAATTTATAGTTTTATTTATTCGGCACCTACACTGCATAAAGCACTCAATTAGGCATTTTATTAGCCAGATTATTTGGCCAAAATATTACACTTCCTACTAAAAAAGATCAGCATTGTGACTTCTCAGGACATCAGTTAATAATTGTAGGCCTCTAAAAATGCTTGTTAAATCAAAAGGCAATGCTCTTACTGAAGGAATCTTGATTGCCAGGATCAGCAAAACCGCATTATAAAGTTAATAGCCTCCATCCTTAAACTATCCCAGGAGAAGAAAAGGAGTAATTCAAACTGTTAACTTGTGCCCAACGACACTACACAATAACAGCCTAAGCAAAACTGCCAGATGTAATTAAAAGGTCCAACCTTGACAAAGTATCATCATCAGTGGGTTTTTCATCCTACTGGGTGCAAGGATTCAGAAAGCAGAAGCTCAGGCGAGAAACGAAAAGCACATCCAGCACAAACTGTTCAAGCGGTTCAATCTGGAACAAGTACAGACGTTCATTCCTTCAACCTGTGAGCATCTATTCTGTGACAGCGGAGAGGACGATTTAAAAGGGAGAATGAATGACGTGAGGTTCTGTTGGGGGTTGCTGCCCCAACAATACACTGAGATCGGTGCTACAATTAATAAAGTATAAAGTACGAAGTACTACTGGGGAAAAGAGAATTCTCTCTGAGAAGAGTCAGAGGAGACGATGATCTTTAAGCTGAGGTTCGTCAGTTTACATCCTCGCCGGGTTTCTAAATAAACTTCACAAACTCGCCAGAAGATGTCAATTTTGGAGACTGACACATCCCTCCCATTGACCGGAGGCCGAAGGTAGTGGAAGCACTGCCGAAACGCAGGCGGCGCCACGCCGGAGAGAGCCTTCCTCCCTCCTCCTAGGCCTCGGCAGCCGCGGTGCTGGGGCGGCCGCCCGGGCTCTCAACAGTCGGGGCAGGTGTCGGCGCCAGATCCCGGCTCGCGGGGCCAACGCAGCTGGCAAAGCCGCCGCCGCCGCTCCCCGAGTGACCTGGGGCGCCGGAAAGTTGCGTGAAGACAACTCCAGTGCGACGAAGCCGCTCCCCCGCGCAGCCCGGCACCTCCAGCCTCCTCTCCGCCCCCTGGTAAAGGAACCCGCCGGGCCGGGGAAGAGCCGGGGGGGGCTCGGCCCGCCAACTCGGCCGGGCCCGGAGGACGCGAGGGTTACCAGCGAGCCGGCGAGCCAAGGGTCGGACTGTTCCGCCCCTCTCGCTGGCCCCCACCCGGGCCGCGCCTCCCGCCACGCCCGGGCTCAAACACCCGGCGTCCGACAGCCCTGCCCGTCACGACCCGGACGCCCAGACGCCGCAGAGCAACGCCCGCGGCCCGCACCCCTCCGACTCAACCCGACCCCTTCCCGGGAAGCAGCCCGGGTCCCGCGGCTCGACCGGTAGCCGGGCCGCGACCCTGCGCCCCTTCCCGCCTCACCTGCGCTCCGCGGCGGCCCCGCACCTCCTCGCCCGCTCCGCGCGCCCCGTCGGGGCACACACCGACCCCCCCGGGCCGGGTCTCTCCGGGCCGCGGCGACTCTGAACGTCACGGCCACCGCCGCCTTCTCTTCCTCGGCACAAGCCCCAGCGGCGAGCAGGGGGTCGCGGTCAGAGCCCCACCGGGGCCAAAGCGAATCTCACCGCCTCCGCAGCCTCCACCGCCAAGTCCCTTCACTCGTCCGAACCGCCCGGAGAAAATGTCACCAGAGGCCGTTCCGCTCGGCGCCTCACTTCCGCCCGGAACCACAGAGCCTGAGCCGGTCGGCTAGAGGGGCCGCTGCGGCTGGGACCTCTAGGGACTGGAGCAGGAGGCCCAGTGAAAGCCAGACAGCGCCATCTGGCTGGGCTGACCCGCGCTCCTACAGCTGCAGAGCGCCGGGCGTGGGAGCACCGGCTTCCTGGGCTTCTTTCCCGCTCTCCCTTCATCTGTTCAGGCAGCTCCCTTCCAGAAATTTCCCAGAGGGTCGGAAAGCCAGTCAATACAAGCCACGGACAATGCCCTAAGAAAAGGACGTCGCTCCATTTTCCGTTCGCTGCTCAGTACTCACCCCTCCTGAAGCCTTCCCGAATGAAGCTTGTGGTGTCACTCCAGGAGGGAGTGCGCTCCCTTCTCTCCCCACCTTTTCACGGATGCCGACAGCTCGGCTCGGGGAGATTTGGTTGTGCTCCTCTCATGCAGTGGCATCAACATCCCGTTCAAGTTTCTGGATGAACCTTGCACGCCTCGCAGACAGATCGCCACCTGCTGGTGAGTCAGGGTCCCCCAGGGAGACCCCGCTCCGCCCCTACGCGCGATGCAGACGCCCCAAATTCCACCTCTGCAGCCACTCCTGATTTGCACCAGCGAGCCCTGAGTTTTCGACGCCCTTCGTTGAGGTCTGAGATCGTGAAGAAAACGTGCTGGACGCTTCCCCAGAAGAAAGGTAAGGTGGGCTTAAGAAGGAGAAAGAACAAACCTCACAACTCAAGATCTGGCCAAGGCTTTGCGCTAGCTAAAAGCAGGGTTTTGAGAAATAATTGAATACATAAGGGCTTGAAGAGAAAATGTAAAAGGTATTTACCTTTTCAGGAGCCATGCTGGGACCTGGGGTGACACTCCCCTAGAGGAGATTCTGAAAATCACAGCGCCGGCTCCACGCTCTCCTTAACATCAGTCTCCCGTTTAGATCAGGCCCCCCAGCTCCCCCATTTCTCTCATTTATGCTAACTGCCTACAAGCATGGGAATTTTCCATCCCTAAATGAGTAAAGTGATAAAATAGTTTTACAATTAATAGCTAACTTCTCTGAATGCCTATTATGTACAAGGCACTATACTATGCATCTAAGTGGATTCATTCATTTGATCCTCACAAGTCTATGGGTTTGGTGGTATTCCTGGCCCCAGATGACAAAAGTGGAACCAGACAGAGTGATAAAGTGACCTGCCCAAGGCCACACATCAGTAAGTGTCAGGAGCCTGCATTCTCAACCACCACGACCAACCGCCTCCTTGAAATTCACTGAGAACATACTGTGTGTCAGATAAACATTTTGTCTCTGTATGTTATTTCACTCATTTATTTATTTATTTATTTATTTCCCTGCTTCCTTAGTCCTCAAGGAATTTGAGAGTTTGTGGGGTAGTGACAAGAGCCCAGTCTCTTTCAGGAGAAAAAGAGAAAAGAAAAGAACTAACTACTAAAATCACAGCTGTCAGTCTGGAAATGAATGAATGAATATGGACAAATACATTCAGTTTTAAAATGGCCCCTCGATGGTCTTATCTCATCAATGCTGTAGAGATGCTGAAGTAGGACCCTGACTACTGAGGTACCATCTTGGCTCCTTCTGTTTGATAACAACAAGTCAATTCCCTACAGTAAATGGACTGATTTTTTTCAGAGTCTGGGATGTTTGATATACTAATTACTAACATCCTTATTACTGCCATATTTAGATTGCTAAATAGGGCACTTGCTTTCTTCTTCCCCTTCTGTAGGAGCAGGAAGGGCTGGGCAGTTGATCCTACTTCTGCCTTGGAATTATCTCCTAGAATCGCCTTTGCACTACATACTCAGCTCTCCAAGCCCCTGAAATCCCATCCCCATAAAACCAGCCCAGTCAAAATCACACCATCACCCACCCTCCATCCTGTTGCCTCTACAGAAATTTCTCTCAAGATTCCTCTGCTCACAGACACTGTCCTACCAACATGTCCACCCCTTGGCCTATCTGTAGTGTTACTACTGGATCATATCAGTGTTTTTACGCTCAATTTCTTTCATAAACCCTGGAGGCCAAGGCCGAGCCCATCTGAATCACCCTTCAGCTTCATTGCTTGCACCTGATGCACCACTGGGGCTGGGGCTGGGCTTGCAGCAGGTGCCTGTGAGAAACCGTGGCCTGAGCAGTAGCATCACAATGTGGCTGGTCTTGCTTTGACTAGAGTCTGTTCTCTCTGACTGAGCAGGCTGCTTCCAAAATTTGCCCCTGTAAGGTGGATGCTGTTTTCAGAACCACTCGTTAGATAAGGAAAACGGGGGATCCAAGGGATGGAACCCTCACCTCAGCTCTAGGCTACCCCTCCCTCAGTGTAACCACCCTCACCTCCCCCCTCCCACCCGCATAACCAGCATCCACTACAATCCCCCAACACCTGCTATAAGACAGTTGAACAGTTGAATGGGGGGGAGGGGTGATGTTGAACCTCTTGACCCTGGTGGCCACATAATTGCAGACAAGTCACCATGTCGAGAGTTAACATCACCTGTTCTGCCCCACAGCATTATTCCACAGAATTAAATTATGCCCTCCCTATGGAAGGCCATCCGGAAGCAGCCTGAGAATTCCAAGTAGTGGAAGGTGACATGGTCTCCAGGACCGAGAGCTCTGGAGCCTGACAGATTTGGATTTGGGCCGGGTTCTGCCTCCCTCAGCAGAGTGACCTCTGGGCACTTCTGCTGCCTCACTGTGCCTCAGCGTCCTCACCTGTCAAACACGGCGAAACCTGATACTACTTTGCAGGTTCTTACGAGGGGTGAGGGTGAAATAAGTTTGCGTAAAGCTCTCAGCACAACTCTCGGCTCAGAGAGAACACTCAACAAGGCCGTTGTTCTAATGGCAACACTCCAGGCCAGCACCTCCTACAAGCACAGACTCACACTGGTCAAGTACGTGTCTAGGGACTCCTATTTCCAGAGCAACACGTTCACGCGGAACCAGAATGAAACAGGGCAGAAGGATGCCAGGAAGGTGGAGTCACGCGGCGGCCAGGGGTGTCTGGGAGCGGCACCACCTGCAGCCCCCCTACAGTTCTCTGGGGTGGATGGTGGAGGCGCCTCTGTCTTGGGCTCCAAGTTCCTCTTTCCAATCAGGTGACACCCCTTCTATATGGAAAGTCTGTAAGTCTATTAAAAAATGGAAATAAATGCAAAGGACAGTATTAAATTTTTCAACAAGTATGTATTGGCCTCTTTTTTAATAAAAGAATAGCTTTGTGGGACCTCTGGGGTGGGAGGGGTGAGGAGTTCCTCTGACACCCCATCTAAACTAGCACCCACCACCCGTCACCACACCTGCTTGTTCCCCTCATAACATTTACCCTCCTTTGCACCTGTCATGCATATTCTTTCTCATCCATCTGACACACCAAAGAGTAGCAAGGGAGCCGGGTCATGTTGTCCTGCTCTGTAGCGGACACACTCAGTACACAGGTGTGGATGGAGGAAATCCATCTAAGCCTCTAGCTGGGGAGACACAGGAAACTGAAAAGATGTCAAAACAAGGAAGTGGCACCAGGTGCCAAGTGGGTGAGAGGCTGTGAGGAGGGCAGGAGGCCTGACAGACAGTTGTTGAAAAGGAAGGAGAGTCAGTGCCTCAAGGGCAAAGCTTAGGCAGTCCTCCCTCACAGCTCCCTTGGTGTCCAGCACAGGGAATGGCTGACAGAGCAAGGAAATCAATGTCTGTGACTGAAGGACAGCTGTGCAGAGAAGCTGACATTTGGGGGACGAGAAATAGAATCTTTCCTGCCATATCAGTAAACAAAGGATGTCACAGTCATCAGCAATTATAGCCACTGCCAATGGTGAGCTGGTGAGCCCTGAGGGAACTCAGGAAGGAAAAGAATACCTGCCATCTAACAGCCATCAGACTGCAGGCACTCCCTACGTTGTGCATTTTTTTTTTAAGTCAACAGGGAAAAGGAACAAGAGGTGGAAAAGCCCCTGGGATGTTTGAAGGACAACAATCCAAGGGCCCGGCTGCCTGTGACTGGACAGCGGAGGGATGAAGCAGGAGGGATGAAGCAGGAGACGGCCGACAGGTATGTCGGGGGCTTAATGTGAGTGGAAGGAGTCTGGGCTTCATTTTTAAGCACTAATGGGGCAAGCAGGGTCCGAAGTTCTCACCAGACTTCTAGGGGATGTTCCAGTCAAGGCCAGCAGAAAGCATATTGTCATGGCCCACTAACAACTTGGAGAGGAAGGAGAGCACTGACCCCAGGCTGACCACAGCAGGAGACATGTGGACCTCCGGGAGGGGAGGGAGGGGAGAAGCGAGAACTGCCAAGAAGTGCCGTCTGCAAGAGAGAAAGAAGGTGTTAGGAAAGAAGGGAAGGGCCTGCAGCCCTAGGGACCTTCCCTGTGGGTAGCAGATAGGATGCATTCCAAAGACACAGAATGATCTGGAAGAAAGGACTTGTAAAAGCTTCTGAGCAACACCAGCTTTGAGGAGAACATCTCCAGCCCTCCACCTTCTCCCCTGCAGCTCCAAAAACTGCAGTATTTAAGTAAGAACAACATCAGGGGATCTGTGTATAATTAAAAACATGTATTTGGTCTTTGTCCCAGGTCTCTGGCACAGAGCTCCTTTAAAATGCTTGGAATTTCCTGGGTGATAGGAGTGCCTTTTGTTATTTGCAAGAAACCTGAGTTTATGCTAAGGAGGTGATTCTTGATGGGCCCCTGGGGTAGCTTCAGGAGGGGGGCAGCTTCTCAGAGGAACTATCCTTTGAAGAGAGAAAGGGTTGGAACTTTCAGCCCCTCCCCCACCTCCGGGAAGGAGATTGAGTTCAATCACCAATGGCTAATGATTTAATTAACAATGCCTACATAATAAAACCTGGATAATAACCCCTACGTGATGGAGTTGAGAGAGCTGCCAGGTTGGCAGCCCCACTCCCACATTCCTCTTCCACAGGCTGTTCCTGGCTTGTTTCCTTTATAATAAACCAGCAATAGTAAGGAAAGTGCTTTCCTGAGTTCTGTGAGTCATTCTAGCAAGTTATCAAACTTAAGGAGGAGCCATGGGAACCCCTGAATTTATAGTCTGCAGAATATAAGTGTGGGTAGCCCAGGGCCCCTGCTTGTGGCTGGCGTCTGAAGTGGGACAGTCTCATGGGACTGAGCCCTGAACCTGTGGGATCTGCACTAATTCTGGGCAGTTAGTGTCACAACTGAACTGAATGGTTGCACACCCGGTTGTTGGAGAATTGGTGTCAGAAAAGAAACCACACAGAATCCTAAACTTTGACTTTAAATAAATATGTTACATTTGGTTTCAAATAAACATGTGACATTAAGCAAGACCAGTCCTAGGCCAGATCTCTCTTCAGACTCCTCACCTCCTTTCCCTGTGACCACGTCCAACTTTTTGCTGGCAGTCAATGGTGCCCACCCCCAAGCCTCTGAAAGGCAGAGTAGTTTAATGCTTGCCTCGCACAGTGGTATGGAAACATAAAGGAGTGCCTCTGAGGAGGAATTCCTCTTTCCTGGTGGCAGTACAGGAAGCAAATGCTGGGTGGGGATGTCCTAGCATTCCTCATTTGCACTTGCACACAGTTAAGTGGAACCTCCTCTACATGTCACCCAGCAAAGTATGCGTGCCATTCAGTCTCGTTCAGAAGACATCCATCAGAGGCCTGCCCGCTAAGCACAAGGCACACTGTAGGCCCTAAACGTGGTATTTCATTAATCCTCACAACAGTCAGCAAGGGGAGGGAGGTTTTACAGAAGAGGACACAGAGGCCCAGAGAAGACAGTGCACCTGACCAGGGTCACATGAGCTAAAGGGCAGAGCCAGGATTCCTGGCGGAGAACACGTCACCTCCCTCAAGACCATTGGTCAGTGTAGTAACAGGGCTCCACCTAGAAACAAATCGCAGAAGCAGAGGAGGGGCATGAGGGAGGGAGAAATTAATTCCTCGTCGAAGAGGAAGTTTTGACCAGGGCCTTGGAGAAAGAGCAGGGCTTCCAAGGACAGAAATGTAGAGAAAGGTATCCCGGGCAAAGCAGGTCCAGCTTGAGGAAAGGCTGGGCTCTGAAAGCGCAGGTACCACCGGACAGCAGAATAGGTGTATTTCTCACACAAGTGATATATCAGGTGTTGTGGATTGGGCCCTTGTCCCCCACGCTCCAATTTTGTTTTTATCTTTTTGCTGATTAATACCGTCAACGTACTCTTGTTTAGCGTTTACTTTGACCACTTCATAAGTATGACTCCATTAGCTCCTCCGAACAGTCCTGGAGGGTAGTGGGGCGGGCGTTGTTAACATTTGGCAGAGATTATATAGCAGACTGACACAAGGAGATTCTGAATAAATGCTTATTCTGAATGAATGACTTGCCCAAGGTCACCAGCACTAAATGGATGACCATTTAGTGCTGGTGACCTTGCTCTGCTGCCTCCAAATCCCAGACTCTTTCCACTACCGTTCATATCTGGAGGACTTAGCAGTGTCATTTTATGTGTGTGTGTGTGTGTGTGTGTGTGTGTGTGTGTGTGTATTGGGGGGTGGGGAATTAGACTCATTAGTGTGTTTTATAATGTGCTGATCATTTGAAAAAGGCTTGGGGCCTGAGAACAATACAGGCATTCACTACAGAACTTCAATAGACTGACAGCAGCAACAATAACCTAAAATTAAATGAAGCAGAGTATCTCAGGTGACTCCTCTCTTGAGGAGTCAGTGCAAAGGCACCAGGCTTTGGGCAAACAGGAGAGGGTCCCCGAGGAGAAAGACAAAGCAGACATTTACAGAAACTATGCGGGTGTCAGCAGGCTGGGAGCGCTCCTACCAACCAGGCGGACAAGTCCCCGGGAGCACAGGACACCAGGCAGCTTCCAAAGGCCTCCCCCGTCTTGAGCAACTGTGATTCAGTGGGAACCGTGAGTAACCACCAGGCCTAAGAAGGAGGCTTAGAGATCACCCTCTTGTTTTGCAGAAAACGAGTATATTTTTACTAATTATACTTTTTTGGAAAAATGTGTTCCTTAAAGCACCTAGTAGAGCTGTTTTGGCTTTTTAATTCTGCTTGTGGTTTCTGCCACAAGTCCTTCAGAATCACTAGCAGGGTACGAGTCCAGCTCTGCAAGGAGGCATCTCCAGATCCCTTTCTGGGGCAATGGGGAGGCCTCACTGAGTGAAGCCGGGCCCACCACAAGTCCAGTATGTGTGCAAAGTGGGAGAACAAGTGCAAAGCTGGCTCCATTCTTGTCACCCAAGAGAACATGCACCCACGTACTGTGGATCAGACTGAGCGATGTACACTGGCCATCCCTGCCCTCAGAGAACTAATGGATAAAACAGTGTCTCCTGAATGAGTTACCTCTGCTATACAGGCGGCCTTACAGAAGGCGAAACTATAAAATCAGTTTGTCTTTGGTGTGTGTTTACTCGTGTCCAGGACCCTCCCTGACCCAGTCAGTGCCTTTACCTCCCACCACTCAAGGCCTTAGGACTTTAGCCCTCCTTGCCTCTCTCCCCCACCTTCTGACACCCAAAACTTCCTGGTCTAGGACTCAGTCTCTAAGGCTTCTACTCTTTTTGTCTTAAAAACAATTAATTAAGGAACCTAATTCTTGCTAGAGTGGTAGCTGACTAACATACTACCCCTCCCAGGTGACAGAATACTTTGTCCAACTAAAATAAATACTTCTTGGGCTTCCCTGGTGGCGCAGTGGTTAAGAATCTGCCTGCCAATGTGGGGGACACAGGTTCAAGCCCTGGTCTGGGAAGATCCCACATGCCGTGGAGCAACTAAGCCCGTGTGCCACAGCTACTGAGCCTGTGCTCTAGAGCCCGTGAACCACAGCTACTGAGCCCACCTGCCACAACTACTGAAGCCCGCGCACCTAGAGCCCATGCTCTACAACAAGAGAAGCCACCGCAATGAGAAGGCCGTGCACTGCAAGGAAGAGTAGCCCCCGCTCGCTGCAACTAGCGAAAGCCCACGCGCAGCAATGAAGACCCAATGCAGCCAAAAATAAATAAATAAATTTATTTTAAAAAGGTGAATGTTTAAAAAAAATAAAAATAAAATAAACACTTCTCTAGAAGCTGTCAGGAAGTGACATAAAAGGAAGGCAGGTCAGTTGGGGAGAGGAAGATATTTTTGGTTCACCAGGTTTTTCAACATTGTCAAATCACAACACGCTGATGACCTGGGAGAGCCAATCCAACAAACAGTCATCTGCGCGTTCTCACCGAGTCCCAAAGTCAACTGTTTTTGCATTCCCTGTATACCAGGAACCTGGGAAATACCAAGAAGCTCTAGAATTTACAATCCAAAAGGTCAAAAATAACTCAAAGAGAAAGAACAATAGGAGGAGAGCTGAGAACTAAGTCTGTGCTATTGGTTATTAGTGCTATAACTCAGAGAAGGAAAAGATTGATGTTGTGTGGGAAGAGTCCCACTCTGTGGTGGGATGAGACTGGGTCTAAAGTGTAGGTAAAATACAAATATGGAATGTTCCAGGCTTTTTAAACTTCAGAAGTTTCAAGAGCCTCTCTCCTCATATCGCGCAAACTGGATTTCCCATTGCCACAAGGACTGCAGGAAGCTTGCTTCCAGGCTGGCCGATCACATCCTTTTGTATAATCATGTGCCTTCAACTGCCCCTTGGGAGACATGTATTCTCAGCCAAAACCCTAAATTGACGTTGTTGAACTGTAAAAGCCAGGAACAGCTAGGAGAGAGCTTATCTTCCTGGGAGGCCCAAAAGACATTGCCCCTGTCTACAAGGGTGTGGGATGCACAGTCACTGCCAAGGTGACCCTGTCCCTGCCAGAGGGCAGAAGAGACTGACATAGAGGGCTCGCCCCAGCCAGTGCCAGTTCTGCTTCTCATGGGCTGCCTCTGCCCAGCTCCTATCTCTCCCCAAAACAGGGACTGCTCCTGTTTGTCCTGCCCTCCCCTCCCCACCACCAGGCGGTATGTCCCCAAGGCCGACCACCAGGGGGGAGGCAGAGATTCCCTCACCACACTGTCCCTGGGGAGCCCGGTCGCTGCATGGAGGGAGGGGAGAGCAGAGGGGACAAGGTGGGGCTGAAGAGAGAAGAGAGGTGCTGGCGGTTCCTAAGGAGTCTTAACTGGGCTGGAGGTGGCTCAGCATGGAGAGAGAGCTGTGCGTCTCATGGTCCCCGGCACCGTGCTCCCTGGAGGGACCCTCCCATCCTGCACAGCCTCCCCTTCGGCCCCCACCCCACCAGGCTCAGTTCCCCCCCCCCACACCCCGGGGGGAGCTTCTCCTCCAGCTGCTCCACTCTCCACCTCATTGAGGGGAAAATAGAAGAACCCTCCCCACTGGGGCCAAAACAAAGTTAGTCTCCGGCAAGAAACATCCATTGGCTGAAGGATTCTCCTTCTGGGGCTGCCCCAGGCTACTGTGAGGGCACTTGTACAGTCTCAAGAATAACACACTCCCCAAACTGCCACATTCCAGGCAACAGGTAAGGGGACGATGAAGTAAATTATGGGCCAGTTCAGCCCTTAGCAAAATTTCCTGGGAGTTCCCTGGTGGCCTAATGGTTAGGACCCCGGGCTTTCGTTGCCGTGGCCAGGGTTCAATCCCTGGTCACAGAACTGAGATCCCACAAGCATGCGGTTAGGCCGAAAGAAAAAAAAATTCTGGGAGTGGAAGATGAGGAAGGGGGAGCAACATATCAGGACCTAAACAAAGGATCTAGAATTCATTTCTTTCTTTTTCCTTTTTTTTAAAAATGTTTATTTATTTATTTATTTATTTTGGCTGCTCCAGGTCTTAGTTGCAGCACACGGGATCTTTAGTTGTGGCATGTATGCGGTATCTAGTTCCCTGACCATGGTTCGAAACTGGTCCCCCTGCATTGGGAGCGCAGAGTCTTAACTGCTGGACCACCAGGGAAGTCCCTCTAGTGGATGATAATCTAGTCCTCCAACTCAATTTCTTTTCTTTTCTTTTCTTTTTTGAGTCTTTTTTTTGAAATTGAAGTATAGTTGATTTACAATGTTGTGTTAATTTCTGCTGTACAGCAAAGTGATTTAGGTATACATATATATATACATTCTTTTAATATTCTTTTCCATTATGGTTTATCACAGGATATTGAACATAGTTCCCTGTGCTATACAGTAGGACCTTGTTGTTTATCCATTCTCTATATAATAGTTTGCATCTGCTAACCCCAAACTCCCACTCCATCCCTCCCCCACCCCCCTCCCCCTTGGCAACCACAAGTCTGTTCTCTATGTCTGTGAGTCTGTTTCTGTTTCCTAGATAGGTTCATTTGTATCATATTTTTAATTCTACATATAAGTGATATCATATGGTATTTGTCTTTCTCTTTCTGACTTACTTCACTTAGTATGATAATCTCTAAGTCCATCCATGTTGCTACAAGTGGCATTATTTCATTTTTATGGCTGAGTAGTATTCCACTGTATATATGTACCACATTTTCTTTATCCATTCATCTGTTGATGGACATTTAGGTTGTTTCCATGTCTTGGCTATTGTGAATAGTGCTGCTATGAACATAGGGGTGCATGTATCTTTTTGAATTATAGTTTTCCAGATATATGCCCAGGAGTGGGATTGCTGGATCATATGGCAACTCTATTTTTAGTTTTTTGAGGAATCTCCGTACTGTTTTCCATATTGGCTGCACAAACTTACATTCCCACCAACAGTGAGGGAGGGTTCCCATTTCTCCACACCCTCTCCAGCATTTATTATTTGTAGACTTTTTTTTTTTTTAAGAAACTAATAAACAGTAATTTATTTATTTATTTATTTATTTTTGGCTGTGTTGGGTCTTCGTTTCTGTGCGAGGGCTTTCTCTAGTTGCAGCAAGCGGGGGCCACTCTTCATTGCGGTGCGTGGGCCTCTCACTATCGCGGCCTCTCTTGTTGCGGAGCACAGGCTCCAGATGCGCAGGCTCAGTAATTGTGGCTCACGGGCCTAGTGGCTCCATGGCATGTGGGATCTTCCCAGACCAGGGTTCGAACCCGTGTCCCCTGCATTGGCAGGCAGATTCTCAACCACTGTGCCACCAGGGAAGCCCAAATATTCTTTTTTTTTTTTTTTTTTTAATTTTTTGGCCACACCTTGCAGCACATAAGATCTTAGTTCCCAGACCAGGGACCAAACCCGTGCCCCCTGCAGTGGAAGCACAGAGTCTTAACCACTGGACCGCCAGGGAAGTCCCTATTTGTAGACTTTTTGATGACAGCAGTTCTGACTGGTATGAGGTGATACCTCACTGCAGTTTTGATTTGTATTTCTCTAATAATTAGCAATGTTGAGCATCTTTTCATGGGCCTGTTGGCCATCTGTAGCCAGCTCACTTTCTTTATGTCCTATAAACCAATTTAATTTCTACTCTAAGTCCCCCATCTGGCAGGAAAGTCCATGTCAGTCATTGCTGAAGCTTCATTTCCCTTCCCCACTCAGGACCCACAAGTGCCTGGAAAGTTAGGATAGGGTCTGGTCTCCCATCCATATAGGTCTGTCATTTGCCAAAGCCCAGTGGTGGGCAGTAGCTGGGGTCAGTTTCCATGTTATGCATGGGGAGAAATCTTTGCCAAGGCTGGATCCCCAAAGGCCTCCCACTCCACGAAGGAGAATGGGCCACCTCCATCATGGACAGCTGTGCAGAGAGGTCACCCACACCTCTCTTTCCTTCCAGGCCCCCATGATTTCTTCTCTCTCAAAGGCCATCTCCCCTCCCCCTACAACACACATGAAACCCAGTGAGTTTAGATTTTTTTCAGAGGACAAGAAGAGTCACTGACCTCAACCTCCTTCTGCTTTGCACCCAACCTGAATCACAGAAACAAGAAATTACCAACCTTGCTGTCTACTTGAAATGGAAGAGGCAGGCAGAATACTATAAGAAACACAAATTAATATGTCAAAACAGCATCCTAGGACTTCCCTGGTGGCGCAGTGGTTAAGAATCTGCCTGCCAATGCAGGGGACACAGGTTCGAGCCCTGGTCCGGGAAGATCCCACATGCCGTGGAGCAACTAACCCCAAGTGCCACAACTACTGAGCCTGCACTCTAGAGCCCACGAGCCACAAAGACTGAGCCCACGTGCCACAACCACTGAAGCCCATGAGCCTAGAGCCCATACTCTGCAACAAGAGAAGCCACTGCAATAAGAAGCACGCACACTGCAACAAAGAGTAGCCCCCGCTCACCACAACTAGAGAAAGCCCACACGCGGCAGTGAAGACCTAACACAGCCAAAAATAAATAAATAAATTTATTTAAAAAAAAAAAGAAAAAAAAAAAAAAAAGAATCCTGCCACTCATTCATTCTCCAGCACTTTATGCACATATGCTTTGCAGCCAAGCACCGTGCTAGCACTGAGGACACAAGACACAGAAGCCCTTCCAGGTACAGCCCTCCCAATGTCACCTAACATTAGGAGCATGTAACAACATAATGGGAATGTGCACACAGAGTCATAATAGGAGCTGAGACCAGGAAGCTGCAAACTTGGCCTGTGCCCAGGGAGGACACACCTGGGAGGAGAACTCTGAACCAAGACTCTGAGAATGAAGAGAATTTGCAGCATAGAAAAGAGGAGGAAAGGCTTCTAGGCAGATGTCACAATGGAATCAAAAAGAGCCAAGCCATTCTGGGAATGAGTGGGCCCGGCCAGAGTCAGAATGCTCATTCGGGAGTGATGAGGGCAACAGTGAAATAGGAGTTTAGAAAAAAGAACAAAATCCCCAGGGAAGACTTATCTGTAACATGGTCTGAGATGGTTTTTTCTTTCTTTTTTTCTTGCTAGGGTCAGGGGTGGAGGTGCAATAAATAACCCTCTCTCTCCCTCTCCTCAAGTTTGGAACCAAAAAAAGCATAAAAGTTTGGAACCAATTGAGAAATAAGACACAGGCAACAGGTGAACATTTAAGTGTCAACCTTATGATAGATAAAAGCTGGATTGGAGGACACGGTTTAAATGTGCAGGCCCCACGGACTTCATGATATGTCACGGCCCCTGTCGACAGACTGGACAACCTCAGCCCTTCCCCCAAGTAGTGGATTTACTGCCTGGTGAGCAGCCCAGAATATTCCCTCTCTGCAGTGATATATTAATTCACTGGGACTGCCATAATGTAGTACCATAGATCGGTGACTTAACAGAAATGTATTTCCTCATAGTTCTAGAGTCTAGAATTCCAAGATCAAGGTGTCAGCTGGTTCGGTTTCTTCTGAGGCTTACAGTTGGCCTCCTCCCTGCTGTGTCTTCACATGGTCACCCCTCAGTCTGTATTGTCTGTGTCCTAATCTCCTCTTACAAGGACACCAGTCATAGTACATTAGGGCCCAACCCAACAACCCCGTTTTAACTTAATTATCTCTTTAAAGGCCCTATTTCCAAATACAGTCACATTCTGAAGTCCTGGGAGTTAGAGCTTCAACATGTGAATTTGGGGGGAACACAGTTCAGCCCATAACAGATACACAGCTGGTTTTAGCCGAGCATGCTCAGGTCCTTCCCTCAAACTTTGCCGTCAGATGTCTTTCTTCCGAAGAGCGACACCGGGACTGTGGCTCACATGAAGCCCCCTCCGTGTGGACGCACAGGAGTGAGGAGCAGAGTTCCAGGTCACACCCCACATCCCTCTGTGAGTGCTCACATTATTATTGTTTTCTGAAATAAAGGACTACATCACATCTACGTGGAAACCAAACTTTTCATAACACTTTCACATCAAAAACAAAGCATAAAACAAAGGTAGGAGAGTTTTCAGAAATCGTCTAACCATACTCCCTCCTTTTACAGATGAAAGAACCCAGGCCTGGCTGGAGTCCAGCCAAGAGCCACACAATTAATTAGTGGTCACCTGTCTTCCAGCACTATCACATATCACACGTTCACTTGACTTTAAGGTCCCCAACACAAAACTTTCTTCCCTCTTTATACCTGCTTCTCTGCGGCACCTATCCTAAGGATCAGCACAACTGTTTGAAAAGCGAATTGGAGCAAAAGAGATTCTGAGTCGCTAACTGCTCTGAATGGACTCAAGTCGCTTGGCCTAAGAAGTATGTTTGTTTGCATTTGCATTGCCCACTCCTCAGCCTGAGTCCAATCTGGTAAGTGCTGAATTCACGTTAGCTGCATGCATGCATGAATGGCTGAAGAACCAGGAGACTGGAGACAGGAAATGTCGTTTTTTCAGAAGCGGGTGAAGAGGGATTCTTCAAACAATAGAGCCCTGAACTTGGCATTGACCTGAGGCCTCTACTGGGCTTGTACTCTGGCACCTCTCCCCATTCTGCAGGGATCTTTCAAGGTCATCTTGGGTTCTTTCCTCTCCTCCAGCCCTATATCAAATTTGTTTCCAAGTTCTCTCATATCTCCTTCTTTTCCATCTCTGTTGCCATATCCTGGCCTAGGCCCTTATCGTATCACGCTGGTCTGGACTCACGTGTCTGGGCAGGGTTGAGCGAGGAGGCCTGCGAGGCAGCTAGGAGGCTATCTCAGCAGATCAGGCTGCAGTGAACGCTTGTTTTGTGTTCCCTCCCCCTCCTCGGCCTGTGCCTTCCTCCTTATCGTTTCCCCTCATATGTACCCCCTGCCTCCTCCTTCCAACCAGCTCCCCACTCCTCACCCTTTCAGGCTTTCTCCACCTCCTCACTCGTGCCCACCCTTCCCCCAACCCCTACTTCAGCTTTCAATTAACTAGATGTCCATAGAAAGATTCCAGCAAATTTATTCTCCCTAAAATAGAAGTGACCCATAACAAGGCTTAATGAGGTCATCCCCCAAGGAATTTAATAAGGGACCATCGCTTCAGCCAGTGAAACGAGAGTGTCAGCTGTGTCTTTGCAGGAGGGAAGGCTGCTGCTCCATCTCTTGGGCCCCTGTGACAGGAGGCAGGAGTGCGGAGAGCAGGGACACATGGCCAGTGGGCTCAGTGGGAGAACACGGAAGTTAAAGCTTATCCTCTTCAGAGGTTTGCCAAGAGCTCACAGGAAACCTGACGCCCTCCCTGACTCAGCTCCCTGCGAGTTCCCCGTCCTGAGGTCACCAGCCCAAGAGCTTTAGGTGTCTTGAGATGAAGATTGCTGGGAATGGACTTTTGCCCTTACTAAACTGATAGGGATGGGGCAGTGTCCAGCGTGTTGGAGCTTCCCTTACAGAGCTGGGAAAAGAGGATGTTTGTTTTTCCTGCTTTTGAAAGACGATTGCCTCTGCAGCCAGGAGTGGTGCCAGCTGTGGGCAGTGTCCAGCCTGGCAGGTGGGTCACCGGGGACTCAGGGGGAGTCCTCAGCTGTCTGCATTTTCTCTGCCTGTGCATTATTTTGGAACCCACAGCCCCCTGCCTCACATCTGCTCACCCACTAAAGGACCATTATCCCTTCTGCCCAAACCAAAGCACCCAGCATCTCAGAGAGTCTCCAAAAGCTACAGCCGGAAAGACTCCTAGATGTGACCTTCGTCTACCCATTTCCCCAGTGTGCAGATGAGCAGCTGGGGCTCATGGAGGTTAAGGACTGTCTCTAATGTGCTAGTTCTCTGTGTTGCATAACCAACAACCACGATCTGGTGGATGAAGACAACACACACTTACTAGCTCAGTTTCCATGGGTCAGGAGTCTGAGCTTGACTCAGCTGGGTCCTCTGCTTCAGAGTTTTGATATGTTGCAATCAAGGTATCAACTGGGCTGCCATCTCATCAGAGTCTCAAGCGGGGAAAGATGTTTCCAAGCTCCCTCAGGCTATTGGCAGACTTCCTCTGCCTGCTGTTGCAGAACTGAGGTCTTTTTTTTCTTGCTGGTAGTCAGCCAAGTGCTCTCAGCGACTAAAATCTGCCCACAGTTCTTCGCCAGTGGCCTCTCCATAGGCCCTCTCACAGCATGGCAAGTTCTTCAAAGCCGACACATGAGGAGTCTTGGCCCCAGGGAGGGCCCAGTCCCTCTTTAAAAGCTTTTACCTGATTAAGTCAGGCCCACTTAGGATCATTTCCTCTTTGATTAAATAAAAATCAACTGATTTGGGATCTTAATTACATCCTCCAAATCTCTTCACCTTTGCCATATTCTATTAGTTAGAAGCAAGTCACAGGTCCTGCCCACACTCAAAGGGCATGGATCTTACAGGGCAGGAATAAATGCAAGAGACATGGAGCTTAGGGTCACCACATCACATGTCACATAGCTAGACAAAAGCAGAAATAAGATATAGAACCTAGGTTTCATACAGAAACAGGTTTCAGGGGCTAGTTATGTTTCAGGATTCAGACTGTTCCAGATTTCAAAAAGACAATCAGCCACACCTTAGACACAACACCCACGGTGCAGTCTGGGACAGGACTGTAATCAAACACTGTAGATTTCTGCAGTGAAACATGATTACTCACACCAAGTGGTACATGTAGACCATAATTAGCTGCATGGTGGTTCAGATGCGGTTTTGCCACAAAATAAGTTCAGGTCAGATTGGGTTTTGCCAAACGAAGTATGAAAGGGTTTTAGGTTTTTAGAGCTTTGGGGCTTCGGAAATTCCAGTAAGGGATTGTAGACATCTAATCTAACTCATCTAACTCATTGAGTTCTTGCTCACACCAGATTTGGGCTAAGACTTGTGCATTCTCACAACCCTGTGGACGGAGAATATTTTTAAGATATTAACAATTTTCCTCCTTTTTCCTTCTTCTCATTCAAGTGGGCTCTGCATTCATTGACCTGGGGGTGGGGGTGTTACCAAATTGGTTGACTGGACCTGCTCTGGAGTCCCAGCCCAGGCTGACACCCCTTGTCTCAACCAGGGAGGTTCTTTTTCCAATCGAATTTGTGCAGCCGATAACAAAACCGGCGCTAAGACTGGAATAGCACAAGCTTTATTCAATGGCCAAAGAATGGAGAGGCAGGAACCTAGTTCAGAAATCAACTTCTCAACCCAGTTAGGGCAGAGACACCAAATATACAGTATAGCGGGATCAAGTAAAAGGGAGGGATTTGGAAATAGTGGGAGGAATATTAATGAATTATCTGAGAACAAGGGTGTAATTTGGCCCTGGTACTGATACAACTCTCCTTTTCAGCCCTGGTATGGGCTTTTCCAGTAGTTGTCACGGCAATTGTCAATTGTCATGGCGCCTGTGGGTGTGTCATTTAGTTGCTAATGCATTACGAAGAGCTATAGTTATTCCACCATTTAATGGGCCTAGTTTGTTTGAACTGTTATTTTCTCTTCGCAGCTTTTTCCTAAAACTTAGATAAGAGCAATTGGTTTCTATTCGAGGGAGGGCCAGGGCTATGATTCTGGGGCAACAGCCTTGCTAACAGGGGGAGGCTGGGTGGGGAAGGAGCCTGAGAGTCTCTCCTGCTTCTCTGTTCCCAAAGCTGCTCCAGCCCCAGATGGGGAGGGGATGTGGGGCTTTGATAAACCACTTCGGACACAAGCAAAAACCAAAATAAGACAAATCAATACACTGGAAATAGATGCCTCACCCTAGGCTACAGAGAGAACAGAGAAGAGTTGGAGCTCCTGGAAGCACAGCTATGCTGCCAGGACCCCACGGGTGAGCTCATGCTGCCCCTGGAGAAGCTGGGGCCTGGGTGCTCTCTGTGCTTCTCCGGGGGGCGTGGTGGGGGACTCCTGACTGGACTCTGTTTGGCTCCGGCTGTCCTTACTGCTCTCTCATCATGTTGTGCAAGCGAGGCCTTGTTCCGTAGCCAGAACGTCTGCTTTTCTCCCGCCTGATACAGACCGGGCAGCTGAAGAGCTAGTGCTCAGTAAATGCTCACTCTTCAGGGAGGACTTGAAAGGTGATGGGGGTGGGAGGTGCTCTAGGCCTCTCCCTCCAGGGGTTCCTGTGCAGTTAACTTCCTCTGAAGTGTTTGGTTTGGGAGACCCTCTGATCCACTTCATTACAACCTGGGTCAGGTTTCGTTACATCATCCTCCACTCAAGGCGCCAGGGCCTCATGACAAATTGCTGCAATCTGCAGGCCTCAAGTGGGACAGTGCTGTGCTGTGTCCCAGTTGGAGTGAATCCCACCATGTGATTTTTGACTCTGGCCCCAGAACCCCAGGGCTAGCCTTTCAAGGAATGGGTTTGTCCGTTTTCTTCGCCTTTGAAAGTATTTTTAAAATATGACTGCCCCCTGGTGGCTAAAATTATATATGTAAATACCCAATGTCCTTCAAACACAATCCAGACAAGAGATTGCTGTCACAGGAATGAGAGAATTGCTGATCGGGATACTGAGTTTGTTTGGGATTAGGGTAGGAGAGCAGAAGGGGACACCTTTTTCTGTGCTTGCTGGCACAAAAACCAGATCAGGCAGTTAATTGGATCTGGATCGTTTCGGCTATAAACTTCATGAGGGCTGGGAACCACCTCTGTTTGAGTTCAGTGTTTCATCCTAGTGTCTAGCAGAGTGTCTGGCACACAGTAAGTGCTCAGAAACATACTGAATGAATGGATGAACTGCAGACCTGCCTCAAAGGGAGCAACCACAACCTCACTCATTTTTACCTTATTTTACTGCCTCTTCATAGATGCTGAAAAAGCATTTGAAAAAATTCACCATCTATTATTTATTTTTTAAAAACTCGATAATTTCAGAATAGAGGGACTTCCTTGACATGTTAATAAATAAATCTGAACCCAGGCTTAAAGGTAAAGCCCCTTTAGTAGAAGAATCTCCACTCAACTCAGGAACACACCAAAGCTGTTCCTTTTGGCAGGTTGTATTTTCCAAAGACGACCACAGTGATATCTTCCATCCCACATGCTCTTCTTAGAATGTAATCCCGACAATCCACCCACTGGCTAGGGAGTCTATGTCCCCTTCTCTTGACTCTGTGGGTGGACTTTTGATACAGTAATGATGGAAGTGAGGCTTTGTGACATTCAAAGTTGATCATAAGAATGCTATTACACTTCTGCTTGCTCTGTTAAAATGTTCACTCTTTTTTTTTTTTTTTTGGCTGCGTTGGGTCTTCGTTGCTGCACACGGGCTTTCTCTAGCTGCGGTGAGCGGGGGCTACTCTTCCTTGCAGTGCGCGGGCTTCTCACTGCAGTGGCTTCTCTTGCTGCGGAGCACAGGCTCTAGGCACGCGGGCTTCAGTGGTTGTGGCTTGCAGGCTCTAGAGCTCAGGCTTAGTTGCTCCACGGCATGTGGCATGTGGGATCTTCCCGGACCAGGGATCGAACCCGTGTCCCCTGCATTGGCAGGCAGATTCCCAACCACTGCGCCACCAGGGAAACCCAAAGTGTTCACTCTTAAAAGCCAGCTATCATATTGGAAAGAAGCCCAAACCAGCCATCATGAAGAGACCACACAGAGAGGTCATGTGTAAGTGTTTAAGCCAGAGGCTGACAGCTTGAGACCCAGCCCAAAGCCAGCAAAAACTGCCAGGCCAGTGACTGAAGACATCTCTGGTGATTCTACCCCTCAGCTCTTTAACCATCCCCAGCCTTTAAATCTTCCCAACTTGAGGCTCCAGATAGTAAGGAGCAAAGATGAAAAATGCTCTTGGTGCCCTGCCCAGATTTCTCACCCACAGAATCCATGATTGTTTTATGCCGTTTGGGATAGTTCATTACACATTAACAATTACTAAAACTTTTGCTGTTACTACTGTTACCACGTTGGTATGATAGTACTTCCTGAGAAAAAAATTAGAAGAACCAAAATTGATAAGGAGGAAGTAAATTTATCATTATTTGCATGTGAAATAATTACATATCTGGAAGAGCCAAGAGATTCAACTGAAAAAGTATTAGAACAATGAGAGAATTCAATAAGGGACTAGGTTCAAAACTTAGTTTCTTTCTTTTTTTTTTTTGGCCGCACCACTCGGCATGCAGAACTTCCCCAACCAGGCACTGAACCCATGCCCCCTGCAGTGGAAGCGTGGAGTCTTAACCACTGGACAACCAGGGAAGTCCAAAACCTAATTTCTTTCTATTTTTACCTGCATAAATGACCAAAGTTGTGACTCCCATTGTCAAGATTTCTGTAACGTTGGCTACTCACAACTGGAATTCTGATTTAGAGACATTATCAGTGGAGAATACACACTGGTTGCCAGTTTAGCAAATAAAATAAAAGACACCCCGTTAACTTTGAATATCAGATAAACAACAAAGAAAGTTTTAGCATAACTGTGCCTCATGAGTTCTATTTGTTAGAAGGAAGTCATTAAGCTCAGCCCACACTCAGAGGGAGGGGTGTAGACAACACAGGATCCCAGAAGGCAGGGGTCCTTGGGGCCATCCAGAGGCTGCTGTCATACCCTCCTTAGTAAATTTTCCTGAGAAATCCATTTCATTCCAAATAGACACTGTTGCTCAGAGAGCAAGCCTGGGTACCTCCCCTCCAGAATTTCTTCCTTGGGCAATGATTTTATTAGATGAACCAAGGGCTCAGAGGTTTTCCCACTAGGTTTTCATCTAGCCAGTGTTGAAGTGAATGGGTGTATTATTACTGGCGTCCTATGTGAATAATAAAATGGAAGATGAAAGATGAATTACAGTGTTTGCACTTTATACGTTCAAAGTGTTGCTGAGGTCTGTAAGTTATAAATATATGTACTGATGTATGTATTACCTCACAGCCCAATTGATATCAGGATTGTGAGATGATGTTTGCTTCCTATAAAAGGATTTGAACTGAGGTGGTAAATGTGACTGATGTGTTCAAGAAAAGACAAAATGGAGAACTTCACCAGAGAACTGGAAGTTACATGTTTTTTAAAAAGAACAAAATGGAAATTATAAACTGAAAAATACAATAACTGAGCTTAATGAAATAGATGTGTCTAACAGCAGATTGAGAACAAGATTAGTAATATGGAAGATCGGTTAGTAAAAACATCCATACTGAAGGAGAGAAAAAAGATGGAAAAAAATTTGAAAGAAAAAAAGAATGGAAAATACAGAAAAGCATGTAAGATATATGAGCTACAGTGAGACAGTCTAACATCTAGGTAATTGGGATTACCAGAAAGGGAAGAGAAAATGAAGCAGAAGCTTGAAGACACAATGGTTGAATTTTCCCAAATAGATGAAAAATATCAAGCCACTAATACAAGAAGTTCTATGATCCCTAATTAAGAGAAGTTCAAAGAAAAACACACTTAGAACATCATGGGATTGCTGAGAACCAAAAGCAGTCACAGAAAAACTACACACATTACTTTCAAATGAACAATGTTAACACAGGTGACTTCTTAGCAGAAATGTGTGTACAGACTCAGGGGGTCCCCCGTGATCCTTGCCTCCTGGTGTTCACATCCTTGTGTCATCCACCCTTGAGTATGGGCAGGGCCTGTGA
Organism: Balaenoptera physalus; assembly: GCF_965194825.1. NCBI lineage: Eukaryota > Metazoa > Chordata > Mammalia > Artiodactyla > Balaenopteridae > Balaenoptera > Balaenoptera physalus. The sequence goes on from NC_138897.1 coordinate 28,137,191, forward strand.
CTTGCTTCTAACCAATAGAATAAGGCAAAGGTGACAAGATGTACATGATTACGTGTGTGAGTACATTATGTTAATTATGAGATTGCATGATTATATTACATAAGATCATGGTGCCCCTCTTACTGAGGTCTTATCACCCTTGCTGGCTTTGAGAAGTAAGTGGCCATGTTGGGGAATCTCACTTGGCAAGGGACTTTGGGTGGCCTCAGCTAGTAGCTAGCAAGAAACTGCTGCCTGTATGCCTACAACCTCAAGGAACTGAATTCGGCTAACAAACTAAATGAACAGGGAAGTGCATCCTTTTCCTAGTCAAGCCCCAGAAGAGAACCCAGTCCTGACCAACACCTTAATTGTAGCCCTGTCAAGGACCCGAATAAGCTGTGTCCAGATGCCTGACCCCCAGAAACTGTGAGATAATAAATGTGTCTTGTTTTAAGACGCTAAGTTATCTGTAATATTGTTACACAGCAATAGAAAACAAATACATGATGGAAGTAAGGAAATACTTGAATTATATATTTAAAGAGTTAAGGGACTTCCCTGGTGGTCCAGTGGTTAAGAATCTGCCTTCCAATGCAGGGGATGCAGGTTCGATCTCTGGTTGGGGAACTAAGATCCCACATGCCTCGGGGCAACGAAGCGGCTCAGTCAGCCAACTACACAGCCCACGCACCCTGGAGCCTGTGCGCCACAGCGAGAGAGAAACCCATGTGCCACAACAAAGAGCCCATGCGCCGCAACGAAAGATCCCTCGATGCAGCCGAAAATAAATAATTAAATATTTTTTAAAAAACAAACAAAAAATAAAGTGTTAAAAGAAAATAACTGCCAACCTATAACTATAAACCCAGTGAAAACAGCTTTTAAAATGAAGGTGAAAAGCACTAATGAAAAGAGAAAGATTGATAAACTGGATATTAACATTAATTCTGTTCATCAAAAGCTGCTATTAAACGAGTAAAGCGACAAGTCCCAGAATGAGAGGAGATATATGCAATACTTATAGCTGATAAAAAAACTCATATCCAGGGCTTCCCTGGTGGCGCAGTGGTTGAGAACCCGCCTGCCAATGCAGGGGACACGGGTTCGAGCCCTGGTCTGGGAAGGTCCCACATGCCGCGGAGCAACTGGGCCCGTGAGCCACAATTACTGAGCCTGCGCGTCTGGAGCCTGTGCTCCACAACAAGAGAGGCCGCGATAGTGAGAGGCCCGCGCACCGCGATGAAGAGTGGCCCCCGCTTGCCACAACTAGAGAAAGCCCTCGCACAGAAACGAAGACCCAACACAGCCATAAATAAATAAATAAATAAATAAATTTATAAAACAAACAAACAAACTCATATCCAGAAGATATAAATTACTCTTACATATCAATAAGAAAAAGGCAAACAGCCTAACAGAAAAATGGGCAAAAGACTAAACAGGCAATTCACAAAATAAAGTACCCAAATAGCCAACAAGCATGTGAAAATGTTTCACCCTCAGTAGTCATCAAGAAATTGCAAATTAACACTACAGGGGGGATAACACCACCCAAAAAATGGTCTAAATTTTTTTTAACGATAATACCAAGGATTTATGAAGATGTGGAGCAACTGGAACTCACACACAGCTGGTGAGAATGTAAATTAATACAATCATTTTGGGATTGTTTTCTCAGTATTTTCTAAATTTGAACATATCAAATGTTCAAAGTGTATTCTTCACATGTTCAAGGTGTATTCTTCACATACATTCAAACATATGTGCACCAAAAGACATGTATGAGAACATACATAGCAACTTTATTCATAAGAACCCCAAATGGAAGCAACACAAACGTCCATCCACAGTAGAATGGATAAATAAAACAATGAAGTATTCTCAAGTAGGGCACGGATAATTCTTTTGGACCAGATAATTCTTTGTTGTGAAGACTGTAGTATATTTAACAGCACCCCTGGCCTTTGCCCACTAGATGACAGTAGCACTCTCCTAGTTGTGACAACCAAAAATGTCTACAACTATTGCCAAATGTCTCCTGGGGGGATTATTACCACCCCCTCAATTGAGAATCACTGCTCTAAAGCAATCAAAATAAGCAAACTTCTGCAATATGTGACACTGTAGACAAAGGTCAAATATATAATGTGTGAAAACAGCTAGACACAAGTACATGCAGTATGATTTCACTTAAAGTTCTAAGACAGGGTGAATTAATCTGCGTGACAGAAGTTGGGATTTTCATTACCTTTGTGAGAGTAATGACTGGAACAGGGCATATGGAAGTGGTCCCTTGGTGATATTCTATACACAACCTAATCTGGGTGATGTGCACATGGGTGTGTTCACCTTGTGAAAATTCATCAAGCTATATACCCTTATGATTTTGCTATATGTGCTCTGCTTCAAAAAAAAGTTACTTAGTGTTTCCCTGGTGGCGCAGAGGTTAAGAATCCGCCTGCCAATGCAGGGGACACGGGTTCGAGCCCTGGTCTGGGAAGATCTCACATGCCGCGGAGCAACTAAGCCCGTGAGCCACAACTACTGAGCCTGCACTCTAGAGCCCGTGAGCCTCAACTACTGAAGCTCGCATGCCCAGAGCCCGTGCTCCACAATGAGAAGCCACTGCAATGAGAAACCCGCGAACCGCAACGAAGAGTAGCCCCGCTCGCCTCAACTAGAGAAAGCCCGCGCGCAGCAACAAAGACCCAACTCAGCCAAAAATAAATAATTAATTTTTTTAAAAAGTTACTTAAGAATAATACATATTTGTAAACCTAGAGTTGAAGACAGAAATAATTCTTTAAAGAGTTACTTTAGGGCTTCCCTGGTGACGCAGTTGTTGAGAATCTGCTTGCCAATGCAGGGAACACAGGTTCGAGCCCTGGTCTGGGAAGATCCAACATGCCGCGGAGCAACTGGGCCCGTGAGCCACAATTACTGAGCCTGCGCGTCTGGAGCCTGTGCTCTGCAACAAGAGAGGCCGCGATAGTGAGAGGCCCGCGCACCAAGATGAAGAGTGGCCCCCGCTTGCCACAACTAGAGAAAGCCCTCGCACAGAAACGAAGACCCAACACAGCCATAAATAAGTAAATTAATTAACTTAAAAAAAAAGAGTTACTTTATTTACTTATTTATTTATTTTTAGGTCACATGTAATGCCCAAATTTATTTCTCACCCAGTATTCTAGATTATATTGCACCAAAAACTTTGAACTAAATTTACATGAGTTTGTACCTACTATTATCTATGGTCTATACCTTTCATTAATGATGTTTTCACATTTACAAAATTCCAAATTTATGTGCTTTTTTCTTATAATCATCTCCCCTCTAATAATTTCATCATTACTACTCATCCACAGTTCTGTGACTTGCTTACTCATTCATTTCACATTTATTTCTAAAAGACTTACTTTAGAAATACAAACAGGGGCTTCCCTGGTGGCACAGTGGTTAAGAATCCGCCTGCCAATACAGGGGACATGGGTTTGAGTCCTGGTCCGGGAAGATCCCACATGCTGCAGAGCAACTAAGCCCGTGCGCCACAACTACTGAGCCTGTACTCTAGAGCCTGCGAGCCACAAATACTGAGCCTGCGTGCCACAACTACTGAGCCCACAAATACTGAAGCCCACATGCCTAGAGCCCGTGCTCCACAACAAGAGAAGCCACTGCAATGAGAAACCCACGCACCGCAATGAAGACCCAATGCAGCCATAAATAAATAAACAAACAAATAAATAAATACAAACAGAAGGGAGCTCGACGTCTCAAATTGGAAGAGAAAGAATAATTGAGCTTTGTTAGAACAAAAATGGCAGAAAGAGAAGTGACAAAGCTGAATAAAAAGAAAGGAAATCTTATTTCCACAAAGAGGAAAATGGGAGCTAAAAGAAAATTCAACCCAGGACTGGTAGGTAAAAGAATTTTGTGTGTAATTAGGGTGGGTAACTAGAAGTCCCTACTTGTTAATCCTCATTCTCACTCTTTCTTAACTAATAGAAACCCAAATTTATTCTGTGCGACAATGTGCCCATAAAAATACTACATTTTCCAGCCCCTTACCCTTTGCAGGTAGGATTGTCCAAAGTGATGTAGACATGAAAGTTGGTGCTACAGCAGCCATCATATGACTGTGAGGTGACCTTGAGGATAGAAACCAGTGCTAAAACCATGCGAACCACAAAGAAGGAGCCGATTTCCCTGATGACTAGAGAAGTCCCCATCTCTACCTTGAACTGCCTGCTTCTGGCATTTTACAAGAAAGAGACAAGCCATTTCTTTGCGTTTTTTGTTATATGCAGCTAAATGCAATTCAAAACCGACACAATGGCTCAGAGGGACCTGCTGGCCGATAGAGAGCATTTGGTACTACAGTATAAACTTGTGCTAATGATCCTTGGCAGCATTAGAGCAGTGGCCCCTAACAAAGGAACAGGGGATGGGACAGGGGCAACAAAGTCATCAAAAGGACCCAGAATCTATACATACACACAGAAAAAGCTTCAGGCTGAATATATACCATATCTCACACACATATATGACAACTATTTTTCAAATATCTAGAGCTGCTGTTTGATGAATAAGTTCAAATTGATATAAAAAGTCTTAATTTCTGAATAATATTAGCTTTTTGTTATTGTATACTTTCTCAATCATTGGTTACTAATTTTACAACACTAAAGGGGGAGGGAATATCTGATAATTTTTCATGTTTATAAAGTATTTTGAATTGGAGCCATCTGAAAGTCATAAAGTATAGTATATCTGTACATTGAAATACTACAGTGTTATGAAGAATATAAAAATATATGGGGACTTCCCTGGTGGTCCAGTGGCTAAGACTCTGAGCTACCAATGCTGGGGGCCCGGGTTCAATCCCTGGCCAGGGAACCAGATCCCACATGCTGCAACTAAGAGTTTGCATGCCACAAATAAATATCCCACATGCCCCAACTAAGACCCGATGCAGCCAAATAAATAAATATTAAAAAATATATATATATGTACATGTTGGATTTGCATAGATAAAAGTCTAGAATGATTCACTCTAATGATAGTAGAGAATAAGTAGTCAGTTACTCTTGGGAAGTAGAATTGGGGCTAGGAGTAGGAAAGAGCTTAGACTTCAAATTTTATATACTTTTTAATTGTTGGAATTATTTGTATTAAACAGGTATTACTTTTGTGGTTACAAGTAGTTTGGAGTTTTTTGTTATTTTCTTAAGGAAATTTTTTTTTTCTAACATTTGAGGAGCTTGGGCATCCCCAGTCTAGATTTCTAAAGTAGTTAAAAGCTAAGCAGGGAGGGCTTCACTGGTGGCGCAGTGGTTAAGAATCTGCCTGCTGGTGCAGGGGACATGGGTTCGAGCCCTGGTCCGGGAAGATCCCACATGCTGCGGAGCAACTAAGCCCTGCGCCACAACTACTGAGCCCGCGTGCCACAACTACTGAAACCCGTGCACCCAACGAAGAGTAGCCCCCGCTCGATGCAACTAAAGAAAATCCGCGTGCAGTAACGAATAAATAACTAAATAAATTTATTTAAAAAAAAAAGAAAGCTAAGCAGGGAAATTGAGACTTATTACGGTTTAGCCAAAAGTAGGTGATACAGAGGAAAGATCTTTGGGTTGGGAAATAAGCAATCTGGGTTCCCATCCCAACTCGGTCAGTGACTGGGTGTGACATCTGGGCAGTCATTTTATTTCTTTGGGCCTCAATTTCCTTGTCTATAAGACTAAAATTTGGACTGAACAATCACTTCCAGTCTGATATTCTGTGAATGTATAAGCTGCCTCTCTGAGATTGAGGGGAAGGTCTTATTTATCTTTGTGGCCTCAGTACCCAACACATAGTATTTAATAAAATTTGTTAATAAATAAGTGAAAGAACAAATAACAGGGCAGGTAGGGTGACTCTTATATCCATTCGATACCTAAGTTTACATGATGTCTTTAAGGTCACATTGCTAGGTAGTATAAGAGCCAGGTTTTATGCTCAGTGTCTGAACATGCTGTGGAAAATACAGCAATTCTCCCTCCCAACGCAGTGGAGGCAGGCTATCAGCCCACAGCTGTTGCTGCAGAATTAAAAGAAAACTGTAAATATGAGATCTGAGCACTGTAAGATAAACCTGAAAACATAAACCTGCACAATGTGAGAGGAAGCTGTGCTAATAAGAGAAGGACATCCATGCATCATAGTACTCAATAAAGCTGGCAGAACAGCCTTTTTGAGTGGTGTGTCCTCAAAGCCCGGGCATCAGCAGTCCTGGCACAGGGTCAGAGCCAGACTATGGTGAGCCAGCTGTCACGTGCTTCTGTGATAACTCACAAGAAAAAGTTCCCCTGGCAACCAAACAGGCTCCAAGGACATCCACACACAATCCTCAGTCTTCTCTTAAAATAGCTTCAGACACATTTGATGAGGAGTATCTTTTCATTCAAGCTGCACTTCTTACCCAATATTCAGTTTCACATGCTTCCCAAGGAGCAGAAGCTGTAATAGCTAATCCCATTCTGCTGGTAACTCAAGCCCCTGCCAAGGTCATGAGTTCTTAATTTAGTATAGGCAAAGGCGAATCTATTGACAGTACAGCACCTCCCCCTCCCCCGCCCACAGGGCAGAACTTTGGGCAAAGGATAGTGACCCTGCAGGGCTTGGACCTATATATGCAATGGTCCCTAGGTCTGTGCCACCCTGACTGGACTCGCTCAGACAGCTGAATTGGAGTGGGGGGAGTTTCATAGACTTAGAAATGCGAGTCTAATGAAACAGTAAAGGCAAAATCGTCAGAATCAGATATCAAAAACTGGATTAAGACAGACACAACTACATACAATGTATGATCTTGGATTGGAAAAACAATTGTTACGACGCACTTTGAGACAATTGGAGGAATTTGAGTATGGACTATATATTAGATAATAAAATTTTATCAATGTTAAGTTTCCTAAATTTGATCATTTTGCTGTGATTATCCAACAGTGTCTTTGTTCATTGGAGATAAATGCAGAAGTATGTCGGGGTAGGGCTGTGGTTCTCATAGATAGACATGCAGTCAGACAAAACTACAGACTACAGACAAAAGAACAGAGGTCCCTCTCACACACACACACCCATACATATGGGTATATTTGATACTTCCAAGAAATATGCAGGTTAGAGACCTAGAAATGGAATTAGAGCAAGAAGGTTTAATTAGGGGCTGCTTTAGATGCTTGCTTGCCCACACCTCACATCCCTCCTGGCACATCTACAAATGGACGGACTGTCAGCCTGAGCCATGCCCCTGACTCCTCCATGACCTAGTCTACTTCTCTTTGCCCTCTGGACCCAGGTTTACTGGCTTCCTAGACCAGCCCTTTTTTAAAACTCCCAATCCTACTGGAACAAGTAACCAAAGGGGATTCACTTCAGATTCTGGAAATAGAGGATATAAACAACAATGCTATATCTACACACTTAAAAATTTAGATGAGTGACTTCCCTGGTGGTCCAGTGGTTAAGACTCCACGCTTCCAATGCAGGGGACGTGGGTTTGATCCCTGGTTGGGGAACTAAGATCCCACATTCTGCGTGGCGTGGCCAAAAAAACAAAAAAATGTAGATGACGCAGCAGATTTCTAGTTTGTTTTATTTTTTTACAGAACTAACTCTTGGCTTTGTTGATCCTCTCTATTGTATTTATTTTGTTTTATTAATTTTTGCTCATATCTTCATTATTTCCTCCTGCTAGTTTCTTTGGGTTTATTTTGCTCTTCTTTTCCTACCTTTCTGTCATGGATGCTCACTTTACTAACTCCATTTGTGAATAAAAATGGTTTTACTTCTTCCCTTTTAATCTGTATACCTTCTCTTCAGCAGCTTTATTGAGATATAATTCACTTACCGTACAATTCACCCATTTAAAGTGTATATAGGACTTCCCTGGTGGCACAGTGGTTAAGAATCCACCTGCCAATGCAGGGGACATGGGTTCGAGCCCTGGTCTGGGAAGATCCCACAAGCCGCGGAGCAACTAAGACTGTATGCCACAACTACTGAAGCCTGCGCACCCTAGAGCCCGCGTGCCACAACTACTGAAGCCCAGGCACCTTAGAGCCCGTGAGCCACAACTACTGAGCCCGTGTGCTGTAACTACTGAAGCCCACGCGCCTAGAGCCCGTGCTCCACAACAAGAGAAGTCACTGCAATGAGAAACCCTTGCAGTGCAACGAAGAGTAGCCCCTGCTTGCTGCAACTAGAGAAAGTCCCCGCGCAGCAACAAAGACCCAATGCAGCCAATAATAATACTACTACTAATAGCTATCTTTAAAAATATTAAGTGTATATAATTCAATGGTTTTCAATGTATTCACAGACATTTGCAACCATTACTTCAAAAGGAACTCTGTACCCTTTAGCTATTACCCCCTATCCCTCATCCTTCAGTCATCAATTTGCTTTCTATCTCTATATATTTCTGGACATTTCATATGAATGGAATCCTACAATATGTGATTTTTTGTGACTGGCTTCTTTCCCTTAGCATATGGTTTCAAGTTTCATCCATGTTGTAGCATGTCTGGCTACTTCATTCCTTTTTATGACTAAATAATATTCCATTGTATGGCTATACCACATTGTTTTGGGCATTCGGATTGTTATGAATAATGCTGCTGCAAACATTCATGCATTAATTTTTGTATGCACATGTGTTTTCATTTCTCTTGGGTATACAGCTGGGAGTTGAGTTGCTGGGTCAGACGGTAACTCGATATTTAGTAATTTGAGACCCTGCCAAACTGTTTTCCAAAATGACTGTACCATATTACCATCCTACCATTAATGTATGAGGGTTCCAATTTGTCCACATCCTCACCAACACTTGTCATTATCTGTCTTTTTTATTCTATCCATCTTAGTGGGTATGAGATGGTGTCTCACTGAGTTTTTGATTTTTATTTCCCTGATAATTAATGATGTCAAGCATCTTTTCATGTGCTTATTAGGCATTCATATATATCTACACTGGAGAAATGTCTATTCAAATCCCTTACCCATTTTTAATTGGGTTATTTGTCTTTCATTATTGAGTTGTGAGTTTTTATAGATTCTGGATACAAGTCCCTTATCAGACATATCATTTGCAAATATTTCCCCACATTCTGTAGATTGCCTACTCACTTTTTTTTCCTACTCATTTTCTTAATGGTGTCCTTTGAAACACAGAAGTTTTCAATTTTCATAAAGTCCAATTTCACTATTTTTTTCTTTTGTTGCTTGTGCTTTTGGCTTCATATCTAAGAATCCTTTGTCATATCCAAGATCGTGACTTGTCTCTAACTTTTCTTCTAAGAGTTTTATAGTTTTAGCTCATATTGAAGGTTTTGATTCATTTTGAGTTCGTTTCTATATACAGTGTAAGCTAAGGGTCCAACTTTATTTTTTGCATTTGGACATCTAATTGTCCCAGCACCATAAGACTGTTCTTTCCCCATTGGATGATTTTGGCTTATCACTATGAAATGTACAGCTTTACCTCCTATTCTAACATCTATTTTGATATTACTGTAAACTTTTAGTTACTGTTTACATTATATATATTTTCCATGATTTTACTTTTAATCTACCTGTATCTTTATATTTAAAGTGGGTTGCTTGGGGACAGCATTTAACTGAGTCTTGATTTTTTAATTCAAGCTGACAATCTCTGCTTCTTAATTGGAGTATTTAAATCAGTTGCAGTTAATGCAATTATTGATATGGTTGTGTGTAAATCTACCATCTTGTTTTCTATTTGTCTCATCTTTTCCTTTTTTTTCATTTCCTGTCTTCTTTTGGACTGAGCATTTTTTATGATTCCATGCTAACTCCACAATTGATGTATTAGCTATACCTCTTTGTTTTCATTTTATAGCTATTGTTGTAGGGCAGGAGTTGGCAAATACTGTCTGTGAGCCAAATCTGGCTCGCCTCTGTCTTTATTTATTTATTTATTTATTTATTTAGGCTGCACCGGGTCTTAGTTGCGGCATGTAGACTTCTTAGTTGTGGCAAGCAGACTCTTAGTTGTGGCATGCATGCAGGATCTAGTTCGCCAACCAGGGATCAAACCCAGGCCCCCTGCATTGGCATGGAGCCTTACCTATTGGACCACCAAAGAAGTCCCTCTTTTTTGATTCTTATATTGTACACTTTTTGCTCTCCTTTTTCTTTGAACATAAGTTTCAAAAGTTACCTTTATCAACTAACTACTGCAGCTAACAACCAGCCCCAAACTTAAAATAAGCTTCAAACAACAATCATTTCTTATTTCTCATGATTCTAAGGGTTGACTCTGTTGGCTTCTAGCCTGGGTCAGTGTGGTTGATCTCTGCAGTCTGCTAGTGGCTCAAGTGGGGATGGACAGTATAAGAAGGACTCATTCACATATTTGGCAGTTGGCAGCCTGTTTGGTCTTGGGGTGGGAACAGGGCTCAGCTGGAATTACTTGTCTCAGCTCATCCTCCAATAGTCCAGGCTTCTTCACATGGTAGTCTCAGAATTCTAGAGCAGTAAGAGATGGCAAGCTCCAATGCAAAACCATTTTTGTTTTGTTTTTTAATTTATTTTATTTATTTGGCTGCATCGGGTCTTAGTTGTGGTGCACAGGCTCTTTGTTGTGGTGTGTGGGCTCCTCTCTAGTTGTGGCGCACAGGCTTAACTGCCCTACGGCATGTGGGATCTTAGTTCCCCGACCAGGAATCAAATCCGCATCCCCTGAATTGGAAGGTGGTTCTTAAACACTGGACTACCAGGGAAGTCCCACACAACCAGTTTTTAATCCTCTGTTTTTCTCATATGTGCTAGATATAGACTCCACCTCTCAATGGGAGAAGTAGCAAGGTCACAATACGAAGGGTGAGTGCACAGGGATGGGAAGAATTATGGTGGTTATTTCCACAGTCAACCTACCAAGTTACCTTACCAAAAGCACTGCAATTAAGTTAAAAAACAAACAACAAACTTGGAAAATATTTACAATTCAAATATAGCTAACACATCAGGAGCTGTCTTAGAAAGTTAAGAAAAAGATCAAACCACCATACTTAAATGCCTAAAGGAAATGGACAGTCTCCAAAAAAGGAAATACAAATGTCTTTAGCCACGTATTTGTGGAAAAGGAGAGGAGGGAAATTTTTAAGGTCAATTAGATAATCTTTAAAAAACTAATTGCTTCTTGATCCCATGGTACAAAATTTTTTGAAGTCCAAAAAGCTACATAGTGAAAAATCTCTCTTCTTCTCTACACCACATTTGTCATGGTTTGATTTTATTTATGAAAGATTTTGCCATACAGGAAGTTTTAGTATTTCAAAACTTTCAAACATTTCAATCGTTTTTTTATGGCTCCTGGATTTGTCTTAAGTTTCTGACTCTGTGATTATTTAAAAATCAAAACATTAAAACTCCTCCATGATTTCTTTTACTAACTTTTTTTTTTAATATTTAAACCTTTGATCCCTTGAAATTACCCTGATATAAGGGGTGAAGTACAGATCTAGCACCATGTGTTGAATTATCTATCTCTCTACTACTGATTTAAAAGGTCATCTTTTTCATAAACCAAATTCCTGCATATATTAACATTTGGACGTAGGCAGGTAAGCTGATCGGGGGTGTGGGAGAAACATAACTGAAGTTGCAGAACCTTTCCCTTTCACTTAGCTGACCTAGTGAGCAACTGCAGGACAACGGTCACAGTGTTCATCTAAGAGAACTACTGAAGGACATTTAACCACCAACAACATAGAAAACCAATGTTTTTTCATATGAAAACTATGTATTTGAGCATAAAAATTTAATACACAATCAGAAACCACCATTCTATCAATAAGGACATTATTATCTCATCTAAGAACACAGAAATTAAGTTATAAGGAATGCCATGAGGAAATAATTCTTTAAAGTCCTATTCATTTTACTTTGTTAAGAAAGATGAAATTTATTTGGCTCTGGTCACAGTTCCATCATGTTTACTTTCTTTGTAAGTTCAGCTTCAACAGTATCCTAAAGGAAGAAAGAAACACCATAAATATTATAAATAAGGACATAAAGAAGGTGCTCTAACTTCTATTGTTATTTAAAATAAGGGAAGCAAAAAGGAAAAACACTGAAACAGAAACTTTTTAAAATACCATTACAAAATATTAAATATTCTTTGAGATATTCCCCTTGCTTTTATAACTCCCCACTTCCCACACCCCAAAAGTTTTCAGACTCCTGATGCTATTAAACATTAAAAGGTGGGGGGGAACCTTTAGAGAGGTGAATGACTGCAGTGATACTTGAATAGATTTTTCTGACCTTTACTCCTTAAGCAACATACTTCTGCAATGTCTCTCACATCACTCTTTTCCAATCTCATTGCCACTGTTCTCATTACTTCTCATCTGGCCTAAACAGGCCAACTAGTTTCTGCAATTTTCTTTTTCCCTCCTCCAATCCACCCTATACACTGATTCCAGAAAAATCTTCTTAAACAACTGGCCTGATCAAAAAGCATAACCTTTATCATATTTCTCTTTAGCTTAAAAAACAAGGTAACACAGAGCAACTTTCAGTGGTCCCCTACAGCCTCCAAGAACAACCTTCTTTATATTTAAGGTCCTTCATCTCATAAACCAATTGACCTTCTTCAGCTTTATCTTCCACTGCATACTCCTAAGCAGCTGGACTGCTTCACTTGCCAAAGCTTGGAAAAGTCCTCCATTTTTCAGCTCTTATGCTTTTGTTAATTCCTTCTGCCTAGAATATTCTATGTCTCTCAACCCTCCTTTTCCATCCAGGAAAATCTATATAAAATTTTAAAAGACCACTATGTATTTTTTATGAAAAAAAAAGATACGTATATGCCAAAAAAGTATTAAAAGATGCATGGTAATGATACACAGCAAGTCTGGGACTGTGGCTCACCTCTGAGTAGAAAGGAAAGAAGGAGGAGGAAGGGAGCTTTAGCTATGCCAGCATTTATTTTTTAAAAATCGGAAGGAAAAAATGGAACTACTTACCAATTCTCGCTTTGCTTCTTCAATTTTCACCTGAGCAAGAGATGGATTCTTTTAAAGGAAAATAAAATAAGGAAAGGTTATGTTGCCTTGGCTAGGATGCAAGGGGAAAAAGAATATAACAATCCTTTTCAAAAGGCAAAAAAACGTTGTAGAAAGTATATCCAAGGTACATACAATACTAAAATTCAGCACAGACTTTATTTATTTATTTTTTAAATATTTATTTATTTGGCTGCACCGGGTCTTAGTTGTGGCATGTGGGATCTTTAGCTGCAGAATGCGAACTCTTAGTTGCGGCTTGTGGGATCTAGTTCTCTGACCAGGGATCGAACCCGGGCCCCCTGCACTGGGAGCACGGAGTCTTAGCCACTGGACCACCAGGGAAGTCCTTCAGCATAGATTTTAAATCCTTAAACATGGACCCAGTATTTTCATGATCATTTAGTGCCCTTGGGGAAAGGTGGAAAAGAGGAACACTTTTTTTTTTTTAATTATAAAAATAATTACCGGCATTAAATCTAAATAGGACTCCAATTTTTTCTTCAAAGGTATAGTCTGTCGTTTTAGTTCTGCCAATTTCTGGGGGTGAAAAAAACACAGAGTAATAGAAATATTCACAATGCAACTAAACCCTGTCTATTTCTGAAATAAAACATGACAAAGCATTAACATTAGGATAGTTTAAATAATGTATCAAATAAAGAGCTTCAAAGATAAATGGATAACAAATGGAAACAATCCTTAGAAGATGCTAAAATAGGAAACTTATACTCCCATTTATTAAGAATAAGATTTAAGTATGCTGCCTAGTAATACAAAATAATGTAATTAAGAGGAATCAGAACATCAGGGAATAATTAAGAGTCTCAAATACATACTTATGAATTGCCAATTTTAAATTCCAAAAATCAAACTACCAAAAAATCTAAAGAAAAAAAAGTAAAACAAAACCCTCCATTTCTCCCTCTTCCCATGAAAATAGATAAAACCCTTATACAATCTAAAAAAGGGTATGGGACCTGCGTTTTACTGAAAGAGAAGAAAGAGGAGGACCTAGGTGGTTAGCACATAGTCCCTCAATACATTCATTCAATAAATAAATCAATAACATATAACTGACTCCAGCAAAGAGTTTCTAGCATATAGTAATAAATAAAGGAAACCAAACAAATGGAAGAATATATATAGATAAACAAGTAATAAAGATATAAATACTGGTGAACATAAAGTACAGCGGTAAAGGAAAATAAATCAGGTCAATAGTGAATAAAGCTCTATAAAAAGAAACAAATGAAAAAGCAGATTGTGCACTAACATTTTAAAGAAAGTTAAATTGGGTTAAAGTAGGCGTACCTCTGAAAGTGCTACCAGTGACTGATGAGACAGAGAAGCATCCATTCCTCTGGCTGAAAGTCGCTCCTACAATTACAAAAAAGGGAGTTCAGTTTAAAAAATTATTTTACAAGTGACCCTCATGAAATATTTTCAATATATAACACAGCAGAGAAGCTATAAATCATAGATGAAGGACTACACCTGCTCCTAAGCACTTTTATGTTGCATGCGAGTCATTTCAGACAGAGATTTGTGACAAGATGGGTGCAGTGCTTAAGAGCCTGAGCTTCGCGGCCTGGCAGCCTGCATTTGAATTGGGATCTGCTGTTAAGTAGCTGTGTAACCTTGGGCAAGTTACCCACCTTCTCTGCAGTTCCCTGGTCATAAAAAGGGAATAACAATACTGCCTAGTTCTGAGGATGAAAGTTGAAAATAAGTCTGAAGAGAGCTAAATATATTCAGTCCTTCATACAAACCTCTGCAGCTCTAATTCCAGACCTGAACTCCTCTGACTTGGCTTTTAGGAAGTCCATGTTCTGAAGACGACTGTCAACTTTGGCCCTTTCCATAGACAGATGCAACTCTGCCTTCTTGAGATCCCTTTAAAAAATGAAGTTGAGAACATTTTCTTCTCAGTGAAATTATGATAAAAAGGAAGCTCTACTACTTTTTCGATTCAACTCTGGATTAGTCAAGAGTATCAAGAGGAGATAACACACTTGCTGGATTTTCTACCATAAATTTTATATCCCAGACTGGCTACCATGCATTCTTCTAGGTCATCTTTCCCTCCATGTTGCCATCTGGGATTTTTCTCAAGGACTACTAAATAATTTTAAGATTATTCTATGCCAATTATTCTTGGAGAAAGTAGATCTGCTGCTCAAAAAAGTGACTTAACAGATCCTAAAGTCAATTCGAATTATGGAGGTCCCAAAGGCCTCTCTCCTAAATGTGACATGACACAGTGTTTTGCATATACATAGTCAATATTTGTTGGATAAATTTACACACCAGTAAATTACTTGTGCATACACATACTCCTGATCCACAGCATCTAATCTCTGGGGCTATAGAGACCTAAAGAAGGTCCAAAGCGTCAAGAGGGATACCAGAGTTCTAGTAAGAAAGGGCAACAAAATATAACATGACTTTAAGTTGCACCATAGTTTATAAGTAAAAAAAAAAAATTCACATACATTTTGAAAATTATAAACAGGTTATTTGTAAAACAGAGAGAAAAAAGAAACTGTATAAAGTAAAAGGTAAAAATATGTACTCAACCACTCCTACCTTCACCCAAGTCATTTTCTACTTAAAAAAACATTTTATCTTCCCATTTCCTAATGTGTTGTTTTAAATCATATCTATCGCCAAAACTAATGTCCTGTTACTGCCTTTATAATAAAAATTGTCACCACTTCCAACTCAATTACTTACTCTTGTAGACATTTTTCTAATACTAAAGTTGCAGTTAGATTTTTCTCAAGTTTTGCCAATTCAAGCTTGATTTCTTCGTTTTTGGATGTGGTGCAAAAAAGATCAGAGGTCAAATCATTCACTGCAGGGATAAAACTAAAAGAAGAATCTAGTCACGTAAACGGACATTAAGGACAATAATTACAATTATTCCTCATTTCTAAAAATGATTTTATTTCTATGTGGATTCTTCTTTAACCATGCTGTTTCATACCTCTATACTATTTTACACGCGGTTCTTACTGTCTGGAATAACCTTCTTCAGCTGGCAAATTTCCATTTGTCCTTCAAAACTCAAATAAGATTTACTCCCATTCTGGAATTCACTACTCCTTTCTCTGTGCTTCCTAGCTACAGCTTGTACATTACTGTAGTGTTGCAGCTGTCATAACTATGTTATAATTTTACATGTCCATCTCCTTTAATTTACCATGAGCAGAGACTGTACTTGCTGGCATTCATTATTCTATTCATTTCTGCTTCCCCAGTGCCTATATGTATAGCTATATATATATATATATATATATATATATATATATATATATATATATATATACACACACACACACACACACATATATATATTTACACATATATATAGGGAGGGAGGAAGGGAGAGGGAGAGAGGTAGTTACATAAAGAGTTATATATATTATATGCCTAGGATATAATTAGTATTTGGTGTCTGCTGAATTGATTAATTCAAGTCTAGATTTCTGCTGCCATACGGCCTACATGATCTTATACCTAAAACTCCACTGTTTAAGTGTGTGTGTGTATATATATATATATATATATATATTTATTTATATATATATTTATATATTTATAGATATTCCAAGCTCTTATATTAGCAGTTAAGCAGAATGGCCATACAATTCTCTGATTATAAGTTGTAGTGGTAGTCCTGGCTAAGATGCAGCCAACAGTGATAGTCCTATGGACTTTTGAGTCAGACCGGGTTTGAATCCCAACTCTGCCATTTACTAGCTCAGAGAAATTATTTAACCCACCTCTCCTGAGCCTCAGTTTCCTCTTAAGGTTGTTAGAAGGATAATGTCGTTATATAGGTGAAATACCTGTCACAAAGAATTGAAGGTCTTTAACCTACTCTATCCAATAGGGTAGGGACATGACCAAAAATCACTACTCTACGCTCAATCAGATGATTTAGCCTACTGCTCTTTTTACTGTTTATAGGGAATGATGTGATACCTAAACCCTTTTCAAATATACATGAGAACCAGCCTTCACAAACCTAATCCTGAAAGAAGAAAACACTAAAATTTAACCAATACCAAGTTTATCTGAAGTAATTATACATACTCACTAGCAATGATAAGGAGTTAACTAAATTCAGTATTTCTGCATACACTGCTAATTTCCTATACAGAATTACCCTGAGAAACAAAAGCTCTTTAGGTCAAGACCTTACAGTGTATATGACTGCAGAAATTAAAATTGTCACAAGAATTACCTAGCTAGTGAGGTATCCTTTGTTTCAAGGGCCACAGCACTGTCAACCAAAGCACTCAGATACCTGGAACCAGTGCTAGAGAGATTGGCAGGGGAAAAATTCACACTCTCCAGGAGAAGGTCTTGAAGATGCTTGGCTGAAAAGATATAAGAGTTTTATGGTGACTAAGATCTTTGTTTTGCTTTAATTTTTGACAGCTTTACTGCAGTCTTTCACATAACATAATCCACTCACCTAAAGTATTTTAGAACATTTTCATCACCCCAAAAAGAAATCCCACACTCCTCAGTCATTATTTTCCAGCTACCCAATCCATGAAGCCCTAGCAACCACTAACCTACATTTTGTCTCTATTCATTTGCCTAATTTGGACATTTCATATAAATGGTATCACATAATATGTGATCCTCTGTGACTGGCTTCTTTCACTTAGCATAATGGCTTCAAGGTTCATCCGTTCTGTAGCAGGTATCAGTCAGTACTCCATCCCTTTTTATGGAAGAATAATATTCCATTGTATAGATTTACCATATTTTATTTATCCATTCATCCATTGATGAACATTTGGATTGCTCCCACATTTTGGCTATTATGAATAATGTTGCTATAAACATTCACGTATGGGTTTTTACATAAACGTATGTTTCCATTTCTCTTGGGTATATAACTAGGAGTGGAACTGCTGGTCATATGGTAACTCTATGTTTAACTATTTGAAGAATTGCTAGACTGTTTTCCAAAGCTACTGATTTTTACATTCCTGCCAGAAATGTATGAAGGTTCCAATTTCTCCACATTGTCATCTTCACCAACAGCTGTATTATTTATTTATTTTGCACAGTGATCATTCATAAAACTGAAGAACGATCAATAAAATGATAATCCAAGACCTTGTCTTTTTGATTATAGCCATCCTTGTAGGTGTGAAGTGGAATGTGGTTTTGATTTGCATTTCCCTGATGGCTAATGATGCTGTGCTTGCTGGCCATTTGTATATCTTCTTGGGAGAAATGTATATTCATATCCCTTAACCTTTTTTTTGGCCGCAGCTTATGAGATCCTAGTTCCTTGACCAGGGATAGAACCTGGGCCCCTGCAGTGGAAGCGTGGGGTCCTAATCACTGGACTGCCAGGGAATTCCCTCCCTTATCCATTTTTAACTGGGTTGTCTCTTTATTATTCAGTTGTAAGAATTCTTCATTTATTGTAGATATAAGTCCCTTATCAGATATACAATTTGCAAATATTTTCTCCCACTCTGTGGGCTGTCTTTTCATCTATTTGATGGTGTCCTTTGAGGACAAAAGTTTTTAATTCTGATGATGTCCAATTTACCTACTTTTCTTTTGTTGCTTGTGTTTTTGGTATCATAGCTAAGAAACCATTGCCAAATCCAAAGTCATGAAGATATACACAGATGTTGCCTTCTGAGTTTTAGATTCAGCTCTTATTTTTAGGTTTTTCATTCATTTTGAGTTAATTCTTATATATGTTATGAGGCAGGGTCCAATTTCATTCTTATACATGTGGATATCCACCTATCCCAGCACTGTTCACTGAAAAGGCTATTCTTTCCTCCATTAAATTGTCTTGTCATCTTTGCCAAAAATCAAACCACCAGGAGTCTGACTTCCAACATAACAGTGTGAGGAGTTCTGCTCACCTACACTCCAGTGAAACTGGTGAAAATTGTAAAAAAAACCTAAAAAGCAAAACAAAAAAAACCCCAAAACAAAACACAACCATTTAAAGCTTCTGGAAATGCTCCTAAGGACAAACAGCAAATGAAGAAACATCTGTTCAAGAAAATCTATTAAAATTCAGCAAGGGGGCTTCCCCAGTGGCACAGTGGTTAAGAATCCGCCTGCCAATACAGTGGACATGCGTTCGAGCCCTGGTCTGGGAAGATCCCACATGCCACGGAGCAACTAAGCCTGTGCACCACAACTACTGAGCCTGCACTCTAGAGCCTGCGAGCCACAACTACTGAGCCCGTGCACCTAGAGCCTGTGCTCCGCAACAAGAGAAGCCACCGCAATGAGAAGCCCGTGCACTGCAACAAAGACTAGCCCCCGCTCACAGCAATTAGAGAAAGCCCGTGAGCAGCAACAAAGACCCAACACAGCCAAAAATAAATAAATAAATACATACATACATTTATTAAAAAAAGAAGACAAGGAGAAAATCTTGAAAACAGCAAAAGGAAAATGACATATACTAGGAAACCTCAGTAAGATTAACAGTCAACTTCTTGACAGAAACAACAGAGACCAAAAGGCAACAGGATAACATGTTCAAAGTGCTCAAAGAGCAAACTGTCAAGCAAGAATCCTACACGTAGCAAAGCTTTCTTTCAAAAATAAATGCAAAATAAAGACTCCCAGATAGACAAAAACTGAGAGAATTTCATTGTCACCAGACCCAACTTATAAGAAATATTAAAGGAAGTTCTGCAGGCTTAAAGCAAGTGACCCCAAACAGTAATTCAAATGCGCACAAAAAGCAATGAATTATCAGTAAAGGTACATGCAGAATTATAAAGAGCATAAATGTATTTTTTTCTTCATTTTTCTCTTAACTGACTTAAAAAGCAACTGGATAAAATAATATTTATATAAGGTATTGCTGGGTTATAGAAATGTAATATATATGTTAAAAACAGCACAAAGGATGTGGTGGTAGTAAAGGTGTAAAGGGCTAAGGAAATGACTACAGATGGTTAAGTAATAATATAACAGTATACTGTTGAGTCCATATTATTAGATGTAATATGTGTAACAATAATACCACAAAAGGGGGGAAAAGAGGAACAGAACTACATAGGAGCAACATTTCTCTATCTCACTGGAATTAAGCTAGTACAAATATGAAGCTGAGCTGATACGATTTATTTGCAAACCTCAGAGCAACACTAAAAAGAACTGAAAAAAAAGAAGTAAAAAATCACTGAAGAAATTTAAATGTTACATTAGAAAATATTTACTTAATGCAAAAGAATGCGATAAAGGAAAAATAGCGAAACAAAAAAAGATATAATATATAGAAAATGAAAAGTAAATTGGCAGATATAAATACAACTATATCAATAATAACATTAAATGAGAATGAATTAAACAATCCAACCCAAAGGCAGAGATTATAAGACTGAAAAAAACAACAGGATCCAACTACATGCTGTCTACAGGAGACATACTTCAGATTCAAAGATACAAATTCAGGCATAACTCAGAGATACTGGGGTTCCAGAACACCGCAATAAAGCAAATATTGCAATAGAGAGAGTCATGTGAATTTTTTGGTTTCCCAGGACATATAAAAGTTATGTTTATATTATACTGTAGTCTATTAAGTGTGCAATAGCATTATGTCTAAAAAAACAATGTACAAACCTTAATTTAAAAATACCTTATTGCTAAAAAATGATAACCACATCTGAGTCTTCAGTGAGTCATAATCTTTTTGCTGGTGGAGGGTCTTGCCTCGATGTTGATGGCTGCTGACTGATCAAGGTGATGGTTGCTGAAGGCTGGGCAATTCTGTGCAAATTCTTAAAATAGGACAACAGAGTTCGCCACATTGATTGACTTTTCCCTTCACAGATGATTTCCCTGTAGCATGCAATGCTGTTTGACAGCATTCTACCCAAGAACTTCTTTCAAAACTGGAGTCAATCCTCTGAAACCCTGCCACTGCTTTAATCAAGTAAGTTATGTAATATACTAAATCTTTTGTTGTCATTTCAACGATCTTCACAGCATCTTCACCAGAGTAGATTCCTTCTCAAGAAACCACTTTCTTTGCTCATCCATCAGAAGCGACTACTCATCCGTGAAAGTCTTATCATGAGATGGCAGCAATTCAGTCACATCTTTAGGCTGCACTTCTAAGTCTAGCCACCACACCTGCAGTTACTTCCTCCACTGGAGTCTTGAACCCCTCAAAGTCGTCCATGAGGGCTGGAATCAACTTTTTCCACACTCCTGCTAATGCTGATATTTTCACCTCTTCCCATGAATCACGAATGTTTTCAGTGGCCTCTAGAATGGTGAATTCTTTCCAGAGGTTTTCAATTTACTTTGCCCAGATCCATTAGAGGAATCACTATCTATGCCAGCTATAGCCTTATGAAATGTATTTATTAAAGAATGACTTGAAAGTGGAAATGACTCACTGGAGTAGCACTTTTAATATCCTTCAAGAACTCTTCTTTTGCATTCACAACTTGGCTAACTGTCTGGCATAAGAGCCCTAGCTTTCAGCCTGTCTTGGTTTCCAACATACCTTCCTCACTAAGCTTCATCATTTCTAGCCTTTGACTTAAAGTGAGAGGCATGTGACTTCCTTTCACCTGAACACTTAGAGGCCATTGTAGGGTTATTAATAGGACTATTTTCAATTTGTTATGTTTCAGGGAATATGGAGGCCCAAGGAGAGGGAGAGAGAAATGGAAAAGTCTGAAATATTGTGAGAATTACCAAAATGTAAGAGATACGAAGTGAGAAAATGCTATTGGAAAAATGATAGATTTGCTCAACACAGGGTTGCTACAAAACTTCAATTTGTAAAAAAAGACCCCACAATATCTGTGAAGTGCAATAGAGCAAAGTGCAATGAAAATAAAGGATGGAAAAAGATATATAATGCGAACAGCAACCACAAGAAAGCTGAAGTGGCTATATTAATATCAGATAAAATAGACTTTTTAACAAAAAATGTTACTAGAGATAAACAGGGACAATTTATAATGATAATACCGTCACATAATACAAAGTATTCCCCCATTACAATGGAATGAAATTAGAAATTAGAAAGAAATTTGGGAAACTCATAAATATGTGGAATTAAACAACATACTCCCAATAACCAATGGGTCAAAAAGAAATCAAATCCTTTGAGGTGAATGAAAATGAAGACATAACATACCAAAACTTAGGGGATGCACCTAAACCAGTGCTTAGAGGGAAACTTATGCCTGTAAATTCCTATGTTAAAAAAGAAGAAAGATCTCAAATCAATAGCCTAAGCTTAAAACACTTAAAAAAGAAGAGCAGACTAAACCTAAAGCAAGCCAAAGGAAAGAAATAATAAAGAACAGAGTGAAAATTAATAAAATAGATTAAAAAAGAAGAAAAAAATCATTAAAACCAAAGGCTAGTTCTTTGAAAAGATCAACATAATTGAAAAACCTTCACCTAGATTTAAAAAAAAAATTTTTTTTTGTATTGGAATATAGTTGATTAATAATGTTGTGTTAGTTTCAGGTGTACAGCAAAGTGATTCAGTTATACATATATAGTACCTATTCTTTTTCAAATTCTTTTCCCATTTAGGTTATTACAGAATATTGAGCAGAGGGACTTCCCTGATGGCACAGTGGTTAAGACTCCACGCTCCCAATGAGGGGGCCTGGGTTCGATCCCTGATTGGGGAACTAAATCCCACATGCATGCCGCAACTAAGAGTTTGCATGCCACAACTAAGGAGTTGGCAAGCTGCAACTAAGGAGCCCACCTGCTGCAACTAAGACTCAACGTGACCAAATAAATAAATAAATATTAAAAAAATTAAAACAATAGCAATAAAATAAACTATAAAGCACACCACTATGAATATCAGGTGACTGTCATTTCCTTAAAAAATATATATATATTGAGCAGAGTTTCCTGTGCTATAACCTTCACCTAGATTGACTAAGAAGAAAAAAGACTCAAATTACTAGCATCAGAAGACAGTATATTCCACTGATCTACCTACTTAATAAAAAGGATTATAAAGGAATACTATGAACAATTGTACCCAGAAATTTAGATAACTTAGATGAAATGGACAAATTCCAAAAAGGACACTTACTACTGCATCTAATTCAAGAACAAATAGATAATCTAATAGACCTACAGTAAGCAAAGAGACTGAATTAGTCATCAAAATCTACCCATAAAGAAAAGTTCAGGTCCAGATGGCTTTACCACTGAGTTCTATAGATTACATAAAGAATTAATACCAATTCTTCATCAACTATTCCAAAAAATAGAAAGGAGGGAATACTTCTCAACTGTTTCTGTGAGGCCAATATTATCCTGACACTAAAACCAGAAAAAGACATATTAAAAGGAAAGAAAACTACGGACCACTATCTCTTATAAATATGGATGCAAAAGTTCTCAACAAAATACTAGCAATTGGGGCTTCCCTGGTGGCGCAGTGGTTGAAAATCTACCTGCCAATGCAGGGGACACGGGTTCGTGCCCTGGTCTGGGAAGATCCCACATGCCGCGGAGCAACTAAGCCCGTGAGCCACAACTACTGAGCCTGCGCATCTGGAGCCCGTGCTCCGCAACAAGAGAGGCCGCGATAGTGAGAGGCCCGCGCACCGCGATGAAGAGTGGCCCCCGCTTGCCACAACTAGAGAAAGCCCTCGCACAGAAACGAAGACCCAACACAGCCAAAAACAAAAAACAAAAAACAAAAAAAAATACTAGCAATTGAATCCAGCAACCTATTAAAAAATTATACACCATGAGGACATGGATTTATCTTATGGATAAATGTTGGATTAACATCTGAAAGCCAATTCATGTAACACATCATATCGACAAAATAAAAAACTAAAGTCATATGATCATCTCAATAGACAGAAAAAGCATCTGACAAAATCCAGCACCCTTTCAGGATAAGGACACTCAACAAAGTAGGAATAGAAAGAAACTTCCTCAACTGGAAAAAGGGCATCTACAAAAAACCCACAACTCACATTGCACTCAATAGTAAAGACTAGATGCTTTCCCTCTAAGACGAGGAACAAGATAAGGATGTCTACTCTAATAGATGTCTACATCTATTCAACATTTTATTGGAGGTTCTAGCTAGGGAAATTTCTCTTAATTTTCCTCCTCAACTGAAGAATTGGCAGCATAAAGAATGAATGGTTTCAATAGTTTCATCTGTATTTGTCACGATTAAAAAGTCTTCATACAAAACTTTTACATCCTTTCCCAATTCCTGAAAATATTTCCAAAATGTTCCAGTCTTATGTGCTGCAAAGAACTGTACTGTGCAGAAATAAAAACTGCATCTAAGAAATCTTTTGCTCAAAAGTCATTCAAGTCCTGGGGGCTATATAGTATCACTACTCAAAATTTAGAATTAGAAACTCTGGAAGCAGGAGTTCCTTAACAATGTGTATGAATCTATATTTGTTACAAGGTTCCATAAATTATCTGTTCTCTGCTTGACAGCTTCGCTGTCTAAAAGGAGGAAAAACTTAGAAAAGAGGAGTAAAAATTAAAGTACATGGCAGGGTACTTCCCTGGTGACGCAGTGGTTAAGAATCCACCTGCCAATGCAGGGGACACGGGTTCAATCCCTGGTCCAGGAAGGTCCCACATGCCGCGGAGCAACTAAGCCCATGAGCCACAACTACTGAAGCCCGCGTGCCTAGAGCCCGTACTCCAAAACAATAGAAGCCACCGCAATGAGAGGCCCACACACCGCAACGAAGAGTAGCCCCCGCTCGCCGCAACTAGAGAAAGCCCGCGCTCAGCAACAGAGACCCAACACAGCCAAAAATTAAAAAAATTTTTTTAAATAAATAAAATAATAAAAATAAATAATCTTAATATCTGAAAAAAAAGAAAAAATAAAGTACATGGGGGGTTGGACTTCCCTGGTGGCACAGTGGTTAAGAATCCACCTGCCAATGCAGGGGACACAGGTTTGAGCCCTGGCCCAGGAAGATCAACGTGCCGCGGAGCAACTAGGCCCGTGAGCCACAACTACTGAGCCTGCGCTCAGAGCCGCTTGTTGCTCCGCAACAAGAGAAGCCACAGCAATGAGAAGCCCACACACTGCAACGAAGAATAGCCCCCGCTCGATGCAACTAGAGAAAGTCTACCCTCAGCAACGAAGACCCAACGCAGCCAAAAATAAATAAATAAATAAATAAATTAAAAAAAATAATAAAGTACAAGGGGACTTCCCTAGTGGTCCAGTGGGTAAGAATCTGCGCTCCCAATGCGGGGGGCCCGGGTTCAATCCCTGGGCAAGGAACTAGATCCCACATGTGTGTGACAACTAAGAGTATGTCGCAACTAAGAAGTCCGCATTCCGCAACTAAGAGCCCACATGCCACAACTAAGACCCGGCGCAGCCTAAATAAATAAATAAATATTTTAAAAAATAATAAAGTACATGATGTGTAGAGTTAAGATATCAATGGTGGCAGGGCTCTTCTGGATACTTTAGTATAGAAAATTGTGTCAAAATTTTGTATATATTACTAGAAACATTTGCTACTTAATATATGCCACCCTAAAAAGTACTCAAGGACAGCCGTGAATAATCTTACTTTTAAAATCATTCGAATTTTCATTACATAATAGTATAGACAAAAAGAAAGTTCTTGCAAAATAAGATTTTTCTGGACTCAAAGCCTCTTTCTCCATACTGTATTTTAATAACTACTAAAATAAAATCATTTAAAATTTAAACAAGTTTAAAGGCATACGGGAGAGTATGACTACACAGGAGCAGCACAGGGGAGGTGTTTGGGGGTGACAGAACTATTCTGCGTCTTAGCCGTGGGCGTAGTTCTCAGAATCCATGTGTGTTAAAACAGTATACCAAACAAAAAGTCATTTTACGGCATACTAATTTTTTTAAAAGAAAACTGGAGAAATGCACATATGCAATAGATTTACAATATAAATTGCTCTACATTCAAAACAACATATGTAACATATGCCATACACCTGCTTAAGTGTAGGCAAACGTAGATCTCACTTCTTTCCTCTTTTGTATATTCCCAATCTTTACTTTTGTGGTTTGTGTTATAAAGACAATGGATGTGTTGAATACACTTTTTTAAACTACATATGCACAGCAGAAAATTCTCATGCAGTCCCATGAATACATGGCAACAGAGTGATGTGTTCAAGTCACACACAGTTCATGGCTGCCACGTCAGGTGTCATGATGGCTCATTATAACTAAAGCATGGAGACTGGAAAGAGACCAAAAGATATGTAAGTGAAAAACCACAGGTATCGTATATGTCAGGCTAATAAGTTTAGACTCATCTTTTAGGGGTTACTGTTTCACCATCAGAGTATCAATAAAATATATACTATAATGAAATTTATGATTAAGTTACTATAACAACACAGTGTAAGACAAGTCTGGGTAAAATAAAGAAGCAAAACTGACAAGCAGTCTACACTAAATCAATCTTGTATACTTTAGCGTTAAACAATTTGGTTACCTCTAGTTATTATCTCACTCAAAACTCTGGAATTAATCTCACCTTCTGATTCATATTCCCTTGCTTTCTGTTTCAAGTCCTCTATTACCAGGTAGACATCCCTGTCCCGGACCCTGTTGCGTTCTGAAAGGTGATGCAAAATCTGCGTTGTCCGCGGATTCACCTCATATTGTGGAATGGGATGATCTCCAAGTATTTTTTTCAACCAGGCAGCAACCTAACCATTACAAGGGATACAAATTTTATAAGCCTCGTTTTTTGCAATAGCACGAAGAAAATATGGCCAAGAAGTGATCAGTAGCAAACGAAATGCTTTCCATGAATATTCTGGCATCCTAATTTGTCTTTAGGGAGAGAGATACCAGATGTCAGGAAATAAAAAGTGAGCAAGCACAATAAATAAAACTACCAGAAAACAATCTATCCTTTCCCAAAGCTACGAAAGCAGTATAGGCTAATATTTTGCATCACTCGAATAACTTTAAAGCTCAATATGCAGGTGCTAAGGCATTATTACAGTTGCAAAGTCTGAAAAAAGAGTTGTCCTCAACACACCACAAGACCCGCAATGCCAGGAAACTCCTAGAGCTGGGATGCGAGACACTGAAGCAGGTCTAGTGTGAAAATTCTGGTAGAAGCAGCAGTGAACGGCGAGGCTTGGCTGGAAGTTGACTTTGGGTTCAGAAGTCCCCCTCCAGTCTCCAGGGGGAGGTTTCGCACCAGGGGGCTCTCCTCAACCCCTCTCCAAGCCCGAATCCCGGCAGGGAAGGCCGGGAAGGAAGGGAAACTCCCTTTCCAAGGGTGGAGGTGGGGGTGGGGGGCGATAGTCTAAGGGGGGTGGGGCGGGGAGGCTCACAGATCTTGAAGGCGGGACTAAATACGGAACAGCAGAGGAACAAAGTAAAAGTGGTGCGCCTAGGAGATCCGCCGACAGGGCGAGTGTATCAAAGACGCGGTTTCCGGGATGCCGCAAGGCCCCGCTCCCGCCCCATCACCTGCGCCTCTTTCTCCTCCTGCGCTTCCATAGCCGCCACTCCCGCCACTTCTCGAGCAGCTCCTCGCGGGAGAAGCGCCCCGCTTGCTCTGACGACCCCGCCCACACACCGTTGGGCCCGCCCCCTTTGGTGCCCGGGATTTCTGGGAGTTGTAGTTTTTCCTAGGACTCCAGGCGCTGAGAGCTTGGACTAGGCTGGTCCAAGGCTTTAGCACTGCAAGGTTCTCCTCCGTTACCACCTCGCAGCTCTCTGCGCTCTCCATGGTATCACCTCCAGGACGAGAACTAAAGCTGCCTAGAACCAGGCTTTATTTTCTTTCTAAATGTGCTGGAGACTTTTAAAACGGTTTACGGTATACAACTGCTGGCACTGGCACTGCCACTCAGCCATTTTTGCATTCATTTCTTGCGTTTCCTAAAGTTCTCTCCTTCCATCACTCTGTAGTTAACGCCATGAGAGGTTCTTTATATTTCTACGGGAATGTATAGTTTTCTCTGTTTTCCTATTTTTGTTTCATTCTCACAGGAATCCTGTAAAATAGATGGACACACATTATTTTACCTATTTTCACATTAAAACCACACACTCAGAGTATATGACTTGACCAAGACGAGGTGGTAGAGCTGGAATCTGACCACAGTGTTCTGACTCCTATTGGGTGTTTCAGCCTCCTCAGGTTATACCACGCTGCTGTCCACAACCTCCTGTAGTATATTGTTACATTAGGAAAGGTAGACCATGTACTCAACTTTCTGTGATATGTGGTTTAACATCAAATTGTGGATCACTTAGCACCAAGTATCTTTTTCCTAAGTCATATGCCTATTTTAAATGATTAAACTTTTAAACGAAATTTAACTAACTAGCCAGCACCATACTGTATGGCTTTCTTATTCTTTTTTTGTTTGTTTTGGTTAAATATGTATCTGCTCATTAACTAAATTCCAGATAAGTGGGGGAAAAGTTATCTTTTTTCACAAAATATTCCTGAACTTTGTTTTTACAAACCAAAATTTTACCTGTTCCTACACCTAATTTCCAGGAGAACTGTCATATGTACACATGGCTCATCTTGAAAAGAAAGTAGAATATTAGAGAAAGGGATTGCTGGCCATATAATATTTGCAAGCTGTTTTAGGAGATGACTGTTATAACCCATATTCATATGCCCCACCCAAATTAAGGTTTTGTGTAAACTAGGACTTGGTGGATGAAGCTGAAAGATCCTTCTCAGTACAGCCGCAAGTGAAGGCAACGTTAATAGTCTCTACTATCACAAAATACCCAACATCCCCCCACCCCCGCCAAATTCTCTACATATCACAAAAATCTCAATATCACCAAAAAATCGGTAGGAGGAACAAAAGTCCCGCCCTGATTTCATTGGGTTGGTATAGAAAGTTATTTTCATCATTTCCATTTTACTTCAAATGAAAAAGTAAAATCCCTACTGTCATGAAACTAGTTGCTTGTACAGGAAAAATTGAGCCATAGCCCACTCTCGAATGAGACTTTTGATTCTGGACCATTCTTCTCAGGATTGGCAACCACTCTATTTGAATTTGTGCTTGTTATACTTTTTTTTTAAAAAAACCTATTTCCTTTTATTTATATTAATTAATTAATTTATTTATTTATTTTTGGCTGCGTTGTATCATCGTTGCTGCAGGCGGGCTTTCTTTGGTTGAGGTGAGTGGGGGCTACTCTTTATTGCCGTGCGCGGGTTTCTCATTGTAGTAGTTTCTCTTGTTGTGGAGCACGGGCTCTAGGCACGTGGGCGTCAGTATTTGCAGCACGCCGGTTCAGTAGTTGTGGCTCGTGGGCTCTAGAGCGCAGGCTCGGTAGTTATGGTGCAGGGGCTTAGTTGCTCCGTGGCATGTGGGATCTTCCCAGACCAGGGCTGGAATCCATGTCTCCTGCATTGACAGGCAGATTCTTAACCACTGCGCCACCAGGGAAGTCCTCATGCTCGTTATACTTTTTAAACAATTTGCTTTAATTCGCAAACAGGATTCTTTTAGATCGAATCTAAAAGAACTGCGATTCTCCAATATGAGCACTTATCAGATCATCTAGAATGGTGTGGATGCTTTTCAAAGATTCAGATTGCCCCAGATTTTTGACTCAGAGGGTCTGGGGTGTAGCCAGCGATCTGCGGATTAATCCGCGTTAATTCGCCCAGCAGGAAACTCTCCGCTGCCAAACCGCCCAGTTGAAATAACTGTTTACTGCACCTACATCACCAAGGTTTAATAGCTGTAGCTTCGGACCCGCCACAATCAACCCCCCTGACGGTCAAGCTAGCCGCGCCCCAGGACGGGGTGACGCCAGCATCATTTCTCTGCCGGGATGCGGTCTGGTAACTGCTTCTTGGCCGGTTCCGCTACCCATGTGGTCGCCCAGGGCAACCATAAGGTCGACGCGAAAGATCAAAGTAAATGGGTAACCAATGCCTGGGCCGAAGCTGGCAAAGGTCTGATTAGTCATTTGGAGGTTCAAATCTAAAAACTATACTTAAAAAAAGTAATTACCGGCAGATTCGCGTCCGGGGGAGGGGCGGTACTTCCGGGTCACGTGTGCTGGCTCCTTGACCTTCCTCGCAGCTCGGCCATTTTGTCCCAGTCAGTCCAGAGGCTGCGGCTGCAGAGGAAGCACCTGAGGAAGAGCCGCGAAGATGCTATCCGTGCGCGTCGCCGCGGCCGTGGCCCGCGCTCTCCCTCGGCGGGCCGGGCTGGTGAGCGAGGGGTGCCGGCGGCAGGGAGGGGGCTCGGCGGCAGTAGGTGGTGATGCACGGGCTCGGCCGCTTTTTCTGCGCGGAGGGTGAGGGGCTGTGGCGGGCGGCGCCATCTTCCTCCGCTGGCCACTCGGGCTGTCCTGGGCTGGCGGCGGAAGGGCCCTTTGGCCGCCCGGTGCGGGAGGGTGCAGAGTGCTGCAGGGGAGGCAGTGACCTTCGTGTTATCCAGAGATGGCGCCTCCGGAGGATTCCAGTCTTTGTCTGAGAGAGGCCTTGAATGAAGGTCAGGACTGGGGCGCTAGTTTTCCGAGGCCTGCTGCGAAATGACGAGGTTCGGTCCCGCTGCTTCTCCGGGACTTCCTCTCTGAAGGTCAGAGCACTGTTGTCAGGCCTGGTTGAAGCGAGCTAGGGGAGCCTGACATTGTATTGAAGGTCAGCAGGCCCCGGCCTTCCACCTCTTCCCCGAGGTCGGTTCAGAGGAAATCAATAAATGAAGGTGGTTTTCTGAATGCTTCAATAGGCGGTCTCTTAGTGCTGAATAGTGAAACGATCATGAAAACACCGTACAGGTGCAAATATGCATTTCACTGTGGCCGATACCTTGACAGCAGAGGAACTGGCTTCTAAATTGTCCCAGTCTGGCAGATTTTTCTTTGTGGTGCTTTGACGTGTTTTAAGATTTCGTCCTTGAGGAATCGTTAGTGTTTGAGAAATCAAGTAAAATAAAATAGAACATAGGTTGGAAAAAACCTGTGGAGGTCAGTGCCCTTCATTACTAATATCACTTGGAGTTAAGGACATAACCTTTAGGTCCTGTGTAAACACTTTTACATTTACTTGTTCTTTCATCTTAAGAGTAATCTCAATTTGGGAGGTGAAATAAATATATTGGCCATTTTACTACCCTAACAACCTCTGGTAGCGTTTTGGATTTCTGTTAGGAAAAAAAAAAAAGCATTTTTAATGATTTTCATCCAGGTCCTATAGAAGGGAGTGTCTTCAGAATTGACATTGACCAACCACAGTGTTACAACTTGAAGGAGGAGGGGTCCAGATTACTGCAGGCTTTGTTGAAGGCAGTTTTTTTAAAAAGTGCATGTGCCATATCTCTTAGTTTCTAATCAAACTCTAACATTTACAGGCTTTTTTTTTTTTTTAAAGGTTAAAATAGAAAATCTATTGAGACTTGCCCCTTTTAGATTTGCCCCTTTTAGGAAGCAGTTTATCAAATTGAGAATTTCCACAACTCAATTGAAATATATCTAGTCAATATTATCTGATGCCTTCAAAAAGAAAGATACTTTGTTAGCTGTTGCTTTTTAAAATATGCTATGCTGTTTTTAGCGTATTTATAGTGTACCAGGAGCTGCATAATAAATTTTCACATAGATCAAAAGTGCTTTCTCAGGTGGTTAATATTTACGCTGATAATTTGATCAAGCCAAGCCTGCGTTTGTTTAAACTTGCCAGGTTTATAAAGGCTTTTTTTAAAATTAGATTTTTTAAAAACAATCCTTGCACTAGGTCTCCAAAAATGCTTTGGGATCATCCTTCATTGCTGTAAGGAGCCTCCATGCCTCTAACTCTCGTCTTCAGAAGACTGGTAAGTTGTTAATTCTGTGTCTACACCACACTTACTACCTTGTTATTAAATGAAAAATGAAGTTACATTACGTAGGTTACATACCTACTGTGGATGTTTTGGGTTTTTTCCATTCGTTAGTTTTTTCTCTCAATTTTAGTTACTATGGAATCTCAGATTCTTAACCCATAATGAGCCATTTAGCCCTGTCAGTAGGTTCTCTTGTTCTAGTGAAATGAACTATAATTATGTATTTCTCTTTTGATGTTAGTACAGGTTCTTCTTTTTCTCGTAATAAATGCCCCTTTGGTGGAAACAAAGTATATATCAGGTGGTGGGCACCCTTTCTGATCTATGAATCTTTTCCTCTCCTAAAAAAACACTGAAAAAAAGCAGGTAATTTTTACCTCTATGTTTTTCAAAGACAATAGTTGGTAACCTATACCTGGCAGTCTGAATTTGCACATTGTAAATGCAGTAGAGAAGTGAGGAGGTAAGCTTAGGAAGATGCTGTAGGTTGGGAAATTTCTTTTGAGATGTGCATTAGGGCTTTTGAAATAAAGTTAGGTATCTCCCACACGCTGAGATGAAGAATAGTACCTGCATCCTTTTAAAGGAAAAGTTACAAGTTTTCCCCACTATTTGAAGGTGGAACATTCTAATGAAACCTTTCCTTAGCTGAAATGGCTAAAGTGTGAAGAAGCGATTACCCTTTCTTGTAAAAGTGAAATGGCATAAATGGAACTTTCGAAAAGAGGGGGATACCTGTACTTACACTTTGTTAAACAGTTGCCTTTTTTTTTGGCTGCGAGGCTTGCGGGAACTTAGTTCCAAGACCAGGGATTGAGCCTGCGCCTTCAGCAGTGAAAGCACAGACTCCTAACCACTGGATCGCCAGAGAATTCCCAAACAGTTGCTTTTTAAAATACACTGCATTTTTAAAATATGCTTTTTATAGAGTTTACGTTTGAGTTAAATTCAAGTTTTAACATAAATACAGATTTCCTAGAGATTAAACCAAAGAATTACAAGATAGGAAATGTTTATTTTAAGGGTATTGCTTAATTTGATTAGCTCCTTATCTGGTTTACATTTGTCTCGTGAAGTTTTCTCTCAGTCACTTGGATTCATTTTCATAGTGGTAGGTATCAAGCTTTTTTGAATAGAATGTTGGACATTATGTTTTAGAATGCAATTTGATTATTATGATCACAACTCTAGTTTATATATTTTTGGGGAAATGAGTTTTGAAAAGGTCTTTGGACCAGGCTGTTTTTGTAATGGAATTGTCCTCTCTTAATAGGCACTGCTGAGGTGTCCTCTATCCTTGAAGAGCGTATTCTTGGAGCTGATACCTCTGTTGACCTTGAAGAGACTGGGCGTGTTTTAAGTATTGGTGATGGTATTGCCCGTGTACATGGGCTGAGAAATGTTCAAGCAGAAGAAATGGTAGAGTTTTCTTCAGGTTTAAAGGTAAATTATAAAATGAGATTTTGATGTTTTAGCATTGGTGTCTCTTCAGTTATTCATTTAGTAATTCAGAGATTGTGTCAGATTTTTTTTTTTTTAACTTTGAATCCGAATCTGCTTCACTGTGTGTGTTTGTCATTATTATAGATTGCGAAAAAAATAAATTTTTTGTTAATCAAACTTTTTACCCTAGGGACTGATTTACACATAAGTTGTAACCATTAGCATTGAAATATAAAACTGAGTAAATCTTCACCCAGATTTTGAGAAGTTCAAGTCTGTTTGTAGCTGTTAAGATCATCCTATACGAAAGCATTTGATAACTTTAAGTTCATTTCCGGTGGAACGTTGAAAGCCACTGACTTTGTATCTCTAGTAAGAGTAGATCTGTTGTTGAGAAGTGAGCTAGTGATGTAGCTATCAGAAGCTCTCTAATGATACAGGTCTACTTTTTTCTATTAGATTGAGCTTAGTTGGGCAGTAGGGTGAGAAATAAAAGTTGTAGGAGTCATGGGTTCTCTGA
This sequence comes from Balaenoptera physalus, assembly GCF_965194825.1. Classification (NCBI taxonomy): domain Eukaryota; kingdom Metazoa; phylum Chordata; class Mammalia; order Artiodactyla; family Balaenopteridae; genus Balaenoptera; species Balaenoptera physalus. The sequence continues at coordinate 28,171,061 of NC_138897.1, forward strand.
TGAAAGCAGAGCATGATATCCAGGTGGACCAGGGGCAGTAGAATTACGCACTAATCACACAGGGGGAAAGATCTTCTTGGTCTTCTTGCTAGTGTCCAGTGTGGAAAAAGAGCCTGTTGGTGTGGAAGACTAATTATGGAGCTGAAAGTTTTATCAGTAGCTCTCAGACCTTGGTTAAAAATTTAATCTCTCATCTATAGTGTATATATCTTTGAGAGGTTAGGCTGAAATAGATGAACTGAATTTCCTTTTAGCTTTTTTTTTTTTTTTTTTGGCTGTGTTGTGTCTTTGTTGCTGTACATGGGCTTTCTCTAGTTGCGGCGAGCAGGGGCTACTCTTCATTGTGTTGCAGTGGCTTCTCTTGTTGCAGAGCACAGGCTCTAGCTGTGTGGGCTTCAGTAGTTGTGGTGCATGGGCTCAGTAGTTGTGGCTTGCAGGCTCAGTAGTTGTGGCACACAGGCTTAGTTGCTCCACGGCATGTGGGATCTTCCCAGACCAGGGCTCAAACCCGTGTTCCCTGCACTGGCAGGCGGATTCCTAACCACTGTGCCACCAGGGAAGTCCCAACAGGGCAATTATTAATTTAAATTGTAAATAGCCACCTGTGGTTAGTGACTACTCTGTTGAACATCAGATATTCAGACTAAAGATTTTGTACCTGCGATGATATTCCATGATATTTCTCTGTGTTTACTGTAAGTAATTCTCCAGAGCTTCGTTTATTGACCAGAGTCAGTTCCTGGACTAGCCTTTTTGCTTTGGTTATGATTTAGGGACTTAAAATCTTACCATTTTGAAATATGATTGTAATGATGAGCGATGACCCAGCACTGTCATATTATATAGATTTGTTCTTGATTAGGTAGCTTTTAATTTAACTTTTTACTAACCTGATGGGTACAGGTTCTGACTAGATAGTTTTTTAAAATTGTTCATGGAGTTCTCACAGATGTGAATCAAGCGTGTCTTAAAATTCCGAGTTAACCTTGATTGCTTTATTTCATACTGGTCACCCAGTTCAAAACCCATAGTCAAAGGAAATGCAGTAGAAAAACTTAAACTGTTCAATTTCTTTGCTTCTTTTAGTTCTTAGAGGATGTGATAAGATGCTTCTTACGCTTATAATTCTAACCTATGATTATTCAAGGGAACATGTTGCTGTTTTAGAAGTCTTAACTAAGGAATATTGTTCGTTGGAAAAATACTCACGAGTAAACCAGATCTGAAAAGTCAATATTACTTTTTCCCTCTATTTTTGTATGTAGTGTAGGTATATGGGAAGAAGTGCCACTCAAGCTTCATGGGTATTCAATTGTGTCTTTTGTATAGGGTATGTCTCTGAACTTGGAACCTGACAATGTTGGTGTTGTTGTGTTTGGAAATGATAAACTAATTAAGGAAGGAGATATTGTGAAGAGAACTGGGGCTATTGTGGATGTTCCAGTCGGCGAGGAGCTGTTGGGTCGTGTAGTAGATGCCCTTGGTAATGCCATTGATGGAAAGGTAGGTCTAACATTTATTAGATGTGGTTGTAGCTTCTAACAAAGAGCCAAACTGATTGTTCTGGGGTTTCTTTTTATCATTTAACAGGGTCCAATTGGTTCCAAGACCCGAAGGCGAGTTGGTCTGAAAGCCCCTGGGATCATTCCTCGAATCTCTGTGCGGGAACCAATGCAGACTGGCATTAAGGCTGTGGACAGCTTGGTGCCGATTGGTCGTGGTCAGCGTGAGCTGATTATTGGTGACCGACAGACTGGGTAAAGACTCGTTAGCTTGTTGAAAAGTTCTAACTAAAATTTGCTCTGTGGAAAGATTACTTTTAGGCTTGGAATGGTAAATACTTTGGATATCCTGGAGAGAGTAGAATGTGATAGGAGGAGGAAGAGGAAGAGGAGTGAAATTTAAGTTGGGGAATCCTTTGAAGTATTTAGTAAGATATATGTTTATTTTCTCTTTTTAAAGCAAAACGTCAATTGCTATTGACACAATCATTAACCAGAAACGATTCAATGATGGAACTGATGAAAAGAAGAAGCTGTACTGTATCTACGTTGCTATTGGTCAAAAGAGATCCACTGTTGCCCAGTTGGTGAAGAGACTTACAGATGCAGGTATTAAGGAACTGTAGTCTCATTGCTATTATCTGGGATGCTGCTAATCTTAGGATAGCTTATGCTTAATGTAGGCTGATTTTAATTACTTCCTAATGAGCTGAAGTTTCTAATATAAATCAATACAAAAGTAATAAGTAAAAAATTAGTATAAAACAGCAGCTAACTTTTAAGGTTCTGTCAGTTTCTTTAAAGTAGAAGCTATTTGGATAATTTTAATAGTAAATCACAGTAGTAAAGCACTTAGATAGTTTTTATTCTAGTCTCTAATCTAAAATCACAATATTGATAACCATGTAAAACTTAAAATTTATTTTCTTCTCAGATGCCATGAAGTACACCATTGTGGTTTCAGCTACTGCTTCGGATGCTGCCCCACTTCAGTACCTGGCTCCTTATTCTGGATGTTCTATGGGAGAATATTTTAGGGATAATGGCAAACATGCTTTGATCATTTATGACGACTTATCCAAACAGGTCAAATGAAATGTATTTTTAGACTCTGTATGTTGGTGCCACAATGGTAGTTGACAAATGTAGCCTTTGTCAAATAGGTGAACTTCACAACCCTTTTCTATACCATAGGCTGTTGCTTATCGTCAGATGTCTCTGCTGCTCCGCCGACCCCCTGGTCGTGAGGCCTATCCTGGTGATGTTTTCTACCTACACTCCCGTCTGCTAGAGAGAGCAGCCAAAATGAACGATGCTTTTGGTGGTGGCTCCTTGACTGCTTTACCAGTCATAGAAACACAAGCTGGTGATGTGTCTGCTTACATTCCAACGAATGTCATTTCCATCACTGACGGACAGGTATTGTTTTTATGATTAAATAAGTGTGAAAGCTTCGGATGATTTCAAGGCATTGGTTGAGATGAGTAGTTTTGAACTAATTTGTTAAATGCTTTTTACTTTTCATTATGGAAAATCTCAAACGTAAAGAGAATAGTATAATGAAACCCCACATATCCCACCCATTTATCAATTTGTGGTATAGTGTACTTCATTCTTGCTTTCTTTTTACCCACTATTTTCTTCCCTGTATAATTTTGAAGCAAATCCTGGAGAGATCACACCACTTCACCTGTATAAGTTTCAGTATAAATACGATACCTGTTCTTTTCTCATCTCACTCACATTTCCTAACCTCAGCAATAGAATATGCAGGTTGATTGGGTTGTGAAAGATTTGAGGAGCTCTTTACCATAAGAAGACATTTAGCATTCTTCCTGGCTTCAGCTTTTACTACAGTGACTTAATTTTGAAAATAGTTGATTTCTTTAGGCCTGCTAATAAGCGTGAGTATTTTCCTTACATTGTAGATTTTCTTGGAAACAGAATTGTTCTACAAAGGTATCCGTCCTGCCATTAACGTTGGTTTGTCTGTATCCCGTGTTGGATCTGCTGCCCAAACCAGGGCCATGAAACAGGTAATCTGCATCACTTTGTCATTAGGTTAAAAATCAAAGTGTATTTGTATGGTGGTCTGTGTCATTGAGGTAAGTATTTTTGTATTGTGTGAATTAACCATTTCTGTATTTCAGGTGGCAGGTACCATGAAACTGGAATTGGCTCAGTATCGTGAGGTTGCTGCTTTTGCCCAATTTGGTTCTGACCTCGATGCTGCCACTCAACAACTCTTGAGTCGTGGTGTGCGTTTGACTGAGTTGCTGAAGCAAGGACAGTATTGTGAGTTGTACTTTCCATTTGGTCAAGTTCCTACTGTGTGTTAGGACCTGGGAATATCACATAGGTCTTTATAAGAATACATGCTGTTAATCTCTGATCAAAGATGTTGTCTTTTGAATGTGATTGATACCTGTGTTACTTAATTAAAGTACAGTCCTTATCATTTGAGTGTAAATGTGAGGAAAGGTATACTAATACCCTTCTTTTGGGAGTTAAGACATAGTAGATTCCATTCCTCCCCACCGTCGCCCTCTTGGCTATATGATTGTGGAATATGGCAGATTTAAAAGAATGTTAGTGTTGGGAATTCCCTGGCAGTCCAGTGGTTAGGACTCTGCCAAGGGCCTGGGTTCGATCCCTGGTCAGGGAACTAAGGTCCTGCAAGCTGCACGGGTGCGGCCAAAAAAAAAAATTAAAAAAAAAAAAGAATGTTAGTGTGTACTACCTTGCTATAAAATTTCAGCAAGTTATTTATACCCAAAACAATATAAATGCTGCTGGATGATATACAGTGCTCATGGAATATGCTCAAAGGTTACACTTCAAGGCTTAAACCATTATGAGGAAAAAACTGATTCAGGGGGTGGGAAGGAGTACTGATGTGGAGTTTCCACTTGTGAAAGTAGGCGATCTGTAGAGACAGGTTAATAATTTCTGGAAAAAGGGCTTCCCTAGTGGCGCAGTGGTTGAGAATCTGCCTGCCAATGTAGGGGACACGGGTTCGAGCCCTGGTCTGGGAAGATCCCACATGCTGCGGAGCACCTGGGCCCGTGAGCCACAACTAACGAGCCTGCGCGTCTGGAGCCTGTGCTCCGCAGCAAGAGAGGCCGCGATAGTGAGAGGCCCGCGCACCGCGATGAAGAGTGGCCCCCGCTCGCCGCAACTAGAGAAAGCCCTCGCACAGAAACGAAGACCCAACACAGCCATAAATAAATAAATAAAGGAGTTCCTTTAAAAAAAAAAAAAATTTGTGGAAAAAGTAAGTGTCTCTGACTTTGGAAACATGGCATTTATTTGTTGAGCAACTCACTTATTTCTTTTCAGCTCCCATGGCTATTGAAGAGCAAGTGGCTGTTATCTACGCTGGTGTCAGGGGGTATCTTGATAAGCTGGAGCCCAGCAAGATCACAAAGTTTGAGAATGCTTTCTTGTCTCATGTTATCAGCCAACATCAAACCCTGTTGGGCAAAATCAGGTATGAACACAACTGATGTCTTCTTTTTTGTAAGCTTTAAAATGTAAAGTCTTGTTAAAATTCTTTTGAATTCTGTAATTAAGCTAGTCATTGAATTTTTATCCAGGTCAGAACTGATCGGCTTTTGTTTTCAAAATAGGGCTGAAGGAAAGATCTCAGAAGAGTCAGATGCAAAGATGAAAGAGGTTGTAACAAACTTCTTGGCTGGGTTTGAAGCTTAAACTCCTATGGATTCACGTCAAATACCAGTTTGGTTTTGTCATTGTTTCTTCTTGTTCCATTTATAAAAGGATTATTCCAATACTGCAGATGTACAGTAATCACATTAAAATAAAGGTTCCATATTGCTTGGTGGCTTTCTATAGATTCTTTATAATGAACTGAGATTACTTTGAGGAATTGGTAAACATGTTTCTTAGCTTTTTTTACTTGATTATTATTAAAGTTAGGCCTACATAATATTCGAGACTGAGTTCTTTGTAAGATTCTAGAGTGCTTTGTGATTGATTAAAGAGAAATTCACTAATTGGATATATGTGGCAAAGTTCATATTTGATAATGTTGAAAAGTCTGATTGACTTCTCTTCCCAGAAGACTGTAATTTGCATAAAGAGGTACTGTAGGCAGGAAAAGAATAGGGCAACTAAAATTGTCAAGGAAATAAAAAAAATGCTAAGTGAAGAATGAAAGATTAGGACAAAAATTGAGAAAGGAGGTATCAGAATAAAATTGTGAACATATCAATATTTTCTCATTTTGTGCTTTAACGTACCTTTTATAAGCTGCAGTTCTTAATTAAGAAGTGATCAAGTTTTCATGGTTAGTATTTTTGGTCTTATTTAGGAAATTTTTACAGCCAGAAAGATAACTATATTTTCTACTAAGAGTTCTAAAGATTTGCTTTGTCATCTGAGCTTAATTCAGTATTAGAGTTCTCCAGAGAAATAAAACATAAACATAGCTGTATAGGGAGATAATGGGGTTGGCAAGTTTGAAAGGGTAGATGGGCAGGTTGGAGACCCAGGGAACAGTTGCATCTGGAGGTAGAATTCCTTCTTCCATGGTGGACCTCAGGTTTTTCTACTGGATGAGACGCACCCACATGGAGAGTAATCTGCTTTACTCAAAGTCTGCTGCTTTTTAAGTGTTAATCATCTAAAAAAATACCTTCACATGGGACTTCCCTGGCGGTCCAGTGGTTAAGATTCTGTGCTTCCAATGCAGGAGGAGCAGGTTCGATCCCTGGTTGGGGAACTGAGATCCCATGTGCTGGGTGGCACGTGGCCAAAAAAGAAAACCTTCACGGCAATGTCTAAGCTGGTGTTTGACCAAAAACTGGATACCATAGCCCAGCCGAGCTGACATAAAAGATTGACCATCATCATCCATTTGGAGTTGTATTTTTGTGTAGAGGTCAGACATCTTATTTTTTTTTTTCCTTTTCCATCTGTATATCCCGTTTTTTCAGCTCCATTTATTAAATGGTTCTTCCCCACTTAAACTATCACATGTGTGTTGTATTTAAATTTCACCCATGCCTGTGTCTTTTGGGGCTCTATTCATTTTTAAATTAACACAGGCATATAATTTAATGAATCAAAAACTCAAGACAGGGCTGTTGATGAAAAATGACAATCTCTTGCTTGTCTACCCCCAACTTTTCAGCTCTCTTAAAGAAACTAACTTCATTTATTTCTATTGTCAGTTACCTCTATATTGCAGTTTTTATTATGCTGCTTTTATATTGTATGTGTGATCTACTGATCTCACCCAATAGGTAAGAATTTTTCACGTGGACACTCACACTACCCACCCTACCATAATTCTCTGTCATTACAATATAAACATCATGATTTGCGGTAAAGAAATTTTGCTTATGTGACTTATTTATGAGCTGATGAAAGCCAAAATCTTTATGTTCTTCTCAGTCTCTGTAGGCTCTGTATAAATAGAATACTTTAAAACTGTACTAGTTTAATTTGTCTAATGATAGATGATACTGATACTAAAAGAGCAGATATGCCCTATGAAAAGTTTTTGTGAGTCTGGTCATTTAGATTTTAGTTTCTGCTGTCAATAAGCTGTATGAATTTGGTAAGTCATTTAAGTTTTTGTTCATGTAAATAAAGAGTTGTGCTAGAACATGTCAAGAATTCTAAGCGTATGGCCCTTTCCCTGATTTTACTGAGCTAAAGCCCAGCCCATTCTATTGCAGCAGTGAACCAGGAGCAACAAATTCTAAGATTCAAATGTATTTTTTTTTTTAATCACTCAAGAGACTAATGTGATGGGGCACTTCACCTGGCTGTTCTGAACAGGCAGGCCTGAATACTCTGATTAACGGCCTTCTTGTGTGGCAGCCAAATGGCCTATCATAAAATGGTTTTTGTACAACTTACAGAGGAATGGTGAACGTCTGAAAAGGTACTTGACCTTTGAAATTTGAGGTTTTATGGCTTTCAGATACGTATTTTAAGGTTTCTTGATAATAAAGTCTATGATTCTAGAAATTAAGATAGGCATATTTTATTTTTTATAAATTTTAAAATTTTGTTTTTGGTTGCGTTGGGTCTTCGTTGTGGTGCGCGGGCTTCTCATTGCGGTGGCTTCTGTTGTTGTGGAGCAGGGGCTCTAGGTGCATGGACTTCAGTAGTTGCGGTGTGCAGGCTCAGTAGCTGTGGCTTGCGGACTCTAGAACACAGGCTCAGTAGTTGTGGCACAGGGGTGCTTAGTTGCTCCATGGCATGTGGGATCTTCCTGGACCAGGGCTCGAACCCACGTCACCTGCATTGGCAGGCGGATTCTTAACTGCTGCGCCACCAGGGAAGCCCAAGATAGGCATATTTTAAATAGTGCTTAGTTTATTGAGCATCAACTATGAGATGAACACTAAAGAAAGGTACAAAGTGAGCAAGGCAGAAGGATCCTCTCAGTAGCTTATCTAGGGTTAGGGAGGGAAGACAAAAGACATTTAATGTAATGATGACTTTGTAAATACTGTGCAGCTACTACCTAGAAATACAAATAAGATGCAGTAAGTAACCAGTACAAAATGCCATTTGAATTAAAAATGAATACCTACTGGTAGAGCTGGAAAAGAGCTTGTGTTGGCATTTGGTCAGAGGAAGACTTTTTACTTTTTTAATTTTATCTATTTTTGGCTGCATTGGGTCTTCGCTGCTGTGTGCGGGCTTTCTCTAGTTGTGGCGAGCGGGGGCTACTCTTCGTCGTGGTGCACAGACTTCTTGTGGTGGCTTCTGTTGCGGAGCACGGGCTGTAGGCACGCAGGCTTCAGGAGCTGTGGCACACGGGCTCAGCAATTGTGGTTTGTGGGCCTAGAGTGTAGGCTCAGTAGCTCCACGGCATGTGGGATCTTCCCAGACCAGGGATCCAACCCATGTCCCCTGCATTGGCAGGTGGATTCTTAACCACTATGCCACCACGGAAGCCCACTTTTTTTTTTTTTTTAGTGGGTTGAAGTATAGTTGATTACAATATTGTGTTAGTTTCAGGTGTACAGCAAAGTGATTCAGTTATTTTTTTTCAGATTTTTCTGTTATAGGTTATTAAAAGATATTGAATATAGTTCCCTATACTATACAGTAAATCCTTGTTCATATACAGTAGTACATATCTGTTAATCCCATACTCCTAATTAATCCTCCTCCCTTTCCCCTTTGGTAGCCATAAGTTTGTTCTGTGAGTCTGTTTTGTAAATAAATTAATTTGTGTTATTTTTTAGATTCCACATACAAGTGGTAATCATATAATATTTGTCTTTCTCTGACTTAGTATTTTTTTTAATTAATTTATTTACTTTTGGCTGTGTTGGGTCTTTGTTGCTGCGTGCAGGCTTTCTCTAGTTGTGGCGAGTGGGGGCTACTCTGTTGCGGTGCGCGGGCTTCTCATTGCAGTGGCTTCTCGTTGGGGAGCATGGGCTCTAGGTGCGTGGGCTTCAGTAGCAGCATCCAGGCACAATAGTGGCTCACGGGCTCTAGAGCGCAGGCTCGGTAGTTGGTGGTGCACGGGCTTAGTTGTTCCACAGCATGTGGAATCTTCCTGGACCAGGGCTTGAACCTGTGTCCCCTGCGTTGGCAGGTGGATTCTTAACCACTGCGCCACCAGGGAAGTCCCCTCTTTACTTTCTTTTTAAATTATGAAAATACGCAGACCTAAGAAAAGTTGAAAAAATAGTACAATTAATACCCATTTACTCTTTATCAATATACACCTGTTGTTAATATTTTGATGCATTTGCTTTATTCATTCATTACTTCGTTTATTCATTTTTCTGGTGAACCATTTGAGAGTAAGTTGCAGGCATCCTGACAGTTTGGACACTTGAGCTAAAACATTTCAGCATCTATATCCTAAGAATAAAGATATTCATCTTTATAACCACAATACCACTATTACACCTAAGAAAACAAACATTGATTCACTAATATGCAGTCCTTAATAAAGTTTCCCTAATTATCTCCCCAGCATCTTTCACTGAATGGTTTTGGGATCTGTTGATTCTTGCCTGAAATAGTTACAGCATTGGGAGTTTTAAAGTGGTGGTTTTATAATTCCTTTCTACATTGACTAGCTGGCATTTTCTCAAGGAAAGCTTTCCATCTCATATCAGTATGAACCACAGATCGCAAAATCAGCAGTGGGAAGATGCTCCTGGAGTAATTAATGTATGGAGGAAACCAGGTGTAAGCCTTCTAGTCCTCTCCCAGTCCAAGGGTTTTACTGGGGCTAGTCACATGGGCACCTTCTGCCTAGCATGTACTAAAATTCCAGACTCCCGGAAGGAAACAGGTATTCAGCATAAGTCACATTGTACAAACAGTTTAGGCACAGAATTTTTATATCAGTGTTGGAACTGAATACCAGTCTAGTTCCTAGATGCTAGTCAAGGGCTAATCTTGCAAGCAGGCTTTTCTCAGGATAGCAGCAGTCCCAGACCTGCCTATATATTAACTCTTCTGCACAAGCATCTTTAAAACAATAATTATCAGCAAGACCAACCTGCAATATTGACCTCACTTGTACTCTCCAGGGGTCCTGCATTTAGCCAGTTAAAACAAATCCTATTAACCATAAAGATGTATATTAGAAAGGTGGCTTACACAAGTTTCTGTCTGAACCTATTTTATTTGGTCAAGGCATCAACTCGAGCCCAGCACAGCTCTGGCCCCTGTACTGAAGCTGACCTGAAAGCCTTCCTGAGCTGAGGCAGCATCATGATAGTACAGGAGTATGGTATATTGTCACAACTAATGAACCAATATTGATACGTCATAATTGACTAAAGTTCATCCTTTATTCAGATTTCCTTAGGTGTTTTGTTTTCTACTCCCCCCCGCCCCCATGAATTTCTTTAGTTTTTACTTAATGTCCTTTTTCTGTTCCAATTTCACATCCAGGATACTACATTAGTCATCACGCCTCCTTAGGTCCCTCTGGGCTGTGAGTTTCTTAGATTTCCTTGTTTGTAATGACCTTGACAGTTTTGAGGGATAGTAATTAGGTATGTTATAGAATGTCTTTCACTTTGATATTTTCCTCATGATTAGACGAGGGTTATATGTTTTTAGGTGAAAGACCACAGAGGTAAATTACCAGTCCTCATCACCTGATGTCAAGGGTACATACTGTCAATGAGAATTATGACTGTTCATGTTAATCTTTTTTTTTTTAATAAATTTATATATTTATTTTTGGCTGCATTGCGTCTTCGTTGCTGCGTGCAGGCTTTTCTCTAGTTGCGGCAAGCGGGGGCTACTCTTCATTGAGACGCACGGGCTTCTCATTGCAGTGGCTTCTCGTGTGTAGAGCACGGGCTCTAGGCACGTGGGCTTCAGTAGTTGTGGCTCGCGGGCTCTAGAGCGCAGGCTCAGTAGTGGCGCACGGGCTTAGTTGCTCCGCGGCATGTGGGATCCTCCCGGACCAGGGTTCGAACCCGTGTCCCTGCATTGGCAGGCGGACTCTTAACCACTGTGTCACCAGGGAAGCCCAAAGCAGACAACTTTTATACTTTTTACTTATTTATTTTTAAATATATTTATTTTTATATTTGGCTGCATTGGGTCTTTGTTGCTGAGCGCGGGCTTTCTCTAGCTGCGGTGAGCGGGGGCTACTCTTTGTTGCGGTGCGCGGACTTCTCCTTGTAGTAGCTTCTCCTGTTGCGGAGCATGGGCTCTAGGCATGCAGGCTTCAGTAGTTGCAGCACGTGGGCTCAGTAGTTGTGGCTCGCGGGCTCTAGAGCGCAGCCTCAGTAGTTGTGGTGTAAGAGCTTAGTTGGTCCGCGGCATGTGGGAGCTTCCTGGACCAGGGCTCGAACCCGTGTCCCCTGCATTGGTAGGCAGATTCTTAACCACTGTGTCACTAGGGGAAGCCCCCATACTTTTTAGACAAAGAATACATTTGATAGGAATTGTCAGGACAAAGAAACTTAGGCTTTGGGTGCTTCATAACTGAGTCTAAACAGAGTTTGGGCTCGGGGTAGTAAATGAAAGAATTACAGTAACAAGTTTTGTTTATATAGGCTTCTTGGCCCTGAATTCCATAATCTCTGGTGATAAGAGATTAGAGATAAGAGATAAGAGATAACCTCCTAGTACAGGGAGGGCACCTTTCAAATGGGAGATTTATTTCCTGCTTTCAGGGAGACAGGATGGTCAAGTGTCCCTCTTGCATTTGCAATTTAAATAACTTTAACTCAAAATCAATATGCCACTGAGGCATATTTTGCGGGTGGTCTGCCTTGGGCCCCAACAATGGTACTTACCCTAACCCTTGCTTTGATCCATGCAGCTAGTAGCCCTTGGGCACTGAAGCCTCCTCCTGGAAGTTTTCCCATTGTATTCTATTCCTGTCCTGTTCTGACCCTCTGTTCCATTCCTCAATCTACTCAGCTTCTAATCTTAGTGACGAAATCCATCCTCTCTGCTTTTGACATTGTCTTGGCAGACCTAATACAGCTTACTCCTGCCCTCTGGTGCTTTTGTACCATGGCCTCTGCTTGGCCAGGTCCTGGTCCTCAGATCCTGGCTTTACCTCCTTGGCCAAGTTTGCTCCCGTCTCCTGGAAGGGAGGGATCGGAGTATGGGAACTGAAGTAAAAATTGGTTCTGCTCTTGATGATCAGAGAGAGCTTATTGAATTCCCTGGCTGGCTCCATCATTTGTCTAATCCATGAGAGTACTTGAGAAAATATCATCCTTATCTTGAGGTGCTTTTCAGTCTTCTTGAGGTGCTTTTCAGTCTTCTTGGGGAGGTAAGCTATCCAAGAGGAACAGAAATTAGAGAAGAACATAAGGATATAAATCGTATTTCATTAAGGGCTAGTTTGTGTGACAAGAATGACAGTTTCTAGAAATTCAAGAAGTGAGAAGACAGGGCTGGAGAAGGTGGGGAGGTGGTGGTGAGATGGAACTTGAGCAGGAAGAAGAGCAGCACCCAGGCTGCCTGCAGAAGAGGAGCAAAGTTGGGATGGCAGAAAAGCCTGACTGGCCTGGGGTGAGGAGAGGGGAGGAAGCCGGGGAGTGAAGTGGGAAAGGTCAGGGTAGGGAGGGCCTTGACCACACAGGGGCATTTGGGACTTAATTGTGATGGGGAAACGTGGCTTTGTGAGGAGAGCAGAGACAAGAAGAAAGCGGTGTTTCAAGAAGGAACAACTAAGAGGAGTTGGCGAAGGGGAGGAAGGGGAGGAAGAGGAATGCAGACCGATAGGTGTGAAGGAAAATTGGTGATTTTAGTGGGCATTTGTTACTTTTGCCACTCACCATCCATTTATCCTATTTCAGGGAAAAGATCCCTATTTCCTTCTGGGGAAGCCTCCTTTTCCTCCATAACTTTTCTGGAAAACAGTTTGACAGTTTTATTTCAAAACCTTAAAAATGTTTATATTATTTAACCTGTAATGCCACTATGAGGAATTTTTTGTGAGGTATAGTTGAATTTCAATGCTAATTTCTGCTGTACCGCGAAGTGATTCAGTTATACGTATATATACATTCTTTTTTAAAATATTCTTTTCCATTATGGTTTATCATAGGATATTGAATACAGTTTTCTGTGCTACACAGTAGGACCTTGTTGTTTATCCATTCCATATATAACAGCTTACATCTACTAGCCCCAACCTCCCTCTCCATCCCTCCCCCAAACCCCTCCCCCTTGGCAACCACAAGTCTGTTCTCTATGTCCATGAGTCTGTTTCTGTTTCGTAGATAGGTTCATTTGTGTCATTTAGATTCCACATATAAGTGGTATCATCTGATATTTGTCTTTTTCTGACATATTTCACTTAGTATGATAATCTCTAGTTGCATCCATGTTGCTGAAAATGGCATTTATTTCATTCTTTTTTATGGCTGAGTCATATTCCATTGTATATGAGTACCACATCTTCTTTATCCGTTCATCTGTCCGTGGACATTTAGGTTGTTAACATATCTTGGCTATTGTGAACAGTGCTGCTATGAACATTCCATTATGAGGAATTTTAACAAAAATTTATATGAAAGATTTATCACAGTAATATTTCTAAAAGCATTAAGAAAATGCTAAGAAAGTATTGGTATATCCACTTGATAGGAAATTATGCAAAAGTTAAAAAATGACACTGAAGATTTTTCTTTTTAATTTTGGGGGGGGGGGATTTGAAATAAACTCACATTGTATAAATTCAGAGGTCCAGAGGGCATGAAGAAAAGTAGGTCTCCTTCCCTCCTATGCCCCTCTGCCCCATCCCCCCCATCAAAGAGACCCATTTAAAACGTGTGTGTCTATTCTTTTTCCTCCTCACCCAATGGCAGTTTGTTTTGCTTTTTTTCCCCCACTTAATAGCTGTTGATTGTTCCATATCAAAACACAGCTTCCTCACTTTTTTAATGCTTGAATATGATTTCATTGTTTAGCTGTATCACAATCTATTGAGCTAGTTCTCCACTGATGGCATTTAGTTCTTTAAAATCTTTGGCAGAATAACCATGCTGTTATAAATAACTATACATATTTCACTTTGCACACATAAGGATATTTGGAGGGTAAATTCTTCAACATGGAATTGTTGCGTCAAAACACAGGAGCATTTAGGGAATTCCCTGGCACTCCAGTGGTTAGGAACGCTGCGCTTTCACTGCTGAGGGTGTGGGTTCAATCCCTGGTCAGGAACAATCCCGCAAGATCCTGCAAGCCTCGCGGCCCCAAAATACATAAATAAATAAATAAATAGGAGCATTTAAAATTTTGATGATATGGCCAAATTTCTCTTCACAGAGGCTTTCAGTTTGTACATGCAAGAGTATCTGTCCTGTCTGTTCGGCCAGGACCAGGTGCTATCAAACTTTTTGTTAGGAAAAGTGTGTTAAAGGACTTCAGAAAATACTAATGAAATATTGTTAAGTTACAAAAGCAAAACTCAAAATTTTATGTACAGTAAGAGCTCAGTCATGCAAATGTGTATTATTGGAAGAGATGCCAAAATATTAATAGTGGTTTATCTTAAATGTATTGATCATTAAACTTCATCATTCCATTGTTGCTGTAGTAGTGTTAATTTCGTTAGTAAAATATCCCAAAATTGTTATAGACCCTTGGATATAGTACAGATATTGCTTGTTTTCTTAACTCCCAACACCTGTCCAGGTGATGAGGTTAATAAATGAGGAATGAATGAGGAATATTTTCTGGCAGCGCGGACAACCATTTGCAGTTTGCAATCTTGCCACCAGGTGGTGGAAGAGAGTTAAAATTCAGAGGACTGGGTTCTGAGCCACGAAAATCAAGTACAATGTACCGTGAGATGTTTTAAAAATGTTAAAAATGAAAACTTAGACAATTAGAATTGTATTTAAAATATTTGTTGCAAAATATTCAAAACTCCCAGGAACAGTTTGATGCTGTCTGTGGCACTGCAGCATCTTTCATTTGCCTAGTTGTCACTATTTCTTACCCCTCCTGCTGTTTAGCCTGTCCCCCTGGTGCCCTCTGTGGCCTCTGCTGCCCTTTATGATGCTGTCAGGCTTCCCTTTCTTTCTTCTAACCTAACTGCTTTCCAAAGAGATGAACAACAAGATGAATGGATGCATGTCCTCGGAGTGACCCAGGATTGGAGGCCACCTCTCCATCCTTGTTGCGGATGACTACTGGTGGGATTTCATCACAGGGGAGGGGGCTAGGTATTACCAGGCAGAATCTTCCAACTGTCCTTCATATCACCCCAGTAATTGTCCTTTCGCTCTGTCTGGACCAAGCTAGAACCTGCTCAGAGGCAAAGCTTGCCTCTCCAGGCATGAGGTTGTGGGCTGGCACTCTGGACCTTCATCCTCCCCTCCTTGAATGGATCTGTCCCAGGAATGACCTCTATCCTGGGCTCTGATTCTGTTTGGAAGGGAAGAGCTGTAACCGAGCTCTTCATACCTTAAATACGCTGTGATCTTGGTCAAGTCAATCAGCCTCTCTGGGCTTCAGTTTAGGTTCAGGGCATGTAGCACAGGGCAGTACTTTGTCCCAGAGTGCCGTATTACTACAAAGCCCGGATGGGTCTGACTTGCCCTGGGTTATGTTTATGAGTGTGTTACGTTACGAAAGTGGAGGGAGAGGAAGGAAGTTCGGGCTCCTACTTCTGGAATGGGATTGGTGGAAAAGGGTATTGGGTCTGGGTCCTAAGATGCGGAAGGGCCGCGAGGAGCTGAGTTCCCGGATGCCTTGTAAGGACCCCACTGAGGGACCTAGAGTCAAGGGGGAACACTATCAGTGATCTTTCCATGACTTTTAGACTAAAACGTGCTTGTCTGTGGCGGGCGCCTCTGGGGTCCTGCACTTGACTAGATGAAGCGTCCACACCTGACGCGGCCGCTAGCATTGTCAATGCTCAAGCTTCACAGAGCCGACGCGCTGTCCCCGCGACCGCCTCCGATCCGGCGGGGGCTCCTTCCACCACCGCGCAGAGCCTGGATTTCTCCGCGAGGAACTGGGTCGAGGGAGGAGGGGGCTTGTGGGCAGGAACGGAGCCGAATTCGGGGAGGCGACAGGACCGGTTCCTTCCAATCCTTAAAGGCCTCCCGAAGGAGGGGGAATGTAGGGCTGACTAACTGAAGCCTGACGCCGCAGGGCTCTAACCCGCGGTCCGCCCCTCCATTACGCGCGGGACAAGTGCGGAGTGCTGGGTGCCAGCGGCGCGGGGCGGGGCTGCGCGGGGCAGGCGCGGGGGCGGGACTTGCGGGCGGGGCGCGCCGCTGGCCCTGACAGTCCGTGTCGCAGCGCGCCTGCTCTGGCTTTCTCCTCTCCTCGCGCGCCGGCCATGACGGGCTCACTGTTCAAGGGGAACTTTTGGGTAAGTCGGCGGGGTAAGCGACCCATCGCCGGGCTCGGGAACGGGGGCTCCGAGGGGAGCCGTGGGCGCCTGCCCCGTGCTCCGGGGCAGAACCCGAGGGGAGGCACCGCCGCCGGCCCCTCTCTGCGCTTACCCCAGCCCGCCGCGCGCCCGCGGGTCCCCGGGATCCGGCTCTCAGGCTCCCCCTCGGCCGCCCGCGCCCCCGGACACTGCTGACGGGTGTATCCCCCTCATCTCATGGGGAAACCGAGACCCAAAGAGAGGAGT
This sequence comes from Balaenoptera physalus, assembly GCF_965194825.1. Classification (NCBI taxonomy): domain Eukaryota; kingdom Metazoa; phylum Chordata; class Mammalia; order Artiodactyla; family Balaenopteridae; genus Balaenoptera; species Balaenoptera physalus. The sequence continues at coordinate 28,187,654 of NC_138897.1, forward strand.
CACCCGTCCGGGGTGAGTCGCCGGTGGCCCCTGAGGCTGCGCTGTGAGCGGATTTGGGGGGACGTGGGGTGAAGAACGTGGGGTGAACTTCGCCAGGCTGATCGGCTTTTCCAGGTCCGCGGAAACGTACAGCCTGTCTGAGCCCCATTAGCTCCCGGCTCGCCCCGGCACACGACCCTAGAGGCGTTCTCTAGCAGAAGCTTTGCCGGGTTCCGCAGCCCCGCTTCCTGAGCCTCTCCCTGCCTTTGCCCCCGCCCGGGGGGGGGCCGGTGCGTGTGTGAGACCCTGTGAGCCGGTGGGGGCATCTGAGCCCGAGGTCGGGCCTAACCAGGAGGCAGCAGTTCTGCCTGCCCCTCTCCCTCTGTCCAGTCTTCTTCCCCCCTGTCCTCTCACTCCGCAGGTGCCCCTCAAGGGTCTGTACCCCTTCATGCGGAGGAACCGCCCTCATCCCTTTAAGGCAGGAGCAGAAAGTCACCACGTCTCCAGACTGACCTACTGCTGCCAAGCCGCCCCAGCTCCTTACTTGAGACCCTGATTGTCCCCCATTCAGCCTCGTAGCTGCTTAGCAGGTTCCTGTCCCCTATCTAGAGCTGCTGGGTAGAGAAACCTGGCCCTGTAACCTCGAGGACACAGTTTAGACCCTGCTTTGTGAAGTCCCTTTTCCTGGAGTTTATGAGGTTCTCCTGGGGCACTGCCCACCTGTAGGGTGCAGCTCACGCCCCCGCAGCTTCACAGAGAAGGTGAACAACCTCGCAGCTGGCCCCTTGAGGAGGCCTGGGAGTTCTTTGGGTAGAATAAAGGACTTCTGGGTCCCATGACAGGCATTGTGGGAAAAAGCAGGGTAGAGAGACCTGCCTTTCTTCCCCTCAAAGTGTAACACTCAGTTTTCAAATCTCTGCCCAGTGTCTTCTCTTCAGGGAAGCCTTTCTTGACTGCACCCAATAGCACATGTTCTGTTCCTTCATAGCATTTGTCAGTTTATGGTTTTGAGTTTGGGGGCCTACAAGCATGTGAGCACCTTGTGGACAGCTACTGTGCTGGCTTTCAATGCCACTGCCCCTTGCACAGGCTGATGCCAGCAGGTTCTCAGCAAGTAGTGGCTGAATGAGTACAGTGGATCTGTAAGGCTGACAGGGCATGTCGTGGGGTGAGAGCTGCGGCCTCCATCCTCAGAGGCCTCCCAGGCCATAGGAAGGCAGCCCCCCAGCCGCTCCCAGTGCAGACTTGCAGGAGTGATTAGGGGAGGGGGGAGACGTGAGATCTGTGTTGGGAGTTAGAGGTAGGGTGAAAGTGCAAGGCAGAGAAATTTCTGGGTTTTTACTTTCTTTTTTTTCCCTCTGAGCTTTTACTTTCAGAAGATACGAGATCCTGAGAGAGAGTTTGCAAAGATATCTTACATCTCTAATTTCCTATATTTTATGTCAAATAATAAAAACAGTAATAGCTAATATTACTGTGTATGGAGTCTGTGGCAAGCACTGTTCTAAACACTTTACACATACCACTCATTAAGTCTCACAACTACCCTTACTGAGTATCCCATTTTACAGATGAGGAAACTGAGAGGCAGACAGGTTAAGCAACATTCCCCAAGTTTGTAGAGCTATTAAATAGTGGAGCAGGACTCTGCCTAGACCAAACGCTCAGTGAATGCCTTCAACGAGGCTGGTGCTCAGCGAGAGTGTCCCTTTGGCACTGCCAGAGGTAGATGGTGGGACATCATTTGACACTTCATGTGGATATCATGGATATCTTTCTCCTTCAGCCCCAACCATGAGCTCCTGGGGGGTTTGCACTGGCTCCCACCGTCCACTGAGCCCCCAGAACTGCAATGGTGCTTTGCATGTGGATGCTCAGGAATCAGGCAGATGGGACAGTCAGCCTGGATTTGGGAGAAAAGGGGCAGAAGGGAAACTGTTGGAGACCTCAGGGGCTGCCTGCAATGCTCTCACACTCTCAGGGGTGGGAGCGGGGAGCAAGGCTGTTGTTATCACTGAGAGGATGGCAATAACTTTCATGCTTCAAGGACAAGAAGGTTGTGATTACATAAGGTAGAAAACTTTGGAAACAAGGTGGGTATCAGTTGAGTGAATTTAATAAATATTTAAGAAAATGCCTCCTCTGTATGGAGGTGGCATTTGCAGGAGTAAGACCATACTCTTGGGTTGAAGGTAGATTCCTCATTAGGAAGCCGACAGGGAGGGCGGGCTTTGGTCTTGAATGCCTGTCCTCAGGGATGTAGAGGGCAAAGGGGTCAGGGGATGGGAGAGTCTAGTAGGAGTGAAGAAAACTGGGCCAGGGGTAGAAAGGGTCTGTTCCAGGATGGAAATCATAGGGAAGGGACAGGAGGAGACAGATGGGAGGAATGGCAGAGGGTAGAAGAAGTCAGAGCCACAGGACAGGGTCACTAATTGAAGCTGGAAAGAGGAAAGGAGGACTTGAAGGAAGCTCTGTGTAGGGTGAACAGGAAAATGAGGTGCGGACCCCAGAAATAAGGAAGTCAGATGAGGAACTGGTTTGTGGGGAGGGAAGGAAGAGGAAGCAGAGCGGTATTGACAATAGGCAGGCCAGGAGCATCCTGAAACCACACCCCCCGCCCCCACCCCCCAGGACCATGCCAGGGTTGCTGGATATGGGGAGGTCTTGGGGAAGGAACAGGGTGCCAGACAGCAAGATTTGGGGGTATTTTAATATTTTAACAACCAGTACAAACACGTCAGTGAGTGTGCTCTGGTGTCAACATTCTGGGTTTGAGGGGCTGGTGGAGATGGCCCCAGCACCTTGGAAAGGGTGTCCAAGCAAGAGAGTGCACGGAACAGCATAACGTACAGAAGGGTCATCAGCAGAGGCTCTGAGGGGCCTGGCCAGGTTTGAATCCCCGGTCTGCCCCTTGTAGCTGGGTGACCTTGGACAGATTACTTCAACTCCCATACTCAGTTTTTCCATGTAGAAAAATGAGGAGAATACCAATGTCTACGCTCTAGGACTGTTGTGAGGATTAAATCAGAGTTTAGTATGTGCCTGGCGCATAGTGAGCACTTGTGATTGTCAACTATTATCAGCACAGAGGTGACAAAGGAAATGGGTGACAGTTACTCGAGGAGAAAGAATCGAGAAATAAGAGGTCCCCAGAGAAGCACTCTTGGTGACTACCTGTATTTTGGCAGGAGGAGAGAGGGGTCAGAGAAAGAGAGGCAGAGATGTAGGGATTCAACCCTCACAGAAGCCATCACAGGCCCAGGAGAGGAATGTTCCATGAAAGTTCAGAGACCCATGGTCAAATTAGGTAGATGCTCCTGGAAAGGTATAAGTCAGCGCATACTTTACAAATAATCTTATTCAAATGCCCCATGGAGAGTTTAGTTAAAGGAATCTTTCGGTGGATTTGCTTGAAAAGGGAATACTCAAGTGTTCTTTAAAACTGGGATAGTCCCCAACCAAGTTTGCCTGACTCGGACACAACGCCTGTGTGCTGTTTCCCTCCCAGCAGTCATGTGGTTAAGCGGTGCTGTTATTTATTGTGGTTAATGTTGGTGGTACCTTGTCGGAATAAGACGGGAACCATGGATGTGGTTTCCAGGGCTCCAGGGAAGGAGGCCACAGAGGGAAAGTCCCAGCCTTTGGCCTGTGATCCATGTGGCCATGCACAGGTGACTGTAGAACCTGCTCCAGAAGAGCAAGATGTCCTCCTGCCACAGGAGAGTCCCACATTCCTCACAAGGGTGTGAGGCCCAGCTTGACCCCGTATGTCCTCTAGACCCTTATTTTGACCTGGTCGTCCTGATTCTCACGGCTCTTGGCCCAGACCAGCTTCCTACTGTCTGTCCTGCACTCTTCCCACCCCAACACCTGCAGTGGGTGCGGCCTCTCTGCTCTGCCTGGCGAGTGACCAGGGGAAGGAGCTTGCTCATTGCCCCTGGCCATCCAGGGCTGTCCCTCTGCTTCAAACCTCTGGCCACTTTGGAATCTGGTCATTCTGGGTATTACCAGAGCTTGAGCTGGTGCTGCATCTGGCTTTGCTCCTTGACTTTTCTCTATACAGTATGGGAGGGTGCTTTTTTTCTTAAATAAACAAAGAAGAAAACAGGTTATCACACAGACCCTTCATGCTCACCCCATGTGCTATTTTATACAATGTATAGGCTGTTGCTTTTCTTTTTTAATCCTCTCCCTTGGAAACCGGTCCCTAGAAACACACCAGGAGGGCTATTGTCCTGCCTGGTGGCAAAATGCAAGGTAAAGTCATTGACGATTGCCCCCTCCAGTTCATTCTTCCTAGAGCAGCCACTGAGGTCTATCTTTAAAATAATTATCAAAATCCTTTTTTCTTGTTTTAGCTTCTTTAAAATTTAATAAGAGGCATGGGACCTACCTTCTAAGGAAAATAAGAAATTCTTATTGAAATATATAAAACAAAATCTGAACAAGTAGAAAGGAAACAAAAGTTTGTTAACAAGCCTTAAAAAAATCTAGATGATGCAAGCACATTCTTTAAATATCCAAATATTTCCAAAAGGCTTATAGTGAAAAACAATATAAACATTATTTATATTGTCACAGCATGTAAAGATTGCTTTATTTTGTTTGTTTGTTTTTTGGCCACACAGCTTGTGGGATCTTAGTTCCCCCCACCAGGGATTGAACCGTGGCCCTCAGCAGTGAAAGCATGGAGTCCTAACCACTGGACCGCCAGGGATTTCCCACAGCATGTAAAGATTGTTTAGTTTAAAGCTAAGTAGTATATTATCATTAGATCTCCATTCTTATCCTTCCTGGAATTTCCATTTTTTTTTTTTTTTTGGAATTTTTGAATTTTATTTTATTTATTTTTTTATAGAGCAGGTTCTTATTAGTCATCAATTTTATACACATCAGTATATACAGTATATACATGTCAACCCCAATCGCCCAATTCAGCACACCACCATCCCCACCCCCACCCACCCCCCCACAGCTTTCCTCACTTGGTGTCCATATGTTTGTTCTCTACATCTGTGTCTCAACTTCTGCCATGTAAACCGGTTCATCTGTACCATTTTTCTAGGTTCCACATACATGAGGCCTTTCTGACTTACTTCACTCTGTATGACAGTCTCTGGATCCATCCACGTCTAAAACAAATGACCCAATTTCGTTCCTTTTTATGGCTGAGTAATATTCCATTGTACATATGTACCACAACTTCTTTATCCATTCGTCTGTCGATGGGCATTTAGGTTGCTTCCATGACCTGGCTATTGTAAATAGTGCTGCAGTGAACACTGGGGTGCATGTGTCTTTGAATTATGGTTTTCTCTGGGTATATGCCCAGTAGTGGGATTGCTGGATCATATGGTAATTCTATTTTTAGTTTTTTAAGGAACCTCCATACTGTTCTCCGTAGTGGCTGTATCAATTTACATTCCCACCAACAGTGCAAGAGGGTTCCCTTTTCTCCACACCTTCTCCAGCATTTGTTGTTTGTAGATTTTCTGATGATGCCCATTCTAACTGGTGTGAGGTGATACCTCATTGTAGTTTTGATTTGCATTTCTCTAGTAATTAGTGATGTTGAGCAGCTTTTCATGTGCTTCTTGGCCATCTGTATGTCTTCTTTGGAGAAATGTCTATTTAGGCCTTCTGCCCATTTTTGGATTGGATTGTTTGTTTCTTTAATATTGAGCTGCATGAGCTGTTTATATATTTTGGAGATTAATCCGTTGTCCGTTGATTCGTTTGAAAATATTTTCTCCCGTTCTGAGGGTTGTCTTTTCGTCTTGTTTATGGTTTCCTTTGCTGTGCAAAAGCTTTGAAGTTTCATTAGGTCCCATTTGTTTATTTTTGTTTTTATTTCCATTACTCTAGGAGGTGGATCAAAAAAAATCTTGCTGTGATTTATGTCAAAGAGTGTTCTTCCTATGTTTTCCTCTAAGAGTTTTATAGTGTCCGGTCTTACATTTAGGTCTCGAATCCATTTTGAGTTTATTTTTGTGTATGGTGTTAGGGAGTGTTCTAATTTCATTCTTTTACATGTAGCTGTCCAGTTTTCCCAGCACCACTTATTGAAGAGACAGTCTTTTCTCCATTGTATAGCCTTGCCTCCTCTGTCATAGATTAGCTGACCATAGGTGTGTGGGTTTATCTCTGGGCTTTCTATCTTGTTGCATTGATCTGTGTTTCTCTTTTTGTGCCAGTACCATATTGTCTTGATTACTGTAGCTTTGTAGTATAGTCTGAAGTCAGGGAGCCTGATTCCTCCAGCTCCATTTTTTTCCCTCAAGACTGCTTTGGCTATTCGGGATCTTCTGTGTCTCCATACAAATTTTAAGATTTTATGTTCTAGTTCTGTAAAAAAATGCCATTGGTAATTTGATAGGGATTGCATTGAATCTGTAGATTGCTTTGGGTAGTATAGTCATTTTCACAATATTGATTCTTCCAATCCAAGAACATGGTATATCTCTCCATCTGTTGGTATCATCTTTAATTTCTTTCATCAGTGTCTTATAGTTTTCTGCATACAGGTCTTTTGTCTCCCTAGGTAGGTTTATTCCTAGGTATTTTATTCTTTTTGTTGCAATGGTAAATGGGAGTGTTTCCTTAATTTCTCTTTCATATTTTTAATCCTTAGTGTATAGGAATGCAAGAGATTTCTGTGCATTAATTTTGTATCCTGCAAGTTTACCAAATTCATTGATTAGCTCTAGTAGATTTCTGCTGGCATTTTTAGGATTCTCTATGTATAGTATCATGTCCTCTGCAAACAGTGACAGTTTTACTTCTTCTTTTCCAATTTGTATTCCTTTTATTTCTTTTTCTTTTCTGATTGCCGTGGCTAGGACTTCCAAAACTATGTTGAATAATAGTGGTGAGAGTGGACATCCTTGTCTTGTTCCTCATCTTAGTGGAAATGCTTTCAGTTTTTCACCATTGAGAATGATGTTTGCTGTGGCTTTGTCATATATGGCCTTTATTATGTTGAGGTAGGTTCCCTCTATGCCCACTTTCTGGAGAGTTTTTATCATAAATGGGTGTTGAATTTTGTCAAAAGCTTTTCTGCATCTATTGAGAAGACCATATGGTTTTTATTCTTCAATTTGTTAATATGGTGTATCACATTGATTGATTTGCGCATATTGAAGAATCCTTGCATCCCTGGGATAAATCCCACTTGATCGTGGTGTATGATCCTTTTAATGTGTTGTTGGATTCTGTTTGCTAGTATTTTGTTGAGGATTTTTGCATCTATATTCATCAGTGATATTGGTCTGTAATGGGTTTTTTTTGTAGTATCTATGTCTGGTTTTGGTATCAGGGTGATGGTGGCCTCATAGTATGAGTTTGGGAGTGTTCCTTCCTCTGCAATTTTTTGGAAGAGTTTGAGAAGGATGGGTGTTAGCTCTTCTCTAAATGCTTGATAGAATTCACCTGTGAAGCCATGTGGTCCTGGACTTTTGTTTGTTGGAAGATTTTAATCACAGTTTCAATTTCATTACTTGTGATTGGTCTGTTCATATTTGCTATTTCTTCCTGGTTCAGTCTTGGAAGGTTTTACCTTTCAAAGAATTTGTCCATTTCTTCCAGGTTGTCCATTTTATTGGCCTAGGGTTGCTTGTAGTAGTCTCTTAGAATGGTTTGTATTTCTGCGGTGTCTGTTATAACTTCTCCTTTTTCATTTCTAATTTTATTGATTTGAGTCCTCTCCCTCTTTTTCTTGATGAGTCTGGCTAATGGTTTATCAATTTTGTTTATCTTCTCAAAGAACCAGCTTTTAGTTTTATTGATCTTTGCTATTGTTTTCTTTGTTTCTATTTCATTTATTTCTGCTCTGATCTTTATGATTTCTTTCTTTCTATGAACTTTGGGTTTTGTTTGTTCTTCTTTCTCTAGTTCCTTTAGGTGTAAGGTTAGATTGTCTACTTGAGATTTTTCTTGTTTCTTGAGGTAGGCTTGTATAGCTATAAACTTCCCTCTTAGAACTGCTTTTGCTGCATCCCATAGGTTTTGGATCCTCGTGTTTTCATTGTCATTTGTCTCTAGGTATTTTTTGATTTCCTCTTTGATTTCTTCAGTGATCTCTTCGTTAGTTAGTAACGTATTGTTTAGCCTCCATGTGTTTGTGTTTCTTACGTTTTTTTCCCTGTAATTCATTTCTAATCTCACAGCGTTATGGTCAGAAAAGATGCCTGATATGATTTCAATTTTCTTAACTTTACTGAGGCTTGATTTGTGACTGAAGATGTGATCTATCCTGGAGAATGTTCTGTGTGCGCTTGAGAAGAAAGTGTAATCTGCTGTTTTTGGATGGAATGTCCTATAAATATCAATTAAATCTATCTGGTCTATTGTGTCATTTAGAGCTTCTGTTTCCTTATATATTTTCATTTTGGATGATCTGTCCATTGGTGTAAGTGAGGTGTTAAAGTCCCCCACTATTTTTGTGTTACTGTTGATTTCCTCTTGTATAGCTGTTAGCAGTTGCCTTATGTATTGAGGTGCTCCTATGTTGGGTGCATATATATTTATAATTGTTATATCTTCTTCTTGGATTGATCCCTTGATCATTATGTAGTGTCGTTCCTTGTCTCTTGTAACATTCTTTATTTTAAAGTCTATTTTATCTGATATGAGTATTGCTGCTCTAGCTTTCTTTTGATTTTCATTTGCATGGAATATCTTTTTCCATCCCCTCACTTTTAATCTGTATGTGTCCCCAGGTCTGAAGTGGGTCTCTTGTAGACAGCATATATATGGATCTTGTTTCTGCATCCATTCAGCAAGCCTGTGTCTTTTGGTTGGAGCATTTAATCCATTCACGCTTAAGGTAATTATCGATATGTATGTTCCTATGACCATTTTCTTAATTGTTTTGGGTTTGTTTTTGTAGGTCCTTTTCTTCTCTTGTGTTTCCCACTCAGAGAAATTCCTTTAGCATTTGTTGTAGAGTTGGTTTGGTGGTGCTGAATTCTCTTAGCTTTTGCTTGTCTGTAAAGCTTTTGATTTCTCCATCGAATCTGAATGAGATCCTTGCTGGGTAGAGTAATCTTGGTTGTAGGTTCTTCCCTTTCATCACTTTAAGTATATCATGCCACTCCCTTCTGGCTTGTAGAGTTTCTGCTGAGAAATCAGCTGTTAACCTTCTAGGAGTTCCCTTGTATGTTATTTGTCGTTTTTCCCTTGCTGCTTTCAATAATTTTTCTTTGTCTTTAATTTTTGCCAATTTGATTACTATGTGTCTCGGCGTGTTTCTCCTTGGTTTTATCCTGTACGGGACTCGCTGTGCTTCCTGGACTTGGGTGGCTATTTCCTTTCCCATGTTAGGGAAGTTTTCGACTATGATCTCTTCAAATATTTTCTGTGGTCCTTTCTCTCTCTCTTCTCCTTCTGGGACCCCTATAATGTGAATGTTATTGCGTTTAATGTTGTCCCAGAGGTCTCTTAGGCTATCTTCATTTCTTTTCATTCTTTTTTCTTTATTCTGTTCCATGGCAGTGAATTCCATGAATTCCTGTCTTCCAGGTCACTTACCCGTTCTTCTGCCTCAGTTATTCTGCTATTGATTCCTTCTAGTGTAGTTTTCATTTCAGTTATTGTATTGTTCATCTCTGTTTGTTTGTTCTTTCATTCTTCTAGGTCTTTGTTAAACATTTCTTGCATCTTCTCGACCTTTGCCTCCATTGTTTTTCTGAGGTCCTGGATCATCTTCACTATCATTATTCTGAATTCTTTTTCTGGAAGGTTGCCTATCTCCACTTAATTTAGTTGTTTTTCTGGGGTTTTATCTTGTTCCTTCATCTGGTACATAGCCCTCTGCCTTTTCATCTTGTCTATCTTTCTGTGAATGTGGTTTTAGTTCCACAGGCTGCAGGATTGTAGTTCTTCTTGCTTCTGCTGTCTGCTAGTGTTGGAGGGTCTCCTGCAGAGGTGGGGGGTGGCTGTGGCTCACCATGGGGACAGGGACACTGGCAGCAGAAGTTCTCTTCCTGGACTTTCTAATTCCTGTTTTTGAGGGGACATTATTCATCTTTATCAGAGAATTTTTTTAAAAATTAATTAATTAATTAATTTATTTATTTATTTTTGGCTGTGTTGGGTCTTCATTTCTGTGCATGGGCTTCCTCTAGTTATGGCGAGCGTGGGCCACTCTTCATCGCAGTGTGCGGGCCTCACTGTCGCGGCCTCTCTTGTTGCGGAGCACAAGCTCCAGACGCGCAGGCTCAGTAGTTGTGGCTCACGGGCCTAGTTGCTCTGCGGCATGTGGGATCTTCCCAGACCAGGGCTCGAACCTGTGTCCCCTGCATTGGCAGGCAGATTCTCAACCACTGCACCACCAGGAAAGCCCCAGAGACTTTTTTTTAATGCTCCACTATATCAGGTTTTTTTTTTTCCCCACAGTTTATTCAGATTGGACTTACACAGGGAATGTAGAATTCTGAGTTTGGTGTTTCAGATACCCATTTTGCGAACATATGCACAGATAAATACACATAGTTAAAGTTAATTCTAAAGTCAGGAAGACTTGGTTTGTGCAAACTTGGTATTAAGTGTATATGGATGCATGTTAATTTGTGGATTTTTCTGGTAAAAGCAACTATAGTTGTCATCAGCCAGTGAAAGCAAAATATTAGTTACTTCCAAATATATACAATATCCAAAGTACCTCTGTTTGTACAGCTAATAGGTAATTTTGAAATTAATTTTTGTAATTCTCATTTACTATCTCCTAAATGTAATCAGAATGTCCATTTTGGTACATATTTTGTTACAGCATAAATATCATCTAAGTTTCAGTGTTAATGAAAAGGTCATCTGAGTAGGACATGGCTGACATTCTTCTTTTCTCGCCTACACTAGAAATCTCCAGCTTTGACAAAAAAGGAGCTTTAGAGGAGGAACTGTTGGTTAGCTTCATAGAATGACAGCCATTGTAATTTTTAAAAATATAGAACTATTAGAATTTTCCATCTAGATAAATGAGAATAATTAAGATGTGGTTGCCAGGAATTTTAAAACTCTTATATGTTGTGAAAATCCATGAAGACTATAGAGCTATATGATCTCACTCCAGAAAAGGCAGGCAGCAGGAAACCGGATACTTTGGACACCACTGTTCAAATAGCTGCTGTGAGTCTCATAGCCTCCAACAAGGGCTTCGGAACCTCCCTCAGAATCAGGGGCTTCTTGCTTCCCAAACAGCATGCGTGTGAGGAAAGTAGGCAGAGTAGGCTTTTTAAAGATACAGTAGACTGTTGGCTTGTTCGTTTAAACTTGCTTTCTGGGATTAGCTGTATTACTTTGTGAGTTTTGGGCTGAAGGTTAGACAAAGGTTAAGCAGCGGATTTCAACACATGTGATGGGGGTTTGCTCTTCGTGAGAAGGGGAAAGCTTTTCCTCAGTCGACCCTAATGCTCTTGCCTTAAATACTTTACACTATTTGTATGTGTAAGGAGGCTCAGGGCAGCACAGAGCAGCTTAAACCCCAGTGCATGAACCCGTAACATTCATGAGACTCTATCTTTGGGAACTGTTACATAGCCTCCCAGCTTACCAGTCAGATATGGCTGTTGCATTAGCACTGACCAGGTCACTGGACTGCATTAGGGGATTAGAAACCAAGTGAAGACTTTCTTTTTTTTTTTTTTTAATTAATTTATTTATTTATTTATGGCTGTGTTGGGTCTTCGTTTCTGTGCGAGGGCTTTCTCTAGTTGCGGCAAGTGAGGGCCACTCTTCATCGCGGTGCGCGGGCCTCTCCCTATCGCGGCCTCTCTTGTTGCGGAGCACAGGCTCCAGACGCGCAGGCTCAGCAATTGTGGCTCACGGGCCCAGTTGCTCCGTGGCATGTGGGATCTTCCCAGACCAGGGCTCGAACCCATGTCCCCTGCATTGGCAGGCAGATTCTCAACCACTGCGCCACCAGGGAAGCCCAAGACTTTCTTTTTTAACAGAAATGATCACAGCTAAATATTTGTGAAAGTAAAGCAAAAGAGTATTCTTAGGTATTTAAATGCTATATTTCCTTACTGTTTTTTTCTTTTTTTTTTAAAGGCTGCAATGATCTTAAGTATTTTTTCATAGATCACTGTTCATTTTTTAAACATATTACTGTTTGTTTATGGGGATAGTTTCCAGTTTCAAGTGCTTTTATAAATCCCCAAGAATGGTAGTAAGTGCCACATACCTCAGTGACATCACTGTTTTTACAACTATATTTTAGGAGAGGGAGATACACACACACAGAATAAAAGATAAGAAAAGTTGTAGTGACAGAGGATGGCTGACCCTTGCCTCACACCCTCGGCATTCACTCTGTGAGGTGCAGCCACACAAGACTACTTGCTGCACCCCAGGGGGATTGGGGGTCAGGGAGGTTGGTGGGAGGTGTTGCTTGGCTCCCTTCCCAAGCCTTTACACTGACCTCTACTCCAGCCTCCAGGTCTTGGGGAGGAGACTTTTTCTGCAAGTCTGTTGCATATTTCTAACAACGTACTTATCACTCTATGTTTAACCATCTTTCCTTGTTTGTCTTCCTTGGTAGACTATGGTCAACTTCTCTCTTATTTACCTCTGTGTCCCTAGAGCTTGACACAGTTCTGAGAACAGAGTATGTGCTCAATAAATGTTTAACAAGTGAATAAATGAACACTGAAGTCTCACCTACTTGATGTTAAAAGAGTCACCCCCCCACCCTCCACCCCCTGTACAATACATAATATTCAGGGGCCAAGCAACTGAATTCCACATATTTAATTTTTGTTGCCTTTTTTAGTCTGATACCACATTTTTTAAAAATTGTGATAAAATACACATAACATAAAATTTACCACCTTAGCCTTTTTTGAGTGTACAGTTCAGTGGTATTAAATACATTCACATTCTTGTGCAACCATTACCACCATCCATCCCCTAAACTCTTTTTCATCTTGTAAAACTGAAAGTCTATACCCATTAAACAGTAACTCCCCATTTTCCCTTCCCCCAGCCCCTGGTAACCACCATTATATTTCTGTCTCTATGATTTTGACTACTCTGAGTACCTCATGTGAGTGGAATCATAGAGTTTTTGTCTTTTTATGACTGGCTTATTTCACTTAGTGTAATGTCCTCAAGGTTCACCTGTGTTGCAGCATATGTCAGAATTTCCTTACTTTTTAAGTTGAATATTATTCCATTGTATGTATATACCACATTTTGCTTATCCGTTCATCCATCAATAGACATTTGAATTGCTTCCATGTTTTAGTTATTGTGAATAATACTGCAGTGAACATGGGTATACAAATATTTCTTCAAGACCCTGCTTTCAATTCTTTTGGTATATACCCAGAAGTATAATTGCTGGATCATACGATGATGCTATTTTTAATTTTTTGAGGAACTGCCACATGTTTCCCACAGCAGCTGTACGGTTTCACATTCTCACCAACAGTGCAGAGGATTCCTATTTCTTCACATCCTCACCAACACCTATTATTTTCTTTTTTGTTTGTTTGCTTTTGTTTTCCGCTCTACTCAGACTTCCACTTCCCTTCCACATTCTTCCTCTGTTTTGATGATCTTGCCTCCTACTCCATTAAGAAATCAGATGCCAGCTGGTAAAAGCTCACTTACCTTCTGTATAAATAAGATTAGGTTCAACCATGAGTAACAGAAAAACCCAAAACAACAGTGGCCTCTACAAAGACAGTGTTTATCTTGCACACGAAATCCCCAGCCATTCATTCCAGGGCTGGCACGGCCACCCACAGTGTCAGAGCCCACAAGTCTGTCTGGCTCCTCGAGCGGTACCTGGGTTGATGCCTAGTACATAATGGGTTCACAGTAATAGTTGTTGAATGACTGAAAATAGGGTTTATTAACAGTAGGACATTTAAAAACTTTTGCTATATAGAACCAACCTGACTTCCTAAAGGGCAGACATAGTCTCAGTGTCCCCAGTAATATGTGAAGATAATCAGTTTCACTACATCAGCCATGGCCAGTGTGGTTTTTTTGCCTGCCCGTTTAATAAGCAAAAACAGATGCCTTATTAAACTTTCATTTGTGTTTTTAATCACCAGGGAGAGTGAACATTGTTTATTTTCTTGTTGTATTTCCCCTTCTACAAATGGTTTTATTTCCTTCCTCATGCTTTACTCATGAATCTACATAAGTTTTTTTTAATGATAAAGATATTCTTTGTCATTTACTACAAATATTTGTATGTATATTCTTGTATATATGTGTATGTGTATACGCAGTTGTGTGTGTAATTCACACGTTCTAGCCTCCAGTAACTAGCATGCAGTAGTGAAGGGCGTTCCTCATGCACTCAAGCTTTTGCCGTGGACATTCCTGGGTTGGAATCCTGGCTCTGCTCCTTTCAAGCTGAGGGATGTACCCTTGTTCAAATTACTCAACCTTCCTAAGCTTAGTGTCCTCGTCTGTGAAATTATCATTGTACTTAAATATGTCTATGTATTTTGAAAACACTTTATACAGTCAAGTTTGTGGAGCTAATCTTTTGTAATTTTATCTATTGCACGTCAAGGTTTAAAAACTCCTCTGCATGCTGAAAGCTTGATAAACATTCAATTATTTTTTTTTGATTTTTTTTAATGTTAGAGTTTTACTCAGTATTTAATTGTCCTTCTGTATGAACCCTTCAGTGTTACAACATTGGCAGAAGCCAGAGATGTGTGTGGACTTGTGAAGTCAGGAGAAGATTGCTCCCTGCCCTCGGGGGGCCTGCACTCTTGTTAAGGGGCAAACGCACTGATCGGAAACAGGCTCACCTGTTTCCCTCATGCTGCAATGAGTGGGTTAGCAGGGCAGGATTATGGGGCAGGCTCAGTTGGGGTACCAGGCCCTAAAAAGTGGTGAGATGGTACCGGGCACGTGATAAGATGGGGAAATCTGTGTTTCCAGATCACCTCAAGGGAGGCTATGGCGTGGCACAGGGCTGGAAGAAGTACTTGAATATGCTGCTTAGGGTGGGTGGACTGAGACTCCACCTGTACCTGAAGGTCTTGCTTGAGTGAAAACAGCTGATAGTCTGGCCACCTTCTGAGGGGCCGGAGCCTAGTTTAGTTTCAGGCTTAGTTTTGCTGCGTGATGGATGCCAGCTGAAATGCTGAGAAAATAGTCACCACCATCTTTCCTCTCCACTCTTGCCCTGCACTGCTGAGTCTCCATTCCTGTTTGAACACTACTTTTTCTATTTAAAGAATAGCAGGAAAAAAAAAAAAAGAAAAAAAGAATAGCTGCTTAAAGTGACAGGTTCATAAATGGCCACAAACCAAGGCCTGGAGCAGTTCCTTCACTGCTCCAGGCCTTGGTTGCTCCACCTCTTAGAAGCTACTCTGAGGCTACACCCTGTTGTCAAACACAGACATGGCTTTCTTGATCCTGAGAGAGTCAGGTCCTGAACTAAGGGTACAGACAGACCTAAGTTCTCAGGCCTTTGTCAGCTTCTCTACTGATGGCCGGATCTGGACAGTTGACCGGTTCTGTGGGCTGTCTGCCCCAGCTCAGGCTTCCTCATCCACCTGTCCTGTGTTAGCACCTACCTGTTTAATCAGGATTCCCACATAATTCCTGCTCAGAAGAGTGGTCAGCTTTGATTCTGACCAGCCGTGGCTCAGGGATACTTCCTGGCCGGCAGGCCTCTCCCTGGCAGACCTAGGCTGGTGTTGCCCTTTCCTGGGGAGTCTGTGTATGAGGGACCCGCATGTTCCTCCTGGGCATCCTCAGCTCTGAGGGAGCAGACATGCTGCAGGTCCAGGCACCCGCCTGTGAGCCACACGGCCCCTTCTGCAGAAACTAAACAAAAGGTTCCAGAGCCCAAAGGCTCAGCAAGCTATGAGTCTGTCTGCTCTCTGAGGGCAAAGAAATGAGTCCTGTGTGTGTGGGGGGCGGGGGGGCGGTTGCAGAAGGGGAAGCTGGAAGCCTAGAAAGACAGGGGACCCAAGAGAGGCTGAGTGAACAAGACTTCGGCTGTTCAGATGGAATTGTTGTTGTTGTTGTTGTTTTAATTTATTTATTCATTTATTTAATTTTTGGCCGTGTTGGGTCTTTGCTGTTGCGTGTGGGTTTTCTCTAGTTACTGAGAGTGGGGGCTACTCTTTGTTGCGGTGCGTGGGCTTCTCTTTGCTGTGGCTTCTCTTGTTGCAGAGCACGGGCTCTAGGTGCGCGGGCTTCAGTAGTTGTGGCTCGCGGGGTCTAGAGCGTAGGCTCAGTAGTTGTGGCGCACGGGCTTAGTTGCTCTGCGGCATGTGGGATCTTCCCGGTCCAGGGCTCGAACCCGTGTTCCCTGCATTGGCAGGCGGATTCTTAACCACTGTGCCACCAGGGAAGCCCTGGAACTGTTATTGATTCGGAGAGAACAGGAAGTGGGGAGGGAGAGGCTGGCAGTCAAGGGTAGCTACAGCCCTCCCGGCCTACATATCATTTGGGGTCTGCACCCCACTCTGCCTCAGACAAAATGGGTTGCTGGAAGCCACCCACTAACCACTCTGGGCTCGAGCTTCCTATTGTGCAACGATGATAATACTATCTGGCCGGCCCAATCCTAGGGCCATCGTGTCTCAAATGGAAGAGGTGGAATTGTCAGTAATGTATTAGCATGGCAATATTGTAGTGTTTTTTTACAGTTACATTAATATTTTAAATTGAGATCATTAATGAAAATGATGAGTGGAGATCACTTTAAAAAGTTTAAGGAATTGTTAGAACAAGTGAAATATAGTTCCTAATCCCTAAAAATTATGATTTAAAACAAGCACCAAGAAAGGTATTTATAATACATTAAGTTAAAAAAGTTACTAATTTGTAAAATAAGACCTCATTTTTATTTAAAAAATATGAAAACATAGTCATATGTCATTAGGAAAATATCTGGGAGTTGTACAGCAAAATGTTAACTATTGTTTTCTCTGGGATTTCATGTGACATGAAAAATATAATTATTTTCAAAAGTTTATCTGTACTTTTCCATTTTCCTACAATAAGTGTAACTTTTAAAATAAAGAATTAAAAGGTTTTTAACAAGAAAAAAATTGTTAAAAGAACAAGTACACCTGTTTAGGCCGTAGAATAAAAGTATCAAACCCAGAGGGACATGGACCAGCCTGCAGGGAAGGGGCCTCATTACCTGCCTGTGCCAAGGCCAAGGCTGTCCCCTTAGAGGGGAAGGGGGCCCCACCTGACTGGGGGGACTCAGGTCCAGAGGAGACCCCCTCCTGCTCCCATACACACTGGTGAAAGGACAAGACCCTCACCATGACCTCTCCTTGCCATCTGGCCTGCAAACAGAGAACCAGTTGGCAGATACAATGAGTCATTTGTTTTTAATTTCTGTTGGTATTTTTTAAAAATTAAAAAAAATTTTTTTGCCTTGCCACGTGGTACGTGGAATCTTAGTTCCCCAACCAGGAATCAAACCCACACCCCCTGCGTTGGAAGCATGGAGTCCTAACCACTGGACCACCAGGAAAGTCCCTCTATTGGTATTCTTAAAAGTAAGAATGTGACACATGCTCATTGTAAAATAGCAAAACAATACAGGTGCATATACAGTAAAAAACAAAAAAACAAAACATAAAACATCAGAGTCCTTCCCTCACACCTCAAATCCCAACCTCCAGGGGTAAGTTATAGAGTAACTTTCTGGAGGTTTTTGCAGTAGACATATACTTGTATAGCTTGTCCACATAGCTGTTGAAGAAGCATATTTATGATCCTTGTAAGGAACAGCAGATTATAAAGCTGCTCCTCCCCTCAACTCAGCATTTTTGTATTTTTTAAAAGCATGTAAATGGAAGTTATCTCTGGTTTTCAAGATTATGGGTGATTTTGATGTTCTTTTTTGCTAGTGTGTTCACTGTGGGATAATCAGATATTCTGTAAATTTAAAACAATTTTAAGTCTCCCCACCCAAGAAATGTAGTGGCTGAGTTCTTTGCACCTTAATGTGACTGAGGGAGGTCCTGGTTGGACAGAGGCATCCCTGCTGGTGGGAGGAAGGCAGGACCAGGATTAGAGTGAGGCACTTGCCTTGGGCATAACATTTAAGGGGATGCCAAAAAACCCTAAACCCTCAGGAATCAAGATAAATAATACTTTAAAGCAGTATTTTTAAAAATCAAAATTAATGCAAAAAACCCCACGATGAACAAAATTTTAAAGGAAAACTTGTATTTGCATGGTTCTGCCGTTATTTGCCTCACCCTAGTTGGAATGGGTCCTCCCTGGCAGAAGGGATCCTTTGGAAATGGTAAGCACTTTGGGAAAGGGCAGTTCACAGCAGAAGGGAGGCCCTGGCTTGGGGTGGGCTGGGAGAGATGGGAGAGGGAAGCTGGGAGAACATACGTGGGGCTCCATGGGAAATCCCTGACCAGCTACAAGCTTCATGTTGGTGAGGACATAGAAAGTGGACCCAGCACAGCCTCGGGATTCTCTGTTCTCCCAGCCCCTCCATGGCTGCTGGAGCTGTGGGTTCACAGAAGGGCTCCTGACCGTGGAGCACATCTCTGCTGCAGAGAGAGAAGGAGGAGGGGAAGGTGTGGGAGAGGGGGCTCCTGGAGGGCCAGGCTTGGGAGGAAGCCCACCTAAGGCTCAGTTAGGTACTTATCCAACAAGAAAGATGCAGCCAAAAAAAGATCAGGTTTTCCCTTGCAGTAGAAACTTGTTTATCTGTGTGCTTTCTCCACCTTTTGGCCTTGTCCTGTTTTAATAGTGATCTTTCCAATTCATAAGTGAAGATCTAAAAGTGAAAATATTGTAAAAATATGGAAAATGTTCAACCTCACTAAAAATAAAATATCCAAATTCAAACAGTACTGAGATTACATTTTTCACCTATCACATTTAGCAAGTTAAAAAAAATATGTGTTAAGTGCAGTGCCTTCCTCTGGGGAAGATGCAGGGCAGTGAGCACTCCTAGTCATTGCTGGTGACAGGGAACGCGGTAGAGTTTTTTGGAAAGAATTTGGCTGCATGTGTTATTAGTCTTAACAGTCATAGGCTTTGGCACCATAATTCCTCTCCTGACAATCAAGCCTAAGGAAATACTCCAAATATGAAAAAAGGGCTTACGCAGAAAGGTGTACATTGCAGCAAAAGTTTGGAATAGTCTGACTTTATCTTATGACAGGGTAGTCAGCTGACGGCACAGGTTCAGGCATCCCGTCCTGCAAGGTTCAGAGGAAGAAAGGGAAAGAAAGTCTGCTGCAAAGACCCATATGCCCCAAGGCCCTACACCCAGAGGGAGCTTGTTCTAGGGACCTCTTGCCCCAAACCAGCTTCTGTTAATGGTTTCTACATTTTAAACTTCCTCTTTCCTTATTCTCCCATTCCCATGGGTCCTAAATTTTACTTAATGGACAAAAAAATTTCAAATTACCTAAACAAAAATAACCACCTCCATCCCTGCTTTTCCACCTAGAAAATTCCTCCTCAAGGCTTCCAGAATGTCTCCCCTTCTGTGAGGCCTGGTCTTACCAGCCCTGACAGTGCTCCTCCTCTGTGCCCCCACAGGGATCTCTGTACTTCTGTCATGAGGCTAATTCCACAGTATTATCCTCAGGGCCCAGTGGCACAGGTTTTGGCACTGGGTGAATGTGGCTTTGAATCTCTGCTCGGCTATGTATGCTATTGCTGTGTGACTTTGGGCTAGTGATGTCACCTCTCTGAGTCTCTGCGTCTGCATCTGAAACATCTGGATGATGATACCTGTTAGGGCTGGGGTGAGAAATCTTGCCTTTAATGAGTGTTTACTGAGAACCTACTCTGTGCTAGACATGACACGAGATTTTAGGAGTTTATATTCTAGTCTGTGAATCCCATGGTGGCCAAATACACATATCATACAGTTAAGGATCTTGGTGACAGCAGTGAAGGAAATAGAGTGTATGAGTTTCCTATTGCTGCTACAAGTAATTACTACAAACTCAGTGACTTAAAACAACACAAATTTATCATCTTACAGTTCTGGATGGCAGGAATCTCACTGGGCTAAAGTTGAGGTGTCTGCAGAGCTGCATTCCCTCTGGGGGCTCAAGAGGAAAATCTGTTTCTTGCCTTTTCCTGTGTCTAGAGACTGCTCTCATTTCTTGGCTAGTGGCCCTCTTTTATTGTTAAAGCCAGCAATCACATCACTCTGCTTCTCTCTTTTAAGGACTCTTGTGATTAACGTTGGGTCCACCTGAATATCTTGCATTAGTGTGTACAATTGCTGCACGAATATTATTAGCTAAAGTCCGTACTTTACATTAAGGTTCACTCTTCGTTTTCTATGGGTTTTGACAAATGTGTGATGCCATGTATCCACCATTACAGTATTATCAGAATAGTTTCACTAACTTGAAAAATCCTCTGTTCATCCTTCCTTGCCTCCCCTGAACCCCAGGTAACCGCCAACCTTTTTATTGTCTCCATAGTTTTGCTTTTCCCAGAATGTCGTATAGTTGGAAACGTATGGTATGTAGGTTTTTCAGACTGACGTCTTTCATTTAGCAATCTGCATTTAAGATTCTCCTATGTCTTTTTGTGGCTGGATAGCTCATTTCTTCTTATTGCTAAATAATATTCCATAGTATGCATGTACTACAGTTTGTTTATCGTTCACCTATTATTGCAGGACATCTTGGTTGCTTCCAATTTTGTGCAATTATGAGTAAAGCTGCTATCAACATTTGTGTGTAGGTTTGCATGGACATAAGTTTTAAACTTGATTTAGTTGAGATTTAGTTTCAGTGAGTCAGATCCAGCTCAGCTGAATGTCATTTTAACATGTGTTTCACATCTAATATGCCTGAATATCCTCTGCGCTCCCAATTCATGCAAGATGTTCACTGGATCAAGCTGGATGGGAAATCAGTGAGTTAGAAAAGGAGAAAAGGCAGTGGACTCAGATGAACATGTACTGGAAGAACTACTTTTTATTTGCTTCTAAAATCCTGACATTTAATACACGCATAAATGTGAAATTTGAATATGAAAACATTCTCATTCCCAAATTTCATGGACAGGAAGTACAGAAAACCCTAAATATACTGAACTTGGGCTGGCCTCAGTGAAATGGCGGTGATGAAACTAAAAATAAACTAAACCTACAACTTAACTAAATTTAAATTAAAACTTTGAAAAAGCCTCAAGGTCAACCCAAATTGTCTATTTTATAGTCAGTAGGAACAAGTAGAAGCAAGAGTCACATATTTCAGGGGTCAGGGAAAGCTGAATCACTGAGACATAGAGGATGAGTGATTTCTGGAATGAAAAAAATGTATTACTTTGTATTATTCCTCAGGATCAAAGTTAATCAGCCTGATGTGCAAATTTGGAGATTATTGCATTTATTTGCATGTTGCTGGTTGAGTAACACTTTTTGCATTTATGTATTTCTACTTGTGTTAAGAATGTTGGGGGCTTCCCTGGTGGCGCAGTGGTTAAGAATCCGCCTGCCAGTGCAGGGGACACGGGTTCGAGCCCTGGTCCGGGAAGATCCCACATGCCGTGGAGCAACTAAGTCCATGAGCCACAACTACTGAGCCTGTGCTCTAGAGCCCGTGCGCCACAACTACTGAAGCCTGCGTGCCTAGGGCCCGTGCTCCGCAACAAGACAAGCCACCGCAATGAGAAGCCCGTGCACCGCAACAAAGAGTAGCCCCCGCTTGTGGCAACTAGAGAAAGCCCGCGTGCAGCAACGAAGACCCAACGCAGCCGAAAATAAATAAATAAATTTGTTTTTTTAAAAAAGAAAAGAATGTTATGACTGGGCCTCAGTGTCTTCATTGGTTAAAGGATGGAGATTACTTGAGCTCTAAGATGTCCTCTGATACACCAGCACGCCAAGGCTGAAACGCTGTGGCCATTCCCCTGGGTTTGACCTACTTTGGATTCCTGGATATATTTGCTTTTGGCAGTAGTGGCAGTACATTTGGTTTTTGAACTGGCTTGCTTTCTTGGCTTTCCTGGCGGGACTGCTAGAGTTTGTTGTTCCCCTGGAGTTTGTTGGTCCCATATTTGAGGACCTACTTTCGGTTTCAGGTGCAACCTCTTCCTGGTACTTGCTTGCCTCCCAGGCCTGGGCAGTGTCCTGGGCATGTCTGGGAATTCTCTGGAATGCCGTGGACCAGGAAGAGAACTTTGGGGTCTGTATTTCTGGGCACTGACACATCACTAGTTTTTATCCTGTGATGTGTATACTCACGCACCTCTCAGGGTAAACTACAAACCTTCAAGTTATTTTTATTAACTAGAAAAGTCGTCGTACTAACATTAGCAGTGCTCTTGGGGGTGGTCTGGTGTTCCCTATGAATTAAAACACCCATCTTCAATTCTCATATTTTCTCTCCCAGGGGATTTGTAAGTCAAATGTCTCGTGGCCCTGAGGGTTGTGTGTGTGTGTGTCTGTGTGTGCGCACGCACATGTGTGTGAGATTTGGATCATGTTAAAGGTTAGATGAGTAATGTCAGACAGCCAACTTTCTGAACATTGACATCTTCTAAATGTTAAATTTACAGGAATAATCATCTTTCAAAAAGCCATGATCTCACCATGCATAATATGAATTAATCTGTATTTAGTAAAATATGAACTTGTTTCTAGTTTTATGTCCAGTTTTGTTATAGGAATCCAATCAGTTCAGAAATAGAGGTTGCCACTAGTAAATGTGAGGTACGTCTGCTTCTAGACTTTTCTCTTTGCTGTTATATATAATGAAGTTATACATTTTTCTTAACATGTATAAGCCCACCTATTATGGGCTCATATATTCAACTTTCAGTTTTCTTATAACAATATATTGTGAATATCTTCTTATGTTTCTATGTGTAATTCTGCTTTATTCTAATATCTATCTATCTATTTATTTATTTATTTGGCTGCGCTGGGTCTTAGTTGCAGCACACAGGATCTTCCTTGCCGCGTGCGGGATCTTCGTTGCAGCATGCAGAATCTTTAGTTGCAGCATGCAGACTTCTTAGTTGCGGCATGCATGTGGGATCTAGTTCCCCGACCAGGGATTGAACCTGGGCTCCCTGCATTGGGAGCGCAGAGTCTTAGCCACTGGACCACCAGGGAAGTCCCTGTTTTTCTTTTTAAGAGCACTGTCTGTTTATATCTCTTACCTATTTGAAAAAAATTGGTTGTTCGTCTTTATATGATTGATTTTAGGTGCTCATTGTATACATTAATCCTTGATTAAATATTTCTGCTCTACTCTGCGACTTCCTTGGTGGTCCCAGTGGTAAAGAATCCACCTTCCAATGCAGGGGACGTGGGTTCGATCCCTGGTCAGGGAACTACGATCCTACATGCCGCAGGGCAACTAATCCCGTGTGCCACAACTACTGAGCTCCCTCGCCTCAACTAGAGAGCGCACATGCCACAAACTGCAGAGCCCATGTGCTCTGGAGCCCCTGCATGACAACTACAGAGCCCACGAGCTCTGGAGCCTATGCGCCACAACTAGAGAAGAGAAAACCCACATGCCACAACTAGAGAGAAGCTCGCACACTGCAATGAAGAGCCCATACACCACAACAAAAGATCCCACGTGCCACAACTAAGACCTGACGCAGCCATAAAAATAAAATTAAAAAAATTAATAAATAAATATTTCTGTTCTTCTCAATTCATCATTTGTCTTTTTACTTTGTTTAGAGTATCTTTTGTTATGGGCAATTTTTTTTTTTTTTTGTTTGTTTCACGGGTTTTTAAAAGTAATTTATTTATTTATTTATTTTCACACACACACACACACACACACACACACACACTGTATTTTATTTTTACAAGAGATAAATAGACTGACACCAAGCATTGTACATGTATGACCACAACAAAAGCAACAATGATTGCAATTACCAAACATGAAACACACTCATACTATGTCATAATATTGACATTCAGTCCAGTAATCCTCCACTGCAACAGCTCCTTTACTTTGCAGTGAAAATTGATTTGTATATTCTTTTCCTCTGAGTCCTTGTGGGATTTTTTTTTTTTAATTCAGACAGAAAGTCACAAAAATTATACTCATCCTCATCAGTTCACTCAGTCCCATGTAATTAATTTTTTTTTTTCATCTTGATCTTTTGTTAGCACTTTTATGAGTTCATCAGTTTTTCATTAGAGTTCTGAAAATGCTTATTCATTCAGTTCAGCAGTACAGTCAGTTACCAGAAACCTGTACTTGTCAGAGTCTTTTCCTGTTATGGGAAATTTTTAACTTTGAAAGAGAATTTTAGATTTACAGAAGAGTTGTAAAATTGTACAGGGAATTTCTATTTACTTTTCACTTGGATTCCTCAAATGTTAATACTTTGTTTTCTCTCTCTCTCTGTCTCTCTCTCTCTATATGTATGTATATATATAAAATACACACACACATACATATACATATATATGTACACACACATACATATAGATGTTTGTGTATCTATCCACACATAAAATATATACACACACATTTATTTTTTCTGAACCATTTAAAAGTAAAGTTTCAGGCATGATCTCCCTTTATCCACAAATACTTCATTGTATATTTCCTAATATAAGGATATTTTCCTGCATAATCACAGTATGATGATAATATAGTACTCTTAGCTAACATATAGACCCTATTTAAATTGTCCCAGTAATGTCCTTATAACTAAAGAAGAAAACATTTATTTTGATCCAGGATTCTGTGTTGCATTTAGTCCAGTCTCTTCAGTCTTCTTTAATCTGGAACAGTTCCTCAGTCTTTGTTCTTTATGACTGACATTTTTGAAGAGTATAGGACAGTTATTTTGTAGAATGTCCCTCAATTTGAGTTTGCCTGTTTCCTTATGATTAGATTCAAGCTGTTTTTGGCATGAGCTACACAGAAGTGATGCTATGTTATTCTCAATATCAGGGGCATGTGATATTTATGTGTCCTGTTACTGGTTGTGTTAACTTTGACCCTTTGGTTAAGGTTGTTGTGTTAGTTTCCTGTTGCTGCTGTAGCAAATTACCACAAGTTTAGAGGCTTAAAACAGCACAAATTTATGATCTTATAGTTCTGGAGGTCAGAAGCCTGAAATGAGTTTCACTTTGCTAAAATCGAGGTGTCAGCAAGGCTGGTTCCCTCTGGAGGCTCTAGAGCCTCTGCCTTGTGCAGCTTCTTGAGGCTGCCTGCACTCCCCGGCCTGTGGTCCCTTCCTCCAAGCCAGCGGCACAGCAGCTTCAAATCTCTCTCTCTGACCTCTGCACCTTTCTTCACATTTCTGACTGACTCTCCTGCCTCCTTCTTATGATGAGCCCTGTGATTACACTGGGCCCACCTGGATAATCTAGGATAATCTCCGCATCTCAAGATCCTTAATTTAATCACACTTGTAAAGTCCTTTTTGTCACGTAGGGAAACATACTCACAGGTTTGGGGATTAGGCTGTGCACATCTTTAGGGGGTCATTATTCAGCCTACTCCAGTGGTGTTTTCTAGGTTTCTCCACTGTAAAATTACTGCTTTCCTCTTTGTAATTACAGGAAAATACCTTGAAAATATGTAAACATACCACTTTGCTCAAACTTTCATCCATTAGTTTTAACATCCATTGATTATTCTTGCCTGAATCAATTATTACTCTTAACCAACTATTTAGGATGGTTGCTAAATAGTGATTTTCAAATATTAGCAATTTTATGGAAGAATAATTTACATATAATAAACTGCTAATGTTTAAAGTATACAGTTTAATAAGTTTTGACATGTGTGTTCCACCCGTGAAACTATCACCACAACTAAGATAGTGGATAGTAAACATATCCATCACCCCCAAACTTTCCTTTTGCCCCTTTGAAATCCCTCCTACCTCATCAGTCCTCTTCCAGGCAACCACTGATCTGCTTTCTGTCACTGTAGGTTCGTTGTATTTTCTATTATTTATATAATTGGAACACAACAAGTACTCTTTTTTTGCCTTAATTTATCATAATTATTTTGAGATTCGTCCATGTTTCCGTGTGTAAATAGTCTGTTTTTTTTTTATTACTGAGTAGTATTCCATTTTATGGACATATCACAGTTTGTATATTCATTGACCTTTAAGGGACTTTTGGGTTATTTCCAGGTTTTGGCTATTACAAATAAAGCTACTGTGAACATTCCTGTACAAGTCTTTGTATGGTGATTTTCTAATTCCATCTACATAATAAAGTTGGTATTCTACTGTAAGAAAGAGCCTCTCTCTCTCTTTCTGTCTCTCTCTGTCCCTCTCTGTCTCTCTCTTTCTCTGTTAGTATGGATTTATGGATTCTTATTTTGTTCAATGGATTATGTTACTATTATACAATAATTTATCTTGATGCTCAGATTGTCCTAGATTTGGACAGTGGGGGTCCCCTTTAAACTGGATCCTCTTATACTGGATCCTGTGTCCTTTTGAAATATCCCCATCATTCTTTGAGCACTTTCATGCTTTCTGGCACAAGATGTTACAGGCTTAATATGACATTTCTTTGCCCCAGTCCTGGAATCTTCCATTTCTCCAAAGAGCCCAGGTTCCTTTTCGTAGAGAACAGTATTTAGAAACCAGGATTTGTGCTCTAGTTATGCTCATTGCCCCTTCATGTCATGATTTCTAGGCTCTCTCAGCAGACAGAGTAACGAAATACATGTATGCATAATGATACCTCCAATTCCATTCCAATGTCACAAGGTTATTCTAGCCTTACCCTGCTTGCTATATTTCCCAATCCCTTCAGGTGGTGTGCTGGTAAATGGTTAACAACTGGGTCTCCAGTGGGTAAAAACTGGGATTTGCAGCCTTTGCCAATTTCTATGGTGTAAAAACTTGCCCTTTGCTTTTTTCACTTTAAAATATAGACTGGAAATCACGCTATATCTGTTCTTAGAGATATTCCTCATTCTTTTTCATAGGTGCATAGAACTTCATTGTGTGGATGTACCATATTTTATCAAGCACTCTCCTATATATGAGCACTTAGGTTGTTTCCAAAATTTCCCAATTACAAACAGCACTGCAGTGAATAACCCGTGCATATGTATTTTGGTTTTGCTGTAGGTGTATCTTTAGGGGTACGTTCCTAGAAGTGGGATAGCTGGATCAAAAGGTAAACACAGGGACTTCCCTGGTGGTCCAGTGGTTAAGACTTTGCCTTCCAATGCAGGGGGTGTGGGCTCCATCCCTAGTCGAGAGCTAGGATCCCACGTGCCCCGAGGCCAAAAAACTGAGACATAGAACAGAGGCAATATTGTAACAAATTCAGTAAAGACTTTAAAAATGGTCCACATCAAAAAAAAAAATCTTAAAAAAAAGAAAAAGGTAAATACATATGTGGTTTGGTTAGATATTGTTGAACTCCCTCTCCTAAAGTTTGAACCAATTTTCATTCTCACCAGCAATATATGAGAGTGGCTGTTTCCCACAGTCTTGTCAACACAATATGTTGTCACACTTGTTAATTTTGTCATTCTGATGGGTGAGAAATGGTATTTCAGTTGTTTTCATTTGCATTTCTCTCTTTTATGGGTGAGCTTGTATATTTTTCTATATATTTAAGGAACACATACACCCAAAGTAAATCATCTGTTCATATTTCTTGCCCATTTTTGGGTTCTTTTCCATCAGTTTTAAAGAATTATTTATATATTAGGGATATTAGTACTTTAGCTGTTATTCTGCTGCATTTTATATTCTCTAACTTTTTCAATTATTTTTATGTTGTTAATTGTTATTCTTTTTTTTTATAGGATCATGCTACATATAGTTCAACTTACTTTTTTTTTTTTTTTAATTTTTGAATTTTATTTTATTTATTTTTTTATACAGCAGGTTCTTATTAGTCATCAGTTTTATACACATCAGTGTATACATGTCAATCCCAATCTCCCAATTCATCACACCACCATCCCCACCCCGCTGCGGCTTTCCCCCCTTGGTGTCCATACGTTTGTTCTCTACATCTGTGTCTCAACTTCTGCCCTGCAAACTGGTTCATCTGTACCATTTTTCTAGGGTCCACATACATGCATTAATATACGATATTTGTTTTTCTCTTTCTGACTTACTTCACTCTGTATGACAGTCTCTGGATCCATCCACGTCTCAACAAATGACCCAATTTCATTCCTTTTTATGGCTGAGTAATATTCCATTGTATATATGTACCACAACTTCTTTATCCATTCGTCTGTCGATGGGCATTTAGGTTGCTTCCATGACCTGGCTATTGTAAAGAGTGCTGCAATGAACATTGGGGTGCATGTGTCTTTTTGAATTATGGTTTTCTCTGGGTATATGCCCAGTAGTGGGATTGCTGGATCCTATGGTAATTCTATTTTTAGTTTTTTAAGGAACCTCCATACTGTTCTCCGTAGTGGCTGTATCAATTTACATTCCCACCAACAGTGC
Source organism: Balaenoptera physalus (assembly GCF_965194825.1). Taxonomy (NCBI): domain Eukaryota; kingdom Metazoa; phylum Chordata; class Mammalia; order Artiodactyla; family Balaenopteridae; genus Balaenoptera; species Balaenoptera physalus. The sequence goes on from NC_138897.1 coordinate 28,216,016, forward strand.
AAGAGGGTTCCCTTTTCTCCACACCCTCTCCAGCATTTGTTGTTTGTAGATTTTCTGATGATGCCCATTCTAACTGGTGTGAGGTGATACCTCATTGTAGTTTTGATTTGCATTTCTCTAATAATTAGTGATGTTGAGCAGCTTTTCATGTGCTTCTTGGCCATCTGTATGTCTTCTTTGGAGAAATGTCTATTTAAGTCTTCTGCCCATTTTTGGATTGGGTTGTTTGTTTCTTTAATATTGAGCTGCATGAGCTGTTTATATATTTTGGAGATTAATCCGCTGTCTGTTGATTCGTTTGAAAATATTTTCTCGCATTCTGAGGGTTGTCTTTTCGTCTTGTTTATGGTTTCCTTTGCTGTGCAAAAGCTTTGAATTTTCATTTGGTCCCATTTGTTTATTTTTGTTTTTATTTCCTTTACTCTAGGAGGTGGATCAAAAAAGATCTTGCTGTGATTTATGTCAAAGAGTGTTCTTCCTATGTTTTCCTCTAAGAGTTTTATAGTGTCCGGTCTTACATTGAGGTCTCGAATCCATTTTGAGTTTATTTTTGTGTATGGTGTTAGGGAGTGTTCTAATTTCATTCTTTTACGTGTAGCTGTCCAGTTTTCCCAGCACCACTTATTGAAGAGACTGTCTTTTCTCCATTGTATAGCCTTGCCTCCTCTGTCATAGATTAGCTGACCATAGGTGTGTGGGTTTATCTCTGGGCTTTCTATCTTGTTGCATTGATCTGTGTTTCTCTTTTTGTGCCAGTACCATATTGTCTTGATTACTGTAGCTTTGTAGTATAGTCTGAAGTCAGGGAGCCTGATTCCTCCAGCTCCATTTTTTTCCCTCAAGACTGCTTTGGCTATTCGGAATCTTCTGTGTCTCCATACAAATTTTAAGATTTTATGTTCTAGTTCTGTAAAAAAATGCCATTGGTAATTTGATAGGGATTGCATTGAATCTGTAGATTGCTTTGGGTAGTATAGTCATTTTCACAATATTGATTCTTCCAATCCAAGAACATGGTATATCTCTCCATCTGTTGGTATCATCTTTAATTTCTTTCATCAGTGTCTTATAGTTTTCTGCATACAGGTCTTTTGTCTCCCTAGGTAGGTTTATTCCTAGGTATTTTATTCTTTTTGTTGCAGTGGTAAATGGGAGTGTTTCCTTAATTTCTCTTTCATATTTTTAATCCTTAGTGTATAGGAATGCAAGAGATTTCTGTGCATTAATTTTGTATCCTGCAAGTTTACCAAATTCATTGATTAGCTCTAGTAGATTTCTGCTGGCATTTTTAGGATTCTCTATGTATAGTATCATGTCCTCTGCAAACAGTGACAGTTTTACTTCTTCTTTTCCAATTTGTATTCCTTTTATTTCTTTTTCTTCTCTGATTGCCGTGGCTAGGACTTCCAAAACTATGTTGAATAATAGTGGTGAGAGTGGACATCCTTGTCTTGTTCCTCATCTTAGTGGAAATGCTTTCAGTTTTTCACCATTGAGAATGATGTTTGCTGTGGCTTTGTCATATATGGCCTTTATTATGTTGAGGTAGGTTCCCTCTATGCCCACTTTCTGGAGAGTTTTTATCATAAATGGGTGTTGAATTTTGTCAAAAGCTTTTCTGCATCTATTGAGATGACCATATGGTTTTTATTCTTCAATTTGTTAATATGGTGTATCACATTGATTGATTTGCGCATATTGAAGAATCCTTGCATCCCTGGGATAAATCCCACTTGATCGTGGTGTATGATCCTTTTAATGTGTTGTTGGATTCTGTTTGCTAGTATTTTGTTGAAGATTTTTGCATCTATATTCATCAGTGATATTGCTCTGTAATGGTTTTTTTTTGTAGTATCTTATGTCTGGTTTTGGTATCAGGGTGATGGTGGCCTCATAGAATGAGTTTGGGAGTGTTCCTTCCTCTACAATTTTTTGGAAGAGTTTGAGAAGGATGGGTGTTAGCTCTTCTCTAAATGTTTGATAGAATTCACCTGTGAAGCCATGTGGTCCTGGACTTTTGTTTGTTGGAAGATTTTAATCACAGTTTCAATTTTATTACTTGTGATTGGTCTGTTCATATTTGCTATTTCTTCCTGGTTCAGTCTTGGAAGGTTTTACCTTTCAAAGAATTTGTCCATTTCTTCCAGGTTGTCCATTTTATTGGCCTAGGGTTGCTTGTAGTAGTCTCTTAGAATGGTTTTTATTTCTGTGGTGTCTGTTATAACTTCTCCTTTTTAATTTCTAATTTTATTGATTTGAGTCCTCTCCCTCTTTTTCTTGATGAGTCTGGCTAATGGTTTATCAATTTTGTTTATCTTCTCAAAGAACCAGCTTTTAGTTTTATTGATCTCTGCTATTGTTTTCTTTGTTTCTATTTCATTTATTTCTGCTCTGATCTTTATGATTTCTTTCTTTCTATGAACTTTGGGTTTTGTTTGTTCTTCTTTCTCTAGTTCCTTTAGGTGTAAGGTTAGATTGTCTACTTGAGATTTTTCTTGTTTCTTGAGGTAGGCTTGTATAGCTATAAACTTCCCTCTTAGAACTGCTTTTGCTGCATCCCATAGGTTTTGGATCATCGTGTTTTCATTGTCATTTGTCTCTAGGTATTTTTTTATTTCCTCTTTGATTTCTTCAGTGATCTCTTCGTTATTCAGTAACGTATTGTTTAGCCTCCATGTGTTTGTGCTTTCCACGTTTTTTTCCCTGTAATTCATTTCTAATCTCATAGCGTTGTGGTCAGAAAAGATGCTTGATATGATTTCAGTTTTCTTAACTTTGCTGAGGCTTGATTTGTGACCCAAGATGTGATCTATCCTGGAGAATGTTCCATGCACACTTGAGAATAAAGTGTAATCTGCTGTTTTTGGATGGAATGTCCTATAAATATCAATTAAATCTATCTGGTCTATTGTGTCATTTAGAGCTTCTGTTTCCTTATATGTTTTCATTTTGGATGATCTGTCCATTGGTGTAAGTGAGGTGTTAAAGTCCCCCACTATGTTTGTGTTACTGTTGATTTCCTCTTGTATAGCTGTTAGCAGTTGCCTTATGTATTTAGGTGCTCCTATGTTGGGTGCATATATATTTATAATTGTTATATCTTCTTTTTTTTTTTTTTTTTTTTAATAAATGTATTTATTTATTTATTTATTTTTGGCTGTGTTGGGTCTTTGTTTCTGTGCAAGGGCTTTCTCTAGTTGCGGCGAGCGGGGGCCACTCTTCATCGCGGTGCGCGGGCCTCTCACTGTCGCGGCCTCTCTTGGTGCGGAGCACAGGCTCCAGACGCGCAGGCTCAGTAGTTGTGGCTCACGGGCCTAGTTGCTCCGCGGCATGTGGGATCTTCCCAGACCAGGGCTCGAACCCGTGTCCCCTGCATTGGCAGGCGGATTCTCAACCACTGCACCACCAGGGAAGCCCTATATCTTCTTCTTGGATTGTTCCCTTGATCATTATGTAGTGTCGTTCCTTGTCTCTTGTAACATTTTTTATTTTAAAGTCTATTTTATCTGATATGAGTATTGCTGCTCTAGCTTTCTTTTGATTTTCATTTGCATGCAATATCTTTTTCCATCCCCTCACTTTTAATCTGTATGTGTCCCCAGGTCTGAAGTGGGTCTCCTGTAGACAGCATATATATGGGTCTTGTTTCTGTATCCATTCAGCAAGCCTGTGTCTTTTGGTTGGAGCATTTAATCCATTCACGCTTAAGGTAATTATTGATATGTATGTTCCTATGACCATTTTCTTAATTGTTTTGGGTTTGTTTTTGTAGGTCCTTTTCTTCTCTTGTGTTTCCCACTCAGAGAAATTCCTTTAGCATTTGTTGTAGAGTTGGTTTGGTGGTGCCGAATTCTCCTAGCTTTTGCTTGTCTGTAAAGCTTTTGATTTCTCCATTGAATCTGAATGAGAGCCTTGCCAGGTAGAGTAATCTTGGTTGTAGGTTCTTCCCGTTCATCACTTTAAGTATATCATGCCACTCCCTTCTGGCTTGTAGAGTTTCTGCTGAGAAATCAGCTGTTAACCTTCTAGGAGTTCCCTTGTATGTTATTTGTCGTTTTTCCCTTGCTGCTTTCAATAATTTTTCTTTGTCTTTAATTTTTGCCAATTTGATTACTATGTGTCTCGGCGTGTTTCTCCTTGGGTTTGTCCTGTATGGGACTCGCTACGCTTCCTGGACTTGGGTGGCTATTTCCTTTCCCATGTTAGGGAAGTGTTCGACTATGATCTCTTCAAATATTTTCTGTGGTCCTTTCTCTCTCTCTTCTCCTTCTGGGACCCCTATAATGCGAATGTTGTTGTGTTTAATGTTGTCCCAGAGGTCTCTTAGGCTGTCTTCATTTCTTTTCATTCTTTTTTCTTTATTCTGTTCCATGGCAGTGAATTCCATGAATTCCTGTCTTCCAGGTCACTTATCCGTTCTTCTGCCTCAATTATTCTGCTATTGATTCCTTCTAGTGTAGTTTTCATTTCAGTTATTGTATTGTTCATCTCTGTTTGTTTGTTCTTTCATTCTTCTAGGTCTTTGTTAAACATTTCTTGCATCTTCTCGACCTTTGCCTCCATTGTTTTTCTGAGGTTCTGGATCATCTTCACTATCATTATTCTGAATTCTTTTTCTGGAAGGTTGCCTATCTCCACTTCATTTAGTTGTTTTTCTGGGGTTTTATCTTGTTCTTCATCTGGTACATAGCCCTCTGCCTTTTCATCCTGTCTATCTTTCTGTGAATGTGGTTTTAGTTCCACAAGCTGCAGGATTGTAGTTGTTCTTGCTTTGTCTGCCCTCTGGAGTTTGAGGCTATCTAAGAGGCCTGTCTTAATTGTTATTTTTGCTATGAAAAAGTTTTTATTTTTAGGTGATCAAATTTTTTTTTTTTGGCCATGCTGCAGCATGCAGAATCTTTGTTCCCCGACCAGAGATTAAACCCATGCCTCCTGCAGTGGAAGTGTGGAGTCCTAACCACTGGACTGCCAGGGAATTACCTAGGTGATCAAGTTTATGAAACTTTTATTGCAGTTGGATTTTAAGTTATGATTAGAAAACCTTTTTGAATGTTTACTTCTAGTACTTGTATGGTTTCATGTTTTTCCATTAAGAACTCTGATGTATTTTGAATTTCTTGCATATAGTATGGGGTTTAGATCTATTTTTATCATTTTCTAAGTGGCTAACAGTTGTCCCAGAACCACTTATGAAAAATTCCATTTTTGCCCCAGTGATGTGAGAAGCTACCTTTAGCATATATTAAATTTCCCTGTGTACTTGGGTCTATTTCTGGACTTTGTATTCCATTCCACTAGTCTGTTTGACTATTTATGCACCAGTACCACACTGTTTTAATTATGGAGCATTTATAATATGTTTAAGTGTCTGGTAGGGCTGGCTTCCCTCCTAACTTTTGTCAGTTTTTTCCTTGCTATTTTTACATTTTTATGTTTTCCATATGAACGTTGTTTACTACGTAAAAAATTACTTGTTGGTGTTTTTATTGGGATAATATTATGTTGTGTTTCTTTGGCTGCACTGCGTGGCTCGAGGGATCTTAGTTCCCAGAGCAGGGCCCCTGCAGTGAAAGTGCCGTGTCCTAACCGCTGGACCACCAGGAAATTCCCCAGCATTGCGTTTTAAAATTAACTAAGAAATGACATTTTAATGACAGAATCTTTCTATTTGTATTATATTATCTGCAAGTAAAGATGGTTTTATTTCTTTTCCTACTCTTATGCTTCTAATTGATTTATCTTCTCAAATTGTGTTGGTTAATACCTCCAGTATAAAGTAGTGGAGATATGGGCATGAATATATATTCAGTATATTCATCTTAAGAGAATACCATCAATTCCTATTTTCTCGACTTTCTTTTAAAATCAGAAATGGGTGTTGAATACTGTCAAAAGCTTTTCTGGCCTTACATTACTTTCCTGCGACTGCTGTAACAAATCACCACAAACTTGGTGGCTTAAAACAACAGAAATGTATTCTCTTACAGTCCTCAAGTTCAGAAGTCCCAAATCAGTTTCATTGAGATGGAATCAAAGTGTCAGCAGGGCCACACTCCCTCTGGAAGTTCTAGGAGGGAATCAATTCCTCATCTTTTCCAACTTCTGGTGGCTGTTGGCGTTTCTTGGCTTGTGGTCACATCACTCAATCTTGCCTCCATGGTCACATGCTTTTTTCTTTTCTGTGTCAAATCTCCCTCTGCTTCTCTCTTAGAAGAACATTTGTGATTGCATTTAGGGCCCACCCAGCTAATCCAGGATAATCTCCCTATTTCAATATCCTTAACTTAATCATATCTGCAAAGACTCTTTTTCCATAAAAGATAAAATTCATGGAGTCCAGGGGTTAAGACCTAGGTATCTTTGGGGTCCATTATTCAGCCTACATCTAAGGAGAAAGTCATGATTTTCTTTTTTTTTAATTTTATTTTTTATTGAAGTATAGATGTTGCATAATGCCATACAATTTACAGATGCACAACATAGTGATCCACAATTCCCAAAGGTTACACTGCATCTATAGCCATTGCAAAATATTGGCTATATTCCCCGGACTGCACAACACATCCCTGCAACCTGTTCTATACCTAATAATTTGTACCTCCCAACCCCCATCTCCGTATTGCCCCTCTCCTGTTCCCTCTCCACACTGGTAACCATTAGTTTGTTCTCTGTATCTGTGAGTCTGCTTTTTTGTTATATTAACTAGTTTGTTGTATTTTTTAGATTCCACATATAAGTGTATAAGTGATATCATACAGTTTTTGTCTTTCTCTGACTTATTTCACTTACCATAATGCCCTCCAAGTCCATCCACATTGCTGCACATGGGAATTTCATTCTTTTTTATGGCTGAGTAGTATTTTGTTTTGTGTGTGTGTGTGTATATATCACATCATCTTTATCCGTTCATCTGTTGATGGACACTTAGGTTGCTTCCATATCTTGGCAATTGTAAATAATGCTGCTAGAAACATTGGGGTGCGTGTATCTTTTCGACTTAGTGTTTTTGGTTTTTTTTCATATATATACCCAGGAGTGGAATTGCTGGGTCAATTTTTGGTTTCTTGAGAAATCTCCATACTGTTTTCCACAGTAGCTGCACCAAGTTGTGTTCCCACCAACAGTGTACAAGTGTTCCCTTTTCTCCACATCCTTGCCAACATTTGTTATTTGTGTTCTTTTTGATGACGGCCATTCTGACAGGTGTGAGGTGATATCTCATTGTGGTTTTGATTTGCATTTCCCTGATGATTAGCAATGTTGAGCATCTTTTCATGTAGGCCATCTGCATTTCCTCTTTGGAAAAATGTCTATTCAGTTCTTCTGCCCATTTCTTAATCGGGTTTTTTTTTTTTTGATGTTGAGTTGTATGAACTGTTTATGTATGTTGGATATTGACCCCTTATTGGTCATATCGTTTACAAATATTTTCTCCCATTCAGTAGGTTGTCTTTTGGTTTTGTTGATGGTTTCCTTTGCCATGCAAAAGCTTTTAAGTTTAATTAGGTCCCATTTGTTTATTTTTATTTTTATTTATTTATTTCTCGTGATATCAAATTTAATGCCAAATATGTATATAAGATAATAAAAGAACAAAAGAACCATTGTGATGTTCTGTAAAGTAGGACTAACAAATATACAGCATGTGAACAGTATAATAGGGCACCTTTTAAGATGACAGACAAGGTAACAAATTCCTGAGGAAGAATTGTGGTATTGGCATTTGCTGTCTTCCTTGTATTTCTTTTTTTTTTTTTCTTATTTTCTTTTTTTTTTAACATCTTTATTGGAGTATGATTGCTTTCCAATGGTGTGTTAGTTTCTGCTTTATAACAAAGGGAATCAGCTATACATATACATATATCCCCATATCTCTTCCCTCTTGCGTCTCCCTCCCTCCCACCCTCCTCTAGGAGCTTTATAGTTTCCAGTCTTACATTTAGGTCTTCAATCCATCTTAAGTTTATTTTTGTATCTGGTGTTAGAGAATGTTCTAATTTTATTCTTTTACATGTAGCTATCCAGATGATTTTTCTTTTTGATTTATTAAAATGACTTATTAGGTTAATAAATTTTCTCACATTCAACCAACTTTTCATTCTTGGAATAAGTCCTACTCAGTCATGGTATAGTCTCTTCTTAATGTGGTAATGGATTATTTTTGCTAATATTTTATTTAGTACTTTTTGATTAATATTCATAAACGATATTAGTAAGTTTCTTTTTTTATACTCTATCGAGTTTAAGTATTGTTTTATACTTGCTTTATAAAGTGAATTAATACATTGTCTTTCATTCCCGATCAATTTATGGACATTAGGAATATGTTTTTTTCCCTGAAGATTTGGTAGAGTTCCATTCTCCTTTGAAAACATCCAGTTCTGTTACTTTTTTCTGCTCGTTGATTACTTTCTCTGTTTCTTCTAAGGAAATTGGCCTGTCTCAGCTTTCTATCTCAAATGGTGTCAATTTTGGTAAACCGTATTTTCAGAATAGGCTAATCTGTTAGTCTTTTCTTCTAAGTTTGAAGTCATACTTAGAAAAAAATCTCTTACCCCAATATTTTAAAAATATATACATTCTATATTTTCTTCTTACATGTTTGTGATTTCCATGTTTAGATCTTTAATTCATCAGATATTTATTTTAGAGTGCTGTGTTAGAAAGGGCTCTATATTTAGTTTTTGGCAAAATGAACAGTCATTGTTACAATAATATTTATTGAACAAGGCATCATTTTCTTTATGGTTGTAAATGCTTCCTTTATCATATATTAAATCCCCATACATACATAAGGCCATTCCTGGACTGTTGTTTGTATTTTATTTACCTGATTATCAATTCTCAATGTCATAACATAGTACTTTGAAAATTTTTGGTTGCTTATACTGTTTTTTGTATGGTAGGGTAAGTCTTCACTTATTCATCTTTTAAACATTTTAGGGTCTATTTTCATTCACTTATTCTTTTTAGGTTTTTTTTTTTCCCCAGAAAATTCTTCTTTGCTTTATTTATTTATTTTTTTAACATCTTTATTGGAGTGTAATTGCTTTACAATGGTGTGTTAGTTTCTGCTGTATAACAAAGTGAATCAGCTATATGTATACGTATATCCCTATATCTCCTCCCTCTTGCGTCTCCCTCCCACCCTCCCTATCCCACCCCTCTAGGTGGTCACAAAGCACCAAGCTGATCTCCCTGTACTATGCGGCTGCTTCCCACTACTAGCTATTTTACATTTGGTAGTGTATATATGTCCATGCCACTCTCTCACTTCGTCCCAGCTTACCCCTCCCCCTCCCTGTGTCCTCAAGTCCATTTTCTACGTCTGCGTCTTTATACCTGTCCTGCCCCTAGGTTCTTCAGAACTTTTCTTTTTTTAAATTTTAGATTCCATATATATGTGTTAGCATACGGTATTTGTTTTTCTCTTTCTGACTTACTTCACTCTGTATGACAGACTCTAGGTCCATCCACCTCACTACAAATAACTCAATTTCGTTTCCTTTTATGGCTGAGTAATATTCCATTGTATATATGTGCCACATCTTCTTTATCCATTCATCTGTCGATGGACACGTAGGTTGCTTCCATGTCCTGGCTATTGTAAATAGAGCTGCAATGAACACTGTGGTACTTGACTCTTTTTGAATTATGGTTTTCTCAGGGTATATGCCCAGTAGTGGGATTGCTGGGTCATATTAGGTTGGTTTTATTTTATTTTATTTTATTTTTTATGTAAAATGTTATTTATTTACTTTTTTTTTTTTTTTTGCTTAAATTCTTTTTTTTTTTTTTTTATAAACATCTTTATTGAAGTATAATTGTTTCACAATGGTTAGGTTGGTTTTAGAATGAACTTAAATTTAAAAAGAAATTCCATTAAGATTTTGATTGAAATTATTGTTATTTAGAAATTTATTTATTTATTTTGGACTGCATTGGGTCTTCGTTGCTGTGTGTGGGCTTTCTCTAGTTTCAGTGAGTGGGGGCTACTCTTCGTTGTGGTGTACAGTCTTCTCACTGAGGTGGCTTCTCCTGTTGCGGAGCACAGGCTCTAGGCACACGGGCTTCAGTATTCGTGGCACGCGGGCTCAGTAGTTGTGGTGCATGGGCTTAGTTGCTCCATGACATGTGGGATCTTCCCGGACCAGGGCTCGAACCTGTGTCCTCTGCATTGGCAGGTGGATTCTTAACCCGTGCACCACCAGGGAAGTCCCTTGATTGGAATTATTTTAACTTGATAGGTTTATGTGGGGAGAATTGAATCTTTCCAATATTGGACTTTCCCATCTTGGACTAGGATATATTTCTAGATGTTTTGAGATCTTTGTATTTTTTTAGTAATGTTTTGTAATTTTCCTTCAAAAAGGCTTATTCCTAGGTATTTTATAGGTTTTATTGGCATTATGAATAGGATTTTGTATTTTAAACTATATTTTAAGTGGTTATTATTGATATATAAGAAAACTGTTGATTTTTTAAAAAATATTTAATTCAGTTCCTAGCTTTTCACTTGATAATCTCTGGTTTTCAAAGTAGGTAGTTATATAATCTAAAAATAATGACAGTTTCTGATATTTTTGCCTCTGTCTGGAGTAAGAAAGTGGGAAAGGTGTTACCCTGTAGGTGAAGGGCATTTACAGGACTTGAGAACTGTGCAGAACCTTTTCTTCCTTCAGTTTTTAGTGTGCAAGCTTTGATGGTGCCTAGGGACAGCGCCCCTTTGCCGTGCTGGTCCCCGTGCCCTCGCGCGGAGCCGGCTGCAGGGCGGGGTCCTCACCAGCCGTGGCTCTGGTACAAAAGTCAGAATCAGCTGTTCTGGGGCAGGGCACTGGCTGGGTTCCCGGTGTCCTACAGACACCCGCCCAGTATTTCCATGGCTGCTGCAGTTTCAGCCCCTGCTGATTTGAGCTTGGGATTTTCTAGGGCTTTGCTGGGAATGTTTGTGGACTTTCTTCTGTTTTGCGTAGTTTGGGAATACTGGCTTCTGACCCCTGCCCATCTAGTCCTATCTGTTTTTTATATTACAGAAATTCCTACAAATGTGCACCTTCCTCATTGGGCCCGTTCCTATTTTCTGCTGTTGCTGTGGATCATTTGTTATTTTAGTGGGGCCTGGGAACAGATGAGAGAGAAACAAGACTTCAATTTGCCATCTTTAAGGGATGGACGTAGGGAGAAAGACTTCAGATTATAAAAACAATGTAAGGATATTATAGAAAATACGGAAGCACACTAAGAAGAGAATTGCTTTCAACATTTGGGTGCACATCCTTCTAGTCATTTTTTTTCCTTATACGGAGTTTTTGCATTGCACACTTTCTCAGGTTTTACTTTCACTTAAAGTATTTTCAGTTGGGTAGAGTTGCTTTTGTAATTGACCTGCTGACTTGACAGGAGGGACACTTAGACATGTGAAAATGTCAAGTGTGGATCCAGTCTAGACAGAGCTGGGGCTGTGGGCTCGTAGAACAAGGCTGGCGTGGGAACTGGGGTGGGGTCTTATTCTTGCCTTCACAATGCATTATTATTGCTTAAGAGAAGGCTTAAGGGCACAACCATTGTAGTGACTTTGACTTTAGGTTTTTCATGCCTGAAAATGGTAGTTTCCATATCCTTTGCTGAGGTATCCCTGACACCTTTCCAGCTGCTTCCTCAGATGACGACATACTTACTTTTGAATAGCTAACAGTTACATTTATTTCACTGTTGTCTGCTTTGAGTGAAAAAAAAAATTGTATTGTTCAAACACATATGCTTTTTTGTTTATGTGGCCTGGTCTTGAAAAATCTTGATGTGTCTGTCTTAATTCCTTTAGTTTGTGAAGCACTTGATAATCTCAAAGCACATTATCTCATTTGGTCCTTCCAATATCCCCATTTTATAGTCTAGTAAGGAGGGATTGAGCTACTTAGCTCCAAGTCACGTAGCTTGTGTGTGGTAGAACCAGGGCTCAAACCCAAGTGTGGTGTTAAAGCCTGCGTATGTCCCATTTAGAACTGTAGGGAAGTAGGCTAACTGGCAAAAAGTTAGATTTGGTTCTTATCCTCAAACAAGAGAAGCTGTGTGGTCGAGTGGTTTCAGAGTACAGAGCCACAGTTTCTTGTCCTGTAAAATGAAGATAATAATTATACTTATGTCATAGGATTGTTATAAGAATTAAGCAAAATGTCCCATGCAAAATACTTGGTATGCTATTTGGAACACAGCAAACATTCACTGTATATTAGCCCGAATTATTAATATTAATTAACAATAATCAATACACATTTGCAGATAAGGTGAGTTTGATCCATTTGGTTTTACCTCTTCCAGTAAAAGAGATAGGAAAGAAAGATCAAGGTTGAGAACAGAGGGAGGTAAAATGAAGTCCTCGGTCTTTATCCCAAGTCTTCTGTTGCCATATGGTTTTTAATAAATAATGGAGATTTGAATAATATTGTTGGTTGAGAGTTCAAATCTTTCATTGTGGTTGGAGGAAGTGATAAGGAGAACTTCTTTTCGTTGTGTCTTATTTTCTCCAGCTGTAAACGTGGAAATAGCTCCTGTCTCACTGTGTTTATGTGGAGCATACTGTGGTCCTTTAATGCAAAGTACAGTACATTAACACATCCCATGGCCAGTCTTCAAACACACTCAACCTTTGTGTGTAATGCAAAGTCAGTGCCTTCTCCCCACTCTAAGGGGGCTCTCTGGGCTTCCAAAGGGCACCAATGCCGATTTGCATTTTTTACTCAAAATTGGAGGTTATAAAATGAAATGCAAACCATGCAGAGTCTTCCCTGGCCTCTTCTCCTTTGCATTTACTAACAGTCATTCTTTCCTGCCCCATTCTGCTGTGTTCTCTAGTTTCACGTGCAAGTATCCTGCTTTCCTCAAGGCAGGAGCCAGGATTGTTCTATCGTCTTTTGTAATTTCTATGGCAGCAGTTCTCTAACGGCATTACAGTCCTTGGAAGAGTGTAAAAAGTGGAGACTCCCCCACCCAGGGTTCAAAATCAGCAGGCCTGGGGTGAGACCTGGGGGACTGCCTGTTTACCAAGCTGCTTGGATGATTCTGGCACAGGTGGTCCTTGGAGCCCACATCTAGAGAAACTGAAACCGTGTAGCAGATGCCATGATAGGATGGACGTGAGGTGCAGCACAGAACTGGATGTGGGGATGCTCTGGTGGTAGCACCTGTAATTCTGATGGTGGCTTTGGAGGCTGCAGGTATCTTTTGCTTCCCCTCTGCCTTCCCCTTCTGCCTAGTGGCCACATGGTAGAAAAGGTCTCTGGAAACAAGTTCTCAGAGGTCCCTGCAACATGAGCCTCAGGGCTGGGCAGGAAGAAGGAGTACATGTGCCTGGATTGAGGGAGACCAGACCTGAGTGTTAGGGGTGGGTTGGGGGAGCTGGCGGCAGTGGAGTTATCCTCCACCAGGCAGCCCACGGAGATTTCCTTCTCTGAACCCACAACCCCACCTGGTCATCACAGCAAGCATCACAGCAAGACTGTTTTTATTATTCTTTGGCTCACACATCTCCTGGATGTGGCACACATGTGCTCATTGCTGGACCTGGCAAAATTTTTGTCTTAAAGAAATTTAAGTGGCTTTATTTATTTTTTTAAAATTAATTTATTTATTTGGCTGCATTGGGTCTTAGTTGTGGCACCCAGGATCTTCGTTGCAGCGTGCAGGCTTCTCTCTAGCTGTGGCATGCAGGCTCCAGAGCGCGTAGGCTCAGTAGTTGTGGTGTGCAGGCTCAGTAGTTGCGGCACATGGGCTTAGTTGCCCTGTGGCATGTGGGATCTTAGTTCCCTGACCAGGGATTGAACCCGCGTCCCCTGCATTGGAAGGCAGATTCTTAACCACTGGACCACCAGGGAAGTCCCTTAAGTGGCTTTATGATTAAAATACTAATCCACTGATTAAAACTTGAATACTATTTACCTCTGTATAATTTGAGCATTATTAAACCTTACATTCTGGGTCTTTGGGAGGTTTCTGGGTGCTTGGATCTGCCCCTCCTTCTTTTTCATCTCCCTGCCTCACCCAGGACTCCAAGACCAGATCCATTTTCAAGGCTTATCTTCCTCTGTTCCTTCTAGTGACTGCCTCCCTCCCATTATTCTTCTGACTCCTAATCAATTTTTTTTTGGCTTTCAATTTTTTGAGGTGTAATTTACATAAGATGAAGTGCACAGATCGAGTTTTGAAAACTGCATATTCCTGTACAACTCACACCTCTATGGAAAGATCTTGATTGGATGTGTTTCTATCATTCCAGGAAGTTCCCTCATGGCTCTTCCCAGTACCCCCTCAATTTCTCCCCTGACTCAGGCAATCACTGTTCTTACTTCTTTTACCATAGAAGTAAGCCCTAGAACTGCTTTCCTGTCCTAGAACTTCATATAAACGGGATCATACAGTAAATACTTTTTGCATCTAGCATCTTTCATTAACATAATGATTTTGAGATTCATCCATGTTGTTTCACTGTCAGTAGTTCTTTCCTTTTTATTGCTGAGTAGTATTCCATTGTATGAATATACCACACATTGTTTATCATCCATCGATTGTTAGGCATTGGGTTGTTTCCAGTTTGGGGCTATTGTGAATAAAAGGCCTATGAACCTTCTTGTAGAGGTCTTTTTGTGGACATATGTTTTTCTTTCACTTGGGTAAATGCTTTGGAGTAGAACTTTGGGTCATATGATATGTGCATGTTTAGCTTTTTGAGAAATTCCCATTTTTTCAAAATGATTGTACCATTTTCACACTCCCAGAATGAGAGTTCTGCTAGTTCAACATCCTTGCCTACATTCAATGTTGACTTTTTAATTTCAGCTGTTCTAGTGGGCATGAAGTAGATATCATTGTGACTTAGTTTGAATTTCCCTGTCATGTTAAGCGACTTTTCATGAGTTTTTTGGCCAAAGGAATGTCTTTTATGAAGTGTTTATGAAGTTCAAGTATTATGCCCAGTTTTTATTGGGTTGCTTATATTTTTATTAATTTGAAGTTATTTATATGTTCTGGTTACAAGTCCTTTGACAGACATATGTATTGTGAATATCTTCTCCCAGCATGTGGCTTGCCATTTAATTTTCTTAATAATCTCCTTTGATGAGCAGAGGTTTTTAATTTTGATGAAGTCCAGTTTTTCAGTTTTTTCTTTAGAAGTTCGTATTTTTTGTGTCCTCTCTAGGATATCTTTTCCTGCCTCAGGGCCTCAAAGGTATTTGCCTATACTGATAAACCAAAACTTTATATTTTGGTTTTGCATCTGAGTCTGTGACCCATCTCACATTAATTCTGTGTGCATTGTGTGCAGTGGGAGCAGTGGGGGCAGTGAGCAAAAGACTCTTCTCTCCCCAGCTTTATGCAGTTGTCCCAGGACCACTTGTGCAAAAAACTGTCATTTCTCCCACTGAATGGCTTTGGCACGTTTTGGAAAGTCAATTGACATGTGAGTCTATTCCTAGGTTGTATTCTGTTCCGTTGATCCACTTGTCTGTCCTCAGATCAGTACTGTACTGTTTTGATTACTATAACTTCCCTGCAAGTTCTGAAGTCAGGTGGTATGAATTCTCCAGCTCTTTCTTCTTTTAAAAGAACTGTTTGTTCTAGGTCCTTTAATTCCATATAAATTTTAGGCTAACTGGCAAATTTCTACAGAAAAGACTTTTGGGATTTTGATGGGATTGTGTTGAATCTGTAGATCAATTTGGAGAAAATTGATGTTTTAACAATATTTACTCTTTCAATCCACAAACATGGTCTACCTTTATTTTCATTTCTTTCAGCAAAACATTGTAATTTTCAGTGAAGAAATCTTGTATTGTATAACCTTTTAAGCATTTATTCCTGAATATTTTATATCCTTAATGCCATTTAAATGATGTTTAATTTTTTTTTGCTACTGGTATATAGAAATGTAATTGATTTCTGTGTATTGACTTTGTGCCCTGCAATGCTGTTAAATTTATTAGTTCTAGTCATTCTGGGGGGTAAATTTCTGTGAACACAATCATGTTGTCTGAAAATAAAGGCAGTTTTACTATTTCCTTTCCAACAAGTATGTTCTTTATCTTTTTCTTGCTTTATTTCCTCCTTGTTAGGAGGAAAGTATTCAGTCTTTTCACCATTAAGTTGTTAGCTCTAGGTTTCTGTAGATGTCCTTTGTCAGATTGAGGACATTGATAATTTGTGTTTTTTCTTTCTGTCTCTCTTGTTTTTTGATCAACCCAGCTATAGGTTTTCCAATTTTATTAAGCTTTTCAAGGGACTAACTTTTGGTTTCATTAATTTTCTTTATTGTTTGTCCATTTATCTTTTTTAAAAAAATTAATTTATTTTTATTTATTTGGCTGTGCTGGGTCTTGGTTGTGGCATACGGGATCTTTGTTGCAGCATGTGGGATCTTTAGTTGTGGCATGTGGAATCTTTAGTTGTGGCATGCGAATCTTTAGTTGTGGCATGTGGAATCTTTAGTTGTGGCATGCGAACTCTTAGTTGCGGCGTGTGGGATCTAGTTCCCTGACCAGGGATCGAAGCCGGGGCCCCTGCATTGGGAGCACGGAGCCTTAGCCACTGGACCACCAGGGAAGTCCCTGTTGGGCCATTTCTATTGTATTTCATTGTGTTCTACTATTTTTATTTCCTTTCTTCTAGTTACTGCATATTTAAATTTGTTCTTCTTTTCGTAGTTCCATAAAGTGAAAGCTTAGGTCGTTAATTTTAAAACGTTTTTTTCTTTTCTAATATTAGCATTTGGAGCTACAAATTTCCCTATAGGAAGATTTTCCCTAGAGGAAAATTCCCTGTAGAAAAAGCACTGTTTTTCTGCATCTCATAAATTTTGATGTGTTGTTTTCTTCACTGTCAATTGGTTTGAAATGTCTTCTGATTTCTCGTGTGAATCCCAGTCACTTTAAAAGACTCAATTTAAATCTTATGTCTTCTCTTTTCTGATGACTCTAGCCTATTTTCTCTTTTCCACCTCATTCATTATATATTTTCTCTGTATAGTTTTATACTCTGTTTTAGTCTCTCATTTTTTTTATGCATACACATTTGTTTTATGTGTGTATCTTTTACTGACTCCCAAAATGAACGATAGTCTCTTTGATTACAAGAACTCCATCGTATGCTGACTCTGTAAACTTTTTAGTACCTTGTCTGTAGTTGGCATACAATTAACAGACATTTCTTAAGCACCATTAATGTAGGAGCTATTGTGGATGATAAAGGTTGGGTATAATCCAGATACGCTTTAACTAATTTTTAAAAGATATTAACTAACGACACAAAATAATATATAATAAAAGCCAAATGAGAGGAGACGTCATTAAACACTCCAGGTACTCTGAAGAGGAAGAGGAGACTGTAGGACAAATTATTTGAGGAGGATTTCAGAGAGGACTTGGGATTTGAAGTGGCCCTGAAACAGAGTGGGATTTAAGTGAAGATGGAGGAAATGCCATTCCCACTGTGGGAAAATCATGTGCAATGGTCCTGAGGTATAAATGTACACTGCCCATTTGGAGGATGGGGAGAGACTAGCATGGGAAAACTAGGGGACAGAAGTCAGGGCTACTGTGAAGCAGGATATGGAGTTATGGGTTTGCCATACTCATTTTTGATGGCAAATCTGCTGTGCCATCTTGGCGCTCATGCAGTTTTCTTTCCTGCTTGGCCCTCTTATTCTGCATCTGCCAATCAGAGCTTCTCAGCAGTGCTTTCTGAGTAACATGGGAAGGAGTTTCCAGGCCAAATCCCCTGCCTCTTTGCACTTGGACTTAGGCACTCTTTGTTTTCTCTTGGAGATTTTTTTTCTTGGTTGCCTCTGGAGTCCAGTCACTCCTCTGAAGCAGCAGTTGTGGTTTTTTAAGGCTGGTGGCCAGGAGGCCTGGTGATTTGGTTTGTTTCCAGGAAATCTTGTTCTAGCTCCACCCTCCCTGCCCAGTTCAAAGAGTGTCCACACCCTTAATTAAGAAAAAGGAAACCACCTTTTCCAAATGAATATCATAAAACAGAGAACCTAAGTGTACTTCTCTGGGAAGACCAAAGCACTTCTGTCTACAAACCAATATTGACATTGACCCTTTGTACCCATTCATTCCCTCATTCACTCAGGAGCCTTTGTTTTCATCGTTCTCTTCTAATGCATCTGGCTGGGAACACAATAGACATTTTCATCCCACAGAATTTTACTGTAGACCTTTGGTTTGCATAATCTTAAGCTAAATTTTTGGGGTGTGTGTGTGTGTGTGTGTGTGTGTGTGTGTGTGTGTGTGTGCAGGACTGGTCTGAGACTTGGAAGAAGCTGCAGGCACTTGCAGTAGTGTTGGGCCAACAAGGCTACTCACAAGGTGGGTAGCAAACAGCAAATTTAAAAGCTGGGCAGTCTGAGAGCCCAGAAGAGGGAGCATTAGGGCTACTCAGGGAAGGCTTCCAGAAACCTTGGGGGTGGAGGGGCTGAATTTGGATTCAGGAGGGGATAATGTAAGCATCCTCTTAGAGTTGCCACTGAGCACTGCATTTCAGGGGGCAGTTAGAAGCCTACCCCGCTGAGACAGAAGAGCGTGTGTGGAGGGGGTGGATGGAGAAATGAAGCTTTGGTGGAGACTATTTCTTTAGGCTTCCCAAGGCCGAAATCTATGCTCAAACAGTAGCCAGAACCCATAGAATTAAATGTATTTCTAACTAAGATTTATTTGTATGCCCATGTATAAAATTTATTATACTTATAATAATCCACTTTTTAAAATGCAGTGTGAGTTATGGCCAGTTAAGTTTCTGAGGTTGAAATCAGCCTCAGGCCTTGGTCCTGCTGGGTCTCTTTGGGACCCCTGTCTGCTCAGCCAGGCCATGAGGAGTGGCAGCAAATGGAAGAGAGAAATTCTGCTTCTCTAGTGTCCAGGGCTGGGCAGAGAGGTATCTTCAGGGGGTCCCACCCCCACCCAATGGCAGAGAAGCACCTTCCTCAGCAGATGGAGGGTAGGGAGGCTAGGCTGGGGCTGGGTCAGTTCAAAGCTCCCCAGGGCACACCCAGTGGCAGCCTAACCAACCTCCCTAAGGGACTGGAGTCTGGATCAGACCACCTATTATATGCACTTGGGGGGTAGAAACCAGGGAACCAGCCACATTAGGGGACACTTTAGGGGTATTCATTAAAGCTCCTGATTTGTTGGTTTGGGGAGCTGAGGGGACTTTGATTTTTAAAATATACTGCATCCGGGACTACTGCTTTGGGAGACTCAGGCAGCTTCCTCCAACTCCAGAGCACGTAGTAGAATAAAATAGGAATAAATGGCTAGCTTAAAATTTAAAAAAATTCCTTTCCCCCAAAGTGGGGCCAGCCCATCCGGGGCCTGCTGGCTGCTGGGCTCAGCTTCCCGCTACAGTGGGAAGCCGGCCTCCCTCTCCCTCTCCTGGGGCCTGGCTCAACAGTGCCCTCGACCCTCACACCAGGCTTCTTGGCTTTGGGAAGAGATGTCAGGGTCAAGCTCTGTGACAGGTGTGAGGACACAGTGAACACTGTGTATCCCTGGTTAAAATGGACCTGTGGTGTAACTGAGTTTCCCCCCGTGGGCTAGAGGGTCACTCAGCAGAAGGACGGAAGGGGGCTCAGACATCCTCCCATCCTCCCTGCCTGGCCTGATCAGGGCATGTGGGGACCCAGGGAGGGGCCCCAATCCCAGCCAGCTCCCTCGTCCATGTGCCTCTCAGTCCTCTGTCACTTCCTTCCTGTTTCGTGGCCCTATAGTTTCATAATTTTAAAAACTCTTCCACAGTTACATGCACTCTGAACTTCTTCTATTTTGTCCTTTTTGGTCACATGTGCCTTGGAGGTAAGTGTTTCAGCAACTCCCCATGGCCAGCTTCCCCGTGTCCTGCCCTGTCCACGCTTCAGGCCTCGGGGCTGCCGTCACCGCGCTCCCCATCTCACACAGTGTTGTTTTTCTCACCAGAGTTCAGACATCCTCAGCAGCGTTGGCTATGAGACCATCATCCAGCATCTGAACAATGGCCGCAAGAACTGCAAAGAGTTTGAAGACTTTTTAAAAGAAAGGTACATGTTGTTTCTCTCTGAAGACAGAGGGTGGACAAAACACTCCCACACAGACAAGGACAGTTTACTGGTTTTGTTTGTTTTTAATGGTCCACAAAACCCTCTGCTGTAAAGTTATGGAACGATCCCCAAGAAGTAAATGATATCTTTGTCCTAAAGCTCTTAGGAAGCCATTCAAGAGATAAGATTTATGAATGAAACAGCAAACAAAATATAATAAAATACTAAGTTTTGTGATACGTATGATACTGAAAGACGTCACGGGAGAGGGGAGCTTGGGACGACTGGCAAAAACAGAGGGGCAGCGTCATGGAGGAGGAGATCTTGAAGCGTCCCTTAACTCGAGGAAGAGATGGCTTTGGCCAGTGGAGGAACACGCAGGTGTCTATGGGAGGGCAGCAAGCAGGGCCTGTGCAGTGACAGGGAGGCAGAGCCTGGCTCAGAGACCACTGAGCTGCGGTGGTGGGAAAGATGCAGGGGCCAGTCGTGGTGCTCCGCAGGGTGGTGGGCTTGGTGGCCTGGGGGGATCTGGCATGCCCTAGAGGACTCCCTCCCCTCCCCTTCTCTTCCCTTCCTTTCCTTTAAGATTAAAAAAAATTCTATACTTAATGGGGTAAGTTAGTTTTATGGAAAATCTTATTCATCTGGAAGCCTCCATTTCCCGGTGACTCTGGATGAAGGAGTGCTTTGTGGAGATTTTTGTCCAAAGATCTGGGTTGTTGCCAGGACCCAAACTGATGAACCGGTTCTGTTTGTAAGGCAGTGAGTGAGAGAGTCGTTACTTGGAGATACAGACAGCAAAGTGCTTTTGATCAAATCTCTTTATTTTCTACTCAAGAGAACATTAGGGTAACATAAAACTCACACTGGTTGCCCGCTCTCAGATGGCGAGGCCTCTCCCCTTGAACTGTTTCAAAGGTCCAGGGCAGCTGAGCACTGCCACGCTGTGAGTCTCAGGAGGGGTGGACACAGAGAGGTCTGTCCACTGTCAGGCCCCATGGAACTGGTCGCTGTGCCTCCTTTGAGGGACCAGCCTCCCTCTTCTACCCAAGCTGGTTGACAGTGGTGACACCAAGTTACAACTTTCCTTTCTCTTGACAAACACTGGAGGTGAGCTTCTTCCTTTCTTCAATTGTCTCTGACAAAGGAGCAAGCACACAAGAGTTTCCCCACTGTATAGGACATAGAAATTGCAGAACATCCCTTGCTTTATGTGTTTCTCCTCCACTTGGGGCTTTTATAAATTTTCTCCTGGGAATAATATAGCTTTGCCATACATCCATGAAGGAGGTGTTGGCTAATGGCCAAAGCTTCTGCAGCCCAGACAGAACAATCCAAGGTTCCCCTGACACAATGGGGATGGTGGTATATATCAGTGGTGTCTACATTTTTTTGAATGTAACCCTCAGTACAAAATACATTTTACACTGCCACCCAGTACACACATGCATAAAACAAAAGTTTAATAAAACATTACTACCCTATTATTTTACTCAATTCTATTTAATTAAAAACTGCTGGTCATGTATGCAGAAAACAGTAAGACACTGATGAAAGAAATTAAAGATTGTACAAACAGATGGAGAGATATACCATGTTCTTGGATTGGAAGAATCAACATTGTGAAAATGACTATACTACCCAAAGGAATCTACAGATTCAGTGCAATCCCTATCAAACTACCAGTGGCACTTTTCACAGACCTAGAACAAAAAATTTCACAATTTGTATGGAAACACAAAAGACCCCGAATAGCCAAAGCAGTCTTGAGAAAGAAACACAGAGCTGGAGGAATCAGGCTCCCTGACTTCAGACTATACTACAAAGCTACAGTAATCAAGACAATATGGTACTGGTACAAAAACAGAAATATAGATCAATGGAACAGGATAGAAAGCCCAAAGATATACCCACGCACATATGGTCACCTTATTTTTGATAAAGGAGGCAAGAATATACAATGGAGAAAAGACAGCCTCTTCAATAAGTGGTGCTGGGAAAACTGGACAGCTACATGTAGAAGAATGAAATTAGAACACTCCCTAACACCATACGCAAAAATAAACTCAAAATGGATTAAAGACCTAAATGTAAGGCCGGACACTATAAAATTCTTAGAGGAAAACATAGGCAGAACACTCTATGACATGAATCACAGCAAGATCCTATTTTTTTTAAAAATAAATTTATTTATTTATTTATAGCTGTGTTGGATCTTCATTTCTGTGCGAGGGCTTTCTCCAGTTGTGGCAAGCGGGGGCCACTCTTCATCGCAGTGCGCGGGCCTCTCACTATCGCAGCCTCTCCTGTTGCGGAGCACAGGCTCCAGACGCGCAGGCTCAGTAATTGTGGCTCACGGGCCTAGTTGCTCTGCGGCATGTGAGATCCTCCCAGGCCAGGGCTCGAACCCGTGTCCCCTGCATTGGCAGGCAGATTCTCAACCACTGCGCCACCAGGGAAGCCCCAGCAAGATCCTTTTTGACCCAGCTCCTAGAGAAATGGAAATAAAAACAAAAATAAACAAATGGGACCTAATGAAACTTAAAAGCTTTTGCACAACAAAGGAAAACATAAACAAGACGAAAAGACAGCCCTCAGAATGGGAGAAAATATTTGCAAATGAAACAGCTGACAAAGGATTAATCTCCAAAATTTACAAACAGCTCATGCAGCTCAATATCAAAAAAACAAACAACCCAATCCAAAAGTGGGCAGAAGACCTAAATAGACATTTCTCCAAAGAAGATATACAGATTGCCAACAAACACATGAAAGAATGCTCAACACCATTAATCATTAGAGAAATGCAAATCAAAACTACAATGAGATATCATCTCACACTGGTCAGAATGGCCATCATCAAAAAATCTACAAACGATAAATGCTGGAGAAGGTGTGGAGAAAAGGGAACCCTCTTGCACTGTTGGTGGGAATGTAAATTGATACAGCCACTGTGGAGAACAGTATGAAAGTTCCTTAAAAAACTAAAAATAAAACTACCATATGACCCAGCAATCCCACTACTGGGCATATACCCTGAGAAAACCATAATTCAAAAAGAGTCAAGTACCACAATGTTCATTGCAGCTCTATTTACAATAGCCAGCACATGGAATCAACCTAAGTGTCCATCGACAGATGAATGGATAAAGAAGATGTGGCACATATATACAATGGAATATTACTCAGCCATAAAAAGAAACGAAATTGAGTTATTTGTAGTGAGGTGGATGGACCTAGAGTCTGTCATACAGAGTGAAGTAAGTCAGAAAGAGAAAAACATACCGTATGCTAGCACATATATATGGAATCTAAAAAAAAAAAAAAAAAGGTTCTGAAGAACATAGGGGCAGGACACTAATAAAGACGCAGACGTAGAGAATGGACTTGAGGACACGGGGAGGGGGAAGGGTAAGCTGGGACGAAGTGAGAGAGTGGCATGGACATATATACACTACCAAATGTAAAATAGATAGCTAGTGGGAAGCAGTCGCATAGCACAGGGAGATCAGCTCAGTGCTTTGTGACCACCTAGAGGGGTGGGATAGGGAGGGTGGGAGGGAGATGCAAGAGGGAAGAGTTATGGGGATATATGTATACATATAGCTGATTCACTTTGTTATACAACAGAAACTAACATACCATTGTAAAGCAATTATACTCCAATAAAGATGTTAAAAAAAAAAAAAACTGCTGGTCATAACCCATTGAATTAATTTATGGTTTACAAATGGGTCATGACCCACAGTTTGAAAATCACAAGTCCAAACAGAACTCAAAAGCTAAGATCTCACTTTTAAAATGTTTCACAGAAATATATAGATAAGAGGAGAAAATATATGCAAATTAAAAATTATTAAATATTTGTACTGCATTTCTAGTATATGGTCATTTTTCTGCAGGAGCTTCATAGCAAAAGAAACCAGTCCCATGTTCTCTGATTTTGGGGAAGAATCTGCTGGCATCAGGTCAGAGTGTCAGATACATCTGCCCTGGGTGTGGGGACTTGAGGCCCCTGAGCAAGTGGCCTGCCTGTCTTTGGCCCTCCTTTCCTGGTAGTGTGCTTGCCAGAAAGAGGCTGCTCCACTGAGGGCATGTGTTTTGTTCCGGGTTAGCTCATGAGAGGAAGTGCAGTCCTCTTCAGGTTCAGGGGTCCAGGCTTTCTTTCTGCTCTCATAGGTGCGGGGTGCCTGTGGGACCTGGGACTCAGTCTGGGCCGTAGTCCAATATTGCCGAAACGGCCTCCTCAGGTCTTGAGCATTATTTTACTGAGCTGCCATAAATTTCGTGTGGAACCCTGGCATATTTGGCATTCATTATGGACTAGAAGAAAAAGACCCACAAACACAGGGGTGAAGATAACAGCAGTCTGCCAGGTAGTATTTATTATTTTGTTCCTGAAGTGTCATCACATACATTTATAACATTTTTATGGTATGTGGCTAATGTGGTAGTTTTAGGACCCCCCCCCCCGCCTCCCGCCACACCCCCAAAGTGTTGAAGTCTCACCGTGGACCTCTGGAATTTCTGGCAGCTCAACCTGCCGGGGGCAGCAAGGGGAAGGGAGAGATACTGCATTTCCCAGGGTCCTCCCTCCCCCACTCTCTCCAGATGGAACTAGGACTGTGCCCCTCCATGCCATGTTTTACCTCCATGATGGAAACTAGGAAGTATCCTTTTCCTTGGTTGTACCAGATGGGTTGCAGTAAATCCATCTACACTCGTTTGAGGATGGACAGAACAATCATACGGTGCAAGGAGAAGTGTGACATGCTGCTCTGGAGCGGGCAGGAATGCTGCCGTTTTTGCATCTGCATTGCTGATCCGGGGGCTGTGTCTCAGTGTGTGCTCTGTAGCTGACCAGTCCCCAGTAAGTCCTGGATGACTTACTATAACACAGCAAGTAAATAACAAAACAGAGTAACAAACAACCTATCAGTAAACTGTGAATTTGCCTAGTTTACCATCTATCAGTGACGACATAGATGATGACAACCACAGCCAACCTCTGAACGGCTACGCAGTAGCAACCACATATTGAGCACTTGCTGTGTGCCGTGCTGGGAGCTTTGTCTCACGGTATTTATTATCTTTATTGATCTTTATTACAGTAATGTTGAGGTTTACACGTCCCTTTGAAATAGTCTCCTTTGACACACAACAACTACATAAGGTATTATTATTTCCATTTTCTTTGCATGAAAATGTAGCTTTTATTTATTTTTTTTAGATTTTTTTTTTGAAAATGTAGCTTTTAAAATGAGATTGGATAAGTAATTTACCACGGGAACCTAAAAAGAATCTAGAACAGCTCCAGAGACATGGCATCTCACACAGACTCTGTGTTGATGACTCATCAACTGTGGGCAGAAGAGCAGGTGACTTTCCAGGAGGCAGGGCTTGCTCCCAGCATGGAGGTTTCTCTCCCTCCCTTTTCTCTCTGTTTCGTATTCTCACTCATCATACCCACTCTACCTGTCCAGGCGGACAGGTTTATTAATGAGCGTGCTTCGGATGTCTCTGCCTCCACATCTTTACTCCATTATTTCCCCACCTGGAATGTGCTCCTTTTTCTGCGACTCCTAGGTGAATCCTCCCCATCCTTCAAAGTCCAGGTCAAATTTCCTTCTCTTCCTCCTTTTCCTTTTTTTTTTTCTTTAAAAGAAGCATTCTACGTAGCGCTCCAGCCTGAGATCATCCACTGGTTAACAATTAAAGTGATCCTATCTTATCACTGGTAGCCCAAGCCCATGGACTCTCCTGCCCCTAGAACCCTAGGTGAGGCCAGGCATTACATACTGAGCTCCTGGTATGAGCAGGAGATAAATATAAAAATGAGGATAATTTTGGCCACCCAGAGGGTGGCCAAGTGTGACTAAATGAGATTATGTTAATAGCTGCCATTTACTGAAGGCTTGCTAGATATAAGCTAACATCTAATTTGCATATACTATCTCATTTAATTCTCAAAATAACCCTGTATGGCAAGTTTTATCATCCTTATTTTACAAGTGAAGAAACTGAGGTTCAGACAAGTTATATAACTTGCCTAAAATCAGACAGGTAATCAGGGATAGATCTGGTTTCAAACCTAGGAAAGTTGACCTCTGGAATCTGTGCTGTTAATCACTTCAGTATACTGAGTACGGTACCTGGTACACAATAAGTGGTGGGTAAATGGTACCCATTACTAATATTGTTATATGAAGCCTAGAAGTTATGTAGAGAATATATCATCAGCTCCATTTTACAGATGAGAAAACTGAGGTTCAGTGGGAGTTTATATGACTTGTCCAAGATTATGAAAGCAGTAAGTAGTAGAGCCAGGACTTCTATTAATCCCATGTCTAACGGTTTTTCTACTTTATTTAGTGGTCTCCTTAGAACACTAGGTATATTCTTTGAAAGGAGGCTTCTCCAGGAACTTGGTGGTCAGATCAGCCCTCTTAACTGTGTGTTGCAACATGATCCTGAGTAGGGAGGAGGGAAGTGTGCTTGTGGGACCCCTTTAGGTCTGAAATTATAACTGTGGACTGGGGGATCCCCAGCCCCAGTGCTTTGGGACTCTGGGCTCTTTCCACAAGCTGCTGTACTCCCATTGTTCTTTTTTAGGGAGAAGTCAACCTATCCTGGTTACAGCTCTCCTTCTGGGATCCTCATTGTGGGTCAGCTGTCTGTCAGGATGGGCTTAAGAATGACAGATTGCCAGGTAGGAGTGACTGATTCCCTTAGACATTATCACCTTGTGGTCAAGTTATAGCCAAACCATTATGTGCTATATGAGTTTCCTAGGGCTGCCGTAGCAAATTGCCACAAACTGGGTGGCTTAAGACAACAGAAATTTATTCTCTCATAGTTCTCAAGGCCAGAAGTCCAAAATCAAGATCTGCAGGATCATGCTCTCATGAAGGCTTTAGGAGAGAGTCTGTTCTATGTTTTTTTTGTTGTTTTTTTAAAAAAAAAATTTATTTATTTATTTATTTGGTTGTGCCGGGTCTTAGTTGCAGCAGGCAGCCTCCTTAGTTGCAGCTCACCAGCTCCTTAGTTGCGGCACGTGGGCTCCTTAGTTGCAGCAGACGGGATCCTTTAGTTGCAGCACGCGGGCTCCTTAGTTGTGACATGCGAACTCTTGATTGCAGCATGCATGTGGGATCTAGTTCCCTGACCAGGGATGGAACCCGGGCCCCCTGCATTGTGAGCGTGGAGTCTTAACCACTGTGCCACCAGGGAAGTCCCTGTTCTATGTCATTTTCTTAGCTTCTAGTTTTGCTGGCAATACTTGGTGTTCCTTGGTTTGCAGCCTCTAACTCCAATCTCTTCTTCTGTCGTCACATGGCATTCTTCTCCTGTGTCTTCCTGTCATCTTCATATTGGGTTAAGGGTCCATCCTAATTCAATGTAACCTCAACTAATTATATCTACAATAACCCAATTTCCAAATAAAGTCATATTCTGAGATACTGGGGTTTAGGACTTTAGTATATTTGGGGCCTTGTGGGCGGACACAATTCAACCCATAACATGTACCCAACAGAATGGGGTGGAAGCCGAGACCTATAAGGGAAGTAGAGACTGGGATGGAAGGTGAGTAGCTAAGTCTTCAAATCGAGGCTTCCTCAGAAGCCAGTGGTGATATAAATCAAGACCTTTCTCATTGTCAGTTTCCTCCTCTATAAAATGGAGGGGTTATATTAGGTGTTTTGTAAGATTCCCTCTGGATCTAACAATGTGGTTCTTCTCAAGGAATTTATAATTCAGTCTTGGTACTGTGATTGGCGTATATGGTAAAAATGTATTAAAGTGTCAAGTTTTAAAGCAGAATGATTTCCTCTGCTTTGGGGCTGCCAGGAACACTGGGTTGAGGGTCATCCTTAGGTTTCTCTCAAGATTTATGGAAAAGGCCAAATCTGACAATATTTGCAGTGGGTCAGTGAAGGGGAAATGGCACATGGATTATTCCTGGCCTGGGAATTTGAACAGGGAGGAGAAAAAGTGAGCCGGAGTTTTCAAGGAGGGCTTGTGAGGAAAGTGTATTACAGTGGTATTCCCTCTTCTGTTACCTGTACTATTTTGTACATTTTCATTATGGCCCTAGTTACATGGGCCTCATGTTCAAATGAAAGTATTGGTTTACATTCCCCCCGTCCCTCACCCATGAGCTCCTCTAGGCAGGCCTCATATTTCAGTCACCTCTGTGTTCTCCTAATGTGATGCCTGGCACATAGTGGATGTTCAATAATGACAAATTGATGAGCAGATAACAGGGAAAATTTGGATCGGTGGTAGAACGGTGATCTAGGTTAAAGCCTGCTTATTCAGGGGTGATTTTTGCAAAGTCCTAGTGATTCCTTCATTGGCTACAGGCCCCTGGACTCCACTGCTTCCCATTTGCTGAGGAAACACCCTCTTAATCTTGTGGTTGTTCCCCTGATTTCATGAGGAGGAGGTTGTAGTTTCACCTTTATCAAAACTCCTTCTTTTCTCCAAAGAGCACACCACTGTGCCTGCTGGAACTCATTAAGTCATCCTTCAGTATCCATAGGGGATTGGTTCCAGGAACCCCAGGATCCACAGATGCTCGAGTCCTGTATAAAATGGCTTACTGGACTTCCCTGGTGGTCCAGTGGGTAAGACTCCATGCTCCCAACGCAGGGGGCCCGGGGTCGATCCCTTGTCAGGGAACTAAGATCCCACATACCGCAACTAAGCCCACGCACCGCAACTACTGAGCCCATGCGCTCTAGAGCTCCCACACCACAACTAGAGAAGCCTGTGCACCACAACTGGAGAAGCCCGTGCACCACAACTGGAGAAGCCCACACGCCACAACGAAGAGCCCATGCGTTGCAAGGAAGACACAGCACAGCCAAAATAAATTAATTAATGGAAAAAAAAATGGCGTACTATTTGCATATAACCTACGCATATCCTCCTGTATACTTTAAATCATCTCTAGGTTACTTATAGTACCTAATACAATGTAAATGCTATGCAGATAGTTGCCAGCATAGGCAAATTCAAGTTTTGCTTTTTGGAACTTTCTGGAATTTTTTCCCCCAAATATTTTTCATCCCCAGTTGGTTGAATCTGTGGATGTGGAATCTGCAGTTGCAGAACCCGAGGTTGTGGAGGGCGGACTGTACTTGTCAGATTCTAGGACTCTCCATGAGGATCAGGTGCTACCTGTGGTGAGTTCAGATTCATGGTGCCTTAGTGTTAGAAGAAAGGGATTGAGTAAATTCTGTTACCAGAAACCACAAAAGATTATCAAGAAATCTTTTTTTTTTTTAAGAAATCTTAATGGATATAATCCTGAAAGGATAAAATACATGTACATTATACATATTTATTTTAAAGAAAATAGCCTTAGTTTCTTTTTACGTGTAAAAATAATAAATGTTCATTGTAGGGTATCATAATTTTTATATAGATATGGTGAATAGAGATTCTGAAAGGTAGAAATAGTTTCTAGGGAGTTAAAATGCATCCTTTCTTACAACTAGAGTCAGTTTCAGGTGTGTTTCACTTTACATTATCAGGAGTGGGCAAAAATTTAGAAATAGAATCCAAGAGTAGAAGCCCAAGAAAACACAGGATTCTTGCTCAAGCTGTGGTAGTGAGGGGAAGTTAATGTATAAGATCAGAAGGGCATAAAAGAGAATTCACGCGCATGGTTTCAGAGCAAGTAGATAGGGTTGCCCACAGTACCAGGAGCAGGATGAACCCAAATGACGCAACAGCCATGCAAATTACCGCAGCCAAAAGAAAAAGGAGGGAGAGAAGAAGGGAGAGAGGGAGCAAGGAAGATATGAAGTCAAAAAGAGCAAGAGAACCAGGGCCCCAAACTCAAGAACAGATAGACAAAGCCACTCCAAACTCTGGGTAACTGATCCCAAGTAGAAAATTTACCAAAAGGGAATAATAAAAGTATTCAGAGAGAGAATCCAGGAAAAATTTCATGGCATGTAGAAGAACTAAATAGATCTGAAGGGCACACACTATAAACCAGGAAACATTGATACACAGTAATCAATATTGATTATGATTATTTAAGAATCAACATTAACATTCATCCTGGTTAAGTTATTTAGTTAAAGAAAGAACAGTTCAAGTATCTAGGAAGGAAATGAACCAAGTTTTTGAAACAGGAATGGGCAGCAGGGAATCGGGTTGGCCTTGAGTTTCTCTTCAATGACAGAAGCCAATGGAACAAGTTCAGCAGAGTTCTGAGGGAAAGTTTAAGAACATTCATTACACCAGCGAGGTTGTCATTCAGATATAAAGGCCACACCATCATCAAAAAGTCTACAAATAATAAATGTTGGAGAGGGTGTGGTGTAAAGGGAACCCTCCTACACTGTTGGTAAGGATGTAAATTGGTGCAGCCTCTGTGGAGAACAGTATGGGGGTTCCTCAAAAAACTAAATATAGAGTTACCGTATGATCCAGCAATCCCATTCTGGAGCATATATCTGGAAGAGACGAAAACTCTAATTTGAAAAGATACATGCACCCCAGGGTTCATTGCAGCACTATTTACAATAGCCAAGACATGGAAGCAACCTAAATGTCCATCAACAGATGAATGGATAAAGAACCTGTGGTACATATATACAATGGAATATTACTCAGTCGTAGAAAAGAATGAAGTAATGCCATTTGTGGCAACGTGGATCAATCTAGAGATTATCATACTACGTGAAGTAAGACACAGAAAGACAAATATCCTAAGATAACACTTACAGGTGGAATCTAGAAAAGATAAAAATAAACTTATTTACAAAACGGAAACAGACTCACAGACATAGAAAACAACCTTATGGTTACCAAAGGAGAAAGGTGGGGGGAGGGTAAATTAGGTGTGTGAGGTTAACAGATATACACTACTATATATATAAAATAGATAAACAAGTACCTACTGTATAGCACCGGGAACTATATTCGATATCTTATAATAACCTGTAATGGAAAAGAATCTGAAAAATAACATATATAGATATATGTATATGTATAACTGAATCACTTTGCTGTACGCCTGAAAGTAACACAACCTGGTAACAACTGTACTTCAATAAAAAGTAAAAAATAATAATTTCAAATATGAAGGCCACAGGTAAATGGTTTCAAATATGAAAGAACTCAGGAAATACTGATGCCCTCCCTTCTGAGCCATTTTGGCAAAAGATCACAAAGTGATGAAATTCAGCCAGAAGATCACAAAGTGAAGAAATGAACCAAGATACAAATCTTAGGGATGGAAAACTATGGTAATAGGACTGGTGGTGAGCATCACATCCATTTTAATAAATAGTTAAGACTAAACAACTGGGGGAATTATGATTGGAGAACAGCGTGTGTTATAGACACAAATGAAGTAAAAATAATGTAAACATTATCAAGGAGGAGGTGGAGGTACGATAGTGCTAATCATCTCATCCTTTCACGGGCGGGCTGTCAAACATCTGAAATTGTCTAAAGCTGAAATAGGTCATTAAAATATTTTAATGTCTCAATCCCCTTAATTATTTTCATAAACTCCTTTTTAGCTTTAGAAGGATATTTTAGGAATTAATTTTTCCCGTGGCAAAGAAACAATTATTTGAAATTCAGCAATTCCTTCAGCTTCCTTTCAGTTTTCTTTTCTTCTGTGAAATTTAAATAAAATCAGGCTTAATACTTTATTTTTAAATAGCATGTAGAATATAGTCTCATTCTTTTAAAATTACTCATGCCTGCCTGTCCATCCTTCTTGCCTGCATATCCGCATAAAGGAATGTCCATTACAATCATCACCTGGTGTTAATACTAATTAATTTTAGTTGGTGGAATTTTGGACAGTTTGTTGCTTTCTTCTATGTATTTTTCTTTTTCCTTATTTTTGAATAATGAGCATGTATCATTTTAAAATGGATAAGGTCGTTATTTAGAAAGGACAGATGAGAGTGGGAGAAACTTTATAACATGTAAGAATAAGTATTGATATTCAAAATAAAGAACTTCTACAGAATAATAGGAAAAAGGCAAAACAGTTAAAAAATTGGGATGATATGAGTAGGTAACTCATAGAAGAATATATACAAATGTCCAATAAATATATAAAATGCATAATCACACTAGAAATCAAGGAAGAGCAAATTAAAATGAGAGTTTTTTTTAACCTCTGTCACTAAAGACTGGTGATAATTAAAAAGGAATTATAATATCCAGTGTGGGGGAGGGTTTCTGGGAATGGGACTCTTACACACTTTTGGTGGGAATATAAATTGAGAAGGCTTTTTTTGGAGGGTGATTTGGCACTGTTTTCCAAAATTTAAAACACGTATTCCTCTGATCTAGTAAATCCACTTTCTCAGAAGTCCTAGCCTAGAGAAACATTCTCAGAGATGCCCATGAATATCTGTCTGAGGATGTTCATGTAGCTTTATTTGGCAGTAGTGAAAAAACAAATAGGGTGACCCTGAACTGTG
Organism: Balaenoptera physalus; assembly: GCF_965194825.1. NCBI lineage: Eukaryota > Metazoa > Chordata > Mammalia > Artiodactyla > Balaenopteridae > Balaenoptera > Balaenoptera physalus. Next base: position 28,248,545 of record NC_138897.1, read on the forward strand.
GAAAACTCCATATTATGAACATGGTGGTTAGCATGTACTGATAAGGAAAGATCTATACGATGTATTTATTACTAGGTGAAAAACAGAACAGCAAATAATAGAATGATCTCAATTATGTAACCATAAATAGTTGTGTATTTGTGAGATATAAGTATGTAAATGCAGAAAAAGGACTGGAAAAGTACATACCAAGCTTAGCAGTGGCTCCCTCTGGGGAGAGGAGTGGGATTGGGGGATAGCGTGAAGGGGGACTTTCTGTGTTTTATTCCATATGACTTTGTGTTGTGTTAATCTTTTGCAGTGAGAATGTATTCATAATATACTTTTTTTTTTTTTAATTTGAAGAAAGTGGGGTAGATGAGCTAAAAGGCCCATAACCTGATAGTATGGTTTAGATAAAGCTAGGGCTGGGACACAAAGTGGAGATGGTGACGAAGGACCATGAGGCTAGGGGAAGGGGGGAAGTGGGCGATGTTTTGTGCTTTAGACAGACCTGTGCCACACCGAGTAACAAGCAGATGTTCTTGTGAGACATGCCAACTGCAGGGTTTATATTCTGAAATTCCCCTCTCTTTGGTATGGTTTAGCTGTGTATTTGAATTGACTATGAATGAGGAACTCTATAGGTTGGTTAAAGGATACTCTTAGAGAAGATGGGAGGGGTGGGCCTTAGGATTGCAGCATTTCGTGGAAATATCTTTTACTCCACTTAAAAAAGATATATTTTATATCTATATAGATTTATATAGATTATTTATATAAATTACGGATCATAGTTTTGAAAATTATTCTGTAATGTGCTAGCCAGTATTGGTCAAGGGGCCATGCTTGGTTTGGCTTTAATATTCAAGCTAGAGACTTTTTGCTGGAGAAGAACACCTTAGAGATGAAGGCCACTGTTCTTTTACAGTTCTTCCCGGTTCTGTAGAGGGGAGTTTCACATTTTAGAGAATTGTGTCCTATCTGAGCTTCTACTGTCAAGGATACAGTTTTGCCTTCAAGGGAAGTGCCATGTGTCTGAAATAAGAATCAGCCCTGAGAAGGACTCATAACCCTCTTTTATGTTCCTTTTAGGGCATCAATTGAAGAGAAATATGGCAAAGATCTGCTCAGCCTCTCTAGGAAGAAGCCATGTGGACAGTCTGAGACCAAGTAGGTGCCACATTTCTTTCTGGTTTCTAGGTTGGCTGATACCACTCAGGAGCCCCCATCACTTCAGCAGGCAGAGCTGGCCAGTAGGGTGAAGTGTGTTGGGTGAAAAAAATTTTTAATTTTTTTTTTATTTCCAGTTGTGAAAAATATATAGAAAAATAGAAAGAAAGCTAAAATGAATTATGAAGCCATAACCCATTATTAATATTTTCTAAATTTTCCTTGAAGACCTTTCCTATGTATACTTTTTATAGGTAGAATTATACATAATTTTATGCTAGAAGTTTAATAGAGAGGGTATTCTTGTTTTATTTCTATGTGTATATATATATGTGTGTGTGTGTGTGTGTGTATAAAACACACCCATAGTTTGTGATAGCTACAAAAGACTCTCTTTGCACTATTTCATAGTTCTCACCACCAGTGTGAGATTTCTTTACCACAATTATTTATTCTTCCATCATTCATTGAATACTCTGAGGATACAGAGATGGCCAGACATGGTGCCTACTTTAGGATCACACTCCCTCGTATACAGGGCTGGCTTCGTGGGCAGTCATATAGGATCTCACACATAGGTAGGCTTCATAATTGGTTTAATGCTCTTTGCTGTCACTATTTGAAATTCTTAGTGATTTATAAACAAGGGGTCCTACATTTTCATTTTGCAGTGGGTCTCACAAATTATGTAGCCAGTCCTACTCACATGGAAATTTCTAAATTCCTTCTCTAACATAGCATACTGAGGGAGACTTGGGGGAAATTGTTTAGGCAGACCTTTGAAGATCTCTGCAGATGTAATCACACCTCATGCTGACATGCACACTGCTTTGGCTGTGCTGTAGACAGCGGCAGAGACCCCCTGAGGTCTGTGTCCCCTCAGAGGTAGTACTGGGAGCAGACAAGACATTGCCCTTCCCCTTCTCTTCTCTTGATCCTAAGACACACACACACACACACACACACACACACACACACTCACTCATCCCAGACTACAAAGTACTGGATTATTGTGGAGGAGGAAAACATTGGGAGATATTTAAAATATTAACAGTTACATAAACCTTAAAAACTTGTTACCCTCAGACATAGGACATTAGTACAAGGAGAATTTGTTTGTTGATTATATTCTATATATTTTTGATGTTTTAAATGAAAAAATTTAAAACACACTGAAAAGTAAAAAGACAAACGTAATGAATGGCTGTGAATCCATCACTCAGATTTAACAATTATTCATACTTGTCATATTTTCTTAATGTAGTTTTTTGGTGAATTTAAACCTGGAGTCAGCTATTTTTCCAAATATTTCTCCAAGTTCTCCTTTCATGATTAATCATATTTAGTGATGAAACTCTGAGTTCTAGCGTTGGTCATTGTCACAGAGATGTCACTGTTTCTAGGCTCTTTCAGGGGACAGATTTTAAAAGCCTGAGTTCATATTGATATTTCCAATTCTAATTAACTTTACAGTTCACTTAACTTCTTTCATTTTATATTTATTTCCTCTTGCACTGAAAAATCTTGGTTCCTGACAATATTAGCAGAATTATTTGCTTTATATGGCAATATATAGTAAAATGTTTCAAAATAATATTAATACTGCTACTAACAATAAAACTTCTGAATGAAACTTAACATTTCTTAGCAGTTCTTTTTGCAGTTCTTCTTGACCTTATGTCCCACTAAGAACACTGTGTTCTAAGGTCATGTAAAATACTATTTTCTCTGTGTGATTATGTAAACAGTTTTATATATAGTTAAGTTTGTTTGTTTTAAATTTTAAGGATTATTTTCTTTTCCTGCTTGGTTTAGTTTCTTTTTTGAATATGTAAAACATTTCTATGTTCAAGGTCAGAACTGCATAGTATTAGGTAGGTTTCACTGTCATTCAAGGAGGGTTTAGCTACTTTCAAGGAAGATTAGTGGGTCAGTTGATCCAAAAACTTGTTTATTCATAAAGAAGCATAAGCCATTTGGGAAGATATCCAAAAAAATTTTAGGTGATGTGATGGAAAATAGCCATATTCTCTCACATAGTACTTCTTGAAAAATATATTTGGCAGAATGAGTCTGATCCAAGGTGATATTTCTTGCACATTTCACTTAAACTTGGTAAATTCATTAAGAGACTATAGCGCCATTCTCTTCTGTGACGAAAACCCGTCAGTTTTCCTTCTAAGAATTCCTCAGAGAGGAAGGTGCAACAGGATATGAGACCTGGGGACTGTGTTTCCAAGGTGGAAGTGAAAGGCCATTCAGGTACTTCTGTTTTTGTCACCTCCAGGATGATCTTTAGTAAGGTGCGCTAGATGAGAGTGCGCGACTTTGTTTATCCGGGGACTAAATAGGATTTTTTCACCTCATCGACCACTTTGAGAGACTTCAGCTTTCTGATAGGCCCCGTTAGGGTTTAAGGCCAAAGTGCTTATTAAAAGGTGGCAGAATATTTTCTTTTCCCACAGTTAAGGAGAACACCAGGGAGAAGAGGGCAAGAACGTTGCGAGAACACCATCCCCAAGGTTCAGATTCTATCCTCAGATTGTCGCCACGTTTTGGACATGGGAAACGGCGATAAAGTGATGGTGTGGGACAACAAAGCTGATGACAAACTAAAGGGAGTTTGGGGCTGCTATTTTAGTGGCATTTTAGGCAGTCACTTAGGGTGGGAGAAAAATTTTAGACCCTGAACAGACTTTATCTCTAAGTCACTTTCCAACTCCACACCTCACTACGGGGAAGACTTCCAATTGTGTCTGCAGCCATAGCCATCTTTCTCTCTCACTAATTCCAGTCATAAGTCTGCTCTCCAGTGGGGCTCATTCATCCTTCTGGGTCACTTGTGCATTTGTTTGGATATGGACACTTTTCTAGTGCATTGCATTCCCTGAAAAATTGTATCATAAGATGGATAAAGTGTATGGAGACTGTGCAGTTATGTTTTTCTGCTCAGTGTGTTTGTAATAACTGGGAATGTTTATGTGAGAAAAGGCAGGGAGAAATAAGAACGCTTTGTTTTGGGACAAATAAACAGAGTGAGAAAAATGAGGTGCAGCTAAAAGAAGGGGCCAGCTGGAAGATACAAGGGTTATTAGTTTGCAAAATAGTAGAACTTGCCATCTACATATATACATATAGAATATGATCCGTGATCCCATGCTGTTGTGGCTGGGGGACCATGACTTCTCTAAGTCCCATTCCTTCTTGAGTGGCTGGAGTGAGCCCAGTGAGATATGCTTCCATGAAGGCGGCGGTGAGCAAGAAAATCCCCAGGGCCACTTCACCTCAAAAGGAGGCTTATTAAGGAAGTGTAGGATGGGGGTGAACTAAAACCATGGGCAAGGGTGAGCTAGAAGGGAGGAGGAGCCACGGGTTATGAGGGAGAGGAGGGGGGAGACTGAGAGAAGGTATGAAAAATGAGTTATGGTCTTCTCCACAGAAACTGTGAGGTAAGAAATGTGTCTTGTTTTAAGCTGCTAAATTTGTGGTAGTTTGTTCATCAGCGATAGAACACTAAATCAATGTGTTTAATGTCTGTCTCCTCTGTTAAGACTCTTAAGTCTGGGAAAATATCTGTCTTGAACTGTTGAATCACCAACATCTGATGCAATGTCTGGCCCATAGTTTATGTGCAGTAAGTATGTGATGACCGAAGAATGGATGAAAAAGGAGGTGATCAGGAGCCACAGTTTGAATCCTTCCTTTATTGGCTTGTATTCATATTTCTAATTACCATACTTTAAAGAATGACTGGTATTCTTATGAGAAAGGGACCATAACTCCCCTATTATTGTTGGGGGAAATGAAGCGTAAAGAATTTTGGCATCTGGCTCCACCCAGATGGGCAGTGAAGCATTTATGATGCTCGTGCCTGGGACTGAAAGGGTAAGAGAGGGGAAACTGGACTGAAGAAGTCTTGACCTTTTGTTGTCTTCTCAAGCTCCCAGGCAAAGATCAGACCATAGGCTATCAGTTAAGATGTGGGCTGGGAGAAACATACAATGGCCTTATAATAAGGTTATACAGCCAATTTCCAGAACTGAAATTATATATGTGCTTTTTTTTTAAGCACCCTGAAGCGGGCCCTTGACGTCTTCAAGCTACGTAAGTGATTCTTTAAAAATGTATTTGCTGTCCTTGGCAAGCTCTGTGTCTGTCATCAAAGGTGGGTTTTAATTTGAACAGCAATCTCATACTGGGTGAAAAAAAAAAAATTAGAGCAACTCCTAAGGTGAGGAATAGCCCTTCAGAGTTGAAATGAGCTGGAGAACCGTCCACACTTGCACGTTATGATGTACATTTGACTTACTTAGGGCAGTGGTTTTCACACTGGAAACTCAGGGTGAGGCCCTGGCACTGATCTTCCAGGGGTCCTGTCCAGTTCTAGTATTCCCTGGGCCTGTTACTCAGAATTTAAGACTTTAAGTCCTTCTGTTCTTCATGCTTCCAAGCTAAGGACTTTAATGTGGCCCAGTATGTGCTTAACATGTTTCTGTAGCTAGTTGAGTGGTTCTAGACATCTTTCCATTTCAGTTCATGCAGATCTGTCTCACTCTTACATTTAAAATTTTTTTATTCTACAAAATGCCACATTTCCCCCAGAAAGGTGATACTGGTTTTTTCCCCACCAACAGTGCTGTTTTCCCCCATGCTTGCCAATACCAAGAATTTTTACACTTTAAAAATTTTGCCAAACTGAAAGGTAAAAAGTGATAGTTTTCAGGGTTTTAAAGCTTTGTGTTTTTTCAGTAGTTTTAAGGCTGAATACATTTTCAAATGTTTACTGGCTATCTGGCCAATCTTTTTTAAAATTTCATGTTCTTTAACCATTTAAAAAATACTAGAATATATATATTTATTTTGACTTGTGAAAGCTCTTTGTTACATAAATTGCAAATATTTTTTCCAGTTTGTCATGTACCTTCTAACCTTGTTCAAGGTTATTTGACACACACACAAGTTTAAAATTTTTTCTTAGGTCAGATCTGTCAGTCTTTCTAGCTTTAATGCCATCTTCAATTTGTTTTCTTAGAACAAGAAAGATAAGCATTTCGGTTTTTCTATTAAAAAAGTAAGCCATGCTTATTACAAAGAAAATAAAGGGAAAAACACCAATAATCTTTCTATCCAGAGATAAATTTCTTACGGGCTCATGAGATGTTAGAGATGGAAAGAACCTTAGAGTCATGTGATGAGAAATAGGATCGAATTTGAAATTGTAGTGGGTTTAGTAATGTGTACTAGCATGCGAGCTCCATGAGCTTCTCCCTGGCCCTGGGCATACACTAGGTTAGTAGCAGTTAGTGGTAGGAAGCTAAGCTAAAGGTTTGCCAGCTTGGTCTTGGTGGCCAGGGTAATGCTGGGCACACGGAGGGGCTCAATAAATGTTGGCGACCAAGTGAAGCAGGTTAACTTTACCACTTGCCCTAGCATTTTGTATGTATTTTAACTTTTTGTATAGTTTCTTTGGTTTGAATTCAGACATGTGTAGATCTTGTTTATTTTTTTAAATTCTTTTTGCAGAAGTAGACAATGTGGCACAAAGTCACATTCAGCTTGCACAGACTCTAAGAGAAGAGGCCAGGAAGATGGAAGAATTCAGGGAAAAGCAAAAGTTACAGCGAAAAAAGGTTGGGTTTACGTATGTGTTAAGATGTTGCCATTCTTCCAGCAGAAAATTCCAGGCTTGTTTGTTCATTAAACTCCTTGACCCATTTCCTACCCTCAAGCACCCACACTCTTCTTTTAACCTATGAGATTATTTACTGGGAACCATACGGGCACTCAGTCTAGAAGGTGATGCCTCTGTGCCCATTTGCACGTTAGGGCAGTTCTTTTTTAATTGCTCTAAGAGTCGGGGATCCAGCCTGCTTTCCTCTTCTTTTTATATCTGCTGCCACTGTTAAAACTATGACTGGAAAGGGGAACCCCTCTGTCTTCATAAGGGTCCAGCATGTGCTACCAAGGTGGTAGGTTCTCAGACCACACTCCTCCTCCTGGACAAGGCAGTAAGGGGAGGATAAGAAGTGGAGGGGACCCACGTTCTCCCTGGAGACCATAATGTCGTCCAACCGCCCTATTTTACAAATAGGGAAGCTGAGGCCCTGGGAAATTCAAGTCTTTTTGGCCTCAAAACAGATGTTTACAGGCTCTTTTTCATTGATAGGATTTATTCTGGCCAATTATATGGAAGGAGATGGGAGTGAACAAGAGTTAATAAAACTGGTAAATATTTGGGAAGTTATAGGCATCAAGCAAAGAAGTCCAGATTTATGTTAAAGTGTTCCTTAGACTAGACCACTGTTCTGACTTCCTTCTGTTTTGTTCCTAAAAGACTTGTACATTCAGGTTGGCCTGGCAGCCAGATAGGGCCCTTCCAGAACTTTTACATTTAATTAATTAATTAATTAAATTTGTTGGCCACACCAGAAGCACGGAGTCTTAACCTCTGGACCGCCAGGGAAGTCCCCAGAACTTTTTTTAACATCTGGTCTCCAGGGTTGGAATGAACTTCACGTGGGGGATAAGCTCTTCCCTATTTGGCATCCGAACATTCCCACCCAGGTCTCTCCAGACAGCTCTGCATGGACTTTTTGGACATCTTTCTTCATCTTGGCCCTTTACTGTCTGGAAGTCTGCAGTGTGTATTCAGTAAACAGCTGGCTCTACCCCTACTTCAATCTCAGCAACTTTGCCTGTGGTTCTAAATCAGAGTCTAATTCCAGCTTCCTTGGTGGCCACTTGGCATTCAGAGTGGGTGGCAGTATCTTAAGAGCTTGACTGCCTTACATATATTGTCATTTTTACTGCTGTGCCTCTTATAGGAAGGAAGGGTAGAAACCAACAATTAAGGAACACCATGTCAGGTGTTTTCACACAAACTCAACCTTCATGTATGAGGTTTGAGGGGGTGCATCTGACCTAAAGTACTTTTCAGAGCAGAAATATTATGTATATTACACCCATCTATTGGACGGTCAAACTCTTTTTGGCTGACATGGCCAGCCTGCCTGCCTCTCCAAAGGATTTACAATTTTTCAGAAGCAAAATGCCTTAGACAACCAGAGTCTGTGCACACATGATTTCCCCTAAGAGGAGAAGAGGGTCATTTCCTCACATTCTCAAGTGCCCTCGGTTGCCTTAGTTATTTCAGGGAGAGTTTTGTTAATTTTGCAAGGCTTCTGAAACTTCCCCTCTTAGCACGTTACAAAGACCAAGTTCTCGCAGCTAGAAGAACTGTTCTGAATTCTCTTAAGCAATAGAGGCGCCTGGGCTCATTCCACCACTGTCATCCAAATTCCCTATTTTGTGTGCTCTCAAGAGCAGGAAAACACCTTCTGAGCTTTCTTTGCAGAGTCCGAAGTTCATTAATAAATTTGTAATTACTTGTGTCACAATGAACTCTGGGTTGTTCCACTTCTGTATTGATACCTTTTTTTAAAAAAAAGCAAACTTTTGGAGAAAATGTGTTAGTGTTAACTTCTCGTTTTCACTGGCCAAACCCTGCATGCGCTGGTCTCTCACTTCTTGGAAATTAAGCCATTTCCAGGAAATCCATCAGTTAGTTTCTTTTAGCAAACTGGGATGGGGGAGGTGCAGATGGAATGGCTGGTAGAAGTTTTGGTGAACTCACTTACAGAACTACTGTTTTCTGAGGGTGGTAACCAATGCGGCCATGACCATCTCTCCCCCACAGCATAGAGCATGGCTAGAGAGACTGACATGACAGTAATCATGACAAAGTGTGACGAGCCTTAAAAGGTAGGGAAGAGAAGGTGCCAGCTGAACATGCAGCGGGGACACTTAACCTAATTTATAGGTCTGGGGAGGCCTTCTGGAGGCAGCGACCTTGAAGCTAAAGCCAGCAGAGTGAAAGGCAGTGTGGGTGAGGGCAGAGTGAGAGGAGTCTCTCACCCCTGGAGGTTGGCAGGCAGGGAGGGATCTTCAGAGCCACTCTCAGGAGGCTTGACATTTTAGGTGCTGGAGTTCCGTCCCAGCCCAGAACGTCATGCCTGACAAAGGCAGCATGTGGTCAGTCATTCTCTCCTTTGGTGCCCATATTAAGATAGGGACGATCACAGCAGAATGTTCTGCCTATGTCGAGAGCAGTCTCCAAAGGGAACCTCTTTGGTCATGCAGGTTGTCACTTCCAGTTTTCAGAGTACAGTCCGAATGTATGTAGACAGACAAACAGACCACTTAGCAGCTCTGTCAGTAATTTACTGCAGGGTCATTTGGGTCGTTTATAAATATCTTCTTCCTTTTCCCCTCCCTCTTGCTTCTCCCCACTTGATAGCATAGAGGATTGTGTTTTTGCACTATTTTGTGTTATTGATAACAAAACATAATCAAATTTCTACTGGAGTTGGTCTAAGCAGAAAGAATGAGTCCTAGAAGAAAAACTTCCCCAAGGAGTCCTGAAAGAGGGGACTTCCCTGGCAGTCCAGTGGTTAAGACTCTGCACTTCCACTGCAGGGGACACGGGTTCGATCCCTGGTTGGGAAACTAAGATCCCACGTGCTGCATGGTGCGGTCAGAAAAAAGAAAAAAAGGAGTCCTGAAAGAGAACTCGTGACTTTCTGGGGTCACTATGAATAGGCCACCCTACAAGTGAGTATGGACATGAGGAGACTTAAATCAAGGTGGTATAGCAGACAGAGCTGGACTGGATGTCACTGAGTGGCCTTGAGCAATATCACCCCATGGGCCCTGGGGATCATACCTGTCAGATGAGAGCTGGACTGCTGCTCTCTAAGATCCTGCCGACATACAAGTGCCAGGAATCTTTGAAGGCAGAGAGAAGAATGGTATGAAGTAGAACTTTGTAGACACGCGAGAGGTGCTTGAAGCAGGTGTTACGTAGAACTTGGAGATAAGGAGGCCTGGCTTGGGCCATAAACTATAAATTAATAGCGGCTGCTGAACTGGAAGAATGGCAGTGTGTATATTCGGACTAGAAAGGACCACGGATGGACCGACATTGCTAATTGATCTGCTCTGTGGAGCCTGGGAAAATCAGGGTTTACTATTATGAATAAACCCTGCCCCTCCTGGCAGAGGCACATAGATGCTCACGTGAGCCACACAGCTCCCTGTCTTTGATGGCAGGGAGCTGCCCATGAGTCTTTCCCGGTCGGGTCACGTTGGAGCCCTGTCTGTTCTCCATGTCCTTGGAGCCTCCTTGGGACCATTAGCTACCTCCTGGTCCCTCAATTTCAGCTGGGCTGGAAGATGGCTGTTCTGTTCCCTGAGGGTCCCTTGGGGCTCCCCCAAGGGAGTTTCGTGTGGTCCACAAAGTTCATATTTGAAGTGAGACCATCCCAAACCTTCCATCCAGATATCTTGAAAATCCATCCATGTTTGTGTGCTATGGTAACAGACAAAAACTTAGTTTTCCAGAAGAAAGAGAAATATTTTAATATCATATTTCAACATTATTTTGCATTATATAATTTTGTACAAGAGCAATGCCATGGCTCATTTTGAATTATTGCGTTTCTTGGCCTTTTATACACCCATTTGGTTTTAAAGAGCTATCATAAGGATAATGATAGTTTTGGATAATGATTAGGAACAAGGGCACAGGAGTCCGGCTGTGCCCAAATCCCAACTCTGCTACTTGTTGAGAGTATTACCTTGGGTGAGTTAATCCATCTCAGTTTACTGTCAAGAAAATGGGGATGAGTACTCACAGTTGTTGTGATGCATGAAAGCTGCTTAGCACATAATAGTGCTTAATAAACGGGAGCTACTATTATGTCTGAGAGCTACATTATTATTATTAGCTCCATTATTTTGACTAATAAAAGTATTAACATCACAGCCACAGCAAAGAAGTTGCTCCCAAGTGAACTTGAAGAGTAGCTTACCTTTCCTGGATTAGATGGGGTAAAGAGTAGGGGAACAGCTTCTTTTAGCTGTCCCACAAGCATTTCTTCCCTTCATACTGCTTGGGCTCCTTGCTGGTGAAGGACGTGCCATTGACAGATGCCACAGAAGTGAATGTTTCTGAGTCTTTAACTGTGCTGACATAGGCTTACAGAATAAAGACCCCTTTTAAAATATAAATGGTGCTTTAACAAAGTTTTAAAATCCCTTTTTGAAACCTAAGTTCCTTGATTCCAGATTTACTGATGAGAACACTCTAAGATGATCAGTGATTCTCAATAGTGGCTGGTGGCCACCCAGGTTCAAAGGTGGGCAAATTGTTCAGCTTTTCTGTGCTGCAGTCTCCTTATTTGTGAAATAGGAGTAATAATAAATAGCACATCTACCCTCTGGGTTGTGTGAGGACTAATTGCGATAAACCACGTTGAACACTCGGCCCTCAAGATAAGCTGGTGTTAACAATTGGTTTTGATTATTAATAGTGCCTGTTCTCTCTCCACAGACGGAGCTTATAATGGATGCTGCCCATAAACAAAAGGGCTTACAATTCAAGAAAACCATGGATGTGAGTCTCACTATGTTGCCTTTTTTTTTTGTAATGGTGACATTTTCTGATATCCTGTGCTATGTGTCAACATATTCCTGAAAATAACATTAGTGCAGTGTTTTAGAGAAAACAGTTTTTGGTGGTTTGACTTTCTATTTAAGGCCTTGGAAAGGTTGAGGATGAAATCAGACAGAAGAAATACAATGATGTTATCTTTCTGGCAACCTGGGAAGGTATAGCAAGTCAACTTAAATATTTCAGACCAGGGCATATATACTTTATGATGTCTTTTATCTTGTTGGGTTTGAGCTTCTTCCCTGTTAAGACTGTTTTGAATCTTGATTTCTTACCTATTTTTATTGAGTTTTAAGATATCTGCAAATAGTAAAAGCCTCCTTTACTTTAAGTAATTTATTTTAAAAATGCTTAACAAGATAGAACTAAGAGAAGTTGCTGGGGACCTCACACTAGCTTTTCATGAATCTCTTAACAATGAAACTTTGTTACTGGAACATCTGTGACTCCATCTTTGTACAGAAGTATCATCGTGATATTCTATAACTATGACATCATATCTGGTAACTTGGTCAAAAAAGAAAATGTCACCAATGTTGATGGCATATGCAGTCTGTTCTGCTTTTTTTTCTTTGATGCAGAGCACCTGAAAAGCGATTGATAAATAGGGAATGATGTCAGTGTAATGCAGAAATGGTGTTGGTTGATATATGATTACTCCCAGAACTTTTATGTTTTGAGCAATCTAGGGAAAGCTCTCTCACAATTAAAGAGAAAGCCTTATTGAAATATAATTTTCCTATTTCCTCTACCTACATTTAGAGCCATAACAGTGTTAAAATTTTTGCTTCAACTGTCAAAAGTAATTTAGAAAACTCAGAAGAGAAAGGAAGACTATTGTATTTACTCATTTTTTGCTTGGTGTGTGTTTTTTCTTCTGCTGTTCCAAGGTTTCTTCTTTTATAATTTTCTTTTGCTTGGAGAACTTCTTTAGCCATTCTTCAGGGTAGGTCTGCTAGTGATAACTACTCTTAGTTTTCCTTTAGTGATTTCCTCTTCATTCTTAAAGGATATCTTCGCTGGGTATAGGATTGTGTGTTGACAGTTCTTTTCTTTCAGTACTTGAAAAATGTTGTGCCACTTCCTCGTGGCCTCCATAGTTTCTGATAAGAAAGCTGCTGTAATTCAAACTGATTTTCTCTTATGGATAAGGTGTCATTTCTGCTTTAAGATATGATATTTTCTTTTTTTAGTTCTCAGAAGTTCACTTCCGTGTCTTGTCATGGATTTCTTTGGCTTTATCTTGTTTGGGGTTTGATCAGCTTCTGGAATCTGTAGGTTTATATCTTTTGCCAAATTTGGAAAGTTTTCAGCTATTCTTTCTTTCTTTTTTTTAAACTTTTTATTTTATATTGGAGTATAGCCGATTAACAATGTTGGGATAGTTTCAGGTGCACAGCAAAGGGACTCAGCCATACATATACATGTATCCGTTCTCCCCCAGACTCCCCTCCCATCCAGGCTGCCACATAACATTGAGCAGAGTTCCCTGTGCTATACAGTAGGTCCTTGTTGGTTATCCATTTTATTTTTTTTTTAAATATTTATTTATTTATTTATTTAGGCTGTGCCAGGTCTTAGTTGCAGCATGAGGAATCTTCATTGCAGCATGCAGGCTCTTTAGTTGTGGCATGTGGACTCTTAGTTGCAGCACGCATGTGGGATCTAGTTCCCCAACCGGGGATTGAACCCAGGCCCCCTGCATTGGGAGCGAGGAGTCTTACCCCCTGGAGCACCAGGGAAGTCCCGGTTATCCATTTTAAATATAGCAGTGTGTTAATGTCGACCCCAAACTCCCTAACTATCCTTCCCCCCTGGTAACCATAAGTTCATTCTCTAAGTCTGTGAGTCTGTTTCTGTTTTGTAAATAAGTTCATTTGTATCATTTCTTTTTAGATTCCACATGTAAGGGATATCATCTGATATTTCTCTTTCTCTGTCTGACTTACTTCACTCAGTATGACAATCTCTAGGTCCATCCATGTTGCTGCAAATTGCATTATTTCATTCTTTTCATCAGTCATTATTTCTTCAAGTACTTTTTCAGCCCACCTTTCTCTCCTAGGATTCCAAGGACATGAATGTTAGATCTTTTGTTATGGTTCCAAAGGTTCATGAGGTCCTGTTCATTTGTTTTTCAGCCTATTTGCTCTCTGTTTTTCAGATCAGGTAAATTCTATTGTACTATCTTCCAGTTCACCAATTCTTTCTTCTGTCTCTTCCATTCATACGTCCATCCTTTCATTTAGTATATTTTTCAGTTCTAAAATTTCCATTTGGTTCTTGTTTATATCTTCTGTTTCTTTGCTGAGATTTTCTTTTTCTTTTCTAAGACTATCTATTTTCTCATGTTTCAAGTGTGTTTGCAAATGTTTATTGAATATTTTTATGATGGCTGCCTTAAAATCTTTGTCAGATAATTGTAACATCTCTGTCATCTTGGTGTTGACATCTATTGATGATCTTTTTTCGTGCAGTTTGAGATCCTCCTGGTTCTTGGTATAAGTGATATTCAATTGATCTTGGACATTTTAGGTATTCTGTTGCAAGACTCTGGATCTTATTTAAACCTTCTATTTTAGCTGGCTTCCTCTGACACCACTCAAGCAACTGAGGTGAAGTGCCACCACATTACTGCTATGAGGGGTTCCAGGCCAGGTTCCCCACCTTGGCCTCCACTGACACCATAGGGTCAGTGTGGCCTTGTTACTACTGGGGGTTGATTAAAGTTCTGAATCCCCATTAGACTTCCTCTGACACCACTGCAGCAGGGAGGGGGTGCACCTCATTACTGCCAGGTGGGGGTGGTGGAAGTCCAGGCTCCCCACAGAGTCTCCACTGGCTCTGTGTGTGGGGCTTGTGGGGCTTTGTTACCTCCTGGTGGGAATGAAGGTCCCAGTCCCCTATTGGTCCTTCTCTGATACCACCTCAGCAAGGGAGTTGGGAACCGCATTATAGCCTGGTGAGGGTGGAAGTCTAGACTCCCCACTTGGCCTTTGCTGGATGTGTGGTAGGTGGGAGGGGGCATGGTTTCTTTATGTGGTGTTTGACTGCTGTAGAATGTGGAGGCTTCTGTCCTGCTCTGCTGCCCCTTTTCTGGTCTTTTGGCTAGAGAGGGGAGGTTTTCATTGAGACTTTCTTTTTTGTTTATGCCCATTGGCATTTCTTGGTTGTCTGCTGCTTTGGCATTCATTCTGTGATATAAGGCCCAAAGAAAACCCAGGGCACTCACTTCTAGGTTTCTCTTTGAGATCAAGGACATTAGCTAATCTGCCTTCATCTCTCCACCTTTCAGAATCTTATGTTTGTTTTATGTAGAATGTCCAGGGGTTTTAGTTATACTTGTGTGGAGGAATAGGGAAGAGTACATCTGCTCCATCTTCTCTGGAGCCCATATAACCTTTTAAAAAGATATTTTACGATATGCTTTTAGAGCCATAAATGTGATCATACCCCATCAATCTTACGCTAAGAATCTAAGACTCTATCTTTAGGAAATCATCCAAAATAAGAAAAACAAAATGCACTACCATGTTCACTACCTATAATGAAAACTATAATGTAAGTGATTTAGTGACAAAAATGGAGAAAGATTAAATTGTGTAACCTTTAAAAATATGATTATGAGGACTATTTAACAACAGAGAAAAAGTGCTTAATATGTCATATTAAAAAAAATAATGCAAGAAAGAGAAAGATTGATAACTGACATTAAAATTTAAGACTTTTTGGGACTTCCCTGGTGGTCCAGTGGCTAAGACTGAGCACTCCCAGTGCAAGGGGGCCTGGGTTTTTTCCTTGGTCAGGGAACTAGATCCCACATGCCACAACTAAGAGTTCTCAGGCCACAACTAAGAGTTCACAAGCTGCAACTAAAAAATCCTGTGTGCAGCAACTAAGACCCAGTGCAGTCAAAAAAAAAAAGTATAAAAAAAATTTAAGACTTCTTTAGAGCAAAAGAAAAAAATATCATCTTATACATGATATCAAATGGGGAAAAATATTAGTAACTTATATAATTTACAACCAGTTAGTGTTCCTAGTATAGACTGAACTCTTAAAACTCAATTAAAATGAAGAATGCTCCAAAAAAAAATGTAGGTAAAAGACATGAAGTAGAAATGACATATCACCTTAGTAATGAAATAAATACAAATAAAACAAGGCATATGCCAACATTCTCAACTCTAGTATTAGAAAACGTTAAAAACATTGTCTTATTTTGGTGTTGGTAAGAGCATGAGGCCATATACCCTCACGTACGTGTTTATAGGAGTATGAATTAGTGAAAACAATTACACTTCTAGGAATCCGACCTGTAAATTCACACTACCCAAAATAAAAATCAGAGTATTTTTATGTTATACAAAATGGGAGATAAGGTAAATGTCCACCAGTAGAGAGTTGGTTAAGAAAATTATGGCATATATATATATGTATGTGTGTATATTTACAACCATTAAAAGTGTTCAGCTACAGCACAGCAAAGGAAACCAGAAACAAAAAGAAAAGATAACCCATAAAATGGGAGAAAATACTTGCAAATGAAGTGACCGACAAGGGATTAATCTCCAAAATATTCAAACAGCTCATACAGCTCAATAACAAAAAAACAAACAACCCAGTCACAAAATGGGCAGAAGATCTAAATAGACATTTCTCCTAAGAAGACATACAGGTGGCCAAAAAGCACATGAAAAGATGCTCAACATCACTAATTATTAGAGACATGCAAATCAAAACTACAATGAGGTATCACTTCACACTAGTCAGAATGGCCATCATCAAAAAATCTACAAACAATAAATGCTGGAGAAGATGTGGAGAAAAAAAGGAATCCTCCTACACTGTTGGTGGGAATGTAAATTGTAATGTGGAGAACAGTATGGAGGTTCCTTAAAAAACTAAAAATAGAACTACCATATCATCCAGCAATCCCACTCCTGGGCATGTATCTGGAGAAAACCATAATTTGAAAAGATACGTGCACCCCAATGCTCATTGTAGCACTATTTACAATAGCCAGGACATGGAAACAACCTAAATGTCCATCAACAGAGGAATGGATAAAAAAGATGTGGTACATATATACAATGGAATATTACTCAGCCATAAAAAAGAACTAAATAATGCCATTTGCAGCAACATGGATGGACCTAGAGATTGTCATACTGAATGAAATAAGTCAGACACAGAAAGACAAATATATGATACTGCTTATATGTGGAATCTAAAAAAAGGGCACAAATGAACTTATATACAAAACAGAAACAGACTTAACAGATATTGAAAACAAACTTATGATTACCAGCAGGGAGAGGAGGAGAGGGATAAATTGGAAGATTGGGATTGACATACACACACTACTATATATAAAATAGGTAACTAATAAGGACTTACTGTATGGCATGGGGAACTCTACTCAATACTCTGTAATGACCTATATTGGAAAAGAATCTAAAAAAGAGTGGATATATATGTATATGTATAACTGATTCACTTTGCTGTACAGCAGAAACTAACACAACATTGTAAATCAACTATACTCCAATAAATTTTTTTTTTAAAAGTGTTCAGCTACAGGCTTCATGCTTGATACAGAGAAATGTCTATAAGATATTGTTGCATAAGAAAAGAATTGTTGCATGAATATCTTATGTGCTTGTAATTAAGAAAAGTTATGAACTTTTGTTTCTGTGTGTGTGTAGCACAGAGAATTATAAGGTTGTTTACTGAAAGGTTAACCCCAACTGAACTGCAGAGGATGCTGAGAAATGTAGGAAAGCACGTGAGATATTTGATGAGCACAAACCATCTCTGCAAAGGTGTCTTGATTCTTAGTCAAGCATTTTTTGGGGGAAGTATCATTTTTATTTATTAGCCAACTGATTCACAGCTTTGCTTTGTTTGAACAAGTTAAGTCTTTGCTTCAAGAGTTGAAACAGAAAATTATTTGATTCACTAACTGTAGTTTGTGAACTGTTTTCATACTGCTGATAGTAATGGTAGCACAGCAGAGACCACGGCCTACTTTTAAACTAGCTAAAACAGAATTCTATAAATCAAGAAGGAACATGACTATCCTTGAGCTACAGAAATGATGGGATTGATGCCCTCCCCACTGTCCACATGCTATGAGGAGGCACGTTAGAATATTGAAACATAGTTATAGTTACCAGGACCAAGTGATTGCATCTAAGTTCTGAGGGTTATGAATATTACATATTCACGTCCTATAGTTACATAAGTGTTTGGTTTTGCCTATTTCAAATTCCATCTTTTGTTTCAGTAAATTTTTAAAGCTCATATACTTTGTTTTTGCCAAATAGGCGTTGTTACTTCCTTGATCAGGTTGCCACTACATACATGATTTGGAAAAGGGCTGGAGAGACCTTCCAAAGATAGATAAGAAAGAGCGTGTCCTCTGAGTGCCCCCAGTCTAGTGGTGATCAGAGCCCTAATCAGTGTGCCCTCTTCTTTCCTGGGCGTGGGGGGCTAGGGTGGCTGCTCCTCAGGGTCACAGTCTGCTTATCTGTTTTGATCCTCTTTTGGCTCATAACTACAAAGGCAAAGAAGAACTACGAGCAGAAATGCCGAGACAAAGATGAAGCAGAGCAGGCTGTCCACCGGAGTGCCAACGTGGTAAACCCGAAGCAACAAGAAAAGGTACCCGGGAGAGCAGACAGCCTGAAAAATCTGAGATTTACATTTATCAAGCTAAAGCCAATTAATAGTCTTAATAAAAAATGGACTTGCACTCTAAGCTCCTGGCAATACCCTCCTTCAGGCCATTAGAGTCCCCCTAGCCAGAAAAACCCTTGTCCTACTTTGGGGGTTGGGGAAGAGCTAGAGAAGCATAGCCACAGGGGAGGGGGTTCTGAGGTTTTCATCTTTTTTCAAAACTCAGCTCATGTATTCTTTATAGCTAGGCTGCCTCCTGCTTGGGTGTTTTATAAATTTAATTTTATAAAATCTGGATATAAGATGGTCAGCAATCAGAAGGTAGGGAGGGATATGTTTTTAGGAAGATGTAGGGTAAGATGCTTGATGGCTATTTTCCAATGGCGTTAAGATTAGAGGGCAAGTTGAATGATTAACTCATGAGAGAAATATAGGTTAGACTTGAACTAGAACTTGTCTCTTCTCAGTTATTGCTTTAAAATCTGTTTTGCCTTTAGAAGCCTAGCCCAGCATTCCTGACCTCTTTTTTGTTTGTTTGTTTTTGTTTTTGTTTTGTCCTCACAGCTTTTTGTGAAACTGGCAACTTCAAAGACTGCAGTAGAAGACTCAGGTGAGGGGTCTGGGGGGAGGATTGTGGTGGGGCTTATGTTATCCTAAATCTGTCTGAGAAAGGTAGTTTTATATACCATACAATAGTGAGTATATACATATACAGTAGGATTAACAAGGTATGAGAAGGGAAGGAGGGAGAAACAGAGGGAGGGAAGAGAGGGGGGAAGGGAGAGTATATCGGAACCCGGGAGAGTGGGAGGAAGCAAATGAGGCAGCAGTTTCTGGCCATTGCTGCCTTAGGTCTTGCTGCCTGACAGGTGACTGACGGTGGGGGTGGGGGGAGAGGGGGGGTCAAGTGGCAGCTGCTTTGTGACCAGGTGCTCACTCTGATTTACTGGGAACATCTATCTTAAAACCGCTTTTCAGCCCTGATAACTCTTCTCTGCTGTGAAAGAAACAGCCAAGTTGTGAGGCCTTGTCAGCACTGAAGTCTAAAATCCAAACCAAGTGTTTGCAAAGGCTTCTAATTCCCAGAGTTTCTTGCTGGAGACAAGCCTCTCACAACCGTGGTCACTTAAGTTTCTAAATCCAAAACTGAAGTAAGAGGTGGAAGGAAACCCTGGCTGAGGTTCCTTGTCAGCTTTCACTTCTCCTTCCTTGGAGCATTTCTGGCTAATTGCTTGGTTTTTCTTTAAAAAGAATGTGATGCCCACCTTTGCTTATTTTTCACAAAGATATGATAGAGGGTGAGATGTAATTATGGCCTTCCAGCGTTCAGAGCTCCCGGGAGCCCTGTGAGCTCCCGGAGGGGCCTGAGGGCTGGGTCTGCGAGCCCCCTCCCATCCAGTTTCCAGACCCAGGCCCCTCCCCTCCATTGCAGACAAGGCGTACCTGCTGCACATCAACACTCTGGATAAGGTCCGTGAAGAGTGGCAGAGCGAACACATCAAGGCCTGCGAGGTACCTGGAACCCGAAGGGCGGGCCTTCCTTCCTCTACTTCTGTAGAATTACTTGAGGGCAAATTAGAAAGAAACTGTGGGTCCCTCCTAAAAGACTCTTTTCTGCTTTACTTCCTTAATTCCACAATCTAATGGAAAAGCCTGAAATAAGGGCATTTTTATATGGTTTTAAAACATGCAAAGCAATATCATATACATCTTATGGATGCATACATATTGTCAAAATCTGCATAGGAATGATAAAATTTAGGATAATGGTTATCTCTGGGGGAGGAGGAACATGGTAGAGATTGAAGAAGGCACACAGAGGCTTTAACAGAATCTGAAGCAAATATGGCCAAAAGTTTTGACAAAGCTGGATGGTTGGTATGTGGGTCTTCCTAATATCACTCTCTATGATTCTGTCTACGTGAAATATTCTATAATAAAAATAATGTAATATTCATATACAGTACTTATATACCGTGTATGAATAATAAAATATTTATAGATGAAATAGTGTATTTGCTTCAAAATACTCCAGGGAGTAGGTGAGTTGGTAGGGAAATAGGTAAAACAGTCAGTTGTGAGTGGATAAATGTTTCACCTGGTGATGGGTACATGGGGATTCATTATGCTATTCTCTCTACTCTTGTATATGTATAAAGTTTTACATTATAAGGTTTAAAATGTAATAGTTTTGTAGTCAACATTTTAAAAATACTTTAATATATAACATCCAATGTTGAATAGTATAGCGTCCACTTTATAGAATAGTTTGATTTTCTATAAGTTGTATTTGCTTATATCCAAAAACTATTGTTCAGGAAGTGACTTTTTTTTTTAATCTTTTTTTTATTTTTTATTTATTTTTTGGCTGTGTTGGGTCTTCATTTCTGTGTGAGGGCTTTCTCTAGTTGTGGCAAACGGGGGCCACTCTTCATCGCGATGCACGGGCCTCTCACTATCGTGGCCTCTCTTGTTGCGGAGCACAGGCTCCAGACGCGCAGGCTCAGTAATTGTGGCTCACGGGCCCAGTTGCTCTGCGGCATGTGGGATCTTCCCAGACCAGGGCTCGAACCCGTGTCCCCTGCATTGGCAGGCAGACTCTCAACCACTGCGCCACCAGGGAAGCCCCTCAGGAAGTGACTTTTTTTTTTTTTAATTAATTTATTTCATTTATTTTTGGCTGTGTTGGGTCCTCGCTTCTGTGCGAGGGCTTTCTCTAGTTGCGGCAAGCAGGGGCCACTCCTCATCGCGGCGCGCGGGCCTCTCACTATCGCGGCCTCTCCTGTGGCGGAGCACAAGCTCCAGACGTGCAGGCTCAGCAGTTGTGGCTCACAGGCCCAGTCGCTCCGCGGCACGTGGGATCCCCCCAGACCAGGGCCCGAACCCGTGCCCCCCACATTGGCAGGCAGACCCCCAACCACTGCGCCACCAGGGAAGCCCGGAAGTGGCTTTTAAAACAACTTTTTTATTAAGGAAATTTCAAACATACACAAGGATGAAAGACAAGTGCAAGGGCCCCCATGTACTCATCAACTAGCTTCAACAATTGTGACCGTCTTGCCAGTTGAATTCACTCATTCTGGGAGGGGGTGAGAAGGAGGGCAACTCTTTGAATTGGAGGCTCTGGCAGGCTGCCCAGGTACAGATGCCCATTAGGCAGTTGGAAATGTGAGCTGGAATTCAGGTTAGAACATTGATGTTTAGGTTCATCATCACCTCTTACCTTCAGAACTATATCCAGTCCTATTTGTGTTAATATGTTATTAGAATCCATTTGCATTCTTTGCCTGAGTAAGAGTTTATGAGCTTCCTTGGTGGTGGGTGGGAGTGCACTAAATGAGACAATAAGCTTACAGGTAATTCAAGGTTGAAATTGTTTCTTAAGTCATAGCCAGTCTAGACAGATGGCCCCTTTCTCTGCATATGTACCTGTAGTTTTGTTTCTATAGGTGTTTGAGACTCAAGAATGTGAACGAATAAACTTCTTTCGGAATGCACTGTGGTTACACATGAATCAGCTGTCACAACAATGTGTCACAAGTGATAACGTAAGTCAGAGGCATCCACGGAGGATGCTTTGCATATAAGATTCAGTAGAGTGGAAGGAACCATAAGCATTTATTAGTTCACCCCCCTCATTTGAGGCCCAGGTAGGTACCGTGACTGGCCCAAGGCCACACGGTGAGTATGGACCCAGATAAACACCTAACCTGCCTGACTCTTGTTTCACTTTACCACCATGACTTTCTCTCTGAGAAATTCAGGGTTAGAGCACGAGAGCAGAGAAGGGAGACCCAAATGCAGTTTAATTTATGGAAAACAGAGATGTCACCAAATGAATGTGAGTCCCAGAGACTGCTCCAGTCTGAAACGGGGTCACTCCTGGACGGCACCAAGGACTAGCAGACTGAGCCATGCCCAGGCTAACGGTCTTTCCAGGGCTCAGGATTTACTTCAGCAGTGTTCCAGGGCCATTCGTGATCCAGGTGTAACTTGTACACAGCAACTGTCATGGGTTCCCAGGTCTCAGAGGGACATGAATCAAATTATCACAACCTTCTTTCCTAAGAAATAGCCACCCTCGCTTAGATGGAACATTCACTTTAGAAGAATAATTAAACACCCAGAAAACAAGTAGGATTGACTGGAAGAACTTTTCTCCTATTGTCTTTGCATTTATGTGTAGAATTGGTCATGGGACTTGGTATCTATTTTCTTTGTCCCATCAGTAGTTTAAAAAAAAGAAAAAATCTTTCCACCAAGGTTTCTGTGCTGCTATAAAAAAAAAATCTATATTTTTTGTCGTCTTCAAAAAAAAATTTAAATGCAGATATGCATCAGAGAAATCCCTTTATATGAGTCCAGGACTTGGGAATGTCTTCTTTTTTCTTTTCAAAGCAAAATTTGGAAAACAGCCATTCATTAAACCTCCTACTTTAATAAGCTGTGTCACCATTTTTATGGACATATACCTCTACCTTGATTTATCTTCTTTTTGTTAGATGTATGAAGAAGTCCGTAAGAGTTTAGAAATGTGCAGCATTGAGAAGGACATTGAGTACTTTGTGAATCAACGCAAAACTGGACAGGCTCCACCAGGTGAATGGATCTGTGGGGTGGGGGGTTAATTAAGCAGTTCTATTAGTCTTTCTTGTCACAGGTCATTGAGAATGGAAGTCATCAGCCTCTTAATGTGTTATGTCTTGATAATTCCCTAGCACCCATCGTGTACGAGAATTTCTACTGCCCCCAGAAGAATGCAGCCCCACCAGGAAAGCCTACAGGGCCTAACTTGGCAAGGTAATATCCAGCTTTCTTTCACATGAAGAAAAGTACTTTGGGGGACTTCCCTGGCGGACCAGTGGTTAAGACTTCGTGCTTCCACTGCAGGGGGCGCAGGTTTGATCCCTGATCAGGGAACTAAGATCCCACATGCCGCAGTGTGGCCAAAAAAAAAAAAAAGAAAAGAAAAGTACTTTTAAAGAACATTTTTATTTTTAGTGTTCCAGTTCTAATATGGACGTATTAGAATCAGGACATACCTACCATTGCATTTGCTTAGTGAGGCTGCTAGGTTTTTGGAAATAGCATTTTTAGGACAAATGTTAAATGGGTTGTACTAGTCATAGTTCAAGGGGGATTGTGTCATGCTTGAGTGTAATTATTATTACTCATGCATGAATCCTATACCTTTCTTGTAGAAAGCAAGAGTTGGCAAACTCTGGCCCCCTGTGAGTCAAATCTGACCTACCTGTTTTGGTAGGGCCTGCAAGTTAAGAATAGTTTTCATGTTTTTAAATGGTTGAAAAAAATTGAAAGGATACTATTTTGTGACATGTGAAAATTACATGAAATGCAAACATCAGTGTTCATATGTAGAGCTTTGTTAGAAAATGACTGCACTCATCTGTTTCCATTCTGTCTACGGCTGCTTTCTCATTGGAGCTGAGTAGTAATGAGATAGAAATGCTGTGTGGCCAGCAAAGCCTAAATCATTTGCTTTCTGGCCCTTTACAGAAAAAGTTTGCTGCCTTGATATAAAGGATTCTGAGGGAAGAGAAACTTCTGTTTCATATACAGTCACCTCGAAGTCTAAGCTGTTGAATTTTCAGTCCAGTTTTTAAAAAGATCAGGGAATGTTTGAGGGGGAAGTGCAAGTTCATCACCAGCGTTTAAGAATGCCAAGCACTGCTCAAAGCAGTAACTTTGAATTAGTTCCTTTAACCCTGACAGCAAGGTAGGAACTGTTTGACTTCCCATTTTGCATCAAGGCGATCAGAAACTCTTGCCCACGTGACCACATGACTGAGATTTCTGGGCTGCGGGGCAGGGCTCTGTGCATCCTGCTCCCCAGCATAATGTAGTGTCTGCAGCCTGGATCCAGGAGGTCAACGCTGCAGAGCTTTTGCTTCATCTGAACTTTTCTTAACCCTCCAGAGCAGAAACCAGATCTGATTAGCATGCAGTGTTTGTAGAGTGAAGTAGAAATTTAGAAAAATAACAAGAACTTAACTGAAAGATTTTGGTTTTCATTTCTTACAGGAGAAGACCTCTCCCAATTCCTAAAAGTTTACCAGGTAAAGACTGTTTGAAATCTTAGGTCAGGTATTATTTAAGGTTGAGTAGCTAAAATTTTGAAATAAAAGGAAAGAAGGGAATAAATAGAATCAAATTTCCAAGAGAATGAACCTATTATTAGAAACTATAATACTGTTTGTCACAGAGTGGAATTTGTTAATTCATGGTCTATTTTATAGCTTATCCAAGAGAATTCAGCTACTCAAGTACCAAAAGAAACTTACTAGGCATTCTTACTAAGAGATTATTTCTCTTATTTCTCCTATTATTTCTCTCTTGGACCATGAGAACAGCAAAACTGAGATATAGTTTCCTTTGGATTACACAGAAATATAATTTATAGAAGATGTCTGGAAACATGTAACCTAATATTATGTATTTTGTACACTGCCTATAATTGGATCTTTCACTGAGCACCGTGGTCTCTTTTTCTCTCTGAACTCCTATGATACCTCTGGGAGAACCACACACTTAATGCTTTTTGTTAATTTGTATTTCCTGGATAATTACAAGATCCTTAAGGGCAGGCACTTTGTTTTCTCCTGAATCAGTCGCAAAACATAACACAGTATTGGGCACATAGTAGGTGCTCAACAAATACCTATTATTTGAATAAAAGAAAGATATGCCTATCTATGTTCAAAGGAAGAGGGAAGAGACATCTTGGGCTGCATTTAGCATCTTAGCAAAAATTTAGTGACTGAAAAAAATTTAGTGGCTGAAATTACATCTTTGAACTAGATAAGGATTTAAGTTAATTGATTTCTTGTTACCTCATAATTACCACTTGATACTGTGGGACTTACTTTTGTCCATTTTTGAAGATGATTTTACTGTGGGGACTGCTATCTGAGCATGGTTGAAAAATGGCAAAGAAATCATAATAAGGATTTCCAATATGTTTTCTGACTTGTAGTTATGACTATTATTTGTAGGTTCTGTTGCCAGATATGTTTTCTTCTTACAAAATGGCAGTCACCAGACTCTGAGTGGGATGCCTTGATTTGAAAAGGGCTAAGATATTATCATGAAAAAATGTTAACTTAATGTTGCTCTGTGTTCTGCCCTTTGCAGATGACCCTGATTATTCTTTGCTTGATAACTACAATTTGATCTATCAGTAACATGAATGGTAAGAACCTTTCATCTTCACAGAATCAAGTTGCGTTTAGACTGGTGATTGTATTTTTGAAGTGTCTGAAGCTTCTTTATAACGTCACTGCAGGCAAACAAGGCCTTGCATCAGGCCTTGCACCGGTTGGCATGGTGCCCCTGCAGGATGGCCTCTGGTTCCCACAACTGAAAGGGGACCGAGACCACTCCATACCTACTTAAATGAGGGTAATTCCCCTTCTTTATTCTGTAACTCTTTATTTGCTCTTATTAATCTCTTTCATGGCTATTACACACCTATCCTTAAGGCAGTGCTACAAACGAATACACCTACTCCTCACTGTTTAAGTAATTTAGCCTCTAGTGCTCTGCCCCATTCCCCAAAGGGGAAAAGTCAAGTAAAAAGAAGTCAGTGAAGATAAGGCAGGTGATATCATGCTCAGCAAATACACAAGAGCATCGAAGGGGTCATCCTGCACCGGATTATTAGTGCTCTGAACTAGTTAGTAAACCAGAGGGATTCCTAGAGCCCAGCTACTAAGCCAACTGCGGCTGCAAAGGTGATTCTTCCCATTCGGCACTCAGGAGCTTGCAACATGCCCCAGGTCAATATCAGTCTTCACAGCTGGAAGGAATATCTCTGAAGCCAAAACAGCAAGACTAAATGAAACTCATCACGAACTGTAATTCTTTTAACCCAAATGGGCATATATTTGCATATATGAGCAAAGAAAAAATCTTAAAGGATATCTTCCTAAACAGATAATAGTTTTTCTTTTTGCTCATCCATGTGTTCTAATTTGTCTACAATGAAAATGTGTTACTTCTTTAATTAAAAACTGTTTTAAAGGCAGCGGCGCGGGTGGTCACGGGCTGCCAGGCCATGCCGCGCGGAGCTTGCGGCCGGCTCGCCTCGGCGCTGCGGGGGACACGCGCACAGCCGCCCGCGGTCGCCCAGAGGTGTGTGCACGCGTCCGTGTCACGGCCGTCCCCAGACCAGAGCGAGCGGACGCGGGAACCGCCCCGCGCCTTCGACCCAGCGCTGCTGGAGTTCCTGGTGTGCCCGCTCTCCAAGAAGCCGCTCCGATATGAAGCATCGACAAATGAACTGATTAACGAAGAGTTAGGAATAGCCTATCCAATTATTGATGGGATTCCTAATATGATACCACAGGCAGCTAGGATGACACATCAAAATAAGAAGCAAGAAGAAACGGAGCAGCATTAGATCATACGTAAAAACGACCACACACACAACTGAATTTTCTAAATACCATCCACCTTTTAAAAAGTCAGAGTGGCGGGTAATAAGTGGAGGGGAAGAATGTTTCTGTCTCTTCCTACGTCGACTGTCCTTATTCCGTTGGTCTCGTTAGCAGGGCTGTTATACTCGGCCTCCGTGGAAGAAAACTTCCCACAGGGCTGCACTAGCACAAGCAGCCTGTGCTTTTACAGTCTGCTCTTGCCGATTACCATACCCCTTTCTGTGTTCTTCCACCTTTGGACTTGGATGGGTATTAAACTCTTCGGGCATAATTAATACAACCAGAGCCATATCCTAAGGATAGGCTTGAGTGTCTGCCTCTGAAAGCTCAACTACATGGAAACACTGGACACCCACTTAATGTGCAAGAAAGATGCTTTGCCTAGCTTCTGTCAGAGGTTTAGGATTAGGGGAGGCTTAAGCTGCAGAGACTTCTTTATTGTACTTTGGTTCTGCCCTTGTTTTTTGAAGGTTCTTATTTATACCTGGGGTATCAGGAGAAACATTTCAACAGAGTGTCTTGTTGGAAATTAATAGCCCCAGCCATCATCTGATGACTTTATGTCTTATCCCATTCATAATTAAAAGTTACTAATTTGAAATCTTATATGTTTATTTTACATTCAGAGTCTGGTAAAGTCACATGTTAAGGATGACTGAAATAATTCCAGAGGAGCTCTGTTGGGGTAGTTGTAGAGAAATGGATTTGAACTAATGTGGTATAAAACTGTAATAAAATGGAAACTTCATGTATTTGCCAAAATTCTGAGTTTGTAAAATTACCTTCATTTCTTTGGCATCACATGCTTACATTAATAATAAAATAAGATATTGACATTTTCCATAAAACAATTTGTAGTTTTGTGGGGTTTTTATCCCCCTTTGGTCACTAGAGTATGATTCTAAGGAAGAGAAAATGTAAAATATTCTAAATTTTAAACTTAGAATATTTAGAGAGACACATAATAGCCAAAATAGAATAATTTCCCAGGAAAGTATGTGCCTCTGGAGGTAGAGGTGGGGTTGAAAGGTTTGCAAATAGCTAATTGTGTCCTACTGAGTTGAGGGCTACGTTTTGAGGCACATTTCAGTTTATTTTCCTGCCACAGGAGACCTATTTAAATAGCACTACTAAGGGCATGAGCATTTTGCACATTAATAGTTCCTGATTTTCCAGAACTTTCAACAAGATTGATGAGTACAATAACTCTTTCAGAAGTGTAACATAAATATTTCAGTAGTTACCCTAAAGAAACCTAAGAACTGAATATAACCTTAACTGATTCTTAATAGAACCTTAAAGTAGTTTAACAGAACCTTTAGATAGTGATTCTTCCCCTTCAAAAGACAATTAAAACGAGGTTGGATGTGTTTTCTGTTGCATTAATTCAATGTATATACTGTAGTACAAGTCATGTTTTAAAAACTACTCTATGGCAAGGACTTCCCTGGTGGCACAGCGGTTAAGAATCCGCCTGCCAATGAAGGGGACACGGGTTCGAGCCCTGGTCCGGGAAGATCCCACACGCCGCAGGGCAACAAAGCCCGTGTGCCACAACTACTGAAGCCCACCCACTCTAGGGCCTGCGTGCCACAACTACTGAGCCCACGTGCTGCAACTACTGAAGCCCGCGCGCCTAGAACCCATGCTCCGCAACAAGAGAAGCCACCGCAATGGGAAGCCTGCGCACCGCAACGAAGAGTAGCTCCCACTTGCTGCAACTAGAGAAGGCCCGTGCGCAGCAACGAAGACCCAATGCAGCAAAAAAAAAAAACCAAAAAAACCCTCCTCTATGGCAATATACAAATAACATGGAAGACAATAGAGGTACCCATCATTTCCTGAAATGGCATTATTTTTCTTTTTAATGTGCCCTAAATCTCACTATGGTCAGTGTAAATGAAAGAATTTTGCTGATAAAACAAGCACTGTATTCTGAAATCAACTGTGGTAATGATTGCACGATTCTGTGACTATACTAAATCCACTGAGTTGTACAATGTACATGGCTGAATTATATGCTATGCGACTTGTATATCAATAAAGCTGTTACCAAAAAAAAACAGAAAAAAAAAAAAAAACTGTTTTAAAGAGTTGGTCCTCTTGCGTATTCCTGATCTTAGGGTGTTCTTGGGAGTGACAGGAGGGGTGGGTAGGATTCAGGGAGTTGCAATGGAACTAGAAAGACCTTTCTCCCACCCTTCTTGGGTTGGTGTTGGTGATATTTACTGTCATTTATGAAACAAAACAGGTTTTAACAGCGCTCCGTGGTGGTTTTCCTCCAGTGTCCTCTACCACTGAAAAGTGCTTGGAAGTGGGCACATCAAACATTACTTGCCTGCACTCCTCTAAAACCACCCACTTTGTGACTTAACGGCCAATTAGCTGTTAGGGCAGAAGCCATGGTTTTCTTGATTAGACAGAAATAATCAGAAAGTATGATTTATATTTACATGTAAGTCTTTAAATTGCTTAAGAAGTGTGTTTATAATATTTAAGGAACTTTGCTGCGAAAGATAGTGGATATTGAAGACATAAAAAAGCGCATCCTCTAACTATATATACCTTTCTGACCAACAAACAAATTGTAGTCTTTACAACCAGTCATCACCTCTGCTTCATTTCATAAGCCTCTCTCTTTCTCATGGAAAGAGGCCTGGCCCATTCTGGAGGTAGAGCAAGAACATGGGAAATCAAGTGACTTGGTGTTCAAAAGTAGAACCTGCTCTCTAGAACACCATGCAGTGATGGCTATGTGGTGGGGCATCAGCAGCTCCAAGAGTTTCTTTTTTATTTTTTACCTTCCTTTTTTCCTCTCTCTCTTCTTCCTTCCCTCCCTCCCTCCCTTCCTTTTTCCCCCTTCCTTTCTTCCTCCCTTCCTTTCTCTCTCTCTCTCTCATTCCTCCCCACCTGTCCCTCCTCTCTCTTTTCCCTTCTGCCCTCCTCTCTTTTCCCTTCTTCCCTCCCCACTTTCTTCCTTCTCTTCTCTTCTTTTCGTTTTTCTTTTCCTTCCTTTCTTTCCCTCACCCATTTGGGTAAAGCATATATTCTAGTTGCTTAATAATAGCATTTGACCCAGCAACTGTAGTTCCTCAGAGCCCAAGAATCTGCTGTTTGAGTGTAAGATGCCAATACCAACACATTTACTGAAGTTTGATCATTTCATTGGGCCTCATTAGTGTCTGTGCCAGCTCAAGGAGTAGGAATTGAACATGTATAATTGACTGAATTTAAGAGAATTTTAAAGAGGGAGTCTACCTTTATTAGTAACTTAGTTAAGCGACATCACAACATTTAAAATAGTTTGAACCTTCGGAATTGACATTTAAATAGGAATCTTTAGGAATTTGCGATTTGTTCTGCAATTGTTGATTTTAGCTGCTATTCTTGTTTTTAATTCTAACATGTTTAGGTAAAGATAGATTATGACTTTTGAATTAAAAATATGTATATAAAAATATAAATGTATGTGTTATTTATCATAAAGCAATGTTTTTATTCCATTTTTCATCACTTGGAATACCCATTTCTCACTGTTTATTTTCCTTGGCCAAGCACATTGTTCTTGTTGAATAAAATCTCAATGTAGGAGCAGGGTGCTGATATGAATAGTTAATTCAAATGAAATTTCTTTATTATTTTCTTTCAGAAAACAAAGCTTTTTGTGGTTGGCGCTTCTGTGGCATGGAAGGAGGCACTTAAAGCAGCAGAATCTGTAGAAATTACATCAATCATGAAGACTTTGAAGTGAACCCTTGCTATAATTTTTTGATATTTTAAAATTTATCGTAGACATTTAGTTCAACTTAACCTAGTAGAGTTCTGCAGTTTTTAAAAGAAGTTTGCAAATTGCCCAACACTGAAGAATTATACTTTTCCAGTCAAGTTACTAAAGTTGTGAATGAACTGTGTTTTCTGCTTGATTCAAGAAAGTCTGTGGATTTGAAGCCTTGACTCTTGGGGGTTGGGGCAGGGATGGCTGCAGAGGAGTCTGAGCCAGCAACTCAGCAACTCAAGAAGCTCCTTTGCCTTTTGGGGGCAGCGTGGCTATGGAATTTACACAGTGACACATAGTCAGTGGCGTAAGATTTAAAATCACCTTCCTTTTTGGCTGGAAGGTTTAGAGGCCATCTGATAGCACTTTCTCACTTTACAGATGAGGAAATGAGTCCCAGAAGTGTGAAATCGATTTCCTTACAGTTCTCCCAGCTGACTAGGGACAAACGCAGAAGGAGAGTACAAGCTCATCCCCCATCACCATCCTTCTAACCCTTCCTGAGGCTGTGATGCGCATGTTGAAATTTAAGATGCCAAATGTTTTTGCCAACATCTTTTCACTCGGGAAAGTTACCAGGGTTAAAATGTCAGATTTATTTTTATATGGCTCACTGTGTGTACTGAACTACAGAGCACCATATTTAATCTAATCTAAGAAGCCATTCGTTGTAAAACATCCCCTTACCTTATATACCACTAAGAAAGTCAGTGGGGGAGTTGACACTTGTGACAATTAATGGCCAAGCCCATTGGAATTTGAGATGCTAAAGTGTGGGGGAAAAAGTACATCCTAGGATCAATGAAACATGGTATTTTGACTTTATCCCTGAAGAGAAGTTTAGACTTACAAAGCCAGTACTCAATCTTTGGTCTTCACAGAAAATCTTTCCCTTTCTAGATCCTGGAATTTTTAAAGTGTCAATCTTACCCTTTCACAAATATTTGGGTCTTCCTTTGGTCACCCACAAACAGCAGGGAGATTGGTCTAATATTCGCACACTGAGCAAATGGTACATTTTAGTTAATGACAAGTTAAAATAGCACTGGCATTTATTTGGGATGTTGTGAAATTCTGGTACCACAAAGAGCAGATACCTTCCTTTTCTGCTCTGTGCATAGCTTTCCCAGAACTATGGACAAAGTGATTGAAGGAAGATCGATTGTTTCCTCTTTTTATATAAGGTGCTGCTGAAAGTGGCAGCTTCTTGTCATGACCAGAAGCTTGCATCAGTTGGATAGTCTTTTGAAAAACTGAAGTTTGCAAAGGGTCATTGACTTCCCCAGATTGAACAGGCTCAGGAAATTTTCCTTTGAACTCAGAACATTCTATTTTTTAGTATTTTATTTATTGTTAGCAATTCCATAGGGATTTCAATTTTCTCTCTACTGATCAGTGTAACTGATGTAAAAATGTCTTAAGAATTGAAAATATTTTTATTTTATTGCTCTTCCAGTTCAATATGAAATAAAATAAAGGTTCTTGGTGATTTGGGATTTATTTTGCATTTTTGTGTTAATTGTATCTCTCTTCCAAGCTCTGTTTGACCCCTTGTCACATTTGCTATCATTAGACCACCATAGAAGGACAAACTGCTGGTCAGGGAAGCCAGGAGGAGACTGGCACCAAGCCACTTCCTACTAACCCTTCAGGTGCCAGATGCAGGGTCCCTTCCTCGGGGAAGCATGTTCCCTGCCTCCAGGCTTGGTGGGATCCCACTGCTGTCTCCTTCCCCACTCTCACATTTTCCTTGTTATTACAGGATTCACTCTTGAAATTAATTGTTCAAAGTTTGGCTTCCCTCCTAGACTGTAATCTCCATGAGAGCAGGTCCCTCTTATCATTTTTCCTGCTACATCCCCAGAACTTAACACATAGTAGTAAATATGAAAGAACTAGTGGCCTAGAAGAAGATAACGTAGCTAGAGAAACAACCAGTTGAGAGAGAAGTAGGAGTGTAAAGGGAAGCCAGTCAAATAAGTTTACATGATGAATTTAGTAAGTATGAGCTGTTCTGCAGACTGTCAGCACCTTAATTTGGGTTCCAGCAGAAGCAGACCCTGGGATAAAGATTTTTTTTTTTTTAATTATTAGCACCTTTAATTATTATTTATTTATTTATTTATTTATTTTTTGGCTGTGTTGGGTCTTCGTTTCTGTGCGAGGGCTTCGTCCAGTTGCGGCAAGCGGGGGCCACTCTTCATCGCAGTGCGCGGGCCTCTCACCATCGCGGCCTCTCTCGTTGCGGAGCACAGGCTCCAGACGCGCAGGCTCAGTAGTTGTGGCTCACGGGCCCAGTTGCTCCGCGGCATGTGGGATCTTCCCAGACCAGGGCTCGAACCCGCGTCCCCTGCATTGGCAGGCAGACTCCCAACCACTGCGCCACCAGGGAAGCCCGTGGGATAAAGATTTGAATGCAGGTACTTTTTCTGGGTGGTGATCCCAGAATGCACCAGTATGGAAGTGGGGAAGTAAGAGAGCGAAGGGAAGGAAAGCAAAAAAAAATGTTCATTATCAAGCAAGTTACCACTGTGGGCAATGAACTTCAGCTGCTGGGACTCTTGGGCGACAGTGTGGGACCCACACCTCAGAAATAGCTCACCTGAGGGGAGGGAGCTGGGATAGTCATTCACCAACTCCCACCAGTCACAGGTAGAGGGCTGCTCCTAGGAGGTATTGGTTCCCTGGCATTTCTGTCTTGCCATGAACACCAGCAGAGTGGGTTCCAGCAGGCCGAGAGTCCTCACATGGTTCCTGGCAGTTGGAAGCTGGGCTGGCATGTGGGGAAGTGATAGGTACTGAGGGGAAGTGGATGGGGTGCTGGCAGTGCTGACCCCTGCACGGCTCAGGTCCACCCATGCCCACATGCACTTTACTGCATCCTGTCACCACTTGTCCCAGTTTCCAAAAGACACACACACACACGCACACACCCCAGGAAGTTTAGTAGGACGAGCTCTAGTCCCTGCTGCTACAGATGGTCCTGAGTCTATAACTGATATTCATCATCTCCTTCCTCTACCACCGTGTTATGGAGTGAGTTGTATTCCCCCAAATTCATATGTTCAAGTCCTAGCCCTCAGCACCCCAGTGACCGTTTTGGAGATAGGGCCTTTCAAGAGGTGATTAAGTTGAAGTAAGGCCGTTGGGGTGGGGCTCTGATCCAGTGTGATTGGTGTCCTTGTAGGAAAAAAAGAGACACTGGGAGTAAGTGTGCACAAAGGGACAACCGTGTGAAGAGGCAGCAGGAGGGTGAACATCTGCAACCAAAGAGAGAGGCCTCAGAGGAAACCAATTCTACCGGCACCGTCATCTTGGACTTCCAGCCTCCAGAACTGCAGGAAAATTAATTTCTATTGTTTAAGCCACTCAGTGTGTGGTATTTTGCTATGGCAGCCTCATCAAACTAATACACACATATTCTATAGTCCCTTCACAATTGGCTAGTCTTCTGCTTGTCTAGGTTGCTTGACTGGTGGGGTAACCCAGACCCTCATCCCTAAGGGGTCTTAGCCCCTGGTTAACAGGCTCTTGTCAGACTCTCTTGAAATTGGCAATTTATGTTTATTACCAGGCATGGCAACACCAAGAGGCATCTCATTGAAACTCCTGAGTTCCAGATACATTCTTCCTTGCCCACCTTTCCTCATGGTAATCACCTTCTCCTGCCGAGATAGTTACTCCTTTCCTTGCTTGCTGGTCTACTGGCATGAGGACCCCCAAATGACCAGGTATCAGCCATAGTTTTGGTGGAACTCTTTTTATGACCATTGATAGGTGTATCCCCTGCCAACCACCTAGAGCCAGGTGCTCTAGTCCATCAGAGCGTAATGTTGAAGGGATGGGGACACAAATTCCCCAAGTGGCTCAGTGTAAGCTATGGTGACAGAGGCCAGTCTTACTTCTTGGTTCCCAGGCCTGTGTTTTCTAACTTTTGGAGTCAGAACATGTAGTACCATATTGTGACAATATAAGCACCGTATAAAACCATACCTCACAATAAAAATAAAAGTAAAAATAAACAAATGAGACCTAATCAAACTTACGAGATTTGCACAGCAAATGAAACAATAAACAAAACAAAGGGACAACCTACAGACTAGGAGAAAATATTTGCAAATGATGCGACTGACAAGGCCTTAATTTCCAAAACACACACACGACTCCTACAATTTAATAACAAAAAAACAAACAACCCAATCAAAAAATGGGCAGAAGACCTAAATAAACATTTCTCCAAAGAAGACATACAGATGGCCAATAGGCGCATGAAAAGATGCTCATCATTGCTAATTATTAGAGAAAAACAAATCAAAACAATGAGGTACCACCTCACACCAGTTAGAATGGCCATCATTAAAAAGTCTACAAATGGCAGACAGCAGAAGCAAGAAGAACGACAATCCTGCTGCCTGTGAAATGAAAACCACATTCACAGAAAGATAGACAAAATGAAAAGGCAGAGGACTATGTACCAGTTGAAGGAACAAGATAAAACCCCAGAAAAACAACTAAATGAAGTGGAGATAGGCAACCTTCCAGAAAAAGAATTCAGAATAATGATAGTGAAGATGATCCAAGACCTCAGAAAAAGAATAGAGGCAAAGATTAAGAAGATGCAAGAAATATTTAACAGACACCTAGAAGAATTAAAGAACAAACAGAGATGAAAAATACAATAACTTAAATGAAAAGTACACTGGAAGGAATCAATAGCAGAATAACTGAGGCAGAAGAACGGGTAAGTGACCTGGAAGACAGAATGGTGGAATTCACTGCCATGGAACAGAATAAAGAAAAAAGAATGAAAAGAAATGAAGATAGCTTAAGAGACTTCTGGGACAACATTAAATGCACCAACATTCGCATTATAGGGGTCCCAGAAGGAGAAGAGAGAGAGAAAGGACCTGAGGAAATATTTGAAGAGATTATAGTCAAAAACTTTCCTAACATGGGAAAGGAAATAGCCACCCAAGTCCAGGAAGTGCAGCAAGTCCTATACAGGATAAACCCAAGGAGAAACATGCCGAGACACATATTAATCAAATTGGCAAAAATTAAAGACAAAGAAAAATTATTGAAAGCAGCAAGGGGAAAACGGCAAATAACATAAAAGGGAACTCCCATAAGGTTAACAGCTGATTTCTCAGCAGAAACTCTGCAAGCCAGAAGGGAGTGGCATGATATATTTAAAGTGATGAAAGGGAAGAAACTACAACTAAGATTACTCTACCCGGCAAGAATCTCATTCAGATTTGACAGAGAAATCAAAAGCTTTACCGACAAGCAAAAACTAAGAGAATTCAGCACCACCAAACCAGCTCTACAACAAATGCTAAAGGAACTTCTCTAAGTGGGAAACACAAGAGAATAAAAGGACCTACAAAAACAAACCCAAAACAAACAAGAAAATGGTAATAGGAACATACATATCAATAATTAACTTAAATGTGAATGGATTAAATGCTCTAACCAAAAGACACAGGCTTGCTGAATGGATACAGAAACAAGACCCATATATATGCTGTCTACAAGAGACCCACTTCAGACCTGGGGACACATACAGACTGAAAGTGAGGGGATGGAAAAAGATATTCCATGCAAATGGAAATCAAAAGAAAGCTGGAGTAGCAATACTCATATCAGATAAAATAGACTTTAAAGAATGTTACAAGGGACAAGGAAGGACACTACATAATGATCAAGGGATCAATCCAAGAAGATGATATAACAATTATAAATATATATGTACCCAAAAGAGGAACACCTCAATACATAAGGCAAATACTAACAGCTATAAAAGAGGAAATCGACAGTAACACAATAAGAGTGGGGGACTTTAACACCTCACTTAGACCAATGGACAGATCATCCAAAATGAAAATAAATAAGGAAACAGAAGCTTTAAATGACACAATAGACCAGATAGATTTAATTGATATTTATAAGACATTCCATCCAAAAACAGCAGATTACACTTTCTTCTCAAGTGTGCACGGAACATTCTCCAGGATAGATCACATCTTGGGTCACAAATCAAGCCTCAGTAAATTTAAGAAATTGAAATCATATCAAGTGTCTTTTCTGACCACAACACTATGAGATTAGAAATGAATTACAGGGAAAAAAAACGTGGAAAGCACAAACACATGGAGGCTAAACAATACGTTACTAAATAACCAAGAGATCACTGAAGAAATCAAAGAGGAAATCAAAAAATACCTAGAGACAAATGACAATGAAAACACGACGATCCAAAACCTATGGGATGCAGCAAAAGCAGTTCTAAGAGGGAAGTTTATAGCTATACAAGCCTACCTCAAGAAACAAGAAAAATCTCAGGTAAACAATCTAACCTTACACCTAAAGGAACTAGAGAAAGAACAAATAAAACCCAAAGTTAGGAGAAGGAAAGAAATCATAAAGATCAGAATGGAAATAAATGAAATAGAAACAAAACAATAGCAAAGATCAATAAAACTAAAAGCTGGTTCTTTGAGAAGATAAACAAAATTGATAAGCCATTAGCCAGACTCAACAAGAAAAAGAGGGAGAGGACTCAAATCAATAAAATTAGAAATGAAAAAGGAGAAGTTACAACAGACACTGCAGAAATAAAAAGCATCCTAAGAGACTACTACAAGCAACTCTATGCCAATAAAATGGACAACCTGGAAGAAATGGACAAATTCTCAGAAAGGTATAACTTTCCAAGACTGAACCAGGAAGAAATAGAAAATATGAACAGACCAATCACAAGTAATGAAATTGAAACTGTCATTGAAAATCTTCCAACAAACAAAAGTCCAGGACCACATGGCTTCACAGGTGGATTCTATCAAACATTTAGAGAAGAGCTAACACCCATCCTTCTCAAACTCTTCCAAAAAATTGCAGAGGAAGGAACACTCCCAAACTCATTCTATGAGGCTACCATCACCCTGATACCAAAACCAGACAAAGATACTACAAAAAAAGAAAATTACAGACCAATATCACTGATGAATATAGATGCAAAAATCCTCAACAAAATACTAGCAAACAGAATCCAACAACACATTAAAAGGATCATACACCACTATCAAGTGGGATTTATCCCAGGGATGTAAGGATTCTTCAATATATGCAAATCAATCAATGTGATACACCATATTAACAAATTGAAGAATAAAAACCATATGATCACCGCAATAGATGCAGAAAAAGCTTTTGACAAAATTCAACACCCATTTATGATAAAAACTCTCCAGAAAGTGGGCATAGGGGGAACCTACCTCAACATTGCCATATACAACAAACCCACAGCAAATATCATTCTCAATGGTGAAAAACTGAAAGCATTTCCTCTAAGATCAGGAAAGAGACAAGGAGGTCCACTCTCACCACTATTATTCAGCATAGTTTTGGAAGTCCTAGCCACGGCAATCAGAGAAGAAAAAGAAATAAAAGGAATACAAATTGGAAAAGAAGAAGTAAAACTGTCACTGTTTGCAGATGACATGATACTATACATAGATAATCCTAAAGATGTCACCAGAGAACTACTAGAGCTAATCAATGAATTTGGTAAAGTAGCAGGATACAAAATTAATGCACAGAAATCTCTTGCATTCCTATACACTAATGATGAAAAATCTGAAAGAGAAATTATGGAAACACTCCCATTTACCATTGCAACAAAAAGAATAAAATACCTAGGAATAAACGTACCTAGGGAGACAAAAGACCTGTATGCAGAAAACTATAAGACACTATTGAAAGAAATTAAAGACGATACCAACAGATGGAGAGATATACCATGTTCTTGGATTGGAAGAATCAATATTGTGAAAATGACTATACTACCCAAAGCAATCTACAGATTCAATGCAATCCCTATCAAATTACCAATGGCATTTTTTAGAGAACTAGAACAAATCATCTTAAAATTTGTATGGAGACACAAAAGACCCTGAATAGCCAAAGCAGTCTTGAGGGGAAAAAACGGAGCTGGAGGAATCAGGCTCCCTGACTTCAGACTATACTACAAAGCTACAGTAATGAAGACAATATGGTACTGGCACAAAAACAGAAACATAGATCAATGGAACAAGATAGAAAGCCCAGAGATAAACCCACGCACCTATGGTCAACTAATCTATGAGAAAGGAGGCAAAGATATACAATGGAGAAAAGACAGTCTCTTCAATAAGTGGTGCTGGAAAAACTGGACAGCTACATGGAAAAGAATGAAATTAGAACACTCCCTAACACCATACACAAAAATAAACTCAAAATGGATTCGAGCTCTAAATGTAAGACAGGACACTATAAAACTCTTGGAGGAAAACAGGAAGAACACTCTTTGACATAAATCACAGCAAGATCTTTTTTGATCCACCTCCTAGAGTAATGGAAATAAAAAACAAAAATAAACAAATGGGACCTAATGAAACTTCAAAGCTTTTGCACAGCAAAGGAAACCATAAACAAGACGAAAAGGCAACCCTCAGAATGGGAGAAAATATTTGCAAATGAATCAACAAAGGTTTAATCTCCAAAATATATAAACAGCTCATGCAGCTCAAAATTAAAGAAACAAATAACCCAATCCAAAAATGGGCAGAAGACCTAAATAGATATTTCTCTAAAGAAGACATACAGATGGCCAAGAAGCACATGAAAAGCTTCTCAACATCACTAATTATTAGAGAAATGCAAATCAAAACTACAATGAGGTATCACCTCACACCAGTTAGAATGGCCATCATCAGAAAATCTACAAACAACTATTGCTGGAGAGGGTGTGGAGAAAAGGGAACCCTCTTGCACTGTTGGTGGGAATGTAAATTGATACAGCCACTATGGAGAACAGTATGGAGGTTCCTTAAAAAACTAAAACTAGAACTACCATATGATCCAGCAATCCCACTACTGGGCATATTCCCAGAGAAAACCATAATT
The DNA here is from genome assembly GCF_965194825.1 of Balaenoptera physalus. Lineage (NCBI taxonomy): Eukaryota > Metazoa > Chordata > Mammalia > Artiodactyla > Balaenopteridae > Balaenoptera > Balaenoptera physalus. Next base: position 28,288,062 of record NC_138897.1, read on the forward strand.
CAAAAAGACACATGCACCCCAATGTTCATTGCAGCACTCTTTACAATAGCCAGGTCATGGAAGCAACCTAAATGCCCATCGACAGACGAATGGATAAAGAAGATGTGGTACATATGTACAATGGAATATTACTCAGCCATAAAAAGGAACGAAATTGAGTCATTTGTTGAGACGTGGATGGATCTAGAGACTGTCATACAGCGTGAAGTAAGTCAGAAAGAGAAAAACAAATATATATTAACGCATGTATGTGGAACCTAGAAAAATGGTACAGATGAACCGGTTTGCAGGGCAGAAGTTGAGACACAGATGTAGAGAACAAACGTATGGACACCAAGGGGGGAAAACCACGGTGGGGTGGGGATGGTGGTGTGCTAAATTGGGCAATTGGGATTGACATGTATACACTGATGTGTATAAAATTGATGACTGATTAAAAAAAAAAAGCAAAAAGAAAAAAAAATGAAAAAAAAAATGAAAAAAAAATAAAATCCCATCCTGACATCTGAATACCTTTTCTGATACTCTCGTAGTTTGGGTTTCCCCAGAAGGAGGCCAGAGACAGGGATTTGAGATCAAGTAGTTTATGCAGGAGGTGAACCCAGGAAACACACCAGTAAAATGGAAAATGAAAAAGGCAAGAGAAGGAAGTGAATAAAGAGTGTGTTATCAAGCCAATTGTCATAGTGGGAAACGAGCTGAAACCCACTGGGTACTCTAGGAAGTAGCACCGAACATGTATCTCAGAGTTATTCCACCCGAGAGGTGAGGGAGCAGGGTATTTGTATTAGTCTGCTGAAATTGCTATAATAAAGTACCACAAACAGTGGCTCAAATAACAAAAATGTATTCTGTGACTTATTTAAACTTTATTTTTTTAGTGAGGAAGATTATGAGAGGATAAATAATAGAAAAAAAGATGTTTTATATGTTTTGCTTCCTGTGGAAGCAAAAGTCTGTTAACAGAAGAGACCTCATCTATACAAGAGTTTTTTTTAAAAATGTGGCTGGGAAAAAAAGATGGGGCTGGATAGTTTTGGTATTTATTTGCACTGCCAGCTAATTGTCTCAAAAAACTGAAATAATTTAGAAGTAACATGATTTATTTATTTATTTTTAATTATTTAATTTTTAAAAATTTAATTTATTTTTGGCTGCGTTGGGTCTTCGTTGCTGTGTGGGCTTTAGCTGTGGTGAGCAGGGGCTACTCTTCGTTGCAGTGAGCGGGCTTCTCATTGCGGTGGCTTTTCTTGTTGTCGAGCACGGGCTCTAGGCGCACGGGCTTCAGTAGTTGTGCCTCGCTGGCTCTAGAGCGCAGGCTCAGTAGCTGTGGCGCATGGGCTTAGTTGCTCCATGGCATGTGGGATCTTCCTGGACCAGGGATCGAACCCATGTCCCCTGCATTGGCAGGTGGATTCTTATCCACTGTGCCACCAGGGAAGTCCAACATGATTTATTTATAATTAATAATGCATTTAGTAATCATGAACGATGAAATAATTAATGTCTTGTACAGAGTGACATACAGGAAGTAATTGTTTTAGAAAGAACCACTTCTCTGAAATCCTGTCAGAGGAGGGTTCACCAATGGAGAATTGTCACCAGATGGCAACAGAGACTCTGGAATCTAATTTTGTAAGGAAGTTTAAGAAAGGTTTACCCAAGGGGTTTTCACCCCTGTTATGGCAAACACTGTTCTAGATTCTGGCTGACTTAGGAATGACAGTCATATTACATTTTGGAATGCCATAATATAATATGTGAATTATACTCATTTTATGAATGCCTGGTTCTTGTTTTTAATTGATTTTGATTTTTCTTAGGGGATTAAACATTATTTTAAATTCTTAAAGCTGCAGTGAAAATTAATAACCCACTGGAGGGAAATTTGGTAAATATTTATTAAAATTTTAAATGAGAATGTCTTTCTGATCAGCAATTTCTCATCTAGGCATCCATCTTATAGACGTACTGATGCACAAAAATATGTAAGTATGGTCACTTGTAAGCATTGTTTTCAAATAGTGAAAAATTGGAAAAAATTTATTGGCCTCAGAAGTCTGTTTAAATAAAGTTATGGAATAGTTAATTAATTAAGGGAAAAATGAAGTTCGAGCTATCTGTCTTTACAAGGAACTATCTCCAAGATTTTACAAATTAAAAGGACACAGGCAGGGACTTCCCTGGTGGCGCAGTGGTTAAGAATCCGCCTGCCAATGCAGGGGACACGGATTCAAGCCCTGGTCTGGGAAGATCCCACATGCTGTGGAGCAACGAAGCCTGTGTACCCCAACTACTGAGCCCACGCACCACAACTACTGAAGCCCGTGCACCTAGAGCCCGTGCTTCACAACAAGAGAAGCCACCGCAATGAGAAGCCCGCTCACTGCAACGAAGAGTAGCCCCCGCTCGCTGTAACAAGAGAAAGCCCGCGTGCAGCAATGAAGACCCAACGCAGCAAAATAAGTAAATAAATTAAAAAAAAAAAAAGGACACAGGCAATATATACATAGACACTGAGTATGTAAGAGTGTGATATTTGTACATGGGCAGGAGAAGTCTGAAAGGGTGCACACTGAACTGTTAACAATGGCTAACCCTAGGGAGAGGAGTTTTAACTTTTTATCATGTGTACTTCTATGTTGTTTGCAGACACACTTAAGAATATTATAAAAGTATCATAGAAATGTTTGAAGGAAAGAAAAATTATGTAAACCAAATCCCCAAAAGTCAGCACTGTGATTTTTATGAATAATCCTGTAACTTTAAAAAAAAATATTTATTTATTTAGCTGTGTCTGGTCTTAGTTGCGGCACGCAGGATCGTTCGTTGGGGTGTGTGGTCTTCTCTCTAGTTGTGGTGTGCAGGCTCCAGAGCGCATGGGCTCAGTAGTTGTGGTACACGGGCTCTAGAGCGCATGGGCTTAGCTGCCCTGCAGCATATGGGATCTTAGTGCCCCAACCAGGGATCGAACTCCCGTCCCCTGCATTGGAAGGTGGATTCTTAACCATTGGACTACCAGGGAAGTTCCAATCCAGTAACTTTTAAATGAAATATTTCTGATATTCATCTTGGCCCCAGTGTATGAGTATAAAGTATTGTAAACATGGAGAAAGTGAGCATGGGCTTTCTATCTTAAAAGTCCATTTATACTGTACAACTGCATTGGTTCAAATCCTAGCTCCACCATTTATTATCTGTGTGAGCTTAGGCAAATAATTCAACCTCTCTGAGTCTTTGCCCCGGTCTGTAAAATGAGAACAATGAAATTATTGACCTTGTAGGGTTGTTATGAGAATCAAATTAGTCATTACGTGAAAAGTACTCAGAACAGTTTTTGGCTGATAGTGAGGGCTCAGGAAATGCTGACTATTACTGCCCAGGGCTCAGTAGTAGCAAACCCATCACTGCTAATTAGCCAGTGATTAACCCTGATTGCTGACACTGTGAATTTTTTTAGAGTTTCTGCAGATAGAATTTATGTATAGAAAAGACATCTGTCATTACTTTGTTTTTCTGAAATTAATCTTTTGAATTAATTCTTTTAAAATTAATCTTCAATTTATTAAAGTCATATACATTTTAAAATTTAGTTTTTCCTAAGTCTTCAAGTTATCTTTATAAATCTCAACATTCTTTTTATAAATTTAAATAACCACTTTCGAGGGGGATCTTTAACATTTGGTCAACTCAAATTCAATAGACCAAACCTCTTTAAACAATCGATTCCATTTACAACTTAAATTCCATCAAATGTTTTAAACTACAGTATTAAATTTAATATATTTAAATTTCTTCTTTTGCCCAAACTGAACAATAAACCGAACTATTTACACTATTCTGCTAAGGTCTAACAATTTCAGTTTATAAAGTATGCCTCCTTTTCCCCATAGGCTGTGATATTTATTGCAACTTATCTATCCATTGTGTCTGCATCTCAACTAAGCTGTAAACCATGGGAAGTGGAGGTAGGGCCAATTCTGTTTTGGTAAGTAGTGACTGGCACATGAAGAACTTTGAAGGCCAAAAAGGATTTGAATTGGTAGAGGCCAGAGAGAGTATTCCAGACTGGGAAAAATACCAGCAAAAGTTATGGATAGTAATGGTGGTATAAAGACTTTGTTCATATCTGCCAACTCTTGCTCATGATAATCTTATATACTTTTATATGCACACACATACCAGGGTATACAAAATGCAGGTACATTCTGAGTGAAATCGAGGAGGACCCTGTGGGGTTTTCCTGGGAGCAGAACCTCCTCCTTCCCCCCTTCCCCAGTGTCTCCTGCCCTTGTTTGTAGAAAAACTTCAGCCTCCTAAGCCTTCCCTGAGTTTCAAAGAGCAAATTTAATCAGAGAAGTGAAAAACTGTAAAGACAAAGGAAAGCAGTCTAGCAAGACAAGGCTGAGGCCATATCCTTGAGTTGGGCCATATTCTTGAGTTGTTTTACAGACACTAAAATCCCCACCAGATGGAAGATGGTGACTGCATGCTGACCACCAGCATGGAGACCCCAGACCAGCTGGAACCAGAAAACTGATAATTAAGATGCCTGAAACAACATCACTTTGTTACCTCACCATCAACCAATCAGAGAATTGAGCATGAACTGATCATGTACCCTCACATTGTTTTAAAAAACCCTCCCCTAGGACTTCCCTCGTGGCACAGTGGTTGGGAATCCGCCTGCCAGTGCAGGGGACACGGGTTCAAGCCCTGGTCTGGGAAGATCCCACATGCTGCGGAGCAACTAAGCCTGTGTGCCACAACTACCGAGCCTGTGCTCTAGAGCCTGCGAGCCACAACTACTGAAGCCTGCACACCTAGAGCCCATGCTCCACAACAAGAGAAGCCACGGCAATGAGAAGCCTGTGCACTGCAACCAAGAGTAGTCCTGCTCGCCACAACTAGAGAGAGCCTGCATGCAGCAACGAAGACCCAACACAGCCAAAATAAATAAATAAAATAAATTTATATTAAAAAAAAAACCCTCCCCTAAAAGTCATTGGGTATTTTGGGTCTTTTGAGCATGAGCTGCCTGTTCTCCTTGTTTGGCCCTGCAATAAACACTGTATGTACCTTCACCACAACTGGGTGTCAGTAGATTGGCTTTGCTGTGTGTTGAGTGAGCAGACCCAAGTTTGGTTCAGTAACCTGAGTACCTGGATAACTTTTTTGTTGTTGTTGAGGATTTGGGATCAAAATACGTGAAACCGTGTTACCGGAAAACTGGGTTCGCCTCTTGGTGGGTGTCGAGCCAAAAGACACAACCAAGCTAGAGATCAGGAGACAGAAGGATTTATTACTTGCAGCCAGTAAGGAGAACACTGGGGAACTTTCCCAAAGCAGTGTCTCCCCAAACAGCAAAACTGGGGAAATTTTAAGCTAAGGGATATTCATGAAGGGGCTTGAGAAGAGGAGAATTCAAAATTAAATTGGGGCGAAAGTAAACAGATTCCAAGCTTTAGGTGATTGAAGTCAGAAGGGTCAGAAAAGGTCAACATCATCTTCACTTAGGTTCCAGTTGATCTGGTGGTTGAGTGCTAGGGCCCGGGTTGGGGGGGTGTTTAAATTCTGCAAAACAGCTGAAGAAAGTGCTTCAGGCTAATCTTTACCTTTGAAACAGAACTGGGAGTCTTTACAGCTGATTTGTTATCTGTGCTTTTGTTACTTTTCTTGCCTGATAACAGTCCTTTGTTCTTTTGTTCCCTTAGATCATTACTACTGAGACCTGTTCAAAGGCAAGCACTGTGGCCAGGCTTACATTACAAAATGGGTTAGGCCTAAAATGGCTTCTCTAAAAAACATGAATAAAGTATAATGCTGATTAAGTTACCCCCCCACCCCCACCCCCCGCAAAAAAAAGAAGTTGATATAAAAGTTTAAAAAAATAAAATGGCTCTCTTAGGTCAAGTAAGCCATGCCTGGTTCTCTTTCTCTGGGGGACACGCCTACCCTATCTGCTTACAACTGTATTTTATATGCTCAGTTAGCTCATAAATAAGACACTGTGAAGACTCCATCTCTGAAGTACTTTCCATTTTTCATGCCTTGTTCTTGGGATATTCTCCCCACTGGCCCCCCTCCATCTCAACTATTTTATCCCACCATCAGACAAAACTCACGTTCATTTGATTCATCAAAAATTTATTGAGCCTACCACTTACAGGCTAGTGTTCTAGAAGGCTCTTGGGATGCCTCAGTGAACAAAACAAAGACCCCCGCCCTTAAGGATCTTACATTCTAGCCAGGTTGACAGACACAAACATAAAAGCAAATTATGTATTTTAAGAGGTACTAAGTGCTTTGGAAAAAAAAATTTTAGAGCTGGGAAAGGGAGATGGAGCCAAGTTTTTTTTTTTTTTTTAAATTTTTATTTATTTATTTTATTTTTGGCTGTGTTGTGTCTTCGTTTCTGTGCGAGGGCTTTCTTTAGTTGTGGCGAGTGGGGGCCACTCTTCATCGCAGTGCGCGGGCCTCTCACTGTCGCGGCCTCTCTTGTTGCGGAGCACAGGCTCCAGATGCGCAGGCTCAGCAGTTGTGGCTCACGGGCCTAGTTGCTCCGCGGCATGTGGGATCTTCCCAGACCAGGGTTCGAACCCGCGTCCCCTGCATTGGCAGGCAGATTCTCAACCACTGCGCCACCAGGGAAGCCCGGGAGCCAAGTTTTCACATCTGGAATTTTTAAATGAAAGTGTGTAAAATCTACATGAAGTATACTTTTATGGGTCTTGTCTCTTTGCTTTTTTGTCTGCCCTCTTGGGCGCAGATGTCTCTTTGCTGCCTGGGAATTTGGACAGTAATGAAAATAACTACCATTTACAGATATGCTCGCGGCTACCAGGCACCTTTGACGATTAGTCCATTTAATTTTCATTACACTGGAAAAGGCAAGTATCATCTTTCCCCTTTACACAGGTTGAAACAGAAGCGCACAACTGGATAGGCATCAAGGCTCTTGAGCGCACAACAGAGACTTAGGTTGACTTGTCCTGGTTATCTAAGGGTCAAAACAAGACTGACAAGCACTCTCCCCGGACTCCTATAAGTCAACGTGGGTGAGGTGTGCGAGCGCTCCCGCAGCCTAGACCGAGTGCGGCTCGGCGGAGCCATCAAGAAGTACGTGATCTCAGTTCGGGGAGTAACTCCGGGACCCAACATGAGCCCAAGCCACTGGCGAGCGGGGCCGGAGCCCGGCGCGCTTGCCGGGTCAGGGGGTGGGGCCTGGACGTAAGGGGGGGGGTGGGCACCATCCTCCAGTGAAAAGGGCTGCCGGAGTAGTTTGTCCTACTTTGCTGCCCGTAGAGGCTCCGAGTTGCCGCCCCACCCGCGGGAGTGGTGGAGATTCGATCACATGACAGTCCGGAGGCTGGAACTGGGCAGGTTGTGGAAAGCGCAGAGTTTTGACAAAAACAACCGGCGACGTTGCCATCGCAGGGTCTATGGCCGAGGCGGTGAGGCCCCCGCGCCGGGCCAGGGCCAAGGCCAAGGCCAGCCGGACTAAAACCAAGGTGAGGGAACCCGCCCATCCCATCCTTCCCAGGCCCTGGCAGGTGCGCTCTCTTTTTTCTTCTCTTCGGCCTCTCCAGCCCTCTCTGCCCGTACCCTGAGCCCCTCTCATCCTCTGTCCCCACCTGCCCGTATTTGATCCCCCCACCCATTGACACCAGACTTGTTCCTCTGTTCTTCCTTCACGTTCCTCTGCCGGACTTTGTCAGGAGCCCTTTTTTTTTCTTTTTCCTCCTGTGATCTCAGTAGGCTCTTCCTTTTCTGCTCCTTTCTTGACTTTCCTCACCCGGGTCTAGATTCCTATCGTAAAGCAGCTTTTCTCTTCCCAGTCTCATCTTTAACTCTCTTTTTCTCCTTTATAATCTGTGAACATTTTCAGTCCCTCTTCCCATAAAGAGGGAAGGGACCCCTCCTCCACTCAAGAATGTATGCTTTGGAAGAGCTTTACAGATAGAGACAGAAAGTAGACTGTAGTGATGTGCCTTTTCAATTTAAAAATGCAAGATGACAGTGGTGCTGCTGCTGTTTATTTCTCATTATCCTGGTTGTTTATGATGGGGCACGAATGACCAGAAGTTAAACCAGAGCGGGACTCATACAGCAGGAACAGATCTGAATTTTCTGGGTTTCCTGGATTATACTAACGTGTGGTATTGGTGTGATTTAAAGTTGATTTGTCTTGTTTTCAGGCGCAGTCTGGCTTTCATTTCGTTCCCATATGTTTTCTGAAATGACATTTATTTTACAGTGAACAGATTAAATGCTGCCCGTGGATAGCTGGACATATATAATTTTGGCTTACCTGAAACTGATTTTATATTAAGGAAATAATGAAGGTGGTATTAAAAATACAGGAAATTTCCTTTCCTACAAGTAGGTGATGTTTCAGAGCAGGTGTAACTTAAAAATGTTACAAAAATAAGATTTTCTCATGAGAACAAGATTTTAACAGGAGACTCGTGTTCAAAGCTACCATATTTAATAAGCTGTAAGTGACTTATGTAGATCCCTTTCATTATGATGCCTTTTAAAAAAAAAAACTGTAGTGGAGTTATGTGCATCAGTGTACCCAGGTCTGTGAGGAATTACTGTGGGCAGAAAGCCATTTTGCTACTAATTTCAGAAACATTTTTAAGAGAAGTAATTTTGCATTGTATTGGGCTGGTAAAGGACTATCTAAATAGAGGAGGAAGTAAAAAGCCATTGGTCAGCCATACATAAGGTCCCTGAACCTAGAATACAGTAGTGTATAACATGTAAACATGTAACATGTAAACCATCTATAGAGAGCAGAATCTTAATTCTCAATCTGTAGGGTTTTTTTTTCAAAATGAGTGATGAAACTAAAGCCTAGATAAGTTAAATGATAAGCCAGAAGTCATGCAGTTAGTAAGAGACTCAAGTTAAAGCCCAAAATCTTAATTCTCAGTCCAGTAGCTTAATAATTGTTCTACATATCTATGTGTGTCTATAGATAGAATGTTATAAATACTTCAAAATGGTCAGTTAAGAGGATTCTCTGTTATTTTGTTTAGAACAGATTTTCTAAAATAAAAAATTAAAAAACTTAAATCCATCATGAAAAACCAATTGCTCATTTTATTTTTTTTAAGATTTATTTATTATTTATTTATTTTTTTGGCTGTGTCAGGTCTTAGTTGCGACACGTGGGATCTTTGCTGAGGCGTGTGGGGTCTTTTCGTTGCGGCGTGCAGGCTTCTCTCTAGTTGTGGCATGTGGGTTTTCTCTCCTCTAGTTGTGGTTGTGGTGCGCAGGCTTCACGGCGCCTGGGCTCTAGTTGAGACCCGCAAACTCAGTAGTTGTGGCGCACGGGCTTAGTTGCCCCCTGGCATGTGGGATCTTAGTTCCTTGACCAGGGATGAAACCCGCATGCCCTGCATTGTAAGACGGATTCTTTACCACGGCGCCACGAGGGAAGTCCCCAATTGCTCATTTTATTGACACATTGTGGGCAACCTCGCTACACAAACATAAATTTATTTTTTATCTTTTAAAATTTATAAAGAGGCCTTCATTCCAGAGGTATTTGATCAAACCAGAAATCCCTGACATACTTTTAGTCATCTTTCAAATCTAGTCAGTCACTAAGGCTTACCAGTTGTATTTTGTAATTATTCTCTTGATTCTGCCCATTTCTCTCCATCCTGACTAACTCCACCATCCTCCAAGGAAGATTTCTTGAATTTTTGCTAAAATGGCCTTTCCAAGTTCATTCTTGCTGCCATTCTCTAAACTAAAGCTGGATTGATATTTTTATAAACAAAACCCCAAAATGATTGCTCTCCTACTTAAAGCCTTTCAAAGATTTCCCATTGCCCAGAGTCCAAGAGTCCCAAGTATGGACTCAAGGCCCTAAACTCTCTGGATTCTGTCTTTCTCCTCAGCCTCTGGTCTTCACTACTGTCTCTTTTGATTCTCAACCGTGTATGTGTCCTTTCCTGCTTTAGGGCCTTTGCTCATTCATGAGGTCTCTGCTTAAACCTCATCACCCTCATCACCCACATTACCCCCCCCAGCCCCCCCTAGTAGCGCTCTGCACCCCTTTGTGTCACTCATCTCACTTGCAGTTACTTTGTTAACATCTCTCTTCTCCCTTAGACTGTGAGCTCAGTGAGGGAGGGACCTTTTTCCTAATACCCTTTACAGCCCTTGTAGGCATTTGATGATGTTTGTTGAATGAAGGAAAAAATACCAGTATTGAAGAATATTTCCAACCTTTGTCACTCAGAAGAATTTACTCTGGTAAATTTCCTCTAAATAGTATGAGAAAACAAATGGAAAAAGTCCACGACATCAGCAACGCCCTCATACTTCTCAGTTTAGAAAATTGATTCTTCTCTTAGAGTAAATAGATTTATTACTTAGTGCTGGTTATGGTTTGGTTATGATCATGAAGTCCTACATTAATGAAACCTTTACCATTGTGGTGTGATGTGGTTACTGTTTATGGAACCATAAAGTAGTTCCAAGGCTCATTTCAGGAAGTGAGGAGTGTCATGTGCTTTTGCCTTTAGATAGTTTGACCCAGCAGCTGACCTATATTCCTTAATGTAAATCATTTGGAAGATGAGCTCACATTGCTAGTTTGTGGTTATCTGGTGCTTATCACTTGATACCTAAGAGATAGTCCTGATTAGTTTCAGCCACCTTGGAGGACCCTGACTTCGTTGATCATGGTAGATTATGGTTTAAGAACAGTAGATTTTTAGATTGGATTTACTCTGCAGAAGCAGTATATTTTATAGTCATGGAAAGTATTTTTGCAGTTAATACTAAATTCTGAATGCTGACAACTCATTAATCGTAAGAGCATATTGTAATTGCTAAGGATAGACTGAGATGTGTCCCAGAAAACTGATAACAGAAACAGAGACCTTTAAATCCTCATCGCCTCTTGCTTCTTGGCCTAGATGATTTCTACCTCTTAGTCCCTCCTTCCCATGAGTGATTATAGGAGTGAAGTTGGGGGATGTTCTATATTATTTAGATCCTTTTGTGCCTCCTAAGATCCATTTATTTGTTGAATAAACACTCATCGATCACCCACTATGTCCCAGAAACTGTTCTAAGCACTTGGGATGTAAACAGAGGAAAAATTAAAAAAAGAACCTGGCCTTAACGTAGCTTGCATTCTAGAAGGAGAAGACAGACAAACAGAAAACTCCATAAAAAAATAAATAAAATGTATAATATATTAGAAGATGACAGTGCTATGGAAAAAGAAAAAGAGGAACAGAGTAAGGAGTTGAGTACTGGTGATTAGGATGGGTTGTGATTTTTAAAAAAAAATAAGTTTATTTATTTATTTATTTTTGGCTGTGTTGGGTCTTTGTTGCTGTGCGCAGGCTTTCTCTAGTTGCGGCGAGTGGGGGCTACTCTTTGTTGCGGGGCTTCTCATTGCGGTGGCTTCTCTTGTTGCGGAGCACGGGCTCTAGGCACACAGGCTTCAGTAGTTGTGGCTCACGGGCTCTAGAGCACAGGCTCAGTAGTTGTGGCGCACGGGCTTAGTTGCTCGGCAGCATGTGGGATCTTCCCGGGCCAGGGCTCGAACCCGTGTCCCCTGCATTGGCAGGTGGATTCTTAACCACTGCGCCACCAGGGAAGTCCGGGTTGTGATTTTTATATAGGCAGTCAAGGTAGTCCTTACTGAAGGTGAAATTTAAGTAAAGACATGAAAGAGATGTGGGAGTTAGCCATTTGGATCTTGGGAACACCTGGGGCAAATGCCTTAAGGCAGTAGCAGTGTCGTTAGGGTGGAGTGCCTGAGGGGAGAGTATTTGGGATGAAGTCAGGAAGGTGACACAGGGCCAGGTCGTGTAGGGCCTTGTAGGCCATTGTAAGGATTCGTACTTTGAGTGAAATATGGAATCACCTCAGGGTTTCAAGCCGAGGAGTGATATGATCTAAGTTATTTTAAAGGGTCACTGTGCTTGCTTTGTTGAGAACAGACTGTAAGGGAGCAAGAGTACGAGCAGAGAGACCATCTAAGAGATGTTTGCTGTGATCCAGGTAGGAGGTGATGGTGGCTTGGACCAGAGTTGTAAAGCAGAAGTGGTGAGAAGTGTTTGCAGTTTGGGAGTTTCTGAAGATCTAGCCAAGACTATTTGTTGGTGGTTTGGATGGGATATGAGGAAACAGTCAGGGGTGACTCTGAGATGGAGGAGGCAGTGAGTAGGACACCTTTTTTTTTTTTTTTTTTTTAATTTTTATTTATTTATTTATTTATTTATTTATTTATTTATTTATTCATTCATTCATGGCTGTGTTGGGTCTTCGTTTCTGTGCGAGGTCTCTCTCTAATTGCGGCAAGTGGGGGCCTCTTCTCATCGCGGTGCGCGGGCCCCTCATTATCGCTGCCTCTCTTGTTGCGGAGCACAGGCTCCAGACGCGCAGGCTCAGTAATTGTGGCTCACGGGCCTAGTTGCTCCGAGGCATATGGGATCTTCCCAGACCAGGGCCTGAACCCGTGTCCCCTGCATTGGCAGGCAGATTCTCAACCACTGTGCCACCAGGGAAGCCCCTTTTTTTTTAAAATTAAATTAATTAATTAATTAATTAATTTACTTACTTATTGATTGATTGATTGATTGCTGTGTTGGGTATTCGTTTCTGTGCGAGGGCTTTCTCTAGTTGCGGCAAGTGGGGGCTTCATCGCGGTGCGCGGGTCTCTCACTGTCGTGGCCTCTCTTGTTGTGGAGCACAGGCTCCAGACGCGCAGGCTCAACAATTGTGGCTCAAGGGCCTAGTTGCTCCGCGGCATGTGGGATCTTCCCAGACCAGGGCTTGAACCCGTGTCCCCTGCATTGGCAGGCAGATTCTCAACCACTGCGCCACCAGGGAAGCCCAGTAGGATAGCTTTTGGGGACAGATCAGGAGTTCAGTTTAGGACATGCTAATTCTGAAGCAAATGTCTCTCAGACATCCAAATGGATTGGATATGTGGATCTAGAGTTTGGGAGAGATAAAAGATTTGGGGTCATCAGCATATAGATAGTTATTTAAAACCAGAGACTGAACTAGGTTACCTTAGGAGCGAGTGTAGTATAAAAAGGTGGCAAGAACAGAACCCAAGGGCACTCCAATTTTGCGGGGAGAGGCGGAGGAATCAACAAAGGAGTGTGAGGAGTGACCGGTGAGGTGGTATATGTTTGGGATCCTAGAAGCTGAGAGAAAAAAGTGTATAAAAGGAAGAGGAAGAGATCAAGCATGGAAAGTGCTGCTGATACGTGAAGTAAGATTGTTAACAGCAACACAAAAGAAGTGGCAGCTAGGAGGAGATGTTGTATTCTCAGCAAAATGTATAATCCCCATCCTTCTCCTTTTTACTTGTAAAGCATTCTTGTGCATCCCAAGGAGAGTGGGTAAAATTGCCCTGAGAGCTCTTGAGCTGATAGGTGGACTCATGTGTCCAAGCCCTTTTTATCTGTTCTGTGCCAGGCATTGTGCTAAGTGCTGTGGATACAGACATTCATGATAAACAGACCCTGCATTTAAAGTAATCCCATGGCCAAGGAGCTTTGCCTGTTTGGTTCACTTCATGTACCCCATGTACTAGAACTATGCCTAACATACAGTAATAGTTACCTAATAAATATTTTCAGAATAATGAAAAAAAAAATAAAGTAATCCCACTAAAGTATTCTATGTAGTGTGTAAAATTGAACCATTATCATTTATGAAGAAGTAGCTCATTAATATTTTTAAGGATGGAAAGGAGTTGTAATTTTTTTACTTAGTACAGTTTAAAGAGGAAGAACTGCAAGTGATGAATGGAAAGTGACCATTTATTTTCTAGAACTTAAAAAAAAAAAACAAAACTTTTTTTCTGATTACAAAAGTGCTCATTGCTTAAAAAAAGTGTGTATGTATGAGTATATACACACAGAGAGAGAAGTATACAACACAGAAATGAAATGCCCTGAATTCCATCTCTTGGAGATAACTGTTGGTAGCAGTTTGTTATGTGCTCTTTATGTTTTTTCCCCACACATACACCAACACTCTAGGGAATATTCACTGTAATGTATGGTTAAGTATGTCTTTCTATGTTTATTAACAACTCTTCTGTTTCTGTATAACTTCTTGATTATTTTTTCTCCTGTGGAATTATTTTAAAATTGGTTCTCTACCTGTATGTAACTTATGTAGAGATCAAAAATCAAGAAATATTAATCTCTAGGCCATTTTCAGTTGTAAGAAACGTGTCTTTGGGTTAAAATAAAATTATGTAAGCACTAATTTTTGCACACACAACTTGATACTCATGGAGTTCTGTTTGAATTTTATTCTGTGATCTATAATGATTGTTATATATACAGTAGGTTCTAATCTTTATCTCTGGTTAACTCAAGTAGGCAAAGTAATTGGAAGTTGGCTTTCTTTTTTGTTTTTAAATGAAATTTTGTATCTTAAGTGTATAATTTGATTCAGATTTTGGCATAAAAGTTCAGTTTCCTCTGAATTCATTGGATAGTCCCTTTGCTTTCTGCGAGGCATATAACAATAAACTTCTGAATGTGCTAGAGCACATTTGTTGGATAATTCAATAATTTCTTCATTTTAGGATGCTAGTACCTAGGAGCTCAGCATACAGTTGGTACTCAGTAAATTCTTGTGAATTATAAGTCATCATTATTGTTTTAAGAAATGTTTATTGAACAAAGTGTTGAAAATCAGAGGCAGATCAGATCCAAAAAGGCATAAGATATATTCTCTGGTCTCAAGATATTTGTGGTCATTTAGGGGACACAACATAAAGATAAATAACCATATGTGGTAGCACGTGACCAGGGTCAGATGGCAAGTACACACTGCAGAGTTCAGAGTAAAGCATGTGCTGCGGAAGGGTTGATGTGGTCATTGAAGATTTTGTCTTGGGACAGGATCATAACTGAGTCATCAAAGGCACTGAGTGCCGAAGTTAAGAGTCAGACTTTCATTAAGTGGAGAGCTGTGATTGTTTTTGTGGTGTTCAGGGTAGTGTTTTAGGGAGACCAGTCTTATAGTGGTGTTTGGGATGAATTGGTGGTAGGGCAGAGGCTGGAGGCTAGGAGACCTTTCAGGACCTGCTCTGCTATTCTGTGCTTTGGAGAAGTGAATTGAGCCACAGGGAGCTCACCACTGCTTAGAGGCCATGGCGTTGGTGATGAACACAGTGAATCCCTTTTCCCTCTGCATATGCTCCCCAGACATCCTGTCCTATCCAGGGATCTGTGAGGGGCAGGGTCAGGCCTTTGCTACCCTCTCAAACAGTTGTGTGTCTCGCAGTTGTTCATCCTTTCCTTCCGCCTTCCTTCTCTGATCTGGCCAGTCCATTCTTTGAATCGAATTACCAGCTTTTCTCTCCTTTCCCTCACCTCCTTTCCTGGGGCAACCCCAGGTTAATTCCTCTTTGGACCTAACTTCGTAACAACACAGGTGGAGAATTAAACAGAGAAGCACTGAGTTCCACCCCCAAGGGAAATAAAGCCCAAAGTCTTATGTGTTCTTCCCTGGGAGCATTAGGAAGGTTTAAAAAATTCTTTAATTGATTATCTAACCACATTATCTGTTGCTGTTATGGTTGTGATTATTCCCAGGAAGGTAGATCTGCTGGATGTGGGCCTGCAAGTTTGATAGTAGCAGCTGGAGACTTCATTTTATTTAGTTGAGGGGAAGAATTTGAAATTGCAAGGGCAGTCATGGAGTAGGGAAAGAGGAAGTGGTTTGGTGGGGTCAGAGTTGGGCAACAACTTCCCTTGGCAAAGGGAAGTTAAAAACTACCTGAGGGACAGGCTGGAGAGGAAGCCTGAGGTGGCCTGTGGGTTGGAGGAGGTGTGTTTATTTGCTGTGCCCTTGATCTTGTGGCCCATCTTGGCCTACTTCCAGCTCCCTATCTTCTCTTCCAGTTAACATTTAACACCCCCAGAGGTCTCTTACAGTTTAAGAAAAGGCAACTAAAATTTTCTCCCTCTATTTCACATTCCCGTCTCTACTTCCTTACTTTTCATTTATTTCTCAACTCTCTGAGTTTTTAAAATCTTCCATTTTTTCATCTAACAGCTTTAATGAGGTATAATTCACACACTATACTTATTTAAAGTGTATAATACAGTGGTTTTTGGTATGATCCAAGATTGTGTCACCATCACCATGGTTTGGAATGCCAAACTCTTTTGCATAGAGAAGCATCATGTTCGCTTCCCACCAGCAGTGTTGGAGGGTACTAATTTTTCTACATCCTTGTCAGCACTTATAATCATCTGACTTTAGTCATCGTAGTGGGTGTGATATGTTACCTCATTGTGATTTTGATTTGCATTTCTCTGATGACTAATAATGTTAAGCATCTTTTTATGTGCCATTTGTATTATCTTTGGAGAAATGTCTGTTCAGATCCTTTGCCCATTTTTAAATTGGATTGTTCGTCTTTTTATTCTTGAGTTACAAGAGTTGTTTTCTTTTTATTCTGTATATAAGGCCCTTAATATGATAATTGATTTGAAGACATTTTCTTCCATTCTGTGGGGTTGTCTTTCCACTTTCTTCATATTTTGATTTTCAGCACAAAATCTTAAAATATTTATGAAGTCCAATTTATCTACTTTTTTCTTTTGTTGCTATGCTTTTGGTGTCATGTCTAACAAGGCTTTGCCTAAACCAAGGTCACTAAGATTTACTCTATGTTTTTTTTGAAAAGTTTAGAAGTTTTAGATCTTATGTTAGGTCTATGATCCTTTTTGTTAATTTTTGTATATGATATAAGACAGGGGTACAATTTTATTCTTTGGATATCCAGTTGTTTAGCACCATTTGCTGAAGGCTGTTCTTTCTCCATTGAATTGTTGTGGCATCCTTGTTGAAAATCAATTGACCTTAAATATAAGAGTTTATTTCTGCTTTATAACAAAGTGAATCAGTTATACATATACATATATCCCCATACGTCTTCCCTCTTGTGTCTCCCTCCCTCCCACCCTCCCTATCCCACCCCTCTAGGTGGTCACAAAGCACCGAGCTGATCTCCCTGTGCTATGCGGCTGCTTCCCACTAGCTATTTCACATTTGATAGTGTATATATGTCCATGCCACTCTCTCACTTTGTGCCAGCTTACCCTTCCCCCTTCCCGTATCCTCAAGTCCATTCTCTAGTAGGTCTGCGTCTTTATTCCCATCTTGCCCCTAGGTTCTTCATGACCTTTTTTTTTTGTTTTTTTAGATTCCATATATATGTGTTAGCATATGGTATTTGTTTTTCTCTTTCTGACTTACTTCACTCTGTATGTACAGATTCTAGGGCCATCCACCTCACTACAAATAACTCAGTTTCATTTCTTTTTATGGCTGAGTAATATTCCATTGTATATATGTGCCACATCTTCTTTATCCATTCATCTATTGATGGACACTTAGGTTGCTTCCATGTCCTGGCTATTGTACACAGAGCTGCAGTGAACATTGTGGTACACGATAAAGCAGAAACTAACACACCATTGTAAAGCAATTATTCTCCAATAAAGATGTTAAAAAAAAACAAACAAAAAACCTAGGGGCAGGACAGGAATAAAGACGGTGTTGTAGAGAATGGACTTGTGGATATGGGGCGGGGGAAAGGTAAGCTGGGATGAAGTGAGAGAGTGGCATGGACATATATACACTACCAAATGTAAAACAGATAGCTGTTGGAAGCAGCTGCATAGCACAGGGAAATCTGCTTGTTGCTTTGTGTCCACCTAGAGGGGTGGGATAGGGATGGTGGGAGCGAGACGCAAGAGGGAGGAGATATGGGGATATATGTATACATATAGCTGATTCACTTTGTTTTACAGCAGAAACTAACACACCATTGTAAAGCAATTATACTCCAATAAAGACGTTAAAAGAAAGAAATAAAAAGCTCCCAACAACTTGAAAAAAAAAAGACAAGAAATAAAAAATGTTAATAAAAAAAAAAGTTTATTTCTGGATTCTCAGCTCTGTTTCATTGATCTGTTTGTCTGTCCATGTGCTAGAACCACACTGTCTTTATTATTGTAATTTTGTAGTAGATTTTGAAATTGCGAAGCATGAGATCTCCAACTTTGTTCTTCTTTTTCAAGATTGTTTCATCTATTCTGGGTTCCTTGCATTTCCTTATGAAGTTAAGGATCAGCTTGTCATTTTCTGCAAAAAAGGCAGCTGGGATTTTGATAGAGATGGTGTTGAATTTGTATATCAATTTGAGGAGTATTGCCATATTAACAATATTGTGATCTGATCCATGAAAATGGAATGTGTTTTCACTTATTAGTCTTTAATTTCTTTCAAATTTTGTTTTGTAATATTCAGAGTATAAATTTTACATTTCTTTTGTTAAGCTTATCCCAAAGTATTTTGTTCTCTGTTCATTATAAATGAAATTGTTTTCTTAATTTCATTTCATGATTGTTCAGCTCACTAAAATTTGGCCTCTGCCCTGACCAGTACACCAGTATTTCTCCCACTGTAGTAACCATTGGCCTCCCTCTCCTAATTTTCTTTTTCTGACCTCTCAATCTGACAAACCTATTTATTATAGCTAGTGTGCTAAACATCATTGCAGTGTAATTGGACCCACTTTTTCATTTTCTTATAAATACTCATGTAATGCTTTCCTGGTATTCATGATTTTAGGCAGTTTGGCAAAGTGGTTTGTATGCATTGTGTGGCTGTTCTCTGAATCTGATATCCACGGTTCACAGTGCAGATTAAAGTAATTTTGGAGGGACACGTTGCTTCTTGCATCACTACCATTTGTAAACATTTGGTAGTTCATTACCAGCAAGTTGAGCTCAAATTCCATTTCAGAAACATTCGTCTTTTCTTCCTAATATTAGGTGCATATAAATGTTTTACTTTTTTGGCTATTTACTTGTCAGCTTTTTTTTGCTGGACATTTGCTGGACAACATAATCCAAAATCACTGATAACTTTGTAACCATCATTTTGCCTTCCTTAAAATTTCACAGTGGGGACTTCCCTGGTGGCGCAGTGGTTAAGAATCCGCCTGCCAATGCAGGGGACACGGGTTCGAGCCCTGGTCCGGGAAGATCCCACAGGCCGCGGAGCAACTAAGCCCGTGCGCCACAACTACTGAGCCTGTGCTCTAGAGCCCGCGAGACACAACTACTGAGCCCACGTGCTACAACTACTGAAGCCCGTGCATGTAGAGCCCATGCTTCTCAACAAGAGAAGCCACCACAATGAGAAGCCCTTGCACCACAGTGAAGAGTAGCCCCCGCTCGCCGCAACTAGAGAAAGCCCGCGTGAAGCAACGAAGACCCAACACAGCCAAAAGACACCCCACGTTAAAAAAAAAAAATTTTATAGTGAGGGAAGTATTTGAGTGAGTCAGTCATTTTTTAGTTTCTTTGGATGTAACAATTTTATTTAAATAAATAAATAATAAATATTTCCATATTTTTTTTTCTTTTTTATCCAGGCTTCTTTCCTATGTATCTAGTTTGTGTGTTAATGCCAGAGATACTTCATTAAAAAAACCATAATTTAGGGCTTCCCTGGTGGTGCAGTGGTTGAGAATCTGCCTGCCAATGCAGGGGACTCGGGTTCGAGCCCTGGTCTGGGAAGATCCCACATGCCGCGGAGCAACTGGGCCCGTGAGCCACAATTACTGAGCCTGCACGTCTGGAGCCTGTGCTCCGCAATAACAGAGGCTGCGATAGTGAGAGGCCCGCGCACTGCGATGAAGAGTGGCCCCCGCTTGCCACAACTAGAGAAAGCCCTCGCACAGAAACGAAGACCCAACACAGCCATAAAAAAACAAAACAAACAAAAAAATCATAATTTATTTTATCTTGTTTTTTAAATGGTTAACTTTTTTTTGGTTTTTGGTTTTTTTGGAATTAATTTTGGATTTAATAAGTTACAAATATAATACAGAGAGTTCTATATGCCTTTCATCCAGCATCTTCTTGTGTTATGTAACTGTAAATTCTGTGTTGTAGAACATTTATCACAACCAACAAATTAACATTGGCACAATGCTATTAACTAAAATATAGAACTCTTTTGAATTTCACCAGTTTTCTTGCTAATGTCCTTTGTCTGTTCCAGTGTCCAATCCAGGATCCTACATTGCATTCAGTTGTCATGTCTCTAATAGTTTTCTCCAGTCTTTTGATAGTTCCTCAGTCTTGTCTTTTCTTTGATGATCACAACACTTCAGTTATTTTGTAGACTTTTCCTTAATTTGGGTTTTTGTCTGGTGTTTTCTCATGCTTAGATTGAGGTTATACATTATTAGAAAGGGTACTGAAGAGGGGATAATCCTTCTCAGAACATCGTATGGGGATGTATTACTGGTTATAGTGACCCTGATCACTTGGTTAAGGTGTTGACTGCCAGGATTCTCCACTGAAACTTACGATTTTTCCCTTTGTAATTACTAAATATTTAGGGGATACTTTGAGACTATACAAATATTCTGCTTCTGCTTCAATTTTCACTCACTTTCATTACTTAGTAGATCTTGCCTCTTGCCTGTGGCAGTTATAACCATGGTGTTCTAATCGTGATTTTCTGTTTTTCTCATTCCATCTACATTTATTAATTGGACTTCTGTAAGGAAGAGTGCCACTTCTTGTCCATTAAGAAAAAAAATACATATATATATATATATATGTTTATATATTTAGTTACGTGAGTATGGACTCATGGATATTTATTTTATTCTGAGGTTATAATCCAGTACTATAGTTATTTATTTCATTGCTCAAGTTGTCCTGACTTTTTCTGCCTGAAATTTGAATAAATATGTTTGTCAGGATGCAAACCTGTTGAAGCCTAAGATACTTGGAGACTGTTCTCTCTTACTTAACCTCTAGCAGAATGGAGAGCAGCCTAATTAAGACTTTCCGTCTCCATTCTTGAATCATAATTTGTTGCTCATTCTCATGTCTTCCTCTGTAGGGATTAGACTAGTGAATCTCCCAAATTCAGCGTTCTCAAAACTGAATAATATGAAATATGAAACACACTGCTTATGAAGTGAACTTAGATTTTTTTATACAATTTAAAAATTCCTCATGTTGAAAGCATCAGTTATTGTTATAAATTATTTCACATTATAAATCTTGTTTTTAGGAAAAGAAGAAATATGAAACCCTTCAGAGGGAAGAGTCTGATGAAGGCTCCCTTCCAAAAACCTCCAGAGAGCTGGAAGTCCCTACCCCAGCTTGTGAATTCAAAGGAGACCATCTAAAGGAGTTAACTGATTCCCAGCTCCAGAATGATGCTAGTCGACAAAACGAGAGTGAAATGTTTGATGTACCACTCACCTCCTTAACTCTAAGCAATGAAGAGTCCCTGACATGTAAAACAGAGAGTCTAAAGGAGGGAGAGGAGATCAGAGCCTGTGCTGGAGATGATGCAGTCAAGCCGAAGGTCGATCCTGGAGGCAATGTCGGAACCAAAGTAGAACCCCCCGAGAACATTGCAGAAATGGAGGAAGATAAACTGGTACAATGTGGACCTTTGGAAAGCACACTGCAATCTAATGTTTCTTGTATTCAGCAGGAAGTGGAAAATTTGAAGGTCAGAGATACTCAGAATAGGAGAGAAGACAAAGAAGCCTTGGGTCTTTCTTCAGAGGTGCTACAAAATGTTGGCTTGCAGAGTTCTTGTGAAGCCAAAGACATTTTTCAGCCACCTAGAGGGAAAAAACTGTATCCCCAGTTGCCAGCTGAAACTGCTGGGTATGTACCGGCTTTGGTGGCAGTGAAACCCTTGCTTCGTAATGAGCGACTCTACCCGGAGCTCCCATCTCAACCAGAAGTAGTACCATTTACTGAAGAACAGCTAAAAGTCTTTGAGCCTGGTTCATGGCTGGAAAATGTTGAGTCATATTTAGAAGAATTTGACAGCATGGCTCATCAGGACAGGCATGAATTTTATGAGTTGCTTTTGAACTACTCTCGCTGTAGGAAGCAGCTGCTGCTGGCTGAAGCTGAGCTCCTTGCTCTGATGTCTGATTGCCAAAATGCCAGAAGTCGACTGTGGCACTTCAAGGAGGAACAGTTGTCTGTACAGGTATATTGACTAGTGTTCTGTAAAGCTTGCAGGAGCCTGGGGAATTTGCAGTGGAGCTGCTATTCCTGTGATGCCATTGAGGTCTGGAGTCTGCTCCTTTTACCCACTGACCCTGTCTTAGCCCATAGTAATTGAGAGCAGGGGTCATAGTGTCATGTGCCCACAGGGGCCAGGCAGGTAACCCGGAGAAGTGAAACAGGTCGAGTGGGACGGTGATCACTGGGTAAGCTCATGCCTGGTCCAGCAGGGGGAGCTGCTCTTGTGTTACAGTTGATTGTTGCTGTGAGGTTATATTGGTTCAGCATTGCCGCATCTTATATTTTTCTAAGAGAAGCTAGAAACCTGGATTTTTACGTGAGGGATCCTGGTTTGTAAATGTTGGCAACTAAATCCACACACACGCACTCTCACTCACTCACTCATGCACAGTAGAGGCCAAAGCAAGTCACGTCTCCAGGTCAGATTCAGCCGGTGGGCTGTTTAGCTTG
Organism: Balaenoptera physalus; assembly: GCF_965194825.1. Lineage (NCBI taxonomy): Eukaryota > Metazoa > Chordata > Mammalia > Artiodactyla > Balaenopteridae > Balaenoptera > Balaenoptera physalus. The sequence goes on from NC_138897.1 coordinate 28,310,624, forward strand.
TGGCCTTAGGCATAATGCCAGGAACATGTAATGGGTGGAGAGTGTCAAGGGGGGGAGGATCCGTGGAACGAGGTCAAGAGGAAGTGAGACGATAGGGAAGGCAATAAGGTGTGACCCTAGGGAGGCCAGGGTGCCATCAGGAAAGCCACTGCATAGTGGCCTGGGAGGGGTGGCGAGGAAGAGAAGGCCACTCTTGACAAGTTCAGCAGCGAAGGGAAGATGGAAGAGATGTCAGGGAGCAACGGTGATTTCCCCCAACCCTAATCGTCATTCCTTGGAGACCTGTGTATCTCTTTGTAGACAGGAAGGATCCTGTGGAGAGGGAAACTTGAAAATACTGAAAAGGAGAGAATAGAATCAAGAAAACAGTTGGAGGGGTAGTATTGGAAAGGAGGGGTTTGTTTTGAGCAGAATCACAAAGAATGGTGAGGTTAAGTACAGAGATGTTTTGAGGTCTCTTGAAGTTGAGGGATATCACATTGACCTTGGTGTTTATAAAGCAGAAGGTCAGGTCATCAATCATGAGGGTCTTAGAGACAAGCTCTATTGTTTTCTTGCACCTTTCCCCACCTACTGCGTTTTAGGGTTTCTCTTCTCGTCTCTGAACTTGTGATGCCTTTGTGATTGGCACCTGGTTGTATAGTAGCTTTATTGTTTTCTACGTGGTAGTATTGTTCCCTCACTGTGATTTGTAAGCTCTTTGAAGATGGTACCGAAGCCTGTGTATTGTATACAGGCTTCAAGAGCAAAGAGTAACTGGCTTCATATCTTACCCTTTTGCCCACTGCTAGGGTATCTGTGCTGATCACGTGAAAGTTTCAGGCCATCATCGCTACCAGAGAGTGGAGATGAATGAAAATGCACTGGGAGAGCTAAAAAAACTGTTTGATGCCAAATCTGAGCACCTCCACCAGACCTTGGCGCTGCATTCTTACACTTCTGTGCTCTCACGGTTGCAAGTGGAGTCTTACATCTACACATTACTCAATAGTTCGGCTGTTCTGAGATCTTTAGCAATTCATCAGGAAGGCCAAGGTGTGTAAGTAATGAAAGTCTCACTCTTTCTTGTGGTCTAAAATATAAAAAGAATTGAGGCATACAATCTGGTTGAATCTACTGTGTGCTGATATTATAAGGGATAATTTGTGCTTGCTGTTTTACCTTACCTCCCCCAATATAGGACTGAGATCTGCCTTAATAACATTTCTTGGGAGCACTGCCAGGTCTCCCTACCCCGTGGGCTGTCATTCTCTGCTTCTCTAGGAAGCCGAAAGTTTACTTTTTATCATTAATGCCTCTTACTGTCCTAATTTATGTGCTCGTTACCAATTCAAGTCCAAATATAGTTTTTGATTCTAAAACTAATAATCACAATACTTTTTCATTCTCTGTCTGTTGCACTTTATTTTTGCTTGTCCATTTTGTTGGGGTGTTTAATTTTCATCAGAGCATTTATAATGTTCTGAATTTCATCTTATTTTGGGTTTTAAGAAATTAGCCTTGGGCTTTCTTGGTGGCTCAGTGGTTAAGAATCTGCCTGCCAATGCAGGGGACACAGGTTCGAGCCCTGGTCTGGGAAGACCCCACATGCCGCGGAGCAACTAAGCCCGTGCGCTACAACTACTGAGCCTGCACTCTAGAGCCCGTGAGCCACAACTACTGAGGCCCGCACGCCACAACTACTGAAGCCCATGCGCCTAGGGCCTGTGCTCCACAACAAGAGAAGCCACCGCAGTGAGAAGCCTGCGCACCACAATGAAGAGTAGCCCCCGCTTGCCGCAACTAGAGAAAGCCCGTGCACAGCAACGAAGACCCAACGCGGCCAAAATTAAATAAATAAATAAATCTATTAAAAAAAAAAAAAGAAATTAGCCTTTACTGTATGATAAGTATTACTTATGCAATTTTTATTTCTTGGAGAGATACTAGGATCATTTAAAATAAAAAAATCCTTCCCCCTTATCGTTTTCATAACTAATCAGAGAGCTGGGGCTAGGCCAGAGATTTGCTGATTTTTAAATAAAAAATTTTGATGAAGTTAATTTTTTCTTGCTTTGAAATACTTCACGAGGTTAAATACTTTTTTCGGTTTACGTATTTAGTAGAAACTCAGATATTTTGATGTAACTTTTCTCCTTGGATTTTCATCTGAATTAAATATTTTAAATAGTTTACTTATTTATTTATTTTAAGTAGAGACACTAAAAATTCTCCCACAAATACTATTTATATGGGACTCATTTAATCCTCTTTTTAATTTATAGCTTCTAAACAGGTAGAAAGCATTCCCTCTGATCTGTGTCAGCTAAAGGAGTGCATTAGTGTCTTATTCATGTTCACCAGGAGAGTTAATGAAGATACTCAGTTCCATGACGATATTCTTCTCTGGCTGCAGAAATTGGTAAGGAAATAGACATAGTATACTGTCCTTTATTTCCCTGATAATTTAAGAATTATCTCCTGTTTCCTTATAGGTTTTTCTTTAATAGCTTCTTCAGCTAGTTTGTTTAATATGTTAGTGACGTTTTCTTTGCTCATGACATGTGGAAATAAGTTATTCTTATCTAGTGCATTATTAAGCACACAGTGCTTTTCTGTCTGATAAAGTTTATGTTAAATGATCTTTGGCCTTCGACTTAGGAGGAAATGGAAATGTGGGAAGCATGCTAAATTTAAGACTAGATGTATATTCAGAATATAGGTATGTGAGCTAAAAGTTGTTCCTATCACTTTTTTATCATCTTATGTTTAATGCTGTACTTAGTTATACTTTAAAAAAATGTTTTTAAGGGAAATAAAAGGAATCAGGATTTGGGAACTTCAGGAAAGATATCAGGTGTGTTACAGGGGGAGAGGTTGTTTACTGGTTATGTTTCTCAATGGAGCTGCCTTGGGTGCTTTTTTTAGGTTCATGCTAGCATTCTTAGATATGGGCTGAGGTTCTAAGCATACTTGGATTTGAGAAACTATTACAAACTGGGAATAGATTAAACTACTTGACTTATATCTATTCACGTGTGGCCAGGAACATTAGTGATTTGTAATTTGCCAGATAATAAAAATTGGGTTTGCAGAGAAACTACTTATGATATTTTTATCAGAGTGCTCATAGGTTCGTAGGCCTCTGTGTACCTCTGTGGTAGAAACTCAACCAGTCAGTGGTATATCTTATGTCTGGTTACTCTTTTGAAAGATCACATGTATTTAAATATCGGATAAGTGATTTCATTAGACCCTTAAAAACATTCGTCTTTGTAAATAGTAAAACTATACATCCTTTATTGTTCAGGTGTCAGTGTTACAAAGAGTTGGCTGTCCTGGAGATCACCTCTTCCTTCTAAACCATATTCTTCGATGCCCGGCTGGTGTTAGTAATTGGGCTGTTCCTTTCATCCAGGTATGATGAATGGCCTTCTAATGTTGAAGAGAATGGGAGGCGATTTTGTTAAACATTTTTCCTGAAGAAGTTGCTTTAAAAAATAAGCCTACTTTAAAAATATTGATATTTAAAATAAAATTATTGGGATATATCCAGTCTGTATCGTAGGAGTTATTATGCTGCAACTTCTTGGACCACCCAAAGTTGATGAAATTAAGATGGAATTGCAAAAGTTCAGTTGTAGTCTGGCTTGGTAGGTTTAGTAGTATTTAATTCTGTAAAATTTCTGTGCAGTAAGGCTTGCTAGGACTTTTTTCTGTAATATTTAACGCAACGTCCTAAATTAATCCATCTCAGACTACAGTTGGTACAGATAAAAAAGAAGCCACAAGCATCTCAAAGTTCTTTAATATTAGCAGAGATCTCAGGTCTGTGCGATCAATTTAGGCGTCTCTGCTGCTTGCCTTTGGATTGTGTTGTTACTCATAGCAACCCCTCACATAGGTGGGTATGAGCCAGATGTATGCCAGGTCATTCTCCATGTTACCTTTTCTTTAGTATTTCTGGTGGCAAGAAATTTGAATCTTTTTAGGTAGAAGGAAGATTTTTTGTTTTTATTTATCTTTGGATTAAGATAGCAGTATACTCCTCCCGCCCATATTGTTTCAGGTAATTAATGTAAATGGCTCAGCTACCTCTGTTCTCTGAGTACAGCCCAGTCAGTACTGCCAGGTAACCCACAGGTGTTCTCACTCTTGTGGATGAGGTGCCAGTTCCATCTTTGTTTCCTTAACAGCTCCCTTTGTCAAAATTCTGGTGAACTAAGGTTATGGATACTTGGGTTGTTGGTTTTCTACAGTATGCCTTTTCCTTTTCTGATTTCAGATCAAAGTGTTGAATAACCCATCAGGGGTCTTTCATTTTATGCAGTCCCTTGCCCTGCTAATGTCTCCTGTCAAGTAAGTGTGGAAGAGCTTCGTGAAGTAGAAATGAAAATGTTCTGTCAAACAATTGGCTTCCTAAACTGCCCAGATCCAAACAGTTGCTAAGGGAAGAGTCAGCATTCCAAAATTTCACATTGCAGGTTTTCTTTGGGTTTAATACCCTTTGTCCCAAAGTGACCCTTTTAACTGCTTTTTTTTTTAAAACTGATTAACTTTATTGGGTCCTCCTTTTTAGTGGATTTGCCACTCCTGTCATATATGTCATTGTGGTGCTGTGGGGAGAAAAAAAGGATGATCTCTTCCTTAGAAGGAGAGATTTAGTGGCAGAGGAAAAAAAAAGCACAGTCAAAGAGATTCAAGTGCTAAATTGTGTGAAGCTATGATTGATGCAGTAGAAATGAAGAGAGTAAAGAGAGTAGAGTGGAGTAGTCAGAGGGTTCCAGGTGGATGAGCTGGGTTTGAAGAATGGAACTGATTTCAACAGGAGAGGAGTAGGGAGGGCACTGTAGGTGGGAGAACAGTGAGCAGTGGCCCACAGTACAGGGAAGGATAGCTGTGCAGGGGGCAGTTTGGAGAGCAGCTTGGCTGGAGTGAAGGGGTGTGGGAGGGGTGATAATAAAGATGAACAACTAGGGTGAGTCTGGTTATAGAAGACCTTGAAATTAAGACAGATACTTGAGATGGTCTGGCCTTTGTAGCAATTGAGGGTTTTTGAAAAGGGGTAAAAGTTGTATTTAAGGAAGATTAGGATGGACTGGAGGCAGAAGAAGATGCGCTTTTGCTTCCTTTCTTGCATTGACTTGCCTGCGGTTGCAGACATCTGGCTCTCCTGGCTCTGGAACCGAATCCAGCATCAAGAGGGCACATCCTTAAGTGGGGGAAGAAGGCAGAGGTGTGTACAGGTGACCTTGAACTGTGTTACTACCACTGGCTCTTGATCCAGGAAAGCCTATCTGCCCCCAGCCTCAGTTGGTGCTGGTAGTGGGAAGGAGAAAGTGGGGAATGGGAAGGTCATCTTCCCAGGAAAGGATTAAGTCGCTGATTAAATAAGAAAATGTGGGCAAGGGTGGCTCAGACCTAACTCTGTAGACTCTGAGTCTGAGTGACTGAGAGGGTGTTGGCAGCCCCAACAGACCGAAAAGACAGAAAGGAGAGCCGTTGGGTAAGGAGGAAAATTTGAGGTCATTGGGGTTTGCAAGTGGACACGTACGAGTGACAACTATCAGTGGACATGTGGAGCGGCAGGACTGGAGCCCCTCAGGTTGGAAACTGGAAGTCTTGGAGGAGAGCTCCTGGTGAGAGGAGGGAATGGATGAATTTTCAGGGTTAGGCCAGAGAGGAAGGAGCAGAGAGCTGAGAACTGGGTGGTGGTCTCAGAGAAGAAACTTCTCTGGTTACACTGACTCGTCAGGTCCAGCCAGCACCTTGTGAAAGCCTGGCTGGCAGGAATTCCCCCAGATTCCTCCCTCTCACCGCCTGGATATAGGGGCTGCTCCTACCCGTGGTGTTTAGGTGTACTTTTCCCCCTAAACCAGCTTCTCCATTACCTGCAGATTATCCTTTTTTCAGTAAAGCATGTTTCCTGAACACTTTGTGAGCCGGTTAGAGTTCAGGTACTGTGTGGTCCTGGGTGTACTGAGGCCCCGCTGTGGGCGGGCGCTGTGCTGGCGTAACTGCTTCTCTGCGGTTCCTCATCATTATTGACCCAGAATGGCTGTGGTCTCTACACCACGATTAGCGAAGCTTTGGTCTCCTTGAGTTTTAGCCAGTTATTATTTCTTATTTACTAATTCAAACCATTTGAAGGTTGGGTTGATGTCTGACTCTTCTTCAGGGCGAGTAGATGATCCAGAATGCACGCAGTGGGCTTTCTGTGTTTATGTTTACGTGATTGGAGTGATTTCCCTTGTCCTTTAGAAATCGAGCCGAGTTCCTGTGCCACATGAAGCCCAGTGAGCGGAATCCATCCTCCTCGGGGCCTGCATCGGGGACGTGGACACTAGTAGATGAGGGAGGAGAAGAGGTAACTCGTCATGTCGACAGCATTTTGATTAATCATTTCTGAGCTCTTCTTTTTACGTGCCAAGTATCGTTCTAAGCACTTCTCACGTATTAGCCCATTTAATTCTCCCAACAGCCCCACGAGGCAAGTACTGTTTTCATCCCCCTTTTAGAGATGAGGAAACAGGTGCGGGTGGGGTTGAGGGAATTTGTCCCAAATCACATGTCATTAAATGCAGAGCCTGTGCTCTGAGCCAGTGTCTCTGCTGCCACCCTTCTCTAGACCGTCTCCCTGTGTAGCTGGGAGAGTCTGGAACCTGGAAGTGTTTACATATTATGTACACTTTATATTAGGATTTTATTTTATGCAGCAACAATTTTCTGGGCTTGAGGTCTCACCTACAGTTACTCTGAGTCTGTATAACAAAGAGCTGTATCTTACCACGGTTCTGCTTTAACGCTTACAAACTTCTTATCTAGATCTTCTCATTTGAAAGATGGAAGATAATTTTCTGTTTTTGGTGAGAATTTAATGATCAAAACCCAGTTTCTTGGGAATCCCCTGGCGGTCCAGTGGTTGGGACTCTGCGTTTCCACTGCAGGGGGCCCGGGTTCGATCCCTGGTCAGGGAGCTAAGATCCCACATGCTGCACAACATTGGCCAAAACAAACAAATAAACAAAAAAACCCCACAAAACAAACGAAAAAACCCCCAGTTTCTCAAGATAACATTTATCGACTTTTCTTTCTACTATATACGTGGTTAGTGTATTGCTAAGGCATTTTTTTTTTTCCAGCTAGTTATCGGCCCTATCTAGTGTGTTTTTATGGTCGAAATCCTGATTTGATGTGTTTGTCCAAGGTTGGCCAGGGACTAAATTTACTGAAACCCCTTCTCTTCAAAAGGAGTTGAAAGTTTGCAGTGGACACTCCTTAGAATGACAGCGTGGCAGCTGTGGGATCATGTCTGTGTATTTACCCAGGTGTTCATTCAGAAGCAGGAGCCCCTTCACACTCATTGTGCTCGTCCTGGGACTTGTAGGAGGTGGTGAGATGATGGTAAATGATGTGGCCATGCAGACTTCTTTGCTAGAGATTGAACAGTCATCTGGAGACAGCTTCTCAGGAGCTGGTGCAAATTGGTATTTTTTTTTTTTTTTTGGCCTCGCCACACGGCATGTGGGATCTTAGTTCCCCGACCAAAGATTGAACCTATGTCCTCTGCATCACTGCGTTGGAAGTGCCGAGTCTTAACCCCTGGGCTGCCAGGGAAGTCCCAAATGGGTCTTTTAAAGATTGTGATGGAGCAGGTTTTTTTTTTTCTTCCAAGACTGGTTTCTCCTAAGAGAGAAGTCTTTTTTTCTGGTAGGTTTCCTGCGTTTAATCCTAAAGACAGGTAATCGTTAAGGACTCTGGAATTGTGCCTGGCTCCTGGTTAGCACTCACTGGATGTTGAGTGGATTCAAGAGCCTGGGGAGGGAATGCTGGGAGTTTCTGCCGTTGACTCAGAAAAGGCCATGGGCGGAAGGCACTGTGAATCGTTCATGTCAGTGGTTTCTTGACACCGGCTGTATATTAGAACCACCTGGGCAACTTAAAAACCTTGCCCTGGCCCGCACCCAGACATCCAAATGTTTAAAAGCCTCCATGGTTGATTCTGATGTACAGCTGGAGCTGAGGACTGCTCTAGGTAGAATTTCTGAGGCTCTTGTTTGCTAGCCATTTAGGACATGTAAGAGGGTAAAAATGAGCGGCTTCAGGAAATTATGAATGAATTGCATTACTCCCTTGTTGAAACTGAGGTGATAATTCTTCAGAATCTCTGCATCTTTTTACAGTATTCCCTTTTGAATGTAGCGTATCTTAGGACACAAATCAATTTGGTTTCTAAGGAGACTTTAGTGCTCTGTATCAAACAAAAAACTCCAGCTATTTCCCCTATGTGATCCCTGTGTATGACCACTGTTATTTTTATCCTGTTTTCAGCAACACTAATTGACAACAGAACTTTGGTTATCCATAGCAAATGCTAATTGCTTCTTGGTAAGTCAGTTAAGTGCGGCAGTAGGCCTTAATTTTGGGGCAAGAAGAGGCTTGTAGATAAAATAACTTGGACTCTTAGTGAATGGTTCTTTAATTGATGTTGTCAAATCACTGAGATTTATAGTAAGATCCCTATTCTAGAGGAATTATTTTTCATCTTCTTTGGGATGGAAATTTAATTGAGAGCGGTTTCAGCCACTGAAGAATGGATATGACTCAGATACACATAAAATTGTGCTTGCAATTTTAAGGGATTTACAGGTCATCTAATAGAACTGACAGTATAAATCTCTGTCCTGGAGGAGAAGTCCACGAGGACTCATGAGAATACCACACGCGTACCACTGAGACCTGTGGTAATTCAGCTCCTGTAACTCTAGACCATGGTGTCATCTGGTCAAATCAGCTGATATGATTCTGCATCTTTTCCCTTAGGATGAAGACCCTGAGACTAGTTGGATTCTCCTTAATGAAGATGACTTGGTTATTCTTCTATCACAGTTCCCATTTCATGAACTCTTTCAACATCTTCTTGGGTTTAAAGCAAAAGGTAGACTAATTCCTTTTGTCATATGTAAAATGTGGTAGGGGCAAGCTCAAACACAGGAACTTAGCATCAAGTCTTGTCTTGTGCGGGCTCCTGATTCGGGTTCCCCATGCCTGGCTGTACTATACAGAGATGATTGCGTCACCGTGGCGAGGCTTCCTTCCTTTCTCTTGTGATTGTAGTTTCCTCCCTGGTGCTTACATGCATAAGGTTGACCAGCTTGCACATAGCCCAGCTTTAATAAATGGTTTTAATTTTGCACTTTGTCTCAAGTTTCCCATTTTATATTGACATAGGAGCCAGAGCAATGGGGATTCTCTATCTTGGCTTTCTTTCCTCATTAATATACTGACATCCATATCTTTCAGTGTTTTTCCATAGTAATTATAATTTTTTTCCTTTTCTTTGATTAACTTCTAGGTGATTATTTACCTGAAACAACAATACCTCAAGAGATGATGAAAATTTTTGCCTTTGCTAACTCCTTAGTGGAACTTCTGGCTGTGGGGTTAGAAACCTTCAATAGAGCACGCTATAGGCAGTTTGTCAAGCGAATTGGTTATATGATCAGGTAATACTGCTCTTGGTTCGTCTGTTTCTGTTAACTTTCACCCTGGTCAGTCACAGACACTGTATAATTGGGATGATGGGCATTGTAGTGGTATAGTTCAGGTCTTATTTCTCATAAAAGTAAGAATTTTTTTTCTTCACCATCTACCTCTTGGGCATTTAAAATAAATACTTCCAGTCAGAATATTTGGTTAATTATCTCAAATCTCAAACTGGTTTGCTAGACAGTTGTTCTTGGAGTCAAGATCCTCAGAGCAGCTGCTGGGTTGAACTTGGCCAGAGAGAAGGGGTCAAAGAAAATACAGGGTCTTTCCCCTTCCTTTACTCTCTTCTACCTCCTAGCTTTTGCCTGGGAATTGTCGTGTAGCTGTGGAAAATTGGCAGTAGCTCTTTTGCATTATTATTTCTCTGTTTTCTCTCTTATTTACTGTAATTGTAATTTCTATAAAATACCATTTAAAGAAAATTATAAAGATTTCATCAGTGGCCACTGTATTTGAATTGGGAAAGCATTATCATTTATTTGCATGAAAGGTAGGTTTATGTTTTTACTATCAAATATGAGTAAATTCTGAGAAATGCACTGCTTTTCATTGAATTAATTTTGTATCCTCTTTTCTGTATCATCAATTTTTCTGTCTTTACAGTGTATATAAATACACTGCTATTTCTTCCAACCTCCCTTACCTTGAAAGAAAACTTCCAAAAAACTGTAAAACTTCTCCCACTCCCATACTTTTGTTTCCAAAACATAATTGACTTTAATTATTTTAGATACATATCCTTCAGCTTCATAAAGCCAGGTAAATGATAGAGGATGCCCTGAAATTCTTGAACTCTTCACAGTCAGGCTTTCGCCCCCAACACTACCCAAATAGCTCTGAAGAATGAAGGTTGCTAATGAACTTTGTGCTTCTAACTAATCTAATGGCCACCTCTCAGTCGTCATCTTGCTTTACCTCTCACACAGTTCGCACAGCAGCCTTTGTCATGGTTGGTCACTTTTCCTTAAAGCATTTTCTTTGCTTGACTTCCAGGATACCATGTTCTCCTGGTTTCTCCTCAGTTTCACTGGCTGTTCATTTTCTGCCTCCTTGGTTGTTTCATTCTCACCTCCCAGACTTCTTAATGTTGGAATGCCTCAGGGCTTCATCCCTGGACCTCTTTATCCAAACTTGCTTCTTGGGATTCCATCTATTCTAATGTCTTTAAATATCATCTAAATACAGTTAAAATTCCAAGATCTATTTCCAGCCTCTACCTTTCTTGTAAGCTTGTATATTCAGCTGCCCACTCAGCACCTCCACTTGGCTGACTCATGATCATTATAGTTTAATAATCCCCAAATGGGCCCTCTTTCCCCACCTCTCAAACTGCTCCTCTCACAGTCTTCTCAGTCTCAGTAAGTGGCAACTTTATTCTTCCAGTTGCTCGGGCCAGAGCACTGGCATCATCCCTGGCTTTTCTTTTTACACCCTACACCCAGTCTGATGGTCAGTTCTGTCACCTCTACCTTCAAAACACCATCTTTCATCAAACCTAAGGTATATTTTGTGCACCACTAAGAAAGAAAAAATGCTGCCAAATGACGACATGTCATCAATTTTAATGACATTCCAGTTGTAGAGATTAAAGCGTGAAAGGTGTGCATCCTTTGAATCAATGAAACATGCTATTTCTAGAATCCAGCCTCTTCTCACCATGTTCACTGCTACCACCATAGTTCATCTTTAGCTATTTCTCACCGATTATCACAACAGCCACCTGACTTGTTTTCCGGCTTTTGCCCTTGCTCCCTTGCGCACCCCACCCCCAGCTTATTCTCAGAACAGCCACCAGTGTTTCTTGTAAATCACGACTCAGCTCATATCACTCCTCTGCTCAGACCCTGCTGCTCCCAGTCTCATTCCGAGTAAAAGCCAGAGTGTTCACAGTGGCCTACAGGACCCTTCATGGTCTGGTTTCCTGTCACTTTTTCGATTTCCTCTTCAGCCATTCTCTCCCTCACTTACTTTGCCTTAGCACGTTGGCTGCCTTGCTGTTCCTCCAACATACCGACCACCCCTCGGAGGCTTCGCACTGGTTGCTTCTTCTACCTGGATGTCCTTCCCTTAGGTAGTCCTGAGACTGCGTCCAGTCTTTACTCACGTGTCCCTCTTCAGTGAGGCCCCTCCTCCGCCACACTCCAGGGAAACTTCATTTCCCTCTCCTACTGATTTTTCTCAGAGTCATTTATAACCATGTGACAGACTGCATATTTTACTTTATTTGGTTTATTGTCTGTTTGCCCTCCACTAAATGTAAGCTCCATGAGGGTAGGGTTTTTTCCCTCCATTGCGTCCCCTTTAGAGCCTAGAAGATAGTGAGTGCTCAATAAATACGTGTTGAATAAAGTAATGCTGCAAATGTAATGTAAAGATGCTGGTGTTGAGTGCCTTCATGCCAAGTGCTGCGTTGTCTTTCCTCAGGATGATCCTTGGTTATGTGAGTGACCACTGGGCCCAGTATGTGAGCCACAACCAAGGCTTGGGATTGGCCCTGCAGCCCTACTCTGTGGAGAAACTACAGGTTGAGTTTGATGAGCTCTTTTTGAGAGCTGTACTACATGTGCTGAAAGCCAAAAGGTAAGAAGTATGATGATAATTGTTGAGAAATAGCTCCCTGGCTAGTAAGAAAGATTGGAGTGAAAGTCATTGACTGAAATAGAACTCTTACAATAGTGTCAATGTATTTCATCTATTTCTTATCTTGGCTTAATTCTTGGGCTTTAGTTTCCTTTTGTGTAGTATTGCCTGAAATGATCTCTCTTTCAGGTTTCTTTCAGTTTCTCCTGAACTTTTGAGGTAACTTTGACCAGGGGATGAATTGTATTTCACGCCCAACTCTAGTGCCCCCAGTGAGGCAGAGTAGGCACTCAGTACATTGTGCCAGTTGTCTCACTCTGTGGGTTTCAAGGTCTAGGACTATCTTGGGTCCGGGTCCCCTGTCTTGGCTGTGTTCTGACCATGCCGTCTTTGCTGCTGCTTACAGCCTAGGATTCATTTGAAGCAGAGGTGGGGGCATGGCAGCTCACCCTGCACTATCTTCCCTGAGCTCCTGGCCAAGTGTGGGAGCAGGTTCTGCTGCAGCACTGTGCCCTCCGAGAGGAGATGAGTGGCCTCCCGCCCCACCCGGCTCCACTCTTGAACTGCTGCCCACCCCCCACCCCCTACTTCTGCTGCCTTCTGAGCTGTTGACACTCTTGCCATGGGCCTCATAGTCTCAGCCCCTTATTTTTATTTATCTTTTTTGCATCTTTAATAGATCTTTATTGGAGTATGATTGCTTCACAATACTGTGTTAGTTCCTGTTGTACACCAAAGTGAATCAGCCATATGCATACATCTGTCCCCATGTCCCCTCCCTCGTGAGCCTCCCTCCCATCCTCCCTATCCCACCCCTCTAGGTCATCGCAAAGCACCCAGCCGATCTCCCTGTGCTATGCGGCTGCTTCCCACCAGCCAACTGTTTTACATTCGATAGTGTATATATGTCGATACTACTCTCACTTCGCCCCAGCTTCGCCCTCCCACCCCATGTCCTCAAGTCCATTCTCTATGTCCACCTCTTTATTCCTGCCCTGCAACTAGGTTCATCAGTACCATTTTTTTTTTTTTTTTTAGATTCCATATATATGCGTTAGCATATGGTATTTGTTTTTCTCTTTCTGACTTACTGCACTCTGTATGACAGACTCTAGGTCCACCCACCTCACTACAGATAACTCAATTTCATTTCTTTTTATGGCTGAGTAATATTCCATTGTATATATGTGCCACATCTTCTTTATCCATTCATCTGTCGATGGACACTTAGGTTGATTCCATGTCCTGGCTATTGTAAATAGAGCTGCAATGAACATTGTGGTACATGTCTCGTTTTGAATTATGGTTTTCTCAGGGTATATGCCCAATAGTGGGATTGCTGGGTCATATGGTAGTTCTATTTTTAGTTTTTTAAGGAACCTCCATACTGTTCTCCATAGTGGCTGTATCGATTTACATTCCCACCCACAGTGCAGGAGGGTTCCCTTTTCACCACACCCTTTCCAGCATTTATTGTTTCTAGATTTTTTGATACTGGCCATTTTGACTGGCGTGAGGTAGTAGTTTTTCATTGTAGTTTTGATTTGCATTTCTCTAATAATTAGTGATGTTGAGCATGTTTTCATGTGCCTCTTGGCCATCTGTATATCTTCCTTGGTGAAATGTCTATTTAGGTCTTCCGCCCACTTTTTAACTGGATTGTTTGTTTGTTTTTTAAATTAATTAATTAATTAATTTATTTTTGGCTGTGTTGGGTCTTTGTTTCTGTGTGAGGGCTTTCTCTAGTTGCGGCAAGCGGGGGCCACTCTTCATCGCGGTATGCAGGCCTCTCACTATCACGGCCTCTCGTTGCGGAGCGTAGGCTCCAGACGCGCAGGCTCAGTAGTTGTGGCTCACGGGCCTAGTTGCTCCACGGCATGTGGGATCTTCCCAGACCAGGGCTCGAACCCGTGTCCCCTGCATTGGCAGGCAGATTCTCAACCACTGCGCCACCAGGGAAGCCCGGATTGTTTGTTTTTTGATATTGAGCTCCATGAGCTGTTGGTATATTTTGGAGATTAACCCTTTGTTGTTTCATTTGCAGATATTTTCTCCCATTCTGAGGGTTGTCTTTTCCTCTTGTTTATGGTTTCCTTTGCTGTGCAAAAGCTTTTAACTTTCATTAAGTCCAATTTGTTTATTTTTGTTTTTATTTCCGTTACTCTAGGAGGTGGGTCAAAAAGGATGTTGCTGTGGTTTATGTCAAAGAGTGTTTTTCCTGTGTTTTCCTCTAAGAGTTTCATAGTGTCTGGTCTTACATTTAGGTCTTTCATCCATTTGGAGTTTATTTTTGTGTATGGTGTTAGGTAGTATTCTAATTTCATTCTTTTACATGTAGCTGTCCAGTTTTCCCAGCACCACTTATTGAAGAGGCTGTCTTTTCTCCATTGTATGTTCTTGCCTCCTTTGTTGTAAATTAGGTGACCATATGTGCGTGGGTTTATCTCTGGGCTTTCTATCCTGTACCATTGATCTATATTTCTGTTTTTGTGCCAGTACCATATTGTCTTGATTACGGTAGCTTTGTGGTATAGTTTGAAGTCCTCCAGCTCTGTTTTTCTTTCTCAAGATTGCTTTGGCTATTTGGGGTCTTTTGTGTTTCCATACAAATTGTAAAATTTTTAGTTTTAATCCTGTGAAGAATGCCATTGGTAGTTTGATAGAGATTGCATTGAATCTGTAGATTGCTTTGCGTAGTATAGTCATTTTCACATGAAAGACTTGTACTCAGAAAACTATAAAACGCTGATGAAAGAAATCAAAGATGACCTAAACAGATGGAAAAATATACCATGTTCTTGGATTGGAAGAATCAGCCCCTTATTTATGTGTGTTGTGTAGTGGGTTCGAGTAATGGTCTGCCAAGACTGTTACTTTGGGCAAGTCACTTAATATTTGTGGTCTCACTTTGTTCATCTATAAATTGGAGATGATGATGGTGATCCTACCCATCGACCTCATGGGTAGAAGGATGAAATGCAATCATATATGGAAAGACTTTTTAAACCATAAAGGATTTCTCAAATGTAGGTGGTGGTTGTTTTTGTGTAGTTTCAGGTGAGGAACAGAAAAACTGCTGATTTAGAGAAAGGTCAGGACTCTAAGTCTTAAAACTACTCTTAGGCACTCAGAAGGTGTAGGTCTAAGATAAAGAGAACTTGGGCTTAGAAATTTATCTTTAGATTATTCTTGTCCATAATTTGGTGGTCTCACAAGGTGTACCAAATCCTGTGCAGAACTCTGCCAGGGGTTCAACGCAGTAGCACCTGCTCACTGAAGCTGGCCTGGTGCTCCGGAAAAGTCTTCCATCTCTGATCGCCTGTCACCCGATCTTGTGTTTGTTTAGCTGAGAGGCAAAGCTTTTCTAGAGGAAATTCTCTGGTTCCTTACTAGGTCCTATACGCTGAGTTGTGAGCCCCTCCTGTAATATTATATATGTAATTCACACAGATAATTGTTTTAAATTTGAAAATGCTGAGAGCTATTGTTCTTGAGTATAGTTTATTTTAGAAATATATCATATGAGAACCAGGTATTTAAAGCCATGAAATTTAAATTTATTTGGCACTCCAGTGGAAATTTCTGACAGTAGCTGTTCCCCCAACCTAAAACAAAACAAACCCAACCCAAAAGATAGACAACAAAGACCTAAGCCAGACTTACTTCATGTCTGCCATATAGGAAGTTTTGTAGCTGGAAATATTTACTGTCTTATGACATTACTTTTAAGGCCTCATTATTTTGGGATCCTTTATACAAGAACATCAAGTCCCATGTGAGGCGTTGGGATAATTATTTAATAAGAGAGAAGCCTGACCCACTTGAACTTAGAGAAGTTTCTTTAACTCTGGCTCAGTTATCTAGCTGTTGCTTTTCAGAGTCGAGGTCAGTGGTGGTTCGGACCACTAGTGGCCTGGTGGGCCGCAGACATGGGTTAAGCATGCACTATTTAATTTATTTTTTTCCTAATAAACATTATTTATAATTGGTTAAATTATAGTTTTGCCCAAAGTACAGCAACAGTTTTGAGTACCTCCCTGTTTTTCTTTTTTAGATTTTTTTATTGAGATAAAATTCATATAACAAAATATTATTAAGCATTTATTGAGTACTGATTGTTTTTGAGATACTGGTTTAGGTCCTGGATAATGAAAAAAAAAGATTCAGGGTTACACACTGGTTTATGCAAAAACTTGGTTTCTGCTCTCAAATTGCTGTACACTAGTATGTGTACATAAATTACACATTTATGTTTCTCACTGTGTGGTTTAAGGACCACTTGAGTCTGAGTCATCTGGGGTGACTGTAAAAAAGTGCAGATTCTTGGGCCCCAGCTATGACCTGCAAACTCAGAATCTCTTAGGGGGGCCTTAGGATTCTGCATTTTCCACAAAGTCTCAGGGGATTTTTCTGCCCACTATGGTGTGAGAAACACTGATAAAAGGGTAATGCCATAGTCAAGTATGGTTAGAATTTCATAATAGTGCTGAGGAGGACATCACAGGAGGGTTCACAAATGGAGGGATGGCAGCTTGGAGTTGGGGAGTTCTCTCCAGGCTTGTCCAGGAGTGGTCTATATGAATGCAGAGAGGGCTGTGGTTGGGAATATGGGTCTGAGCTATTTTGTGGAAGCCTTTGAACTTGGAGCTTGAAGGAGTTTGAACTTCATTTGGTGATGAGTGAGGAGTCACGGAGGGCTTTTGATTCCCCTTCTCCCCCCAGCCCCCAACTGCACGTGTCTCTGTGTGTACACATGTACCTGTGCGCATGCTCAGGCACATACATACATCCAGTACGGATCTTAAAAGGATCTTTGGTTCAGCACCCAATTCTGCCTCTTATTACCCTCTGTGTGTTCTAGTAGCCTCACGTGTAAATTGGGGATAATGTCAATAATAGTGCTTGCCTTGGTTATAGTGAGGATGGAATGAGCTGATAAATAGCTGATGTGGTGATAGAACAGTGCCTGGCACAGACTAAGTGCTTTATGTGTATTTGCTGTTATTGTTATCCATTCTCTAGGTGTTTATGACTGAAGCATGGTAGAAAAATTGCTGTAGTGTGATTTAAGAATTTAAGAATTTTTTTGTCTACTTTCTCAGTATGGTGAAGTTGACTGATACATAAAATTATTCCTGCTTTTCTGAAAACATGCAGACTTGGCATTTGGCTGTTTATGTCGGAAATGCCCTTCGGGACACTGTCTGTTCAGATGCTCTGGAAGCTCTTCTACCTCATGCACCAGGTGGGGAGCGGGAATCTGGAAAAGCTGTGTACTGCCCTCCTGCCTGCCGAGTGTAAGAAGCGCCTCCAAGGTACAGCCCAAATACGCAGCATCCACCTTTCCTACCTTGTGTGCCTTTTCTCTTCCTGGCTTTATTCTTTTTGCTTTTAGAAGGACTGAGAGAGAATGTTTTACTCTGTACTCATGTGTAATCATTTTGAAATTTAAGACTGCTTTGTCGTTTGACTTACTAGAATGATGATTCCAATTTCCATTATTCTTCAAATGCTCTGGATAGTAAATTCTATTATAAACCCAATTTGGGGATAGGAAATGAAAATTGGGTTGGTAAATGCCCCATGGAGTTATTTTGAAAATACTGGAAATTTGATGAACTACCTTTGATTTCTCAAATGTGTAAACATATCAAAGGAATTGTTGGCTTGTTGCCTTCTTTCTGTGAAAAGTTCCATTGGGAATATATTTTTTAAACAGACTATTTTCTTCCCTCTACACAACTTTGCCTTTGCAGCATTTAGTTTTCTGTCACATATGGCAAAGCTGATAATCAAGACTGCCCTCTAGTGACAAAATGTAATATTGCTTACAGAGCATTCTCTGAGGGATAGGCAAAACATAGATATTGTTAATCATATTCATCAGTATTTCAGTCATGATTATAGCTAATATCTTGCCCTGAATTTCCATTTATAAGCAAATATTTTTTGTGTGGAATGCCATGTTGGTACTGAGTAGTTTGCTAGTCTTAGCAGTTTTCCATTAATAGGGTTGTCATTCATTTGGCTGACAGTTACCAAGTAGCTTCAAGTGTGCGGTTGAGGATGTCTTGTCTAGTGATAGTAACAGTGCTTTGCAGTTGACAAAGCACTTCACCAGTCACATGGCATCTGATCTTAAATAAACTTTTGAGACAGATGAGGAAACAGAAGCTTGTTAAATATTCCTGAGGCAACATTATATTAGAGTTGGAATGTCATCTGGCCCAGCCTTCTTCCTGATGCCTATAGAAATCCATTCTGGAACAAAGATGTTTGGTATCTTTAAATATTTCTTAATGTCTTTTAATTTTATATGTTCTTTCTCTCTGGAGGAGTAATTAAAGTGATATATGTTTATTCTCTCCCCACTTTAATTTTCTTGAACTTTGTAGACCCAGAACATTTTGTGAACTTTGAGAAGTGTCTTTCTTCCATGAATAGCTCGGAAGAGATTTGCCTTCTAACTACTTTTGCTCAGATGGCTCAGGCCAGAAGAACCAATGTGGATGAAGACTTCATAAAAATTATTGTTCTGGAGATATATGAGGTTAGAATATTAAGTTTTAGAAATCAGCTAAAAACATTTTCTTTTGGATTGTCCATCCATTGATTCTTTTGGGATTGCTTTTAAAAAAAATGTGACAATCTTGTATTGTCTGCCCTTGTGGAAGGAGATCATCTCTAAGGAGTACTGAAACTATGAATCATACCCATTCCATTTCCCCCTGCTATCTCTTGTCATTTGATGTATGAGTTTTGGTAAGGAACAGACAGTCAGGCACTGCCTGACATTTGTAGTTTCTATACTTTTCTCTCCCTCTGCCCCAGACCCGCCCCCCTTACTTCCACTCGTCTGACCCTGCGAGGAACATGGAAACCTGGCTTCCCAGCCAATTGAAATGAGATGGTGGAAATAGTACTGAACCTAGAGTTAAACGATCGGGCTTTGTTTTAGCTCTGCTGCTCATTGTCTATCTCACATCAGAAAAGACACCTTACCTCTCTGGGCTTCAGTTTCTTCATCTGTAAAATGATAGGCTGGGATGAGATCCTTGCTTTCTTCACTTTTTCGCTGAGCCATCTCTAATGGTGGAAGAGAGTGAACTTTGGACCCCATGAGTTGAGGGACATAACTCACATGGTTGCCAAAACATTATTTGGAGTTTTATATATATATATTTTTTAAATACACATTTTCACTGTAGGCTGTCATTTATCTGTTTATCTTCGTAAAAGAATTTCCTCCAAATTTAAGTAAAATTATATTTGAAGATTTATTATCATTCCCCTCAATACTCCAGTTTGAGAATGACAGAACTGGGTAATCTAAAGTTCTTTACCAGGATCAAATATCCTATTAAGCTGTTCCTATTCTTGTACTTTGTAACCATGCATGAGATTAAGGCCTAGATGGATCTGGAATTCCAAACTATCTTCATTGTCTGTAAAAATTGAGAGGAGGATGTATATTTTCACATGTGTTGAATGGCATTCTCAAGATCCATTGCTAAAGTAATATTTATGCTCTTGAGTGATATTTCAAGTGTTTTGACCAGTTCTCACGGTAAAAACTACATTCTGATCCTCTGTGTGTGTGTGTACACACATGTGTGAAATTGAAGCAATACTTAATCTTACTGTGATGCACTCTCATATTTTTCTGTTCTGTTTTATTCTACTCTCTTATTTTTCTGTTCTCTTCCATTGTATTAAGAAAAACCAAAAACTGCTGGCCATTGGCATGATTGGATTGTAACCTGTAGTTTCGAACCCATTGTTTAAGAAGAGTTGGTAAACATTGATATTTTAGAAGCTCTTGTAATTGAGGATCTCATTTTTTTTTTTTTTGGAGAGAGTGGATACTTCCATGAAATGCATTCTGATTTTCATCATGTTATTGGTTTCCTTAAATTTAGAAAAGTTTTAATATAGAGGGATTACTTAATTGCTCTGAGGACTCTGGGAGTGCTTTCTGAATCCAGCACTTAAAGTCATTGTTAAACAGTTGCTTTTCTCCTCCATGCCCTCTTCCCCCACCTTCCAGACACTCTGCTCTCTGAAGTTGTGCTCTCTGAAGTTTTGACATCTTTTTGTACATGGTGTGAGCCAAGGCTTCATCTGAGATTCTTTCTACTTTACTTGAAAACCTCCTAAATAAAGTATGGAAAGGTTTTTTACTGATAAATTGGTATTAAAAATGCCATCTTCCCCCCCTCCCACTTTAGGTATCTTATGTCACCCTGTCCACCAGAGAAACTTTTTCGAAGGTTGGTCGAGAGCTTTTAGGGGCCATCACAGCTGTTCACCCTGAGATAATTTCTGTCCTTCTGGATAGAGTTCAAGACACCATTGACCAGGTTGGAATGGTAAGAACACTGATTTTGTTTGTTTTGTTTCCGTTTTTTTTTTTTTTTTTGTTGTTGTTGTTCATTTAAACCCTGGAGTATTGGAGCAGTGGGAAAAATAGTAAGGTCGTTGGGATGACTGAGTCACACGGGCACAACAGGGTGAAGAAAACATTTATTGTGTCTCAGGTTCACTGTGCCTGCTTGGGGTTGGCCGCTGCTTATAAAAAACTGTGGGTTGTTTCTCTTAATCTCCTCAAAGTGACCTTCGCACCTCCTTCAGTAACAGGTTTTTACTTTAATTATCGCTTATAGTTAATTCATAGTTTTTATTTCATAGTTTTGTTTTGCCTTCATAATTCTTATGTTTTTTTCTTGGAAGAAACAGCTCTGATTTAGAAAGAAGGCTTGCTTTAAATCAATCAAAAACAAAATTAGAACTAATTTAAGTTGAGCTGGATGTATATCGTTTAGTTCTGTCATTTGTCACAATCCCTTTAGTAATCTTTGTGTAGTTTTTAAAAACAGCTTTATTGTGATATAATTCACATACCATACAATTCATCTCTTTAAAGTGTACAAGTCAGTGGTTTTTAGTATATTCACACATATGTGTAACTATCACCACAGTTATTTTTAGAACATTTTCATCACCTCAGAAAGAAACCACATACCATTTAGCTGTCAGACTTCCATCCCTTCCAGCCCTGAGCAACCACAGTCTACTTTGTCTCTATAGATTTACCTATTCTGGACATTTTATATAAATGGAATTACAAAATATGTGGTCATTTGTGACTGGCTTCTTTCACTTAGCATAATGTTTTCCAGGTTCATCCATGGCCAAGTAGTATTGTATGAGTGTATCATTTTTACAAACATACACTTACTGAAGATTTTCTTCATCATCTATAATAAGGCTGTAATGAGTGAATTTTTCTAATGGTAGGTGGTCATGTGTCATAACTTCAGGAGGAATGTTTAAAGTTATAGTGTCTTTCTCTGGGCTTACGTTTGCACAGGGCCTTTCCATCTTATAGTCACTGCATCACCCCTGTAGGGTAGATGACTGATAACTGCTAATACTTCATCACATTCATGAGTGAGCAGATTCAGTGACAGATTGGTTTATGAGACATATTTTTTTCTAAATGAAGAATACATGATATATCATGCTCTACTTGGCAAAGTATATATATATATTTTTTTTTACATTAAACGAAATTTAATTGTAAATTATACACAACATGAAACACATGGTATTAACCATTTTTCAGTTAAGTGGCATTAAGTACACTCACATTGTTTTGTTACCTACCATCACCACCATCCATCCACAGAACTCTTTCATCTTGTAAAACTGAAACTCTGTACCCATTAAAAACTAACTCCCCATTCCCTCCCAGCTCCTGGCAGCCAGTACTCTACTTTCTGTCTCTTTGAGTTTGACTACTCTAGGTACCTCATAGAAGTGGAATCATACAGTATTTGTTCCTTTCTGTATGGCTTATTTCACTTAGTATTATGACCTCAAGGTTCATGCATGTTATAACATGTGTCAGAATTTCTTCCCTTTTTAAGCCTGAATAATATTCTATTGTATGTATATACCACATTTTGTTTATCCATTCATCTGCTGATGGAACTTGGATTGCTTCTATCTTTTGGCTATTTGAATTATGCTGCAATGAACATGAGTGTACAAATGTCTCTTTGAGACTCTGCTTTAAATTCTTTTGGGTATGTACTCAGAAGTAGAATTGCTGGTTCATATGTTAATTCTATTTTTAATTTTTTGAGGAAGCACCATACTGTTTTCCATAGCAGCAGTACATGGTACTTTTTCTATTTAAGTAAACATTGTATCCCACTGGGATACAATTATATTGAGGTGAAGGGGTTTTCATTTGCAGACAGC
Source organism: Balaenoptera physalus (assembly GCF_965194825.1). NCBI lineage: Eukaryota > Metazoa > Chordata > Mammalia > Artiodactyla > Balaenopteridae > Balaenoptera > Balaenoptera physalus. The sequence continues at coordinate 28,332,998 of NC_138897.1, forward strand.
AAGTTTTTGGTTGTTCCTTTTTTAGTGATCATCTAATGGATTGATTTCCAGAGAAGTCTACAGTGGGTCATATGATTCTTTCAGTTTGATTGAGTTCATGACCTTTATCTGACAAGTGTTTTTCTGGGTTTGGCCACACTTACATTTTTAATTAGGTCATAATACTTTTAGTAATAAATTGTGCCCAGAAATATGCTTAACAGTAAGTGTACAAATTAGAACCATAATGTTTTTTAGAGCACATCTTTTAAAAGATGCCCCCACTCTCTGTTTAAATATATGGTTCCTTTGTGTTCTGTGAACTTGCTGACATTTTTGGAGGAACTTATTCAAGTCCCCTTGCCTTCAGATGAATATGATGGCTTTGAATATTTTTGCTGTGACCTTGGGCTAGTCTGAAATCAGCTCCTAGCTCCAGAGCCTGGGAATGAGCTGTGGCTGTGGACCTAAATTTTTATTGACACACCTGGGGTGTGTCTGAAGGTAACTTTTTCTAGAGACCCAGCAGGAGAAGAACAGTCCTTTGTGCTGTATGTAGATGTATGGATATTGCTCTGGGTTAGGAATAGTTGTTGATAAGGACCAAGCCTTTGGGGACATCTCAAAGTAAAGAACTCAAGATAAGTTTTGATGACAACCTGCCAATGGATAACATATTTTCCTATTGGTCTTTTTTATAATTTGAAACATGGGTTCACTTCAGAGGACATTCTACTTTTGTTAGTGAAATTCATGCATCTTCCTAACATCCTCTTCAGGTAGAATTAGTGATTTTCTGACTTTCAGTGAAAGCATAAATATATTTTAAAATACACTCTTTAAATTCTGTTTTGTTGGGAATTCTTATTAGGATTCTTTCTTTTTAATCATTTCTTTTTTTGCACTAGGCTTTTCATTACAATATGGAATAGAGTTAGTAAAAGTGGACATCCTTGTCTTGTTCCTTATCATAGTAGAAAGTGTTCCAAAGTTCACCATTTAGTATAATGGTAGCTGTAGGCTTTTCATTTATACTCTCTGGTAGGCTGAGAAATTTCTACTTCCAGTTTTGCTGAATTTTTTTTTTTTCATGAATGGGTATTTACTTGTTTTTTCTTCATCCATTGAGGTGGTCATATGATTTTTATCCTTTTTCTGTTAACGTGGTGAATTTCATTGACTGGTTTTCACATGTTGAACCATCATTGTTTCCTGAAATAAAAACAACTTGATCATGGTATATTATTCTTTTTATGTATTGTTAGGTTCAATTTGATAATATTTTTTGTTGAGGATTTTTGCATATATATTCATGACAGATATTGATCTGTAATTTTATTTTCTTGTTATATCTTTGTTAGGTTTTGGTTTTAGGGTCATGTTGGCCTTGTAACACGAGTTGGGAAGCACTTCCTCCTCTTCTGTTTTTTGAAAGAATTTTTGTAAGATTGCTAGAATTCTTCCTTGAATGTTTGGTAGAGTTTACCAGTGAAATCATCTGGGCCTAGGGTTTTCTTTGTGTTTTGATAACAAATTCAAAATTTTAAACATACAGATTTTTATTTTTTTCTGAGTCAGTTTTGTTAAGTTATGTTTGTTTTTTTTAAAACATCTTTATTGGAGTATAATTGCTTTACAGTGGTGTGTTAGTTTCTGCTTTATAACAAAGTGAATCAGCTATACATATACATATATTTAAGTTATGTTTTTAAAGGGATTTTTCCATTTCATCTAACTAGTTGAATTTACTGGCAAAGAGTTTTTGTAATGCTCCCTTTTTAATGTCCCTGAGAACTTTCTTGGTAGCTTCACTTTTATTCTTGATGTGTAGATATATGCTATACCATTATTTTGTGTAGCTGGTGATAGTTGGTTTTCTGGACAGATCTTATTGCTATACTCATTGTTCTAGTACCATTATTTTGTTCTTTTTGTCAGATGCTTACAGGCTAAAGAAGTATTTTTCTACTTGTTAGATTGTTAGTTTACCATTTTATTCAGCATATTCAAGACCTTTATTAACAAATCCTTATGAAAATTTAGCTAACTGCACACACGCACTACACATGCAGAGGAAAGAAAGGGTCTTTTTAAAATTCATTCGTTCTACTCGTCTTTCAAATTTTTTTTCCCGTTCTTTCAAATTTTGTTTTGCCTCCAGTTCGGAGTAGTGCAGGAACCTGAAAAATGCTTGGTTATATGTTCTAGAGCTGAGTTGTCCAGTACAGTAACCACCAGGCATATGTGACTATAGACCCTTGTAATGTGGCTCATCCAAATTATGATGTGCTGTAAGTGTAAAATACTCCCTGGGTTTCCAAGACTTAGTATGAACAAAAGAATAATATATCTGAGTAATCTTTTGTGATGACTACATGTTGGAATACTATTTTGGACATACTGGATTGAATGATACATATTGTTAAAATTAATTTTACCTGTTTCTTTTGACTTTTAAAAATGGCTATTAGAAAAATAAAAATTACATGTGTGGCTTGCATTAGATTTCCATTGGACAGCACTATTCTAGACATTATTTATGAACTGCTCTTCTGATTAGGCTTACTTAAACCAAACTGTATTAAGTGAACCCAGATTTATCTTAATTTGCACATGGATATGTTATTTAAAAGTGGTGCTGTGGACTTTCTGTACAGGATTTTAAAAAGCTTTTATTATATAATCTTTCAAATATATAAAAAGTAGAGAACAGTGTAATGAATTGCTATGTACCTATCATCCAGTTTCAACAAATACCAACTCTTGGTTGATCTTGTTTCATCTTTACCCCTATCCACTCCTTGTATCTTCTTCCTGAAATGCTTTGAAGCTAATAGAAATAATTTTTTAAATGACATAGAAGAAATAATTATTTAAAGTGCTAAGTCTTTTTGTAAAATGAATGACTTTCCACTGATTTATCATGACTTTAAATTTGGATCTTACTATGGTGATTTTTTTTAATGGAAGTGTACCAGTTTACATATGAAAAAATCTTGACCTTTACAAAGGATTGCAAAATGTGCTTTTGGTGTTCATGAGTTTTAATATTCATTTGATTTGGTTGTTCATTTCACTGTCTAAAAAACAAAACCCCACTTCCTTTTGGAGAAAAATTTTGTAAGCCCTTTAATAATATAGTATTTTAGTAATACAGGATTGTCCTTAAGTCTTGATTTTAATTATTATCATTTTCTTTTAAATAAGGTTTCTTTATACTTGTTTAAAGAACTACCTTTGTATCTTTGGCGACCTTCTGCCTCTGAGATAGCTGTGATTCGGGATTGGTTATTGAATTATAACCTGACAACAGTGAAGAATAAATTGGCCTGTGTTATTCTAGAAGGACTAAATTGGGGATTTGGTGAACAGGTATGTATTAAAACCGTTCCCTAGAGACTGGAGGGTCCACACACATCAGTTTCAAAGAAACATTTTCTCAAAACATTAACATTTTTGAGTATCATTTGCGAGGTCTGCAAATTCTTTTAGCTGCGTCAGAGTTTAGGATCTTCTCTAATCAGTTCTGTTTTGCAGAGTGAGCATCCTCTAAGTGAAGATAAATTGCTCCACGCTGAAAATTCTTCCCTTTTTCCTTGGATCATTTGTTTCTGTTGTTTTATTTCTGGCTATTTACTGCGGTTCCTCCTAATTGCCACTCTTACCTCTGGTCCTTTTTCCTTGTACATTTCGTATTGTGTGTCATTGCCAGACTTGTCTTCCGAAACACTGTGCACTGGTGAAGAGCCTGAGCTCTGAGCCAGCCTGCCTGGGTTCTAATCCCAGCTCTGCCACCTCCTGGCTGTGTGACCCTGAGCAAGCTTCCTGAGCTCTCTGGCCTCAGTTGCTCATCTGTACGCATTCACATTAACAGGCTTACCTCAGAGGGCTGTTGTAAGGTTTCAGCAAGCTAGGACACGTAAAACATTGAGGGCAGTTCTAGGCACATGTTAAGGTCTTAGTGGTGGTAGTTTTTGTTCATAATAGTTTATTATTATTAAGAGTTTGCTGCCTATCATATGTCTCCAAAGATGCAATATCAAGGCATTTTGACTGTTAAGATCTTTCTGCCTTTTTACCCTAGGCCTTATTAGTTAGCTTCTTGATCAAAATATTTAAACATTTTAAAGGGAAAATGGAAGAGAACT